>NC_090709.1:48330628-49530628 GCF_040954835.1 Lepisosteus oculatus | reverse complement strand
ACTACACTAATAATACTAATAATAACAGTAATGCTATCACTAAAACTAACATGACTACTAGTGTAAATAATCTAACCTTATCTCTGTAATTATCACTAATATTAACAGGAATACTAGCATTAAAACAATCAATAGCACTATCATCATTAATACTCACATGAAAACTATCATTAATATTAAAACTACCGATTATACTCACACTAAATTTAACATGAAGACACTAAGATTAGTATTAGTTGCTGTCCGTGACGTCACACCGCTCTTTGTGACGAAGGCGAGACACCTAGCCGTGGACAGTGACGTGGCGCCTGTTGCTGTGGTTACCATACTGATGATTTGTAAACAGTGGAAAAATGCATTTAAACTGTTACCTACACAAATTTATCAACTTGGAACAGAATTTTTAAGCTCTAGCATACAATGCCTAAACAATCATTTGAATAATAATTCTTTAATTTCAGATTGAACATTATTTACACTAAAGGCACTATGGTCGTGCACCTTTTCATTGCTCTTGCTTTCCGAGCCTCCGCACGGCACACGACTCGACATCAGGAAGCACATTGAAGTGAAAGCAGGAAGCGCTGCTATATGCACTGTGCAGATCCCGCCACACTAAGAGGTGAGTGGGTCTGTTCGATCACAGCGCTAGGTGAATCCCCAATCCCCTTTTGTGCGTGGCTACACTACACTATGGAAACCCTTACGATAAGATCTGTTAGGTTTACATGCATATTCTATATATTAATAAATGTATCCTCGTGTATTAGTACCTGTGTGTGCGTTGTTTGAGTTATATCGCATGGTTGGATTCCAAGACCATTAAAAGAATCAATTTTGTGATTTACTGCCACAAAAATAATTGTCCCAGTAAATGCCCAAACCCCTACAGAACTGGTGCCTCATGAGAGCACACTACAACAGTGTGTTATTCCCTGCCCCAGCCAGTGGAACAGACAGTGAGCCTGTCTCTCAATAATAATAATACAGTGTGTGATCTCCTGTCCCAGTCTGGGAAAAAGTGAGTCAGCCTCTCAATAATTACAATACAGTGTGATCTACTGTCCCAGCCTGAGGAACACACAGTGAGCCTGTATCTCAATAATAATAATAATAATACAGTGCGTGATCTCCTGTACTAGCCTGAGGAACAAACAGCGAGCCTATCTCTAAATAATAATAATACAGTGTGGGATCTATCCATTGATATATCCAGTTGTGGTTTATCGGGGGGCTGGGAACAGGAACTGTTGTTATTGTAACACTACTGCCGGGTAGCTGGATCATGACTGGATGTACTCTGAATGCTGTACTCTCACATCAAGATGTACTCTGGGTAGCATGAATGAGTCAAAGGTAGCATGTCAAAAGAAGGGAAGTGACTTCTCCCCAAATATCTACCACAGAGGTATCAGATATTGACAGTGAACAGTGAACACCTGATGTGTAATTCCTAGACTGAGAAAATGTCTCCTACCGTGTTTATACATACTCCAGATGTTATTCATCCTGTTTGTATCCAATGCTGGTTCCGGTATGAATTCTCGAGGAGTAATGTAGACATTTAAGATTAATGTTCTAATGGCAAGGGACATCACTTAACTCTGTTTTGTTTTGAAGGCAACAACGCCTCAGGACCTCGTGACCTTCAAAAAGGGGGGATATGTAGCGGCGAGGCTTAATAATAAGGCAGAATTAAGTCTTTCTGAGCTTTCCCAAATTAGGCCTCATTTCTCTGTTCATCTCTGTGGTGCAGCCACAGAGAAACCATTCATGCAAGGTGATTTAAGGTCCAAGGACAGCTCCCAAAGGGGGATGCACTTAGCTAAGCCTGGCTATCATGATCAATGGTCACCCATTGGCGCCTATCTGTCTAGGGAGTGCGAGTTGGACATCTGGATTGCATTCCTAAGTGTCAGGACTAAGTGACTCATATCTCACCTTGATCAACCAATCAGGGACTGGTAGGGCCGAGTAACCCACGTGGGACTCTGATGCCCATGGAACTTTCAGCCAATCAATGAGCTAAAGTTCCTCCAGGTAAAAACAGGCAACACAGAGAGCGTGTGAGATTCAGATTCAGATTCAGATCCAACAATTCTAAAGGGAATTCAAAGAAGAATTCCAGGGCAGGACGGCCCAGGAGCAGAAGGCTCCCAAGGGCAGGACATTCTCGCAGCGCGCCTCCTGACCATCCTGAGACTCAGCCCGGACAACCACGGAATGGCCAGTGTGTCCGAGTACCAGAACTTTCCTTTGTTCTAAGAGTCTGGAGTGGAGGTTGCCAGAGAGTAACCAGCAGCAGGCCTCGTGAACAGGTCGGAACTGTGGAAAGCTGAATCACTATTCAGAACTAGCTCTTCATCAGGAACGAACCGGTCCTCTTCCTGACTTGCTGGGACCCACAGACATCTTTTCTCCTGTGCACAAACTTTGCTAGTTAAAGCCAACAATGAGCATCAGCAGCGCACCGTCGCAAGCTGCACAGCACAGCCTGGTACCGAGCCAGAGAGCGCGGATTAGACAGCAACGGCCTGCAACTGTTTCTTTGTGCCCGCAGGAGATCTGAATCCCCAGAGATTGGATGAGTATTCAACTTCACTGCATTACTGCTCGAGAATTCAATTGTTATCCCAACAAGAGTTATGTACTTGTTTTGAGTATCTAATGTAGAAGTTATAACCAAGTTCAATTACGAAACGGTCTAAATGAATGATATACTGAATGTATGTCCTCTTGATATATGTAACTCTTTGTAACTGACTGAATATATATCTTTTGTATTCTGATAACCCTCTCGATAAGATCTGTTTATATGCATATTCTATGTATTAATAAATGTATCCTCGTGTATTAGTACCTGTGTGTGTGCGTTGTTTGAGTTATATTGCATGGTTGGATTCTAAAGCCATCAAAAGAATCAATTTTGTGATTTACTGCTACAATTAATAATTGTCCAAGTAAATGCCCAAACCCTACAGAAGCATGCAAGAAAATGTGATCATTACCTATGGAATTTCCCGCCAGCGTGGAGCTTGAATTCACAACCTTGAGACTCAGTGTTCAAGAGTCACAGAAGAGGTCAGCCTGGTCTTCAGTTTGCCAACGATAAGCTCCGGCAGTGCTCCTCTGTAAAGCAGATTGTTCGGATCGGTTATGTGGGACGGCACTTCGATACTAAGATCGTTTGCAGCACACGCGTGGTTTCCCCCTTCACGCAAAAAACATAGACGAAGGAAACTCTCTTGTCTTGGGCTGCTGACTCCCGGATTTAAAGCGCTCTGGGTGCCAGCTATGTCTCTAACAAGCACACTATAAAGACAGGAATTACACTTTGCTCACGTCACGCATGGAATGGCGAGGCTACTTGTTCCAATATTATCTAGTCTCACCTCATATGGTGCCGATTCCTGGTTTTCATTTAAGAAAGAGCACTGCAAACACCGTAAACAGTGCAAAACGTGTGATGAAAGAAGTCTTTTCCCCCCTTTGTCTAAAGCAGAACACAGCGGAGTCATGCCGAGGGTTGTGAGATCAAGATTTCAGTGGAGCACTGTCGTCTACGTCTTTAGCTACATGAGTTGGACATCCTCTTGTACAGGGAAAGCAGATTGAGATCCTCTGACATGAAAAGTGACAGATAAAAGCCATTTCTCATCCTTTCTCTTAGTGGTGGAACTATCGCATGTAAATGAGGCAACTTGCAAGGCGAGCAGGCTCGGTGCACACCGAACGCAGATGTCTCAGAGCAGTTGAGACGTGTCCAAGTGGCTGTCAAAGGACAGCACTTTGCCGGCGCCGTGGCTTAGTTGGCTAAAGCGCCTGTCTAGTAAACAGGAGATCCTGGGTCCGATTCCCAGCGGTGCCTTTCTTCCTGTCTTACTGTACAGAATTTATCCTTATGGGCAAATCCCATGCCTTTTAATTCAGGTGAATGCAAGTGTTCGTTTCCTTTCTGGAACAACTTGTTTTGAAAGAAATCTATACAGCTTGCGAAAGATGAAACACAAATCTTGCTTATCAGTGAAGAAGAGGTACTCCCAGCAGGCCAGCTAATACCAGCAAAGTTCTTTTTTCACCCTAACCCAGAGAATGGACAAAAGCGAGGCGCCTGTGGCTCTGCAGTGTAATCAGTTCGCGAGTTCGGCGGTTAGCTGAAAGAGTGGTAAATGGAGCTCGCCCCAGCCCGATCTTATTCTTTTAAAGAGGATAAAAAATTAACTTCGCCGCCATTACTACCAGCTTTAAAAGACTGCCATGGGCACGGAAAAAAACACACTACAGATGACTTTTCTGGAACCGAAGCAGAGATTCCTTTACGAACCAAGTGATAAAGCTCAGCCAGTGAATACTGTTAACAGAATGTGAAAGCACGATCAACTTTGTAACTGCAACCACAGGAAAAACAGCAAGAAGCAGGCTCCATTCCCCATTTAAATCTGTCGTGCGAGGCATGCTTTTTGAACGCATGAAGTAAATCCCACGATCGCTTTTGAACTTGGACAATGTACTTCCAAAGGAGCGCTATGCGCAAAGATTTAACAAGCTCAACCCCCGCCGACGATTCGGTGTGAACAAGCAGAACATTCAAGTTTCACAGACAGAAACAGCACGCCAGCTCAGCCAACATTAAAACGGAGGGCACACTACGATTTGCATTGACACAAAAGGGATCTGGGCAGACGTCGTTCCCTGCATAACGCAAAAAGTGGCAAAGCGCTTTTGGGTTGAGAGGACGCAAGAAGGTTTTTGTTTTGTGCCTTGATGTCAAGCTGAGAAAGTATCTTTAAACACTCTGCTTAGTTTCTCGAGAGACTGCCAAAAAGCAGTTCCCTCCCTTTTGTCTGAAGCCAGCTGAAAAGGGGTCTTGACAGAAGCACCTGGCAGCGGTGGGATTCGAACCCACGCCCCCGAAGAGACTGGAGCCTTAATCCAGCGCCTTAGACCGCTCGGCCACGCTACCCACTGTGTGCTGTCTCTTTGTCTCATTACATGCCCGGAGGAATCCGGGTGGGTTTTGCTCTTGTCGCCCGACTTAGTGGCGTTATGACCGTGGAACCGACTGCACCTGCTTTTTCTGAGATGCTTCCCCTCTCATGGCGAGATCTCGACTTCTTTAACACCTCTGGATAAAGATCTTCTGTGGAGCAGGTTTCAGACCTCTGCGTACAGCACCCTTGATGTCATTTTATTTTTACAGCAGCCGCATCCGGAAAGTTGTGTCTTTTACATTTTATTTAAACAACAAAACTACATACAATACAAACAAGAGCACATATTACGTATCAAGAAAATCGTCAGGGGTACATGCTATAATACAATTATACTTTATGAAAAACTATTACACAAGGTAAATACAATTAAGGTCCGCACAGGTTGTTCTTACATTTCGAAAGAGTCCGTAAATACCCCTTTACATCTATTTTGAACTGTTCAAACGTAGGACTCTTCCCAGACCATTTCACTTTATACCACATTCCTAAACGAGGATGCATCTCCTGTTTTAGAACTATTTTGGGCGGTATGGCTTATACAACACACCCACAGTATTCTAATGGTGGACTGCAGATCTGTGCTATAGTTCAGTCGAATTCGAAGGATCCAGCAATCGTACTGGATTTGACTGGGATTCTGAAATGTCTCTTGCAAAAGTATTTGGGTTTGCTTGAACCTTTGATATAAAAAGTGATCTGATCTGAAACTACCCAGCTTACAATCTCTGAGGTAGTTGTCACTAAACTTGGACGTGATGTGGCACACATGTGCCATGTGCCTTTACTTTTGTAAAAAACTGGTATCGGGAAGAGTTTCTTAATATTTCTTTTGATTAGCATGCAAGAAAATGTGATCATTACCTATGGAATTTCCCGCCAGCGTGGAGATTGAATTCACAACCTTGAGGCTCAGTGTTCAAGAGTCACAGAAGAGGTCAGCCTGGTCTTCAGTTTGCCAACGATAAGCTCCGGCAGTGCTCCTCTGTAAAGCAGACTGTTCGGATCGGTTATGTGGGACGGCACTTCGATACTAAGATCATTTGCAGTACACTCAAAAAACATAGACGAAGAAGGTGTCACAGTAAGGTGAACCCTATGGGCGAGGGATGTTCCTGCCTCGTGTACGACTACACCACCTAGCAATACAAACGGGGTGCTAGGGCCCCTCTACATTACCACAGGTTCTGTTATCTCCTAGAATTACCAATGCACACACAGACCAGCGACAAGCATTTGTATTGTATAAGTGCCCTGTTTATTTTCCAACTACATTCACATGCACTATCACCCAAAAACACAACGAAAACAGAATTCACAGCAGCAAGAGGTCCTTCCCAGGGTCAAAATGAATAGAGAGGGGCAGCAGTCTTTCCTGTAAAATACTAAAGAGAGGTCACTCGAACGTCTCTACTTAGTACCTGTAGTCTCTGATGGCCCACTTTGAGGAGAGGGGTATCGCCCAGTCCTATTTCCCCAGTCTCTGTTCAGGTAACAATAGCAATCCTCTGCGACTGTATTACATTCCTCTCAGTTTGAATCGGCTAACTGTGCCAGTTTCCTTGTTCCTCACCTTCAGGTGTTAAAAGTCTCTGTACAGTACCTCTGTTTCAATGCCAATGTCTCTCATTGTCGTCAGTTACTGAACCAGTAGATCCTTGCCTCCAGGTATTAGAAGTCTCTGCAGAGTACCTCCGGGGTCTTGCACTCTGCAGCTTCCCTTGTGCTGCCTGTGTCGTCTCCAGGGTCCAGTGGGAATCGGGAGCCCCCTCTGTTCTGTCTCAGGTCTTTTTATCCCTCTCCTTAGCCAATCCCTTTCAGGGGGGTTTCCACTGTCCCTGTCAGAAACAGGTCCAGGAGGAAGCTTGTGTTGTTTGAGGGGTGTTGGAGTGCTGAGCTAGGTGTCATGGAACCTTATCAGTTCACCCCTTGGTCTGGCTAAAACTGGCTCAGTGACTCCTCACACCTCCAAGTCTCGATACCTAATTGCTCCCTGAACGACTTGGGTTTGACTGTTTTTACTGACTGTTCCTGTATTGGGACAACTGCAGTCACCCCCTTGAGTGAGAGGCAACATTGACACCATCCTGGAAATCAACATAACCTAATCAATCACAGCCTGTTACTGCCTCAATGACCCACACCCTGTAACACAAATCAACATAACCCAATCAATCCCAGACCGTGACTGCCTCAATGACACACATCCTGCGACACAAGCTTCACCTGGAGCACAATGGCTGTGTTTTCAGCTACGGAAACTTCCTGTTGACAAGTTGGTGTTTGTGTTGCTTTTTCTGCTCAATGGAGCTGTATTAATGCAGGCACACGTGCTTCCACGGCAAGTTATTTTATTAGTGCTCACAAACCAACACACTGCAGACACCTCTGATACTGTCACTGCTTGTGGGCCACATGTTCCTGCCGTCAGCCTACTATACCATGTTCATGCACATCTAGAAATATTACTGCTGTAGTACAGGAGCGAAAGACGAAACGAAAGCACACCCAGTTTAAAAAGGCACATTTGTCAACTGCTGAACTTCACAAGGATGGGATTCACACCCACATGTGCAGAGCACAATGGATTAGTAGTCCATCGCCTTACCACTCCACCACCTCATCCCAGAAGTTAGCCTCCTGACATGAGTTAGTGCTCAAGATGGTCGTCTTTCCTCTACTCAAGGATCATTTTCCTCTTCCACCTGCGATTTCACCATTTTCCTTGAAGATGTCAAACATAAAAAGCATATTGAGCTCCTTGGACTTGAAATTACCAGATAAAAGCCATTTCTCATCACTTGCTCAGCGAGCAGGCTTCAGCGCACACAGAACGCAGGTATCTCAGAGCGGTGTGTCTAAGAGGCCGTAAAAGGAGAGTGCTCTGTTGGTGCTGTGGCTTAGCTGGTTAACGTGCATGTCTAGTAAATAAGCTTCTGGGTTCAAATCACCATAGTGCTTTTCTTCCTCTCTTGCCATGCAGAGTTGGTCGTTGTGGACAGCAACAGGTGTCTGCCTTAACTTTAATGGAAGTGTTCATTTCTGGAACAACTTTTTTAAAAACAAATTCCACACATATTGCGATAGATAAAATACTAATCTTCCCTGTTGGTGCAGAATAATTAGTGCCAGCTGGTATGAAAACGACAACAATTTTTTTTTGTCTTTAGCGTAAAACCTGTGAATGTAGAAGAAAAGATGACGAATGTCAATTTTTATGGCACCGTGAGCTTGTCCTTCAGTCAAACACGTAGGTAATTCAAACACACCCAGAGATGCACTTCGAATTAGCTTTGACCTAAATCCTATCTACTCCAGATGTGATTGGGCCTCTTTCCACATCCTGATATATGCAGAGAACACAAGCTTTTGGCACGAGTGAATATAAATGTAAACATAAATACTATTCAATATATTAGAATTTTGTTGTATTTAAAAAATATTTTAGCTCGGGATCCTCAAATCAGGAGTGTAGAAAAGAGCACCGTTAAATACCATCGGGAGTGCAGAACGTGATAATAATAATAATAATAAACTTTATTTTATATAGCGCCTTTAAAGGTGGCTTCTCAAAGCGCTTTACAGGATGACAATAACAATAAATAAGAAGACTAAACAATAAATAAGAAAATTTCACAAGACAGGACACAATTATAATTACAACAATACAACAATAAAGATAGAGGAGACTGTGGAAGATGGTATTAAGAAGAGCAGAGGGGTGAAGAATGGAACCAGTTAAGTAAAGGCTTTTCTGAAGAAGAAGGTTTTGAGTCTGGATTTGAAGGAGTTTAGAGAAGGTGACTCTCTAATATCCTTGGGCAAAGAGTTCCAGAGCTTGGGGGCATAGCAGGAGAAGGCCCTGTCGCCCATACAATGTAGACGGGCTTGGGGGACAGTAAGGAGAGCAGAATTTGAAGAGCGGAGGTTGCGAGGTGGGGAGTAGGGCGATAAAAGTTCAGACAGGTGATAAAAGTGTTCTTTAAACAAAAAGTGAAAATAGTGAATTTGTCTTTCACTTAGATGTTCATTGAAAGCTCAGTAAACGATAAAGCAGTGGCTCGTTTTGTGAATTCTCCTCGCATCAGATTGTCTTGCTTCGACCTTTAAATTGTACACTGTGTAGACCCTTCACTCTCCCTAACTCAATTAAAGAGCCACAGGCAAAAGTGCCTGTCAGTTTAGTTCAGTGGTAGAGCACTTGCATCTCGTGTATAAGGCTTTGTTTTCTACTGCCACTCTGGATTTCTTTTTAAATGCAACATCTTATCTGTGATTGTCTTTCATGTGACATCCCCCGTGTGTGAATTTCAGCATGACACATAACATCGTTTGAGATGCTATTTTTAAAACAGACCAAATGAAAGACCTATTAGCTAAATACAAGTAGAAAACACAGGAATCTAATTGAGAAAATTAGGACCGGAGCAATGTATAGTATTGTAATGGTTGGGGACTCAGGTGGGCACCCTTGCCATTGCCACTTAAGTCAGCCCCCCACCGTCGGGGACTCAAACCTGCGACCGCTACCATAGCTCAACCGCCACCATAGCTGGGTCCCTGTTGAGTGATGCCAGAGGCCTGGGTTTGAGTCCTTGACGTTGGGGGACTGACCTGATGTGGCAGTGGCGAGGATGCCCATGTGAACCCTGGAGCGTTACATTGGTGTCAGCAGTGGGATGGGATAGCCCTTTGTGAAGGTTGGTGAGTTAAGCGGGGGAGAGTGTAACGCATACGGCCACCATTGAGTGTGTAAGAGCCGGCTTACCAGAGCGGTGATGTCACCACCCTTCCCTGTAATAGCAGGGCCACAGCCACAGGACTGAAGGGAGATTGCTCTTTAGCTCAACAGGCTAGGTCCTTGTTGAGTGATACAGGAGGCCTGGGTTTGAGTCCCTGGTGGTGGGGGGCTGTTGTGAACACTGGAGTACTACAGTATTACTAATAGCAGCGCAAAGCTCACAGTGGTGGCTTTAGGGTATCAGAGCCAGTGGTGCAATGGATAATATGTTTGACTTTGGATCAGAAGATTGTAGGTTTGATTCCTCCCTGGCTTGTTAAGTTTTTAAACTACACTTCTCAGTGTACACAACCCTTCTATCGAGTGGATGAGTCTCCCGTTACGTCTCCAATTCTTTCCGCACATTCTGCTTGTTTCACCACCGTTACTGTTGGACCACAGCCACAGAATGGAGGAGAGATACGGTTCCGATAAACTGTCTTAAATAATCATGTTGAAAAAGGTGACAACGTTTTTTTTTTCTTTAAGATAACCTTACATTTGCCTGTTCAGTTCAAGTTATTTTCTGTACCTGCAAATTCCCCAATTTTTCTGCTGTCTCCTGAGAAAGACATGTGTCAAATCACAATAAGTAATACAATCTATTCAGTTAACACCCAGATGTAACAGAACACATTTAAGACTTACACCCCCTTTAAATATGTAATTCCTTCATTTCAGTTTTCTTACCTCCCCAGGATACCTGAAAGTTCACTATCCCATATTAAGGACTGTACATGCATTACCGGTAATACAGCTACTAATAAAGATATACATTAATCTTAATTATTAATAAATTACACTTTTATTAATAAAGACATGTATTGATCAAATTCATTGTGAATAGTTGTGGTGTCTAGAAAACAATTTTAGCTACAGTAAATATTTCAAGCGAGTGGTGCGTTTGTTCGTTACTTTGTGACCATATTATTTCCACTACATTCAGAACAGTTCAAATGCGATCGACTGTTCCTCTACTGAGCTACATAAACCCTGTGAAGAGGTGGTTTAAGTTAGTCTCCTACATCGGTAACATCTAATGGGCAGCATATGTTATTTTAGGTTTGTTGCAATTGAGAACAGGTTTAGTATGGAGCTGCTGACAAATTTCAGCAGCCACGTTCGTTGCAATGACCCGTTGTAGGGTCATTGCCAATCAGCTGCAAGAAAAAAAAACATAATTTGTGCCTTTATTTAAAAAAAAGAAAAACAGAGTAGTAGTTTATGTGGTAATTTCAGGTACAATGTAAGAACTTAAGTTAACTAGTCCCACAGTAATGCGTGGGGTCCTATCAATAGAAAAAAAATACTTGTAACCCAAAAACACAACAACCACGATGCGAGAAGCCTTCCGGGAACCTAGGTAAATCAGTGTAGTAGTCTAACGACTACAGAAAATAAAATAAAAAAAATACTTAAAGGAACAACTTCAAAACAAAAAGAACATTAAAAACAAATCTGGGAAACAACAAAAACAGAATCTAATGCCAGAGCTTTTTCAAGTCTTTGGTACCCCATCATGCTCCCTTAGTCCCAGTAGACCTCTCATCTAAGAAGATATCTCTCATCTATCTGTGTAGAGATCAGCTGGGGGTCCACAGCTGATGGGAATTTAAGTAGTGACCTGCGTCAGCTGCAAAGGAAAAAGTATAGGTTTATTCCATGCTGAAAGGAGAAGGAAACACAACATGGAACCTTCTTCGGGTGTGACGTGGAATAAACCTTTACCTGTTCCTTTGATGTTAATTTAGACCGGATTTCCAGCAAATACCTAACAGGCTACAATCTCGTTAGATAAAGTGTTAAGGACGACCTATAAGTAGCAGTATCTAAAGTGGACAGTTGCTTTCAGTAGCTAAAGACAGGACACGCTGCTCCAGGTGAGGCTTGAACTCACAACCTCGGCATGACTCCGCTGTGCACTGCTGTATAAGTACCGCGCGCTGACCGATTGCGCCACTGGAGCCGCGGAAAGTGCTTTCCCTTCACACACTGACGTTGCACAAACACAGGGTGAAAACGATTTCGGCACGTTTTCCGTCTCTCCGTGGGAGAAAGGGACAGTAAAAGAGCGAGGAAACTACAAGGGAAGAAAATGAAAAAATAGTGCTCACTGCAAAAGAGGGAGGAGAGAGATGGTCAGACACGTAAATCAGCTCGGCGGATTTACACTATTTATGAGTCTTCATGTGTCTGAAACTGTCCAGTTTGTATTTTCGTTTCAAAAATCCAATAAACTTGAATAAGACAAGAAGGCACACACTGCACATCTGCGGAACATCACGCCCGATGTTTACAGTGACATCAGAGATTGAAAGCGAAGTCGTTTTTTATTAAAAGTTCAAGGAAACCTGAATATGTTTGCTAGACGTATTTCAGAATCACAGTGAAATGTAGTACGATTGCTGCACAGATCTGCAGTCTGCAATTAGAATACGGTTTGTGCGTTGTATAAAATATGCCATTCAAAACTTTTCTAAAACTGCAGAGATACATTTCGGAATGCGTCTTCCTGTAAAAATTAAATATCTATTTTATTTGACGGGCGCTATAAGCAGAGTCTGAAGCCAGCTCCACAGAAGAACTATATTCAGTGGTCCAAAAAAGTGAGTATTTCACTAAGTGAACAATTACTGTACATCATAATCATATTTGTTTTACTTCTCCTGCCATTGCAATTTGCGCACAGATTTTTCATTTTATTTTCAAAATATATTAGCCTTGATGGGAGAAAAACTAAATTGTGTGCGCGGTGGCCAAGTGGTAAGGCACCGGTCTTGTAAGCCGAAGAGCGCGGGTTCAAACCCTGTCCGTGCCTGGTTTGCGTACCACGATATACCTTTATCTAAATCGTCAATTGTCTTGCAATGTAGAAATCTCTGTAATAATAAGAAAAGAAAAGTAGTTAATAATCCTTTGACAAAGTAACGGGCATCCTTCACTGCTTGTCAGGATGGCTGAGTGGTCTTAGATGCCAGCCTCAAGAACTCAATCGTGTGTAGTTACAGTTGTTATTCACAACCCGGATTTCTATGGAAGCCCGTTTCCGCCAGGGAGTAAAAAAAAAAAACCCGCTATGGTATCTCAGAATTCCGACTTAGCAACTCAGTATTGCGACTTAGTAACTCAGAATTCCTACTTCATATCTCACATTTGCGACTTCGAAATAGCCCATATTTCAATGTCTGTCCTTTTGTTATTGTAACGGATTCGGGTTCTAGGGCTTGTGCCCTCGCAGCTCCCACCCTAGTTCGTGCCTCACTGCATTGGCTCGAACCCAGGTCTTGCCAGCTGAGCTAAAGAAGACCCTTTTTAAGTAAAAAAGGACATACAATGAGATACCATAGCGCGTTTTTTTTTTACTCCCTGACGGAAACGGGCTTCCATAGATTTCCCTTCATGTTCATTAAGATGTGTAATTTGTATGTTGCTTATATAAGAACAGTTTCTTCAAAAGTTCTGTCAATTAACAGTGGAGAGCTAGCCGATGTACGTTTTCATGAAAACTCTCTTTAAGGCGATTACAAGTATCTTGAGCAAATCTGCGTCATATTTTTTTTTTAAAAGTTTAGCTCAAGATGCAACAGGAGTATACATGAATTCTCCCGCCCTACATTCCAAGATATGGAATCTTATTTTTCTTGAAGTGTCTGATGTTGGTCGTTATTGGAAATTGCCCGGTGATATCGACTCAGGTACTCAGTTGTTACGTGCTGTAATTCGATACATGCAAAGCATTTATATTCCCTCAAATTATTAATAAGGCCAATAATGTATTAAACATTACATGCCACTTTTTCTCTAGATGATATTCACGATGGAACAGTGAGAAAGGCATGCCTAGATGTGCTTGAACCAGCACCTTACTATCGTTTTAGTCCCGACCTGACCGCACTGAGCAATGGTACGACAGAGACTCCAACGGGTCGGTTTTCTCCTTTTACAGTTTTTGGGAAAAAATAATCTGCACTTTTAAGCAAGTATTTTATTTCAAATTTTGCATAGTGTAAGTTTTTCTTGGAAAACGTTGTTTCAGAAAGAAACTGAGTTGATGGGAATAGCCCTGTCAGTAGAATATCGAACTTTTCATCTCAGCTAGTTCTTCTGTGGAACAGGCTTCAGAACTCTAAGTACAACGCCTTTGATGTCATTTTATTTCTACAGCAGACGCATCCGGAATGTTTTTTTTTTACTTTTTATTTGAACAACAAAATAGATTCAATATAAACAAGAGCACTTATAACATCAGTAGAATCGTCAAGGGTACATAAAATAATACAATTACACTTTCTGAAAACGATTAAACTCGGTAAATCACCGGGGTAAAGTTAGCTTGAAGTTCGAAAACGATTTTGGCACGCCTGTAGCGCTTTCACGAAATCTCTTAGAGTTACAAAAACACTTGCTTTGTGTATAAAATACATTGTGGATTATTTCTCAGCCTCTACTTTTTCGTTTTTATGACATTTTTTTGACCAAGCACGAATATGCTTTTGTCCATATCTCCGCAATGGAAGCACAGAACGCCTTCAAACCAAAAGCATTTTAAAGACCACGACTTGTGGATATTTCCACAGCCTTTACATCAAACTATCGGTGAGCTAATTATCTTTTTTTAAACCTCCGGTTTTTCATCGATGCGTAATTACGCACGAACTGGAACCCGGGGGACCGCTGTGTGCACACGTTCACAAAGCGAGAAATACTGTTCAATACGGCTTCATGCGAAAAACCCGTATATGACCATAGGAAGCAGAACAGCGCGGTCTCCAATTACCCAGACTGTAAACACGGGAATAAAGCTTTTTTTGATTTCTGAAACCCTTCCTTTACGTCCTGTTTTCATTCAGGTAAGGGTCAACTATATTCACAATACTACTGACAGCAGGAAGATAAAAATATTCTTTACTCAGCAGCTTATTAAAAACAGCTCCCATGATGTTCATACCGACTTTTTACACAGAACACTGACACAGCTTTGTGTTCTGAATCTCTTCTTCTCTTGCTTTTATTTAATGTGGCACAATGCACTGGGTATGGGTATTCTGTTCACAAACCAATAGCATTTAAACCACAGCACCCACAATGCTGCAGGTGAGTGTTTTGCACACTAAGCAGGTCATCTGACTATTCCCAGCTTTGTTTTGGGTTATGGAACCTTTATTTTTTTATGATTTTCTGAAGATAACACTACAGGTGGGATGGGTGGGTTGTCTTCATGGCTCAATAGCATTTCGAATACAGCACCCACTCTGCTGAAACCAAGTGTTTTACACACCAGACAGGCCCCCAAACCTCATACAACCTTACTGTGGCTGTGGCCCCTTTCTTTAATTTTTTATGATTTTCTGAAGATTACACTACAGGTAATACACTGGGACAGGTGGGTCGTCTTCATGGCTCAATAGCATTTCAAATACAGCACCCACTCTGCTGAAACCAAGTGTTTTACACACCAGACAGGCCCCCGAACCTCATACAACCTTACTGTGGCTGTGGCCCCTTTCTTTATTTTGTAATGAGTTTCTGAAGATAACACTACAGGTAATACACTGGGACAGGTGAGTCGTCTTCATGGCTCAATAGCATTTCAAATACAGCACCCGCTCTGCTCAAACCAAGTGTTTTACACACCAGACAGGCCCCCAAACCTCATACAACCTTACTGTGGCCCCTTTCTTTAATTTTTTATGATTTTCTGAAGATTACACTACAGGTAATACACTGGGACAGGTGGGTCGTCTTCATGGCTCAATAGCATTTCAAATACAGCACCCACTCTGCTGAAACCAAGTGTTTTACACACCAGACAGGCCCCCAAACCTCATACAACCTTACTGTGGCTGTGGCCCCTTTCTTTATTTGGTAATGAGTTTCTGAAGATAACACTACAGGTAATACACTGGGACGGGTGGGTCGTCTTCATGGCTCAATAGCATTTCAAATACAGCACCCGCTCTGCTCAAACCAAGTGTTTTACACACCAGACAGGCCCCCAAACCTCATACAACCTTACTGTGGCCCCTTTCTTTAATTTTTTATGATTTTCTGAAGATTACACTACAGGTAATACACTGGGACAGGTGGGTCGTCTTCATGGCTCAATAGCATTTCAAATACAGCACCCACTCTGCTGAAACCAAGTGTTTTACACACCAGACAGGCCCCCAAACCTCATACAACCTTACTGTGGCTGTGGCCCCTTTCTTTATTTGGTAATGAGTTTCTGAAGATAACACTACAGGTAATACACTGGGACGGGTGGGTCGTCTTCATGGCTCAATAGCATTTTAAATACAGCACCCACTCTGCTGAAACCAAGTGTTTTACACACCAGACATGCCCCTGGACCTCGTACAACCTTGCTGTGGCTGTGGCCCCTTTCTTTAATTTTTTATGATTTTCTGAAGATTACACTACAGGTAATACACTGGGACAGGTGGGTCGTCTTCATGGCTTCATGATTTTTTGACTGTAATCAAGTGTTGTGCACACAAGGCAGGCCTCCTGACCTTTCACAGTCATGCTTTGTTGTTAGAAACTTTAATTCTCTTTTTAGGATTTTTTGAACATGGGAACTTCCACCGAGATGAATGAGGTGCTCTTCAATAGCTTTTTCATCTATACACACAAGCGTATGTAACCAAGACACTCAGAACCAACAGAATCAACGTGAAGTCATAGAAAATCAAGAATGCCCCCGAGACATCTGCACCCCCCTCTTGGACCACTCTGGTATCAACACCCCCAAACCAATCCATACCAGCTAACAAGACTCAGAATCGGTGCAACCCTCCAACCTGGACCAAGAGCAGGATGGGACAAGTACCTGCACCACACTACGCACCCCTCATCCAGACCAGCAGGACAGCCAGACAGCACCATCATGACACACATAATGAGATCACTCTCTGTCAGTATGTGTAACATTCTGGGCCTGGGCTCCTCTGTATTTTGGCTGAAGGGAGTTCAACAACATTATTAAACCGACTGACATCATAATCTGACAAGATACATTGTTTAGGGGAGACTAAACAATGTATCTTGTGTGAACGAGAGAAAAAGATCAGTGTAAATTCACTTCATTAGACTGACGGTGTGTATAGCAATGGATGGTTCCGATACATCGACCTCTGGGTTATGGGCCCAGCACGCTTCCGCTGCACCACTCTGCTGACAGCTGTCATGGTGTGATTCAACACAACTGCTCTATCTTTGCTTTCTAAAAGTGCGCCCGAGATGAAAAGTTTCAACGGCAAACACAGACGTCACTTTGAGCACTTGGTCTTTTATAGTACGAATCATCACACGCTGCTCTACATGGGCGTGTCTTCAAGATCGTTGAGAACCAAACCTTTTGCTTTCCGAGGCAACTGATTCTTTCCTTGTTAATTCACAAATCTTCAATGGGAATCAGTGAAACGAAAACCAAACACGTACACACTCGCGTCCTAGCCTGAAAGAAAAATGATGGAAGCACTTGAGGAATAACAAGAGTAGTCTGAACAGCTCCAGTCTATCAACTGCTCTACAAAGTGATCGCTACTTCCACACCCAGTTTATAACGCTGAAAATGATTCAGGAAGCACAGCAAAGTTCTAAAAGCAGTGGTTGAAAAGCGTCTAGATACATAAAATGACAATTTCTCAAAAGTAAAATCTTCAGCTTTTAAATATTGTCATCCATATATTTTCGTTTTTCTCTTTTTTACATAACACGCTTTCGAGAAATAGACTGTCTTGTAATGAAGGCTGCATTAGAAAATGTGTGTCTAAATTAAAATCGGGTTTATGACTTCTGCGTTTTTCAGCTTTCTTAGCGCTTGGGTCTCGATTCAGATATTGCAATGAAAGCAACAGGGGAGTAAGTTTTCCTTTTCTAAATCAAAGGTGATCTGCTCACAAGGAAGTATAAAAACTTCAGCGTTTACTTTTTGAAGACCGCAAATTGTCGAAACACTATTGCTTCATAAGCTAATAAGTAAGGTTTCTGAGCACGCATTGTATTACTAATGCTGTTATTAATAAAAAAAAAGCTTAAATTCACATAATGGAATTTGGACTGCTCAAAGTAGTCTATTCTTTGTACGACTTTACTTGCCCGCTGAGTAGAGTTTAAAGCAACGGCAGCAGAAGTAGCAGTAATAGCAACAACGTGGTTTGAGTGTCACAATACACTCTGTGAAATTATTGCGGCTTCAGATCGTTTTGTTCTGTTGAAGCTGCCTACAGGCTCTGAATTGCTGACATTGGCTGTGATCTTTTTTCAGGTTTCATGTAATTCTTCACATATTTGAAATATTTAATTCGGGTTCGCCTAATACACGGTGCAAACCGTACCTGCAGCAGAATGCTGTGGCACATGAAGCCGTTTTGTTTATCGGTTGTAAGGATATAGGAGCGTACTACAAATCGAGCAAGCGAAAAGAAAATTAAACAGGAGTCACTTTTTGGATTGCTAATTCATTGTGCTCTGTTCGTCTAGGTTCAAATCCTATCCTTGTCATGGTTAAGGCCTGAGACGTGTGTGTTTTTTCTAAACGGTGTTTGCATTTGTTTCCTCTTTACTCCTGTAAACTCAGGATTTTTTTTTCCTTGGTGGCAACAATACGCTTCTGTAATACAGTAAATGGTAGACTCTGCTTTCAAATGAGCTGCACCAGGCATTCGGATACAGAAAAACACAGGGATTTAAAATTCAGGAATATGAATGGCCAATTGCTTACAGCTAGGGTTTTTACGTTTTCTTATTTAGCGATTTGTGTATCAATCTTTTAACAATTCATTAAAATGCTAACAATATGTAAAATCAAAACAACAGCACCGATAAATGCCGGGGAGACAGGTAGTTTTTTTTTCATCAGATGCCAATCTCTAATGCTGTGTGTGAGAGCTTACGTACCTTTCCTTTTCTCACATTTTCTGACAACTATTCCAAAGGGGCACCCTGTCAGCTCCTAATACTTTTTAAAAGTCTGCCTGCATGTTTGATTATTGTCGTTTTATTTAGAAAAAGTTCAATATTGATCATAACTAAAGAAAATTAGGATCACGAAGAAAAAAAGGGCTGAAGATGCGAGTCGCTCTTGAATCAAAGCTGGGCGACACGGGCTTCTGTTCTGATATGATTGTACGAGAAGCAGGAGGAATCTCTTCTCTCCTATGGAGCATGAGCTGAATCAGGAGTGAGACATTTCGTATGCTCGTGCATATGTTAACACATGACCTACATCGTAAAACTAAATTAAAAACTAACATTAAGTTGTCAAAGACATTCATTTATATACAAACAAGAGACAGACATAGTAATGATTCTACATTAACTTGTCCTGCACTGATCAGACTAATTGAAATGTATGAAAGCCCGTTTCCGCCAGGGAGTTACAAAAAAACGCGCTATGGTATCGCAGAATTCCGACTAAGTAACTCAGAATTGCGACTTAGTAACTCACAACTCCGACTTTATATCTCACATTTGCAACTTCGAAATAGCCCATATTTCATTTTCTGTCCTTTTGTTATTGTAACGGATTCGGGTTCTAGCTAGCAAGGCCTGGGTTTGAGCCAATACAGTGAGGCACGAAGTAGGGTGGGAGCGGCGAGGGCACAAGCCCTAGAACCCGAATTCGTTACAATAACAAAAGGTCAGACAATGAAATATGGGCTTTTCGAAGTCGCAAATGTGAGAGATAAAGTCAAAATTCTGAGTTTTTATGTCGCAATTCTATGATTCTAAGTCACAATTCTGAGATACCATAGTGCGTTTTTTTTACTCCCTGGCGGAACCGGGCTTCCATAGGTTCTCAGTGCTGCGAAGCAAAAGCAATCTCTGGAAAATCAGACAAATTATTATCAGATCATGTCAAAAGCTGATCAGTATTTCTTTACTGGGAAGCAAAGAAATGCTTGTATTACACATTTTAATATGACATGCAATTACACATGAAAAATAGTAAAATTATTTTCATTGCGGTACGTGTTGATAGAACAGCCCCCTCGATAAAAGAAAGTGTGGACGGACTTGTCGCATGTTCCGTACTCTGTCTGACAGCGAGTTTAACACACTTTCCACGGAAATTAGAAACTAATTGAACAATAAATTAATCTGAGCAAATTTTACACGTGTGGGTGATTTAATTCTGTCGAAATTGCGTGGAACTCCTCCGCTGAGGTCAGATACACACGGGAAAATGTTCAGGCGGCTTCACGGAGTCCCGCCTCAGACTGAAATCAGGTTCTAATTAGACGCTGAGAACAATCCGGATCTCTGTATGTAATTGATTGTGTTGATTGTGTGACCAGGTGTGCGGTAACAGGTCCTGCCAGTATAAAAACCTAGTCACCGCGTTCACACTTTATGCTTTCTTGCTTCAACACAGTTTATTGGTTTACTTATTTTACTCCTGTAGCAATTGAGCGGGACGTTAATTTGGCGATGCGCTCGTTTCTCTTTATGCTGTGCCTGTGCACAGGGGCCGGGCTCCCCGCACTGGTTTCCGCCGGGCCGGCTGGCTGGGACTCTCGGGAATTGGCGCTCCAGGCCGACCTCCCGGCTCCTGAAGACGCAGCCCAGTTGGAGGACTTGAACCTGGCAGATGCGCCCTCCGAAGACCTGTCTGCAAGCGAGAACGACTCGCAGTCCTTGGCTCCCGACTTTCGCCGCCTTCCCGTGTCCAGAGACGCGTACTCGCCCTACTTCGACAAGGAGAAGATGAAGCCCGAAGCCGGCAGCCGCCCCTTACCCGCCTACATCAAGAGCGTCCTGTTTCCTCCCCAGCGAGGGCGGCAGCCGGCTCGCCCGGCCATCGGGGGCACCCGAGGAGTGGCTGTGTGGTGCGACTCCAGCAGGATGTACGTGAGGGTCAGTCGGCTCCTGTTCGGCTTCAGCTGTCGGCCATCGGAGGTGACCTTGGGCAACTGCAGCGTCAGCCGAACCACACGCAGTTACTTCTACTTCATCTACGGGCTTCACGAGTGCGGCACCGAGCGATCGGTAAGCGGGTCTTCATCTACAGGCAGTGTATCGACGTGAGCTGTAGGGCCAGTGTCGGGGTTGCCTTTCCTGGGAATATCCCTTCCTCTGTGACCCTGCAGGTTGTCCAGGGCCGCTTGGTGTACTCCAACACTCTCCGCTATGCCCCGCCCTCCTCCAGTGCACCTGTGCATCGCTTCATTCCCTTCTCTGTGCCGGTCAAGTGCTCCTACAACAGGTAGGCAGGGCTCTGCTGCTGAGAAGCCACTAGGAAAGTGTCCAGATGCCCCTCATCCCCTCTGTTCTGCAGGTTCCACTACTCCTACAAGGTTGGCTATGTCCCCACGTGGGCCAGGAGAAGGACCTTCTTCAAGGACCTGAAGAACAAACACAGCTTTGTGCTGCTCACCACCAACTGTAAGCTCCTTGAGTGAGTGGCTCCTCCTGCCTGCAGGGGGTGCTGTGTGCAGGTGTAATGCTGCCTCTCTCTCTCCAGCCCGCTGGGTCCGGCTCTCTCCTAAGGATGAGTACTTCCTGGGTCAGCCCATGTACTTCCAGGCCACTGCCTACTTTGCCACAGCAGAGCAGAGGCTGTACATCCACTCGTGTTATGTAACGGAGAAACCAGACCAGCACTCCCAGCCCCGTTTCCCTGTGATCGACAACTTGGGGTACGGCCCCTTCTGGGAAGGGAGGTGGGCAGGAGCCCTGAGAGCCTGCAGGGGTTCATCCTTGTCCTTGTCCCCAGGTGCATGGTGGACAGCAAGGCAGATGGCTGCCTGTCCAGGTTTGTCCCCTCCAAGCAGAAGGATGTGCTCCGCTTCACAATTGATGCCTTCCTCTTCCAGAAGAAGCTGTCCAGGAAGGTACTGCTCTCAAAGGCTGCTCAGCCTTCTTGCTCTACTGATCCATGGTCTGCTTTCACATCCATGATCTAGATGTGAACCAGACTGTGGCAGCTGTAGTGCCTAGAGCTGCCAGCTTGCCTTCACTGATGGCAGAAGGTCTTTCTCTGTCCCTCTATTGGCCTTGATCCCTTAATGCTGTGACCTTCCCTCTTGCAGCATGAAGTGACTGAGCTGTACATGCACTGTGTCATGGCTGTGGCTCCTGCTAAAGCAACACCAGGGACCAAGTCCTGCACCTACAACAGGGAGGCTAAGAGGTACTTCTGCAAGGAGCCTGCTGAGGGTGCTCTGGGACATGCCAGGTTTAGGCCTCACCTGTCCTCCTCCTCTCCTCCAGGTGGGAGGAGCTGTATGGTGACCATGAGGTCTGTGCCTGCTGTGAGTCCAGGTGTGCTGGCAGTCGGAATGAAGGTGGGTCTGGTTCTCTATCCCTTGTGGATGCATCTCTGCCCAAGAGACAACCATGCTTGGACAACTGAGGAATGATCCCGTGCTGGACAAAGGGACTGTTTAGATGAGTAGACTGTGGGTCTCTTGGTATAGCGGATCCCTCACTCCTGGGTGCTGCTTGTCCACAGGTCCCAGGAGCCTGGTGACCAGTAGTCGGGTGGCTGTGGCACCAGTAGAAGCTCCTCTGGATGTGGGAGCTGACTGGACTGAGGATGAGGAAGGAGACCCTCAGACCTCCAGTGAAGATGCTGAGAGCACCAGTGAGGATGTGGAGGGAGCAGATGACTTTGGAGATGTTGGCCAGTGGACAGGTAGGGTCTGGCAGGAGGAGCTCCTGTAGGGGTGGTGTCCTGCAGTGTAGCTGGATTGTTCTCCTTCCTCCCCAGGTGCCTGAATGAAGGCTCCAGCCTGGCCCTTGTGACTCTCCTGCCTCCACTTGCCTTGTAATGGCAACATCTCAATAAAGCTGTGAAAGACCCTTCTGTCTGCCCTTGTTTCTTTATGGTTTATAGGTTTGAATGGGGTGGAGGAATTCAAGGGAAGTATTTGTGGGGGTTCCCCTTTCAAGAATGCTTCCCGTATTGCTGCCAATGAGGACTGAAAATGGCTGGAGTAATAAAGCATTGTACTGGGGGAAGATAGCCGCACTATTCCTTGGGCAGGTCATTGTGACTTTTTTACTGGGGGAGAGACAGAGGTGTTCAATATACTGGCAGTCCTCCTGTTTCCTAGAGGGGTAGTGCTTATGGAGTGTGAGTTGCTACTGTAGTGCCCAGTAAGAGTGAGATCTGATGTCCTATTCTAGGCTGCACAAACTTCCTAAAAGAAACACAAGGAAGGGATTGTCAACAGGGGCTTGGTGTAAAGTAGGCCTTCCCTTCCTTAGCAGAGGAACAATTCTGGTGCCCAAACATCAGTGAATAAAGGTACAGTTAGAATCTTGGAGGTCTTGTCTTATGGGTGTTGGTTTCACAGTATTGGACAGTCACGGGAAGTATTAGGATTGAGACTGGAGATCCCAGTACTTGACTGGGAGGACGGGTGTTCACAACCACCTCTACCAGCAGCACAGACTGTGTAGATTGAGACTGAACGCTTACTACACAAAGCCTCTCCACTGTTTCAGTGTCCCATGTCATGAATTTCAAGTGAATCCTAGTCTCCCGTTGTGACTACCTATAATTTGCACAAATCCTGCTGGCCCACTAACACTGTTAATTTTTAGCCCTACTGCAATGCCCTATTAAAGTTTCAAGGATTTAGGATAAACTATTTTATATAATGGTTCCAAAGGTGGCTTCGCAAAGCACTTGAAATAATTACAATAAGAATACACAGGATAAAACAATTCCAATAGACAGAGGAGACCATGGATGGTGGTACTGTAGATTATGCCGGTTCAGGGACGCCAAATATGTAATCATAGTGGCTCTCTGAAGGCACCAGTTCTGTAGGGTTTGGGCATTTACTGAGACAATTTTTAATTGTAGCAGTAAATCACAAAGTTGATTCTTTTGATGGCTTTAGAATCCAACCATGCGACATAACTCAAACAACGCGCACACACAGGTACTAATGCACAAGGATACATTTATTAATACATAGAATATGCATATAAACCTAACAGATCTTATCGAGAGGGTTATCAGAATACAAAAGATATATATTCAATCAGTTACAAAGAGTTACACATCAAGAGGACATACGTTCAGTATATCATTCATTAAGACCGTTTCGTAAAGTGGACTTGGTTACAACTTCTACATTAGATACTCAAACAAGTACATAACTCTTAGGAATTAAATTGATATCAACTGGTTGGGATAACAATTGAATTCTCGAGCTGTAATGCATTGAAGTTGAATACTCATCCAATCTTTGGGGATTCAGATCTCCTGTGGGCACAAAGGAACAGTTGCAGGCTGTTGCTGTCCAATCCGCGCTCTCTGGCTCGGTGCCAGGCTGTGCTGTGCGGCTTGCGACGGTGCGCTGCTGATGCTCATTGTTGGCTTTAACTAGCAAAGTTTGTGCACAGGAGAAAAGATGACTGTGGGTCCCAGCAAGTCAGGAAGAGGACCGGTTCGTTCCTGATGAAGAGCTAGTTCTGAATAGTGATTCAGCTTTCCACAGTTCCGACCTGTTCACGAGGCCTGCTGCTGGTTACTCTCTGGCAACCTCCACTCTAGACTCTTCGAACAAAGGAAGGTTCTGGCACTCGGACACACTGGCCGTTCCATGGTTGTCCGGGCTGAGTCTCAGGATGGTCAGGAGGCGCGCTGCGAGAATGTCCTGCCCTTGGGAGCCTTCTGCTCCTGGGCCGTCCTGCCCTGGAATTCTCCTTTGAATTCCCTTTAGAACAGTCCACAGAATCCTCTCCAGAATCTTGCTGAATCTCAATCTGAATCTGAATCTCTGTGTTGCCTGTTTTTACCTGGAGGAACTTCAGCTCATTGATTGGCTGAAAGTTCCATGGGCATCAGAGTCCCACGTGGGTTACTCGGCCCTACCAGTCCCTGATTGGTTGATCAAGGTGAGATATGAGTCACTTACTCCTGACACTTAGTAATGCAGTCCAGATGTCCAACTGGCACTCCCTAGACAGATAGGCGCCAATGGGTGACCATTGATCATGATAGCCAGGCTTAGCTAAGTGCATCCCCTTTGGGAGCTGTCCTTGGACCTTAAATCACCTTGCATGAATGGTTTCTCTGTGGCTGCACCACAGAGATGAACAGAGAAATGAGGCCTAATTTGGGATAGCTCAGAAACACTTAATTCTGCCTTATTATTAAGCCTCGCCGCTACATATCCCCCCTTTTTGAAGGTCACGAGGTCCTGAGGTGTTGTTGCCTTCAAAACAAAACAGAGTTAAGTGATGTCCCTTGTCATTAGAACACTAATCTTAAATGTCTACATTACTCCTCGAGAATTCATACCAGAACCAGCATTGGGAACAAACAGGATGAATAACATCTGGAGTATGTATAAACACGGTAGGAGACATTATCTCAGTCTAGGAATTACACATGAGGAAGTTCACTGTCAATATCTGATACCTCTGTAGTAGATATTTGGGGAGAAGTCACTTCCTTTCTTTTGACATGCTACCTTTGACTCATTCATGCTACCCAGAGTACATCTTGATGTGAGACTACATCATTCAGAGTACACTGAGAAAGGGACGCGTCACTTTAGGAAGGGGGCGCTGGAGAGAGGAACAAAGGGCGCGATGAAACAAAATGCCGAAACCCGGGATCGAACCAGGGACCTTTAGATCTTCAGTCTAACGCTCTCCCAACTGAGCTATTTCGGCGGTGCGCAAAGCCCACAGCCACCTGCTCCAGCCTTCCTGTGTTGTGGCATGAGCGCACCAAGAGTAGCGGGAGAGTGTTGCAGGAACGTCACTCAGAAGGAAAGCCACCCAGCTGCGCCCTCTGAGCTCTGTCCAGCGCATCTTCCTCGCATGGACTCCTGCCTGCGACGGGCAGGAAACAATTAGCAAGAACAGAACGACACCCCATGGGTGTCTCATGACCGCACCTTAGGTTGTGACACGTGCAGGTGTGAGGGGTTGCCGGGCTACTTTGGAGCAGAGCTTGGGCGGAGGGGGGGCGGGAAAGCAGACAAAGAGGTGACACCTCAAGGTCTGCACGATCACAGCTCTCCGCCGCCCCAGGCTTCCGCTCGATAAGCTACTGGACACACCCGCCCCTCCTCACACAGACCGTGGAAAAGCCCCCGAGTGGGAGGGCTCGCTCTTCCTCCCAGGAGCTCTTGGACACGACGCCCAGACAGGGCGCGGGGAGCCGCCGCCTGCAAACACGGCTCCAGGCAGGACTCCACTCCGCAGGAGCCGCAGAGCAGAGGAGATGAGGGCAGCTTAGCTCCTGTTCAGAGACCTGAGCTGTTGTTGCTGTGGATGCTGTCTTTTCTGTTCTCGGGGTAGGACATCAGGAAGCACATTGAAGCGCTGCGACATGCACTGTACAGATCCTGCCACTACTGGGCCCGATTTCCCCGGATCGAAACCGGGCGGAAACAGGCCCGTTTCGTTTGTTGCCATGCACACTGTTTGGGGATTCGCCTAGCGCTGTGATCGAACAGACCCACTCACCTCTTAGTGTGGCGGGATCTGCACAGTGGATGTCGCAGCGCATCCTGCTTTCACTTCAATGCATGTCCTGATGTACCCTGGTCTCCCGCGTGACAGGTGGGGATACTTGCCACTATACTAACGAGGAAGACATCGCTCTCTGCTTAGTGTGCAAAACACTTACTTGCAGCATTGTGGGTGCTGTGGTTTAAATGATATTGGTTTGTGAACAGAATACCCCTATCCCAGTACATTGTGCCACATTAAATAAACACACGAGAAAAAGAGATTCAGAACGCAAAGCTGTGTCAGTGTTCTGTGTAAAAAATCGGTTTGAACATCATGGGAGCTGTTTTTAATAAGCTGCTGAGTAAAGAATATTTTAATCTTCCTGCTGTCAGTAGTATTGTGCATATAGTTGACTCTTACCTGAATGAAAACAGGACGTAAAGGAAGGGTTTCAGAATTCAGACAAAGCTTTATTCCCGTGCTTACAGTCTGAGTAATTGGAGACTGCGCTATTCTGTTGCCTATGGTCATATACGGGTTTTTCGCATGAAGCCGTATTGAACAGTATTTCTCGCGTTGTGAACTTGTGTATACAGCGGTCCCCCGGGTTCCAGTTAGTGCGTAATTACGCATCGATGAAAAACCGGAGGTTTAAAAAAAGATAATTAGCTCACTGATACTTTGATGTAGAGGCTGTGGAAATATCCACGTCGTGGTCTTTAAAATGCATTTGGTTTGAAGGCGTTCTGTGCGTCCGTTGCGAAGATATGGACAAAAGACTATTCGTGCTTGGTCCAAGAAATGTAATATAAACGAATAAGTAAAGGCTGAGAAAGCATTCACAATGTATTTTATGCACAAAGCAAGTATTCTCGCGATTCTAAGAGGTTTCGTGTAAACGCTACAGGCGTGGCAAAATCGTTTTCGAACTTCAAGCTAACTTTACCCCGGTGTTTTACACTGCTCCTTTCTACACTGAACTGGTCATTTGGACACCGTAAGACAAGAGAGACACATTTCTATGTAATCAGGAAACCAGGAATCCTAACCGTTAGCCCGTTAGTGCCACAGAAAAAAAAACGTTTCAGCAAGATAAAATTGCAGGATAAACACATTTTTTTCTTTTTCGTAGCGCTTGTGTTTTGTTTGATTTAGCGAATTTTATACACTTTATTTCTGACACATGACTTAAAAGGCTGGTAGAGTATATTTAATGCAAGAGCGCTGAACAACAATTTTTATCTACCGTATTGTCATGTTTTTTAAAAAAGCAAGTTAAATGCATATATAGTAAATGTTTTTTTTTTCATATAATAGTGTTTATGGTCTGATAAACGTAATTCATTATTTAACGGACATTTGGTATAATTAAAAAAAAAATACTCATTCACGAATGTAAACATTTTTTACAATAACGTGTTCTATTGTGATCTTGCGCCCCATGCAGCAATATCACCAGACAGTTTAATGGTCTGTCGTCCTTTTACAGTTCTGGGTTTTATTCTGTCTTCAGATGCACCAGATGTATTTTTAAAATACGTAAATAACAATTCTGGTGCAGCGAGGCATTCTGATTAATTCAGATTCACTCTTCACGTGTGTTATAGATATCATATAATGTTTTTGTATCCACGCAAAACCTCGCATGAAGTTGATAAACTTTGCCTGTAACATATTTAACAAGGTACAGTGCCAAACTATTAAAATACATCAGAAAAGAACCCGAACTCATCTAATTTATGTATTTGAAACGAACGGATGGGAGACTTTAATATGGCTTTCTGGAAATTCACTTTTAGGAGTTTTCGGAAGTCAGGACCCAGATACGCTCGTACAGTGAGGGAGGAGTGCTTTGACTTCCTGCTTTCAGCTCGTGCATTGTTTCTACTTGTGACCACCAACAGAGAGAGCTTTACCGGTTCACAGAAACGTCCCAGGAGGTTTCTGGGTTAAGATGGAAGAATAAATTTAATAAATGGAGATGTTATTGCCGCTGGGGAGTATGAAGGCGGTGGCGTGTCGAGGGAAGAGACGCGCATTCCTCACGGGCAGCGCAGAGCAATGAGTCACACCTGCTGCGCGCTGAGTCCTGTCCTATATAACCGCTGAGCCCGGACACCCACAGCCTCTCCAGCCAGTGCTGGAGTTTTTTTTTTAAATAATACTTCAGAAGGTGCAGAAACGGACTCTTTTGCTCAGTTGAGGCTATAGGAATCTGTGTTTCTTTTCAGGCTGTCAGGAATAGCGCTTATTATATTTTTTTTTTCTCAGACTAAACAGTATCATTGGGCTGAATTTCAGTTAAACGCCTAGTTTAGGAAGATCAAGAATGAGTTAGGGAAGACAGAGGTGGAGACTAATGGAAGTTATGAAAGCCATTAATGGGTTGTCTCTGCTTGAGCTTGATTTACACCTTCATAGTGCAAAGTCTAGGGGTTAATTGCAACAAACTGAAAGTGAAGTACTAACAGGCGTTCAACCCGTGTTTAGTACGCAGCTGTGGTCTGAAGTTGTGCTCCATCTTAAGTCCAATTGCAACGAACGTTGCTGCTGTGCTTAGTCCAGCACCGTACTAAACCTGTTCTCAATTGCAACGAACACAGAGTAATAGTTGTTGCCCTCTAGAAGTGACTAAACTAGTGAATTATTTTAAACCACCTCTTAATATGGCTTGAGCAACTTAGTACCATACTTGGTGTAACGATGAATTGCATTAGAAGGCTCCAGAATATAGTGGAAATAATATCGTTACCACGTACTGAATTTATGCATCCGTCGCTTGGAAACATTGTAATATTTAATTAAAATTGCTTAACACTCATACAACATTTATTCATGATGAAGTTGATTAATATGTGTATTTACAAAAGTGACATTTACTTATGTTGAATGTTAATCATTACTAGTAGCTGTGAAGTTTAAGGTGCTAGGGAGTGAAGAGAACAGAACCTAAGCTATTATTTATATAAATGTAGCGTGAGCCTTTAATGTGTTTTATAAAATCGAGGAGTCAACTGGATAGATTTGTTAAATATTTTAGTGATGGGTCTCCGTATTTGCGGTTATCAGAGGAAAGCAGGGATGAGGAGGAAATAGGTGGCACCCAAGCATGTTAAAGGAAAAAACTCGGCATCTTAAGTGATTTATGATGGTTTACAGTCCCTTTTCTGTCCTGTGGCTGTGATCCAATGACTGTGTTGAAACAGCCAGGGTTGTGCTAGCTCTTGATGGACTGGTATGCAAACCAAATGACAGACAAGCAAAGCGTTGTTTTACAATTCTGAAAGCTCGTTCAATGTGGCTTCTTGTGTTTTTATGACTCCTGTTATAGTGCTGGTCTTGTAATGTTGTTGGATTGTGCGCAGGTGTCAGAAGATACCGTCATAAAGGATAAGCATGAGTTAGCAAAACAACACGCCAGCAAGCACTTCCCCACTTTGAAAGGAAGATGCTGGAACTGATTCTGAGAAGGTCAGACGAACAATAATTGTTGTATTTATTTGCTCAGGTAGTTTTATAAGTTTAATTTTCAGTAAAGTTCTGTTAAAAATAAATTAATGTCAAATTAATACAGTAGTGTCCTGTCTCAAGCCCACAGCTGCAGTTCTCATTTGTTTTGTGACTTATTGCAATTGAGTATCCCTCATTTGGTGAATTGTAGCCTCAATGCAATTCTTACATTTTAAAACTATATTTAAACTAAATGAGCTGAGCTCCAACTTGGTTCTAAATGTTTATTAAGCACAAGTTGAGCTGAACTGAAAGGAAGACATTGGAACTGACTAAAAAATAACTTAATTTGAAATGTACGCTCCTACTGATACAGGAGAGGGAGAAAATCAAAGTTCTGAAAAGTAAGCACAAGGCACACCCTGCTAAAGAAATGTATTGCCTTAAAAAAAATGCTTAGGTCAGAGGAACAATTGTTTTTTTTTTTGCACAAGTTTAATTTACAGTTCTGTTAAAAATTAAACTTAACTTTACTGGTTATTAGTCGGTGTGTTTTGTAATGATTTAGCTATAACGATGTGTCCACTTATTCATCTGGAGTGTTAAACAAAATTAATGCTGCAATAATACAGTAGTGTTTAATTTCAAATGCACAGCTGCGGTTCTCATTTGTTTCATGACTAATTACAATTGGGTATCTCATTTAATAATGACGTAGCCTCATCAGGTGAATTGTAGCCTAAATGCAATTCTTAAATTAAAAACTAACTGATTTGTCAGGAAATTTAGTTTGAATATAAAGAAGAAACAGAAAAGTAAGTGTATATTAATGTGGCCTATGTATTATTCTACTAATCAGAAGTGTTCTGATGTACAGTCCTCTCCAGTTCGGGCTAATTAGTTCAACAAGGCCAAGCCCTTGGAACCGGATTAAGCACAAGTTGAGCTGAGCTCCAGCTTTGTTCCACATGTTTTTGCTGCAATTGAACTCGGAGCGGGAGATGATCTCCAGAATGTACCGTACTAACTTAGCACGCGGCTGTGTTTTAACTTGGGATGTCCATTGCAATTGACCCTGTGGGTTTATATACATGGGTTTCTCTGCATACACTACCATAAGGGAGGAATGGTGAGTTGGAGGGAGGGCACCAGTTTGGTTTATCAAGAATACACCAAACTGAGTAGAACTACAGATCAAACCATTCAAAATGTGCAGTAAATAGCAGTGCTTGTTCTGCAAAGAACTGTAGGATATCGCATGATGTATCAAAGTAGGGTGAAATATCTTGTAAAACCGCCAGGCGGAGCTATGAAAGCTTAATGTCTCATGTGCAGCATTTGCGCTGTTGCTAGAAAATGTATTTCTAAATATCACAAGATGTTCAAAGTTAAGTGATTTATTAATAACAACTAATAATTTCAAACTGCTTGTATTCTAAAATTGTATTTTGTTTGCGGGTGATTTGTCACTGTTTTCACAAACTTCAATTTATTAAACATCTTAGATATGGTGTTCCAGACCTCTGTTTACTTTCTGAAACTCCATCGATATTTCCTGTTTTCACACAGATAAGAATAAACTGCACGTGCAAATCTTTTCACAAGTGTAAAGATGTTCTGTGCTCAATAGCTCTTTAACACAGTACACATTATGTCATATCTTTAAGCATCAGTTGAAGCATTCTGAAGTCTGACAATCGTAAAAAGTTACCAAATAATATTGGTGAAACTGTTACCTGTCCTGGATAAAGCAATTAGAAAATAGTTGGATTTACACTTGTAAGAAAATTTCTGATTTTAATGGGACATGTTGAGTCTTTTCTTTTCAGCTTGAAATTAACTCTTGCCTACTATGTATATTCCATTGCAGCCATTTTAATGCAATGCAGCTCCATACTTCTCACAAAGTCTAGGCTAGGTGTTACACCCCACTGTGTTTATGTAGATTAGACAGTTCTACTTGGGGAGGGGAAGGAACTTTCAGTTTTCTGATGTCATTGTTGGCCTTTAACATAAGGCAATCAGCAATCAAATGTCCTGTTTTTTCTTAAGTTGAACAAAGATGTGCCACATGCATACAGTGTCATGTTGTATATTTTTAATGCTACTACAGTACAGCTTGTGGGAAATACATTTGTCCTGTATCAAAGTTTAACTTACCCTACATTACAAACTGAGTGAATTCAACAGAATCGACGGCTAAAAGCAACATGTCAAAATGTTCCCAAAATAACAAAAAGTGAACGAGTTGAGGATTCGATAATAGAGTAATCATAACAATAACTCCCGAGTTGTTTAATGCAATCCAAATGAAAGAAGGACACTTAAATAAACATGAAAAGACTATTTGTTCATTGACGAAAAGTAATGTCGCACTCTCTCTTGTTTAATCTGATTGTTTTATTGCTGCACAGACTAAAACCAGAGAGAAATAGCACCTCTTTCTTTGAAGCATTTTGTTTATCCTATCATGTATCGGTTTCCAATCATACAAAGTAAGTTCTGAGAATCTCCAATTCAACATACCTATGTTTTCCTGGAGAATGCAAAGCCCTTTTGCCTCTGGACCAGTCAAAATTTATGGATGTGGTTCACCCCCAGTCCCAAAATTGCTAAACAGAAGAGTGGCGTAGCGGTCGGCTCTGGCTGTCCCCTCTGTGCCGACACACTGCACATTCAATCCCTCCTTCTCTTGACTGATGGGCAAAAGGTGGACATCTGGGAGAACTGTACGTGGCATCTGTGAGTTCTGCTGTGTAGATGGTGCTTCCTGAGGGGAGAGAGACAGTGGGGACGGCACCAGCCAATTCATTAGTGGTGGTGAGCAGAGAGGACAGGATGGAGTGTCCTGAAGGGGTGTGCTCTGCTGGGGGTGGAGGGTCGTATGGAGATACGCATTGCACCAGGTACAGCAACCTGTGTGGCAGGGAGGGGCACTTTTCAGGAGATGAAGGTCTGTTTGGAGACGGCTGACACCCTAGTGTTTGACTGCTGGAACATACAGATGCAGCCATTCAAAATGCGTGGGGGATACCGCATTATTTTCCAGTACGCTGTACGCAGTCTACCGCGAGTTACCGTAAATTCTCCTATAATACGGCAAGCAAAATTATAGTATCCGGAATTTCCGCAAGGTGGAGCTAATAAAGCTCAACCTCTCATGTTTGAGCTGTCGCCATCAAAGTCTTTAACGAAGATATTACTAATAGTAGTAATAATGAATGACCTTGGACGAGCTGTAAGTGTAAACTCAAAGTATTGGCCTGGTCAACATTCTTTATATGGAATTTATATGGAATTTTACCACAGAAGGGAAATCTTAGTGCCTGAGCATAAAAAGAATAGGAGCATACTGCAACGCGTGTGAAGGCCATAAACGATATTAATTTTTGAACTTAAACATACAGTATATGGCTGGTCTCGGTACTTTAAAGAAAACATACACACCAGTATTCCATTTCTCACTAAACATTTTAAGCATCGAAGTCTTTAACTAACGTGATACCGGAGTCAACAAGCATACTTTTAGAATTCGATTAAAAGGGAATATAATATGGAATTGCGTATCTCAAGAAATTAATAACGATATGATTATAGTCGTGTACTGCGACAGGGCTGTGTAGGGCTGTTTCGCCTCTCTCTTCATGCGACTTCCCTTGTAGCCCACTGGTCTATGTGCCCGATTACCAACTCACGGGCTGTGTGTTCAAATTCAGCTGGTGCTGGACTTTTCTTTTAACAAACATTTCTTCGAAAAAATAGAATAGCAATATTATGGACAATCAATTGACTTTTATATTTCAAAATATCACAACATGATCGATTCTAAGTCATTTTTGATAACAATGAATAGTCACCTTCTTCCCTTCTGACAACGGTCCCTGCTTCTGCTTCCTGCTTCTATTGTGTGTGTGTGTAATAGAGTAAATTTTTATAGAGAAATGGAGGCTGGACAGTATGCGTTACAATATAAACATTTATATTGATTTAAATCGTGTTTTGATTTAAATCGCAAACGCATGTTTAATTATATGTGTTTTTTTAATCATAATCAGGCTAATGCAACATAAATTGATACAGTATCTTTGTCTTCTAAGTATCTTAATAAAATTTCAGCATAGCTTTCTACCCGTTTAGATTAATTTTTCTTGGGATTTTGGGATCAAACGTGGAAGGATTAGATTGTAATCGTTTTTATTTTTCAAATACGTTTTAGAAAAGTGTAATCTATACCTGCCCAGACTGTACGCCTTCCTAAACCCCGCCCTGACCACTTTCACTCCTGTCCTGCTCTTCCCCGCGCACCCCAGCCGGGCACTCTTCGGCCTCTGCCCGGGACGAATGTATATTTTGATCTTTACATCCGGCGTGGCACCGAGGGAGCGTCTGCATTTATAACTTAGTTTTTAAAATTAGTCAAGCAATATGAAGCATCTTCTTTTACTTTTAAGTCCCTTAAATACATTGAGCACAGCTTTCTCACCACTTAAGATTACTTTTCTATACCATCCTTACACAAAGCAGGAACTTTCCGATGACATACAGTACAAGTGGAAAGATTACAGATTTTAATCGTCTTTAATTTTGTTACGTTATACGTTTTAGGAACATTTCATCTAAACAAACACCACAAAACTATTCTCGATTGTATTTCTGAATGTTATGTTACATCTACAGTAGTTCACTGCTTTAAATACATCGAATTAAGAAAGTTAGATGTAGCACTTTAGATCTTTTTTTCTGAACCAGGGAAAATCTGATCATGTTTCTCTATAACAATAATAAAAAACATTATTTTACATATCACCTTTAAAAGTGGCATCTCAAAGCAAAAAAGTAGATGGGAAAAAACAGTTAAAAGGGACCAAAGTAAATACCAGACAAACGCAAACGCGTTTTTAATAGAAATGCTTTTATTCATTCAGCAGAGAGTGAGAGGGACATCCAGCAGAGAGAGACACACACACAGGTTTCCATTGACAAACGTAATTGTTTTTTTACATTCCTCTTGTCTAACAGGAATGTTTTGTTTCTGGACAGACTGTTAGACGAGAGGAAAAGAGCACCTCCTTCTACGAAGCATTTCGTTGATCCGATCACGAATTATTTTCCAGTCGCACAAAGTAGGGGTTGAGAATCTCCGATTCACCATGCTACTAATGGTTTCCCGGAGATTGCAAGGCAAGGCACTTTTGCCTCTGGACCCATCGAAATTTACAGACGTGGTCCACCCCCAGTAAATTTCAAAAGTCACAAGATTTCGAAACATGAGGGCGGCGTAGCAGTCGGCTCTTGCTTTCCCGTCTATGCCGATGCACTGCAAGTACAACCCCCCCTCCATCTCCTGAGTGATGGGTAGCAGTTGGACATCTGGGAGAATTATTCGTCCCACTGGCGTCTGTGAATTCCGCTGTGCTTCCTGGGGGGAGATAGACGGCGGGGACAGCATCAACCAATTCCCATGCGGTGGTGAACGGAGAGGCCGGGATGGAGTGTCCTGAGGCGGTGTGTGCTCTGCGGGGGGCAGAGCTTTCGCCAGGCATTGCAACCTGTGCGGCGGGGGGAGGCACTTTTCAGGAGACAGCTGCTCAACTGTTTGACTGCTGGAACATACTGTCTCCTTCCTCTGCATTTTCAGGAGTGTCTCTAGCCTCCCAGTCCTCCCCAGTAATGCATCGTACTGCTCCCACTGCTGCCGAAATGTCTCCACACAGGTGCTTCTTCTACAGGTTGGCACCCTGGCCAGTGGCCGAGAGCAGAGACCCACGGCCTGTGGCAAAATAACATAATTCATGTAAGAAATAAAGTCACACAGTAGTATTCATCAGTCGCGGAACAGAAGTCAAAATTAACTTTTCTTTTTTTCCGTCTTACCGCTTTCTTTTTTACTGTCCTGGTGGTAGATCGTTTCGCCCGTGCGGTGTTTTCTTGAAGAACAGGCTACGAAGAAATAATTATAATTGAATTTAAAATTCAAAATGGCAATAATACCTTGTAATATACGCTGTAATCACGTATTTCAGATGAAGTCTGCTGTATTTGCTGACCCTTCGCTCTTTGGAAGCTGGGGCGGCAGAAGCACCCCGTCTCTTCCCGTAAAAGGTCTTGGTCTCCATACTGTACTGTGGTCGCTGTAGTGCAGGTTCGCAGTTTTTTTTGTGATGGGAGCTCACCCAATCCCTTTGTGTATTTATGCTATATTCACATGTACGGCTAGAATGTTCATTGTCTTCCAATGAAAGGCGGGTGCCTCTTGCCGAAGTCGGGAGACATTAGAGGCTTGCCACACCCGGACTGTTAAACCAACGCATTAGCACGTCAAAGCCCATTGAGGAGCCGGGCGCAATAATTGTTTTGTCCCTTGATTTACTGATCTGCATTAATTATGGAAATCGAGTTCCTGCTCTTTGCAGACGACCTGGTCCCGCTGTCGCCCACAGAACAGAGGCTGCGCCAGAACCTGGCACTGCTGGAGCACTACTGTCAGACCTGGGCGCCGACAGTCAATCTGGACAAGACCAGAGTTATGGTTTTCCAGAAAAAAAGACAGACCTCAGGGAAACAGGTACAAATTCACACTTAACAACACATTAACACCAAACAACGTTTGTATTTTATTCCCTATTAATCAAACTCTAAGAGTATGTACCGGCTTGTCCACTCCTCCCGCCCCTCTCTGTGTACAGTAGAGCCTCCTGTCCAGCCAGCACATGTCCACAGACATTCACAACAGTGACTTATCATAAAACGTTTGCACATATAGTTAAATTATTAGTTGTTTTTCAGGAAGTTAAAAAAAAAACACTTGAAATACTTATCCAGTCTCTCGAAATAAAGTTTTTTTTCAAGGAATGCAACAAACGTCTGGCAATGTGTTTTTTTTAATCCAACATTGATAGCCACATCTTAAATCTTGTCAGTCAGCTCTTTTTTCTCTATTTGAATTGTGGCTTACACTTCGCACGACTTTAAAAGCTAGAAAGACAGGTTTCGATTCACATTAGCTGGCGAGCCTTGTTAACAAAAAAACAGACAATACACAGGGAGGGGGAGGTCAAGCCAGGGAGAGAGTTTTTTACCCTCTGTCTAAAAACCCAAATAACCTGGGGCTGAGACTCTGGGGGGATCATTGCGTGGTACAGAGCGGAGCTCAGTCAATTCTTATGGAATGTGTTTTCTTTCTTCTTTTTTTCAGCATGGAATAAACCTGTTACTTGATTCATATGGATGCCTGGTTCCGCCGGGGATTCAAAACATTTTTTATTTTTTTTTAATCGGGTATCAAAGGGAATAGCAGTATAACCCTGTTCATGCACAAACAGTGGCATGTTACATTATTGATTTGGGCGTCTCCTCTTGCCAGAAAGCTCTAAATTGCATTTTGAGCGTGGTTTTGACTTTTTTTAAATTGCATTTTGAGCGCGGACAGCACATACAAGGGTTAATTGCACAATGAACTGCGCCAAGAAATTTAAAATAGTCTTCTTTAGGTGTGATACAGTCTTTTAATACAGTCTTTGCTGTGCTCTTGAGGGTCCTTGTGGTATTTCGAGCTCTGGTTGAATGATAAGTGTCGCAGTTTAAAGTGTCGCAGTTTATTTATGGGTTGCAATTTAGAAAAAGTCAAAAACCCGCACTCAAAATGCAATTTAGAGCTTTCTGGCAAGAGGAGACACCCAAATTAATAATGTAACATGCCACTGTTTGTGCATGAACAAAGTTATACTGAGATTTCCTTAGATACGCGATTAAAAAAAAAATTTAAAAAAATTTGAATCCCCGGCGGAACACATTCCATAAGAATCAGCGCTTTTACAGTATATATCGCCTTTAAAGGTGGCTTCTCAAAACGCTTTACAGGATAAAAACAACAAGAACAGCAACAACAACAATATTGTATTTCATTGAACTTTGAAAACCAAGTAATAACTTAACTATATGTGCAAACGTTTCATATGTCGCTGTTGTGAATGTCTGTGGAGTGTACTGTATCTTATTTGCCTTATGTCCTGGTTATCTCACTCGCCCTCCCCCCCTCTCTCCCTCAATTCAATTCAATTCAAGGTGTTTTATTAGCATGACAGATGGGTACAATCATTGTTGGGTATTTACTTTGCTTTGAGATTCCACTTTTAAAGGTGATATATAAAATTTTAACTAAAATAAATCAATGAAATCGCTTTAACATGCTAATGCGTTGGTGTAACAGTCCGGGCATGGCAAGCTTCCAATGTCAACTCGACTCGATTGGAAGACAATGAACGTATTCTAGCCCTAAATGAATTAATAGCAAACATGGTTTACGTAAAAGACATTTTTCCAAGAAAGTTTATAATAATACGATCTATAGTTGAAATCTGAGCCTAAATATAAAGAAAAAGCATTTTCAGAGAGCAATCACGCTGTGTTTATGTAGAAAAAGCAATTAGGTTTATGAGCAATCTAATTACCTATTTGCTTAAAACGCTATATAAAATAAAGTTTATTTAAAGATGAATGATAAGTGTCGCAGTTTAAATAATTTTTGTAGTAGGGCTTGGACAGATTCCAAGTGCATTTTTGCAATTTACGTTGCATTGTCCAATGTGCTGCTGTAATACAGTTTAGAATTTAGAAAAAGTCAAAAACCGCACTCAAAATGCAATTTAGAGCTTTCTGGCATGAGGAGACACCCAAATTAATAATGTAACATGCCACTGTTTGTGCATGAACAAAGTTATACTGCAATTTTCCTTAGATACGCGATTAAAAAAATATAATTTTTTGAATCCCCGGCGGAACACATTCCATAAGAATCAGCGCATTTATACAGTATATCGCCTTTAAACACATATATTTAAACACGCATTTACGATTTAAATCAAAACGCGATTCAAATCAATATAAATGTTTATTTTGTAACGCATAGGTGACTATTCATTGTTAATAAAAATACTTAAATTCGATCATGTTGTGATATTTAGAAATATAAATTTGTTTGGTGCGAGTGAGGTTTTATTTAATCTCTGACCAAGGGAAACGTTTCATTTTTTCAAAGAAATGTTTGTTAAAAAATAAAGTCATAGTTACATGGGAATCAGGAAACTAACCCACAGAGCCACCAGCACAGTCACATGCTGAGGGCTGAAAAAGCACTACAGAAAAATTATCGACAGACAATGTACAGATTTGATAAAGCTATAAAATAATGTAATTAGGCACAGAACAAGTTTACAGCACAGTACAATAATAAATGCTGACCACGACTTTAGAAGCATAAATTACCTTACACTCAATTTAAACACAAGCTGTCTTTAGCTGGTTCATACAGAAATATAGAGAACCAGGCTCAGAACACACAGCTTCATTAGCGAATACATATGCAGGACAAGTGGAGAAGACGTTTTACAGTGGACGGATTTTTAGAAACATCCCATCAGTGACATCACTGAAGTCAACTCCTAGGTAACTCTCGTGTGGATAGTTTCACAAGAATCAGACAAAGGTTTAAGCATCGCTTGTTCTAGATAAAACTGCAAAAAAAAACAACAACCCATAATGTACTTCTTTGCGGCTCTGTTTGCCCAAATCATATATTCACAACGTGAAATTAGAAAATAATATTACGTAACCAAAATCCGCAATATGGAAACAGAACCTGTGTAATTGTTGACAGATTACGTACTCGTAACATTTTTACAAGACGAACTACAACATTTAAAAAATGACTTGTATGTACTTGATATCTCTAATCAATCCACGGCGATATAGTTAAAGCAGAGTCCCCGCACAAAACGAAACTAAAACGCCCTGGGCATACCGTTTTGCGCTTCTTATCAGTTGCTCAAAAGTAATTTGACCGTATGAAATGCATAATATAAACCTATACATAATAAAAACATATACGTGAGCAGTATTTACGTAGTATCGGTGTCAAGACATACCTCTCAAATACTGTAAATCAAGTTAAAAATATCTCAAGACCGATTCTGGTCATAATGAAACCATGTTTCGTGTATGTTTTCTTTAAAGTACCGAGACCAGCCATATACTGTATGTTTATGTTCCAAAATTAATATCGTTTATGGCCTTCACACGCCTTACAGTATGCTCCTATTCTTTTTATGCTCAGCTATTAAGATTTCCCTTCAGTGGTAAAATTCCATATGAATATTCAATACTACAACGGGCACAGTAAAGACGTTTACAGTAAATCTTTCTACGACAGACCAACGGACCACGAGTGCCCCTGTCGGTCAACCAATCACGTACCGCGGTACCCCGCGTCATCTTGCGTCATCTTGCGCCAAAATGCGCGACGCCGTAGCCAATTACCTCCGGTACGTGTCTGTACCGGGCACTTTGAATGGCTGCATCTGTATAAATTGAATTGTTCTATTTTTCAGGCTTGCATAGTCTTATTCATATTTCAGTTAAACCTTTTCTTCTGTAGTAATTTCATTTGATATTAAAATTAGTCCTGATTTAAGAATTTTGTAATAAGTTTCAGTTTCAGTTTAATCGTGCCCAGAAGCTACCAAAACTGGTAATGTTCACATAATGTGTAATGCAAAAGCAGCAGTTGGGGTGGGAAACAAAAGGCATTTCTTGGTATGAATCCTAAAACTTCATAGATGGCGTTCTAGGACTTCTCGCTTCAGATAAAGCTGTCAATACATCACAGATTTCTACTCAATCAATATCAGCAGTGTTATCACTACCAAACGCTAAATATAGATCCTGGCAAAAATTCATGAGTTGTTCGTTAGAAAATTGTTTATGTTTTTTTTTTAACATATTTTCAATACCAGACAAAAAGTCAAAGTTTCAATTTCATGCAACTGATGAAATCTCTCTTCGATGGAAGTTATAAGTACAGTACATCCAAAATACTGCGGAATCAATCAAATGTACATGTTTCTTGTGGATCCAGAAGATCATTTTGAGACTCAAAACATGCCTGTCTTTTCTTTTTTCGAGGACGAAGGAGTAGCAGCAGGAGTAGCAGTAATGGCAAGAACGTGTTTAGAGTTCAGCACTTCTCATTTCTAATGCAAGCCATCGACTCGGAAAGCACCGCCCGCGATAAAAGAAATTGCAGAATTGGTCTGTTCATGCTGCCTACACGCTTTGAATTGCTGGCATTTTCTGCAAGCGTTCCTTTTTGAGGGTTCATGAAATTCCTCACATTTGAGCCAACACTAAAATATTTCATTCGGGGTCGCCTAATTCATAGTGCAAACCGAATCTACAGGGGAATGCTGTGGCACATGAAGCCGTTTGTTATTCTGTTGTGAGGTGTGAGGGGCGGAATGCAAATCGAGTTGGTGAATAGAAAATGAAACAGGAGTCACTTCTTGAGCTACGAATTCCAAAAAGTATGAAAACCTGTGCATTTTAACAGTGCAGAATACTCACAAATTGCACTGAGTTGCTTGCTTTCTTCTGCTGCTTTTATATTTCAGTCATTCACTGTAGCACTGGAACAATTCAAGAGAGCTAAAAGCAGAAGCTGTCAGGAGTGGGATTTGAACCCACGCCTCCATTTGGAGACCAGAACACCCAAGCCAGCTGGAAAAACACATGTCTTTGAGTCTGGCGCCTTAGACCACTTGGCCACCCTGACAAGCATAAGCAAGTGGTGTGCTGAATGCACCAGTAGTTGACTAAACTGAGTTTCTTCCCTGAAATGATTTGCTTGCGAAGAGCCAAGTTGCCTTGAATGGATCTTGGAAATCAAATATACGGATGGATTGTTATTCGGTTGTGAGTTTTGAGGGGCGTATTATAAATTGAGTTGGTGAAAAGGCGCTTTTTGTTAGTCTGTCGGGAGGCTGCACAAGGTGTTTAGAGGGAGAACTTCTAAAAGGCTGGCTCTCTATGTTTAACATCAAGAAAGATTTTTTTTTCTCAATGGAAATGCTCTTTGACGCTTTCAGCTTTACGTAGGGAACAAATTCTGCCGAGACCTCTTTTGAGCCAGTGCAAATGGTAATGTGCCACCAAGTACATTTAATATTGGCTGTGGTAGCGAGCTGCTTTTGTTTGTGAAGCTTTTACTTCTTTAAGCTGAATCATCGGCAGGAGTAGCTTATTAAATCTTTGCTTATTGCGCTCCATCAGAAATACCTTGTCCATGTTCAAAAGAGATCAGGGGATTTACTTCATGCTTTCACATGGCATACCTTACACGAAAGATTTAAATGGGGAATTGATTGTGCTTCTTGATGTTGTTCCTGTGGTTGCCTTGGTTACAATGGTGAACGTTCTTCCACGTTCTGCTAGAGTATCCACTGGGTGGGCTTTATCAATTGGCTCGGATAGGTCATCAGTGCTCCGTCTCCAGAAAAATAATCAGCACTGTTTTTTTTCTGTGCGCATGACCGTCTTTTAAAACATATAAAATCACGAGTTCATTGATTTCTCCAAATAACAACAATACATTTTAACCCTTCAATCCAATAGTTTTACTCCAAGTAAAAAGCAGCGCAATATATAGAAAGATGACATTCAAAGATTTCAACGTTCTTATTGGATTGCCTGTATGCAGATATCACTCAGAATTGCTAATATGATTTTAATTCAGTTTTTCTCTACTACTTTCAGAGTCTTTTATTGACCTTGCTGAAGCAGAGAAGTGACATAATCACAATTGCAACCAGTTGTGCAGCTGTTTCTGGTTAATAATGATTAATGCGAAAAAAAAACAAGCTCCTTGCATTAAGGGTCCTCCCTCTGGATTCCTCTGAAAGCTGCGCGAATTACTCACTGCGTGTCCTGTACTGTGTAGCACAGTGACAAGAACGCCTTGAGTTTTTTTCCGTATGTGAAGGAAAATGCAAAAGAGCATGAAAAGTATTGATGGTATAAAATATCCATGGTACAACTCGAGAAAGAACTGAAGGACAAAACAATGACATTTGATGATTACAAGAGAAACACAACCGTCCGAACATGGGCTTGGATCCTGACCGCTTGCGTTAAAAGACAAAGCAAAGGATATAACCTGTAAATGTCTTCATGTCTTACAGTTTATGAAATAACACAATTTCTTACTTTCTTGATAATTTCTTACTATTGATAGACGCTTTTTTAAATTTTAACAGAATCACAATTACAAACAAATGGGGTTAAACTGTTATTCACATACTCTAACGAAGAGAAACGTTAGTGTCTTCCGGTGTGTGAGCCCATCTCTCAAAAAATAAAAAAATAAGTTCTATAAATTGAATTGTTCTATTTTTCAGGCTTGCATAGTCTTATTCATATTTCAGTTAAGCCTTTTCCTCGGTAGTAATTTCATTTGATATTAAAATTAGTCCTGATTTACAATTTTTGGACATGGTTCATCTTAAAGAATTTTGTAATAAGTTTCAGTTTAGGAAAATCGTGCCCAGAAGCTACCAAAACTGGTAATGTTCACATAATGTGTAATGCAAAAGCAGCAGTTGGGGTGGGAAACAAAAGGCATTTCTTGGTATGAATCCTTAAACTTCATAGATGGCGTTCTAGGACTTCTCGCTTCAGATAAAGCTGTCAATACATCATAGATTTCTATTCAATCAATATCAGCAGTGTTATCACTACCGAACACTAAATATAGATCCTGGCAATAATTCATGAGTTGTTTGTTAGAAAATTATTTATGGTTTTTTTTAAACATATTTTCAATACCAGACAAAAAGTCGAAAGTTTTAATTTCATGCAACTGATGAAATCTCTCTTCAATGGAAGTTATAAGTACAGTACATCCAAAATACTGCGGAATCAATCAAATTTACATGTTTCTTGTGGATCCAGAAGATCATTTTGAGACTCAAAACATGCCTGTCTTTTCTTTTTTCGAGGACGAAGGAGTAGCAGCAGGAGTAGCAGTAATGGCAAGAACGTGTTTAGAGTTCAGGACTTCTCATTTCTAATGCAGAGCCATCGACTCGGAAAGCACTGCCCGCGATAAAAGAAATTGCAGAATTGGTCTGTTCATGCTGCCTACACGCTTTGAATTGCTGGCATTTTCTGCAAGCGTTCCTTTTTGAGGGTTCATGAAATTCCTCACATTTGAGCCAACACTAAAATATTTCATTCGGGGTCGCCTAATTCATAGTGCAAACCGAATCTACAGGGGAATGCTGTGGCACATGAAGCCGTTTGTTATTCTGTTGTGAGGTGTGAGGGGCGGAATGCAAATCGAGTTGGTGAATAGAAAATGAAACAGGAGTCACTTCTTGAGCTACGAATTCCAAAAAGTATGAAAACCTGTGCATTTTAACAGTGCAGAATACTCACAAATTGCACTGAGTTGCTTGCTTTCTTCTGCTGCTTTTATATTTCAGTCATTCACTGTAGCACTGGAACAATTCAAGAGAGGTAAAAGCAGAAGCTGTCAGGAGTGGGATTGGAACCCACGCCTCCATTTGGAGACCAGAACACCCAAGCCAGCTGGAAAGACACATGTCTTTGAGTCTGGCACCTTAGACCACTTGGCCACCCTGACAAGCACAAGCAAGTGGTGTGCTGAATGCACCAGTAGTTGACTAAACTGAGTTTCTTCCCTGAAATTATTTGCTTGCGAAGAGCCAAGTTGCCTTGAATGGATCTTGGAAATCAAATATACGGATGGATTGTTATTCGGTTGTGAGTTTTGAGGGGCGTATTATAAATTGAGTTGGTGAAAAGGCGCTTTTTGTTAATCTGTCGGGAGGCTGCACAAGGTGTTTAGAGGGAGAACTTCTAAAAGGCAGGCTCTCTATGTTTAACATCAAGAAAGATTTTTTTTTCCCAATGGAAATGCTCTTTGGCGCTTTCAGTTTTACATAGGGAACAACGTCTGCCGAGACCACTTTTGAGCCAATGCAAATGGTAATGTGCCACCAAGTACATTTAATATTGGCTGTGGTAGCGAGCTGCTTTTGTTTGTGAAGCTTTTACTTCTTTAAGCTGAATCATCGGCAGGAGTAGCTTATTAAATCTTTGCTCATTGCGCTCCATCAGAAATACCTTGTCCATGTTCAAAAGAGATCAGGGGATTTACTTCATGCTTTCACATGGCATACCTTACACGAAAGATTTAAATGGGGAATTGATTGTGCTTCTTGATGTTGTTCCTGTGGTTGCCTTGGTTACAATGGTGAACGTTCTTCCACGTTCTGTTAGAGTATCCACTGGGTGGGCTTTATCAATTGGCTCGGATAGGTCATCAGTGCTCCGTCTCCAGAAAAATAATCAGCACTGTCTTTTTTCTGTGCGCATGACCGTCTTTTAAAACATATAAAATCACAAGTTCATTGATTTCTCCAAATAACAACAATACATTTTAACCCTTCAATCCAATAGTTTTACTCCAAGTAAAAAGCAGCGCAATATATAGAGAGATGATATTCAAAGATTTCAACGTTCTTTTTGGATTGCCTGTATGCAGATATCGCTCAGAATTGCTAAAATGATTTTAATTCGGTTTTTCTCTACTACTTTCAGAGTCTTTTATTGACCTTGCTGAAGCAGAGAAGTGACATAATCACAAATGCGGCCAGTTGTGCAGCTGTTTCTGGTTAATAATTAATGCGAAAAAAAAAACAGCTCCTTGCATTAAGAGCAAGAGCAACCAACGCGCTCGCTTGTTGAGTTGGGTATTTTCCGAGCTACTCTTCCTTAGCTGTGTAGAGGTTTGATGGGTTTACTGAGACAATTATTCATTGCAGCAGTAATCACGAGGTGATTCGTTGTGGCTTTTAGAAAATCAATCGTCAGAACAACTAACAACGCACACACACGGGTTCAATACACGAGATACAGTTATTAATATAAATTGTGCACCAAACATATACCAGTCTGCCTGGATACAAGCGGCAGAACTTACTGTGAGGGTTATCAATATACAAGGTATATAATGTCGAAGAGATGCAAACACAAAGAGATACACAACAGAGAATATATGTCAATATATATCGTTCGGTTACCAAATCGCTAATCAGTGTTATTCCCCACTGTTACTCTAAACTCGGAAGTAAATGCAATACTCATGAATTAAATTGATAACAACTTGTGTTGAGGTACAATTGAATTCTCGAGACGCAATGTAGAACATGGGGTTTACTTATCCACTGTGTATGGATTTGGAATTTCCCGGCACGAACACCAAACCAGCTGACAGGCTCTGTTACAGCCTCGGTTCCAGCGGTTGTCCAATGGGTGTTGTCCCGGCGTCCTCTGGCTACCGGCCAACCAGTCGAGGTGCAGCTCGGAGTTGGACGGGCGCGCAGGGCAGTTGTTGCTCCGAGGGGATCTACCAGCAGTCCGGCTGGCTAGTAGAAAGTATCTATGCACAGAGTGTGACCGCAAGTCCTCACAAGTCACTCTTTTGCCCGGGAAGAAGCTGGTTCGTTCCCGGACCAGCGCTGCTTCTGAATAAGCTATTCAGGTTGTTGACGAGGGTCCAACTGTAGGCTGCCGTTGATCAAGCAGAGCATTCACGTTGGTAGAATTCTGAGTACGTACGGGATCCTCGGCCTCGCGCTTAGAACAAAGTCCAAGTCCCAGTGCAGACAACAGCAGTTGTCACGTGATTGTCTCTGAGGATGCGCGGAAATGGCCAAGGAGAGCCCCGATCTGAGCTTGCGCTCCCTTTTTGACCAAGACACAGATGTGTGCTGATTGGTTGAGAGTTTGGCGGGCATTGGAGACCCACGTGGTATTACCACGCCCTGCCAATCCCTGATTGGTTGATCAAGGTGAGATATGAGTCACTTACTCCTGACACTTAGGAATACAGTCCAGATGTCCATTCGGCACTCCCTAGACAGATAGGCGCCAATGGATGACCATTGATCATGATAGTTAGGCTTAGCTAAGTGCATCTCCGTTTAAGAGCTGTCCCTTATCAAAAGAAAACATCTTAAATCAGCCTGCATGAATACTTTCTCAGTGGCTGCACCACAGAAAGGGAGAGTGAGATGGGGCCTCATTTAGCTTTTAAGATTTTTGGTGAGCAAGAACCACTGAGAACGAGTCTGAATCAATCAAGAACACATATGGTACTGCTGTCCTGTGTACAACTGCTTCGTCCTAATTGAGCTTTTCAGTGTTGAAGAAGATGTTTCCAATTTCGATTGCTGGTTTCAGAGGATGTGCTACAGGATCACAGATTCAATTGAAAAGATTTGGAGATGCATTGGCTGGGATTCAAACCTGGCTCAATTTCATGAAGGCACCTATAAGCAACGTGAGGAAAGGCGAGGGGGCCAGAGGTAGTGTGGCTGAATGGTCTAATATGCTGGATTTTAGGCTCCACTCACTCAGTGGTGTGGGTTTAAATCCCACTACTGCCCAATGTTTTAAGACCTTACTTCCTGTGATTTGTAATATGGTCAGTAAAAGCACTTTATGTGAGTATCTCTTATGTTAGCGAATTCCTCACTGCGTGTCCTGTACTGTGCAGCACAGTGACAAGAACGCCTTGAGTTCTTTTCCGTATGTGAAGAAAAATGCAAAAGAGCATGAAAAGTATTGATGGTATAAAATATCCATGGTACAACTCGGGAAAGAACTGACGGACAAAACAATGACATTTGATGAGTACAAGAGAAACACAACCGTCCGAACATGGGCTTGGATCCTGACCGCTTGCATTAAAAGACAAAGCAAAGGATATAACCTGTAAATGTCTTCATGTCTTACAGTTTATGAAATAACACAATTTCTTACTTTCTTAATAATTTCTTACTATTAATAGATGCTTTTTTAAATTTGAACAGAATCACAATTACAAACATTTGGGGTTAAACTGTTATTCACATACTCTAACGAAGAGAAACGTTAGTGTCTTCCGGTGTGTGAGCCCATTTCTCAAAAAATAAAAAAATAAGATATAAATATTGAATTGTTCTATTTTTCAGGCTTGCATAGTCTTATTCATATTTCAGTTAAGCCTTTTCTTCTGTAGTAATTTCATTTTATATTAAAATTAGTCCTGATTTACAATTTTTGGACATGGTTCATCTTAAAGAATTTTGTAATAAGTTTCAGTTTAGGAAAATCGTGCCCAGAAGCTACCAAAACTGGTAATGTTCACATTATGTGTAATGCAAAAGCAGTAGTTGGGGTGGGAAACAAAAGGCATTTCTTGGTATGAATCCTAAAACTTCATAGATGGCGTTCTAGGACTTTTCGCTTCAGATAAAGCTGTCAATACATCATAGATTTCTACTCAATCAATATCAGCAGTGTTATCACTACCGAACGCTAAATATAGATCCTGGCAATACTTCGTGAGATCTTCGTAAGAAAATCCAAAAAAGTACAGAAGCAATCAACGTTTCTTTTGGATCGAGAAGAGGATAATTATGAGACTCAAAATATGCCTGTCTTTTCTTTTTTCGAGGACAAATGGATTATTGAGGTGTAAAGATGGGTTCAAAACCAAAATCATCTGCTATTGCTGCTGTTTCTTTGATAGTTTCTTCAAATCCTTCAATTGATCATTGATATTGAGGAATAATATTATACAAATTGTGGTTTTCTGTTAATTGCCAATTTTATTGTAATTACATCTTCGTTTACAGATGTCTTGCATGTATCACAAGGTATAATAGTCGCCGTGTGTCCTCAGCTAAAATGTTTTAAAAAGTACGACAAAAGTTCAATATGCTTAACATCATTTATGGTTATATCTATATTAAAATGAAGGTAAATATACCAAGATATTAAAAAACAATTTTACAGTCCTAACCTAATAATGCTTGTGAAGTTTTCTAATAAATCCGAACTGTAATTTTGAAATATTATTGGTCATTACTTGCCCGGAGGAAGCCGGGTGGGTTTTGCTCTTGTCGCCCGACTTAGTGGCGTTATGACCATGGAACCGACTGCACCTGCTTTTTCTGAGATGCTTCCCCTCTCATGGCGAGATCTCGACTTCTTTAACACCTCTGGATAAAGATCTTCTGTGGAGCAGGTTTCAGACCTCTGCGTACAGCACCCTTGATGTCATTTTATTTTTACAGCAGCCGCATCCGGAAAGTTGTGTCTTTTACTTTTAATTTGAACAACAAAAATACATACAATACAAACGAGCACATAAAACGTATCAAGAAAATCGTCAGGGGTTCATGCTATAATACTGTACTGTTTTCAGGTTCCCTCAGGAAAAGGACAAGTGGCGACGTGATAGTTAACCAAGCGACAGCTTTATTCTTTTATCGAAACCACACAAAACCAAACACAGGACATACACACACATGAGGAGACTGATGGAACACGTTCACATATTTAGGGTGGTAATTACTTAACAACAGGCTATACACTTATAAGGCTACACAGGACACTAAAACTACTATAACACTATTCACATATGCAGAGTCAGCTGCTGGTCATCGAGCTGACCCTCACTCTCCCCGGCTACATCTCCCAACCTGCTCCACGGTACCATGAGTGCCTAGGTGCACTTCCTCCTCACCACCGGGCCAGGGGGGTTACACTGTCCCCACCTGAAGCGTCTGGCGTCCCGCCGACATCGAACACCCCCCTCAGGCTATACTCATACTAGGCTAAAGGCTGTGGAACTCTGCGTGAGCAGCTGTTACGAAGCGGTGGTTGCCGGCGGCCCGCGGTCACCCCATTGTCGGTCGGCTCCGGCCCTGGCTGCTCCTCCGGAGCCTCCCCGCGGGGCTCCTCCTCCCGGTCCCAGTAGGGGGCCAGGCGGTCTCGGTGCAGAACCACCACTCTCCCCTGGTAGCAGTCCTTGCCTACCACCCTGAGGACCTCAGCGGCCCCCTCCCACAAAGGCGCCAGCTTAGGGCTGAGGCCTTTGCGGCGGTGCGGGCTGTACACCCAAACCAAGTCCCAGGGCAGGAAGGCAGGCCCCCTGCAGAGCAGGTCGTAGTGCCGCTTCTGCCGGACTCCCGCCTGAGTCAGATGGGTCCGGGTTAAGCTGTCCGGTCGTAGTCCGGTCCAGCTGGTGGTGCCGACTCGTCTCCGGGCGGCGGGCCGAAGACCAGGTCCACCAGGGTTTGCATTTCCCGGCCCAGCATGAGTGAGGCCAGGGTACACCCGGTAGATTCCTGGACTGTGGTCCGATAAGCCCAGAGCTCGAGGGGGAGGTGGCGGTCCCAGTCCCGTTGGTGACAGGACACCAGGGAGGCCAGCTGGGTGGGGAGCGTCCGATTAAACCGCTCCACAGACCCGTCGCTCTGGGGATGCAGCGGGATGGTCTGAGTCTTAGAGATCCCCAGGCGCTGGCACACTCTGGCGAAGACCTGGGACTTGAAGTTACTCCCCTGGTCACTGTGTAACTCCTCCGGCACCCCCAGCCTGGCAAACATCCCCTCCAGTAGTGCATCGGCCACCGTGGGGGCACTCTGGTCCAGGAGGGCATAGGCCTCCGGCCACTTCGTGAAATAGTCCATTGCTACCAGGATATAGTGGTTTCTGGCCTCGGTGCGCGGAAACAGGCCCAAAACATCCACCCCCACCCGCTCCATAGGAGCCCCCACCTGGTGTTGTTGGAGGGGGGCCCGAGAGCACTCGAGGGGACCTTTCTGCGCCACGCACACCGCACACGTTTGGCAATACCGCCCCACGTCCCGGTGGCAAAGACCCCAATAAAAATGGCCTCGGAGACGCTGCAGGGTTTTTTTACAGCCGAAATCCCCCATGCCCGGCTGGCCATGCACCACTCTGAGCACAGCCACGCGGAGCGACTGTGGCACCACCAGCTGCCACCATATCTCGCCACTGGAGGGTACCTGCCACCCCCGGCGCAGCACCCCGTCCTTTACCTCCAAGGCCTCCTACAGGACGCAGAGGGCCTTGACGGACTTTGGGTGCTGGGGGAGCTCCTCTCGCACAGGCCGCGCTCCTGCTGCCTTCCAGCGGAGCACCGGCCCCACGTCAGGATCAGCTGCCTGTTGCTGTGCCAGGTCTGACATGCCCACCCCCAGCAGCCCCTCCAGGGCTGTGGCCGAGGTGCTCGCCTCCGTCACTGTGCAGACGGCTCCCTCACACTGCTCCCACCGGGCGCAGTAGTGGCAGTCCGCAACCTCACAGGGGCGCCGCGAGAGAATGCCGGCATTGAGATGGCGAGATCCAGCACGGTGCACAACAGTGAAGTCATACTCCTGCAGGACCTCTATCCATCGCACCATCTGCGCCTCCGGCTCCTTAAAGTGGAGCAGCCAGGTGAGGGACGCATGGTCGGTCCTCAACAGGAATCGGGTCCCGAATAGGTATGGCCTGAAGCTCGCGACGGGCCACGCAGTAGTTCCGTTCAGCCTTATTCAAAGCCCGACTGTAGAAGGCAACTACCCGCTCCCATCTGGCCCCTCCTGTGCCAGCACCACGCCCACCCCCAAGTCACTTGCATCGGTATCCAGGATATACGGTAACCACGGATCGGGATAGGCTAGCACGGAGGGAATGGGAATGACAGTAAAGTGCCAGGGGCCCTGGCCGATGGAAAAGGCTGTCTTCGAGCGAGCATTGGGAGCGAGCGGTACCTGTCATTACCTGCTTAGTGAGCCCAAGATCTCATCAAGAATCGTATACAGCAACAGCATTTGGCGCATTGTTCCATACTCCGACCACTCTCGGTGTAAACAGGTCCCTCCTTGAAATGCACTGGTCTCTGCTTGAAATGCACTTTCCTGCATTTGCTTTGGTGTAACTGGCTTCCCCTGCATGGGCAAATGTGAAGAAGATCCTTAGTAAGTCATTGAAGAAAACCGAGAAGAGGTCGGAGTGGCCTCTGTCGTTCATCAACGATCCACTCAGGCAGTACTCCGCCGTTTGTTCACATCGATAGGCTTTTTTTTGCCTTCATTTGTGCAAGTAGTAAAAGCAGACACCCCTATTCTGCTGTGACACGGATTCGAACCGGGGTTGTAGCAGCCACAACGCAAAGTACTGACCACTATACAATTACGGCGAGTTACCAATACACACGTGCAGGGCAGAAAAGGCTGTGCTCTCTTCGTGTGACAGGAGTCGGAAAAGTCCTGATGTTGCATTTCAACTGAGCCCCAGTATACATCGACCCTTCGACACTCTAAGTGCAAACAGCAATTACAGTTTGCTTGCATGACACACGGAAGAAGGCTGCATGCTCCCATATGGGCTAGTGGTTAGGATTCCTGGTTTTCACCCAGGCGGGCCAGGTTCATTTCCTGGTATGGGAATGTGTCAGTTTTGCCTCCTGCTTTCCAAAAGATCAGCACCGTGTACGAAGGAGCCACACTAAAACCACTCGATCATGTGCAAAACGTACAAGAAGAAGGGGCGCGTGTTTCCAACCGAGGACCTCTCGCTTGTGAGCCGAAGTGATCATCACTGCAGCTCGGAAACCTGCAGGAGGTGGGAGGGGTGACTCTGGTAGATAGTGTTGACCTTCGGCAATAGAATTTATACTCTCCAAGATGATATTTGCACTTTCTGGAGAGGAGATTTTCTCCACTTCAGTAGCCCGATTGCGTCGATTGCGTGGAGAGGGCTGTAGAATGTGGCGCAGCCTTTCCTGCTCCGTCCATGACAGGCGTGCTGGTCTCTGGTGAGCACGGTCAATCAGCGCACTCCAACGAAGGCACTGGAAGCAGCTGAATAGCATTGGCGAAGCTCAGGGCTGGGTCACTGTGCATGGTTTCCCATCGTTTCCGTTGTGTAGTGGTTCTCACGTTTGCCTCACACGCGAAAGGTCGCTGGTTCAAAACTGGGTGGAAACACAGTGGCCACGCTCACTGTTTGGGGATTCCTAGTGTGGGGATCTATGGGATCTGCACAGTGCATGTCACAAAGCTTCCTGCTGTCACTTCAATGCGCATCCTGATGTCGAGTCGTGTGCTGTGCACAGGCTCTGAAAGTGATTAAAAGGTGCACGACGCTGTGAAAGAAAATGCAAAGAAGTGAAAGGCAGTCCTTTCTATAAGGAGGTAGAAGGAGAGCAACTCGCTGTCGGGGAATCAAACCACGGTCTCTAACGAGGAAGACATCGCTCTCTGTCTCCCGGTATTTCACATCTGAACGGAAAACACAAACGACCAACTCGGAATGACATGCTTTTGATGCTTTTCAAAGCCTTCTTTGTGCACGACAACTGCGCCGCCTAGCAGATACAGCTTCGGCTGTGGAGACTTGTTCGGCTGGCGTTCTGGGAGTCGCGTTTTTCAGAATTGTATTGAGATCGTTTTCCACAGAGCTCAGATGTCAAAGCACAGCAGCAGCTCTTCACAGCGATCATCTATAACGCCCTTTCTCCCGCAGCTCCGTCCTTATTGGAAGGAAGCAAGAGTGAAATAGTGCAGGGAAATAGACTGTGTGTAGTGTCTATGTGAGTATTAATGATCATGACATTACTGATAGTTTCAGTATTAATGCTAGTATTCATGTTAATATTGATGAGAGTATATCTGGTAGTTTTACTAATAATACAAGTATACATGTGACTTTGTGATGATAGATACTTTTAAATTTAGTTTTAATGCTAGTTTTCATGTTAAATTTAGTGATAATTATACTGTTAGTGTCAGAGTATTAACACTCATCATCATGTTAGGTTTCATGACAGTATTACTGTTATTATACATATTATTAGTCTAGTAGTTGTTTTTGTCAGTGTTAGTAACAATGATAGGGTTTGATGATAGTGTTAGTGTTGTAATATTGGCAGTATCTGCATTAGTGTTAGTTATAGTGTATCTGTACCTAAGAGTGGATGCGGTGTCTATGTGTGTACAGATGCAGCCATTCAAAGTGAGCGGTACAGACACGTACCGCAGATAAGATGACACGGGGTACCGCGGTGCGTGATTGGTTGACCGACAGGGGCACTCGTGGTCCGTTGGTCTGTCGTAGAAAGACTTACTGTAAACGTCTTTACTGTGCCCGTTGTAGATATTGAATTTTACCACTGAAGGGAAATCTTAGTAGCTGAGCATAAAAAGAATAGGAGCATACTGTAACGCGTGTGAAGGCCATAAACGATATTAATTTTGGAACATAAACATGCAGTACATGGCTGGTCTTGGTACTTTAAAGAAAAAAATACACACCAGTATTCCATTTCTCCCTAAACATTGTAAGCTTCGAAGTCTTTAACTAACGTGATACTGGAGTCAACAAGCATACTTTTAGAATTTGATTAAAAGGGAATATAATATGGAATCGCGTATCTCAAGAATTTAATAACGGTATGATTATATCCGTGTACTGCGGCAGGGCTGTGTAGGGCTGTATCGCCTGCCTGTTCATGCGAGCTGTCTTGTAGCCTACTGGTCTAGGTGCGTGACTACCAGCTTGCAGGTTGTGTGTTCAAATCCAGCTCGTGCTGGACCTTCCAGTTTTATTTATTTATTTTTTAATCGCGTATATGGCGCTGAAATATGTGTGACACACTGGTGGCCTGACACGGTGAGGTGCCCTGGCGCCATATATTTCATGGATATTATGGAATATAATGGATGGATATGTTAGTTATCTTTCTAGTTCACAGGTTTGCATGCATAATTTAATTTTGAAAGCCACTGAGACATCAGGTACTACTGTTGTATTTATGAAAAAGAAACAAAACAAAAAACATACTAACAACTGTGCCATCCTACTCCTTAGTTAATACATTTTATTATTCATAAACAGTTAACATTTTTAGCAAAATATTTTGAATTATATTTAACCCTATTTTTTCTTTAGTTTTGTATTTAACTTATTATATGATAGTCAGACTTAATGTATATTTGAACAATGAAAATATATTTTCACAAGATTTTACATTAAGCACTTAAAATTAATATGGTTAATAATAGTAAACTGTAACATGCTGTAGCAAGATTGGTTAAACTGCGAAGAAAATGCTTTCAGAGAAAATGTTTCAGGTGTGAAGAACATAGATCTCCAATGCAATTTCAACCAAACCTGTTCCCACACACCCTGCCCCCACTACCATTAGAATATACACAAACATTTTAGCGTTTCATTCTGAGCAGAAGACCCTCACACCTGAAGAGTGCTGGCTGTGACGAATTAAACCGGTTTTACAGGTTTCAATCACAGACCATGTGACATAGGACTCAGTAAAGTAACACACAGCGCCACTGGATTTGATAATACCTAACCAAAATCCGCAATATGGAAACAGAACCTGTGTGATTGTTGATAGATGATGTACTCGTAACATTTTTTCAAGACGAACTACAACATTTAAAAAATGACTTGTATGTACTTGATATCTCTAATCAATCCACGGGTTCCAGCACAAAACAAAAGTAAAACGCATACCGTTTCGCGCTTCTTATTAGTTGCTCAAAAGTAATTTGACAGTATGAAATGCATAATATAAACCTAGAAACATATACGTGAGCAGTACTTAAGCACTGTAGTATCGGTGTTAAGACATACCTCTCAAATACTGTAAATCAAGTTAAAAATATCTCAAGACCGATTCTGGTCGTAATGAAACCATGCAAGGGAGTTTTTATGTCCGTTGCAGTTCTTTTGCAACATGAATATAATTATATCGTTATTAATTTCTTGAGATACGCGATTCCATATTATATTCCCTTTTAATCAAATTCTAAAAGTATGCTTGTTGACTCCGGTATCACGTTAGTTAAAGACTTCGAAGCTTACAATGTTTAGGGAGAAATGGAATACTGGTGTGTATTTTTTTCTTTAAAGTACAGAGACCAGCCATATACTGTATGTTTATGTTAAGATTTCCCTTCAGTGGTAAAATTAGATATGAATATTCAATACTTAAACGGGCACAGTTAAGACATTAAATATACATATACATATTGTATACAGTACAGTTTGCATACGGTAATATGTTTATGTTACGCGATTAAAAAATAAATAAATAAAACTGGAAGGTCCAGCACCAGCTGGATTCAAACACACAACCTGCTAGCTGGTAGTCACGCACCTAGACCAGTAGGCTACAAGACAGCTCGCATGAACAGGCAGGCGATACAGCCCTACACAGCCCTGCCGCAGTACACAGATATAATCATACCGTTATTAAATTCTTGAGATACGCGATTCCATATTATATTCCCTTTTAATCAAATTCTAAAAGTATGCTTGTTGACTCCGGTATCACGTTAGTTAAAGACTTCGAAGCTTACAATGTTTAGGGAGAAATGGAATACTGGTGTGTATTTTTTTCTTTTCATGATAGGTGTCGCATGTTAAATCATTTTCGTAGTTAGAAATTATGAAACGCCCTGTTAAAAGCAAGGAAGTTTTTATGCCCGTTGAAGTAAAACAAAATGCCTGACAAAGTATGGCTTGGACAGATTCCAAGTGCTTGTACAAATGTGCTAAAGAAATTATACTTTGAGTATTCAGCTTGTCCAAAGTCATCCATTATTAATACTATTAGTAATATCTTCAGTAAAGGCTTTGATGCATAAATATTTCTGATAAAGGTAGGTTGTGTACTTTTGTCCAACTGAGCAATCTTGCTTTCATAAAATATACCAACATTTTAATGACTGATGATTAACATGCTGTAATACACAGTTCAAAATTAAAGGCTCAAATGCTGTACATGAGACGTTAAGCTCCCCCTGGCGGTTTTACAAGGCGACGCCGGATAGTTAGTCACGTGACACACGTGAACCGCGTGATACCCCGGTGGGCGTGTCGCGGTATGCCGCGAAATACCTCACCCATTTTGAATGGCTGCATCTGAACATCCCCGACATAGAAGGTTGTGGAAGTGACTTAGAGATGTGCAGGTGCTCACAGAACACAATCCATCTTTTGCATCTTTTAAGTGCTCTTGATTAAACTATGCATAGTAAAACAGCAGTACTGATGATTTTCATGGACTGATGCACACTTGTTCACAACTCCAGTGATAAAACCTTGTCTGTAAATATTGTAGAACGTAAAAGGGTGAAACAACGCTCCAACCGCAGGAATGGTAACAGAAAGGATAATTTTCTTATTTAATACGTCCTTTTGAGATGCCTTGTCAACGCACACAGACGTTAGAGCTGAACAAATATTTTGTACACAAGACGGCAGTGCGATATTAGAATTCCTGTCTTCTTGATGGATTCAGACTCCTTCTCAGAGGTCCATGCTCACCAAATAAGTTTACAGCTGTAGCGGCAATGCTTGTTAATAAGACAGAATTAAGCATTGCTGAGCTTTCCTAAATGAGGCCCCATCTCACTCTCCCTCTCTGTGGTGCAGCCACTGAGAAAGTATTCATGCAGGCTGATTTAAGATGTTTTCTTTTGATAAGGGACAGCTCTTAAACGGAGATGCACTTAGCTAAGCCTAACTATCATGATCAATGGTCATCCATTGGCGCCTATCTGTCTAGGGAGTGCTGAATGGACATCTGGACTGTATTCCTAAGTGTCAGGAGTAAGTGACTCATATCTCACCTTGATCAACCAATCAGGGATTGGCAGGGCGTGGTAACACCACGTGGGTCTCCAATGCCCGCCAAACTCTCAACCAATCAGCACACATCTGTGTCTTGGTCAAAAAGGGAGCGCAAGCTCAGATCGGGGCTCTCCTTGGCCATTTTCGCGCATCCTTAAAGACAATCACGTGACAACTGCTGTTGTCTGCACTGGGACTTGGACTTTGTTCTAAGCGCGAGGCCGAGGATCCCGTACGTACTCAGAATTCTACCAACGTGAATGCTCTGCTTGATCAATGGCAGCCTACAGTTGGACCCCCGTCGACAACCTGAATAGCTTATTCAGAAGCAGCGCTGGTCCGGGAACGGACCAGCTTCTTCCCGGGCAAAAGAGTGACTTGTGAGGACTCGCGGTCACACTCTGTGCATAGACACTTTCTACTAGCCAGCCGGACTGCTGGTAGATCCCCTCGGAGCAATGACTGCCCTGCGCGCCGCAATCAGATTCCTCCGCCCGTCCAACTCTGAGCTGCACCTCGACTGGTTGGTCGGTAGCCAGAGGACGCCGGGACAATGCCCATTGGATAACCGCTGGAACCGAGGCTGCAACAGAGCCTGTCAGCTGGTTTGGTGTTCGTGCCGGGAAATTCCAAATCCATACACAGCGGATAAGTAAACCCCATGTTCTACATTGCGTCTCGAGAATTCAATTGTACCTCAACATAAGTTGTTATCAATTTAATTCATGAGTATTGCATTTACTTCCGAGTTTAGAGTAACAGTGGGTAATAACACTGATTAGCGATTTGGTAACCGAACGATATATATTGACATATATTCTCTGTTGTGTATCTCTTTGTGTTTGCATCTCTTCGAGATTATATACCTTGTGTATTGATAACCCTCACAGTAAGGTCTGCCGCTTGTATCCAGGCAGACTGGTATATGTTTGGTGCACAATTTATATTAATAACTGTATCTCGTGTATTGAACCCGTGTGTGTGCGTTGTTAGTTGTTCTGACAATTGATTTTCTAAAAGCCACAACGAATCATCTCGTGATTGCTGCTGCAATGAATAATTGTCTCAGTAAACCCATCAAACCTCTACACAGCTAAGGAAGAGTAGCTCGGAAAATACCCAACTCAACAAGCGAGCGCGTTGGTTGCTCTTGATCTTAATGCAAGGAGCTTTTTTTTTTCGCATTAATGATTATTATCCAGAAACAGCTGCACAACTGGTTGCATTTGTGATTATGTCACTTCTCTGCTTCAGCAAGGTCAATAAAAGACTCTGAAAGAAGTAGAGAAAAACTGAATTAAAATCATATTAGCAATTCTGAGCGATATCTGCATACAGGCAATCCAAAAAGAACGTTGAAATCTTTGAATATCATCTCTCTATATATTGCGCTGCTTTTTACTTGGAGTAAAACTATTGGATTGAAGGGTTAAAATGTATTGTTGTTATTTGGAGAAATCAATGAACTTGTGATTTTATATGTTTTAAAAGACGGTCATGCGCACAGAAAAAAGACAGTGCTGATTATTTTTCTGGAGACGGAGCACTGATGACCTATCCGAGCCAATTGATAAAGCCCACCCAGTGGATACTCTAGCAGAACGTGGTAGAACGATCACCATTGTAACCGAGGCAACCACAGGAACAACATCAAGAAGCACAATCAATTCCCCATTTAAATCTTTCGTGTTAGGTATGCCATGTGAAAGCATGAAGTAAATCCTCTGATCTCTTTTGAACATGGACAAGGTATTTCTGATGGAGAGCTATGAGCAAAGATTTAATAAGCTACTCCTGCCGATGATTCAGCTTAAAGAAGTAAAAGCTTCACAAACAAAAGCAGCTCGCTACCACAGCCAATATTAAATGTACTTGGTGGCACATTACCATTTGCACTGGCTCAAAAGTGGTCTTGGCAGACGTTGTTCCCTACGTAAAGCTGAAAGCGCCAAAGAGCATTTCCATTGAGAAAAAAAATCTTTCTTGATGTTAAACATAGAGAGCCTGCCTTTCAGAAGTTCTCCCTCTAAACACCTTGTGCAGCCTCCCGACAGACTAACAAAAAGCGCCTTTTCACCAACTCAATTTATAATATGCCCCTCAAAACTCACAACCGAATAACAATCCATCTGTATATTTGATTTCCAAGATCCATTCAAGGCAACTTGGCTCTTCGCAAGCAAATCATTTCAGGGAAGAAACTCAGTTTAGTCAACTACTGGTGCATTCAGCACACCACTTGCTCTTGCTTGTCAGGGTGGCCGAGTGGTCTAAGGCGCCAGACTCAAGGACATGTGTCTTTCCAGCTGGCTTGGGTGTTCTGGTCTCCAAATGGAGGCGTGGGTTCGAATCCCACTCCTGACAGCTTCTGCTTTTACCTCTCTTGAATTGTTCCAGTGCTACAGTGAATGACTGAAATATAAAAGCAGCAGAAGAAAGCAAGCAACTCAGTGCAATTTGTGAGTATTCTGCACTGTTAAAATGCACAGGTTTTCATACTTTTTGGAATTCGTAGCTCAAGAAGTCACTCCTGTTTCATTTTCTATTCACCAACTCGATTTGCATTCCGCCCCTCACACCTCACAACAGAATAACAAACGGCTTCATGTGCCACAGCATTCCCCTGTAGATTTGGTTTGCACTATGAATTAGGCGACCCCGAATGAAATATTTTAGTGTTGGCTCAAATGTGAGGAATTTCATGAACCCTCAAAAAGGAACGCTTGCAGAAAATGCCAGCAATTCAAAGCGTGTAGGCAGCATGAACAGACCAATTCTGCAATTTCTTTTATCGCGGGCGGTGCTTTCCGAGTCGATGGCTCTGCATTAGAAATGAGAAGTGCTGAACTCTAAACACGTTCTTGCCATAACTGCTACTCCTGCTGCTACTCCTTCGTCCTCGAAAAAAGAAAAGACAGGCATGTTTTGAGTCTCAAAATGATCTACTGGATCCACAAGAAACATGTAAATTTGATTGATTCCGCAGTATTTTGGATGTACTGTACTTATAACTTCCATCGAAGAGAGATTTCATCAGTTGCATGAAATTGAAACTTCCGACTTTTTGTCTGGTATTGAAAATATGTTAAAAAAAAAACATAAACAATTTTCTAACAAACAACTCATGAATTATTGCCAGGATCTATATTTAGCGTTCGGTGGTGATAACACTGCTTATATTGATTGAGTAGAAATCTATGATGTATTGACAGCTTTATCTGAAGCGAGAAGTCCTAGAACGCCATCTATGAAGTTTTAGGATTCATACCAAGAAATGCCTTTTGTTTCCCACCCCAACTGCTGCTTTTGCATTACACATTATGTGAACGTTACCAGTTTTGGTAGCTTCTGGGCATGATTAAACTGAAACTGAAACTTATTATAAAATTCTTAAATCAGGACTAATTTTAATATCAAATGAAATTACTATAGAAGAAAAGGTTTAACTGAAATATGATATGCAAGCCTGAAAAATAGAACAATTCAATTTATACAGATGCAGCCATTCAAAGTGCCCGGTACAGACACGTACTGGAGGTAATTGGCTACGGCGTTGCGCATTTTGGAGGAATATGATGCAAGATGACGCGGGGTACCGCGGTATGTGATTGGTTGACCGACAGGGGCACTCTTGGTCTGTTGGTCTGTCGTAGAAAAATTTACTGTTAACGTCTTTACTGTGCCCGTTGTAGTATTGAATATTCATATGGAATTTTACCACTGAAGGGAAATCTTAATAGCTGAGCATAAAAAGAATAGGAGCATACTGTAAGGCGTGTGAAGGCCATAAACAATATTAATTTTGGAACATAAACATACAGTATATGGCTGGTCTCGGTACTTTAAAGAAAACATACACGAAACATGGTTTCATTATGACCAGAATCGGTCTTGAGATATTTTTAACTTGATTTACAGTATTTGAGAGGTATGTCTTGACACCGATACTACGTAAATACTGCTCACGTATATGTTTCTAGGTTTATATTATGCATTTCATACGGTCAAATTACTTTTGAGCATCTGATAAGAAGCGCGAAACGGTATGCCCAGGGCGTTTTAGTTTCGTTTTGTGCGGGGACTCTGCTTTAACTATATCGCCGTGGATTGATTAGAGATATCAAGTACATACAAGTATTACTTTGTTCATGCACAAGCAGTGGCATGTTACATTTTTAATTTGGGTGTCTCCTCTTGCCAGAAAGCTCTAAATTGCATTTTGAGTGCGGGTTTTTGACTTTTTCTAAATTGCAATCCATAAATAAACTGCGACACTTTAAACTGCGACACTTATCATTCAACCAGAGCTCGAAATACCACAAGGACCCTCAAGAGCACAGCAAAGACTGTATTAAAAGACTGTATCACACCTAAAGAAGACTATTTTAAATTTCTTGGCGCAGTTCATTGTGCAATTAACCCTTGTATGTGCTGTCCGCGCATATACAGGGTTATACTGCTATAACCTATTAGTATTACTTTGCAAAAGACCTGAAACTGGGACGGAGATTTATCTTCCAACAAGACAATGATCCCAAACATACAGCAAAATCTACAAAAGAATGGTTCACAAATAAACGTATCCAGGTGTTTGAATGGCCAAGTCAAAGTCCAGACCTGAATCCAATCGAGAATCTGTGGAAAGAGCTGAAAACTGCTGTTCACAAACGCTCTCCATCCAACCTCACTGAGCTCGAGCTGTTTTGCAAGGAAGAATGGGCAAGAATTTCAGTCTCTCGATGTGCAAAACTGATAGAGACATACCCCAAGCGACTTGCAGCTGTAATCGCAGCAAAAGGTGGCTCTACAAAGTATTAACGCAAGGGGGCCGAATAATTTTGCACGCCCCACTTTTCCTTTTTTTATTAGTTAAAAAAGTTTCAAAAATCCAATAGATTTCGTTCCACTTCACAATTGTGTCCCACTTGTTGGTGATTCTTCACATAAAATAAAAAATTTATATCTTTATGTTTGAAGCCTGAAATGTGGCAAAAGGTTGAAAAGTTCAAGGGGGCCGAATACTTTCGCAAGGCACTGTATATAATCTCGAAGAGATGCAAACACAAAGAGATACACAACAGAGAATATATGTCAATATATATCGTTCGGTTACCAAATCGCTAATTAGTGTTATTACCCACTGTTACTCTAAACTCGGAAGTAAATGCAATTCTCATGAATTAAATTGATAACAACTTGTGTTGAGGTACAATTGAATTCTCGAGACGCAATGTAGAACATGGAGTTTACTTATCCACTGTGTATGGATTTGGAATTTCCAGGCAATCCCTGATTGGTTGATCAAAGTGAGATATGAGTCACTTACTCCTGACGCTTAGGAATGCAGTCCAGATATCCAATCGGCACCCTAGAAAGATAGGCGCCAATGGATGACCATTGATCATGATAGCCAGGCTTAGCTAAGTGCATCTCCGTTTGGGAGCTGTCCCTTATGAAAAGAAACATCTTAAATCAGCCTGCATGAATACTTTCTCTGTGGTTGCACCACAGAGAGGGAGAGTGAGATGGGGCCTCATTTAGGAAATCACAGCAACGCTTAATTCTGTCTTATTGACAAGCATTGCCGCTACAGCTGTAAACTTATTTGGCGAGCATGGACCTCTGAGAAGGAGTCTGAATCCATCAAGAAGACAGGAATTCTAATATCGCACTGCCGTCTTGTGTACAAAATATTTGTTCAGCTCTAACGTCTGTGTGCGTTGACAAGGCATCTCAAAAGGACATATTAAATAAGAAAATGATCCTTTCTGTTACCATTCCTGCAGTTGGAGCGTTGTTTCACCCTTTTACGTTCTACAATATTTACAGACAAGGTTTTATCACTGGAGTTGTACAGAACAAGTGTGCATCAGTCCATGAAAATCATCAGTACTGCTGTTTTTCTATGCATAGTTTAATCAAGAGCACTTAAAAGATGCAAAAGATGGATTGTGTTCTGTGAGCACCTGCACATCTGTAAGTCACTTCCACAGGTGTCTATGTTGGGGATGTAGCTCAGTGGTAGAGTGCTTGTCTTAAATGTATGAGGTCCTGGGTTCAATCCCTGGTTTCTCCAAGTGCTTTATGTTACTGTGCTCACATCGCAGTCTTCTGTTGAGTGAGAACTCTTTGCTCGTGTTCATAGAGAGCCAGGTTTACATAATTAAACTCGAAGTGCTACAGTGTTCTCGGAAGTTTTAAATGTACCTCCAAATTATTTAGTTCTGTTAACTACCAAAGAATGTGAACTAATTTAAAGCCACATTCAGGAAATCCAGAGAACATCTTCACACTTGTCGTGGCTGTTGCAGAAAAACCTCACCCGGGATGTTGAATCTCACCCGGGATTTCCTGAGAGATCATTCACCGAGCGAGTCCTCCCTCTGGATTCCGCACTGAGCTGAAAGCTGCGCGAATTCCTCACGGCGTGTCCTGTACTGTGTAGCACAGTGACAAGAACGCCTTGAGTTTTTTTCCGTATGTGAAGGAAAATGCAAAAGAGCATGAAAAGTATTGATGGTATAAAATATCCATGGTACAACTCGAGAAAGAACTGACGGACAAAACAATGACATTTGATGATTACAAGAGAAACACAACCGTCCGAACATGGGCTTGGATCCTGAACGCTTGTGTTAAAAGACAAAGCAAAGGATATAACCTGTAAATGTCTTCATGTCTTACAGTTTATGAAATAACACAATTTCTTACTTTCTTGATAATTTCTTACTATTGATAGATGCTTTTTTGAATTTTAACAGAATCACAATTACAGACATTTGGGGTTAAACTATTATTCACATATTCTAATGAAGAGAAACGTTAGTGTCTTCCGGTGTGTGAGCCCATTTCTCAAATAGAAAAAAATAAGTTATATAAATTGAATTATTCTATTTTGTAGGCTTGCATAGTCTTATTCATATTTCAGTTAAACCTTTTCTTCTGTAGTAATTTCATTTGATATTATATTAGTCCTGATTTACAATTTTGGACATGGTTCATCTTAAATAATTTGTAATTAGTTTCAGTTTTGGAAAATCACGCCCAGAAGCTACTAAAACTGGTAATGTTTGCATAATGTGTAATGCAATAGTAGCATTTTGGGTGGGAAAACAAAAGGTATTTCTTGGTATGAATCCCAACACTTCATAAGCGGCGTTCGAGGATTTCTCGCTTCAGATAAAGCTGTCAATACATCATAGATTTTTATTCAATCAATATCAGCAGTGTTATCGCTACCGAACGCTAAATATAGATCCTGGCAATACTTCGTGAGATCTTCGTAAGAAAATCCAAAATACTACGGAAGGAATCAAATATATATGTTTCTTTGGATCGAGAAGAGGATAATTATGAGACTCAAAATATGCCTGTCTTTTCTTTTTTTGAGGACAAATGGATTATTGAGGTGTAAAGATGGGTTCAAAACCAAAATCATCTGCTATTGCTGCTGTTTCTTTGATAGTTTCTTCAAATCCTTCAATTGATCATTGATATCGAGGAATAATATTATACAAATTGTGGTTTTCTGTGAATTGCCAATTTTATTGTAATTACATCTTCGTTTACAGATGTCTTGCATGTATCACAAGGTATAATAGTCGCCGTGTGTCCTCAGCTAAAATCTTTTAAAAAGTACGACAAAAGTACAATATGCTTAACAACATTTATGGTTATATCTATATTAAAATGAAGTTAAATATACCAAGATATTAAAAAACAATTGTACAGTCCTAATCTCATAATGCTTGTGAAGTTTTCCAATAAATCCGAACTGTAATTTTGAAATATTATTGCTGAGAATGCAAAGAGAATACAAAGATCAAAATGAGTGAAAATACAAAAGTAGTTCATTAAACTGAGTTTCTTCCCTGAAATGATTTGATTTGCTTGCAAAGCACTAAGCAGCTTTGAACGGATTGCGGGAATCAAATATACAGATGGGTTCAGAGTGTGCTTTCCAACTTTTGTGTAACATTTTCCTTTGATAGGGCAGAGTTGTCTTCACAATCTGGGTTACATAAAAAAGAGTGACGTCAGTACAAAACAGCTTTCCTTCTTGGGGAACAACGGTTGTGTTCCATATTTCTAACTATTTTGGTTTCAAGATCTCAATTTAGTGTGAAACATAAAAGCCAGCTGGATAAATCTCTTACACGTCATTTACAATGGCCTTTCAACTAATAGCCCGTGCAGGTATCAAACCTCAGCTGATGGTACGAGTTGCGTAAGGCTCTGCAACATGCAGATAAGAAACTAACCTATGCTTCTTCATTATATACACAGTGAGCTATATTTGTGAGCCTACTACCCCCTGCAGGCTCCGTATTTGATTGTGGTACAAGACCAGCCATGGAGAAATGAAGTGAAGAGGGTGTGATCATTAAAAGGCTCATAGCGTCCCTGGGAGGGCTCAAACCACCACCCTTTTGGTTAACAACCGAGCCACAAAGACTCGTGTACATCTTAACACTCCTCGATCTCAGTGAAAGTGATACACTCCGTAAAATTTCCGGAGATTAATTTGTTTTTAAAGGAAAATCACCAACAGCGGCCGAGATCTACTGGAGTTTTTCATTCTATACTGCGATTTTTGAAGGGTACCCTGTGAAAATATGAGTTTTGACGAGAAGGGATGGACATATAAGGTCATAAGGCTTGGGGAATTGAACTTTAAGGTGAAGACTGCTGATTCAGCAGCAGCAGAACCTGATCAGTATCAGTTGACTCCGATATACTTTGAAAATTAACTTCGGGATCTAGAGTCAGACATGCTACCGTTGCACCATGGGGTACTTAATTAAAAAAAAAATAGAAAAACAGTCAGTGTTCCTGGATCTGTTATCAAGAACAACACCTGCGCAAGAGCTGCGCAGGAAGAATAAAATATGGTCTGAGATAAAATAGAGCCCTACTGGACATACAGTTAGGATCTCACTCAGCGAATACCCTTGAACACAAGAGAGAAGGCACAGTTCACATCTGTGAAACATCACATCTGTCTTTAGAGACAGCTACATCAGAGAATGGAATCCCGGAAGTTTCAAATAACTTCTTTTAATACAGGTTCAAGCAAACCTGAAAGTTAAGGAGTTTCTGGACACTTTTGTTTTATTAAAAAGTGTCTGAAGCCTGAAAATGTAATTTGAAAAAAAAAAAACGCTATTGGACATTAGCAGGTACTTTTTGTAACGATTTGCTATTTCATGCTGGAAAACAGGAAACACACCCAATGTTTGCTTTCAGGTGCGGTTCATTACATAATAGACATCTATTACTGAGGAGCTTGAATAAAATTTACACAAGCCAGGTAGAAGTCGAACCTACAATCTTATGATCCAAAATCAGATGCTTTATTTATTAAACTGCTGGTATTTCACATAACCTGAATTCCCCCATAGTGTGCTCAGCGTCGCTACTAGTAATATACCGCCCCGTCTAAAATTTCAAAGTGAGAAACGTGTTTTCGGATTTTTTATGAGTTTTAAAATATAATCTCTTTAAATCAGACAAAGGGTTTATGTTTCGCACTGAAATTCCAATTGATTGAGAATTCAAAGAAAGACTGTTTTCTTCCATAACACCATATAATTATCACATCCACCAGACTCTCCAACTTCTCCAGACCTTGCTGGGTGAGCATTTGCTCCGATAAATTAGGTCACGTATCATGTTAAATCACTTCTTCTCAACACAACATTTCCCGGTCCACGTTTTCTCTATGAAAAAAAGACATTTTTCCCTTGCACGATTTCTCGTTTTTTATCAAAGCGTACAGAAATAAAAAAGAAGAAGAAATAGTGTTGCAAAAGAACTCTGTCGCCCTTGGGAGATGTCAAACGCATCGGACATGAAAAATGCCAGATAAAAGCCAGTTCTCTTAGTTTCTCGTTGTCGGGGCTGCTACTGTATGTAAAAGAGGCCATTTGCTCTGAGAGCAGGTTCAGCGCTTTCTGAATGCAGATGTCTCAGAGCGATGTGTCCAAGTGGCTGTAAAAGGGGATGGATGTCATGTCACCGTAGCTTAGTTGGTTAAAGTGCCTCTTTATTAAACAAAAGAACTGCGGTTTGAATCCCAGCTGTGTATTTCTTCCTATCTTGTAGTACAGAACGTACCATTTTGGGCACTCACAAAGGGCTTGATTTCGTTAAATGCATGTGTTCATTTCCTTTCTGGAAAACTTGTTTTTGATTAAATTCACACAGCTGGCGAAACATGAAATTCAGTTCTTGGTTATCAGTGCAGAAGAAATATTACCGGCTGGCAAAAAGAACGGTAATAGATTTTTTTTTTGGATTCAAGAAAAGACTTCATCAGTCAGTGTCTGTGGCGCAATTGGTTAGTGCATTTAGCTGTTATCCAAAAGGTTGGTGGTTCAAGTCCACCCAGGGATGGGCTTCTTTTGCGATGTAAACATTGTTTTCGCATAGGTCGATTGGATTTTTGAGCTAAACCATAGCTATTTTAATATTTGTAGGAAATGCGACTGTTCAACACGTGTCAAAAATGTCCAATAATGCCCAACATCGCAACTCCCCAGAAAACTATATTCACCCAAGAAAAATGATCGTTGAATCGTCATTTATACTCCCGTCACATCCTCTGCTGAAATATTTTAAAAATACAATGCAGATTTGTTTGAGAACTTTACAAGCATTGTTTTGTTAGCACTGTGCAGTTGGATTTTGATATTTTGACATATTTACCTAAAGTTTAAACTGTAAATACTGTACAATCTATTGTAATTGTGTTGTAATATTAAAATATGTTAGCTGAGGATGCAAAGGGGTGAAAGGGAAAGGTCAGAGGGTACAGTAACAACAAGGTTAGGATTGGTGGAGGTAGTAGGGGTGTTGATGGTTTTTCTCTGTAGAAGATGATTGAGTTTTTTATCCTTCTCTGAAGTGAGAAACTGGAAGAGTTGGGAGTTGAGAGATCTGATGAGGTAAGTTATAAAATGAAGTTGATGTGGAGCTGTTAGCTGTAAGAATTCCTTAATGACAACATCAAAGATAAACTGCAGTCAGCAAAGATAAAAAGAAAATTATCTTTGCATACTGCCCTGTCTTTCTAACACCTGAAGAAGGCTCCACGGCCAACACATTGTGTTTCCTTTCTTCTCTTTTCAGCATGGAATAACCTTTTACTTGTTCCTTTGCAGCCTACGCATTCTGACGCAGCTACTCACCTGATATTTAACATTCCTATAATCACAAATATGAATGTCCACTGTGGGTATTTTTTCCATGATTATTTATTCTGTCATTGAAGCATATTTTATGTCATACCGAAGTGTCATAATCACTGAAATTTTTTTTTATTTAGAAAGTAAGAAAATGATAAATCACTATGAATTGCATTTAGCCTGTTCTGATCTAGATTTTCTATATATTTTAACATGCCATGTTCACAATGTCACAACTGAAATGCAACAGTGAAGTGTTGTAATGTACATAGTGTCGGAACATTGAGATGTTTTGGTAATGAGGAAGGAAGGACATGCCATGTTCACAGGGTCATATTTAAAAAAAATGGCACAGTAAAATTTCCTAAAGTTCAGGATTTTGATAGTCTGTTCCATTGTCTCTCACACCTCAGTGTCAGAATTATTAGATGTTTTTATAACCAGGGGGTAGGTTTATATCAAGAAGCAGAAAGTGCCATCACCCGTTGCTCATCCTCGGTTAACCATATATTCTCATATGCCATGTTCTAAATATCCCATTTATATTAAAAAGTTCTTGTAAAATGCAAGATTTTAAGACTTTTTATGATCAGAAGGTAAGGTCGTGGTAAATATGCAGAAAGTGCCTGTGAACTTGTTTTGCCTTTGTCTTATTTACTTATTGTGTTTGTGTTATTCTGAGTTTTGAAAATTGGTTTACAATGTTCTGAAATGTGTTTCACACAAAAATTCTATTTGGATAGTCACTACTTACATATTCCCCTTTACTGAAGATAAATACAGTAATCCATCCCGATTAGTACTTTTAAAAATTACCATCTACAGGTGAAAGGCGGCAAAACATCACAGCAGCAGCATTTAAGGCAGAAGAAGAAGCTGGCGAATAAGAAGCCAGATTCAGCCTCGTTAATGCAATACCACTGGGTGAGGTGGAAAAATATTTCTTGCTCTGAATCCTAACATTTTTATAGGAGGTGTTCTAGTACTTCTTGCCTCAGATAAAACTACCAATACACTTATTTCTACTCCATCAATAGCAGCAGTGTTATTGGTACTGAGTCCTAAATGTATGTCCTGTCATCATATAAAATGTCAAAAGTTTCAACTGCATTCAACTGATCAAATTTCTCTTTGATGACAGTTATAATTTTATCCAAAATACATCCGAAACAAATTTGCACTGTTTTTTTTTTTTATCCAGAAGAGCATCATCATGAGACTCAAAACATACCTGTTTTTTCTTCTTTCCAGGAGGAAGGATTGTTCAGATGCAAACATTGGTCCAAAATCAATGTACTCTCCTATCGCTGTTGCTTCTTTAAATCCTTCATTTGAACGTCGATATTGGGGGATGATATCTTACACATTTTGGTTTTCTTTTAAAGCAAATTATATTAAAATATGAGCCTCTGTTATAGTTGTCTTGGAAGTTTCAGAAGGTATAATAGACCCCCTTGTGCCATCAGCTAAAATGTGATAAAATACAACAAAATGTATTTACATAGAACAGCATTTATGGTTACATGTATATTAAAATTAAGATAAATATACAAAAGTATTAAAATACAAACGTACAGTCCTAACATCATCATGCTGTCCAACTGTCTTTTTTGCTTGTCAAGTTCTCCAACAAATCTGTGTCGTAATTTTAAATATTCTAACTAAGGATGCATCGAGAGCATAAATGAATTCTTCTGCCAGCCGTTCGAAGATCAAAGTCCTTGGCTGAATATGATGTCCTTGAATGTTGGTCATTATTGGCCATTCCCAGTGATATTGACTTACGTACTTAATTGTTTAACAAAAACATTCACATTTCTTGCAAATATCAAGTGGGTTAAGGTTTTGCTAAGAAATCCGAATAAGTAGAGATGAGGTTTACATTGCAATAATGAGAAGTGCATTTCTGGGTGGGCTCAAACCACTAACCTTTCAATTAACAGAGACTCACGTGTGTCCCTTTTCTCCATTTGCAAGCTTCTGATTAAAAAAAAGAAAATAATGCTTCTTTCTTACCAGCCTGCGATATACAAGGCAAGATTTGTATTTCATCTTTCGCAAGCTGTATGAATTTCATGAAAAGCAAGTTGTTCCAGAAAGAAAATGAAAACCTGCGTAAAACAAAATCAAGCTGTACGTAATCATCCATAGTGATACATTTTGTAAGACAAGACAGGAAGAAAAGCACTGTTGGGATTTGAACTCAGCATCTCCTGTTTAAGAGAAAAGCATGTTAACCAAATCAGCCAAAGTGCCATCAATGGCTCAACACCATGTCTGAGTCAGTGATTGCAGCTGACTGTCACTGGAGGACAGTTCATTGTTCAACAAGTCAGCCTGCATAATGAGGGGGAAGAGACTGACCTCTGTGATGCAGTATCGACAAATACTAACCTTCTGACCAACTGTTCTCTGCTGCATTCTGGATTAGCAGGTAAATATTGGTTTCCATGCATGTGTAGGGGTTTTTTGTATTTACTGGGACAATTATTAATTGTAGCAGTAAGTCACAAAATGATTCTTTGATGGCTATTAGAAAACCGACATTGCGGGTTAACTCATTAACGCACACACACAGATACTAATACACTTATTTATACATAAAATGTGCATATAAACATAACAGATCTTAAGAGTGTGGGTTAGCAGAATACAAAAGGTATATATTAAATCACGAAGAGTTCCAAACCAAGAGGGACATACATTCAGTATACCATTCATTTAGACTGTTTCGTAAATGAACTGGGATTACAACTTCTACACTAGATACTCAAAAGCAAGTACATCACTCATAGGTATTAGATTGATATCAATTGTGGTTGAGGTAACAATTGAATTCTCGAGCTATAATGCAGAATGTTGAATACTCATCCGATCTGTGTGGATTCAGATCTCCCACAGACACAAAGAAGCAGTGGCAGGCTGTTGCTGTGTGCAATCGGCACTCTCTGGCTTGGTGCCAGGCAGTGGCCAGTGCAGCTGGTGAGAAGGAGAGGAGGGAGAGATTCCTGCTGCGATGCGCTGCTAATGCTCTTTGAAGACCGGCTAGTTAGTGTTGGCTGAAACTAGCAGAGCTTGTGCACATGGAAAGTGACTGCGGGTCCAAGCAAGTCACACTCTTTAGATGGGAAGAAGACCAGTTTGTTCCCGATGTAGCGCTAGTCCTGAATCCTGAGATTCAGCTGTCGACAGTTCCAACCGCAGTTCACTCGTTGATCAGGCGAGCTTTGGCGGTGGAGTACCGGTGGTTCACGAGGCTGTCAGCTGGGCTAACCTCGGGCAGATCTTTTTGTTATGCACGGGCAACCTCCGTTCTCAACTCTTAGAACAAAGTTAAGTCCTGGCACTCGGACACACTGGCCGTCTCGTGATTGTCCGAGCTGAGTCTGAGAACATCCTGGAGGGGCACCTTCTGGGCATTGTGCTGCCTGTTTTATCTGGAGGAACTACGGTAGTTCAGTGGCTTAAAGTTCCGCGGGCATTCGAGACCCACGTGGGGTTACCCTGCCCTTCCAGTTCCTGATTGGCTGATTGAGGTGGAGGATGAGTAACAATGACCTCTGACCTTAGGGTTGTAAACCTTGGGATGAGACTCTCCCATGGAATCTCCCAGACAGTAAGGCGACAGAGATGACCATTTATTAGGGTGGCTGGCGAATCTCAGCCTTGGGAGCTGTTCCTTATCAGGAAACTCTATCAGCTAGAAAAACACCTTAAATGTGAACCAGATGGAATGGCCTCTCTGTATCCAGCTGCACTGAGATGAGGAAGAGAGGGACTGGCAAGGGAGCAGCAAACTTAATTCCTGTATTTTAAATAAGCCTTGCCGCTACAGAAGTGTCCTTAGAAGAAAAACATCTTCTATGATAGCGATACAGTCCATCACGCCCCTCCTATAGCCTTTCGAAGAGAAAAAAAACTGACAACAAAGTATGTCTATGTGTGGTAATCAACCAGGTCTAACAAACATTCTTAAACCCTTCCACCTCTTTTCATTGCAAATGATTTGTACATGTTAGAAGGTTAATTTTGGCTTCTGATATGGTGGATTAAGAGTCCTGGAATCTTTGTAGAAGAAAGATGAAAGAAAGAGCATTGAGTTCTTCACCAGTGGAGAACTCAATGCTCTGAGGTTTACTGGCAGAGTCTCACACTGGGTAATGTTAGATGTTGATAAATAATGTCCTATGGAATTCTACTATTGATAAATTCTACTATGGAACTGTGATGCAACAAAGTAAGTCTGTGGTGTAATCAACTAGGTCTTGCAAACATACTTAACCTCTTCCAGCTACCAACATTACAAATGCTGTTTACACATTTGATGGTTATTTTTGGCTTCTGATATTATGGTGGATAAAGAGCCCTGGAATCTTTGTAGAAGGACAAAAGATGGAAAGAAAGGGCAGTGTAACCATGGCCAAGAGAAGGGAAATGTTGGAGAGATCTTTTTTCATTCACTTTTTATCATTGTTTTTCCAGCCCAACAAAGATTAACATATATGACCAGGCGTCCTGTGTCAAATCCAATCTGCCTTCCTTCCAAGCATACAGGAATGTCAGTGAATTAAATATTGACATATGAAAATACACAAAAATATGCAATCACACATATGCAGTTTGAGCAAATATAAGACAATAACAAAGTAACACAAACTACCAGGCATCTAGTATCATTAGCAGTTCAGGTGGGGAGCTGCGTCAGCATGTGTAGGCTTCAAAGGAACAAGTAATAGGTCTATTCCATGCTTAAAAGAGAAGAAAGAAAACACAACATTTCAGCCGTGAAGCCCTCACACCTGAAGAAGGCTCCACGGCTGAAACGTTGTGTTTTCTTTCTTCTCTTTTCATCTAGTGTCATTAGCCTTTTAACAGTTCCTGTCAAAATAAAATAGAAATGGATAACATTCTAGAGAGAGTTTGAAATACCAAGGTACAATTTAAACCATATTTCTTCCACTACAAGATCGTTGAACCTCACTGTTCTGACATGTCCGTTAGCCTCCGTCCTGCTTCAGCAATGAATGTGGCGGGCCACATTCTGAGGGAGATGAGGTCAATCAGGTGGCAGGAAAACCACGCTATGCTTTTTTTTGAGATCCTGAAAAGGACAGAGGGGCCATCTATATGTGTGGAGCTGGCTATGTAATTGCAGGTGGCGTAGCAAATTCTGCTGAAGCCCCACTGCCTGATGTGGACAGTAGCTGTGCATGTTGCAGCAGAATTGTGCATGTGAGATTAAGGGGCCATGTCATGTGTTTCAGCACTTCACTCCCTTCAGTAGCACATGATTCCCTGAGTTCTTTAGATGACCTGTGGACCGATCTTTCATGATGAAGAATTCCTTAAGAAGAATAGATCTCGGCCCACCATCCCAATGCCTCCATCTCACAACAACAACCTCCCACTGCCCTTAGTCTGCAAGGTAGTCCTTTCAAGTGTGATGACGACGCTGGGACCTTCGTTGCCTATTGTACGAGCTGAACTTTTGTGCTCATCAATTCAACGTGCTTCGTGTTTTGCGCTCCTTTGACTTTCGGCATATCGGGTGACTGCAAACACTGAAGTTCTTGCTTACGGAGTGTGGAAGATTGTTTTCAAGTGATCGCTATTCTGTCATGTTGACGCCGAGTGAGTCTGTCTTTGGCAACATGGGCAGGCTGACAGCAGCGCAAGCGAAAGTAATGGCAAATTTCTTGACTTATTTCTGAATGTGAATGTTCTTTAGAAAAGGGATGCGGCGTTGCTTCTCGCCCGTGTAAAGGTCACGCATTCCAGACGTGGTTATGAGCTAACAGTTGCCGCAAGTGTTTGAAAAGAGCAAGAGAGGAAGCAGCCCTGCCCCGTGTGAGGATCAAACTCAGGCCTTTCAGATGATAAGACTGACACACTACCAATTATGCCAACGAGCCCAGCTGCAGTACACACACCGGAAAGTTTGCCTCACATGGATTTCAGTCGCCCGTAACCCTAATCTTTAGACGCCCTCTGCTGAATGTTGCATTTGCTTTTTGATCTCACTGATACATTTTTGGTCTGTTTCTGTTGCGAGTCCGTCTTTCAGATCTCACCTAGCACAAGTCTCTCTGGCTGAAGTGGCCTCTCTGCTTCAGCATCGTGCCCTCACTCAGCCATTAAAAACGTCACTCGGACTTCTGACATGCTGACATGAAATGTCAAGAGAGAGGGGCGGAGTGACGCTTAAGCCAGAGAGAAGATGAAAAGGGGGCGTGGCTGCGAAACGCTTGACAGTTGCACGACGCTCTCCACGCAAGGCATGACCACAGGCTAAAGGACACCTTTCGGCACATTAAGCTCTAAGCACACACCTGGAAGATGCGGGAATCAATCCCGCTACCTCTCGCATGCAAAGTGAGCGCTGTACCATGCAAGCTAACCCCCCTTGCTGGGGCTCATGCCTCGGTGTCGCCTAGTGCCACTTGTTCCCCTCTTACTGGGTTCACTGCCCTTCGTCTGCAAGGCAGTCGTGTAATTGCGGCATTCTTGACTTATTGATGAAGGTCTGACTGGACAAGCGAATGACGCCTCTCCCCCGTCCTCAAGCTCGCTGACTGATTGAATTGGAAAGCACTGCCATGGCTCGTTGGTCTAGTGGTATGATTCTCGCTTAGGGTGCGAGAGGTTCTGGGTTCAACTCCCGGACGAACTCTTCTCCTCCTCTTCCACAAGACTGGGAACTGATATCCACATCACCTCGCAGCGTCTGCTTATGGCAAACGATGGAATGTGACTAATGACTGAACGAGCCTGGTGAATTCTCATCACGTGGCACAATGAGAGCGTGCAGTCAGCTGTCCAAGGCGGCAACCTCATTGCTCATTCAAAAGAACGCGTCCTGAAAACTCATCACCATTATGTCGTAGATGAGCACCGCGATCGCTTGTTGTCATGTGTCCTTATTGAGAAATGCAGAAGCAAAACCTGCCTTCTCTAGGCCACCGAAACGTGTGCGGCTCACCTTGCGCTCTCTGCGCCTCGCATATTTGTGGAGCTGTCTGCTCTTCTTTCTGTTGAAGTAATCAAGTTACGGGGCGTCCTGCAGCCTATGATGTTCTCACTGAGAGCTTTCAAGATTTGAAGGAAAGCTACAAGCTTGATGGCTCAAGTCGAACGAATGTGATTGTTAAGCAATCGATGATCAAAAGCACGTCTTCTAACAATTCGTGAGAGTATTATCAGCACTGTTTTTACTCGGATATACTTTTCACTTGCTAAGCTGACAAATTGGACGAGAAGATGCCAGAGACGCACTCAGTGCAGACTGAGGTTGGGAAGGAGGTGTGGCCTTTCAACACTTGACAACTGAAGGACATTCTCTCCGCAACGGGGAGCACCTGTCAGAAGTCACAGAGGATAAAGGAGAGCACCTGGCTCCCAGAGCTCCAAACTCAGACCTGGAGGATGCGAGCATCGATCCCGCTACCTTTTGCATGCTAAGCAAGCGCTCTACCATTTGAGCTAATCCTCCTCGCTTCAGGCTTTTCGGCATCATGTCTTACTGCCTCCGCCCCTCTTACAGGGCACCATCCACTGCCCTTGGTCTGCAAGGCAGTCCTTTCAAGTGTGATGACGACGCTGGGACCTTCGTTGCCTATTGTACGAGCTGAACTTTTGTGCTCATCAATTCAACGCTCTTTCCATCAACTCATCTTGTCTTTTGACACTTCGTGTTTTGCGCTCCTTTGACTATCAGCATATCGGGTGACTGCAAACACTAAAGTTCTTGCTTACGGAGTGTGGGGCATTGTTTTGAAATGATCGTTGTTCTGTCATGTTGACGCCGAGTAAATCTTTATTTGGCAACATGGGCAGGCTGACAGCAGCGCGAGTGAAAGTAATGGCAAATTTCTTGACTCTTGAATGTGAATGCTCTTTAGGAAAGGGATGCGGCTTTGCTTCTCCCCCGTGTAAAGGTCACGCATTCCAGACGTGGTTATGAGCGAACAGTTGCCGCAAGTGTCTGAAAAGAGCAAGAGAGGAAGTGGCCCTGCCCCGAAACTCACGACTTTCTGATGATGAGGTGATGAGGATGCGAGAGGTCCCTCATTTGTAAGGAATCCACAGTAACAGCTGCTGCCCTGTAGTCGTTGGTGCAGTAGGTGACTAAGCAGAACACCAGATGATATTAGAACGTTCCTGAATATAGTAGAAATAATATCCTCAGTCAGAAATGAACTTGCATCAGTCGCTTGAATTTTATTGTAATATTTCCCTAAAATTGCTTTAAAGACACACCAGAAATATACACAATGAAGTTTAATTAATTCACGTTTATTAATCAGTGCAATTTAACAGTGTATTTTAGTGTCTATAAGATTCGATCTTTTAGCTAACAGATGTAGAGCCTTACTATGCAATAGTGAGTTTTCAGAATTCCTGTGGAGCAACGAGAACAAAAATTAAATACATATTTAAATTCAGTGTATGTCTTAAATGTGATCTGGCCCCTCTGACTGTTAATTTAATAGATTTGTTGAAATTTTAAATGGGATGTTACTCTTCACTTTTGAGAGTGAAAAGGGATAGGATTTGGGGATTCCGAGCATAACGTTTGTAGGCCAGTGTAAGGACATGTCCTCTTTTTAAAAGTCATTATTTAAGACAGTTCTGAACAGTCTCACTTCTCTCACTCACTCACAAAGGCAGAGGAGCAGATTGTTTCAGGTCATTTTAGTTCACTGTAGTTACAGAGGTCTCTCCTGTGTAACATTTTTGACTTATAAGTAAAACAGAAATTATATTTGCAAATTAATTGTATTTGCAGCTCTAAAAAGATAAACTTCAGAGACTTCTGTAACAGATCTTTTCAGATCATTTCAGCTCAGTGCTGCTCCTCTGACCTTGGGAATGAGTCTTAGGAAATTCAGAACAGCGTGTTGCTCGCCTATCACTTGCTCTGCGGACCAGTCCAGTAGGAGCTGCACAGTCACTATGACGTGTGCAGTCCTACACCGCCTTGCTATCAACAGGATGAGCCTCCTCTTCCATCTGCATTACTATCAGCACTCTGGCTGTATATTACTGGACCACAGCCACAGGACAGAGAAGGGGCAGTGTTCCTAAGAACTATCATGAATAATCACTTTTAAAAAGACGTAGAAGGTTATTTTCTTGAACGTACCTGTCACGATTATAGTTCCCCCTCCTTAAGGGTGCTCCAGCCCTTTCACGTGAGTGCACCAGCGCACCTTGGACAAGCCCCCCTGTCTTCAGCCCTGTTTTCCTGCATGACGTTTCCCTAGTGTTTCCCCACTCCGTCGGACTGTGTCGTCCGCATAGGGTCAGGAAAGAACTGTTCGTTACAGAATGCAGAGCCAACACCTGGACCCCGCGGACGGCACCCTGGCAGCCTGGATTCCATCGTTTTTTTTTTCTCCCCTTTTTCTTTTCTTAGGGCTTCGGAGCCGCCCTGAAAAGGAGGGGCGTACTGTCACGATTATAGTTCCCCCTCCTTAAGGGTGCTCCAGCCCTTTCACGTGAGACTCTATTCTATGCACCTGCTCCCTATTCCCAGCCCACCTTAAAAGCCAGGCGCTGACGCTCATCCGGGCTCTGCATCTGATTTCCGTATCATGCGAGTCCGGGACCTGGAAGCGCCTGGTCCCGTTAAGATTTTAACCTCTGTTCCCGTTCCCGTTCCCGTTCCTGTTCCCCGTCCGCCGGTTCCGACCCGGCCTTCGTGGTTTTTTAATTCTTGCTCTGATGGATCTCCTGGTTTTGGACTTACCCTTGCGTTTTGAATTTTCCCTAAGGACTACTCTCGGATTGTTCGCCTCGGCCACACCTCCCCGTGCACCAGCGCACCTTGGACACGCCCCCCTGTCTTCAGCCCCGTTTTCCTGCATGACGTTTCCCTAGTGTTTCCCCACTCCGTCGGACTGTGTCGTCCGCATAGGGTCCGGAAAGAACTGTTCGTTACAGTACCCTTACATTTGCCACCACAACTTAATTCTCTGTACCCCCAAATCCCCAATCTCCCTGCTTTCCCCAGAGAAACACAAGTCTAGAGTCCTGGCACCCTTTCAAACTGCTAGGCGGTGCCGTCGGTTACAAAATAAAAGAAATTCCTTTATTTAGGCATCGTCATTCCCTGACATTTCCATGGCCCAATGTAAAACATTGGACACACACCTTTGGAAATGTCTGAGATGACACATTTTGTGGATATCAGAGATGAACGGCTGTTAATAAAGACCCCGCCCTTCACGAGCACTTGAATATTCATTCAACCGCTGGGTGAAGCCATTTCCAATTGGGGCTCCTTCTGGCCAGTACCTATTCCCACAAGTAACTCCAGTCATTGGGATGCTGGAATGACAGGTGACCCAACTGGTGATGTGCTTGCGTGAGTCTCAGTTAACTGGTGTCATGGGATACCAGATTATAGCGAACAACAGTCTGCAGCTTTATTTCTTCTGCCACCTGGAGATAATCAGGGACTTTACCAAGCTCCCTCGGTAACAACAGCATAGTGAGAGATATTACAGCAATCTACAGCTAGTCCATATTAGGAGAGCAGGACGGATGACCGGAGACAGTTCATCACATCCTTTTACAGAATACATTTGGTTACAAAACAGTTGACCCTTCTGCCCTTTCTATTTCCACATAGGATCCAAGAACAGTGTAAGATTGCAAGGCTTAAGGGGTTGTTTCAGACCTTGCACAGGGAAATGTAAATATAATTAATATTAATATATTTAGAGGTCTCAGGTTTTGCAGTCTTATTTTCCAATAATAGAAAAACACAGAGACAGCAGTTAATTAGTACAAGTACACATCTAATTTCATTTCAAGTACACCTGTACTTAACCGGGTGCCAACAGCGTCTGAAAGCAATGGTCGTACGGGGATTGATTTCTGCTGTTTAAGTTGTGGTATGTGTTGCCAACTAAAGTTCAAACGCTTTCTACAATCTTTCACTGAACGTGGATCTTCGTGGTCAAACTAATGTGTCGTGACTGAGGATGCCTCTTCTTCATGTCTTTGAACAGCTTCTAGTCCATTTCGTCCAGCAGCCAGCCGTGCAGAAGAACATGCTGGATTCTAGGGAGCCGCGCAATGGCCCTTACACAGGTGACGACCAGGCGGGAAGAAGGTTTCAGCAGATGAGACACGGGTCTGGAGATGTCCACCTTCACCAGGTTACTCAGGCACCCCAGACAGTGGAACAATTCCTGCCAACCTCTTTCTGTGGTGTTGATGCTGTGATCTATAATGAGTTTATGAAGTCCAAGGAAATTGCCATTTTGCGTTGCCTTTGCTAAAGAAATATTTATATTTATTTATTACATGGAATAAGATAAGATAAGATCACTTTATTTGCCATATACAATTTCTTGCATGAGAATTTGTCTTTTCACATACCACAGCTTGCTCTGGACAGCTAATCAAGCATTTTAATTCATTTTAATGTCATTTCCAGGAACGTTTCAAAACAGTAGTATCAACCAAGATAATGTTTTCCTGATAGATAGGTTTAAACAATATTATTTTTTGAGAATACTAATACTACTAACTTTATATATATTTCTAATAAAAAAACATAAATTGCATTGAAAAATAAAATGCACTATTGTTAGAAATAGAACTACTGTTTTATTACAACACAGTCCTAAATTAATAGGATAACAATTCTGTCATGCAGCTTATCAAAAATTAGAAAAAGCTCTATTTTATGATTTCCTATGCCTGATTAAAATACCTAAAAACACTCACTTTATTTAGATCTTTTGAATGTTTTATAAACAGACATAGAATGTATCCTAAGCAATGTATTTGAAAAATTACATAGAAAACAAAAAATATGATAAAGTAGAGAGTACTGTTTCACTGGGGAGCTGGAGCCTATCCCAGCAAGTAACAGGCGTAGGGCAGGATACACCCTGGATGGCACACCAGTCCATTACAGGGCAGACAGACACACACTCACAAACAGCAGGGCTAATTAACCTACCAGCATGTGGGTGGAAGCCCACATAAACAGAGAGAGAACATACAAACGCCACACAGATAGCATCTTAGGAACTGAACCGAGGGCCCCAGCACTGACAGGTTTGATTTAGTTCTTATTTTTACACCATTTGAAAATCATACAGTAGACTTGTCATAACAAGCACTTATTCTGTTGTAGATCTATTCTAAACATAAAGGATCTCTGTGCAACTTACCAAATGTGATAAGACTGTCATCGTTCAAACAGGAGTGCATTCGAAGGGACCTCAAGCACGGCAGAGTTTGACAAGCTTTAATAATAATCTCAGCTGCCTCTTTCATGCCTTTTCCAAATGGCAGATGCAAGACTTCAAGGTTTTTAAGTTTCTGCAGTGCACAAGCTGAGAACACAGATAATTAGCAGCACTTATTTACTCAGCTCTTTTCAGGACGGCCTATCCCTTCAGGACATTCAGTCTCTTTACTATACATACTGTACAAATATGTGCAAGAGCGGTGCGAGCGCAAACAGAAACGCGGTAAGAGAGCCGGGCTGCAAATAAGACTAAAAGAACAGCAGAATAGACCACCTATACCCAGCCTGTTCCTCGCTAACGTACGGTCCCTAGACAACAAACTGAACGAAATAAAACTCAGGCTCACTACTCGCCAGGAAATAAAAGACTGCTGCACTCTTGTGTTTACGGAAACGTGGCTTCACAACAACATACCGGACTCCGCCATTCAGCTGGATGATTTTTTAACTCTCCGATCGGACAGAACAGCCGCCTCTGGTAAAAATAAAGGAGGAGGTCTGTGTATTTATGTCAACCAAGCATGGTGCAGAGATACTACAGAAATCGCTATCCACTGCTCACCCGATTTAGAATATTTAATGGTAAAATGCCGACTCTTCTACCTACCTAGGGAATTCACGTCGGTCATTATTACTGCTGTATACATACCTCCTAACGCTAATGCTAAGGAAGCAGTCAAAACGCTGTCCAAAGCTATGAGTAAACAAGAATCAGCACACCCTGATGGTGTTTTTATTATTGCAGGTGATTTAAATCAGGGAAATCTGAAATCAGTCCTTCCTAGCTACAACCAACACGTTGACTGCCCCACCAGGGGAAACAACACACTTGACCTTGTTTATACTAATGTACCCGGTGCTTACAAAGTAGTACCTCACCCCCTCTTGGACAATCTGACCACATCTCCCTGTTCCTATTCCCAGCCTACAGACGACTTCTCAAACGCACCAAGGCTCCAGTTATAACTGTAAAACATGGACCAAAGAGGCAGAATCAATGCTTCAGGACTGTTTTGAGTGCACAGACTGGAGTGTGTTCAAAGATGCAGCCTCCCATGGATCCCACACTGATATTGATATGTATGCATCAGCAGTCACTAGCTACATCAGCAAATGTGCTGATGATGTGGTGAGCGTTAAAAAGATACGCAAACTCCCGAATCAAAAACCTTGGATGAACACTGAGATCCGCTCCCTGCTCAAAGCCCATGATGCAGCCTTCAAATCTGGTAATGAGGAATAACTGAGAGGGGCTAGGAAAGAATTAAGAGCTGGCATAAAATCTGCCAAGAAACAGTACAAATCCCTGATAGAACACCACTACAACACCAACACTAACCCACGACGCATATGGCAAGACATAAATACAATCACAAGCTACAAGAGCAAAACAAGCCCTGTAAGCGCTACTGACCCCTCTCTTCCAAACAAGCTTAACACCTTCTACGCACGCTTCGAAGCTCAAAACCCTGAACCAACCACCTGGACCACTGACTCCCCTACCACCCCACTATCCAAGCTTGATGTGTGGAAATCACTAAGTAGAGTGAACACACATAAAGCTGCTGGACCTGATGGTATCCCTGGCCTGGTACTCAGAACATGTGTCTGGCAGATAGCTGATGTCTGTACCGACATCTTCAACATGTCCTTGGCCCAGGCCACTGTACCTAGCTGCTTCAAGACGACCACCATCGTGCCAGTACCGAAAAAATCAGCCCCCACATGCCTAAACGACTACCGCCCTATTGCACTCACCCCCATCATAATGAAGTGCTTTGAAAAACAACTTATTCGGCACATTAAAGCCAGCATTCCAAAAACACTGGATCCTCTCCAGTTTGCCTATCACACAAACCGCTCCACAGAGGATGCAATCTCTATATCTTTACACACCACACTTACCCACCTGGATAAAAGGAACACCTATACAAGAATGCTGTTCATTGACTTTAGCTCAGCATTTAAACCATCGTACCCATAAAACTTTCTACCAAACTCAGGGCTCTTGGTTTAGATACAACCCTCTGCAGCTGGATCCTAGACTTCCTCACCAGCAGACCCCAGACTGTCAGGATTGGCAACCTCACCTCCAACATACTCACCCTTAACACCGGTGCCCCTCAAGGCTGTGTGCTCAGCCCACTGCTTTACTCCCTGTTCACCCACGACTGTACTGCTAAGTTCAGCACAAACACCATCATCAAGTATGCTGACGATACCACAGTCGTGGGCCTGATCACTGACAATGATGAGACTGCCTACAGGGAGGAGATAAAACAACTCGCAGACTGGTGCCGAACCAACAACCTATGTCTCAACATCACCAAAACCAAAGAGCTGATTGTTGACTTCAGAAGACAAGGAAAAGTTCACTCCCCCATCTACATAGATGGGTCTGCGGTGGAGATGGTGAATAACTTCAAATTCCTAGGCGTTCACATCTCTAAGGACCTTACATGGACACTGAACACCTCCAGTCTCATCAAGAAGACACAACAGCGGCTGTACTTCCTGAGAAGGCTGAAGAAAATACACCTACATCCACTGATCCTCACCAACTTCTACAGATGTACGGTGGAGAGCATACTGACCACCTGCATCACAGTCTGGCACGGCAACTGCACCGCATCCGACCGTAAGGCACTACAGCGGGTGGTCAAAACTGCCCAACACATCATCGGCAGTGCCTTACCATCCATCCAGGAAATATACAACACCAGGAGTCTGAAAAAAGCAACCAAAATTATGTCTGACCCCACTCACCCCAGTCATAACTTGTTTATTCCCCTACCATCTGGCAGAAGGTTCCGGTCACTCCAGTCGCACACAACTAGAATCCAAAGTAGCTTCTTCCCCAGAGCTGTCAAGTTGGTGACACCCCCACTCCTTTCCACCTTATTATGATCTCTCCTAACGTCCTCCTGTACCCACAACGACTGTACTCCTACACCACCACAAACACATGTAAGCCGAAATTGTACTGTCCCCTCGATACCCCAGTAAAACTGTAACAGTCTAACTGTGCTAGTCTGTGAACTGATCCGTCATTAACGAGAACGTGTCCTGTTCCTGCTTGATGAATTTGGGAAGAATGCAAGTCCTCTTGACATGCTGATAGAGGAGTTGATTCATCGGACCCACTTGTGGAAAATCCCAGTAATTGTTGGTGTAAGAACCCAAAGCCTTTACCTTATCTGGAAGCATGCAGAGCTCCTGATCGCTATCTTAGATTTTCCTCTGCATGGCACCATTCTGTCTTGTAACATGGTCCAAGTGGAGGATGCTTACAAAAGATTAGATACATTCCCTGCTATCTGCCCCATCATCAAGACCCCCCTCTTTGAGTTAGCAGCCTGTGTGTCAAGGATTAAGTTCCCCAACAGAGAGTTTAACGGCGTCGGCCTCCTCGACTGCTACCTGCAATTCATAAGGAAAAACTCAGCTGGGCAGAGTGGTGTCTTTAGTGACACAGTGTGTCAAAGGAGCTGTAAAAGAGAAGAGAGCTGCTGGCTGGTTTAAGCACCTGTTGAGTAAACAGGAGATCCTGGGTCCGAATCACAGCGGTGCTTTCCTTCCTTACTTACAGTACAAAATCCATCATTATGGACAGCAACATAGGTCTTGACTTAGTTTAATGAAAGTGTGCATTTTCTTCCTGGATCTTTTTTTTTAAGAAAATCATAGAGCTTGTGATGAAAAATGAAATGGAAATCTTGCTTATCAGTGGAGAAGAAATATCGCCGGCTGGCAAGGAAATGATAGCGATTTGTTTTTGCTCCTTAATGCAAACCTTCGAATGGAGAAACCCGGTGTAAACATTGGTTCAAATCAAAACTCTCCACACTACTGCAGTTGGTTCTTTGAGAGTTTCTTAAAATCTTTCAACTGAACATTGACATGACATGAGACATCTGCGTGGGGGGGCTCTGTCTGAGAGGGCAGTTTGAATTCACAGAGGCTGACCTTCTCCAGGCGGGAGTGAAGGAAACAGAGGCCCCCAGGCTGGGGCTTCTGAACAGACTCGCAGCCCAGAGAATCCAGCCAGTGTATCGGGTCTTTCACCTCTGTTTCCAGGAGTATCTGGTGCGCTCATGACCTCCAGCATCCCTGAGGAGAGGGAACAAAGTCAGAAATACTTAGAAGAGATCGATTCTGTAGCTACTTTTTTATGCTTAGAGCACTTCCTTACCTTCACCTCTACAAGGTCAGAAAGAGCGGCTACAATCGTCACAGACTATACACTGAACAGGATTAACAAGAACGCTGCTTTTAGTGCTGACAAGGCAATCAAAGTTTCCGTACTCATCACCCTGAGATCCCGGTTAATATTGATACTTTCCTGCATGTTGTGAATGCTGTCCCAGATTTTCGCATCACTGTTACAGATACTTTTCTCTATACCCAGGTTTTAAGAATGCTGATTGACTTCCTGTATTTACCGTCCTGTTCGCCAATAATCACAGAGAAAATGAAAGGGAAAACCTTTCACATCGGCCCAATTCCATTACACGTCCTGTTTTATTTAATAAATCAGTATCCAGAGAGCATTAAGGGGATCAAAAGCTTTCGCCTCCACTTTTTCAAGGAAATGACCTATTTCAATGAGAATGAGGATTGCTTTCAAATAACAGAACCACCAGCTGTTGAAGAGGAGTTCGCTGGTTCATTTCGTGATCCTGAGATATTGAGAATGAAAAAAAAAGAACATTGAATCATTTGTTTAATTTGGCAATCAGTTTTTTCTCTGCTCCCATACCCAAGGAGTTTATTTATGTGCTGTGTCCGTCTTACAACAGACATGAATGTACAATCCCCCTGCTGCACATGTCCATCATGCAGACGAGACAACTGGCGGAGAAAGAGCTGGGAAACCTGAGCCTGCTGTTCTCCCTGTCAGACTCTGTAGTTCTGGATCTAATTCAGAGTTCAGGAATAGTTCAAGAACTGCATCTTGTTCTGGAACAATATGCAGCAAAGGTCAAGGGGTGGCTTGTGTTATCCAACAGAATGAGTGAAGAAGAGCAGGCGATTCTTGCCTAACTGACCAATTTAAGGCCCTTAACACTATTTTGCACTAAAGCAGACATTCCAGGTAAGAGCTCAGTCGTGTTGTAAAAGTGTGGTCAGCAGGCCCGGATCAAGTGTCAGGAAACTCTATTTCAAGGATATCTTGACTGTTTCAGAATGGATTAGGAATGCTTCTCTTCATTCAATAACAAATGTACCTACTAAGATCTTTTCTGCATAGATCTGCAATCTATGTTTTAAATAACTTTTAAATAACTATTTAAAACAAGTTTTAAATTTAAAACAACTTATTTAAAACAAGTTTTAAATAACTTAAATAAATATTTAAGTTATGTAAAACTTGTTTTGAATTGATGTTTTTTAAGAATCCATGGGAATCAGACAGCTGTAGTATGTTCAATGTACAGAACGCCATCATGCTGTGTCAGATGATTTTAGACTCACGCATGTTAGCATTGTGCTTTCAGCAGTGAGGAAAAACACTGCTTAATTAGCATCTTAGTAATAAGAATAATGTATAATTTTCTAAATGCACTTAAAATTCCCTGTAATTCAGGTATAATTTAGATCTAATATATCAGATAGTTAGGTGTAGAATAGCTTTCCTCATGAGCTGGACAACTTTCTGACCTTTTTTATTTGGTTGCTAGTACTGAATTGATCCCAGGATGTCATCCATTTGTTTCCTGAAAGAAAACTATCCCACCACCCTTTGTGTGAGCTATTGTCTCCCATGCTCATTTTTAAATGTACTTCCCTGTGGTTTCCATTTGTGAAACAACTTGGATATTTATATTGTTCCATGCTCCCACATCCCTTTGAGTAAAGGAGTGCCTGATAGTTTAGGGATTCATGGAAGATATTTGTTTTAATAACATTTCTTTTATCTGGCAACACAACACTGAGTCGCACACAGGCACTGCTCTGGTAACAGGTCCACACACAAGCCACTTCTAACGCTTTCCTGAAGAAAACTGAACAACTGAATCATTACCCAGGATGCACTGCTCCAGAATCATGTTAAGTCATGTTAACGCAGCTGTGCCTTATAACATTGTATAATCTTATAATACGCTGGGCAAACGTCCCGAGATCGAATTCTTCCGCGACAGGGGTACCTTTAAAGCGGAGACGACGGCACCGAAATTTTTTGGCGCGCCCTCTCTTTAAAGCCCTGGCCAAATACGAAGACAGTACGTACAGTTATAATTCAAACGGAATTAAAAACTACACATCCCAGTTACCATGGTGGTGCTTGTGATCATTGCGTTTAACCAACGAAACAGGGCGAAAAATCAGTCACATGACTTTGGGGCAGAGTTTCGAAAGCTTAACCTATCAGCAACAAAGCGAAATTTACACGATAGGCTACCTCAAACTGTCAGTTACACGACTGTGTATGTCGCTTAAGCCACTCCTATTTGGCATTTTAGTTATGGAGGCGAGAAGACGCCCCCCCCCCCCCCCCCCTCTGGGTGTCTGATTTGCCGCCATGTTTAACCGTCCGTGTCCGAATCGCAGTAGCTACGCGTATGAAATAAAGTTCATCCCAGCTACAAAACATATATATTTTTGTGGTAAGAGGGCGCAAAACATCAGTATTTACTGCTATTAATTACTGTACGATTTATAGTTGAAATCTGAGCCTAGATATAAAGTTAGATATAAAGTTAAAATCTCGACAAAGCAATGTAGGAAATACAGAGAAAAGAAATCCTTTCTGACATCTAAAATCAGTTTCGATCAAGGTCTCTAAAACGAACAAGAAAAAGAGGATTTTCGGAGGGCAATTACGCTGTGTTTATATAGGATAAGTGATCTATGAGCAATCTAATTTCTTGTTCGTTTAAAACAGTGAAATGTCAGCTGCAAAAGATCGCACCAGAAACAGCACTCTCTCTGCCTGTCATAGACGTTCAGGAAAGGCTGAATGAAGTCATGGTGATCAATAATAACAGTTGTAGGACAAGAAACAAAAGATAATGAAAACTTCTTTAGGCTAAAACTCAAGTTCATTCTACAAATTAAGGCAAATGAAAATTCAGGATGTTAAAGTGCTAGAGGTGTAAAAAATACAAAAATGCACATGAGTAAAAAGTTTTAGAAATGGAGCAGGTGTTGCTTTGAAATAAGCAAACAGAAAAAAAGCCATGACTAAAGTGCAGAAGAGGGATGCAGGAACACTTGCTTAGATATACAAAACAAATCACAAAAAGGTGTATGTTACAAAAGAACATGCAAACATGTTCATCATGTACATCAATTTCCCTTCACGATCAATAAAGTCTTATCTATAAACATGAAACAGAGTGAGGAATCAGAAAATTAGCATGCATAAAAAACAGCAATTCTGTCAATAAGCCCTAAATGAATTAATAGCAACCATGGTTTCATGAAGGGCTTCTCAGATAGTTGGGCATTCAGGTAGATTGCCAGGTGAAAGGATTTGTAAACATACTTTGTTAAAGCAAGTCAGTTTTTTCTGCAACACATAAAATACATTTTTCCAAGAAAGTTTAGCCTTTGTCACTAATGAAACCACTAAATAAAGACATAAATATAGAAATCTTAAGATTTTGTTATTCAATGTTGGTAGCAGGATGAACTGTGCTAAGTGTATATTTTGTCGCAGCTTTGCTGCAAGATGTTAACAGTGAAAAAAGGTATTTAGAAATGAGTTATTTCAAGAAGAAAATGTTCAGAATAATTGCAAATCTAGCAGGATAGAGAAAGCACAGAAAACAGGCAGTTAGATTGATCAGATTAGTATGAAAAGTTATTTAGCAAAGGGAATGAGAAGAGTGACAAACTAGTATGCTTTAGATCTTTTTATCTGAACCAGGGAAAACTGATCATGTTTCTCTATAACAATAATAAAAAACTTTATTTTATATATCACCTTTAAAAGTGGCATCTCAAAGCAATACAGTAGATATAAAAACAGATATAAGAAAGACAAGCAGTTAGAGGTGCTACCAAAATTAGAAAGTGAAGCAGATACAGACACTAAGTCTTCTGAAAAGAAAGGTTCTGAGGTTAGATTTAAATGCACTCAGGGTACGTGACTGATATCACTGGGAATACAAATTGAGAGCTCTGGGGTGCAGCTAGAGAAGACCCTGTCACCCACAGAATGTAGATGTTCTTGAGGACAGCTAAAAGACCAGAGTCAGACGGACAAAGGTGGGGAGTAGACAGATAATAAGCCATATACTGTAGGTACTGAATGAGGATGAGGATTTTGAAGTTGACTCGAAACCTGATAGGTAACCAATGCAAGGACTTGAAAACAGGTGTAATGCATCCCTGATAGGATTCTCGCTGTCATATTCTGAACATATTGAAGATTGCTCAGTGTGGATTCAATTTCCCCAGTGAACAGGATGTGCATTTATTAATTCTAGAAAAAAAAGCCTTTCTTGATTTCTCTAGTTCTTAGTTTCTCTAGTTCCCTTTAAAATAAACTATTATTCCACAATGCAGAGTATTATATGGACAGTATTTACACATGATATTGTGATTTAAAGAAATGAACACAAGCAGCTTTTCGAGATTTAAGTGTTGGCTGAGTTATTGCAGGATAAAAAACTAGAGATGTTGGTAAGAAGATAATTTTGGGATAGCTGAGGAATACACTGATAACAAGAACACTTCCTAATGGGGTTAGGCATACTTTTGATGAAGATGATGAAGTTAACAGACTGTATGTTTACATAGATACTGAAATGAGGATTGTATTTTAGATTTTGTGTAGTTGCTAGCATTGAACTGTGTGTTGGATGCACATGAATTGAAGGAATGGGCAAACATCGCTGATGCGGATCCACAGAGCCAGCATATTAAGATGTTTATAATTAGAGGCAATTTGTTTAAATAACTAGGTATGGATACTGATGTGCAAGAGAGGTGGAAAGGCTGTTTACTTAAGCCAGCACTATAAAATATTTTATTCTCAGTGAGATGCTGCCATTTCATAGTGGGTTTCTAACACTGTGTATAGTTCAATCCACACAGTGCCTTTACTTCCATCCATTTCTAATCTCTTTATCCAGTACAGAGGATTAGGAGCCTATCCCAGTAAGCAACGGACACAAGGCAGCCAGTCCATCACAGGACAGACAGACACAAACACACACACACCAGGGCCAGTTTTCCCATAAACCAATTAACTTACCAGTATGTTTTGGAGTGCGAGAGGGAGTCATATCACACATATGGAGAAAAACCATGTAACCCAGAGAGAACATGCAAACCCCACACACACAGGATGGCAGGAATTGAATCTAGGACCCCAGTGCTCCAAGATAGCAATGCTAACCACTTTGCCACCATTATAAATGGATGGATATCTTAGTTATCTTTCTAGTTCACAGGTTTGCATGCATAATTTAATTTTGAAAGGCGCTGAGACATCAGGTACTACTGTTGTATTTATGAAAAAGAAACAAAACAAAAAGCATACTAACAACTGTGCCATCCTACTCTTTAGTTAATACAATTTATTATTTATAAACAGTTAACATTGTTAGCCTACTTAAAAAGGAATTTTACTTAAAAAGAAATAAGCAGCTTTCTGACAATGAATGGATAGGAAAGTGCAACAACTTATTACAGTGCTAAATTTAATATTGATTGCTAATAGTTTATGCTAACACCTAACTTTCTTAATTAGGTGTAATTAAAACAGTGAACTAAGTGTAACATACCATTCAGAAATACAATCGAGAATACTTTTGTGGTGTTTGTATGGATGAAACGTTTCTAAAATGTATAACGTAACAAATTTAAAGACGATTAAATTCTGTAATCTTTCCACTTGTAATGTCATTAGACAGAACAAGAAGTTTCTGCTATGTCTAAGGATGGTATAAAAAAGTAGTCTAGGTGGTGAGATAGCTGTGCTTAATGATAATTAAGTGACTTAAAAGTAAAAAGAGATGGTTCATATTGCTTGATTAATTTTAAAAACTAAGTTATAAATGCAGACGCGATCGCTGCCATAAGCGCTCCAGGCAGTAGAACGTTCGTTCTGTACTGCTGCGCTCTGCGCCTCCTCCCTCTCTCGGTGCCGCGCCCCTCTCTGACGGAGCGCAGTGGGCGGTACGCTATTTTCAGAGCCTCTGATTGGGAAAAAAAGACCTGCTGATGAGTTTCACACAACAGGAAGAGAAAAAAATGGGATTTTTTCTCTTCGAAACGTGTGTTGTCTTTATGATATTCGTGTATTTTAAACGTTTAATTAAGAAGTAAAAACCTTACAGCGTACACAGAGATTCTGAGCTGATCACGAGGAAGAAAAATCACCCATTTTTCGCGCATAAAAAGTGGTTTTTAACTCTCGTAACCCATTTTTATAGGTTTTAAAGTCGTGCAATGTCTAAGTTAAGCAGGAACACATCATTATATCTCATTTTTTATTTCTTTTTAAAAAATTTTAAAAATCGTTTGCCCAGCCTACTATAACACTTTTGTGCAAAGAAGCGAAATCACGAATATTGAACACGGTTTTACTACAGAAAGTTGGCTGTTAGTAGTTTAGAGTTTAATTAATAAACTGCCTTTTCTAATTTTCCAGAATTAATACTCATTTTCAAAACTGGAGGAACTGAAATTAGTACTCGGTCCATATCCAGGAATTTTGTGTGCCCTACCAGTTGGATTCAGCAAGGTGGTTACTGTAAGGAAACTGTACTTGAATATTACCATACAAGATGAAGACACTATATTAGGTAATATCAAGTTAATCCATCCATCCATCCATTTTCTAAACTGCTTTATACAGTACAGGGTCGTGAGGAAGCCAGAACCTATCTAGCGAGCAACAGGGGTAAGGCAGGATACACCCTGGATGGGATGCCAGCCCACTGGAGAGCAGACAGATACAAACATACAGTACATGCACACTCAGATCGGGGTCTGTTCACCTACCAGCACTGCCAGTGGACTGTGGGAGGAAACTGCATCACCTGGAGGAAACCCACATGAGCACAGGGAAAACATGCAAACTCCATGCAGACAGCACTGAAATTGAACCCAGGGCCACTGTGCTACAAGGCTAACCCTAACCCTGAACTGGAATAAGTGGTTAGAAAAAGGATGGCTGGATGAGTCAGACTAAAAAAGATCTGTTGGAATGAATGGCTACTCCTGACCAAGACTGGGAAGTTTTTAGGTGATCAAAACATGATTCCAAAAATATTGTGCCAGAGCAAACAAATATGGGTATTTGTACTGCATTTTCTTCTAAAACATCAAACCATTTTGTCTTTAAAAACACTTAACATGACCGAACAGATGTGTTCCTTGGAGCAATACGAATGCAAAAAATATTGCTGCATGAATCTAAATATCTGCCTTAACTGCATTCCATCTTAAATTTCAAAACTCATTTATGTAATCAACTACAAACTTCCCTTTATAAATTCGACAGTGTGTGACAAGTAGAAGCTACATTAATGCTTACAAATAACCAAAATGTAAGTTTTACAAAAGTGCTGATGGAAAGTGAAAGGACGAAGGAATAGAGTGCACTTTGGGAGTTGTCACAGCATTGTTTGAAAAGGCACAAGCAGATAAATTAAGAATACAAAGACAAAAATGAATCAAGGTAAGGCCAATGCTGAGGTCAAATCAATATACAGTAATTATCATTGGGAAAAATCCTGCTGTATTATTGCAACGTGATTGCACTGCCCTTCTTGGTGAAAGAACCAGAGGCTGTGGTTTTCAGGAGGAGTGGCCAGTCATCGTCTGCACCAGTAACAGTATGAAGCTGCTAATGGGTGGTGTTTGTTTTTTTGTTTCTGTTTCAGCTTTTCGCGCATTTCCCACTCTTGTCCAGCTTTGTATTGGAAAGTGACTCCTGTCCTGCATATTCCAGATTGTTGTTCTAGCAGTTCTTATCCACACCAGTGCGTTTTATAGAGGTTATCTAAACTAGTCACCCTGGCCTAGACTTTTTCACATATTACTGACAAAATCATGTCAAAAAAACAAGTCTACAGCTCATCCGAAATCAATTAGAAATATAAGACTGTTACTTGCATAAGTAGTTAACTACTTTTGCTACGAAACACTTGAACCCAGGGCATTATCCTCAACAACATGCCTGGGAATCTTGTTCTGCTCTCTCATAGTCTCCTTCTGTGCTGTTTGGTTCACATTTCACTGTTCATTCTGACAATGTCCAGCCAGTGTTTCTATTATTTCATTTTCATTTGCAATTACTGTTCAGAGCGTCTCACCACTTGTTTTTCACTTGGAGGACGGATTTTACAGTGTGTGAATAAAGGTAAAATAAATTTTGATTTTAGGTTTATTTCCCTTGCACAACCTTTTCACAGATCAAACTGTACAGAAGGTATTCTATTTCTGGACATAATAGAAGAGAAAAGGTAAGAGGTCTTTTATAAAGTAAACAATCACAGTTGTCGTTGTGATCTCTGCTAATTGTAATGTTTTTTTTTTTCTCAGTTGCACAGCTTGGGAGATTCACAAATCTGAAAGTGCTGAAGCTGTGTGATGAAGTGTTTGACAGTAATGCCAGCTTTCGGTATGTGGAAAGTAACTTCTAAAAAGCCAGGCACTTCTCACTGAGTTATTGAAGCTTTCATGTGAACAACTCGTCTTATTGACGTTGAGACTGTAACGTATTTATGATTTGATCTTAAGTTCTTTGACTTTTTTAATATAGGTGAAATGATTGTATGCTCTGCAATTCAGCTCCAATTTCTTTGGGATGTTGGGCTTGATTGTGTTAACCTAAAACCAATTAGCTTGCTCTGTCCATGGGTGGCACGGTGGCTCACTGGGGTGTATTGCTGGGACATTGGCATTGCCTGTCATTGCATTAGCAGTTCTGGAGCCCTGGGTTTAATTCTGGACCTGGGTTCTGTCTGTGGGGAGTTTGCATGTTCTCTCCGGTTTAGTGTGGGTTTCTTTCAGATGCTCTGGTCTCCTCCCACAGTCCTCCCACAGTGGTAGGTTATATAGGTATGTGCACATCTAGATACACCCAGGCACGTGTATCTGCCAGGCACGTGTTTCTTGCTGGGATAGATTCCAGCTTCCATGCAGCTCTGTACTGGATAACATGGATAGAAAATGGATGGATGAATTTAGTTGACAGAATTATCAGTTTTTTAAATACATCGCATAGATATTGTATTGTATGTGTGTCTATTAAACATTTAAGTATCTACAGCTGGCATCTATATGTGCCCCGTGATGGAAAACCAAATGATGAAACATTTGACTGTCCATTTGACTTCATGTAACAGTCTTTAAACACAGGCTAATGCAGAGAAACAGACATGCGCAAATACAGGCATAAGGCTCAGAAACAGCACTGTTTATTTATAGTGCAGGGAAATAAAAAACAAACTCCAAAGTAAAAGCCTTTCTCTTTTTCAGTCCCTCACTATCAGGAGTGGGCAGCTAAGCTAATTGCCATCCTCAAAGAACTGAACAACTCTTAACTCCAGTCTCTCTCTCTCTCTCTGTGACTCTTCACAAATAAAACATGTGTTTCCCTGAGTCTCTTCATACTAAACACTTCCAGAACCTTGCAGCTCTGTCCTCTGTGTCTTTCTCTTGGTCCCTCAGATGCACAAAGCCTAACGGAGGATCTGCCGTCTGTCTTCAAATGGCAGAAAGCAAAGCAACTGACTTTTGGAAGCTTGAGCTTTCTTCTTTGTGATCTGACACCTAACCAATAATCTTCCACCAGCAGGTCAAGTGACAGAGGGCAGCAGCTCACACCCCACAGCATTCTGGGAAATGTGCTCCAGACAAGAACCTCAAGCTTGTCTTGACTCATTTCCCTCTTCAATTCAATTCAACTTTATTGTCATTAAACTTACACAGGTGCATAGTATAATGAAAAGTGTTTCTCATTAGTCACTCAGGTGCAGTTTATAAATAGGACAGAAGATAAGACAATAGACAGTTACACAATAGCAATAACAGTAACATGTAATAACGTAACATAAATAACATGTAATCAAGTAATCAGAACTGTGCAAAATTCCGCAAACAGAGAAAATATAACAGGACAAAAACAGTGCAAGGTAATTCTTGGAACAGTGCAAAAAATATTATGGTTAAAAGTAGTATGGTTAATTAATAAATATTAAATATTATTATATTTACTCTGAAATACCCAGCTCCTCTTTGAGAAGATGATCCCTAAGTATTTCAGTCATGCTGAGTTTTTCAAGGGCACAGTTCAAGGGATTATAAAATACTCATTCAAATCGCCTCAGAATGGGACATGCCCCCTGAGCCCAGAGCATAGCTATCATTTTCAGACAGGCTGTTTTCCCACTCCCTAGCTGGCCCTCTGACACTGTGATGTTTCGCAAGTCTCTGAGCACTTCGGGCAGAATGACTCGAGCAAGAGGAACATTCCTGAAGTCCTTCGTCTCCATGACTACCTGCGTGTACAGCAGGCGGATATCAAAAGAAATATGGATATCGGAGAACAGGAAGGACCTGCCGAACTCCTTGGTGGCGTAGGCCTTCTTGAGGAGGGATTGCAGATTCCTCGCTTCTTTCTCCAACATATTTAATTCCAGCCGAGACTCTGAAATAATGATTAAAAAAAAGACAACTGAACCAAGCTTGCAGAATGATTCCTGTTAATCCTACGAGCTGTTAAGTTCATCAGTCAAATTAAACTGAACTAAACACCGTGCAAGACATTTCCAAATGAACTGCAGGAAACGTACTTGTGTATTATTCCCAATGCTACTGCCACTATAGAGTGACACAAAAATGAACAAATTATAACGAGTGAGTATAATACAGCTCACAGAGACAAATACATTAGGTTTGACAATATGGGAAGTATTGTCAAGTACCGAATAAACTATTTACTACCTTTGGAAGACAACAGGAGAAGCCGGGCAGAAACACCAGTATCTTGATTGAGCTCCTTAAAAAAGAGAAGATGGGTATCTCTAAATACACCGGTACACATTGAAAGACAATTAGCTTCCTAGATATTTTTCTCAAATGCTAATGTTAATCACTGATGATATCTGGGAAACTCTGTGCCAATATTTCTTTTCATGTCTTCCTTTCATTATATCACTTGATATCTCAAATTTTTCATGCACTTGCACTTCCTGAGTGATATCTGATGTTTTCTCTAAGATTAGTGATTTACAGTGTTTAGTTTTCATGCCTGATGGCTCTAAAATAATGTCTTGGAAAGTCCCTCAAATTTCCTGATGCCCTGTTTTCCTGATAGTGATTCTAGCTTTTTCACCATTTATTATTATTATTATTATTATTATTATTATTATTATTTAGCTGGATTTTGCATACATCTTTGTGTTCCTGTTCTTCATATAATTTTGCAATGAGTAGGTAGAAAGTTTTCTGATTAAGGGTTTAAGTTTTTAAATCAAGACAGGTTCTCTAATCACTCTCCAATCACTGTTCTGATGGTTGGAACTGGATTTTGTTTCAGTTACACACTTGAATCCTTTACTGGCTCAGCAATAGGATTAATTTGAAATGACAACATGTCTGGTCGCTTTTAACACTTACTCATAAGTCATCTCAAATTCCAAACTTTGGGGTAGAAAAATAAAACTTCTAAAAATACTCCAATGAATCAACACGTTATTTAAATTAAGGCTTCAGTTAGGTCATTAAGAGGGTGAGGAATTGAAAACAAGCAGTTGGAAACAATTCCATTTTTGAATTGTCAGAAGTCATCTGCTAATCCTCCCTCCTTTTTCCTCTCTAGGTTTTTGATCTCAGTAACTCCCAGGTCTTTTTAGTGCTCCAGCTGATTCTGAGCAATTCTGAAACAGATAGCACTCCAAGGATCAGAGCTGAATAATCAAGATGGAAAGGTGGAAGTTTTAAAATCTATCCAAACCCTTACCTTTTTGAGGCTAACTGCAGTCTCACTTTGTTGAGGATTTTGACTGATGTTAATGACATATTGTCATCTGAAAGCAGACGTTTATTTGTGTATTAATAACATAAGATTAATGAGGTATCTTGACACGTTATAAAAATATGTAAAGGCCTTAAAAATCCTTCCTGAGGAAATTCAATACCATTGCACATACTGTATATGCAAAAAGATTTAAAATTCTATACGTCTAGCTGCTTCCATTCTCAAACTCACAGACTGATTTGCGCAAAGAAAATATGCATCTCTAAAAGTGAAAACTTGTAGAAAATAGCTTATGCTACTCAGTGCTGCAGGATATTAATAACTGCAGTTAGAAGTTTTATTGCAGGTGTCCAACAGGTTGATTTGAGCGAACTCAGTGACTGTTAGCAACTTCAAAAATCTGTTCTGTGGAAGAATAATTTACTGTGAGAAGATCTTCTGCTGCTCCTGTAATGGATCAGCTCCTCCAGGCCAATGTAAAATCCTCCCACCACACCAAAACCACTGAACAGTTTCCTCATCACCTAGATCCATTTTCAAGTTACATCTACACATTGGAAAGATCTTTACAATATTGACTTTTTTTCTACAAAGACCAGACTGTTGTAACCTGCTGCTTTCTGGTACAGAAGACTGCACTATATCCAGACTTCACCCTGTTCAAAATGTTGAAACGTGTCTCTCAACTTGAATTAAAAAAAAACAATACAGACTTAAAAGCATTTCTTCTGCTCCACAAAACACTAAAGGGTCTACCGCCCCTTTATTTAAGTGATCTGCTAAAAACAGACCAAGCAGAGCACAGCGCTTACATAGTGGACCCAAGAAATTACAAAATAACTGCTGGGGGCAGTGTCTTTAGCTACAGGACCACTAAATTGTAGAACTTCCTCAAACAGTCTAAGAGATAACCCTGTGCTATCAGAAGTGTTTTTTTATCGTTTCACTGCTGTAAAAACAAACTTAATAGTTGGATTTAGAGGATATTGGAGATCACTCGCATGTGCAGTACTTGTGAAAACGTTAAAAAGTGTCCTTTGTCACAATTCACAAACTAGCCCATTAGTGCAATGCGCTCTCTCACCATTTAATATTCTCACTGTCTGAATCCCAGCGCAAGAACACGACATTGAGCGTGCTGCACCCAGGTTGGCAGACCCAGGAAACCAGCCCTGGACCTCACAGGTTTTCCAGATTTAAGATGATCAATGTATAAAAAAAAACTAATTAGTGGAAGGAGGGGTGGGGGATGTCGCCACTGGGGCCTGGGACCTCCAGAGGTTTCTTGTCACCCACGGGGAGGGGTTTTTTTCTCCTCTTTCCTGGCCAGATGCCATTTACCAGCTATAGCAATCTGTAAGGCACTCTGTGGCATTTTTACAAAGGGCCCCAGAGAAAACAAAAGACTGATTGACTGATTTAAAATGACCAGCCGCACCGAAATTAAATTGGTCCACTAATTCAACAAAAACACTGATAAAAACACGACAAAAACAGCAGATTTTAGAAAAATCAGTTGTGATCATTGTAAGAGGACCCGGGGAAGGGTCATTTATAACCAGAACGAAACACTAAAAATACTCTATAATAGACCTGGGCAAGATGGCCACCCAGGATAACCAGCTGACCTGCTATTGGGAAAAGCCTAAGCAGCGAAACAAGGAGACACAGCTGAACTACATCAGGAAACAGGATATAAATGCCCCAGAAGCGATAAGCCGGCGCGGAAGCCGATAAGGTGAAAGCGTTTCGAACAGAAGGAGAGATTTAGGAGTGTGCTGGAAGGAATTTAAGAATAATGGACTATTGGATACGGTTTTTCACTAAGATTACGGATTACGGCTTGGATACGGCGCGGAGTAGTGTGGACATACGGACTTGGGAATTTGGATCCTTTAAGGATACTGGCAACGGATTGCGGAACGGATTTGGGGAGACGTATGGACGAAGAACAAAGAAGATCAGTGTGGTGTGAGTTACATCTCTTTTACACCTGTTTTCCCTTCGGCGACACCACATCATATATGGGATGAGCACACCAGTGTTTCTATTAAAAATAACAAAATTGCTACTAAACTGATATGTATAAAAAGCTTGACAGCTTGAGCACAGATGCCAGATGACAGTGCTGTCGTTTTTAGATTTGTGAGTTACCGTTCTTCACCTGTGGAAAAGAAGCCAGCTTTCGCCAGTTTGGATGGGACTGCAGCTGAGTTTGCTTGGCCATTGGAAGTAGGACTCCATTTGAGAGCGCTCATTCTCAAATACGTTACGGAGGATCTCTTCTGACAAGGCTGTGGAGACAGAAATGGCCTTGGTGAGCACTGCTGGCACGCGACACTGGGCCAGAGGTTCAACTCCTTGGGTACCAAAGACATGATGGTAGGTGAACTGCATTCTGGGAAAACTGGTCCTGCCGTGAGTGTGTGTGTCCTCTGTGATGGACTGGGTGTCCAGGGTGTGTGCCTAGTGCAGGTCTTGCACCTGTTGCTTGGTGGGATTGGCTCTGGCTCTCCCATAACCCTGTACTGGCTGAGGCAGTTAAAAAAATGAATGGATTGATAAAATAATTCTAAATGCCGTTGAGTCTGGAGTAAAGTTCAGGTTCTCCAGGTAGTCTTTGCTAGACCAGTCATTCTGTACTCACCTTTCTGACTCTGCTCTGTTTATCTCAGTTTCTTCACTCACTTTGTCGACAAAGTAATGTTTGGACTATAGTTACATAAAAAAAAGAGTAACAGCATAATTCATGAAAAACAATATTCCTGAGTTTGTTTTAGTTGGGGTCTTAAAACCAAATAAGGTAAAGAGAGCATGTAAGATCCTCACATGAAGGACTTAAATATTTCAATGAATATCTCACACAGTCAGGTATTTAAAAAGTTCAATTTCAAGAAATCAAGCTAATCTAATGCAATAATTTCATATCAATTATCCATGTTTGATACCCATTGTCAAATGAATACTAAATCATCCTGTATATGATTACCATAGTTTGCAGCTCACAATGACTGAATGTTTTGTATATTTTTACACTGGTTCCATTCTTTAAATTCTCCTACTGCATTTAGCACCACCATCGACTCCTTCTCAGCACGTTTATCTTGTGTATTTTTTTTTATTGCTGTTGTGTTTCTGTAAAGCGCTTTGAGAAGCCACCTTTAAAGGCGCTATAGAAAAAAATATTATAAACTGAAATAGAGTATAAGACAGATTTGTCTAATATAAAATCTTATCTACTGTATACTCGTACTGTTATTCCATGGAATCCAACATAGGAACTGATATGTTCTAAAATCGCCCTTTCTGGGAGTCTGCTACGGAGGTAGTTGCAAACAAAGTTACCTACAAAGAAAAAAAAATCATTTTTCAGTTGGGGGGTGGGGTTCAGTTGATTTTCTCACTTTTAATTTTCGGCCGGAATCAACTCGGTTGACTACTGAACAATGTAGGCTGCAGGCGATTTCACTGGCAGGGCTTTAGACCGGGCAGCATGGTAGCACAGTGGTCAGCATGGCTGTCTTGCACCACAGGGTTACGATTCCAGTGCGAGTCTGTGTGGAGTGCGTAGGTTCTCCCTGGGCTTCTGTGCGTTTCAGGCCGGTGGCCAGAACAGAAGGAGCCTGGGCAGGAAAGGGTCTGTGTGACCTGAGCAATAGAGAGACAGAGGATTCTGTGTGTAGTCTGATTGAAATAATAATAATAATAATTGCTTACACTTCTATAGCGCTTTTCTGGACACTCCACTCAAAGCGCTTTGCAGGTAATGGGGAATCCCACTACCGCCACCATTGTGCAGCCCCCACCTGGATGATGCGACGGCAGCCATAGTGCGCCAGAACACTCCCCACACAGCAGCTCTCAGTGGGGAGGAGAGCAGAGTAATGAAGCTAATTCATAGAGGGGGATTATAAGGAGGCCATGATTGATGAGGGCCAATGGGAAATTTGGCCAGGACTCCGGGGTTACACCCCTACTCTTTTCAAGAAACACCCTGGCATTTTTAATGACCACAGAGAGTCAGGACCTCGGTTTAACGTCTCATCCGAAGGATGGCACCTGTTTACAGTCCAGTGTCCCTGTCAATATACTGGGGCATCAGGACCCACACAGACCGCAGGGTGAGCGCCCTGTGCTGGCCCCATTAACACCTCTTCCAGTAGCAACCTTAGTTTTTTCCAGGAGGTCTCCCATCCAGGTACTGACCAGGCTCACACCTGCTGAGCTTCAGTTGGGGGCTGCCAGCTGGGAGTTGCAGAGTGATATGGCTGCTGGCAGATTAGATATATACTTTGCAGATGAGTTTTTGGAATTTTCAAGGCCAATAAGCCCAATAAGCAGCCTAGCTGCCTGGATATTAGTATTGGAGAGAGGAGAGAAGAGAAGAGCTTGCTACACAGTTCAAATTTGACCAGAGCTTTGCTCCACTGCAGGCAGGTGCACCAGAGGTGACCGACTCCAGCTTCCAGGTTCCAAGATGTAATGAGGTGGCTGAGCGCTAGTGGAACAGGCAAAGTCACTCAAGTACAGCGTGTCCTAGACAGCCATGAATGCTGAAATAAAAAGATGACAAAGTTTTCATCAGTATCCAAAATCTGTAGAGTAGATATCTTGAAACCTAATATTTAATTTTTTTCTGAAGCTCGCAGGCATTCGGGGTTCTAGTTTCTTTTGACATTCAGTGTCAATGGTCTGTGGTACCTCCAGGGGAAAGTTTATGTAAATGAGAGAAGTACTCGCACTTTTCTTTCCTGTGTTTCGCGGCATGTCTTCCGTCCAATTATCTTCCAAATCCAGTCCATAAGTCGTTCTCTTAATCCTGATCCGATCCGGGTTCCAAAAGCCCGTATTAAAGCCAATCCGCGAGGTATCCTTATCCACTGTCCGCAATCCGAAAACCATAAACCGTTTCTCCTCTCAGTAGTCCTTTATTCTTTAGTCCGATCTTTAACATAAACCTCTTTCCTCTCTCTCGCTCCAAACCACATTCACCTTATCCAGCCCTGTTCCCTGCCTCCGGGGCATGTATATTTCAGTTCCTGATGCGGCTCAGCTCTGCCTCGTCGTTTCTCAGGGTAAACCCTTCCCCTATATGGCTCAGCTGATTCTCTTGGCCTGCCATTTTGCTCAGGTCCATATCTAGTATTTTAAGTTGGTCATTCCGTAAATACCTGTTATGAATGACCCTTCCCCCGGTCATCTTACAGGTCACAGAATTCAGAAGTTACACCTCAGCACCTGAAGAGGAGGGCAGGGCAGCGCAGTAGGTGCAGGGGTCAGCCCTGCTGCTCTGAGCCACTGTGACCTTGAACTGGATAAAAGGGGGAACCGAAATGGATGCGATGACCTGGAAGTGATTAAAGTGCTATCCGGCGGGTGTGCTCTTTCTCCTCCCGGTCGTCAAACACGGCGAATCCGCATCGCTTCCTCTGGAAACCACTTGGCGTGCTCCCTCCAGGGGTCACTGGCCACCCCCCAGTCTCCCAACCGCCCTCCGCAGAAGAAGCACTGCACGTGATCCTTAACACCTCCAGCCGCATAATGAACAGCAAAATCAGGAGCACGCGCGACTTCCTCCACGGTCTTGTATATAATTATATATTGTATTCTTTTATTGAAATGTTTTTTTAATGAAAGGGAAAATATTTTTTCAGTCCTTAAACACTTTTTTTTACTCCTTAAATGCTAAATTTAGTCATTAGTCTATTTTTTCTTCCACTGACAATAACCCCCCCACCACCACCATCAAAAAAAAATCTTGAGCCCAAAATGAGCAAGGATAGATCTAAAAGCCTCATTTCAATGGAATTTGCTTTTAATTTGTTATTTTCACACATACGTTGATGAATACAGACTTTGGCATAACAAATATATTATCTTGAGTGCAGTGCACAGAAAACCAGAGTTGTTCACTACAGCTGATGAATTGTACAGCGCAGCATTTTCAGTGGAAAAGATTTGCTACCCCCCTACAGGCCATCTGTCATTTATGAACAGACACACCAGGTGGAGTTCAGTTAATGAGCTCATCACTGCTGCCATTAGAACACATTCTCAAATGCTATGGATTACTGGTTTGTTCTAGCATATAATGGGCTTCTCACAGCGATAGCTGGTGGATGAGTTTTGGCAGCTGTCTGGGGTGGCTGCTTCTTTACAGTAGGAATTAACTAGAATCTCTGCAATAAAGCTTCCTGCACTGTTCGCATCGCCATTGTGATTTTTACGAGCTCCGATTCTTAGAGCCACTTGGTTTTAAGGCTGGAGTCTGTCAAAAAAAAACTAGACATTAAAAACGAATCTAGTCTTTTTACTTATACTTGTGTAATATGTATGTGGTATAATTTGTGCAACTGGGGGATGTGGGTAAGATCATGGCAATGTCCATGTGATTAGGTATCACAAAGAGGGGGGAAAACCTGCACTAATTGCCAGCAGCCATATCACTCTGCAACTCACAACTGGCAGCCCCACTGGAGATTAGCAGGTGTGAACCTGGTCAATACCTGGAGGGGAGACCTCCTGAGAAAAACTAAGTTTGCTGCTGGAAGTGGTGTTAGTGGGGCCAACAGGGGGCGGTCACCCTGCGGCCCATGTGGGTCCTAATGCCCCAGTATAGTGACGGGGACACTATACTGTAAATAGGCGCCGTCATTTGGATGAGATGTAAAACCGAGGTCCTGACTCTCTGTGGTCATTAAAAATCACAAGGAGTTTCTCGAAAAGAGTAGGGGTGTTACCCTTGCGTCCTGGCCAAATTTCCCATTGGCCCTTACCAATCATGGCCTCCTAATAATCCCCCTCTATGAATTGGCTTCATTACTCTGTTCTCCTCCCCACTGATAGCTGATGTGTGGTGAGTGTTCTGGCGCACTATGGCTGCCGTCGCATCATCCAGGTGGGGCTGCACATTGGTGGTGGTGGAGGGGAGTACCCATTGCCTGTAAAGCGCTTTGAGTGGAGTGTCCAGAAAAGCGCTATATAAGTGTGAGCAATTATTATTAATTAATTATGGCTCAACCATATAGCCACCTGTTAGATGGCAGAGGCCATGAACATCCCCGCCTTTGGCTTCCTAATGCACAGGGCTGCTAAACACTTTGATAAAAACCAGCAGACAAAACCTCCTCTTCAGTTACATTCAGGGCTCCCACCCGCAGAGGCTCGGCCCGAGAGTGAGGCGCCCTGAAGGTATTCGGCTAGAGAGAGGGAGTTCTTAACATGGGTGTGAGCCACTGCGGACTCTGTGTGGGCGAGACGCAGCCTAGCTGCAGCTGGTGAGGACGCCAGGGGCTGGAGGCAGACCAGGAAGTCCAAGGGCTGACTGACGAGTGAGCCGGTAGCCAGCGTGGCCTGACTGGGAGCAGGCAAACTCCTCCTGCTCCTAATGGAGGGGTGAAGCTCGTTGAGCCCGGGCATCCGCAAGCTGAAGGGCTCAGCTCGGCGAGGAACCCCATGCAGGACTGCGGCTGGGTTGTGATGGAGACTCTGGGCTTGGGAGTCTGCGAGTGAAGGGCCCAGACTTGTCAATGTGGGACGTTAGGGTAGTCCGGCCCTGTGGCAAGGGGGCTGGTGTCAGCACCACTGTTGGAGGAGAGTGCGTGGTCCAGTGTGTGTGTGTACAGGAGCAGAAAAGCTTCCCCAGCAGGCCAAGAGGCGCCTGTCTGTGCCCAAGTGGTGACCTCTACCCCTGGGGTCACAGTACACATCAGCTCCAGGATGAAGGCATCACAGCCTCATGTACATATGAGCCTGGTGCTGAATAACTGGCACAGGGCAACACATCATGGCAGCACATAAAACATTCCAACAGCAATTGACTAAATGCACATTGGCATGAAGCTGCTTAAAGTGGAATAATTGTAGTCAGCGTGTGTACTACACAGGCAGAGGTACAATCAGTGTTGTGCTGAACAACTGGACCTATATTGGAGCTGGAGTTGTGAGGGTATGGAGGCAGCACAGTATGAAGACTGCAGTGTTTAGTGATAACTCCGTAATGGTGCAAGACATTTTTTCCCCATATACTGTACCTTTTCATGCATGATGGCACACAGCCACAGGTTGTGCTCATTTACCGGATCTCCCTGCTTTGGCACTGCATCTGTGTGCAGGACTGTTCAACCTACTCACCCAGCACAAACCCAATAAAGCACCTCTGGGAAGCAAGGTACCGCAGCTTTTAAGAAAAACTCAGTGGTTTCACTACTTTGTAAAACCACCAGGTGGAGCAGTGAAAACTTAATGTTGTGTGTGGAGGATTTGGGCCATCGCCAGAAAACACCTGGTTTTAAAACCCTGTCAATGATGAGGGAGAATCTTTTTCTAGTTACAGTATTTAAGTTGTAGACAGTTTACACTTTTAATAATTTTAAACTATTATAGCATATTAAATATTGAACCAATTAAAAATTACATACATTTGGAAGATTGCTCAGTTGGATATATAAAAAAGTTTATTATACTGTAGCTTTTGAACGTGATGTGCCTCTTTCAGATTTACATCCAGAGAGAAAATCCAAAGGTACATTTTTGTAGCTGAAAATAAAAATAGTAGTATAATATAATTACATACCTAATGTACACACAGTAGATGGTAGTGGTAGCTAAATGCAAAACAGTACACGACATTTTATTCCACGTTCTTCATGAATATTTTATGCATTAAAGTCTTTTACTTGGTGGGTTACAGTGGGTTATGGTTTTAATGTGCTTGTTTTAATGAAGTTTACAGATGCAGCCATTCAAAACAAGCGGGCGATACCACATTATTTTGCAGTGCACTTGACGCAGTTTACCGCAAGTTACCGTATTAATACCGTTAATTCTCGCATAGTGCCGCATGATACTACCTGGTACCAGAAGTAAAATAATAGTATCCAGAATTTCCGCAAGGTGGAGCTAATAAAGCTCAACCTCTCATGTTTGAGCTGTCGCCATCAAAGTCTTTACTGAAGATATTACTAATAGTATTAATAATGAATGACCTTGGACAAGCTGTAAACTCAAAGTATTGCCCTGGTCCACATTCTTTTTTTCATTGACCGTCTTTGTAAAAGTAACACCACAGCATTTCGCAATCACGCATTTGTTTCCAATCATGCAAAGTACAGTAATTTTTGAGAATCTCCGATTCACCATGCCTTTCACATGCTCATAAAAGAGATTGATTTAGGAACATAAACATATTACTGTATGCAAACTGTACTGTATACAGTATGTATATGTAAATTAAATGTCTTTACTGTGCCCGTTTAAGTATTGAATATTTATATGGAATTTTACCACTGAATGGAAATCTTAGTAGCTGAGCATAAAAAGAATAGGAGCACATATACAATGCTCTGCAGTGTAGGGTGGCTGTTTACTTATTAGTGGTGCCTACAATGCAAAAACATAAGATGTTCCAAAAAAAGTAAATGGGCAAAAGGCCTCCTATGTCATTTGGAAGTTGATTTATTAATCCAAGGATCTCAGCCTGCTGTTCCTTGAAAGAAACCAGAGTATCGGCTTCAACAACATGGCTGGATAGTTTGTTCCATATCCCCACAGCTCTTTAGCTAAAGAGCTGCTCCTTGTTGTTCTGTTTTAACCCCGGTTCAGTCAATTGTTGAAATCAAGTGTATGGTACTGTGAGGAGGAATGCATTAGGATATTATTTTTTTTAGCACATTAGGTTTAGAAAGACTTTTTAATGCACAGTCCTACACACACTCTCCCAGTTGAGAGGTCTACAGATGCAGCCATTCAAAATGCACAGTACAAACCCGTACCGCACGCAACTACCCACAACCTACGTGATTGGCTGGCCAAAATGACCGATAGGGGCACTCGTGGTGCATTAGTTGGTAGTGAAAATATTTAATCATTTAATCTCTTTACTGTGCACATTTTAATCTGCTTAGTATTGAATATTTATATGGAATGTTACAACTAAAGGGAAATTTTAGTAGCAGAGTATAAAAAGAAGAGGAGCATATTGCATCTAATGGTCATAAATGATATTAATTTAGGAACATAAATATTTTATGTAAACTGTATATGGCTGGTCTCAGTACTTTAAAGAAAAAATACACACCAGTATTCCACTTTCTCCCTAAACATTATAAGCATCAAAGTTTTACATGTGTTTATTTTGGAAACATTTTTACGTGCTCCTTCTGACTATATTAAGTTTATATACTTTGTGAAAGTGATGTTTTAACCTTTTCTGTGAATTCTCTCATTATCGGCGTAAACAAAAGCATACTTTTAGAATTTGATTAACAGGGAATATAATGTGGAATCGCGTATCTAAACAAATTAATGATGATATAATTATATTCATATACTGTTGTCTGACTTATATGTCTGAGGTCTGCAGTTGCCATTGGTTTTATTTTAACAAATAATCATTTTTTTGCAAGACTAAAATAGCAAATATTATGGACATAACAATGCATAATTTCAAACTGCTATTGATATTATTACTGATAATAAATATTATCAACACTATATTAATTTTTTTGGTATTTCTAAATATCACAAAATGCATTTTAAAGACCTTGTGAAAATTTTCACAGCCTCTCCATAAAACTATCAGTGAGATAATTCTCTTTTTGTAAACCTCAGGTTTTTCACCAATGTGTTTCTTGTTAGTGTGCAATTACGCAAGAAATACTGCTCAATACTGCTTCATGCGATAAGAACCATAAGAAGCAGAACAATTACCCAGACTGCAAGCAAGGGAATAAAACTTTGTTTGATTTCTGAAACATTTTCTTTATTTCCTGTTATCATTCAGCAGGAAAATTCATATTCTTTACTCAACATCTTTTTGAAAACAGCACCCAAAGATGTTCAAATCATGATGTCCGTGATTTTTTTTTTTTAGCAGAAGACTGACATTTAGCATTTTAGCATTCCAATTTATGTTGTGTTTGTACTTGCAATAATAGTGATTACAAACCTTAAAACATACTTGCTTTATACTGTCCAACTCAGCAATCTTGCTTTTATAAAATATACAGACTTTTTCATGTTTAATGTGTAAGATGCTGTAATACAGTTTAAAATGATTAAAAGTATAAACGGTATACAACTTTAATTCGTATCTCTATTAATATAACTATCAAGTGGTATTAAATAAATACAACTTTTGTGTATAGATGACAGTTTTCTCAAATTTATTTTAAAAAATAAAAACGATTACAATCTTATCTTTCCATGTTTGATCCCGAGAGGAAGTACAATATGCTCCTGCTTTGTTTAACTATGGTATGAAAAATAAATCTAAATGGAGAGAAAGCTATGTTTAAAGTTAATTAAGATACTGAGAAGACATTTAGTTAAACATGTTTGCAATTTAAATCTAAATGGGGGTAATGGGGACTCTCTTATTATTTTTCTATTATCATCAAAACTTGTTCAAATGTGTTTCTTTTGAAAACATTTTGACATGTTCCTTGTAACTACACTGCTGTCGATATTGTACCAATAGACAAAATGAAACGCTTGGAGTTTGTAATGTAGGGATTTCTATATGTCTTTATCTAGTGGTTTCATTAGTGACAAAGGCTAAACCGACCTGCCTGCCACACACACACGCCTCAGGACGGTGACGTCACTGCCTTTCATATGAATCCTTTCATATGGAAACATTTTGACACTGCGCTTAACAATTTAACAAAACAAGCCTGTTAGCCTGGTTTTTGCTTAAAAAATCACGCCTGAGAATTGAGGTAGCATTAAGTACCGTGTTTAAGGTGTTTCGCAGATGTAGGCATAGTACGTAACTCAGGCTTTATGAACTCTAATAATTAATAACCCTAATTAATCGAATCCCAGGTGTGAGTTCATAAAGCCTGAATCATGTACTATGCCTACGTCTGCGAAACACCTGATCATCTACTCGAAAGATTTCAGTGCTTTGTGTATATTCTAATCGCAGTGGGGGCAGGGTGTGTGGGGACAGGTTTGGTTGAAATTGCATTGGGGATCTGTGTTCTTCACACCTGAAACATTTTCTCTGAAAGTGTTTTCTTCCCCGTTTAGCTGATCTTTTGCTGCCTACGCATGCTTACACAGCTCCCTGAGAAAGCTTTAGAGAGGTTAACATTTTTATCAACAAATTGTAAATACAACATTTACATTGGCCTTATTAATTTTTCACTTAAGTGTATGGATGAGTGTCAGCTGTCAATGAGAGCAGACTTCCCTTCTTAGGCTGGGCTAATGATTTTTTTTTTCATTTTTAAAAAAGAAATGAGATAAAATGATGTATTCCTGCTTAACTTAGACATTGCTTGACTTTAAAAGCTATAAAATCTGGTTTTGATAGTTAATAATCATGTTTATGCAAAAAAAACAATAGATTTTTCTTCCTCGTCATCAGATATTTCTTGGAAAAATGTCTTATATGTATTGCAAAAAACTGACTTGCTTTAACAAAATATATTTACAAATCCTTTCGCCTGGCAATCTACCTGAATTAAATATCTGTGAAGCCCTCCATGAAACCATGTTCACTGATATTACTACTGACAGTAAATATTATCGACACTATATTGTCATTACAAACATGTATGCCATACGGAGTACGCGTTACTGAAGCTAAAAGTTTAGCCTTTGTCACTAATGTAACCACTTAATAAAGACATAAATATAGAAATCCTTACGTTACAAACTGTATATGGCTGGTTTTGATGTTTTAAATAAAAAAATACACACCAGTTATAGTGGAAACGTTTTTACGTGCTCCTTCTGACCATATTAAGTTTAAGTGCCTGCGGGCACTTTTCCTGTCCGTGGGGGGAAGGGTGACTGTCTTTCATTAGAAGATTCGCCTATTCTACTGTGAGAATGTAGAGGGGGAGGAAAAGTGCCACGGTTCCAGTTAGTGCATAATTACACATGGATAAAAAACTGGAGGTTTAAAAACAGATAATTAGCTCACTGATATTTTGATACAGAGGCTGTGGAAATTTCCACAAGTCGTGGTCTTTAAAATCCATTTGGTTTGAAGGTGTTCTGTGTTTCCCTTGTAAAGATATGGACATAAGAATATTCATGCTTGGTCAGAAAAATGGCATGTAAAAGACAAAGTGAAGGCTGTGAAAACATTCACAATGTACTTTATACACAAAGTAAGTGTTCTCACAACTCTAGGAAGTTTCCTGAAAGCGCTACAGGCATGCCAAGATCATTTTCGAACTTCAAGCTAACTTTAACCCAGTTTGCATTGTCAGATTGTGAATCAATAAAAGCATTTAATAAAACACCCGTTTGTGATTTTAATCAAAATGGGTATAATGGGGTTAGACCATTAGACATGCAATACACTTCCTTGTGATCATCTTAGAATCTTTGTGTAAGCTTTAACTTTTTTTTTTACTTTTTAATTATACATTTTAAACACTTTAATTTTGGAAGCACAACACACATTCAGTACAGATACAGTACAATCATATTCTCCTGTCTTCCTGTGGTGTAAAATGAATTAGCAGGTGATTGAGATATGCATTGCCCACTGAGTGGAATGTTCTCATTTACAAGTTTAAAAAGAGGTGATGCATGTCTTCTCTATAACCCTTCAGTTTACAGAGTAATCCCACCAGACCCTAACAACATTGTCCAATAATACTTTTGTGTCTAATTTTTAGTTTAGCAGGATTTGAGCGATAAGCACATTGTTTAATGGGGATGACATTACCCAAGTCTATTATCACTGTACAACACTTGAGTTGGAGTGTCTGTTAATAAAACAAAGCGCCTTGCAATACTTTTACTCCAATACATTTACTTTGGTGGGTAGTCACGTCAGCCTGCGTAGTCTGCAAAGGAACAAGTAATAGGTTTATTCCATGCTGAAAAGAGAGGAGAGAAAATGCAACATTTCGGCTGTGAAGCCTTCTTCAGCTGTGAGGGTCTTCAGCTCAAAATGAAATGCTTGGAGTTTGTAAAAAATACCAGTTTGTAATGTAGGGTGCTCTGAATGAAGCACATAAAAATGTTTCCGAAATAACCACATGTAAGACTTTGATGCTTAAAATGTATAGGGAGAAGGTGGAATACTGGTATTTTTTCTTTAAAATACCAATACCAGCCATATACAGTTTGGTAAGTAGTGAATGCGATAAAACACAGCCTTCAAACCAAACACATTTTAAAGACCTCTACTTGTGGAATTTTTCACAGCCTCTACATAAAACTGACAGCACGAAAAATCCTATTGTTTACTCAGCAGCTTATTAAAAAGAGCACCCATGATGTACAAACTGATTTTTTTACACAGAAGACTGACACAGCTTTGCATTGTGAATTTCTTTTTATTAATAAAACATTTGTCGGTCTGTCCGTGGGGGGAAGAGGGACTGTCCTTCATTGGAAGGTTGGCCTATTCTACTTTGAAAATGAAGAGGGGGAGGAAAAGAGTTGTAAAACTGGTTTCTTTACAAACACTTTATCCAGTGGGGCATTTTAACAGAGGCCTCAAGCCTTTGAAAGACTTCTTTGAAATACTAAAATAGCAAATATTATGGACACTATATTGACATTTTTAGAATTTGATTAATAGGGAATATAATATGGAATCGCGTATCTAAATACATTAATAACAATGTAATTATATTCATATACTGTAGCTTAAATCCTGCTAAACTTAAAAATTAGACACAAGAAGAGTATTATTGGACAATGTTGTGAGGCACTGGTGAAGTTTCTCTGTAAACTGAAGTGTTAAGGAGGGGACACTTGTGTATCGCCTCTTTTTAAACTTGTAAAAAAGGAACATTCCCATGTTAATGCGACAGAAAATATTATTAATAATGTAGGGCTTTTGGGCTCACGTGGGTTTGCGCCCTACACCCTGCAGTACCACTGTGTACATACAGTATGAACATGTTGTGATATTTAGAAATATAAAAAATGTCAAAATAGTGTCCATAATATTTGCTATTTTAGTGTTTCAAAGAAATGTTTATTTGTTAAAAGAAAACTTATAGTGACAGCTGGGTTTGAACACACGACCCCATGGTTATAAATCAGGAAAGTCTTATACTACTGTTTGTGCTACAGTTATTAATTTCTTTAGATACATGATTCCATATTATATTCCCTATTAATCAAATTTTAAAAGTATGCTTTTGTTTACGCCGATATCGAGTGTATTCGCAGAAAAGGTTAAAACTATCACTTTTCTCACAAAGTATATAAACGTAATATGGTCAGAAGGAGCACGTAAAAACGTTTCCAAAATAACCACATATAAGACTTTGATGCTTAAAATGTTTAGGGAGAAATGGAATACTGGTGTGTATTTTTTCTTTAAACTACCAATACCAGCCACATACAGTTTACATAATATGTTTATGTTCCTAAATTAATATAGTTTATGAGCATGTGAAAGGCATGGTGAATCAGAGATTCTTATAACATACTTTGTATGATTGTTAATGAATACGTGATCGGATCAATGAAATGCTGTGGTGTTACTTTTTGTCAATGAAAAACTGATTTTCGTTTACAAAGATGGTTACAAAAATGTGGACCAGAGTAATACTTTGAGTTTACAGCTTGCCCAAGGTCATTCATAATTAATACTATTAGTAATATCTTCGATAAAGACTTTGATGCATAAAATATTTCTGCATAATTAAAATATTTTTGAGAAAGGTGGTTGGTTGTGTACTTTTGTCCAACTGAGCAATCTTACTTTCATAAAATATACCAACTTTTTAATGTTTAATGATTAACATGCTGTAATACACAGTTTAAATTTAAAAGTCTAAAGAGTATACAACTTAAATTCTTAATTGAATATAGATTGTCCCTCAGCAGTGATCGGGATTCAAAACCAGGTGTTTTCTGGCGACAGCTCAAATGCTGTATATGAGAGGCTGAACTTTAGTAGCGCCACCTGTCGGTTTTGCAAGGTGATTCTGGATACTATTAATGTAATCTAATTTGCATAAGGTGAAATGCAATATGATGCGAAATGATGCAACACACCCACCACGTTGTACCGCAGCGTACTCCCCTTGTTTTGAATGGCTGCATGTGTATACAAAGATGAGTTTTAGGTATTGTTGTGCAGTATCTTGTTAAGCTTCGGTTCAAAAGTCCTTTCTTGCATTCCTGTTAAGTAGTGGCCCCAAATGTATGGCCTTGTCTCTGGATTTGGTGAATCTATTCTCTTGATTTGAGAATCACCACTTCATTTATGGCCAAATAGTTTCATAGCTGTGTTATACAACTCTTATCTCTCCTTGAGAGAGTGGTTCACTGTTTCCATTATTTCAAGTAGTAAGGGTTCCATTTGTTCCCAAATAGCAAAAAAAAAACTATTTTTAACTTGTATGGCATCAAAATGGAACTACTTGAACAGACGTTTGGGTGGAGTTCAATTTTTAATGTCCCGTTTCTCTTCTCCAAAATAGAAATTCCTTGACTGAACACAGTGCCATCAAACATCCTGTCATGCAGTCAACTACTTTGCTATAGATGTACTTTGACATTGCTGGGACCATATTTTAATTGTGTCCATTAGAACCTGAGACACTCTTGCCTCTCCAGCCTCAGTGTGCCACAGTAAATCAACTGCTCACCATTAACCATGCCATCTGTTTTTTTTTTCTTTCAACAAGTCTCCCGGAAACTGAGCAACTGTAGAACCTCCTCTCTCCTCCTAATTCAGCACCATTTTCTTCCCTTCCCTTACCATGGCTAACCCAGTGCACCTACTGCCTCATCTTGTTTTGTCTCTTCCCCTCTTTCCAATACTTCTTTTCACTCTCTTTTATAGGAGCCCCTAGTCTTTGACTGATCCGAACTTCCCCATTCATTGCTCTGCTGTCCCTAGTCAGGCGTAGGGAGCTACATTGATATGATCCTGTCGCCATTTACCTTTTGTTCTGCTGGTGTCCATATGGCCGGTGTGGGCCTTCCCCCACTTTAAAATTTGTTCTTCTGCATCACCACTTTAAACTACTCTACATTTCCCAGCAGCTTCTGCTTCTGCTGCCCACCATAGAGTTCCAATCAAAGCCACTGCTGCACCTGATTGTATTTTGTCATACACAGCATGTGCTTCCCAGGCACTGCATCTGAATCAAAACAAGTGCAGGTCTGCATCACACACGGTTTTCATTCATCAGATTCCCACTCAATTTGGGTGAAACCACAGCTGATCCAACTTGGTCTTAAATTCATTTTAGAATTCTGCATTGGTGTTTCCCCTTGATAACCACTCACAACACATCAGATTCTCAAACATTTTTATTCCTTGTGAAAACGTTTATGTACATTACAGAATGAATTATAGTAATACCAATGTTTCTGGTTTACTCAGTTTTAACTATAAAGAAAAACAATTTTAACTATTAAAACTAAAGTTTTAACTATTTAATTATCTTTAACTATATCACAGTATGTAGGATACAAAAAGTTTAGAATTGATTTATTACTTAATTAAACTCATGTAAATCCTTCCCCTTTAAGCAAAAGACAAATCGGAAATTAAAGGCATTGTAACAAAATTCTTGAGGGTAAAGATTCCATCTAACTTGGATAGATCATCGAAGAATAACAAAAAGCAAGTAGGAAACATTATGAAAAGTAGCACGTTTACTGTACATCACCCATCACAACACTAGAAAATGTTATAAATAATAAAATTAAATCCATATTTAAAACCTGCATCATTTTTACTTAAAAATCATTAACACACCATTCAAAGTATTATGAAAAAAACAATTAATGATCAAATTAAGCTTTGGAAGAATCTATTATAAGAAAACAAGTAGCAGTAGAAAAATAAGTACAATTATTCTTTTAAAAGAATGCCGCTCAAACAACTCTTCCTATACAATACTCTATATTGTCAGACTTCATTGGCATTTTAACTAATTTTTTTATTCACACATGGTGATTTGTAAGTCTTTGCAGCATTTTTTTATTGTTTTAAATTCATCTCGAATATCTGCAAGAAAAAGAAAACAGAAAAAAATATAATATCACAACACAAAGCTTTATAGGCACATATGCTAAGAAAACTAAGCTAATATTTTACAAAAATAAGCATTATTATACTGTACTTGTTTAGTAACAATGCTTTTAAAAATTACATGTTTTGCATTTTTAAATGTTTCATATATTTTAAACATAAATTATCTTCATTTTATCAGAATCACAACCAAATTCCCTCCAAAATGCTGAACTGTTTTGCTATCATCAATAGACAAAAGAACACTGGTTGGTCAGTTGAGTGTACTGTGGCTAATCTGTAATCTACCAACCATAAAGATAATAATGATGGTGGTATGGTGAATATTCAAAATATTTTTTACTTGTTCAGCTTTCTTTCTCTAAGTTATCTAAGGAAGTATATACCCAAATGCATATTTAAAAAGTATATAAAATTTAAATAATTTTGGAATCATTTTTTGGACATAAAGCATAACAGTGCAATGTAATAATGAAATTACTTTACTGAATATATGTGAATTAGTTGTAATTAGTTATCTCAAATAATTAAAAAATTGAAAGTAGTAAGGTTAACAATATGAGGACTAGGTTAACATTGCTTAACAAAAATTTCTTTAAATCAATCAATGTAGTAAACTGTTTCTTTCACTAAACTTAAACTTTAGATTAAACTGTTAATTCAAAGTATATTGATATATATTAATTATATTATATTAAGTACGATGTATTACAATGCAGGATATTTTGATTAATTCCAAACTGAACTGAGTGGACTCTTTGTACACATCGTGTCTCTCATCTTTTTCATAAATAATAAATCATTATTCACATTGAAACAACTTACTTTATTAAACAGAGCAAAAATATAACATTTATATTGAGTATTATTACCTGGGAAAGTTTCATCCACTTCAGACTGATTTAGAGCCAGAGTGATTGATTCTTTCATTTTTTCTTTGATTCTGTTATTTACCAATTTCTAAAAGATTAAAAAAGATGAATAAATCAACATTAGATTAAGATATTTTAACTAGAAAAAAATGTTTTTTGGAAAGCAATATAAAACACAAAAAACTCTGAAGGATAACCTTTAGAACACTTAATATTCATTGAAATAATATAATACTTCATATTGGGAGTCTTGACACATTATGTTAACTGCTACCATCCATTCTCCTCTGGTGTAACAGCTATATATAGTCTTTAGCCTTCATTATATACATGAACATTAATTATGAACGTTAATTATTGAAAATTCATTCAGTTGCAGAAAATGTAAAGGTTGACCAAAAAATGGAAGCCTTATTATCCAGGAAACTTTGAGGGAATGAGTCAGTCAAAATGTTGTTTTAGTTCATTTGATTTGGTGTTTTTATTGGGGTTTTTTCCCCTCATTTTCAACACTGTAAATAAAAAGAACCATTTTAACCTTATGGCAATCGTGGTGTCTCTCTTATGCATCTGGCTATGTTTCATCACAGGGTGTGACAATATGAAGTGGCACATTTGAGACTTGATTTAATGAGAATCTTCAGGACGTTACAGACTTGTGTTGATGGAAAACGAACCTTGAGGTCATCAAATCTGTGCAACATCTCTTCCTTGGCCCTCTGGAACATGGTATTTTGTGATGATACAATTCTGTCTTCAAGAGTTTTCTGAATTTTCTTAAAGGCATGAGTTCCAGAGATTTTTGATGCCTCTGAAATACAAGAATTTTAAAAGTTTAAAAAAGAAAATTCTATATTCATTTAGTTTTGTATATAATGAAACTAATTTAAAATCAACTTCATGTATATGTAAGCATAGTAACAACCAATTTGTGTTTGACCAAATTAATATAAAGTGATTGTTATCCTTCTGGTATTAGCAAAATTATAAGTATTACTCATACAGGGCATAGTAAATAAACATGCTCACTGCTGTCAACATTTTTTCCTTTCTTCCATACATTCTTAAAAAGTTAAGTCACTTACCCTCATAAGCTGGCTGCATGATTTTCTTGATTGAGTCACTGAGAGAGTTGTTGATGCTTTTCTTTATGTAGCGGATTTCCTTTTCCAATTCACTCAGTATTCTTCTTAGCTGAATAAAACATAAATTCACAAAAATAATCTGCTTTATGATATTCTATTCAGACTTTCAGCTGACTTTATGCCTACTAATGAATGTGATTTTTCTACTTTTCAGTTTTCACATTTTGTTGCTTTAAAGCCACAGGTGATCGAAATGTGAATGTATGGACTACTGTATCTTAGCTTCTACTTATCATTTTTTAATCTTCCCATTTCACTTTATCTCAGTCATACTAACACTGATTCACTCCATCGTGAATTAATGTTTTAAAAAAAGACACAGAGTTTTAAAAAATGTTTTTTTATTTTTATCAAATGGGACATTATAGGAAGGCTCTGTGTTCTTCTGCAAGGCACTGAAAACAAGAATGAAATAACTTCTTGTTCCAAATTAAAAATAAAAAGATATATGGAATATGTAGATTCTCAACTTGTCTGACCTGTTAAGTATATTTTCATATATCCATCCATCCACTTTCACTCCGCTTTTCAAGGTGAGGGTCGCGGTGAGGCCGGAGCCTACCCGGCAAGCAACAAGCGCAAGGCAGGGTACACCCTGTCCATCGCAGGGCAAGTGCCAATCATACATGGGGACAGTTTTGAGGCCACGGTAAAGGCTGAGGGGACAAATTTGGCCCGGACACCGGGATAACTCTCTACTCTTATCGAGAAATGCCGGGGGATCTTAAATGACCACTGAAAATCAGGGCCTCAGTTTAACATCTCATCCGAAAGACAAGCAATTTCATATATAAGTTTGGTAATTCTGAGATCCAGACACTCACTTAAATACAGTATTGATAAGTGTTAAATATATACATTGAAAAAAAAAATCAATGGTACATATAATACTATAGCAGCACACTATTCTGTATAATAAAATAAGCTAAAATTAGCAAGGCTCTGAACATCAGTCTGCCTTCTTACCTCTGTTTTCACAAACACCACTTGTGGGTAAACTTTAGAACTTTTATACTTGTTCAACCTCTCACTTGAAATAAAGTCATACAGAACATTGTCAAAGATAACATTGATGGAGCTCCTTGAATTTCTGTGGAGTAAAATACAATTAAATAAATAAGGGCCCAAAGAAATTGTTTTAAGTCTGTTCTCTTGTTTTCTTAGATTTAATATTAAGTGGAATGAAACTGAGGTCTAAGGTAAATATCATGAAAACATTTTTAAAAACTTGTTTTTTAAATGTGACAAGTTTGGAGCAGGTGAAACAGTTCTACTTATATAGAATATATACTAATGTACAGTATTTACTAACATGGAATTTATGCAAACAGATACAAATCTTTCATTTTTTGTACCTGAATGTTTGAAGAAATGTTTTATTCACAGATGTGTACATTGGTCTTGACAAAGTGTAATTCAGATCAATTGGTCCTTTTGAAGAGCTGTAACTTCCATTGCTTCGGCATACAGCTTTGAGTGTCCTGTGGTAGCCTCTGAAATTTTTCATTTTCTGAGATTACATTGAAAGAACAATAAAATAGTGTTACAGCTTTAGGTGTCTGAGAAGTATCTCTTAGATGTTAGATAAAGTCTGTGACACTTGGCAGAGTAAAAACTTTTAGCTTCAAAACTGAGAGGGTGTTTGTTGCAGTCTGGGAGGTCCCTTGAGGAGAAACAATTGTAAAGTTTACCTTGCTATACCTAGGGATGTTGTGGGTTAATAATTGTCAATGAGCAGTACAGAACCAAACAATATAACATCATAACAAGGACAGTGAATAAGAAGAGGAGAACAACAGGGAGAGAGACAGGAAAAGATAAGAAAAATGTTGGGAGTTGAAGCTTGTGCCAGGCGGGAGTCCCTACTTCATGATCATTCAAACAATAACTGACTACAGCTAATTATTTGAACTTGGTAGAGAGAGCTTGGTATTCTGTGCTTTTAGAGAACTTGGGTTTCCTGGATAAAGATACCTCAGTTAGAAACATCTTTCATGCTTTTGGGTGCAGTTTTAGAATAGGGAGATAGGGTCTCATTTATTTTGTGGCATCCGATGTGCAGAGAGAGAGATTCAACTGCTGGTTGTATTGTATCGCATTTATTTAGAAGGCAGCTGATCTCTTATTTGGCCTCTGTAGAGATTAAGTTTCATAATTCATAGAAGGCTGGGTTTTTTTTTTCTGGGTGATCAGAATGTTAGGCCTTTGAAAGCCATGTTTGCAAATAGTGCACATAGAGTAACTTGTGTGCTGTATGTTTTGTTGTGTGCAGTGTAGTTTGTGTCTTGAACGTATAATGGATATTTGTTCAACCAAGTGTGCCTGGATTAGTACTCTTTTCACAGAAGATGTGCCAGAGAATGTGTTTCTAATTATACCAACCTCTTGGGTATTTTCTGGAGAAGTCATTAAACAAGTTGGGGGATAAAAATAAATATTTTACTTATGACTTTAACTGCTCAGTCAATTCCTGATTTTCTTAACCCCCCATTTGTACCAATTGCATTTAGAAAAATCATTATTTCACTGAAAGTTCTTTGTAATAAGAATATGGTGTCACAAATATGAGGTTTGTGGTAGATCCCTAACTGTTTAATTGATCAAAGTCCTGAAGATCACTTTTATAATTAAGAACTAGCTGTGAAAAATAACATGCAATAGAATGCATGTTTGCAGGTTGCGCCACTGTTAAACAACAAGTCTCTCTTCCAGTGTCTCACTGTTTTATATTTATAGGCTTGATATGACTTAGAATGAACCTGCTTTTGGATTGTCCTTGGAAAAGTCATTTGGTTCACTCACTAATATAGTTTTGCCAATTCACAGTGCCTCTACTGTTTGTTTTCAGACAAATATCCTCCCATTCTACACTTAGAATAAGAACCTGAGAGCAATTCTTCCTGTTATCTATACAATCTGTATTTCTTTAGAACACCTTACTCAAGCTATTAAACATGTCAGCTCCAACTGAAATAAAGAGATCAAAATATATTTAATTTTATATAAATAACAAAAATCTTGTGGTTTCTTATAACTGTAAGTCATTTCTAGACATATTGATGTTAATACATTTTCCGGTTTTAATATAGTTTGATCAAAATAGTGTAATGTTTAAAGTCTTTGAATTTCATAATCAATACAACTATAACTTATTAGGCTTATAAGCTTAAATAATAAATAAAACAGCTTATTACTATAATTTATTACAGTAATGTATCATCATTTCATTTTGTTCACTTACTGGCTTTATAACTTCATCCATCGCACTTTTAATGCACATCTTTTCAGCTTCTACAACTCCATCCTTCAGACAACTTTCCAGGTTTTCAGAAACATCATTCAAAAAAGTTACTAAGTTTTCACACACCTTATCCAGTTCATTTTTTAGCAGGACAGAAAGTTCACTGTTGAACTCTGCAACCTGAACGAGCTATTAAAACACAAAGTGAAAATGTTTAATTGTGTTATTAAATGTTTTAAGATATTATTAATAGTTTATAATAGCTATATAAGACATGTAAAGATGCAGCCATTCAAAATGCATGGTACAACCCCATACCGTGCAAAATTAACCACAGTTCACCACGTTGTTCTGCAATACGTGATTGGCTGGCCAAAATGACCGACAGGGGTCATCAAGAAATTGATAACAATAAAATTATATTCCTATAGCTCAAATTATTACAGTAGTACACTTTCTTTGGAAATGTCTGCATCAGTTTCACCCCTTCTTATGTGATTACATCTGTTTAATGGCTTAGGTGTGTGCCTTGTATGGTGGAAGTCAGGGGTTTGAACCCAGCTGTCACCATGATACCTTTAACAAATAAACTTTTCTTTGAAAAACTAAAATAGCAAATCTTATTGACACTATATTGACATGTTTGATATTTCTAAATATCACAACATGTTTGAAGCTAAGTGATTTATTAATAACAACAAATTATCTCAAACTGCTAATGTACTGCCAATACAGTACGGCTTGTGGGAAAAATATATTTGATTTAAACTGTTCCGCCCAAAGAAGGCTCCACAGCCTAAAAATTGTGTTTTCTCTCTTCTCTTTTCAGCATGGAATAAACCTGTTACTTGTTACTTGTTAACAATGACAACATTGCATGCTACTGAAAATTCCTTCTCATCCCCCAGAACTGTTCTGTTCTGTTTTATTCAATTCTGCATAACATTACACAGTAGGGTGTTGACAGTTCTAGCCTTTGTGAGAAGCATGGAGCAGCTTTACATAAGGTAGCTAGAATATACTAGTAGGTAAAAGTTAATTCCAAGCTGGAAAGAAAAGACACAACATGTCTCCTCTATAAATTTTCAGTTTACAGACCGTCTAAGGTAATTTAATCGCATTAAAATTGGAACACTTTTTACAAGTGTAAATCCACCTATTTTCTAACCACTTTACCCAGGACAGGTAACAGTTTCACACCTCACCCTTCCCCCTGCCTGTCTGACCTCTTCCCATTTGTAACCATTCTGTGCCCGAATCGTAACAGGTGAGTGAGAGTAGGAAGAGACAGAAAAAAGTGAATCCTGTTTTTTTTGTATATAGTCAGAAGGCTTCAACTGATGCATAAAAAATATAGCATAATGCCTTCTCGCGTTATGAAGTCACTTGCACCTGGGATCCACTTTATTCAAACTAAGGTTTCTAAAAATGCAACCAGGTACTACATATTGTTTAAATAAAAGTTGTGAAATGTTTCACAAATCGCGATCTTTAAATCTGTAGATTGCAGGCTCTGTGTCATTCACGTTTTTTGTTCATTATAAATATCACTTAACATTGAATATGAAAAACAGAAAAATGTTAACCTAGTGTACGTCATATTTAATATTTAATTTTTAAAAAACTCTTTGTTAGAAGAAAAACTTTTGCCTGAACCAGGTATTAAACTCTGATCGCCTACATACAGTAGAACAAACAGTTTAAAAATGTTTCTAAAGTAATCATGCGTGAATGAGTCAAATTAAAAATAAAACCTGTTTACAAAGAAGGTGGATTACAGTGACACTACCAGCTATATAAATGCATATATTTAGATCCTTAAATTAATATAGTTATTAATTTCTTTAGATAAGCAATTCCATATTATATTCCCTATTTAGCGGATTTAGCGGAAAAAGTATGAGGTTTTTGTACTGCGATAGCGCTCAAGTATTCATAGAAAAGGTTAATCACTTAACTCTCTTAACTTTGAGTGTGTTGTGATATTTATAAATACCAACAAATTCAATATAGTGTCGATAATATTTACTAGTTTAGTTTTTCAAAGAAATGTTTATTTGTTAAAATAAAGATCATGGCAACAGCTTGGTTTGAACCCATAACCTGCATGCAATGCACACACCTAACCCAATGCACCACTTCAGAACTTAAGCTACAGCTGAAAAGGGCTCAGCTGATTATCACTTAATCACGGATGAAAGAGTTAAACTAATGCAGACGATTACAAAGAAAGTGGACCATGGTAATACTTTGAGCTTACAGCCCGTCCAAAGTTATTCATTATTAATACTATTAATATCTTTTTGGCGACAGCTCAAATGCTGTACATGAGACATGATGCTTTATTAGCTCCACCTGGCGGTTTCAAAGGTGCTCCTGGATACTATTATCATTAACATGCGGTATGATGCATTATGATGCACCACGCCTACCGCGTTTTGACGCAGCGTACTTCGCGTATTTTGAATGACTGGATCTGTATTTAGTTCTGACATTAACAAGTCCAGGAAATAATTTTCATTATACAAATCCAAACAGATCTTTCCCAAACATACACCATGCCTTTGCACAGTATTTTGATATACTTAAAGTACACATGTTTAGTATGTTTAGGTGTTTTGTGGGTATTACAATATTACCTTGCTAAACAACTGTCTGAGGACTGTACTCAGATAAAAATAATGTGCAATTATTTATGTACCTTATACTTCTTGTATAGTTTGACCTTTATATTTTATGCTACTATTGAACTCTTATATATATATACTGTTGTTATATATTGTTGTCAGGGTTTCAGCTTTTATAATTTCTTTATTTTTAATATGTTATGTCAGGGCTCACTTTAATCCTGTATGAGTTCCACCAGGACTGGGACTGACTTGCGTCCTGCTATTGCCAGAGGAGACCTGAACATTTGCACAAGCTCTAAACCTTCCTCCGATCCCATGGGAATGAATTCAGGACATCTCTCTATTAGACCTTCCAATCAAGCAGCCAGTCTAGTTTTTAATTGGCTCATTTGGTTTTAAGACTGCTTTCTCAGCTGATCTATGCTCCAACATTAGAGCACTCCAAGCAGCTAACCACTTTATTCTAGCCTAAACTAAAAATCCTTTTTCTCATATTTCTCAAAGCTAGCGGACTTCATTCTGGCTAACTACCACCAGATCTGAAGATTCAAATAGCTGATTTTTTATCATTTTTTCCCTGCTGAATTTGCTGTCTTTTTTTTTAAGCATCAGCTTGTCTATTTCATAATGCAGCTGCTCTCTCAGAATCTCTCTGAAGAGCAGCCTGTGTCTTGTAATTGGTCTTTGGCCAATCAGCTTGCAGTATTTCTGTTAAAAGGTGGCTGCAGCATAAAAGTATGAGCACAAAGTTTTTGACAATACTCATTGCCTCAAAGTGAAGTCCACGAGAACTGCATTATTTGATAGAATGTTAAGCATGTACCTTTTCATTGTCCTTTGAAAAAGTGAGGCATGAGAGAACACCAAACACTTCAGTGACATAGTCCTTCTCTGCTTTCTGAGAGTGTTGGATCACCATATTCCTGATGTGTTCATGAAGCAATGGCAGCTCTTGAAATAAAAGGAATGATACTGATTTAGTTCTACAGGAATGTTATACATTTTATAATAGCTAACAAACTTCCTATGTTTTAGCTTCCTAACTGCTATTAACCCTGGCAAGTGGAAACATACATGGGGGCATCTATAGGTCAGTGGAAAAATACAGCTCATGTCTTAAATGCAGTAAAAGGGAAGTCAAATGTCCTGTTCTGCAAATGTAAGCAATAACAAAAAGTCCTAATAAGGAGTTCTTTATCTCTATCCGAGCTTGCATGAGAACGGATGGTTCATTTTAGGGATTTGGTAATCTATGTCAAAAGTAGGAAGCTTGTCTGTCACTGTGTATAAAAAGCACTGAGCAATGAAAGCTGCTCTCCTGTATGCATGCAAAATAAATTATTCTTCTTTCACCAACATCAGGACTCAGTCACTTTATATGATTCTACAGTTGTATCACTTAAATATCTCCATACATAACAAAAAGAAAGACTTACTGTCCTGTAATTATTTGGCTAGTAACAATTTGTGTAATTTTATTGCAAAAGCACTACAGTTGAAATGTCCCAGTCAATGTGTACTTCTCCTGCCTTGAACGATTGTTGGAAGTGTTCTGTAATGCCTGTAAATAACAGTACAACTGGTAGAATGGTTGTTCAGCACAAAAGGTCTGGTTACCCTATTGTTTTACATGTCTTCGCTTACCTGTATCATTCTCTTTCATAATTGCTGTCCTTCCTTTCCGTATGTTCATATACTCTTGGGAACTCACTGTGTATACATTAAAAACATTTTCTGATTCCTCTTCATCTCCGAGGAGGCATTTCTGAAAGAGGCATTCTGGTAAGTCATTATCTTGATGTACTTGCAAGGTTCACATGGTTTGGAATTTGCTTTATTCACCATCAGTGTTCCCTCAAAACACTGCATATCCAAATCAACTCTTTAAAAAACGCAAGCCTGTATCATATGCACGTCTCCTTTATTACAGGCTGCACACACATTCTGCTCAGACAAACTGAACTGACTTTATTTTAGCACAGTGTTTCAAAATTTGCGTTGGTGTTTTGGGGATGCTCTTGAGGGGATATGACAGTCCTGATCTCCAACAAGTAATATCCTCAGACAGGCAAGCTAAAGCCAAATTATTGTGGGCTGTATTTCCATTATATTCATCTGCTTGTTTCATTATTAGAATTTTACCTAACTATTGAATTCGAATTTCGAAATGTTGGCAATATGACAATAGTCTTTAAACCTGGTACATGATTTCTGCTTTACATTTGCATGATCTGCAGCTGCCTAATTCAAGCAATAAAGCTGTTTTTTCACTTGTGATTTAAGGAAAACAGCCACTCTGTAACTTTTAGTTCTACCGAATGACCAGCTGCCTTTCTTATGTTTTTCAAATACAAGATCTTGCCTTTGCTTCTTTGTCCAGGAGCTCTTGTATCTTCTCTTTATATTTTTGATTACGGAACCCTATAGCAGCTTCTTTTTCCTTCTGTTTATCCGATTGCTTTGGAAAAAAGAGAAATGTATTAGGAAGGTTACATTATGTGACAGATCAAGATGTACACTATATGCGGTGTAGCAATGTGGTTCTGGGAGCCACAGCAAATGCTGGTTTGAGTCTCCGTGAGGTAGACAGAGGCACCGGCATAAGATCAGTGTCGCAGCTGAAGGGGCATCTCTTCAATACTCTTGAGACAGCCAGAGAAAAAAAAGCTGAGCGTGGCTAGAAAAATAAAGACAGACTTGAGAACAGGGAAAAAAATGCTTTCATGAGGAGCAAAGTAGTAGGCACCTTAGCCCTGTGGCTACAAGCGAAGTTTTGACTGAATGCAATGCAGCTGCGTGAGGAATTCTTATAGCTGAGCCGAAATCGGACAGCTGCAGCCATTAATGCAGGCCCCACATTCTCATGTTGCTGTAGATGGGTAGAAAAAAATAACGGTGAGCTAATAGCTGAGCTTTTTAGAGAAATGAACATTTTACGCTCTGCCATGCCACAGTAGACAATAAAGGTCAAAATCAAGTGTCAAAACATCTAAGTTGTTATGTATTTGAAAATTATATCTTGCTAAGTGAAAATATGAAAGCTTTGTAAGTGGATATTAAAACTAAAATTATATTTTTTGTATAAAACATCTTATTTAGTGGCAATGAATTGGCAATACATATACTGATCTGGTGAGAAAAAAATGTTTTTTAGATTACAACAGCATGTGTTGGGTACTGATTGAAATCATATTTAAAAAATATATGATTTAAAAAAGTAGTGTACAATTTTTATTTACCTCACTGGGTGCGAGTCCAAGGTCTTCATTGGTAATGTTGAATTGTCTGAAAACAAAATTAAAAATTACTCATATGACTGTTAGACAATTCTGCATTCAATAATTTGCATACTTTTTCAACTGGAGAGTGTGACTGGAATATTTACTTCATGGTCCTCACAGTTTGATTTTAGATCTTACAGTGAGCCTAGCTGTGTGACAGCTGTGAAAGCAGCTGCCCACAAGAATCAAAGGACACTTTCTAGAGCACATTAGTAAAGACCTATTATTTTTATCCCTCTAAGTATCTTGTAGTGGTGGTGTTCATAACATAACATAATATTGCCCTTGGAATGAAATTCATAATGGGAAAATGAAAAATGTAAACTGGAAATGGGAATTGGATTTGGAAGTTGTCACTGTATGTTTAATTGGGAGACATCAGTCTTTTTGTGTTGTCATTATTAAATTTACAGTATATCTAAAGTAACCAGTCACAACTCCTGGATCCTTAATTTATTCCTGACATACAGATGCAGCCATTCAAAGTGCGCGGTACAGACACGTACCGGAGGTAATTGGCTACGGCGTCGCGCATTATGACGCGCGTTGACACAAAATACCGCGGTACGTGATTGATTGACCGACAGGGGCACTCGTGGTCCATTGGTCTGTCGTAGAAAGATTTACAGTAAACGTCTTTACTGTGCCCGTTGTAGTATTGAATATTTATATGGAATTTTACCACTGAAGGGAAATCTTAGTGCCTGAGCATAAAAAGAATAGGAGCATACTGCAACGCGCGTGAAGACCATAAACAATATTAATTTTGGAACATAAACATACAGTACTTTAAAGAAAACATACACGAAACATGGTTTCATTATGACCAGAATCGGTCTTGAGATATCTTTAACTTGATTTACAGTATTTGAGAGGTATGTCTTAACACCGATACTACAGTGCTTAAGGACTGCTCACGTATATGTTTCTAGGTTTATATTATGCATTTCATACGGTCAAATTACTTTTGAGCAACTGATAAGAAGCGCGAAATGGTATGCCCAGGGCGTTTTAGTTTTCGTTTTGTTTTAATGCAGTGCAGTGGATTGATTAGAGATATCAAGTACATACAAGTCATTTTTTAAATGTTGTCGGTCGTCTTGTAAAAATGTTACGAGTACATCATCTGTCAACAATTACACAGGTTCTGTTTCCATATTGCGGATTTTGGTTACGTAATATTATTTTCTAATTTCACGTTGTGAATATATGATTTGGGCAAACAGAGCCGCAAAGAAGTACATTATGGGTTGTTGTTTTTTTTTGCAGTTTTATCTAGAACAAGCGATGCTTAAACCTTTGTCTGATTCTTGTGAAACTATCCACACGACAGTTACCTAGGAGTTGACTTCAGTGATGTCACTGATGGGATGTTTCTAAAAATCCATCCACTGTAAAACGTCTTCTCCAGTTGTCCTGCATATGTATTCGCTAATGAAGCTGTGTGTTCTGAGCCTGGTTCTCTACATTTCTGTATGAACCAGCTTAAAGGGCTTAAGACAGCTTGTGTTTAAATTGAGTGTAAGGTAATTTATGCTTCTAAAGTCATGGTCAGCATTTATTATTGTACTGTGCTGTAAACGTGTTCTGTGCCTAATTACATTATTTTATAGCTTTATCAAATCTGTACATTGTCTGTCGATAATGTTTCTGTAGTGCTTTTTCAGCACTCAGTATGTGACGGCGCTGGTGGCGCTGTGGGTTAGGTTCCTGACTCCCATGTCACATGGTCTGTGATTGAATCCCATGGAACTATGACTTCATTTTTTAACAAACATTTCTTTGAAAAAATGAATCGTTTCCCTTGGTCAGAGATTAAATAAAACCTCACTCGCACCAAACAAATTTATATTTCTAAATATCACAACATGATCGAATTTAAGTCTTTTTAATAACAATGAATAGTCACCTATGCGTTACAAAATAAACATTTATATTGATTTGAATCGCGTTTTGATTTAAATCGTAAACGCGTGTTTAAATATATGTGTTTAAAGGCGATATACTGTATAAAAGCGCTGATTCTTATGGAATGTGTTCTGCCGGGAATTCAAAAAAAATATTTTTTTTAATCGCGTATCTAAGGAAAATTGCAGTATAACTTTGTTCATGCACAAACAGTGGCATGTTACATTATAATTTGGGTGTCTCCTCTTGCCAGAAAGCTCTAAATTGCATTTTGAGTGCAGTTTTTGACTTTTTCTAAATTGCAACCCATAAATAAAGCTGCTACATTTTAGACTTACTGTATTCTAAACTGTATTACAGCAGCACATTGGACAATGCAACGTAAATTGCAAAAATGCACTTGGAATCTGTCCAAGCCCTACTACGAACATTATTTAAACTGCGACACCTATCATTCATCTTTAAATAAACTTTATTTTATATAGCATTTTAAGCGAATAGGTAATTAGATTGCTCATAAAGCTAATCGTTTTTTCTACATAAACACAGCGTGATTGCTCTCTGAAAATGCTTTTTCTTTATATTTAGGCTCAGATTTCAACTATAGATCATATTATTATAAACTTTCTTGGAAAAATGTCTTTTATGTAAACCATGTTTGCTATTAATTCATTTAGGGCTAGAATAAGTTCATTGTCTTCCAATCGAGTCGAGTTGACATTGGAAGCTTGCCACGCCTGGACTGTTACACCAACACATTAGCATGTTAAATGCTAAATGTTCCAAAAATCAAGTGACTTCTTTGCTGTAGTATTTTTAGTATTGTTTATTTAGTATTAATTTAGTATTAATAAAGTATTAATAAAGTATTAATAAAGAATAGATTTATTAAAGTTGTGCGATGTGTAAGCGGGATATGTAAAATAATGTAAAATAAAGTTTTTTATTATTGTTATAGAGAAACATGATCAGATTTTCCCTGGTTCAGAAAAAAGACGATTAAAATCTGTAATCTTTCCACTTGTATGTCATCGGACATTAACGAGTACAACCCCCCTCTCTGCGGGAGTGCTGGCTGTGATGAATTAAACCAGTTTCACAGGTATTTTCAAAGTAGGAAGTACAGTGTTAACTAGTTAAGAAAGCTAGGCTCCTCAATGAAATCGCTTTAACATGCTAATGCATTGGTGTAACAGTCCGGGCGTGGCAAGCTTCCAATGTCAACTCGACTCGATTGGAAGACAATGAACGTATTCTAGCCCTAAATGAATTAATAGCAAACACAGGTCCAGAATTAATACAGAATTGATACAGTGTTGTAAGGCAAAAATGATAACTGCACCTCTGTGGCTCTCACACCTCATCATAAGACATCCAAATAAGAACTACTGATGGCTAAATGTTTAATTTTGCTACTTCCACAGGACAGATAATCTATCCACCAAATATCGATTGGTTGTATGAGCTCTCTGAATGGGACACTTGTCTAATACGGCTTGCACACACACAGAAGCAGAAAGGGGGAATTCTGAATCACCAGTTATCCTCAGCAGCATATCTCTGGAAGATCAGAGGAAACTATACATGAAGATGCACAGACGTTGTCCTACAGATGCAGCCATTCAAAATGCGCGGGCGATACCGCATTATTTTCCGGTACGCTGTATGCAGTCTACTGCAAGTTACCGGTAAATACCGCTAGTTACCGTAAATTCACCTATAATACGACAAGCAAAATAATAGTATCCGGAATTTCCGCAAGGTGGAGCTAATAAAGCTCAACCTCTCATGTTTGAGCTGTCGCCATCAAAGTCTTTAACGAAGATATTACTAATATAATTAATAATGAATGACCTTGGACAAGCTGTAAGTGTAAACTCAAAGTATTGCCCTGGTCCACATTCTTTTTTTCATTGACCGTCTTTGTAAAAGTAACACCACAGCATTTCGCAATCACGCATTTGTTTCCAATCATGCAAAGTACAGTAATTTTTGAGAATCGATTCACCATGCCTTTCACATGCTCATAAAAGAGATTGATTTAGGAACATAAACATATTACTGTATGCAAACTGTACTGTATACAGTATGTACTGTATATGTATATTTAATGTCTTAACTGTCCCCGTTTAAGTTCAAGCTTGTATGTTCTCCACACGCTCATGTGAGTTTCCTCCAGGTGCTCTAGTTTCCTCCCACGTTCCAGAGAAATGTTGGTAGGTTAATTGGTTTCTGAGGAAATTATTGTGAGTGTGTGCATGTCTGCATTTGTAACTGTCTGACCTGTGATGAACTGATGTCCTGTTCAGAGTATATCCTAATTTGCACCATTGCTTGCTGGGATAGGCTCTGGGTCCCACAGGACCCTGAATTGGAACAATCAGTTAGGAAAATGAATGGATGGATATTTAAGGATTATTATAAAGAAAGATCTGAGAACAAAGAATATTCTGTTTTTTTGTGGCTTTTAAAGAGAGTCCTGCAAAAATATACTTAGTATAAATATACTTAGTATATCTTGGAAATATTTTATTTTTCTAATCCAGCTAATGTGATACGAAAGACTACCATTTTAAAACAAGTACAAATAGCTTACCGTTTGAATTCCTCTGGATCAATTCTATCAGTTTGAGTACAAATGTAAGCAATGTTGCAACACTCTCCCCCACCAGCAATGATTCGGAAAGTGTTCCGAAGAATGTGGATTGATTCCTTTCCATTCAATGCCCTGGTGATATCATTCACAATCCAAACCGATGCACATTTGCTAAGACACTGTTAAGAAACATTCATTCATTAAGCTATCCACATAAAGTACAGTTTAAATGTTCCTTACTGTCAAATTGAAGAAATTTGTTTAATAAATTATAAAGTATTCTTTAAAGGGAACACTGCCGCAGGAGAGACTGAACACCATGCGTAAGGAATCTTATAGCTGCTAATGCTCAGCATTCTCACACAGCTGTGGAAGCATAGAAAAAAATAACAGTAGGCTAACAACAGAGATTTAGAGAAAGAAAAGTATACTCTGCTGTATTATAGTCCAGATCAGGATAGGATAGTTACAGTTGTATGCAAAAGTTTGGGCACCCATGGCTAAATTATATATTTATTGCATTATTAATAAATGTTACATATGAAAAAAATGACATAGGAAAACATTCCTAAAGCAGCAATAGAAAGAATGTTAGCTGGTTACAAGAAATGTTTGGAGGCTGTGATTTCTGCCAAATGGGGTGTTGCTTAGTACTGACTGATAAACTTTTGCACATGCCACATTAACTTTTATTTTTGCAATCTGTTAAATTCAGCAAATAAATAGCAACTGTGCATTACAATTTGCAGAGATATGTCAAGTTTAAGTTTGTTCACTGCAGAGGTTGTGTTTACTTCTTTTCATTTAGAAAATCAACAAAACATTTGGCCAGGGGTGCCAAAATATTTGCATACAACTGTATTTACTGTTCTTGCCTTAACCCTGATCTCATAGTTCCCCCCAGGTCCACACATTTCCCCTTTAGTATGAGAGACTTTGGGCACAGAGGAACTGGAATAGAAATCCAGCTAAAATTGTTGATTTGTTCTATTTCCATCAATGAGCAGGGCCCTGGTAAAAGTTTTAAAGTGTGAGATCTCATTGTACAGACTGTACTTACCTCCTAAATTTATATGACACATATATTAGATATTTTCATTAGAGTAATGAATTCTCCAACTGTTGCTCTTGGTTCTGAGATCTTATTGTTTTACAAAGTTGTTTTATATATTTTATATCATATATTGTATATCATATATATATATAATGATTGCCAATGATTATTTATCTTTAAATTATGTATTGAGTAGTTGTATAGTCCTTTAAAATATCTTTGGTTTGACAAGTAGTGTTAAATAAGAATAATTCTATACCGTTTTCCACATCTCATCTCTCTCTTTATTGATGTCTCCACTTCCAGGAAGGTCAATCAGCACTATTCGATCAAGATATTTAGAAGAGGCAGGCAGACTAATTGTGACCTTCTTCACTAGAGGCCAGTACTTTTGTGGGAAACTTCCATCATTGCGAATATAGCAGCCTATTGCTTTGGAAAGATCAGATGCCTGCAGAAGGAAAAAAATAAACAAGAATTGGTTTAAAATTTCTACTGATTTTATTCAAGTTTGTATGTGATTTTTACAAAAATGTCCAAAGATTATGCTTTTTATATTTGGAAAAATATCATAGAGTCTGTAGTGGGAACATAATGAATACAAGCATGGCACTAGAACAATATTTGAATGGCACCAAATCTCACTAAGAATATAGGTGATTGTTCTTTTTTGTTCCTCTCATTTTGTCTTTTCATCATCTCTTGTCTTTCCTCTTGCCTTTTACAAATTGTATTGGAATGCAGTTCATATTAATAATCTGATCAAAGAGGGAGAATACATTTAGAGGAGAGGAAAATAAATGGAATGAATGCAAGAATCATGAAACACTTATTTGAGTAACTATTAAAACAAGAAATAAGTTGTCCTCCAAGCTGGGGCCAGGTGGTAGAGGGGAGGAAAGAAAAATCTCAGAAGAAGTATGGTATCTCACATGCACGTAACAAAATAAATTACATTTCCTTACATTGTCCTTGAAGATTTTCAGTGTGGTGGGAAATGGTTGGGGTGTTTGGGATTTTAGCAGTTCATTATAGCTTTGGTTTATTCCTTTGCTTCCATAAACAGCTTCGATTTTTTCTCTTGCCATGTCTTCCAACTCATCTCCATCTTCAGTGGCCTCATCAGCTATCATGTCCTTCATAAAGCGTAGATCTGACTCCCACTCCTGAAAACATTTTGCTCAGGTTACAGCTATCCATAATATTTCCACATAATTTGAAAAAACTGACTTAAAACAATGGGTTAACAAGAGCTTTCAGGTATCAGGTTTGTGTAAATCCTAAAGCATTTTAAAATTAATAAAACCAGTATTTAGATATTAAGATTAACATTTCTTTGTACTTAAAAAAAAACTAAAAACATACAAGGTAAATTGAAATGTGAGAAAATATTAAAACAATTTTAAATTGATCATTAAAAGTACATACGCTTTTGCTGATAAACTCGATGCCCGCATTGTAATTGGTTGCATTTGTGTCTGCCTGCACTTCAATTAAAACAGAGGTACATGCTTCTCCACTTCCTGAAGGCAGCAGAAACTCTTCATCCAGAAGAGCATTTATTAAAAAACTCTTTCCAACTCCTGATTTTCCAAAAACACCAATATACATTTTGTCAGTTAAATTTTTATTTTTCAAAACCAAAAGCTTTTCCCTGCGAGAAAAAAAAAAAGTAAATAGAAATAATTGTTAGTATGGATATGTTAGTTCTATTGACGATTGGGTTTAAACAAAAATCTAATCTCTGAAATGTTTTTTTGAATCATAATCAAGCATGTTATTTGAAACATTACTAAACTAAGGATTTCATGTGCACATACAGATCTTTCAAAGAACATGTGCAGTGTGTGTTTCTATAGCACATTATATTAAGAATATAAGTAGATGTTCATAACTGTCAAGTTAATAGTTAATATATAATTAGCACTCATTATCTATGCAACAGTAAATGTTTAATAAGGTGCTTTTGTTAAGTCTTTATTAAAGAGTGTTATCTTTTTTTTAATACAAAGCCATTCATATTATTTTAATGTATATAACATAAGATTTTACTTTATGTCTTTGAAGAAGGTAAAGCCTTCTCTGTCAGATACCGCTTCAAGTTTTTTGAGTGTATCTGAGACACATTTTCTTGCTTCATCTCCACCTGTGATTTAAGAACATATTGTAGATTACATATAGTGAGTAATGCTCTTTGGAATTCAATTACTTTATATCTCATAATTACTTAATTAGTCCTCACACAATAACTTTATATTTTTAATGTAAGATGTCCTACTAAATGGTAGATCACATTCCTCTTTAAAGCAGTAGGAATGATCCAGCATGTGACTCATCTGCAGTACAGGCTTTTCACTTTCACTTAATGTGTAATACTGTAGGAAAAAAGCTGACATAAGCAACATGATATATGCTATATGTCTTTGGAACTTATACCGTTGCTGGTATTGTTTCTAGAGCACTGTGTTGTCTCACAACTGGGGGGCTCACGGGATTGCTGATCTCTGAGAGAGTACCAAAAGGGGGGCTAGATTCTGGACAGCTCTTACACTGGGACAGTGTGCCAGAAGAGATACAGTTCCAGATACCTGAGCACTTGCAGGAAGCCCGTGGTTCTGAACACTAAACCTCCAGGTGTTCAGGGACAGCAGGAGTCTCAGGAAACAGGAATTGAGTTTTTTTGTTCAATTCTGCCTCATATCTTACAACACAGTTGGTTAACAGTGGCACAGGTTAACAGGCTTGCACCCAAAGAGGGGATTCCAAAAGAAGTGGGTCTGTGAGGACCACAGACCATGAAGAGGGCCTGGTTGACACTGACACTGAAGACATTGCAAAACATATGAGAAAGGATTATGAATTTTGTGCACTGAGAAAGGAACAATGGGCTCTGTTCTCATAACTATCTCATAACTATTTCAGGGTTGAGCCACAGGCTCTGTGGCTCTGGATCTGTATCTGTGGCTGAAAGCTTGCTGGTTCAAGTCCCACAGCTAGCAGTGGAATCCTACTCTGTTGGGCCCTGAGCAAGTCCCTCAACCCCAACTGTTCTAGGGGTGCCATATAAATGGCTGACCCCAAGCTTCTCTCTCCCTGCCTGTGTGTCTCATGGAGAGCAAGCTGGGGTACGTAAAAAGACAAATTTGCATTAGGATGCAAGAAATTGTATATGGCTAATAAAGTTATCTTATCAGCCTTGGTGAGTAGTTGGCTCCAATCACTCATGATTCTCTTTTTTTTGGGTAACAGACATTCCATTGAGAAACTTAATGTTCTCCTGCTACACAAACAACTGAAACTACTAAGAAAATATCTGGTAGATGTTTGTTTCTGCTGGAATATCTGCTATTGTTTTGGCTTTTTCTTGTATGACTGTCTTAGTGTGACTGTATAAAAAAAGGAAAACACTGCTGTATTCAATTTGAGCTACATTCAGAACTGTATTTCTAAAGTAAAAAAATGAAATCCATTTACCAGTGGATTAAGAACTTGGGTGCAGCACAAACCAGATGACACAGGACTTCTGAGGACCAGGGTTGAGATACACTAGCTGACCTGCCACTGCTTGTTCTGGAATTCCTGCCCCTCTGTGAACATTTCAATGCCACATACAATCTACAGACTTTTATTTCACACAGAAATATACAAATTCTTAGGGCTCTTACATGAATAGATGGGCTCTTCAGTTTCCTGTCCCTTAGTCTTTTTCTTTTTCTTCGAACAAGGTATGTCAATTTCATTTTTTCTTTTTCTCCCTTTACAAAAAAAAAGAGTAGATTATATTTCACTTTTTTGCACTGTGTTTTCATTATTATTTTCTGAGTAGTAGGTACAGTAGTTGTTTTTTAGATACTTATGCAATAGTACAATGGAACAAATACAAATTCTAGTTAAAATGCTTCTTATGAGGTGTAGTGGAAATCTAATGAGTTAATTGATTCTTAAAAATGTAGAGAGCTTTACAAAAAATATATTGGTGCTTTTAGATAATATTTCAAGGATATAACTGCTATGCTACAGTACGTGCAGAATTTTAGAAAACAGTTCGTCAACAAAGTACACTGTTTAGGTTAGTTTAGAAGACAATGTACCAAAATAATATATGCTGTCTGGGTCATTAGAATTAGCTGAAAGTAACTGATAAGCTTTGAATAACAAATCTAGTTTTTCTTCTCTCGCTCTATGATGTAATCTGTTTTCTCTTAGAGAAAGGGGAAGTTTTAGAAGGGACCAAGTGCTGAACTTTTTTTTACAGCGCAACGTCTTATAAAAACCCTGTACTGCTTGTAACAAATTGAGTCTCTGGTTGCACTTGGCGAAGTGGCAGCAGGGCTCCCAATATTGCAATATTGAAATAAAGACCTTACTCAGGTGAGAACTCTCTCTTGTGGCTTCCTTGATAGTTATATTTCCATGACAGTTTGGGGGCTCGTCCGGGATCACAAACCTGAACGCGAACGGCTGCTGAAACTCCATCCGGACCCGGACAATTTTAGCAAATTGGACGAACCTCGGAGGATAAACTGTTTATCCTTCCAGAGACGCGTCTGGAGAATTGGCAGCTGTCTGACGTCAGTAAGTGATCCTTAAAAATTAATAGTTTGAGAAGCGAGCCACAGGGGTGTTCTCACGCGGGTTTGATGAGTCTGGGACTCATATAAAGAACTTATCTTAACACAGACGTGTGGTTTTTGCTCTGCGGAGTAGTTAATGTGATAAGGTTCTAAGTAAGGCACCGATCGGTAAAAATGGGAAATTAAAATTCAAAGACGAAAATGGGACCGAGCAGTCCAGTAAAAGTACATGTACGACAAATTCGGAGAAACAATTATAGCCTGGGTTAGGGAAAAAAATTATGTTCATGAACTGTAAAGCTAGGGTAATAGGTGTAAGGGAACTTGCACATAATTTATATATGATAATTAGGGGACCATAACTATGAAGGATCTTTGTAAGTGAATCAGAATGGACAGAGGAAAGTTGAATTAGGAAAAAGACGTTTCCTGAAGAAGGGGAAACTTAGAAGAGAAGGAGGAGGCAGATTGGCGGATACGTGACCCAAATGATGAAGAAGTATCCATCTAAATTAAACCACACGGACATGGAGAGGAAAAGTTAGGCGGCCGCTTCTAAAAAGAGGTAAGGACTCCTCTTTTCTAAAAAGTCCCTTGTCCTCTCCATGTTGCTGTGGTGGGTTCAGGGTTTTCCTGAAGCTGAAGCGAGTACAACAGAAAAATGAGTTAATGGTGTATGTGTTTTAGATGTCTGTTTTGTGAAGGTGGGGTAGAAAAGGAGGGATTGCTGAAGGAATAGCATCTCGCCCTGCCCGTGCGAAAAAATCCAGGTGTTACATCCTGGTACACGACTGCAGTACGGCTGAAGGTAGTAACTACAGTAGAACTGTACTCGCAGAAGAGCCGAAAATGGTAACTCGATTCAACTGTGTGTTTAAAGCCAGGATTTGGAACCTGGTCCGTGTTCCCGAATTGTGATAGTTCGTCAGTTTGTCTCGACTGGGGGATTCCGCGGGGCGCGTGGGAGACATGAAAATGGTTTGGTGTGAAGGAAAAAAAAGTTTGATTAATCCAAAGTGAAACTTAAAAGAAATATTGACTGTCAGACGGAATTTAGGCTGAACAGGAATGTAGAAAAGTGTATGAACCTTTGGATAAAAATATTTAGAGGAATATTTGAGAATTCAACAGAATATCATAGATAAGACGGAAAAATCCCTGATGGAAAAGCTAAAAGCAATGGCTGAACGAAACGAAGTTGTATATGTAGAAAAAGAAAAAGCAAAAGAAGAAATAGAACGCCTTGAGAGAGAATCTGGGAGAAGGGTGGGAACTAGTGTGGAGATTTTGGAAAGAGCATTACCCACCGAAAACTGATTAGAGAAAAGTAACAGCATGTCAGCAGAAGGAAGTGAGGATGTTTTCAGATTTTACAGAAAGGTTTATAGCTTTATGGATAGTATACTCGGGGTTAGCCGATGAGAAGGAAGTGAATGAAGATACTTCCACAGTAATAAAACAAATTTACTTGAGTGGGTTAAAACCTGATGTTGCCATCTATAGTGCAACTATGCTTTCCTGATATTACGAACAGTGACAGATGTGATTTAATAACTCGCGAAGTATGCATGCAGAAGTGCGAGCGCTGCAAATGGGTGGTAAAAAGACTCCCAAGGAGGAGAAAAGGGAGCCGCCAGTTTGTCGAAATTATTGTGCGACTTTAATGTTATACCGAGATATAAAACCTCAAAGACAAAACTACTAATAAGCTGGTGTGCAGTTACTAAAAAAAAAATGTGTTTTTTGGAGAAATTGTAAGAAAGACGCTTGATTTCACAATTAAAGAACTTGTCAGAAGCTGAAACGAGAGCCGTGTGTGAACTAACAGTTTTAATCTAGTAAACTTCTCTGAAGCCTTCCTAAATTTATCTCAGGATTTAAATAAAAGTGAAATAATCTTACAGTGTGCAGTAACTGTGGGGCACAGGAGCACAGCTGTCCTGTTTTTAGACTAAAACAGCATAAAGATGTGATATAACGTTTTCTAACGGGTAACAGGAGGCTACAGGAGAAGGAGTGCAAGGGTTGTGTTTAAAGCAAATATAAGCTGTCACAGTCTGCTTGGGTAAAGATGTACAGTTTCAACTACTGATGTGGGTGGGGGACACCCCAGACCTATTTTAGGCCCAGACTGCAGCATTTTATAAGGAATTACTGCATGAAATAGGATTTATGTAAACTAACTCAATAGAGTTATGTGATATTGTGATTGTTTTACCTAATGAGGGAATCCATAAGGCCGGGCTACTCCAAGTATTGGATCTTGAGAGGAAAAAAAAGGAGTATAAAACCAATTACATGATAAAGCCAGGGTGAATGCCTTCTCAGAACGAGCTTGTCTAGTGACGTATTGGTTTAAGGGGGGTAGTGCAGTCTAAAGACAAAATTGCCTTGACCCCTGCAGCAGAAACCGTTTTTGATGTTTTGAAACAAGCTTTCTTGCAGGCACTGGCCCTGGACAGGATTCCCTCAGACGGATCATCTGTATGTAATCTGTGTGTAAGTGAAAGAAATGGATCGTGAGCTGTTGTGCTGGTGCAGGAGGCATGGAGATAGGCATCGTCTGGTGGGTTATTATTATTCAGGACCCCTTGATGCGGTGGCCAAGGGGCCGTGTTTATGTGTTGTGCAGGCTACCTGCCTGGCTGTATAAACTGTGAATAATCTGGTGTAGAACTGGCAGACCGAATGAAAAGATTTAATTGAAACTTGTAAATATGCTAAATGGAAAATTGTAGCAATTTATATAAACTGTATATATACATTTGGTGTATGCCACAATTTTGGATGGCAGTGAAGGAATAGGGATTTCCCCACCATGGCAGGGACTCCAGTTAAGAATGCTGGGTTTGTCTCTGAACTGTTAGAAGCTTTGCAGCTGCTGACTGAAGTAGCTGTGGTAAAGTGTAAATCACATAATAAAGAAATGTTTCCAGTAACTCGAGGGAACAACTTTGCAGATGTAGCTGTCAGGTGAGCAGTACTTGTAGAACAGGAGTCTGAGACCCCTGTGAGACCTCTATTGGTAAAAAGGGGACAGCTGAAGGATATTCAGGCTGAGGCCTCTAAGGCAGAGAAAAGGACATGGTTAGAAAAGAGTGTGGTGCTGCCAACATACTGGACACTCTGCAGGCCCTTACAGCCTAATGCTCTTTATAGCTCGACAAATGCACTCTGTCGGACACCTGAGTGGGGACCGTGTTTGAAGCAGTAGCCACTTATGTGGTATCTCAATGTGATGCTTATCAAAGGAACTCAACTACAGTTCAGGTGCAGGTGCTACAGCTCAAAAGGCCTGCTCCTGAGAACCTTTCATGCAGTAGCAAATGTTTACAATTTACATTTGTAAAGGGAAACCTTGGCTCTTATAATCTGTTTTCCCAGTGGGTTGCTGTCACTGCCTCTGTGTCTACCAAACACTTGATGATGGAGATAAGCCCTCGGTGGGCACTGACCTACCACTTGTATTATGATCAAGGGACAGGCTGTGGCTGGATTATTCGGGGTGAGATGGACTGAGATCACCCTCAGTCTGCTGGAACAGTGGAATGAAGGAACAGAACTCTAAAAGATCGACTAGACATCAGACTGAAGGAACGCCATGGAATGCGGGCTGGATCAAACAGAACTGTGTAATAGAGCCTGTTTGATATTATCACAAGCCAATCAACAAACCTTCCTAGAGGGATGAATTTGGCTAATGGATTGTTGAATTTGCTAATTCTCTATTGTAGTATTGTAGGTTGTTAATTGAAGTGATGCATGGGGCTGGTGAACAGGTGCTGGACGCTTGGAGACCTCCAGTAGAGGGAAGACACGACCTGATACCTGGCGAGTGGGTGTGGTGAGGAAGATATACCCTGCCAGATGTTGCAACCCTGCTGGGAAGGACCATATCAAGTGCAACTGACTATCGACTCTGAGTGATAGGACGAGATCGCTGGATCTACGCATTGCACCGACACCGAACCACTGCACCAGAGACTGAGTGAACATTAATTATTATATTGTCAGTGTTTCTGTGTTTGTTGAGCTTCCTGAGGGGGGGCGACAGTGTACCTGTTAAGTTTAATGAGTTTTACTTTGATAAAATGGGGATATGGAATCAATACTTTATCAGTCAGCCACAAATAATAATCAGAGCTCATGTTGGGATTGTATTGCTATAAAAGATGCTCATGGGAGTAATCCCCTTTGATAGAGGTGATTATTTAGGTTTATTGGCATGGGTAAATAGCCCTGCTTTTAGTCTGAGTGTAACTCAGATCTATTAAAATGGAAATAACTGTATGCTCCTCGCTATAATCACAGTTTTAGGCCATTCTCTATTAGGGTGATAGACAGCTGTTTAGGTGAGCAAAGACTAAACAGTACTTGTATTCTAGACAATTATTAGCAAATGAATGACTTAGCAAAGCACATCTATGATGAAGAAAAATATATATCACAATTATAATCCAGATGATTGGGGCATTGGTGCATGGCTACAGTCTGTGCTAGGAACCTGGAGAGGGTCTCTGGTTCAATACATATTTGTGTGTCTGGTATTATTCGTTATGATCATACTGTTAATATCCTGCTTGAAAAACATGTGGACTAAAGCTGCTGCTTCTGTGCTAATTGTACGCCCTGAAGGGATCATGAAGGTAAAAAAAAATGTAGAGAAAGGTTCTCCTATCTAGTGGCAGAACCTGATGGGTAGAACAATATAGTTTTAAGGGGAGTTACCCTTGGGAGTGATTCCCATAGATGCACATTATTATTATGGTTTGTTTGTTTATAATAAGATGTTTTGCAGGAACGGACCAAAGAGAAATTTTACAACTTCAGCTAGAATTGTTCTGCAAAACGGCACAGCTGAGGCAGTGGAACAATGTGTAGATTTTTCTAAGAGTTATTACCCAGCTGTTGACCAATCTTGTAAAAAACCCCTAAGAAAAATGCTGGGCTCCAGCCCACAGGGATTTACCTGTGCTGTAAGAACTAATGCGTGAATAAGGAGACTGGATTCTGGTGAAAGACAGGAAAAAGAGGTGGTGTTCGCTCAGGTGGAGGGGGTCGTGCCAGGTGCCCTGAATTCATGCTTCCCACTGTAAAAAGGTCACAAACGAACTGAGCAAAGAGCAGGAGTGATGTCTCCACAGGGATAGATGGGGATCACATGCTTGGGACTGATGTGCCCAGCCTTTTTCCTTTTTATGTGGAAGCCTGTCACCCAGAAGCCCAGAAAGAGGAAGAATCTAAACGCGAAGCCTCTTTGTATACAAACTGGCTGAATGAAACTGATAATGAGGGGGATATGAGTAATTTGTGGTACAAATTTATAAATCATACTGTAAAGTTAAAGAAATTTAATGCATCTTGTTATGTATGTGCTTTAATGCCTCATTCTACAGCCTCACCCATTTCTCTCCTGGTTAGAATCACATCACTGTTTGGGCCAGGGGGAATGTTTTTCTTTAAGTAACTAACACCGATTATAGTAGCTGTGATACTTGTCTTCCTGTTTTTGTGTTGCTGTTCGACTTGTATTATTCCAATGCTTCAAAATATGGTAATGAATATGTTTGCGCATCAGTATGTTCTGGTAAGAACGCAAGAACCCGAAGTATGGGAGCCTCCTGGGAGTCCATATGAAGAATCAAACTTTTAATCATTTTCAAGAATAAAAAGGAGGGAATTGTAGTGGAAATCTAATGAGTTAATTGATTCTTAAAAATGTAGAGAGCTTTACAAAAAATATATTGGTGCTTTTAGATAATATTTCAAGGATATAACTGCTATGCTACAGTACGTGCAGAATTTTAGAAAACAGTTCGTCAACAAAGTACACTGTTTAGGTTAGTTTAGAAGACAATGTACCAAAATAATATATGCTGTCTGGGTCATTAGAATTAGCTGAAAGTAACTGATAAGCTTTGAATAACAAATCTAGTTTTTCTTCTCTCGCTCTATGATGTAATCTGTTTTCTCTTAGAGAAAGGGGAAGTTTTAGAAGGGACCAAGTGCTGAACTTTTTTTTACAGCGCAACGTCTTATAAAAACCCTGTACTGCTTGTAACAAATTGAGTCTCTGGTTGCACTTGGCGAAGTGGCAGCAGGGCTCCCAATATTGCAATATTGAAATAAAGACCTTACTCAGGTGAGAACTCTCTCTTGTGGCTTCCTTGATAGTTATATTTCCATGACAGAGGATTCTCAGATCCATAAACATGATAATGAAATTATCAGTGTTTGATAATTTATACTTAATAGATGCATCAAGTTGTTCACATTCTAATTGTGATTCTAATGTAATGTTGTACTGGTAGTTCTAGCTACTTAAAATCGAGACACTAACTTATGAAAGCTGAAATATGTTTGCATCAAAAGAGGTAATTTACTAACATTTAGTAAAGTCCGGTAAATAGGTATGCAAAAATGTAACGTAAAGAAAAGGATGGGATCAGAAACAGAGCAATACACAAACTCAGGATAAAACTCAGATAACTAATTTCAATGCAGAGAACTATATGAAATATTCAGAGGAATACAGGTAACACAGGTTACACAGGAATACAGGTTCTGTACCTTCACTTGATTCCATGCTTAGTCCAGTGGAACCTGGCTTATGTCTCTCCTTATTGGATTAGATGAGGAGAGCAGGAGACAATTGAAATGACAGACATATCTTACATGGTGAGTTTTAGCTCAGATTCTGAAACAGGCCATGACATTACCTCCACCGTGTCTCAGAATCTGCTCAGAAGCACAAAGATGAATCAGATGGGTTTTGAGAAAGTGGTGGAAGTTTTATGGACAGATCCACGAAAGTGATGGAAAGCTTAAGAAACAATCAAACTGCAGATTCTCTGAAGAAAACAACTTCCCCTGTGAGTCATGGTAATGTCATAGCCTGGACATAATCTTTATAGAATAAGTAGAAAATCTTTATCAACCTGTTTCAGCAATTTTAGCTTGAATAAAATACCAGACACTAAACACATGATATTCTTCTGAAATCACATAACTTGAGCTCAGTTATTTGTTATTGTAAAGGTTTAATATTCCAACAGTCAACAAATTCCCATTTCAAATGGAAATAGACTTATTGTATACAGAATATGCCCAAAGAGCACAAAATGTAAAACATAAAATATTGTTATAAAATATTCATTGTGCATTAATATACAGTAAAACCATATATACTTAATTGTAAACCTAAATTAATTGAATGGATAATCACAGGGTAATAATGGTGTTTTCACTTGTTTATGTATAATAAACTATTGGGTATTTTTACTTGATTATATAACATATTACCTCGATGAGAGCGTGTAGCTCCTAGTTCAATTGCAAGGAAAAGCTTGGGTTCAAGATCTAGAAAACAATAATAGCACAAAAATAAATTAATCTCTCACTTTCTATTAGAATATTAAAACCTTCAGACTGGTAGACCTTTTTTATGTAGCAATATGGTAATCAATCACTTTTTAGCACTTTTCAGAGCCTAAAATCAATAGATAGGAGACAAGATGTTTAATATTTAATAATGCACTTTTAGAAAAGGAACATAGATTCTCAGTTACTTCGGACTACTGGGTTGGTCATTCGGGTTTTCAGAGACATAGGCCTCTGAAATGCCATTTTATGTAAATAATATTAGGTTTAACATTGTATACAGTATGTGTAACCTTTTGTGGCTTCTAATCAGTCTCTCACTCAATTACTGTTTGTCCAGAACTCAATAAAGAACTCAGATTACTCAAGTTATATGGGTATAAAAAATATATATGTTCGGACATATATTTGACATTATTTATAACTATTTATATAACTACTTCGTCATCACACTAATAACGTCTTAACCCCCTATGTGTAACTATATAATTAAATATGGTTTTGTCCCTGATTTCTTTCAAAAGCTGCCTGGTCTTCATGGTCTATTTACTGTTTCACTCAGTGTTAAGGCTTCAAATTAAATATCTGTGTGACAATATAACAGATAGTTACTTTTATACTAAAGCCACTTTAGATACTTTAAATTGTGTAAATTACACATACACAGAGTGATTTATCAGTGTCATGGAAACTTTGGATAGAGTCAATACTTTTGCAAGATATTGCATGGAAATCCATTATTTCGAAACACAAACATATCTCAAAAATACATTGACAACATTTAAGGCATTTATAAATAGATTCATGTTTATAATGAGATTTTAAAACCTGAAAAATATGTCAATGTTGTTTAGTATAAAATAACATAATACAATAATCCCATACTTAAGAAGTAAATGAGCTGAGCATAAATTTCAGTTTACAAAGACAACCTGGCCAGGATGTAAATAGAGAACTCCGACAAATAACACGAAATAATATTAAAAAGACTTATTAAAATTAAATAGAGAATATGGCAAAATATATGGCCTGGGGCCATGTTAACACATCACTACAGGACATATCAATGGAACTGAATTCTGCCTAAAATTAAATTACTTCCACTTTTACAGTTCAATCTGAAAGATTACTAAATTGAAATATGGAACACAGAACTACAACATATTATGAAGTTAAGGTGTTTTCTTAATGTTACAATTAAACTGAACCTAGAAAATTCACAGAGAGGGCAATTCACAATTAAAGAATACAGGCTCAAAATGTGCCACGATCATAAGCCCCTCCTCTTAAGGGCGCTCCCTTTCTTGTTTGTATTGATTTTCCTGCACCTGATCCTGTTCCAGCCCTTCCCTTTAAAAGCCAGATGACATTCCAGGCTCAGCTTTGGAAGATAGATACCCAGCAGCCTGCCTATCAGCGAGTGCTCGATGGCACAGGTTTCACTACAGCGTCTTGATCATCTGGGTCCAGGGCTGGCCCCGTTACCCTTTTATATTCCCCCAACCCTTCGCCAGATCCTGCTCCGGATTTCAACTCTTGTCTTGTTTGTCATGGATGGATCACCCGGCTCTGGACTTTTGCTCACCCATGGATTTTCTTAAGGACCCCCTTTGGACTTGTTTGCCTTGGCCACGCCCCCCTGAGCACCATTGCACCGTCGACACACCCCCCTGTTCTCCTAGTCTTTTTTACTCGTGTTTGTTGCACTCCCTTACAGATTTTATCATCTGCATAGGGTCCTGAAAAACGCTTAGTGACAGAATGGTTGAGTGAAACATAGTATCTAGTGACTCATTAAACACAAAACATAGTATTTTATTTTGTAAGGTATATCACATTGCAATTATAAAATGCAATCATAACTCTTTATTGGACACATTTTGACACAACTATTTACAGATGCAGCCATTCAAAATGCGCGAGCGATACCGCATTATTTTCCAGTACGCTGTACGCAGTCTACCGCAAGCTACCGGTAAATACCGCGAGTTACCGTAAATTTTCCTATAATACGACAAGCAAAATATAGTATCCGGAATTTCCGCAAGGTGGAGCTAATAAAGCTCAACCTCTCATGTTTGAGCTGTTGCCATCAAAGTCTTTAACGAAGATATTACTAATATAATTAATAATGAATGACCTTGGACAAGCTGTAAGTGTAAACTCAAAGTATTGCCCTGGTCAACATTCTTTTTTTCATTGACCGTCTTTGTAAAAGTAACACCACAGCATTTCGCAATCACGCATTGGTTTCCAATCATGCAAAGTACAGTAATTTTTGAGAATCGATTCACCATGCCTTTCACATGCTCATAAAAGAGATTGATTTAGGAACATAAACATATTACTGTATGCAAACTGTACTGTATACAGTATGTACTGTATATGTATATTTAATGTCTTAACTGTGCCCGTTTAAGTATTGAATATTTATATGGAATTTTACCACCGAAGGGAAATCTTAGTGCCTGAGCATAAAAAGAATAGGAGCATACTGCAACGCGTGTGAAGGCCATAAAGGATATTAATTTTGGAACATAAACATACAGTATATGGCTGGTCTCGGTACTTTAAAGAAAACATACACGAAACATGGTTTCATTATGACCAGAATCTGTCTTGAGATATTTTTAACTTGATTTACAGTATTTGAGAGGTATGTCTTAACACCGATACTACAGTGCGTAAATACTGCTCACGTATATGTTTCTAGGTTTATATTATGCATTTCATATGGTCAAATTACTTTTGAGCAATTAATAAGAAGCGCAAAACGGTATGCGTTTTAGTTTCGTTTTGTGCTGGGACTCTGCTTTTCACAATGTCGCCGTGGATTGATTAGAGATATCAAGTACATACAAGTCATTTTTTAAATGTTGTAGTTCGTCTTGTAAAAATGTTACGAGTACATCATCTGTCAACAATTACACAGGTTCTGTTTCCATATTGCGGATTTTGGTTACGTAATATTATTTTCTAAATTTCACGTTGTGAATATATGATTTGGGCAAACAGAGCCGCAAAGAAGTACATTATGGGTTGTTGTTTTTTTTTTTGCAGTTTTATCTAGAACAAGCGATGCTTAAACCTTTGTCTGCTTCTTGTGAAACTATCCACACGACAGTTACAGTACCTAGGAGTTGACTTCAGTGATGTCACTGATGGGATGTTTCTAAAAATCCATCCTCTGTAAAACGTCTTCTCTAGTTGTCCTGCATATGTATTCGCTAATGAAGCTGTGTGTTCTGAGCCTGGATCTCTACATTTCTCTATGAACCAGCTTAGAGGGCTAAAGACAGCTTGTGTTTAAATTGAATGTAAGGCAATTTATGCTTCTAAAGTCATGGTCAGCATTTATTATTGTACTGTGCTGTAAACTTGTTCTGTGCCTAGTCACATTATTTTATAGCGTTTTTATAGCGTTATCAAATCCGGTGGCGCTGTGTGTTAGTTTCCTGAATCCCATGTCACATGGTCTGTGATTGAATCCCATGGAACTATGACTTTATTTTTTAACAAACATTTCTTTGAAAAAATTAAACGTTTCCCTTGGTCAGAGATTAAATAAAACCTCACTCGCACCAAACAAATTTATATTTCTAAATATCACAACATGATCGAATTTAAGTCTTTTTAATAACAATGAATAGTCACCTATGCATTACAAAATAAACATTTATATTGATTTGAATCGCGTTTTGATTTAAATCATAAACGCGTGTTTAAATATATGTGTTTAAAGGCGATATACTGTATAAAAGTGCTGATTCTTATGGAATGAGCCTGTGAAAACCGGTTTAATTCGTCACAGCCAGCACTCCAGCAGAGAGGGGGTTGTACTCGTAAAGTAGAAGCAGGCGAGATTTCCAGCGAAAGACACCTCCCCCCCCCCTCACACTATTCAAATTGTATTACAGCATTGTAATTACACATTGTAATTGTATTACACATTGTACACATGCTTAAAAGAGAAGAGAGAAAACGCAAGCCTTCTTCAGGTGTGAGGGTCTTCTGCTCAGAATGAAACGCTAAAATGTAATGTAGGCTCTGAATGGGTTCAATTATGATTTGGGCTTGATTAAGGTCGCTGCCTTTCATCTAAAACCCTACTTGAATCCTTCTAAACTAAAAATCAGTGTTAGTGAGTTCTAAATAAAGAAGTATCCAGGTAACAGTGAAACGTGCGGACAGTCTGGGGAGATCGCCCGTTTTCCATGTAAATAGTTCCCTGGTTCCGCTCCCCTTGGTGTTTCTCTTGCTCTCTCTCGGGTCACCTGATCATTAGCTCGAAAGATTTCAGTGCTTTGTGTATATTCTAATGGTAGTGGGGGCAGGGTGTGTGGGAACAGGTTTGGTTGAAATTGCATTGGAGATCTATGTTCTTCACACCTGAAACATTTTCTCTGAAAGCATTTTCTTCGCAGTTTAGCCGATCTTGTTACAGCATGTTACAGTTTACTATTATTAACCATATTAATTTTAAGTGCTTAATGCCATTTTTTGACCAGGCACGAATATTCTTAAGTCCATATCTTCGCAAGGGAATCAGTGCGAATTGCAATACTAATTAAATGACCGCAGGCACTTTCCACCCCCTCTGCCAGCAGGAACATTCCTATTCTTAGCTCAGCAGCTCATTACAAACCAGGTTTTTTTACAGAGCGATACAGCTTTGCGTTGTGAATCTGTTTTTCCGTGTTTACAAAGAAAGTGGAATACAGTGATACTACCTGCTATACAGATACATATGTTTAGATATTAAGACCCTTAAATTAATATCATAATTAATAATAATGATTATAATGATATTAATGTTAATTGGCCAGTGAAAGCTCTCCTGTCCTTCACATCAATGCCTGAAACATTTTACCGAACCCAGGATTTTACAGAGAGGGAGGAGGCACGGAGCTCAGCAGTACAGAACAAACATTCTGCTGCCTGGAGCGCTTATGGCAGCAATCGCGTCTGCATTTATAACTTAGTTTTTAAAATTAATCAAGCAATATGAAGCATCTCTTTTTTCTTTTAAGTCCCTTAATTATCATTAAGCACAGCTTTCTCACCACTTAGACTACTTTTTGATACCATCCTTAGTCAAACCAGAAACGTGTTGTTCTGTCTAATGACATTACAAGTGGAAAGATTACAGATTTTAATCGTCTTTAATTTTGTTACGTTATACATTTTAGAAACGTTTCATCCATACAAACACCACAAAACTATTTTCGATTGTATTTCTGAATAGTATGTTACACTTAGTTCACTGTTTTAAATACATCTAATTAAGAAAGTTAGGTGTTAGCATAAACTATTAGCAATCAATAATATTAAATTTAGCACTGTAATAAGTTGTTGCACTTTCCCCCGCATCTTGTAAAAATATATTTTCATTGTTCAAATATACATTAAGTCTGACTATCATATAATAAGTTAAATACAAAACTAAAGAAAACTTAGGGTTAAATATAATTCAAAATATTTTGCTAACAATGTTAACTGTTTATGAATAATAAAATGTATTAACTAAGGAGTAGGATGGCACAGTTGTTAGTATGTTTTTTGTTTTGTTTCTTTTTCATAAATACAACAGTAGTACCTGATGTCTCAGTGGCTTTCAAAATTAAATTATGCATGCAAACCTGTGAACTAGAAAGATACTGTAACTACGATATCCATCCATTTATAATGGTGGCGAAGTGGTTAGCATTGCTGTCTTGCAGCACTGGGGTCCTAGGTTCAATTCCTGCCATCCTGTGTGTGTGGGGTTTACATGTTCTCTCTGGGTTACATGGTTTTTCTCCATATGTGTGATATGACTCCCTCTCACACTCCAAAACATACTGGTAAGTTAATTGGTTTGGTTTTGAAAACTGGCCCTGGTGTGTGTGTGTTTGTGTCTGTCTGTCCTGTGATAGACTGGCGCTATGTCCAGGGTGTATTCTGCCTTGTGTCCGTTGCTTACTGGGATAGGCTCCAAATCCTCTGTACTGGATAAAGAGATTAGAAATGGATGGAAGTAAAGGCACTGTGTGGATGGAACTATACATAGTGTTAGAAACCCACTATGAAATGGCAGCATCTCACTGAGAATAAAATATCTTATAGTGCTGGCTTAAGGAAACAGCCTTTCCACCTCTCTTGCACATCAGTATCCATACCTAGTTATTTAAACAAATTGCCTCTAATTATAAACATCTTAATATGCTGGCTCTGTGGATCCACATCAGCTATGTTTGCCCATTCCTTCAATTCATGTGCATCCAACACACAGTTCAATGCCAGCAACTACACATAATCTAAAATACAATCCTTATTTCAGTATCTATGTAAACATATAGTCTGTTAACTTCATCATCTTCATCAAAAGTATGCCTAACCCCATTAGGAAGTGTTCTTGTTATAAGTGTATTCCTCAGCTTTCCCCAAATTATCTTTTATCCTGCAATAACTTACTCCAACACTTAAATCTCCAAAAGCTGCTTGTGTTAATTTCTTTAAATCACACATATCATGTGTAAATACTGGCCATGTAATACTCTGCATTGTGGAATAATAGTTTATTTTAAAGGGAACCAGAGAAACTAAGAACTAGAGAAATCAAGAAAGGCTTTTTTTTCTAGAATTAATAAATGCACATCCTGTTCACTGGGGAAATTAAATCCACACTGAGCAGTCTTCAATATGTTCAGAATATGACAGCAAGAATCCTATCAGGGATGCATTACACCTGTTTTCAAGTCCTTGCACTGGTTACCTATCAGATTTTGAGTCAACTTCAAAATCCTTATCCTCCTTATATACTGTCCTACAACTGTTATTATTGATCACCGAATTATTGTACTTGACATGACTTCATTCAGCCTTTCCTGAACGTCTATGACAGGCAGAGAGAGTGCTGTTTCTGGTGCGATCTTTTGCAGCTGACATTTCACTCTTTTAAACAAACAAGAAATTAGATTGCTCATAAATCACTTATCCTATATAAATACAGCGTAATTGCCCTCCGAAAATCCTCTTTTTCTTGTTCGTTTTAGAGACCTTGATCGAAACTGATTTTAGATGTCAGAAAGGATTTCTTTTCTCTGTATTTCCTACATTGCTTTGTCGAGATTTTAACTTTATATCTAACTTTATATCTAGGCTCAGATTTCAACTATAAATCGTACAGTAATTAATAGCAGTAAATACTGATGTTTTGCGCCCTCTTACCACAAAAATATATGTTTTGCAGTTGGGATTAACTTTATTTCGTACGCGTAGCTACTCCGATTCGGACACCGAACAGTTAAAGATGGCGGCAAATCAGACACCCAGAGAGGGGGGGGGGGCGTCTTCTCGCCTCCATAACTAAAATGCCAAATAGGAGTGGCTTAAGCAACATACACAGTCATGTAACTGACAGTTTAAGGTAGCCTATCGTGTAAATTTCGCTTTGTTGCTGATAGGTTAAGCTTTCGAAACTCTGCCCCAAAGTCATGTGACTGATTTTTCGCTCTGTTTCGTTGGTTAAACGCAATGATCACAAGCACCACCATGGTAACGGGGATGTGTAGTTTTTAATTCCGTTTGAATTATAACTGTACGTACTGTCTTCATATTTGGCCAGGGCTTTAGGTGCCGTCGTCTCCGCTTTAAAGGTACCCCCGTGCTGGAAGATTTTGACCTCGGAACGTTTGCCCAGCGTAGTTATAGTGGACATAAAAACAAAAGTTCGCTGGCAATATATCCTAGAAGACACAGACCGGTGCCAAACCGGTAAATGCCTGATGAACTAGGGATTGGACAGTTTCCAAGTGCTTGTACAATCGATGGAAATGTTCAAATAAATGTGCAAAAGAAATAAACAAAATAATCATTTATTTCTTTATCATATTGGCTAGCTAATGTCCTCTCTTTGCTAGTTAGTGGCTGTGTTTCTGCGTTGGGTAGCAACGGGTGACTGTTCTCAGGCGGAAGATGTAAACAGCTTAATGTTCGTGTTAAATAATTTTTAAAAATTAAAATTCATTCTATACAGCAATCACATATTTGGGTACCGTTTCATAAAACTTTCATGCTTAAAATGTTTAGGGAGAAATGGAAGACTGGTGTGTATTTTTTCTTTAAACTATCAAGACCAGCCATACACAGTACAGTTTATGTACATACAGTAATGTTTATGTTCCTAAATTAATATTGTTTATGACCTTCAGATGCGTTATGCTCCTCTTCTTTTTATGCTCAGCTACCAAAATTTCCCTTTAGTGGTAAAATTCCATATAAATATTCAAAACTAAGCGGATTGAAACGTGCACAGTAAAGACATTAAATGATTAAATCTTTTCACTACCAACCAATGCACCACGAGTGCCCCTGTCGGTCATTTTGGCCAGCCCTGCGGGTAGGTTACTGTACCGCGGGTTTTTACCACTCATTTTGAATGGCTGCATCTGTAATTGCACCTAAGAAGCCTTTTCAGGCCCATCATCCCTTGTGAAGTAACTAGTAATCAGTAATCATGGGAATCTAGAAGGGCCACTGGTATTGAGCAACCAGTGAGCAACATCTGGTATTGTTGTTCTGTTGCTCATGAAGCATAAGAGCAATAGATTTTTAGGTCCTACAAATATTTCAGCTCTTCTGAAGGCAAGATCGCTTCCTTTTTTGCTCCTTTAATTTGGTAAATCCCACATTAACAGTCCTCCACAAATAAATAAATAAAAGAGACCCTTTTTATGCTGCCTCAGAAAACCCACATTTTAAACACTCAGTCACACCCACACCCACAAGAACTGGATTACAAAGGCTCGTACTGTCATGTCAATTTTACTATTGTGAAAACTGAAAGTTCTCTGTCCAGAAAAACAACTACTGAGGTCTGCAAAAGCAGCAGAAAAAGAGATTATGCACTTCGCTCCGTCTCTGTTCAGAGATATGCCAGAAAGCCTGAAAATCTGAAAGACCACAGAAACTCAAACTTGAATCTAGAAAACCTGAAACCTGATCTGTCTGAAACCAACATCAAGCACCGACCCAGTGATATCTGCCCACAACTCCAATTTTCTGAAGATTCACAATTTGCTTTCTCTGTCCGCTATATCTGTTTCACCCCATTCCTGCTTGACTCCTCGACCTCAGCTCTCACCGAGATCTAATCTCCTAGATGTGGTCTGTTGTAAATCACACCCAAATTCTTCATCCAAACACCACTGACTCAAAGAGTTACATTTACAGAGCTAATTCATAGGACATAGTAACAACCTGTTTTAACAAGCAAATCCCCAAGCCCTTTGGCCGTTTGTGATATTCCATTTACAGTCATATGTTGGAGTCAGGTCAGTAGCACAGACAAAAATGTAAACACACCCTTTTTATTCTCTAAGTCAGATAGCCTGTAAAAAGCTACAAAAACTACCGTAACTCGTGCATAGAGAAAAAAAAACAACTAAATCTAATCCATGATAAAGCAATGGAAAACAAAGAGAGCACAGATAAACAGAAGAATAGCAGCAACTACAGTACTGAATATCAGAAACCAAGAGCTGTAACTGAAAATGATAGAGATTCAGAGAAGAACCCTAAGATAAAATGAACCATGCATGAATGCAAAAAGTTTTAGTGTTTTAGTTAAACAGCAATATTGTGTTTATGTCTTAAATCACACCTGTAATCAATTTTTAACTGAATCTGAATAAGTCATTTGAAGAAACTGTTATTTTTGCAAACCTCCAAAAATACTCATAGTGGAGCACTTTATTTAAGTGGTGAAAATCATACTTTATATGTGTTTGACAAAGGTGCTAACACTATTTTAGCTATTTATAAATAAAAATGACATGACTGCAGATAATAACCATGCAGCGAGCCATCAGTAAGGGTCAGGGGTTAGTACGTGGATTTGGCACTACAATACTTTTTGCTTCCTGTATTATGGAATATAAAGATCTAAATTACTTTCATCCCACTGTCAATATTCAAGTTACTGATTCTGATTAATTTTTCACCTCTTTCCTAAATGGAGTGATGTTAGATTGTAGAAAGTTTGAAACCTCTAAGAGTATTATAAAATGGTTCTGTTTCAACAAAAATGATGAAACAAAGAATAACAAAATGCATATTGTCTACTGTTTTATTTTATTAAGCTCACCATATGATAAATACAATGAGTTGTGACTTACAGATGACAGGAAGATGCAATCTTCAGCAAAACCCAGGATTACCTGTTTCTTTCATCAATCTGTTTGAAGAAAATAACAAAATTACATAGACGTTACTAATATTTATTTTCCCAAAAGGATTCTGTGAAATGTTTTTAATGAGCAATTTTATCCTCTGTAGAATATCATGTCTGAAAGGAACTTTGTTCCGCCAAAATTGATTTGGCTGAGTAAAGTAAGGAGTGTTTGCATGTGCAAACAAAATTAAAAACAGACTTTTCCATGTTCTGTTTTTTGTGCTCTTGCAACACATTCAGTCACACCCACACCCACAAGAACTGCATTACAAAGGCTCGTACTGTCATGTCAATTTTACTATTGTGAAGACTGAAAGTTCTCTGTGCAGAAGAACAACTATGAAAGTCTGCAAAAGCGGCAGAAAAAGAGATTATGCATGAAGAATAATCTCACAATAGGCTGGTAATAAAGGAATTACAAGAAGGCCATTGGCCTATAGATAAAATAGATATAGATATAGATAAAAAGTTGAATTAATTTATTTAACAGTGTAATAGTTTTGCGACCTCTTTTCTAAAGTTTCACTTACTGTATTTAAACTATAATGATTGTAATGATTTTTTATAAAGCACATATTTTAATATGTGTTTTATTTTATTAAGCTCATCTTACACACAAAAATACTTTTTTAGATTTCCTTTTTTCTAGGTCCCTTTCAGTTTACAGTCTTTGGGTTAAAGATAAGTCTTTTTTTCAATCAGTTCTACTGCTCGTGACTGAAATGTTCCTTCCTAAGTAAATTGTGATCTGTACAAACTAAGAGATGTAAAAATTCTCCAAATCACAAAAAAAGAAATGACAGTACTACTAAATTCAGAAAGAATAAAAATAGATATAATACTAAGTGAGCAGCTAGTAACCCCTAATTATCTTTTTTAGAGCACTATATGATAAATACAATGAGTTGTGACTTACAGATGACAGGAAGATGCAATCTTCAGCAAAACCCAGGATTACCTGTTTCTTTCATCAATCTGTTTGAAGAAAATAACAAAATTACATAGACGTTACTAATATTTATTTTCCCAAAAGGATTCTTTGAAATGTTTTTAATGAGCAATTTTATCCTCTGTAGAATATCATGTCTGAAAGGAACTTTGTTCCGCCAAAATTGATTTGGCTGAGTAAAGTAAGGAGTGTTTGCATGTGCAAACAAAATTAAAAACAGACTTTTCCATGTTCTGTTTTTTGTGCTCTTGCAACACATTCAGTCACACCCACACCCACAAGAACTGCATTACAAAGGCTCGTACTGTCATGTCAATTTTACTATTGTGAAGACTGAAAGTTCTCTGTGCAGAAGAACAACTATGAAAGTCTGCAAAAGCGGCAGAAAAAGAGATTATGCATGAAGAATAATCTCACAATAGGCTGGTAATAAAGGAATTACAAGAAGGCCATTGGCCTATAGATAAAATAGATATAGATATAGATAAAAAGTTGAATTAATTTATTTAACAGTGTAATAGTTTTGCGACCTCTTTTCTAAAGTTTCACTTACTGTATTTAAACTATAATGATTGTAATGATTTTTATAAAATACATATTTTAATAATAATAAACTTTATTTTATATAGCACCTTTAAAGGTGGCTTCTCAAAGTGCTTTACAGAATGAGAACAATAAAGAAAAAGAATACACAAGATAAAACACAATTACAATATACAGAGGAGACCGTGGATGGTGGTACGAAGAAAAGCAGAGGGGTGAAGAATTGAACCAGTTAAGTAAAGGCTCTTCTAAAGAAGAAGGTTTTGAGTTTAGAAAAGGTGACTCCCTGATATAATTGGGGAGAAAGTTCCAGAGCTTGGGGGATAACAGGAGAAGGCCCTGTCATCCATACAATATAGACAGGCTTGGGGGACAGTTAGGAGAGCAGAATTAGAAGAGTGAAGGTTGAGAGGTGGGGAGTAGGGCGATAATAGTTCAGACAGGTACTGAGGTGTCAAGCCATACAGAGCCTTAGGGGTGAGCATGAGGATTTTAAAGTCCACACGGAATTTGACAGGAAGCCAGTGCAAGGACTCCAGGATAGGAGTAATGTGATAACTTGCACTAGACCTGGTCAGGATTGTGGCTGCTGAATTTTGGACATACTGCAGTTTGTTAAGAGTAGATTTAGATACCCCAGCGAGTAGAGCATGCTTATCATACAAAGAAAAATGTTTTTTAACTTTCTTTTCTCTAGATCCTTTTCAAATTTATCTCTTTATTAAAACAAAGCTGTTGTTTTTTCTAATCAGTTCAACCATGCATGACTGAAATGTAATTTCCTTTCCTTAGTAAATTATCTGTTCAAACTACTGTAGGAGTTTTGTGAATTTACTGTGACAATTTATTAATTGTAGTGGTAAACCACAAGGGGATTCTTTTATGGCTATTAGAAAATCAATCATCAGGAACAATCAGCTACGCACACATGGATTTAATACACGAGATCCTGGTGCAGGCCGAGGTTGCAAGATTTCTGCTGTCAGCGATGTGCCAGACAATGTCTCTCTCAGGACTGTCTAGTTAGTGTTAAGCATAACTAGGAATTCTCTGTGCACAGAAGGTGACTTTGCTGGTCCAAGAAAGTCACTCTTTCGGGGTGGAGGAAACTGATTTTCTCCCAGCGTAGCGCTACTGCTGAATAAAAACTTATTCAGGTTGTCGACAAGAGTCCAAAGGTATGCTCCGGTGATCAAACAGGGCATCCACGTTTGCTTTTGCTAGCGTTTCTCTACTGCAGACTAGACCACAGGATCAGAATTCCTTACATACGGGCTTTCCCCTGGCTGATGCTTTGCTGAAACGAGGTCTGAGTCCCTATATAGACCACACTGGCAGTCATGTGATTGTCTCTAAGGGTGCGTAACAATGGCTGGAGAAGCAATGTTCTGAGCTCTGCAGTGTCTTTTTACTAGAACAAACACAGGTGATGATTGGTTGAGAGTTTGAGACTCAAATGCCCCACAGGTTCCCAATTGGTTGGCAAAGGTGAGAGATGAGTAACAATAACTTCTAACCCCAGGAACATAAACCAGTTGAGCTTAAAGTTTACTAGACAATGAGGCACCAAGATGGTCGCATTTATCATGAGTAGTTCAGGTGGGTAGCTGCGTCAGCATGCGTAGGGTGGGCATAATATACATTAGCAAGCAAAGGCAAATTCAATGTAGGTTACTAGGTGGAACAGACAGTGTTTGCCAGAACATGATTCCCTGACACTCCTGAGACACTTTTTTTCACTATTCAGCCATCAAAACATCGACAATGAAGGAATTATAAGAAGGCAACGGGTCCTTAATAGATAATACATTTATTTTATTTAATTCATAATTTTAATTAATAGCCCTTATTCTGAAGTGGAGGTTTTACTAATTTGAACTACAATGATTGCAGTTATTGTTGAGAGATTCTGGTGAGCTATTATTTGTTAATCAAAAATAATAAAACAAAAGCTGTCAGCTCATATTCTGCAGTATTCCATTAACAAACTATGGAGTGGAAAATAAAATATGTTTAATTTAAAGTGTTCCACCAAAAGAAAGCTCCACAGCCAAAACATTGTTTTCTATTTCTTTTCAGCATGGAATAAGCCTATTACTTGTTCCTTTGCAGCCTACGCATGCTGACACAGCTACCCATCTGAACTACTAGGGAGAGAGAAAGGCTACCGAAAGACTGAATGAGGGCTGTGAGGACAGTTGAAACATCTGATACAGACATTTCAGATGAAGGAAGTGTGACATAGAGTAGGAAGGAGAGGGAACATGTCAGGTAAGAATGAAGTCATAATAACTATGAAATACTCTAGAGGAACTACAGTATGTAGACAGATCAAGTTCAAACACATTTTGATAAAACAAACAGGTTGTAACGCTGCTCTGTAGAGGTGAAAAGGATCCGATGCAGATGCAGGAGTCGCAGGGAGGTAAGTAAACGTACCGAGCGAATCCAGGAGCTGAGTCGTAGTCCGAAGGCGAAGGTAGGTCGAGATCCGGTAAAGGCACTGGTGGCGAACAATCCAAAACGTGTGACAGAATCGTGGTCGAAAAGAGAGCTACAGGGTCAAATCCAAAACAGGCTACGATAGCAAACAATCCAAGGGGCGAGACGAGATCCGAAGTCCGAAGGCAAAAGGTGCAGGCAGAATTCCAGGAAGGCAAAAGAGGGGTAAGAACGCTAGGCTGAGCAACAAGTAGAGAACTCAATACCGAGCAACGGGAATCAGGTAAGAATGGTATAAATAACCCGGCGTGCCGCACGGTAGAGCAATTGCAGGTGTGTTAACTCGTGCGGCGGCGCTTGTTAGTAGTAATCCGCTGCTGGTGCTGATTGGCTCGCTTACGTGTTGATCTCAGCTGGCTGGTGGTCGTGACAGTACCCCCCCCTTCACGGGTGGCTCCCGACGCCCGAGACGGCCGATTAGGATAGTCCCTGTGAAAGTCACTGATTAGTGTAGGGTCCAAAATATCCTTCTCTGGAACCCAAGATCTCTCCTCGGCACCAAAACCCTCCCAGTCGACTAAATACTGAAGGGTACCGCGGTTCCATCTGGAGTCAATGATCTTGTGGACCGTATAAGCCGGGCGCCCCTGAATGCGACGAGGAGGTGGCGGGCAATGTTGGGGAGCCGCAAGGGGCGAGCGGTAAACAGGTTTCAGGAGGGAGACATGAAATGAGGGGTGGATTCTGAGGGTAGGGGGGAGAGCAAGGCGGAAGGTAACCGGGGTGATCCGGGAAAGATTCCGGAAGGGACCGATATATCTAGGCCCAAGCTTTTTGGAAGGCTGCTGTATAGGTAGGTTCCATGTAGATAACCAAACAAACTCTCCTTTCCGAAAACGAGGGGCTGGTCTGCGGTGTCGGTTAGCGAATTTGGCGTGGCGCTGGGTTGACTTAATAAGAGCTGTCCTCGCCATTTTCCAGGTCCTTCGCAGTATGGCAATATATTGTTGCACGGACGGCACTGCCGTGAGTGGAGGTGTGACAGGGATGAGTGTGGGCTGATAACCTAAAGAACAAAGGAAGGGAGAGAGACCTGTGGAGGAGGAGGTAAGAGAATTGTGGGCATATTCTGCCCAGGGAAGTAGTGATGACCAATCATCCTGTGAGCTGGAGGTGAAGGCTCTCAAAAAGGTCAGGAGGCTCGGTATTCTGTAACGCTGCTCTGTAGAGGTGAAAAGGATCCGATGCAGATGCAGGAGTCGCAGGGAGGTAAGTAAACGTACCGACCGAATCCAGGAGCTGAGTCGTAGTCCGAAGGCGAAGGTAGGTCGAGATCCGGTAAAGGCACTGGTGGCGAACAATCCAAAACGTGAGACAGAATCGTGGTCGAAAAGAGAGCTACAGGGTCAAATCCAAAACAGGCTACGATAGCAAACAATCCAAGGGGCGAGACGAGATCCGAAGTCCGAAGGCAAAAGGTGCAGGCAGAATTCCAGGAAGGCAAAAGAGGGGTAAGAACGCTAGGCTGAGCAACAAGTAGAGAACTCAATACCGAGCAACGGGAATCAGGTAAGAATGGTATAAATAACTCGGCGTGCCGCACGGTAGAGCAATTGCAGGTGTGTTAACTCGTGCGGCGGCGCTTGTTAGTAGTAATCCGCTGCTGGTGCTGATTGGCTCGCTTACGTGTTGATCTAGCTGGCTGGTGGTCGTGACACAGGTAAATTGAAGCCACATGGCTAGGTTAGTGATTTATCTAACTAACTGCTTCACAATGCACAGTCATCTGCACTGTGGACTGCAGAACCATAGAAAACACTGCAGAAATGATGTAAAGACTGGACTCAGCTTGGGACTAAGACTCCACCCATCTGAACCTACAGGAGACTTCACTGAAGATGCCCCTGTCAGCTATTTCATTAATGATTCAGGGATCTGTGGCAGAGGGCTGAATATTCTGAACACACTGCCCATTGGCTATTAACTGAGCTATAAAACATTTTACAGATTCCCGGATAACATGAGTACAGATCAAACCAAAAAATACCAAAACACAGAAATAAGGCAGAAGCTTTAGAAGTGGTTGAATCTTACTGGAGCTACTGAAATTTTACGCGAAAAAACAGTCATATAGTTGGTGATGAATTTACCACTAAAGACAGGGAATGAAACTACTGGACCAGAAGTATTGACAATTATATCACTGTACAATTAGTACAGGTGAAAGGGATAAAGTTTGTATCTGTCTCATTTAGACTGATGTTTTCAATTATGGTCACCACATTATTGATGAGATATTGTTGCTACAGAATCAGTTCAGAGGAGCAACCAGATAGTACATTGTGAGGCTGAAGGAAGTGTCTCACACTGACAGTCTGAAAGAACTGAGTCTCTTCAGGCTGAAGGAACTGAGTCTCTTCAGGCTGAAGGGAGTGTCCTACACTGACAGCCTAAAGGAAACAAGTCTTTTTAGACACTGACACTGACAGGCTGAATAAACTAATTTTCAATCAAGATAAGGTCATTCCTATATTGACTCAAGCTGCCCAGCCATGTTGTTGACTGAATGTGCTGAATAGAATGTTGCTCATTGGCATCTCATTTTTAACTGTTTTTATAAAGAATTAATAAAAATTCCTTACACCTATAAAGCACTTCTCTGGTGTTATCATATTTTTTCCCTCTGTGGGATATCAATAATCACTCATTTGTCGACTGTTGCAGCAATGAAGGTCTTTTATTTTACATGCATGGGAATTACACTTTAGTCCAAAAGACTACACCCTGCAACTCAACTTTTTTTCTCTTTAATTGGTTTGCTTTTATTTTCTGAAGGTACTAAATGAAGGTGGGGGCCAGAGTCTAACCTTGTTGCTACGCTTAACAGTTGTTTTCTACCTAAGCTTGCTTGTACAAAAGTTGTTTTTTAAAACCTTACAGACAATGAATACAAAGTTCATGGCTCATACCAAATATGTAGAAATTAATTCTTCAAAAATTTTCAACCCAACATGAGAATCAAAGCGCTTTTCAGGTAATGAGGACTCCCCACCTCCACCAATGTGCAGTATCCACCTGCATGATGCAACAGGAACCAAAGTGCGCCAGTATTCTCACCACATATCAGCTATCAGTGGGGAGGAGAACAGTATGATGAAGCCAGTTCATACATGGGCAGTTAACTGGTCATCCTGTTATTGTTGTCTCTGCCTACTTCTTTTTTTAATCAATCTGTCTACATAATGAGGAGAAGGAGTCAGATAATTAAAATTACTCTTGCAACTGTTGGATGATCAGACTTCCTGCTTTCTTTATGTCGATAGGGATCTTGGTGAGGCTGGGCGTTGAGCAGGACTGTCAGAGTCAGTAGATCTTGCTCTCCTGCAGGTTTAGATATGTAGGATGGACACAGACAGAGGGATCAACCATCTGATGGTGAGACAGAGTCTCTTCTGTGATCAGTCATAGGGAGTAACAGCAGAGACAGGCTGAGGGCTCAGGGACATCAATGGGGGATTGTGGGCTCAGTCTGACTGAATGGCTTGGAGACAGCAGGACTTTCAGCAGACATGCTAGCCTGGAAGCACTAGAGCTGCAGCTCACAGTGAGCAGTGCTCAGAGCTCTTTCTGGCGTGAAAAGAGCTGGGAGGTCTGCAGACAGGAGTTATCTCCTCCATCTCTGGCGTGTGTACTTGCAGCTCAGCATGAGGAACAGAGGGGACTGGGGATGGACTCTATCGCTTAGAAAATCTTCAGAGGTGGGAATGTGCATCCCAGCAGTGTTTACTGTAGAAAGACATGGAGAGCTGCTGAGAATTTGCATGTTTCCTATTCAAATAATGTAGAACTGAAAGAGTTGAACATGATTAGCATTTTATTCAAAGCAGGTCCGTGGAAACAATGAGGCTGTGTGAATGCTTGTGTCTGTGTGTGTGAGTGCTTCTGTGTTACTGTACTGTTCACACAGCTCTGTAATTTAGAAACACTGAATTCCTAATTTCTCAATTTGCACTTAATTTTCTCATCAGGATGAGTGAAGGTGCTGAGCACAGCATTTTGTAAAAAACACAATTATGCTGAGTGTGACAGAGAGAAGGAGATTAGAGTTCAAGTTTCATAAGTATCATATACTGTATTTGGCACTATCCTTATATCCTGAGAATGCGAAATAACAACTAAATCATGTCAGACAGGAGGTCAGAGCAGATAAGAGACAGCATGTACTATACTGACAGCTATACTGTAGATAAAGACTTGAGACACGCCTTTCCCGCTACTGAGCAGTCAGGCCATGTCCTCACTGATGGTTAAAGAACACTGCATGGTCAGTTTCTGGGAATTAGATAACACCCCTCTGGTTGCCTGGATAAGGCCAAAGCAAAAAGCTGTTATTGAAATACTGTATATTACTACAGGGCCTGTATCTATCTCCATTTCAAAAGTATCTCCAGACATTTTGCAAACATCAAAACTTCAGCATCACAGTTTCTGAAGCTGGTTTAAAAAGCAGGTAAGAACAGCATACTTGTTTACACACCACCGGGTGGACTTGTATGACAGTTTACTATATTCAAGTATTTACTACAGTAAAATGTACAGTCTCTTCTATACAGGGATCTGTACGAACACCATCCCTGGCCATTAGACTGACCACAGCATCCAGATTCTACAGCTGAGATAGGATTTCATCACAACAGCACTAACTATTCCTCCATAGTGTGTTTTTGTAAACTCACAGGAGTGACACAAAGTCAAGTCTTGATTAACCTAGAAAGGGTGTATACATAAAAATTATCTCCAATAAAATGTGGCCGGATTAGCAACTGCAAACCTGTCATCATCTTCTGTATGTTCTCAGCATAGGAGTCTGCTGGAGACATCTGGCCTTGAGCAACTTTTCTTTGTGTAAAAGTGCTTTAAAAATGCTTGTAAAAGCAAACTCAGTCTATTTCAATAGATTGTTTGGTAGAATTTAAATGAACTGAATAGTAGTTTCTTCCTCTTCTTAAGCCATGATGTCAAATTTCATCATAAAAGCCAAGAAGAGTTTAGCCATGTTTGTCTTCCTGTGTACGATTATCATTTCACACTTGTAACCATCTGTTCACTTCCTAAAGCAGCAACGACTCCTAATAATGTCAACAATTATAATCATGAGGGGTTAAGACTGAACCACTAACTGGACACAGGACTCCCAATATTGCAATATTGAAATAAAGACCTTACTCAGGTGAGAACTCTCTCTTGTGGCTTCCTTGATAGGTAAATTTCCACAACAAGATTGGCACCCCAGATGGGACACTAACCTGAGCGTGGACGGCTGCTGAAACTCCATCCTGGCCCGGACAATTTTAGCAAATTGGACGAGCCTCGGAGGATAAACTGTTTGTCCTTCCTGAGACGGGTCTGGAGAATTCACGGCTGTCTGACGTCAGTAAGTGATCCTTTTAACAAACTTTTGTTTTAAGACGATTTAGAATATTTTCTGTGGTTTTATTGCAGAAAGAGAGGAGGCCGGTGAGGGTGTTCTCACGCGGGTTTGATGAGTCCAGAACTCATATAAAGAACTTATCTTAACACAGACGTGTGGTTTTTGCTCTGCAGAGTAGTTAATGTGATAAGGTTCTAAAGTAAGGCACTGATCAGTAAAAATGGGAAATGAAATTCAAAGACGGAAACAGGACTGAGCGGTCCAGCGAAGTACATGTACAAAGAATTTGGAGAAAGGGGAATAAAGTGTCTTCCATCATGGAGTAAGTTAGGTTTTCCAGAAAATGGTAGTTTTAGTACCAGGCAGATACAACAACTATATGAACAGTTAAAAGAAAAAGAGAAAAAGGGAAATAAGAAAGTCGACTGGAAGTGTTTTGAGTTGTGGAAAATTGAGGCGCAAGTTAGAGAAAGACAAAGTAAGTTAGGCAATAGTGTAAAGAAAACTGAAACGCCCATGAATATAGTGGGAAGAGAATGTGGGTTAATATACTGTCAACCTTTTTCTGATAATATGTCAGGATGGACAAATGAGAGATGGCCCCGTGTAGGTAGTTTTCAGCCATGGGCCATACGATTATTACACAAAATGACAGATTCACTTAACCCAGAGGGAGATCCCGGGTGGGATTTTAAATATATGTGCAGATGTGTACGTGTGTGGGAGGAATGTGCTAAGAGGCATGAATCAGGATGGGGTAAGAAACCTGAACAGATGATGTTGAGCACTACTAAAGTGTATCCCGAATTAGATTGTCTTGCAGTAGCTATTGCTCCTGTGACTACCCCTCCGTCGCCTCCACCATATGGGGAGGGCCGGCCGGCTTATAATAGGCGTATAATAGGCGACGGGATGAGAAAAAGGGTGACACGGAGGGGATGCTCTCGCCGTCCCGCACAAGGAGAGGAGTGCGGTATGGTGGGGGTCGCTCCGCAGATCTTTCTGCCGTTCCACATCCCAAGTCCATGGAGGAGGGAGAGGGGGTGCTCCACATGCCAATGATTGAATGTCCTAATCCCCACACCGGTGATAATGAGGAACCTACTGTCCTCGTTTATCGCCCATGGAAATTAACTGAGTTGGCGGCAGTTATTGGGGAGCTGCCAAACCCCAAAACCAATGGGCGTAAGTACACAACAGCCCTGAGACGGCTAGTAGCACAAAGCAGACCCACGAGCGGAGAGCTAGAGACTATTTTTATAAAGACTTTGAAGCTTGATTATGCTTGATTATGGTGATGTAAGGGGAGATGGTCAAGATGAGTTTAGCCCTGACCACCCATACAGCAGCGACGCTGGCAGTATCTATCAGACCCAGCTTAATGCCATATGTCGCAGAATAAAGGCTAAATACCAGGGGAAAGTGGATTGGGTAGTGCTAAGGCGAAGTAACCAGAAACCCGGGGAAACCTGTAATGACTTTTTGGAGAGATTGACTCCTCTCTTCAGTAATCTTAGTGGCCTGTCTGAACCCCCAGCAGGAGAGGCAGGATCAGTTTATGAAACCCAACTCACTAACCTTTTTGTAGAGGGACTGCTTCCAGAAATAAGTGGCATGGTAAAAGCTACCTGTATAGGCTGGGACACTGCCCGATTAGCAGAAGTATGTCGCCATGTTTATCATGCTGAAAGACAGCTCACAGACAAGAGAGAGCGAAAAGCCCGAAAGGATAATTATCAGCTTCACCAGCTGCAAATGGCTCAGTTACAGTTTTACCAGAGTGACCAGAACAGAGGGAGAGGACAGCGCGTCCGGCGAGGCCAAAGAGGAAGAAGCAAAAGCCCGAGAGGGGACTTCAAGACTTGCTTCAAGTGTGGACAGACGGGACACTGGGCTCGTGACTGCCCCGAACACAACACAGCAAAACGAAGAAGCAACGGCAACAACTGGGATCTACCACCACCACCTCCACCTGAGGTAACCGTGAGCTCACCCTGGCAGGAGGAAAAAAGGGACTGACGTTCATCGCAAGCTGAGGTAGGGCCTGAGGGCACCGAGACTTTTATCTTATCTGCCCTCTCTCCCCCGTCTCAGCTACCCAAGGTCACTTTATACATAAATGGAGACCCTTATGAAATTTTATTGGCCACACATTTGTTAACAGAGACCCTATTTATAGGTTCTACCCGTCCTCAAAATCCATTTTAACAATAGGAGTAACAGGACATCCCACAAAGTCTTATTTTACTGCACCCCTGACAGTGGAATGCCAGCAGCATTGGTTTGGGCCTGGTAACCACTCCTTCCTCCTTTCTAAAGGGTACCCTGTTAATATATGTGGCAGAGATTTACTCTGCAAAATGGGCCTCACCATCGTCTGTTCAGAAAAAGGGCTTGAGCTAACCCGCAATGAAGACTGCTTGCCACGCACCATGTTGTTACAACACTCATCCACAGTCCCTGACTAATACTATAGCTGGGACTTAGTGCAGGATGAGGAACAAACGCCACAACTTCTTTTACAAGAAATAAAAAGACTGTAGTCAGGCCAAGGTGATTTTCAGGACGTGAGCAATTTACATTGTACAGCAGAGGTTCGTTTTGGAGGTCCAGAGGTCCAGATGAGGAATTTGAGATGGCGTTCAAGGAAAAAAGTAAACTTGGACTCGTATGCCTTCGGGGGTATGCCGAGGCTCCTACTGTATTTTCCTCTGCATTGCAGGACTGTCTCTCAGGATTTGGGTTTAAAAACGGTAGTACACTAGTGCAGTATGTTGATGATTTGTTGATTTGCTCTCCAAGTGAATCTTGGAGCACTTGAAGCGCTTGCGTTCAGGATACTAAAGATCTTTTAAATGATCTTGCCAGTACTGGAAATAAAGTTTCACTATCAAAGCTGCAGCTTGTAAAAAAGAATGTACGATATTTGGGTCATGACATTTCTGCAAATTCATGCTCAATTACGAATAACTGCGATCCAAAAAATTCCAAAACCCCGCACCAAGAAGGAAATGATGTCCTTCTTAAGCTGCACAGGTTACTGTAGGGCATGGATACCTGGGTATACAAAAATAGCACAGCCATTGTCTGACAGGGCGCACGCCTCAGGCCTGAATATGACTGACAGACTGACTTGTACTGAAGAAGCGGAAAACACTTTTGGTGAACTCAAGACTGATGTCTGCCCCTGCATTGGGCATTCCTGATATGACTAAGGGGTTTACTTTATGTAAATATCTGGTTTCTACGGTGCTGTCCTTTTACAAGAGCACAGAGACTGTCTTAAACCAGTTGCTTATTATTCTCAGCGACTTACCTCTGTAACCAGAGGCCTCCCAACCTGCCTATGTGCTGTAGCGGCAGCAGCTACAGCTGTCATGGCTTCTGCCTCTTTAGTTTGTTATCGTCCCGCTGAAGCTTTTGGTTCCACATGCTATGGCTTCTATCCTCCTTCAGAGTAAAACTTCAGATTTCTCTTCCGCGTCTACTCTTCACTACCATCATGTCCTTTTATCTCTGCGGCATGTTACTATCGAGCAATGCACAGTGTTAAACCCTGCAACCTTGTTGCCCACTCAGGACGAGGGGGAGCCACATGACTGCCTGGCGGCCATCACTTCTCAGGTAACGCCCAGGCAGGATCTCTCTTCTTCTCCCCTTCATAACTCTGAGTTGCTCTTCTATGTTGATGGGTCAGCTCGTAAGGACCCAACCACCGGATTGAGTCATGTGGGGTTTGCAGTGGTCTCTGACCACTCCACTGTCGAGGCTGCACACCTCCCTTCGCATTTATCTTCCCAGGCAGCCGAACTTTTGGCTTTAACAAGGGCTTGTGTCCTGGCAACCGGAAAGTCAGTTACTATTTACACTGATAGTAGATACGCTTTTGGGGTTGTGCATGACTTCGGTACTCTCTGAAAGAATAGGGGGTTTCTCACATCACAAGGCACACCGATCCAGCACTCCCTCCTGATAAGCAATTTGCTCGAAGCTATTTTGTTGCCCAGCTCTATTGCTGTGTGCAAGTGTGCAGCACACATCCACTTGCTGGATGAAATTTCAAGAGGCAACTCCAGGGCCAATGCTGCAGCAAAGGCGGCTGCAGTATCTCCTTTTTCTTCTGCACTTCTACTTCCCCTTCTTAGCCCTGAGCCCGCAATGGCTTCACTATCTGACATGCAGGCCCTGGCCATTCCGGCTGAAAAGGCAGTCTGGAAAAAGTCTGGCTTGTTTTCCAATGGGGTCTGGCTAGGCCCAACGGGGAAACGATGTCTTCCCCGACGTTTCTTCCCCTATATTGCTAAAATGACACATGGGCTAGACAATGTGTCAAAAGGAGGGATGGTAAGTATGGTAAGTATGCACAACTTTTGCAGAGAAATTTTGTAATAAACGTCTCATTTGTGCACAAAACAATGTAGGACGAGGCACTAAAACTCAGGCCTCAGCGCACCCCACATGAGAATAGGGCTTCCAGAAGTAAAGGGGGAGGCCACAGACCTCACCCACTTAGATGAGTGTTTGGTAGCATATTGCCGGAAAATGTCTAAACTTGTTAGTGATATTCATAAACAGGTTAAAGCTGCACTGTCCGCACCAGACCAGGACCTCTGCCACACACTCCAGCCAGGAGACAGCCAGGAGAAAAACAGCAAGAATCAGACTCCATTCCCCATTTAAATCTGTCGTGCGAGGCATGCTTTTTGGATGCATGAAGTAAATCCCACGATCGCTTTTGAACTTGGACAAAGTACTTCCAAAGGAGCGCTATGCGCAAAGATTTAACAAGCTCAACCCCCGCCGACGATTCGGTGTGAAGAAGCAGAACATTCAAGTTTCACAGACAGAAGTAGCACGCCAGTACAACCAACATTAAAGCATAGGGCACACTATGATTTGCATTGACACAAAAGTGATCTCGGCAGACGTCGTTCCCTGTATAACGCAAAAAGTGGCAAAACGCTTTTGGGTTGAGAGGACACAAGAACGTTTTTGGTTTTTGCCTTGATGTCAAGCTGAGAAAGAATCTTTAAACACTTTGCTTAGTTTCTCGAGAAACTGCCAAAACACAGCTCCCTCCCTTTCATCTGAAGTCAGCTGAAAGGGGGTCTCAACAGAAGCACCTGGCAGTGGTGGGATTTGATCCCACACCCCAACAGAGACTGGGAGCCTTAATCCAGCGCCTTAGACCGCTCGGCCACACAACCCGCTGTGCTCTCTCTCTTTGTCTCATTAATTGCCCGGAGGAAGCCGGGTGGGTTTTGCTCTTGTCTCCCGACTTAGTGGCGTTATGACCGTGGAACCAACTGCACCTGCTTTTTCTGAGATGCTTCCCCTCTCATGGGGAGATCTCGACTTCTTTAACACCTCTGGATAAAGATCTTCTGTGGAGCAGGTTTCAGACCTCTGCGTACAGCACCCTTGATGTCATTTTATTTTTACAGCAGCCGCATCCGGAAAGTTGTGTCTTTTACGTTTTATTTGAACAACAAAACTACATACAATACAAACAAGAGCACATATTACGTATCAAGAAAATCGTCAGGGGCACATGCTATAATACAATTACACTTATACAACACACCCACAGTATTCTAATGGTGGACTGCAGATCTGTGCTATAGTTCAGTCAAATTCGAAGGATCCAGCAATCGTACTGGATTTGACTGGGATTCTGAAATGTCTCTTGCAAAAGTATTCGGGTTTGCTTGAACCTTTGATAAAAAAAGTGATCTGATCTGAAACTACCCAGCTTACAAACTCTGAGGTAGTTGTCACTAAACTCGGACGTGATGTGGCACACATGTGCCATGTGCCTTTACTTTTGTAAAAAACTGGTATTGGGAAAAGTTTCTTAATATTTCTTTTGATTAGCATGCAAGAAAATGTGTTCATTACCTATGGAATTTCCCGCCAGCGTGGAGTTTGAATTCACAACCTTGAGACTCAGTGTTCAAGAGTCACAGAAGAGGTCGGCCTGGTCTTCAGTTTGCCAACGATAAGCTCCGGCAGTGCTCTTCTGTAAAGCAGACTGTTCGGATCGGTTATGTAGGACGGCACTTCGATACTAAGATCATTTGCAGTACACTCAAAAAACATAGACGAAGAAGGTGTCACAGTAAGGTGAACCCTATGGGCGAGGGATGTTCCTGCCTCGTGTACGACTACACCACCTAGCAATACAAACGGGTGCTAGGGCCCCTCTACATTACCACAGGTTCTGTTTATCTCCTAGAATCACCAATGCACACACAGACCAGCGACAAGCATTTGTATTGTATAAGTGCCCTTTTTATTTTCCAACTACATTCACATGCACTATCACCCAAAAACACAACGAAAACAGAATTCACAGCAGCAAGAGGTCCTTCCCAGGGTCAAAATGAATACAGAGGGGCAGCAGTCTTTCCTGTAAAATACTAAAGAGAGGTCCCTCGAACGTCTCTACTTAGTACCTGTAGTCTCTGATGGCCCACTTTGAGGAGAGGGGTATCGCCCAGTCCTATTTCCCCAGTCTCTGTTCAGGTAACAATAGAAATCCTCTGCGACTATATTACATTCCTCTCAGTTTGAATCGGCTAACTGTGCCAGTTTCCTTGTTCCTCACCTTCAGGTGTTAAAAGTCTCTGTACAGTACCTCTGTTTCAATGCCAATGTCTCCTGTTGTCGTCAGTTACTGAACCAGTAGATCCTTGCCTCCAGGTATTAGAAGTCTATGCAGAGTACCTCCGGGGTCTTGCACTCTGCAGCTTCCCTTGTGCTGCCTGTGTCGTCTCCAGGGTCCAGTGGGAATAGGGAGCCCCCTCTGTTCTGTCTCAGGTCTTTTAATCCCTCTCCTTAGCCAATCCCTTTCAGGGGGGTTTCCACTTTCCCTGTCAGAAACGGGTCCAGGAGGAAGCTTGTGTTGTTTGAGGGGTGTTGGAGTGCTGAGCTAGGTGTCATGGAACCTTATCAGTTCACCCCTTGGTCTGGCTAAAACTGGCTCAGCGACTCCTCACACCTCCAAGTCTCGATACCTAATTGCTCCCTGAACGACTTGGGTTTGACTGTTTTTACAATTGGGACAACTGCAGTCACCCCCTTGAGTGAGAGGCAACATTGACACCATCCTGGAAATCAACATAACCTAATCAATCACAGCCTGTTACTGCCTCAATGACCCACACCCTGTAACACAAATCAACATAACCCAATCAATCCAAGACCGTGACTGCCTCAATGACACACATCCTGCTACACAAGCTTCACCTGGAGCACAATGGCTGTGTTTTCAGCTACGGAAACTTCCTGTTGACAAGTCGGTGTTTGTGTTGCTTTTTCTGCTCAATGGAGCTGTATTAATGCAGGCACACGTGCTTCCACGGCAAGTTATTTTATTAGTGCTCACAAACCAACACACTGCAGACACCTCTGATACTGTCACTGCTTGTGGGCTACATGTTCCTGCCGTCAGCCTACTATACCATGTTCATGCACATCTAGAAATATTACTGCTGTAGTACAGGAGCGAAAGACGAAATGAAAGCACACCCAGTTTAAAAAGGCACATTTGTCAACTGCGGAACTTCACAAGGATGGGATTCACACTACAGAGTAGTAGTTTATGTGGTAATTTCAGGTATAATGTAGGAACTTAAGTTAACTAGTCCCACAGTAATGCGTGGGGTCCTATCAATAGAAAAAAAATACTTGTAACCTAAAAACACAACAACCACGATGCGAGAAGCCTTCCGGGAACCTAGGTAAATCACTGTAGTAGTCTAACAACTACAGAAAATAAAATAAAAAAATACTTAAAGGAACAACTTCAAAACAAAAAGAACATTAAAAACAAATCTGGGAAACAACATAAACACAGAATGTAATGCGAGAGCTTTTTCAAGTCTTGGGTACCCCATCGTGCTCCCTTAGTCCCAGCAGACCTCTCGTCTAAGAAGATATCTCTCATCTATCTGTGTAGAGATCAGCTGGGGGTCCACAGCTGATGGGAATTTAAGTAGTGACCTGCGTCAGCTGCAAAGGAAAAAGTATAGGTTTATTCCATGCTGAAAGGAGAAGGAAACACAACGTGGAACCTTCTTCAGGTGTGACGTGGAATAAACCTTTACCTGTTCCTTTGATGTTAATTTAGACCGGATCTCCAGCAAATACCTAACAGGCTACAATCCTGTTAGATAACCTATAAGTAGCAGTATCTAAAGTGGACAGTTGCTTTCAGTAGCTAAAGACAGGCCACGCTGCTCCAGGTGAGGCTCGAACTCACAACCTCGGCATGACTCTGCTGTGCATTGCTGTATAAGTACCGCACGCTGACAAATTGTGCCACTGAAGCTGCATAAAATCCCTTCCCTTCACAGACTGACGTTGCAGGAAAACAGGATTTCGGCATGTTTTCCGTCTCTCCGTGGGGGAAAGGGACAGTAAAAGAGCAAGGAAACTACAAGGGAAGAAAATGAAAAAATAGTGCTCACTGCAGAAGAAGGAGGAGAGAGATTGTCAGACACGTAAATCAGCCTGGCGGATTTACACTACAAATTTGTCATTTGTAGTGACATTTATGAGTCTTCATGTGTCTGAAACTGTCCAGTTTGTATTTTCATTTAAAAAATCCAGTAAACTTGAATAAGAAAGAAGGCACACTGCACATCTGCGGAACATCACGTCCGAGTTTACAGTGACATCAGAGATTGAAAGCAAAGTCGTTTTTTATTAAAAGTTCAAGGAAACCTGAATATGTTTGCTAGAAGTATTTCAGAATCACAGTGAAATGTAGTACGATTGCTGCACAGATCTGCAGTCTGCAATTAGAATACTGTTTGTGCGTTGTATAAAATACGCCATTCAAAACTTTTCTAAAACTGCAGAGATTCATTTCAGAATGCGTCTTCCTGTAAAAATAAAATATCTATTTTATTTAACGGGCGCTATAAGCAGAGTCTGAAGCCAGCTCCACAGAAGAGCTATATTCAGAGGGCCAAAAAAGTGAATATTTCACCAAGTGGACAATTACTGTACATCATAATCATATTTGTTTTACTCCTCCTGCCATTGCAATTTGTGCACAAAGATTTTTTTTATTTTCAAAATGTATTAGCCTTGATGGGAAAAAAAAAAACAGGGGCACGGTGGCTAAGTGGTAAGGCGTTGGTTTCGTAAACCGAAGAGTGCGGGTTCAAACCCCGTCCGTGCCTGGTTTGCTTACTGCGACATACCTTTATCTAAATCGTCAATTGTCTTGCAATGTAGAAATCTCTATAATAATAAGAAAAGAACTGTCAGTAGTAGTTAATAATCCTTTGACAAAGCAACAGGCATCCTCCACTGCTTGTCAGGATGGCTGAGTGGTCTTAGGTGCCATCCTCAAGAACTCAATTATGTGAAGTGACAGTTTTATGTTATTCACAACCCGGATTTCCCTTCATGTTCATTAAGATGTGTAATTTGTATGTTGCTTATATGAGAACAGTTTCTTCAAAAGTTCTGTCAATTAACAGTGGAGAGCTAGCCGATATATGTCTTCATGAAAACTCTCTTTAAGCCGATTACAAGTATCTTGAGCAAATCTGCGTCATATTTAAAAAAAAAGTTTAGCTCAAGATGCAACAGGAGTATAAATGAATTCTCCCGCCCTACATTCCAAGATATGGAATCTTATTTTTCTTGAAGTTTCTGATGTTGATATTGGAAATTGCCAATTATATCGACTCAGGTAGTCAGTTGTTACGTGCTGTAATTCGATACATGCAAAGCATTTTTATTCCCACAAAATATCAATAAGGTCAATAATGTATTAAACAGTACATGACACTTTTTCTCTAGATGATGTTCACGATGGAACAGTGAGAAAGGCGTGCCTAGATATGCTTGAACCAGCACCTTACTATCGTTTTAGTCCCGACCTGACCGCACTGACCAATGCTACCGGGGTAAAGTTAGCTTGAAGTTCGAAAACGATTTTGGCACGCCTGTAGCGCTTTCGCGAAATCTCTTAGAGTTACAAAAACACATGCTTTGTGTATAAAATACATTGTGAATGCTTTCTCAGCCTTCACTTTGTCGTTTTTTATGACGTTTTTTTAACCACACTCGAATATTCTTTTGTCCATATCTTCGCAATGGAAGCACAGAACGCCTTCAAACCAAATGCATTTTAAAGACCACAACTTGTGGATATTTCCAGAGCCTCTACATCAAAGTATCAGTGAGCTAATTATCTTTTTTTAAACCTCTGGTTTTTCATCGATGCGTAATTACGCACGAACTGGAACCCGGGGGACCACTGTGTGCACACGTTCACAACACGAGAAATACTGTTCAATATGGCTTCGTGAGAAAAACCCGTATATGACCATAGGAAGCAGAACAGCGCAGTCTCCAATTACCCAGACTGTAAGCACGGGAATAAAGCTTTGTTTGATTAACCCGTCCTTTACATCCTATTTTCATTCAGGTAAGGGTCAACTATATTGACAATACTACTGACAACAGGAAGATTAAAATATTCTTTTCTCAGCAGCTTATTAAAAACAGCTCCCATGATGTTCAGACCGACTTTTTACACAGAACACTGACACAGCTTTGTGTTCTGAATCTCTTTTTCTCGTGCTTTTATTTAATGTGGCACAATGCACTGGGATAGGGGTATTCTGTTCACAAACCAATAGCATTTAAACCACAGCACCCACAATGCTGCAAGAGTATTGCACACTAAGCAGGTCCTCTGACTTTTCCCAGCTTTGTTTTGGGTTGTGGAACCTTTATTTTTGTATGCTTTTTTGAAGATAACACTACAGGTAATACACTGGGACAGGTCGTCTTCACGGCTCAATAGCATTTCAAATACAACAGCCACACTGCTGAAACCAAGTGTTTTACACACCAAACAGGCCCCCTAACCTTATACAACCTTGCTGTGGCTGTGCCCCTTTCTTTATTTTTTTTATGATTTTTTGAAGATAACACTACAGGTGATACACTGGGATAGGTGGGTCTTCTTCGTGGCTCAATAGCTCTTCAAGCACAACACCCACAGTGCTGCAACCAGGTGTTTTACACACCAAACAGGCCCCCTAACCTTATACAACCTTGCTGTGGCTGTGGCCCCTTTCTTTATTTTTTATGATTTTTTCAATATGGCACCATTAGACAGGCGGAACATGGGGATGGGCGGGTGCTATTCATGAGTCAATAGCTCTTCAAGCAAAACAGCCACAGTGCTGCAACCAGGTGTTTTACACACCAGACAGCTTCCCTAAACTTATACAACCTTGCTTTGAGTTGTGGACCATTTCTTTATTTTTTAATTATTTTTTTACTGTGATCAAGTGTTGTGCTCACTAGGCAGGCCTCCTGACCTTTCACAGTCATGCTTTGTTGTGTGAAACTTTAATTCTCTTTTTAGGATTTTTTGAACATGGCAACTTCCACCGAGATGTGTAGGGGGTGGGGGGTGCCCTTCAATAGCTTTTTCATCTATACACACAAACAGATGTAACCAAGACACTCAGAACCTGTCACGCAGGGGCTGAATGCTGAGGATAGGGATCCAATGCGGTGCCCTTGGTAAGGTTGGCGCGAGACGCAGGCGTAGTCAGAGTAAACAAGCAGGGGTCCGAATCCGGGAAGGCGTAGTACAGGCATAGGCACAGAATCGACAGGCGAAGGCGTAGTCGAGGGATTGGCAGGGGTCAGAGTCAGGGAAGGCGTAGAAGTTGCGTCGGTGTGGATTCAGAAGGCAGAGGCGTAAACGAAGAGACAGGCTGGGGTCAGGATCCGAGAAAGCGTAAAATAGGCGAAGGTACAAAATTGAGTGGCTAAAGCGGTAGTCAGAAAAGCGGGGTCGAGGTCCAGGGGAGAAGTCGTAGTAAAACAAAGGTGTAGTTAGTAGGTAAGCTCCGGGAGAGAATCTCAATCATGAGCAATGACCGGGGGACAGATGAGGGTTTAAGTTGAGGACTGATTGACGCGTACATGTTAGGTACGGGGAGAGCTCGAGGGAATGTGGGAGCGCTTGCTTGCATGAGGGAGATTCGTGACAGAACCAACAGAATCAACCTGAACTCATAGAAAAACAAGAATGCCCCTGAGACACCTGCACCCCCCTCCTGGACCGCTCTGGTATCAACACCCCCAAACCCATCCATTCCAGCTAACAAGACTCAGAATGGGTGCAACCCTCCAACCTGGACCAAGAACTTCCAATCTCTGATGTTACTATCTCTAAAGTCGGACGTCATGTTCTGCGGATGTGCAGTGTGCCTTTTCTCTTGTCGTGTTCAAAGTGATTCGTTGCATACGCTCCTGACTGCATGTTCTATATTCCTCTGTTATTTCATCCAGATGACCTATGTGGTGTGATCACAAGGTTCAGCACCAGCAGAACCTGCAGACACATCAGCTGACCTCGACATGATTTGAACACGCAATCTTCTGAGCTGGAGTCAGACGCGCTACCGTTGCTCCACAAGGTCACTTGCTACAAGTGCTTTTAATTCCCCCAAAGAGAAAAATCAGCGTCCCTGAAAAAGATTTTGTTTTCATTCTCTCCTGTGAGAAGCGCTGCTCTTCTGAAGAGGGTCTTTTCTTCCCAGACCACAGATTCTTCTTCCTGCCTGGCTCTCACACAGAGAGCAGGCACACCATCTCCACTAATGTGTTTACTATATTTATAGATCTGACCCCCTACAGCCACGATATTCCTGAACAGGATATTTACCACCAGCCTCGTGAACTTCTCATCTTGACCTCTCCCAGGAGGAGCCAATTAACACAGAATCCTCTCTCCATTTAGCAAATAACACAAAACACTGTTTACCTGTCAAGACAGAAAACCTGGCTGCTCCAGGTGAGGCTTAAACTCACAACCTCGGCATGACACCACTGATTATGTCATTTTACATGGCCTGAACCAGGAAAGAGATTGGAACTCAAGAAGTTATGGTGCTGTTTTAATACTTGCCTACTCTTTCAATTTTTCGGTCAAATCTTTTATTTTGGAGTACTTTCAATTGATGTTAATCCTTGTCCCGATGAACCACTCTGGGCCATGGTGAGTCTTGAATAATGTTCTTATAAGCTTCAGTTTGAAAAAGTGCGCTCTCCAGAAGCTACCAAAATCGCTAATGGTTACATAAAACTTAATGCAAAAGCTACGTTCGGGGTTGAAAAAGAATATTACTTGCTATGAATACAAACACTGTTACAGGAGGGGTGTTAGAGCTATTTTAGCTTAGATCATCAATTCATCTTACAGTTCTTCTCTGTCTATATCAACAGTGTTATCGCTACTGAGCGCTAAAGGCAGGTCCTGGCAATACTTTATGGGATCTGCTTTAGAAAACACTTAAAAAATATATTTCCACTACCATACATAAAGTAAAAGATACCGATTGCAGCTAGAAGCAAATTCCAATCGAAAATGTATCAGCTTTAAAATGTTCTTTTGGAGCCATACAACGATCAGTATGAGACTCAAAATATAACTGTGTTTGATTGTACAGCATAGATTGTACAGCATTTATCTTTATATTTATGTTAAAATTAAGGTAAATATATTAAAATATCAACATCCACCTTCACAGTGCTAACGTAACAATGCTTGTCAAGTTCTCAAACAATTCCTCGTTGTATTTCTAAACGATTTTAGCAGAGGACGCAACAGGAGTATAACTGATATCTCCCGCCAGCCATTCAAATATACTTTTCCATGGGTGAAAATGGTTTTCTGGGGAGTTGCGGTGTTGATCACTATTGGACTTCCCCGGTCTCTAGTGTTGTTGTTAGACACAAGCAAAAGACTTAATGTATAAAGAGGGTTATGGTTTCAGCTTTAGTGGAGACAGTGTTTACATCCCTGGGTGGGTTTGAACCACCAATCTTTCAGTTAATAGTAGAACACTCTCACCGATTGCGCCACGGAGAGCGATGAGAGAAGGTGTGCTCCATTTGCACCTTTCCAGTCAAAAAATAAACATCGCTTGCGTTTTCAAGCCACAACCCATTTGTATCTGCTAGGCGGAACAGTCGTCGTGCACAAAGAACGCTTTGAAAAGCGTCAAAGGCAAGTCATTCTGAGTTGGTTGTTTGTGTTTTCCGTTCAGACGCAAAATGCTGAAATGATCTCTCGGCTCCTAGGTTGTCATTTCTGCTCTGTAAAGGAATAACAGCACGCGTCGGCTTCCAGCACGGTGGGTCGGGACACGATGTTGGGGGTCGGAGAGAGCGATGTCCTCCTCGTAAGTATTGTAACGCCCTCGCCCGGTGGTGAGGAGGAAGAGTACCTAGGCACTCATAGCACCACGGAGGAGGCTGGGAGTTGTAGCTGGGGAGTGTCTGAGGGTCAGCTCGATGACCAGCAGCTGACCCTCCATATATAAATAGTGTCGTAGTAGTTTTAGTGTCCTGTGTAGCCTTATAAGTGTATAGCCTGTTGTTAAGTAATTACCACCCTAAAGATGTGTACGTGTTCCCTCAGTCTCCTCATGTGTGTGTAGATCCTATGCTGTTCAGCAGTCTCTCGAAAAACTAAGTAAAGTTTTTAAAGATACTTTGTCAGCTTGACATCAAGGCAGAAAACAAAAACCTTCTTGAGTCCTCTCAACCCAGATGCGCTCTGCCACTTTTTGCATTATGCAGGGAACGACATCTGCCGAGATCACTTTTGTGTCAATGCAAATCGTAGTGTGCCCTTCGTTTTAATGTTGGTTATCCTGGCGTACTGCTTCTGTCTGTGAAACTTGAATGTTCTGCTTCTTCACACCGAATCGTTGGCGGGGGTTGATCTTGTTAAATCTTTGCGCATAGCGCTCCTTTGGAAGTGCTTTGTCCAAGTTCAAAAGCAATCGTGGGATTGACTTCATGCATTCAAAAAACATACCTTTCACGACAGATTTAAATGGGGAATGGAGTCTGCTTCTTGCTGTTTTTCCTGTGGTTGCAGTTACAAAGTTGACCATGCTTTCACATTCTGTTAACAGTATTCACTGGGTGAGCTTTATCAATTGAATAGGAAAGGACATCGCTGCTTCGGCTCCAAAAAATAATCTGTAGTGTGTTTTTTTTCTGTGCACTTTGCCATCTTTTATAGCTTGTAAAAATGCCGGCAAAGTTAATTTTTCTCCTCTTTAAAAGAAAAAGGATTAGCTGGGGCGAGCTCCGTTTACCATTCTTTCAGTTAACCGCCGAACTCACGAACTGATTAAACTGCAGAGCCACAGGCACGTCTCTTTTCTCCATTCTCTGGGTCAGGGTGAAAAAAAAATTTGCTGGTATTAGCTGGCCTGCTGGGAGTACCTCTTCTTCACTGATAAGCAAGATTTGTGTTTCATCTTTCGCAAGCTGTATAGATAGTGCTAAATGATTAAAGTGCAGCGCCACCGAAACTGTTTTTTTCAATTTGCAGGGTTTAACAATATACATATTTGATCAAACTGAGAAACAGGAACGTATCTTAGCCCGAGCAGATAAATTATAACCTATAGTATTCATACCGGGAACTTAGATGCAGATAAGAGCTACAGCTATCACAACTAGTGTTTAAAATAGTAATAGCTCCTGTCTATTTACACTGTAATTTACCCTAGCGTTTCCATAAACAATTTGCTTGTAAGAATGCTAAAAACTTAAATGGGTATTTAAAAAAAATATTCTGAATCTTTTCGCCATTAACAGTTTCACTGTGACTTTGCAGGTAACACGTCCATTATGAAAATCATCTTTCGAACGCGATAATAACCGCACCGGAAAAAAAAATATCGGGGAAAGAATCGCGAAAATCGGCTCTTCAGAAATTGGAAATATATTCCCGAGAGGAGTGCTTTTCTCGACGATTAACACTTTGCAGGAGTCACTTCTTTCAATGAACATCTGCAGGTTTCCGTAGTGTGCCTGCAAAGAGTGATTAATTCGAGACTGGCACATGTCCCGATTTTATTTAACAATGCTACAGTAGATACACATTTTCTAATGCAGCCTTCATTACAATACAGTTTATTTATCGAAAGCCTGTTATGTAAAAAAGAGTGAAACAAAAATATATGGATTACAATCTTTCAAAGCTGAAGATGTGACTTAGATAAATTGACATTTTACGTATCCAGACGCTTTTTTTATTATTATTTTTATTTATTTATTTTTTATTTTATTTTTTTCAGATGCTTTTCAACCTCTGCTTTTAGAACTGTGCTGTGCTTCCTGAATCACAGGAGCGATCTCTTTTTAGAGCAGTTGATTAGTCTGAACAGCTGGAGCTGTTCAGACTACTTTTGCTATTTCTCAAATGCTTCAATCATTTTTCTTTCACGCTAGGAAGCGAGTGTGTTTGGTTTTCGTTTCACTGATTCTCATTGAAGATTTGGGAATTAACGACAAAAGAATCAGTTGCTTAGGAAAGTAGAAGCTTTGGTTCACAACGATCTTGAAGACACGCCCATGTAGAGCAGCTTGTGATGATTCGTACTATAAAAGACCAAGTGCTCAAAGTGACGTCTGCGTTAACTGTTTAGACTTTTCATCTTGGGTGCACTTTTCGAAAGCAAAGATAGAAAAGTTGTGTTGCATCACACTAAGATAGCTATCAGCAGAGTGGCGCAGCGGAAGCGTGCTGGGCCCATAACCCAGAAGTCGATGGATCGAAACCATCCTCTGCTATGTACATTTTATGCACGATTGATAAGCACACCATCCGTTTAACGAAGTGCATTAAAACTATTTTTTTCTCTCGTGTGTATGCAAGCTTCACACTTACGGTACTCTTTCATCTTTACCAATAGCAGATGCCCAAATGTATCTTTGGTTGTTCTGCGATCCTTGATAGTTTCCTCAAATTCTTCAAATGAACATCCATATCAAAACAATTATGTTTATATATATTACAATTAAGGTACATATTTAAAATAGCAGCGCACATTTGTATAATACTTATTTAATAATAATTGTCAAGGACTGTCAAGTTCTCCAACAAATCTGTGTTCTAATTATAAAATATTTTTGCTAAGGATACAACGGGTGTATAAATGAATTCTCCCAACAGCCAGTTGAAGAAAAATTCCCCATGTGAAGATGGTTTTCTTGGACATTGACTTAGGTACTTAATTCTTTACTTGTAGTTCCACACAAGTAAAACGCACATTTTCTGCGAAGTTCAAGAGGGTTTGCAAAGAAATCCCATCAATTTTTAGCGAAGGTTATGTTACATCATAACAATCTGAAGCGTGTCCCTGAGTGTGCTTGAACCACCAGCTCTTTGTTTAATAGCTGCACAGAGACACATTTTCACCATTCATACGTTTGCAGTTTAAGAAAATAAAATACTGGCATTTTCCTGTCAGCTGGCAGTACTTCTTCTGCACTGACGAAGAATAATCAAGAACTTTATTTCATCTTTCACAGGTTTTTATTTTCATAAAAGGAAGTGAATACTTGTATTAAGCTAAATCAAGACGATGGAGATGCACTGCCGTTGTTTTTCTGCACATTTCGTTAAAATGAGAAAAAATCACTGGCATTTTTTTGCAGTATTTCTTCTGTCCTGATAAGCAAGATTGTTTTTTATCTTTCAGAAGTTGTATGAATGTCTTGAAGTTCAGAAACGACTTGTTCCAGAAAGGAACACTTGCTTCAAAGTAAATCAAGACGTATGTCTCTCTCACTGCGTGTGCTCTTATCTGTCCATCTCTCTCTCTCCTGTTCTCTCTGGCAGTCTGTGTAGAGTATCTAAAGGGGATGTAACACCACCTGGCAAAGAAGAAAAATTCTCAGAGGCAGAATAAAAAATCAATATTCTCTTCTCATTCGGATTCACAGTGTAGACTAACACTCAGACTGAAGCTCAACTCCATACTGCTCGCTATCTTCACAATCCAGGACCAGAAAATATTCAGACAATCAGTGCTGCTTCATGAATAATATCAGAACAGCTTGGACTCAAGTCACATCTCCCCCTTTTCTCCTTCCTAACAGCCTCTTAGAGACAGAGAAGACCTCCTGGTTCTCCTCTCTGTGAACTGGGCTCAGGGGTCACTGATCTGGCAGCTGTGGGCTCTGTTCCAGGTCAGAAGCAAGAAGTTTCTATTAACCCTTTCCAGGACTTCCAGCCCTTCAGTATTACTTTCTTTACTGTATGTCAGCCTCCCAAAATTTATAAATGTTTTATAACACACATGAGTGTGGAATTATCTTATTATTTATATATAGTATTTATGTAATAAACACCAGTAGTGAGACTATGATCAGTATATTGATTATTTGTAACCAATGGTCCGATGCTCGTGTCTACAATAGTGACCATTTGACCAGTCTGTAGCTCTGAGCAGTGGGACTCAGATCACACAGAAGACCTGTCTGTGTGTGATTCCACACCAGCCCTGGGATTCAGCTACTCTCACAAATGTCTCACAGACTGTCTTATAAATTTACAATTAGATGAAGTCATGTAACAGTTTTACAGATAATTTAAATAATCAGACAGCAGTTTTGGCAGTGGATACATCTCCACATGGGGGAAAGGGACAGTAAAATAGTAAGGAAAATACAAAAGAAGAAACTGAAATATATGCGCTCACTGTAAAGTACGAAGAGGTGGTCAGACAAGCAAAACAGCTTTGCGGATAATGCGAAGCGACATTGTTTTGTGTCAATCAGCTCACGGATTCAGCTTCATGTGCCTTAAGCTGTGCATGCCTTCATGAAGACTCTCTTTAAGATGATTGCACCTTTCATTGTCAAATCGCCTTCTTTGGATACAAAAGTTGCACCAATACTAAGAGAAAGGATGAGGAATGGCTTTTATCAAGCGATTGCATTGTTTGTTTGACTGAGGATCCTTGTGTGCTGAACTGGCCTCTGGAGAAGTGTAGTGCAGTAAAACAGAAGGTTTGTGTCACTCAAGATTGTTACAGAACAGAACAATACAATTACAATACTTTTGTGAGAGTAAATATTACTGGTGCATCACAGTTCTTATAATGGTGAAAACAGGAGCACCTTCTCTACATTTTTGACTGAAGTATTTAAACGGAAAGAAATACTATCACTATGCAATTCATAAATGCAATTGAGCTCCTATAAAAGTTCTAGTCTGATGAAACAATGTATAGAATTAGGTGACAATATCGGAATTCATTCAAATGCACGAGATTAATTTTCAGCAACAAAAAAAGTGCTCGGAAATATTTTACAAGAATGAAACCTTACATTCACCTAAATAAGCATTCACCCTCTACATTAGCAGAGAACAGTAGGACAGAAGGTTAGTGTCACTGGACACTGCATCAGAGAGGCCGATCTCTTCTCCCTCATTATGCAGGCTTACCTACTCATGATGAACTGTCCTCCAGCGATACTCAGCTGCCATCATCGACTCAGACATGACGTTCATGTACATATTATACCTTAATATGGCACTGCGTTACAATAATTTGATCAAAACAACTGGTGAATAAATAATAATCAAATATTTTTTCCTTTCTTTTAGTAGCTAAAGACCAAAAAAGAAGCATTTATTCTTTTCCTCTCCTACCAGCCCTTACAAGTCAGTAAGTTTTTAGTTTAGAGCTGGATTAAAGCTCCAGTCTCTTTGAGGGTTGAGTTGGAATCCCACATCTGCCAAATATCTCCAACTATCTCAGTGTTAAGAAGCAAAAAAACTCACATTTGCTGCAGAAGGAACAGGAGAATTCGTGCCATTCAGCCTTATAGCGTGATGTCATTTTCTCATTCTCATTTTTAGATGCTTGTGATCGAATCTATGATCCTTATGAGTGTGGTCACCCTCCATAAAGGTAGCACAGATACAACGTAGTTCAGGTGGGTAGCTGCGTCAGCATGCGTAGGCTGCAAAGGAACAAGTAATAGGTTTATTCCATGCTGAAAAAAAGAAGAAAGAGAACACAACGTTTCGGCCGTGGAGCCTTCTTCTACTTGTTCCTTTGCAGATACAACGTGCCACGTTTTCAGAGAATCACATTAATTACAGGTCAGAAGAAGGCGACAAAGTGTCCGCTAGGCAGTCCAGCGATTTCAATGGTGTTCTCTGTTGTTTAGGTCCAGAATGACACCCGTTACAACCAGGAAACACACAGTGTCAGGCATCAAAAAGACTTCCCAAAACCCTGATCCTCTCCTTGATCCGGTGATGGCATCCAGACATTTCCTGCAACACAGCCAGGATACGGTCTTCAACAACACGAGTGAAAAGCTAATTCCCAACCTTTGCAATCCTTTGCAAAGAAGGACCACATGTGCTCAGTGTTAAATGCACTGTTCATTATTAATAATAATAATAATCTTTACATTATATAGCGCTTTTAAAGGTGGCTTTTCAAAGCACTTTACAGAATGACAACAATAAAGTTAAAAAAATACACAAGATAAGCAGGATGAGAATACACAGTTAGAGGAGACAATAGATGGTGGTATTAAATACAGTAGGAACAGAGGGGTAAAGAATAGTGCATTAAAAGCTCTTCTAAAGAAGAGGGTTTTGAGTCTGGATTTGAAGGAGTTTAGAGAAGGTGACTGATATCCTTGGGGATAAAGATCCAGAGCTTTGGGGCAAAACAGGAGAAGGCCCTGTCACCCATAGAGTGTAGTCCAGATGGACTGGGGGACAGATAGGAAAACACAATTAGAAGAGCGAAGGTTGTGAGGTGGGGAGTAGGGCGATAACCCAGACAGGTACTGAGGTGCCAAGCCATGGAGAGCCTTATAGCTGAGCTTGAGGATTTTGAAGTTGACAGGAAGCCAGTGCAAGGACTCCAGGACAGGAGTGATGTGATCACAGTCCAGTGCTAATTTCTTTCTTGTGGCTGCTGGTTCATTTTCAACTGTGGACTCTTAAGAAGTCCTGTATTTGACTTGATCAACACCAATCCCTAGAGGATTTCGAAAGGTTCAATAAAAATGATACATGACTCTGGTGGGACTCGAACCCACAACCTTTGAATGACTTCATTCTATCAAGGCCTAGAAGTCCAACGCGCTCTCCATTGCGCCACAGAGCCAGCTGTATGAAAAAGAGTTTGCCCCCTTCCTGATTTCTTATTTTTTTGCATGTTTGTCACACTGAAAGTTTTAGATCATCAAATAAATTGAAATATTAGACAAAGATAACACAAGTAAACACAAAATGCAGTTTTTAAATGAAGGTTTTTATTATTAAGGGAAAAATTAAACCTACATGGCCCTGTCTGAAAAAGTGATTGAGATTTATCAGTCTGGAAAAGTTTATAAAGCCAGTTCTAAAGACCAAAATTACCCCAAGAGCACAGCGAAGACTCATCCAAGAGGTCACAAAAAACCCCACAACAACATCCAAAGAACTGCAGGCTTCACTTGCCTCAGTTAAGGTCAGTGTTCATGACTCCACCATAAGAAAGAGACTGGGCAAAAATGGCCTGCATGGCAGAATTCCAAGACGAAAACCACTGATGAGCCAGAAAACATCTTGATGACCCCCAAGACTTTTGGGAAAACACTCTGTGGACTGACGAGACAAAAGTTGAACTTTTTGGAAGGTGTGTGTCCCATCTGGCGTAAAAGTAACACAGCATTTCAGAAAAGGAACATCATACCAACAGTAAAATATGGTGGTGGTAGTGTGATGGTCTGGGGCTGTTTTGCTGCTTCAGGACCTGGAAGACTTGCTGTGGTAAATGGAACCATGAATTCTGCCGTCTACCAAAAAATCCTGAAGGAGAATGTCCGGCCATCTGTTCGTGACCTCAAGCTGAAGCGCACTTGGGTTCTGCAACAGGACAATGATCCAAAGCGGGCAAACTTCTATGCCCACTTTGATGCTCTGAACAAGGGCAATGCTGAGAAGACCCCAAGTGTGCAGGGCGAGTTTGATCTGAAACTCTCAGAGCAGGACGTGCAGAAGACTCTGAGCAGGGTGAAAATCCGTAAGGCTGCAGGGCCTGATGGGATACCACCTCACGTCCTGAGGACATGTGCAGCCCAGCTGACCACAGTGTTTACGGACATCTTTAACTCCTCCCTGTCACAGTCCATGGTCCCCACCTGCTTTAAAAAAAACACTATTGTTCCAACCCCCAAAAAGACAAAAGTGACATGCCTGAATGATTACTGCCCAGTAGCATTAACATCTGTGGTGATGAAATGCCTGGAGAAGCTGGTGTTGTCACACATCAACTCCTCCATCACAGAATCCCTGGACCCCTTGCAGTTCGCCTACCAGAACAACAGAGCAGTGGATGATGCTGTCTCCCTGGCTCTGCATACAACCTTGGAACACCTGGACACTAAGAACTCGTATGTGAGAATGCTGTTTGTGGACTACGGTTCAGCATTCAATTCCATCATACCCAGTCAACTGGTGACAAAGCTCAGGGGATTAGGTCTGTGCAACTCTGTCTGCAACTGGCTGCTGGACTTTCTTATTGAGAGACCACAGGTGGTGCGGATAGGCAATAAAACATCAACACCACTCACCCTGAGCACTGGAACCCCACAAGGCTGCTGTCTGAGTCCAAGGTTGTACTCCCTATTTACTCACGACTGCACAGCAAGACACAGCAACAACCGCATCATTAAGTTTGCCGATGACACCACTATAATAGGACTGATCAGTGATGATGACGAGTCCACTTACAGGGATGAAGTTGTACAGCTGCTTAGGTGGTGTCATAGCAATAACCTGGACTTGAACATAAAGAAAACGAAAGAGCTAAAAGTGGACTTTCGGAGACACAGGCCATACACTCACAGCCCACTCAGTATTGATGGAACGGAAGTGGAAACAGTCACCAGCTTTAGGTTTTTGGGAATTCACATCTCTAAAGATCTAACCTGGACTGTGAACACTGACTCTATCATGAAGAAGGCTCAGCAGCGCCTTTATTTCTTGAGGTGCCTCAAGTGATGGGGGATGCCAATACATGTGTTGGTGAACTTCTACTGCTGCACCATCGAGAGCATCCTCACCAACGGGATCACTGTGTGGTATGGTAACACCTCTTCGCGAGAAAGAAAGGCACTACAGAGAATGGTCAATATGGCCCAGAAGATCATCGGCTGCAGTCTCAACGAGATTAAACAGCTCTATGAGGACCGCTGCCGTGGTAGAATTCTGGCCATCACAGAGGACAGTCACCACCCCGGGCATGAGCTCTTCACCCCACTGCCCTCAGGCAAGAGATATAAGAGCATACGGACACTTAACACTAGATTCTTCAACAGCTTCTATCCACAAGCAGTGAGACTGGCGAACAAATTTAGCCATCCCCCTCGGACCACACCTACACCATCACCATCTACCTCTTTATGATTTCTTATCTATTGCACATCTCCAGTCATTGTTTACACGTCTGTATTGTTTACATTCAAACTGTCTACATGTTTACTTGCACATTGTCTATTGTTTGTTTGTACATTGTCTTGATGCACTGTTTGCACTTTGTCTTGTTTTTTACACTTGTTTTACAATCGAGAGACTTTCTGTAAGTAAGAATTCCATTGTACCAGTACCGGTTACATATGGCAATAAAGTTCAAGTTCAAGTTCAAAACACACCAGCAAGTCCACCTCTGAATGGCTTAAGAAAAACAAAATGAAGACTTTGGAGTGGCCTAGTCAAAGTCCTGACCTGAATCCGATTGAGATGTTGTGGCATGACCTTAAAAAAGCGGTTAAGGCTCGAAAACCCTCCATAGTGGCTGAATTACAACAATTCTGCAAAGATGAGTGGGCCAAATTTCCTCCACAGCATTGTAAAAGACTCATTGCCAGTTATCGCAAACGCTTGATTGCAGTTGTTGCTTCTAAGGGTGGCCCAACCAGTTATTAGGTTTAACTAAATGTTATCCACAACTTCAAACACCTGTGAGAAACGGGCAACTGCAGTGTTTCGCCTGCTGGCTCCACAGATAATCCTTTTTTGAAGTTTAAGGAGAGGATTTCTTTGTCAATTCAATTAAACGTTTCAGAAATGCTGAACTATTGATGTGTTTCACACGCAGCACGGGCTCTCCTTTGCTTACAAATATTTTTTTTACACCAATTTACTCAACTACGATTTTGCTGAGCATTTTGTTTGCTTGCTTCCTATTGTATACTGCTCTGATTTCTGTATTGTTCAATTTCCCTGTTGATTTTAATTTCTTGTTTTCTAAGACAATCAGACCAGCTGTTCTGACCTTACCCTGCACTGGAGCCACTCTTTTCTTTCCAAAGGCGTGGAGAGAGATACTACTGCAGGTAACACCCCATGAGAAACATCATGAGTTTCTGGAAAAGCTCTCTACCTGCCCGCTCCCCACACCGACGTGTGTGAGCAGGGATTTAAAGGGACATTCTGAAGTGTAGAAACATTTTATCGTTACATACTTTTTCTGTGCAGTTAGTTCTCCTTCAACTCCGCCCGACAACAGAGGTCGTTTTTAATACAGGAGTAAAGGCACACTGCACATCTGCAAAACATCACGTTAAGGTTTAGGGAGAGCGACATCAGTGATTGGAAGGTACAGATGCAGCCATTCAAAGTGCGCAGTACAGACACATACCGGAGGTAATTGGCTACGGCGTCGCGCATTGTGACGCGCGATGACGCAAAATACCGCGGTACGTGATTGGTTGACCGACAGGGGCACTCGTAGTCCGTTGGTCGGTCGTAGAAAGATTTACAGTAAATGTCTTTACTGTGCACATTTTAGCATTGAATATTCATATGGAATTTTACCACTGAAGGGAAATCTTAGTACCTGAGCATAAAAAGAATAGGAGCATACTGTAACGCGTGTGAAGGCCATAAACGATATTAATTTTGGAACATAAACATACAGTATATGGCTGGTCTCTGTACTTTAAATAAAAAATACACACCAGTATTCCATTTCTCCCTTAACATTTTAAGCTTCGAAGTCTTTAACTAATGTGATACTGGAGTCAACAAGCATACTTTTAGAATTTGATTAAAAGGGAATATAATATGGAATTGCGTATCTAAAGAAATTAATAACGATATAATTATATTCATGTACCGCAACACAAGAATAGTACATGCTGTACATTGTCTGTTGATAATGTTTCTGTAGTGCTTTTTCAGCACTCTGCATGTGACCTTGCTGGTGGCACTGTGGGTTAGGCTCCTGACTCCTACCTCACATGCTGTGTGTTTGAATCCTGCTGGAGTCATGACTTTTTTTTCAACAAACATTTCTTTGAAAAAATAAAACATTTCCCTGGGTCAGAGATTAAATAAAACCTCACTCGCACCAAACAAATTTATATTTCTAAATATCACAACATGATCGAATTTAAGTCATTTTAATAACGATGAATAGTCACCTATGTGTTACAATATAAACATTTATATTGATTTAAATCGCGTTTTGATTTAAATCACAAACGCAGGTTTAAATATATGTGTTTTTTGATTCACAATCAGACAAATGCAACATAAATTGATATTTTTGTCTTCTAAGTATCTTAATAAACTTTCAGCATAGCATTCTCCCCGTTTAGATTTATTTTTCTTGGGATCCTGGGATCAAACATGGAAAGATTAGATTGTAATCGTTTTTTTTTTTAAATACATTTTAGAAAAGTGTAATCTATACTAAAAAGTTGTACACCACCTGCTATAAAGATACATATTGTAATACTTTCGGGTTCGGATAGGACAGACACGAGAACTCAGACTTGCGGAGTTAAAGCAAGTTAAAGCCTTGATTTTATATATCACCTTTAAAAGTGGCATCTCAAAGCAAAGTAAATACCCAACACTGATTGTACCAATCTGTCATGCTAATAAAGCACCTTGAATTGAGAGAGAGAGAGAAGGGGAGGGCGAGCAAGCGAGAGAGCATAGCCAGGACAGACAGGCAAATAAGATACACTCCACAGACATTCACAACAGCGACATATCATAAAACATTTGCACATATAGTTAAATTATTATTTGTTTTTCAGGAAGTTAAAAAAAAAACACTTGAATTACTTATCCAGTCTCTCGAAATAAAATTATTTTTCAAGCAATGCAACTAACGTCGGGCAATGTGTCTTTTTTAATCCAACATTGACAGCCACATCTTAAATCTTGTCAGTCAGCTCTTTTTTCTCTATTTGAATTGTGGCAATTCAAACAACCTGGGATAACAAGTGGTCTCAAAGTCACAGAGCTCACAGAGCTTTCACAACAGATGACAATTCCCTTAGTCCTTCCTTAGTCTTCCTGAAATTGTCAGATTATGAGTGAACAAAAACATTTTATTAAAAATTTAATAAAAATTATTTTTTAATCGCGTATCTAAGGAAATAGCAGTATAACCTTGTTCATGCAGTGGCATGTTACATTATTAATTTGGGTGTCTCCTCTTGCCAGAAAGCTCTACATTGCATTTTGAGTTCGGTTTTTGACTTTTTTTAAATTGCAACCCATAAATAAAGCTGATACTGTTTAGACTTTTAATTATTTTAAACTGTATTACAGCAGCACAATGCAACGTAAATTGCAAAAATGCACTTGGAATCTGTCCAAGCCCTGCTTTGTCAGGCATTTTCTTTTACTGTAATGGACATAAAAACTCCCTTGCTTTTAACAGAGCGTTTCATAATATCTAACTACGAAAATTATTTAAACTGCTACACTTATCATTCAACCAGAGCTCGAAATATCACAAGGATCCTCAAGAGCACAGCAAAGACTGTATTAAAAGTATACTAGTGACAAATTAGTATACTTTAGATCTTTTTTTCTGATACGGGGAAAATCTGATCATGTTTCTCTATAACAATAAAAAAAACATTATTTTACATATCACCTTTATGTGATATCACCTTAAGGACAGCACATACAAGTGTAAATTGCACAATGGACCGCGCATATAAATTTAAAATAGTCTTCTTTAGGTGTGAGGGCAGGAGTGGATCGCAGAAAGCATAATCAGCAAATTAGGAAAACAAAGAACAGGACAGGTGAGACGTGTATCCAGAGAGCGGGTGATCAGAAAAAGGAACAGCTGTTATGCCCAGGTTTTACGCTCTCTCTGCTGAATGAATAAAAGCATTTTATTAAAAATTATTAAAGCGTTTGTCTGGGTATTTACTTTGTAATCTGTGGTTTCCATCTACTGTATTGCTTTGAGATGCCACTTTTAAAGGTGATATGTAAAATAAAGTTTTTTATTATTGTTATAGAGAAACATGATCAGATTTTCCCTGGTTCAGAATAAAGACGATTAAAATCTGTAATCTTTCCACTTGTATGTCATCGGAAAATACAAGAAGTTTCTGCTTTGTGTAAGGATTGTATCAAAAAGTAATCTAACTGGTGAGAAAGCTGTGCTGCTCAAAGCGCTTTACAGGATAAAAACAATAACAACAATAGTGTTAGGCTGGGCAAACGATTTTTTTATAGAAATACAAAATGAGATATAATGATGTGTTCCGGCTAAGACATTAACAAGTACAACCCCCCTCTCTGCGGGAGTGCTGGCTGTGACGAATTAAACCGGTTTCACAGGTATTTTCAAAGTAGAAGGGGGCAAGATTTCCAGCGAAAGACACCTCCCCCCTCCAAAAGTACATTACTTACTAGTTAAGAAAGCTAGGCTCCTCAATGAAATCGCTTTAACATGCTAATGCGTTGGTGTAACAGTCCGGGCGTGGCAAGCTTCTAATGTCAACCCGACTACGGCAAAAGGAACCCTTCTTTCATTGGAAGACAATGAACATATTCTAGCCCTAACTGAATTAATAGCAAACATGGTTTACATAAAATACATTTTTCCAAGAAAGTTTAGTCTTTGTCACTAATGAAACCACTAAATAAAGACATAAATATATTTTCATTCCTTCCAGAGAAGCGCATGAAAACGAGTTTCCATCTGCGCCATTCTCACTCCTTCTCTGCTATTGTCACAGCTCCTCCTTGTGCACGACCAACACAAGGAGGCGCTGGCACACTCTGGCGAAGACCTGGGATTCGAAGTTACGCCCCTGGTCACTGTGTAATTCCTCCGGCACCCCTAGCCTGGCAAACATCCCCTCCAGCAGTGCATCGGCCACGGTGGGGGCACTCTGGTCCGGGAGGGCATAGGCCTCCGGCCACTTTGTAAAATAGTCCACCACCACCAGGACATAGCAGTTTCCAGCCTCAGTGCGCGGAAACTGGCCCAAAACGTCAACCCCCACCTGCTCCATAGGAGTCCCCACCTGGTGTTGTTGGAGGGGGGCTCCTTCTGGGCCACGGGCACCGCACACGTTCAGCAATACCGCTCCATGTCCCAGTGGCAAAGACCCCAATAAGAAGTTTTTTTTACAGCCGAAATGCCCCACGCCCGGCTGGCCGTGCACCACTCGTGCAGGACCTCCATCTATCACACCATCTGCCCCTCTGGCTCCTTAAAGTGGAGCAGCCAGGTGAGGGACACATGGTCGGTCCTCAACTGGAATTGGGTCCTGAACAGGCACGGCCTGAAGTGGCGGACCGCCACCATCACCGCCAGCAGCTCACGACGGGTCACGCAGTAGTTCCGTTCAGCCTTATTCAAAACCCGACTGTAGTAGGCAACTACCTGCTCCCCATCTGGCCCCTCCTGCGCCAACACCGCGTCCAACTCCGAGACACTCGCGTCGGTATCCAGGATATACGGTAACCACGGATCGGGGTAGGCCAGCACGGGGACCCCCACCAGAGCTTCACGTAACCGGCTGAAAGCCATCTCGCAGCCCGAGTTCAAGTCGAAACAGCGGCCCTTATCGGTGAGGCGGTGCAGCGGGGGAGCGATGCTGGCAAAGTCCCGGACAAACCTCCGGTAATACGAAGCCAACCCCAGAAAGCTGCGCAGCTCCGCGACAGTGCGGGGGGTCGGCCAACCCCTCATTTAGGCGACCTTACCTGGGTCTGTAGCCACCCCTCACAGTCCAACAACATGTCCCAGGAAGGTCACCTCCTGCCTCAGGAGCTCACACTTGCGGGGATTGAGCCTCAGGCCAGCACGGCGGATGCAGGCCAGCACCGCCTGGAGGTTCGTCAAGGCCTGGTCGAAACCCTGGGCATGAACCAGCAGATCGTCCAGATACAGCACACACTGGTTCCACGGGACCGATGCCAGCACCCTCTCCATCAGCCTCTTGAAAGTAAACTGCAAGAGGCTTCGAGCGAGTGGTACCTGCCAGTAGCCACAGCGGAGGTCAAGGGAGCTGAACCAGGTCGACCCGGTGATGTAGTCCTTGGCATCGTCTATCCTCGTCAGGGGGTAGGAATCCTTCCAGGTGACCTCGTTCAGCTTGCGGTAGTTTACGCAGAACCTCCACGAGCCTTCTTTTTTTTGGACCAGTACAGCTGGCGCCGAGGGCTCGCAGAGGGCTTAATCACTCCCGCTGCGGCCATCTCCCGGATCTTTTCCTCGGCGGCGGTCCGCTTGGCGTGAGCCATGCGTCCAGTTGGGATGCGGATGGCAGAGGGTCTCCAGTCTCGATGTCGTGTTGGTAGAGGTCCTCAACGCCGCGCCTCGCTTCCACGCAACCGCCGCCGCCGACTCAGGGGCAGGATCCGGCATGCTCGCTCCCCGGCTCACAGGCCCGGTCTGCCACCGCCGCCACTGACTCTTTTTCCCCCGGCTCCGGCAAGCCCGTGTCCCTCAGCCTTCGCCGGGTCTGCCCTCCACCTGGTGAAGTTGCTCCCCCTGCCACACCAACTCCTGCCGGCCCAAGTCCAAACTGGCCCCCACTCGCTGCAGTAGGTCCAGCCCCAGAATGCAGTCCTCCTGGATGGGTGCGAGGTAGCAGGGGTGGCGCACCATCGCTGCATCTAGACGAAAGGCAAGCACCTGTTTTCCCCGCACTACGGCGAGCTGTCCCATCACAGTCCTTAGCCGCAGGCTGGAGGCCTCTCATCCTGGGGGGTTGGTGCCCTCGGTGTCGGGGAGGATGCCCGGCCGGAGTAGGGTTACCGATGAACCCGTGTCGAGCAGGGCCAGGCAGGGTTGGTCCTCGATTCGTTTCGGCACTGGAGGTACAGGCTATAGCCGACTCGCCCCACAGTGGTGTGAGGGGTGCCGGTCTTCACAGCGCTCTCCGGAGAGGGGGTTGAGGTGTTCAAGGGCGGCCGTCCCCGCGCTGAGCCGACCCGTTCCCGTTTCCCGACACTGATCGCGGAGTGCGAGGTTTGGGTGCCCAGCAGAACCGGGCTCAGTGTCGTCTCTTCCTGCTGCGGTCGCAAAACAGCGTGCGGGGCTGTTCCGCGGGGGTTGCTGCACGGGCTGGCTTCTCTTCCCCCTTGCTGGACTCCTCCGTCGGTGTGGGAATCGCTAGTCAGCTCCGGCAGGGAGGGTATCTTCTCTTTGGGGCATCCACTGGGCGGGAGTAGCAGGCAGTCGCCCCAATTCTACCGGCAGGACCACTACTGGATAGCCCTGGTAAGGGCTGTGGCCACCTGTCGCACCCAGGAGTTGCTCAGGCTCCCTATGTGCGCTGCCGATGGGTTCTGTCTCTTTTAGAGTCAGACAGCACTTGACAGAATCGGCTAATGTCTGCCAAGATTTGTCCATCCTGCCCGCTTCTGACACCAATGTAGCATTTACAGGTTTTTCTCAGAACAAAGGACCAGTGGAGACGCAATTAACAAACCAAGCAATAGCTTTATTCTTTAACAACCACAAAACCAAACACAGCATATACATGCACATGAGGAGACTGACAGAACACGTACACATCTTTAGGGTGGTAATTACTTAACAACACGCTATATACTTATAAGACTACACAGGGCACTAGAACTACTAGGACATTATTTACACAGGTAGGGTCAGCCGCTGGTCACCGTGCTGACCCTCAGACTCTCCCCGGCTACAACTCCCAGCATGCCCAGCGGTACTATGCACGCCTAGGGGCGCTTCCTCCTCACCACCAGGCGAGGGCGTTACAATATATATATATTTTTTCTCTGGTTCTCAGCAGTATCATTGGGCTGAACTCCAGTTAAATGCTTGTCTTAGAAAGATCAAAAGTGAGCGATGGAAGATGGGTGGAGATTAATGGAAGTTATAAAGGCAATGGGTTGGCTCTGCTTAAGCTTCATTCAGACCTTATTAGGGCAAACTCTATGGGTCAATTGCATCGAACTGAAAGTAGCATACTAACAGGAGTTCAACCCGTGCTTAGAACGCAGATGCCGTCTAAACTTGTGCTCCACCTTAAGTCCAATTGCAACAAACTTTCCTGCTGTGCTTAGTCCGCAGTGCCGAACTTAACCTGTTCTCAATTGCAATGAACACAAAGTAATAACTGCAGCACTCCAGAGTAACTAAAGTAGCGGACTAATTTAAACTGTCTTCATTTGGCTTAGCACCGTACTCGGTGTAACGCAGGATTGCATTAGAAGGCTCCCAAATATAGTGGAAATAATCCGTTGCTTGGAAATGTATTGGAATATTAATTAAAATTGCTTTACACTCATACCATATTTATTAATAATGAAGTTTATTAATGTGTGTATTTACAGAAGTGTCATTTACTATTTATGTTTAATGTCAATCATTACTAGTAGCTGTGAGCTTTAAGATATGCTAGGAAGTGAAGAGAACAGAACAGAGCAAATGGTTATATAAATAGAGTGGGAGCTTTTAATATGTTCTATAAAATTTGGGAGTCAACTGAATAGATTTGCTAAGTATTTTATTGTGATGGGTCTCTGTATTTGTGGTTATCAGTGGAAAGCAGGGATAATAAGGAAATGGGTGGCACCCAAGCACATGTTAAAGAAAAAAACTTGGCTTCTTAAAAGTGATTATGATAGCCACAGGACAGAAGAGACAGTGCACTGTGGTCCAATAATGACTGTGTTGAAACAGCCAGAGTGTGCTGCATGCCATGGAGATGGAAAAGGTAGCTCATCCCAGTCAATCGCAAGGTTGTGTAGGACTGCACATGACCTGATGATGATGGTGCTGGCTCTTGATGGACTGGTATACAAACCAAATGACAGCCAAGCAAAGCGTTAGTTGTTTTACAATTCCGAAAGATTGTTCAAAGTGGCTTCTTGCATTTTTATGACTCCTGTTATAGTGCTTCTCTTGTTATGTTGTAGGATTGTGCACAGGTGTCAGAAGATATAGTCATAAAGAATAACCACAGGCAAAACAACATGCCAGCTTGCTCTTCCCTACTTTGAAAGGAAGATATTGGAACTGATTAAAGAACTTAACTTGAAATGTAAGCTCCTACTGACACAGGAGAGAGAGTTCTGAAAAGTAAGCACAAGGCACACTGTGGATAAATAAATGTATTAATTTAAAAAAAGAAATACTGAGAAGGTCAGAGGAACAATAATTGTTGTATTTATTTGCTCAGGTAGTTTTATAAGTTTAACTTTCAGTAAAGTTCTGTTAAAAATAAAACTGGTCATTAGTTGGCGTCTTTTGTAATGATTTAGCAATAGTGACATGTCGGCTTGTTCGACTGGAGTGTTAGACAAAATTAATACAGTAGCGTCCTGTCTCAAGTGTACAGCTGCAGTTCTCGTTTGTTTCGTGACTAAGTGCAATTGCATTAGTCTGTGTAAAAAAAGACTTCTGCAGCTCCAGTGGTGCGATCGAACTCATGCTGAGATTTAGTTCAAGCCTCACCTGGAGCAGTGTGGCCTATATCTTCAACTATTTAAACTAACTGACCAGTTTAGGTCCTGTTAAGTATTTGCTGGAGATCAGGTCTAAATTAACATGAAAGGAACAAGTAAAGGTTTGTTCCTTGTCAGACCTGAAGAAGGCTCCAAAGCTCAAACGTTGTTTGCTTCTCTTTTCAGCATGGAATAAAATTTTACTTGTTCCTATGCAGTCCACACATGCTGACACAGCTCCCTACTTAAATTACCATCAGCAATGGACCTCCAGCAGACCTATACACAAATATATGAGAGAGGTCTACTGAAACGAGAGGAGCACGATGGAGTACCGAAGACTTGAAAAAGCACTCACTTTTCTGTGTTTTTGTTGTTACCCAGATTTGTTTTTAATGTTCTTTTTCTCTTTGTTTTGAAGTTGTTCTGTTTTTTTTTTCTTTTTTGTAGGTGTTAGACTACTACAGGGATTTACCTAGGTTCTATTAAGACTTCTTTTATCAAAACATATTTTATTAATTAAAGCGTGATTTCTTAATAATGAACTTTAATGTTATCTTTATTAGTAGCTGTATTACAGGTAATGCATGCACAGCCTTTATTATGTTATAGTGAATTTTCAGGTATCCCATGGAGGGAAGAGAACTGAAATTAAGGAAATACTTATTTAAAGGGGTCTTAAAGTCTTAAAAGTGTTCTGTCACATCTGGGTGTTAATTGAATAGATTTGTTGTATTATTTCATATGATTTGACTCTACACTTGTGTTTCTCAGGAGACAGCAGTAATATTGGGGATTTGCGGGTACAGATAATAAATTATACTATACAAGTGTAGAGGTTTGATGGGTTTACTGAGACAATTATTAATTGTAGCAGTAATCACGAGGTTGTTCGTTGTGGTTTTTAGAAAATCAATCGTCAGAACAACTAACAACGCACACACACGGGTTCAATACACGAGATACATTTATTCATATAAATTGTGCACCAAACATATACTAGTCTGCCTGGATATGAGCAGCAGACCTTACTGTGAGGGTTATCAATATACAAAGTATATAATCTCGAAGAGATGCAAACACAAAGAGATACACAACAGAGAATATATGTCAATATATATCGTTCGGTTACCAAATCGCTAATCAGTGTTATTACCCACTGTTACTCTAAACTCGGAAGTAAATACATTACTCATGAATTAAATTGATAACAACTTGTGTTGAGGTACAATTGAATTCTCGAGACGCAATGTAGAACTTGGGGTTTACTTATCCACTGTGTATGGATTTGGAATTTCCCGGCACGAACACCAAACCAGCTGACAGGCTCTGTTGCAGCCTCGGTCCCAGCGGTTGTCCAATGGGCATTGTCCCGGAATCCTCTGGCTACTGGCCAACCAGTCGAGGTGCAGCTCGGAGTAGGACGGGCGGAGGAATCTGACTGCGGCGCGCAGGGCAGTCGTTGCTCCGAGGGGATCTACCAGCAGTCCGGCTGGCTAGTAGAAAGTCTCTATGCACTATGCACTCTATGCAGTGTGACGGCTAGTCCTCACAAGTCACTCTTTTGCCCAGGAAGAAGCTGGTTCGTTCCCGGTCCAGCGCTGCTTCTGAATAAGCTATTCAGGTTGTCGACGAGGGTCCAACTGTGGGCTGCCGTTGATCAAGCGGAGCGTTCACATTGGTAGAATTCTGAGTACGTACGGGATCCTCGGCCCTGCGCTTAGAACAAAGTCCAAGTCCCTTTGCAGACAACAGCCTTTGTCACCTGATTGTCTCTGAGGATGCGCGAAAATGGCCAAGGAGAGCCCTGATCTGAGCTTGCGCTCCCTTTTTGACCAAGACCCAGATGTGTTCTGATTGGTTGAGAGTTTGGCGGGCATTGGAGACCCACATGGTGTTACCACACCCTGCCAGTCTCTAATTGGTTGATCAAGGTGAGATACGAGTCACATACTCCTGACACTTAGGAATGCAGTCCAGATGTCCATTTGGCACTCCCTAGACAGATAGGCGCCAATGGATGACCATTGATCATGATAGCCAGGCTTATCTAAGTGCATCCCCGTTTGGGAGCTGTCCCTTATCAAAAGAAAACATCTTAAATCAGCCTGCATGAATACTTTCTCTGTGGCTGAAGCACAGAGATGGAGAGTGAGATGGGGCCTCATTAAGGAAAGCACAGCAACGCTTAATTCTGTCTTATTACCAAGCATTGCTGCTACAACTGCTTAAATTCAAACTAAACAGGACTATGGGAATGAGATTTGATTTCGAACTGGGTTTTAAATAAATAGGACCGCTGCACTACATTGTGCTTTATGTAAGACAAAAGGTGGGCTTCCTGTGTTTTCGATAACTCAGTTGTAAGAGCGGAGGAATATAGTGGAAACAGCTGGGAACTCTTTGTTCTCTGGTTTGAATTTGGCTGGAAGAAAGGTGTTTTTTATGTTCTTTAATCAAAAAGTGAAAATTTGTCGTTCACTTAGTTGTCTTATTTTCTAGGCTTGTAGACTCCTCACTCTTTCTAAAAGAAAGTGCTGCAGATAAAGATACAGTAGTTGTCGGAAGTTTCGTTCAGTGGTAGAGCACATACAGGCTGTATGTGGTTGTTTTCAATCGCCGGCATCTCCACTCTGGATTTCTTCCTAAGCGCGATATCTTTCCTTACTTGTGTGTGAATTTCAGCGCGACACATAAACCCTTTGTCTGTTTTATAAAGATTAGATTTTAAATCAGTTAAAACAAAAAAGTACCTATTACATTCACGTAGAAAACACATGTATCTAATTTGAAAATTTGGGCAATGTATTACTAGTAGTGGAGCTTAGCTCACAGAAGAGCAGTTGATATTGTTAAACCACGTATTATTTTTAAATGACGCTACTAAGCACTGGCACGGTGTTTGTGCAGTCCTACCCAAGCTTTCTATCGACTGGATGAGTCTCCTGTTCCATCTCCAATTCTTTCCGCACATTTCGTCTGTTTCACCACCATTATCATTAGACTATAGCCACTAATACGAGAATACTGTTCTGAAAGACTGTCTTAAATAATAATGTTGAAAAGGGTAATGATAAGAGTTTTTTTTCATTAAGGTAACCATACATTTGCCTGTATAGTACAACTTATTATCTGTATCCGCAAATCCCCAATATTAATGCTGTCTCCTGAGAAACACAAGTGTAGAGTCAAATAATATTACAACAAATCTATTCAATTAACACCCCTATGTGACAGAACACATTTAAGACTTACACCCCTTTTAAATATGTATTTCCTTCATTTCAGTTCTCTCCCCGGGATATCTGAAAATTCATTATAGTATAATAAAGTCTGTGCATGCATTACCTGTAATACAGCTACTAATAAAGATAACATTAAAGTTGATTATTAAGATATTACACTTTTATTAATAAAATATGTATTGATAAAATTCCTTGTGAATAATTGTAGTGTCTGGAAAGCAATTGTTCATTACTTAATGACGATATTATTTCCACTACATTCAGGACAGTTCCAATGTAATCTATTGTTCCACTTCGTCTGCTTAGTCTCCTACTTTAGTAACATCTAATGGGGAGCAGCTGTTATTTTAGGTTTGTTGCAATTGAGAACAGGTTTGCTGACAAATTTCAGCAGCCAGTTTGTTGCAACTGACCCGTTGTAGCTACCAATCAGAAAAAAAACCAAACGCAACAACTTCAAAAGAAAAAGAACATTAAAAACAAATCTGGGTAACAACATAAACACAGAATCTAATGCGAGAGCTTTATCAAGTCTTCAGTGCTCCTCTTGTCTCAGTAGACCTCTCTCATATATTTGTGTACAGGTCAACTGGAGGTACACAGCTGATAGAAATTTAAGTAGGGAGCTGCATCACAGCATGCGTGGGCTGCAAATGGAAAAGTATAGGTTTATTCCATGCTGAAAATAGAAGTAAACACAACGTTTCAGCTGTGGAGCCTTCTTTGATTGTGACTCGAAATAAATCTTTACTTGTTCGTTTGATGTTAATTTATCTCCATCAAATACCTAACAGTATCTAAACTCGACAGTTGCTCTCAGTAGCTAAAGACACTGCTCTAGGTGAGGCTTGAACTCACAACCTCGGCATGCCTCCGCTGTGCACTGCTGTATAAGTACCACGCGCTGACCAATTGCGCCACTGGAGCTGTACAAGTCGTGCTCCTCATACAGACTGACGCTGCAGAAACACAGGGTGAAAACGGTTTCGGTTGTGGATCCATCTATACATGGGGAACACTAAAATAGCAAGGAAAATACAAGAAAAGAAACTGAAAGAATTGTGCTAACAGCAAAGGGGAACTGAGGGAGGTGGTCAGACAAGTAAATCAGCCTGGCAGATTATTTGTATCGACATTTTTTGAGTCAATCAGCAAACAGATTTCTCTTCATGTGCCTTAAACTGTGCAGTTTGTATCTTCGCTGTAGATAGGTTTCTTCAGAAGTCCAGTAAACTGACAATAATGGAGAACTAGCTGACGCACCCCGTCGTGAAGACCCTCTGTAAGGTGATTACACGTTTCAATTTCAAGTCGCCTCCTTTACACTCAATTGCAGCCCCGAAACTGAGAGAAAGCATGAGAAATGGCTTCAGTTTCAATGTGAAAGTGCAGTACAGGCTTGATGGCTTCACATCTCCCATCAATCAAATAAAATTGCAGTAAAGCGATCTAAATATGACTCTTAAGTACTGGGAAAGATGATTATTTTGAGCGTGCCTCCAAGGGTCTGCTACGAGGCTTAAGTTGGCTTCTTATTCGCCAGCTTCTTATGCGTGTTTTTCGTTCCACCTTAAATGGTGCTGCTGTGATGTTATGTCGCCTTTCGCCTGTAGATGGCTCTCTTCGATCAGTACTAATCCGGCCATATTTTTGTATGGAATATATTTCAGAAAATCGCAAACCAATTTTAAAAACTCACCACAACACGGACTTACACTGGGAAAAGGTGATTGCACTTTCTGCTTATTGCTACGGCCTTCCCCCCGATTATGAAAATATCTCACAGTTCTAACACCGACGTGTGAAAGACAATGTAACAGACTATCAAAATCCTGAAGTACAAGAAATTTTAATGCACCAGTTTTTTAAATATGACCCTCTGATCCTGGCATGTCAGTATACATTTCGAAAAAGTATGGCACCAATCGCACGAATTGCAATGGCACAAATTGTTGAGAATATCACTGACCTTGCCGATATTTGCAGGGGATACGAATGTTTTGCACATGTTGAACTACAACACGTAAAAATTGAGCTTCTTAGTCAATATCATCGGGAATGTCCAATAATGACGAACATCAGTAGCTTCAAGGAAACTTTGACTCGCACATGGAGTTTTATCTTCAAATGGAGGGTGGGAGAATTTATTTGTACTCTCGTTGCTCATTAGCTAAACTATTTTAAAAATATGACACAGATTTGTTCGAGAAACTTGTAATCGCCTTAAAGAGAGTCTTCTTGAAGATGTGCACCAGCTAGCTCTCCACTGTCAATTGACAGGACTTTAGGAGAAACTGTTCTCATACAACCAACATACAAATTACACATCTTAAGGAACATGAAGAGAAATCCGTGTACTAAATAACATAAAATTGTCACTGCAAATTATCACCAAGCTGTTTCATGTGTCTGACCACCTCTTTCCTACTTTGCAGCGAGCACAAATCTTTCTGTTTCTTCATCGCAATTTTACTGTCTCTTTCCCCCATGTGGAGATAGATCCACAGCTGAAACTTTAGGTCAGTTCCTGTTACTCTGTCCGATTGAAAGAGCTGTATTAAAGGCACTCCCATCTCTGCAGGAAAGTTATTGCTGCTCTCAACACAATATACTGCAGCCAAATATAGCAATACTGTCACTGCCTGTGGGCCACGTGTTCCTGCTGGCAGTCTATTATGTCATGTTCATCCACAACCAGAAACATTACTTCATCGCTATTTTACTGTCCCCCATGTGGAGATGGATCCACAGCCGAAACTTTAGGTCAGTTCCTGTTACTCTGTCCGATTGAAAGAGCTGTATTAAAGGCACTCCCATCTCTGCAGGAAAGTTAATGCTGCTCTCAACACAATAGACTGCAGCCAAATATAGCGATACTGTCACTGCCTGTGGGCCACGTCTTCCTGCTGTCAGTCTATAATGTCATGTTCATCCACACCCAGAAACATTACTGTTGGAGCACAAGAGTTATATAGGCGCAGTCCATAGAGCAATAATCTCTTAATCTCAGAACTGTGGGTTCAGCCCCCACATTGGGTCCCTCTGTGTCAATTTCATCCCCCCAATCCTCCTAGCATGACCTGATGGCATAACAGTGATACCCAGTACCCAGCGTAATTCAGCTTTCTTTCCACTTCATTCAGATTTTGATCTGAAATCATCAGCCGAACAAGAGTTTGTCTAAATCGAGGGAGATCTGCTCACAAGCAAGTATTAAACACTTCAGCATTTTCTGTTCGAATACCACACTTTGTCAAAACACTGCCGTTTCTTAAGCTAATAAGTAACGGTTTTTGAGCACGCATTGTATTGTTAATGCTTATATTAAAAAAGCATAAATTCACATAGTGGAATTTGGACTGAACACAGTAGTCCAGCCCCTTTACAACATTACATACCCACTGATTAAAGCTTAAAACTACAGCAGCAGGAGTAACAATAATGACAACAACATGTTTGGAGTTCGGCATTTCATTTATTCTGCGGAAACATCGTATCGGAATGAACTGCCCGAGATAAAAGAGTAATTGCGGCTCCAGATCGTTTTTACAGAGCATTGCGTTGTTCTGTTCATGCTGACTACACGCTTTAGATTTGTCATTTACTGCAGGCGTTGCTTTTCCAGGTTTTTCTGAAATTCCTCGCATTTGAGCCAGCACTAAAACATTTCATTCCCGTCGCTGAATACATCGTGGAAACGGTATTTGGAACGGAATTCCCGTCACACATGAAACCTCTTTGTTATTCGGTTCTGAAGTTTGAAAATGAAAATAAAACGGGGGTCACTTCATAGGCTTGAAAGAAGTCCAAGCAGCATAAAAACCCGCGAATTCTCACAAAGGCTGCACCTTTCTTCTGCTGCTGTTATAAATCAGCCTTAAACATTTGAATACATACCTTACTGCTGCTAATCACATTCACGTGTTTACGAAGCTTTTTTCTGTCCGTTATGTTTTTGCTAAGCAGTTTCTCCGTTTTCCTCGTACTGTGATTGTCAGCGAGCACAACAAGACTGAAACAGTGTAAAGGCAGGTAAAAAAGACAGGGTAAAACGCCTGATTGTCGGGAGTGGGATTTGAACTCGTGCCTCTATTTAGAGAGCGAAACACAAAGCTTAAAAGACACAAATCTGTAAATTTGCTGTTTTAAACCGCTCAACTATCCTGAAGAAATGGGTGCGGATTGTATCAGTCACATCCGATTTTCCGTAAATTTAGGACGATTGATACAACTGGACGAACAATTTGTGGCGTTTAGCATGACATGGAAAACGGTACCGGAGCATTCGGGTTCGGACTACCAGACTCGAAAATAATTTTACCCCCGCACTATCAAACTATTAAACTCCCAGCCTCTCTCACTCTCTCCTCACCTCTCACCTATGACCTGAACCTCACGGTGCCTTCTTTCTTACCAAAAACCCAAACACACATTGAAAATCTACCTCTACCTTACATGTCAAAAGCTCACTCCCCATAATTTCTATCTCTTTATTTCATTCTTTTGATGCATGTTTTTGCACATAACCTGTTACCTTTTTGTTGTTTTGCACACTGCCTGTTGTTGTTTTTTGCACATCGGCTGTTATCTCTATCTTCCTTTTGTTATACAATTGTATTGTTGTTGTGTTTTTTTCTTGTACTACTTATGTCCGAGAGCTAGCTAAATAGCATTTCGTTATACCATATACCTGTGTATGAGTATAATGACAATAAACTTGGACTTGAACTTGAACTTGACATAGTCTTGCAGGCAGTATATTATTTTATCGTTTACTCGTTTAAAAAAACATGGTCTTCTTGTTCCTAAGTCAGATTTTTAGTGCTTTCAACCTGGACTGACAGCTCACCCGATCTGTTTGTGATCAGACCATGGAGTCGGGGGCTGTACCAAGCGCACGTTCCTTCCCAATGCTGAGGCGATCATTCAGAAGATGGTTGTGAAGAGAGACAAGCTTTGTCGACTAAAAAACAAGGCAGGATATGCAAGAATACTAATCACTGGCGACAGTTATGCTCTCTTACTATTGAGACTCTTACATTGCGAGTTTTTTTGAAGACTTTGAAACTAAAGGAAAGTGGAGACAAATGAAACAGGCACGGGTGGGGTGAACCCACGATCTTCGGTTTACAAAACCGACGCCTTACCACTTGGCCACCGCACCTTCGAGGAAACATGGGAATAATGTTGTCCAAATTATTTTTTTCTGAATCTGGTTTACATCGCCTGGAGGCAGCAACAACAATAAAAGGGATACTTAACAAGGAGATACGCTGTAGCAGTGCGACTCCAACAGATGCTCCTGAAGAGGCTAGAGGTTTAAGCCAGCTCCTTAGAGCACTCGGCCACGTTACTCTCAACAGCGGCTCTTCAGCTCTTGTTGTTTGACCTAGTGTTTTTATAACGCGTGGAATTGACCGCAGCTTCGTTTTCTGAGATGCTTTCTCTCACGTGGTGAAATCTAGACCTCTTTGGCATCTCTGGCTATAGTTCTTCTGTAGAGCAGGCTTTCACACCTCTGCTTTTAGTGCCCTTGAAGTCATTTTATTTTTACAGGAAGACGCATTCCCTAACGATCTCTCCTGTTTTAGAAATGCTTCATAAGGCGTGTTTGATTCAACGGACAAACAGTATACTAATTGTACAATGCAGATTTATGCGGCATTCGTACTGGATTTGAGTGGGATTCTGAAATACTTCTTGCAAAGGTATTCAGACTTTCTTGAACCTATAATAAAAAAACAGACCTGAAACTCCCTAACTTCCAATCTCTGATGTTGCTGTCCTTAAACTCGGACGTGATGTTCTGCAGACGTGTGCATAATGTCCTGTTTTCTTACAGTGTAGACATTTTGCGGTTCACGCTCCGCATTCATCTGCTTTGTGCATTGTTAGTCCGCACCTGTAACATGTAATGTCAGCCGTCCCCTGTTCTTCTATATCTCTAGCATGACTGCGTCCGGCTGCTCGGCTTTTGTTTGTAAAGTTTGAGCGAGCGCCCCGTTCAGTGTCACTTTGTCACTGTGGTCAGAAAGCATTCTTGATTCTGCTTGAGCTGCTTCATGAATTCAAGCGACTGTAAGAGCTCTTTCTAAAGTCAGCCCTTCCTCCTGCAGCAATTTATAGTCTCTTATGTGCACATTTTTCCACAAGTTGATATCTTAACATGTCAGTTTCCAATACTCCAAAGTCACAAGATTTAGCCAGTTCTCTTAGTGCAGTCACAAAAGCAACAACAGATTCGTCCTGAGACTGAGTTCTCTGCCTAAATTTATGCCGTTCCAAAACCACTTTTCTCCGCGGTGTAAAGTAAGCGTCTAAGGCAGCTACAGTCTGTTCATATGTACCTTTTTCTCCAGGGAGGTTGGCGAAAATCCGCTGCACGGGAGCCCCGATACAGTGCAGGAGTGTAGCACGTCTCACGGCATCCTGAGCTTCTGTAGATCCACTGGCTATTTAAAAAAAATCTGTACGACTCCATCCATATCTTGTATTCCGTATACAAATCCGGAGCTCCGAGGTTCAGTGGAAGCGGTGGAAAAAGTTGGGCATAAGCAAAGCTTCTCGGCGCGGCTGCAATTTCCATGGCGCAAGCTAAACGAAAAGTCCGAAAATTCCAGAAGTTCGTTTCTACCAGCAAGAGAACTAAAACCTGCAGTGTTCTGCTCGCTTTGAGTCCGTCAAGCACTCATCTCTCGTCGCCATAAATGTTGTGTATCTTAATAAAGAGACGTTTTCATATTATTTTAACTATTTTATTAACTACACAGATCACGCCCTTACACCATATATTCCCGCCTTCTACTCTCTCGTTCTGTCTCGCGATGTCTACTCACTATACTACATTTAGCATGACTTCTTGTTGCAGTTGAGCTCAAAGCTGGAGATGATCTCCATATTCTACCGCCGTAACTAGTCCGAAACGTAGTACACAGTACACACTTTTTAAGTGAACTCAGGTTGTTAAAAAATTAAACCAGCGCCCTGTCACAGAAACGTACCCCAATCTCCCGCGCAACAAGCGGGGGTACTCAGCACTATACTAAAGAGGAGCGCTTGTCTGCAGCTGAGCGTCAGCTCTGTTTACTGTCAGCAGTCATTTCCTCATTTCCAAATACTTTTTCACCTGCTTTCAGCTTTTAAACTAAACGCTCAAGAAGTAATTAATGTCAGTTGGAAGTCTGTGTCTGTTGTCTCAGCTCTTGATAAAGAAAAGCCGTGCATGGGAGACTCCCTCTCTGAAGAAGTTTGCCGTCACCCTGCGAGGGAGAAGAGCCATCAATCACCGAGGCAACTACTGAGACAGTTAACATTAAACACGTGAAATGCGAGATGTTGTGATTTTTTTCCCGCTTAAGGCTTCTATCGTTTCTACTCTAACGAGAAAGACCTCTTTATTAGAAGTGAGATTTTAACAAACGTCTCCAGGGTTAACTGCGACCTGAACGCAACGCCTTAGACCACCAGCCATCTGGCCTGTGGTACTTAGAGCAGTGCTCAATAAAAATGATCAAAAACCGAAAGCGCTTCTTATGCGGATCAGTATATTCCGATACCACTGGTTCTGCAGAAGAAATAAGAAAAGCCGAACTCAAAGCAGTTTGTTGCCATTACGGGTACTCTGCAGCTGCTTTAAGATCTACTCACACCGTGTTCCCATTAAGGCTACCTAGTTAAAAAAAAAACTTATCGTCATCTTTTTGAACGTGATTATTAGACACCCGTTAAATCTCCACCGAGGTTTCTTGAGAGATCGTTCAGCGAGCGAGTATTAAAAAACTACGTCGCTTCCAATCTCTGCTCTCACTGTAAACTCGGACGTGATGTTCTGCAGATGTGCAGTGTGCCTTTCCTCTTGTCGTATTCAAGAGTACTCACTGTGTGAGCTCCTCACTGCGTGTTCTGTACTCTACTGTGATTTAATTTAGATGATTACGTGGAGTAGTGACAAGATCTACTTGAACATTTTCGGTTTGTGAAATGAAACACTAAATACACTACTGTAAATACAAGTAATGGACATTTAAAATAACCACAGTACAGCTAGAAGAGTGAAAGATAAAAGACTATTTGGAATGACATTCACAATAGACACAATAAGAACAGTACAACTGCCCGAACAGGGACTTGAACCCTGGGCCCTCAGATTAAAAGTCTGATGCTCTACCGACTGAGCTATCCGGGCTCTGAAAGAAGGAAGACACTGTCGGGATCCTCGCAAGTCACGTGTCTCTTGTTCCGAAGAGTAGTCATACCTGACCCGTCTGGAATGACCACTGACAGACTTTATCCAGAAGCGACGGCACCACTTCCAGTAGAATGAGTGAGAAATACAGCATGACATGGGTAGTTAAGGGGCTCCCACAATCCATCTTTCCTCACATTACTGATTTTTTTCAATAGCATTTTGACCTTTTTTCACATTCAGATTTTTTTCACATTTAATAAAATCTTTTAATCAACAACATTAAAAAGAAAACAAATGGAACATTTTTTGGAACAATAATTAAAAAAAAAACTTTCAATGCCTTGGTTGTATACGTGTGCACACCCTTTATAAAGGGAGTTGCAACAGTGCTGAAATGTAAAGAGCATTTCTGTAGAGAAAACAGCATTTTTTCTGCCTTGATGTTAAGCTTAGGGAGCCTGTCTTTTAGAAATTCTATTTCTTAACACCTTGCACAGCCTCCCGACAGACTAACAAATATTTTTTGGAGAAATTGGCTCACACACCGGAAGACACTAACGTTTATTTACGTTAGAGTATGTGAATAACAGTTTAACCGAAAAAGTTTGTAATTGTGATTTTGTTAAAATTTAATAAATCGTCTATCATCAGTAAGTAATTATTAAGAAATTGTTTTATTTCATAAACTATAAGACAATTTAGAAAGTTTATAGGTCATAAACGTCGCTTATGTTCTTTTAACTCTAGCGTTCAGGATCCAAACCCAGGTGCGGACGGTTGTGTTTCTTGAATCTCTTGTAATCATCAAAAGTCGATGTGTAGTCCTTCAGTACTTTCTCCAGTTGTGCCATGGATATTTTATACGTTCAATACTTGTCATGCTCTTTTGCATTTTCCTTAACAAACGGAAAAAGTTCAAAGTGTGCTTATGGCTGTGCTTCACATCTACACGACAGCACTTGTAACAGTACAGGACACGCAGTGAGGAGTTCGTGAAGCTTTCAGTTTAATGCGGAGTTCAGAAGGAGGATTCGCTCGCTGAATGATCTCTCAGGAAATCCCGGGTGAGATTCAACAGGTGTTTTCTGCAACAGCCATGGCAAGTGTGAAGCAATCTCAGGATTTCCTGAATTTGAACTAAATTATTAGTTCAAATAATTTAGGATTTAACAGAACTAAAAGAGGTACATTAAAAACAGCAGCGCAACTCTGCAGCACGTCGAGTGTGCCTGCATTTATTTGTGTAAACCTGGCTCTCTCTGAACACAAGCAAAGAGTTCTCACTCACCAGAAGATTGCGATGTGAGTACTGTAATATAAAGCACCTAGAGATGCCAGGGATTGAACCCGGGACCTCATACATGCGAAGCATGCGCTCTACCACTGAGATACATCCCCGATGAAACAGTTTACGGAACAGACTAAGAGATGTGCAAATGCTCACTGATCACACCACTCATGAAGAATGCCTGCAGTTTCCCACTTTCGCGTTTCTTCTACTACAGAGTAAATTCATAGGAATGAAAAAATAAGGAAGGAAAAATAATGGCATCGAAGCTTCAAGAGACTGTGCACAAATTAATCTGTTATTTTTACATCCAGTTACATGGGCGACGGTGGTTGATTCCCAGACGGGGGAGTGCTTTTTTTCTACCTCCTTACTCGACTGTCTTTCAATTCTATTTTATTTGTAAGCTTTTTGCATCTTTTAAGTGCTCTTGATTAAACTATGCATAGAAAAACAGCAGTGCTAATGATTTAATGTAAAAGGGTGAAACGACGCCCCAACCACAGGAATGGTAACAGGAAGGATCGTGTTCTTATTTAATATGTCCTTTTGAGGTGTCTTGTCAATGCACACAGGCGGTAGAGCTGAATAATTTACTTTTAGTGGTGTTTTTAAACAAAGATGGAACACGTTCTTTCTATACCAGGAAGAAAGGAGCAGACTTTACCTTTTTAGAGGCAAAAATGACACCTTATCAAAGCTAATATTAATTAAAATGACATCACAACAAAAGAGTGGAGGCTTGAGTGAATAAACCCTTGAGTGGAGCCTTGAGCTTTCATTGGACGTCTGTGTCTCCATAACTTTGTAGGTGAGAGAGAGGAGTGTGATAATTTGCAGGTGCTTCTCGGAAGTGCGTTGGTGGTACAGGCGCCTTCCAAATAATTGAGTCAGGTTTGAATCCCAGCCAGTGCAAACCCAAATCTTTTCAAGATAATCTGTGGTCCGCTAACACATCTTTTGAAACACTACAACAGGTAACACCCGTGTGAAACATCATGAGCATCTGTTAAACCTCTCTACCTGCCCGTTCCTCACAGAGACATGACGAGGGTCTAAGGGGACATTTTGAGCCGTAGAAACATTTTATCATTCCGTACTTTCCTGTGCAGTCAGGCCAGTTCCACTTTAACTGCGCCCGACAACGGAGGTCGTTTTGAAAACAACGAGAGTAAAGGCACACAGCACGTCTGCAGAACATCACTTCCGAGTTTAAGGACAGCAACATCAGAGATTGGAAGCTAGGGAGTTTCAGGTCTGTGTTTTTATTATAGGTTCAAGAAAATCTGAATACCTTTTCAAGAAGTATTTCAGAATCCCAGTCAAAGACAGTACGAATGCCGCATAGATCTGCATTGTACAATTAGTATACTGTTTGTCCGTTGAATCAAACACGCCTTATGAAACATTTCTAAAACAGGAGAGATCGTTAGGGAATGCGTCTTCCTGTAAAAATAAAATGACTTCAAGGGCACTATAAGCAGAGGTGTGAAAGCCTGCTCTACAGAAGAACAAAAGCCAGAGATGCCAAAGAGGTCGAGATTTCACCACGTGAGAGAAAGCATCTCAGAAAACGAAGTTGCGGTCGTTTCCACACGTTATAAAACCACTAGGTCAAACAAGAGCTGAAGAGCCGCTGTTGAAAGTAACACAGCCGAGCGCTCTAAGGAGCTGGCTTAAACCTTGAGCCTCTTCAGGAGCATCTGTTGGAGTCACACTGCTACAGCGTATCTCCTTGTTAAGTATCCCTTTTATTGTTGTTGCAACCTCCAGGCGATGTAAACCAGATTCAGAAAAAAAATAATTTGAACAACATTATTCCTATATTTGCTTGAAGGTGCCATGGCCAAGTGGTAAGGTGTTGGTCTCGTAAACCGAAGGGTGTGGTTTCAAACCCCACCTGTGCCTGTTTCAAAGTCTTCAAAAAAACTAGCAATGTGGGAGTCTCAATAGTAAGAGAACGTAACTGTTGCCAGTGATTAGTGCATATCCTGCCTTGATTTTTAGTCAACAAAGCTTGTCTCTCTTCACACCCATCTTCCGAATGATCGCCTCAGCATTGGGAAGGAACGTGCGCTTGGTACAGCCCCCCCTCCATGGTCTGATCACAAACAGATCCGGTGAGCTGTCAGTCCAGGTTGGAAGTAACTAAAGCACTAAGAATCTGACTTAGGAACGAGAAGACCGTGTTTTTTTAAACGAGTAAATAAAATAATATAAAATAATATACTGCCTGCAAGACTAAGTCAAGTTCAAGTTCAAGTTTATTGTCATTATACTCATACGCAGGTATATGGTATAACGAAATGCTATTTAGCTAGCTCTCGGACATAAGTAGTACAAAGAAAAAAACACAACAACAATACAATTGTATAACAAAAGAAAGGCAGAGACAACAGCTGATGTGCAAAAAACAACAACAGGCAGTGTTCAAAACAACAAAAAGGTAACAGGTTATGTGCAAAAACATGCATCAAAAGAATGAAATAAAGGGATAGAAATGATGGGGAGTGAGCTTTTGACATGTATGGGAGAGGTAGATTTTCAATGTGTGTTTGGGTTTTTGGTAAGAAAGAAGGCACTGTGAGGTTCAGATCATAGGTGAGAGGTGAGGAGAGAGTGAGAGAGGCTGGGAGTTTAATAGTTTGATAGTGCGGGGATAAAAACTGTTTCTGAGTCTGGTAGTCCGGACCCGAATGCTCCGGTACCGTTTTCCATGTCATGCTAAACGCCACAAATTGTGTTAGTCCAGTCGTATCTATCGTCCTAAAGTTACGAAAAATCGGATGCGACTGGTGCAATCAGCATCCATTTTTTTCAGGATAGTCGAGCGGTTTAAAACAGCAAATTCACAGCTTCGTGTCTTTTAAGCTTTGTGTTTCGCTCTCCAAATAGAGGCACGGGTTCAAATCCCACTCCCGACAGTCAGGCGTTTTACCCTGTCTTTTTTACCTGCCTTTACACTGTTTCAGTCTTGTTGTGCTCACTGACAATCACAGTACGAGGGAAACGGAGAAACTGCTTAGCAAAAACATAACGGACAGAAAAAAGCTTCATAAACACGTGAATGTGATTAGCAGCAGTAAGGTATGCATTCAAATGTTTAAGGCTTATTTATAACAGCAGCAGAAGAAAGGTGCAGCACAATGCAATTTGTGAGAATTCGCGGGTTTTTATGCTGCTTGGACGTCTTTCAAGCCTATGAAGTGACCCCCGTTTTATTTTCATTTTCAAACTTCAGAACCGAATAACAAAGAGGTTTCATGTGTGACAGCATTCCGTTGCAAATACCGTTTCCACGATGTATTCAGCGACGGGAATGAAATATTTTAGTGCTGGCTCAAATGCGAGGAATTTCAGAAAAACCTGGAAAAGCAACGCTTGCAGTAAATGACAAATCTAAAGCGTGTAGTCAGCATGAACAGAACAACGCAATGCTCTGTAAAAACGATCTGAAGCCGCAATTACTCTTTTATCTCGGGCAGTTCATTCCGATACGATGTTTCCGCAGAATAAATTAAATGCCGAACTTGCCAAGCAAGTTTAATACTTGCTTGTGAGCCCTAGATAAATTGGCTGCTGCAATTTCAGCAAGCGGAGTTCTGCTCAGCTGCCTGTAGTACACATTGCTGATTCATTTTGTGAGGGCACGGGCAATCTTTCAACGATAAGGCTGACGTGCCTGTCGAAATTGTGTTTCCCTTTCACTGTGTTGTATTTGCCCTACTAGTACAACATCAATTGTGATGTCATCATTGCCCATTGGTTTGTCTTGTTGTCATTGTGTATTTTACATTACAGGAACTGAAAGTACTGAACTGAAGGTACTGAAGGTAGGAACTGAAAGTACAGACTGCTTTAATTATAAGAAAGTTTTTTTTCTGCTGCTCTCTTTCCTGATGTATTGGTATTTGAAGGCTATTGGGCAGCAAGGATTTATCTTCCTGAACTCTCTATACAAGATATGGGTCCATGATCATCTTAGTTTAGATTTACCTTTTAAAAGTGGTATTATTCTCCATTGTTCAGCCTTCAGACATACTTGGAAAGTTTTAGGCACAGACATAATCTTTCTTAATCCCCTTTTATCCTGAGGTGACGTCCCAGACGAGCTTGCCCCCTGGGAATATTCACTGTGCTCTTCAGGCTTTTTTTCTGATTCTACACAGATTTTTTCTCCTTCAAACATGTCACCACTGTCTGTGCTGCCGTGTGCAGCCCATGCATCTTCTGTATCTTCTGATGAACTTCTGAGCTCTGTGTTGCCTTCCAAACTATGTCCCTCACTTTGACTTGAAATATGGACTATAGATTGTGTACTGTCATCTGGTTTTGAATCCTTACCAATACTCACCTCCTTCTGCGCCCTAAGCACTTGGATTCTTACTTTTTTTCTATCTTCATGCCAAATCACTGATAACCATTTCCTGTTGCTGGAGCAATCCTCTCCAAGGACTCTGTTTGACAGTGTTGACCACATATTGTCATGCCACCTAATTTTTGTTTCTAGCTTAAAAAAACTTCAGAAATTCTTTGATCTCATTCCCTACTCCACCAGCCCTTGACCACAGGTCTGGCCTCCTACTTCTCTGTCCTCCTTTAACATGTGGCATTGCCAACAATCTGAAAAATAGGGAACACATCTGAATGAAGTGGAAACATAATTGAAATTCAACACCCACTGGATGTTAATAGTGTAGGAGTGCAACAGATGTACAAATCCATTCAATGTTTTTATTTCTGTGTTTAATTTTTGAGGGACCCTATATTTTGATATAGCATCAATCACAAAACAGCATTCTGTCAATGTCACGACCACCAGCCAACTGGTGGAGATCAACATGTGTTAATCCACCAGCACATGCTCTACTGTGCGGCAAGCAGCACTGTTTTAACCATTCAAACCCGCTTCCCGCTACTCGGTATTGAGTCTTCTCTTTGAGAGCTCTAGCTCGCGTTTACTCTGAATCTCGCTTACTGGTTATGGACTCTCTTTTGCCTCTCGACCTTGGACCTCGCCTGACGTTCTGGATTGTTCGCCTGTCTCAATAACTACTTACATCTGCACAGGATCTGCATACCTTTTCACTGAGGATTTCTGACAGTCACAGCCACATAAAAAACTAGAAAAGAAGTATGTGTTTCTTAAAAAAAAATACTCCCCAAATTGTTTTTTTTTTTAAGTCAACATATCTGGGTTGTGTTTGCAAGATTTTTAAAAATTGCAAAGTTTGTGTGGGTATGATTGTAAAAAATCAAATCATAACTGAAGAAGGCTCCATGGTCAAAACATTGTGTTTTCTTCTTCTCTTTTCAGCATGGAATAAACCTATTACTTGTTCCTTGGAGATTACCATGTGCCAATAAGATATTGTAACGCCCTCGCCTGGTGGTGAGGAGGAAGCGCCCCTAGGCGCTCGTAGTACCGCTGGGCATGCTGGGAGTGGTAGCCGGGAAGAGTCTGAGGGTCAGCACGATGACCAGCGGCTGACCCTGCCTGTGTAAATAATGTCCTAGTAATTCTAGTACCCTGTGTAGTCCTGTAAAAGTAGAGTGTGTTGTTAGGTAATTACCACCCTAAATGTGTGTACGTGTTCGTCAGACTCCTCATGTTTGTGTAGATCCTGTGTTTGGTTTTGGTGTGGTTGTAAAATAAAGCCAGTGCTTGGTTAATCGCGTCTCCACTGTTCTTTAGTTCTGAGAAAGAACCTGCAATACGCTACATTGGTGTCAGAAGCGGGCAGAATGAACAACTCGTGGCAGACACTACCCGATTCCATAAAGCGCCGGCTGACGCTGGAAGACGCAGAACCCATCGGCGGCGCACATAAGGAGCCTGAGCAACTCCTGGGTGCGACAGGTGGCCACAGCCCTTACCAGGGCTACCCAGTAGTGGTCCCGCCAGTGGAATTGGGGCGGCCGCCCCGGAGAGAGGATGCCCTCCCTGCCGGAGCCGATCAGCGATTCCCACACCCATCGGCGCGGGTGCGACCAGGTCGCTACGATGGTGAGGCGCCTTGGGAGACCTATAAGGCGCAGTTCCAGCTCGCGGCCCGGACGAATGGCTGGAGCCGGGCGGAGATGGCCGGCCACCTGGCGGCGGCGCTGGAAGGAGCGGCCTGCCAGGTGCTCCTGGACGTCCCGGAGGAGGACAGAGGCGACTACACGGCGCTGGCAGCAGCCCTCCAGCTGCGCTTCGGTGTAGAGGAGGCGCCGGACTTGATGCGGGAGAGGCTGGCCCTGCGGCGGCGCCGACCAGGAGAGCGACTGGGCCCGGTCGCCGCGGATGTCATGTTCCTCGCCCGCCGAGGATACCCAACTTTCCCCCGGGAGGCGCAGCGGGAGATGGCTCTCCAGGCCTTTCTCAAGGCCCTCTCGCCCGAGGAGCTGCGGCGCCACGTGCAGCTGGCCGCGCCAACATCGCTGGAGCAGGCCTTGGCCCTTGCTACACGGGCTGAGGTAGTGTTCGGGGTGACTGGCAGCGCCAGCAGACGCAGTGCGCCCTGCCGGCTGACCGAGGCGGCGACGGAGGAATCCAGCGAGGGGGAAGAGGAGCCAGCCCGTGCAGCGACCGCCGCGGAACAGCCCCGCACGCTGATTTGCGTCCGCTGCGGGAAAAGAGGACACCGAGCCCGGGTCTGCCGGGCACCCGAACCTCGCTCTCCCCGATCGGCGTCGGGAAACGGGAACGGGGCGGCTCAGCGCGGGGAAGGCCGTCCTTGAACACCTCAACCCCCGCTCCGGAGAGCGCTGTAAAAACCGGCGCCCCTCACGCCACCGTGGGGCGAGTCGGCTGTAGCCGGGGCCTGTACCTCCACTGCCGGATTGAGGACCAACCCTGCCTGGCCCTACTCGACACCGGTTCATCAGTGACCCTACTTCGGCCGGGCGTCCTCCCCGACACCGAGGGCACCAACCCCCCAGGATGGGAGGCCTCCAGCCTGCGGCTGAGGACCGTGACGGGACAGCTCGCTGCAGTCCGGGGGAAACGGGTGCTTGCCTTCCGTCTGGGTGCAGCGACGGTGCGCCACCCCTGCTACCTTGCACCCATCCAGGAGGACTGCATTCTGGGCCTGGACCTACTGCAGCGAGTGGGGGCCAGGTTGGACTTGGACCGGCAGGAGTTGGTGTGGCAGGGGGAGCGACTGCACCTGGTGGAGGGCAGGTCCGGCGAGGGCCGAGGGACGCGGGCTTGCCGGAGCCGGGGGAACAAGAGGCAGCGGCGGCGGCGGCGGCGTCAGTCGCCGGGGCAGACCAGGCCTGCGAGCCGGGGAGCGAGCGTGCCGGATCCTGCCCCTGAGTCGGCCGGGGGGCCAGACAAGGCGGCGGCGGGGGCCGAGCGTTGCGTGGAAGCGAAGCGTGCCGTTGAGGACCTCTTCCAGCGGAGCTGCGAGGGCCTCGATCAGGACCAGCGGCAGCGGCTCCAGCAGCTACTCGCCCAGAACGAAGACCTCTTTGCGGCGAGGGATGAGGACTGCACCCGCACTGCCCTGGTCCAACACGAGATCAACACCGGCGACGCTCGGCCCATCCGCATCCCACCAGGACGCATGGTCCACGCCAAGCGGACCGCCGCCGAGGAAAAGATCCGGGAGATGGCCGCAGCGGGGGTGATTGAGCCCTCCGCGAGCCCGTGGTCGGCGCCAGCCGTACTGGTTAAAAAAAAAGACGGCTCGTGGAGGTTCTGCGTCAACTACCGCAAGCTGAATGAGGTCACCCGGAAAGATTCCTACCCCCTGCCGAGGATAGATGACGCCCTGGACTACATCACCGGGTCGACCTGGTTCAGCTCCCTGGACCTCCGCTGCGGCTACTGGCAGGTACCGCTTGCTCCCGATGCTCGCCCGAAGACGGCCTTTTCCATCGGCCAGGGCCTCTGGCAGTTTACTGTCATGCCTTTTGGCCTGTGCAATGCCCCGGCGACGTTCGAGAGGCTGATGGAGAGGGTGCTGGCATCGGTCCCGCGGAACCAGTGCGTGTTATATCTGGACGATCTGCTGGTTCATGCACGGAGTTTTGACCAGGCCTTGACGAACCTCCAGGCGGTGCTGGCCTGCATCCGCCGTGCTGGCCTGAGGCTCAACCCCCGCAAGTGCGAGCTCCTGCGGCGGGAGGTGACCTTCCTGGGACATGTTGTTGGACCGCGAGGGGTGGCTACGGACCCAGGTAAGGTCGCCGCAGTGAGGGGCTGGCCGACTCCACGCACCGTCGCGGAGCTCCGCAGCTTTCTGGGGTTGGCCTCGTACTATCGGAGGTTCGTCCGGGACTTTGCCAGCATCGCCGCCCCGCTGCACCGCCTCACCGACAAGGGCCGCCGTTTTGACTGGGACTCGGGCTGTGAGACTGCCTTTGGCCGGTTGCGCGAAGCTCTGGTGGGGGCCCCCGTGCTGGCCTACCCCGACCCGCGGTTGCCGTATATTCTCGACACCGACGCGAGTGACTCGGGGGTGGGGGCGGTGTTGGCGCAGGAGGGGCCGGATGGGGAGCGCGTAGTGGCTTACTATAGCCGGGCTCTGACTAGGCCTGAGCGGAACTACTGCGTGACCCGTCGCGAGCTGCTGGCGGTGATGGCGGCGGTCCACCACTTCAGGCCGTACCTGTTCGGGACCCGGTTCCGGCTGAGGACCGACCATGCGTCCCTCACCTGGCTGCTCCACTTTAAGGAGCCAGAGGGACAGATGGCGCGATGGATAGAGATCCTGCAGGAGTACGACTTCACTGTCGTGCACCGTGCGGGGTCTCGCCATCTCAATGCCGACGCTCTCTCGCGGCGCCCCTGCGAGGCCGCGGACTGCCATCACTGCGCCCGGCGGGAGCAGCGTGAGGAGGCTGTCCGCACCGTGGCGGGGGTGAGCGCCGCGGCCACGGCCCGGGAGGGGCCGCTGGGGGTGGGCCTGCCAGACCTGGCGCAGCGTCAGGCAGCTGATCCTGACGTGGGCCCGGTGCTCCGCTGGAGGGCAGCAGGAGTGCGGCCTACACGAGAGGAGCTCGCCCCGCACCCGAAGTCCGTCAAGGCCCTCTGCGCCCTGTGGGAGGCCTTGGAGGTAAAGGACGGGGTGCTGCGCCGGGGGTGGCGGGTACCCTCCAGTGGCGAGGTACGGTGGCAGCTGGTGGTGCCTCGGTCGCTCCGCGGGGCGGTGCTCCGAGCGGTGCACGGCCAACCGGGTGTGGGGCACTTCGGCGGTAAAAAAACCCTGCAGCGTCTCCGAGGCCATTTTTATTGGGGTCTTTGCCACCGGGACGTGGAGCGGTACTGCCGAACGTGTGCGGTGTGCGTGGCGCAGAAGGGTCCCCCCGAGCGCTCTCGGGCCCCCCTCCAACAACACCAGGTGGGGGCTCCTATGGAGCGGGTGGGAGTGGACGTTTTGGGCCCGTTTCCGCGCACCGAGGCCGGGAACCGCTACGTCTTGGTGGCTATGGATTACTTTACGAAGTGGCCTGAGGCCTACGCCCTCCCGGACCAGAGTGCCCCCACGGTGGCCGATGCACTGCTGGAGGGGATGTTTGCCAGGCTGGGGGTGCCGGAGGAGTTACACAGTGACCAGGGGCGTAACTTCGAGTCCCAGGTCTTCGCCAGAGTGTGCCAGCGCCTGGGGATTACTAAGACGCGGACCACCCCGCTGCATCCCCAGAGCGACGGGTTGGTAGAGCGGTTTAATCGGACGCTCGCCACCCAGCTGGCCACCCTGGTGTCCCGGCACCAACGGGACTGGGACCGCCACCTCCCCCTTGCGCTCTGGGCGTATCGGACCGCGGTCCAGGAATCCACCGGGTGCACCCCGGCCTCGCTCATGCTGGGCCGGGAAATGCGAACACCGGTGGACCTGGTCTTCGGCCCGCCGCCCGGAGACGGGTCGGCACCGCCGGCTGGACCGGACTACGAGTGGGACCTGCGGCAGCGGATGCAGCGGGTGCACAGCTTTGCACGGACCCACCTGACACAGGCGGGGGTCCGGCAGAAGCGGTACTACGACCTGCGCTGCAGGGGGCCTGCCTTCCAGCCCGGGGACTCGGTTTGGGTGTACAACCCGCGGCGCCGCAAAGGCCTCAGCCCTAAGCTGGCGCCGTCGTGGGAGGGGCCCGCTGAGGTACTCGGGGTGGTGGGCTAGGTCTGCTACCGTGTCCGGTTGCGAACACGGGGGAGAGTGGTGGTCCTGCACCGAGACCGCCTGGCCCCCTACCGGGCCCGGGAGGAGGAGCCGTGTGGGGAGGCTCCAGAGGAGCAGCCGGGGCCGGAGCCGGCCGATAGTGGGGCGTCCGTGGATCGCCAGCCGTCACCGCGGCGCAGCGGCCGCTCACGCAGGGTTCCGCAGCAGTTGGCCGAATACGAGTACAGCCTGAGGGGGGTGTTCGACGTCGGCGAGACGCCAGACGCTTCAGGTGGGGGCAGTGTAACGCCCTCGCCTGGTGGTAAGGAGGAAGCGCCCCTAGGCGCTCGTAGTACCGCTGGGCATGCTGGGAGTGGAAGCCGGGAAGAGTCTGAGGGTCAGCACAATGACCAGCGGCTGACCCTACCTGTGTAAATAATGTCCTAGTAATTCTAGTGCCCTGTGTAGTCCTGTAAAAGTATAGTGTGTTGTTAGGTAATTACCACCCTAAATGTGTGTACGTGTTCGTCAGTCTCCTCATGTGTGTGTTGATCCTGTGTTTGGTTTTTGGTGTGGTTGTTAAATAAAGTCAGTGCTTGGTTAATCGCTGGTATAAACAGATGTGTGCCATGTTTGCCTTTGTCAGCATTTGTTTCAAAAATAAGTTCACGATACATTAAAAACACAAAAAGCACAAACTTCATAACACAACGATACAAAATCAAAACCAAATCATAAAGCCAATTAAGTACCTATCCTTTGAAAACAGAGAACACCTTTATATCTACAAAAAAACCGTGACATTTGTATCTATATTTGAATTACAAAGCAGACCAAGTAGTCGCTGAATTCAAAGTTCAGATCTTGGACAAAACAAGAAAATCAGACCTGAGCTAAATTCGGAACAAAAGCCTCTGCTTCGCCGTTTACTGAGCTTTTGATCAACGTCTGAGTGAAAAAGCCACTCTCTGGCACATACTGCCCAATGTAGCGTAATATTTCAGGTGATCTAAATCCCAGTTCGACATCAAGTTTCCAACTCGTTTCCTTAGTCTTGTTTACCCACGAACCAGGATTCTACTGTATGAACTTCCGGGGATATTACAAAATGTTTGATGGGGCATCAATCATTTCAGGCGGAAATGGACTCTTTTTTTTTCTCGAGGGATCATATTAAACATTTCATTCATATCGAGAGGAGGATCACCATGAGACACAAAACAAACAGTTTAATTCTGTCTTTTTTAGAAAGTAGCGTTTGTGATACATTAATAATATTTTCGTGGAAATATAGAAGTTGTAATTTTTTTAATTTATATTTGAATCGAAATGTGGTTTTGAGTCAAATATTAGTGTGTTCATGTAATTAGTTTGTGTTTGTCATTACTATATATATATTGCCATGTTACTAGAATTTGTAACTAAAGTTTACTAGTTGTGTTTTTTTATGATGATTAGCCATTTGTTGATTACAATTTAAAAGGTATGGGTTTAATAGTCGTATATTCTACATCTTTTGCCCACTGGGATGTGCTGGTTTTAATTGAACAAAGTTAGATACACATTTTCTAATGCAGCCTTCATTACAAGACAGTTTATTTCTCAAAAGCGTGATATGTAAAAAAGAGAAAAACGAAAATATATGGATGACAATATTTCAAAGATGAAGATATTACTGTAAGATATTTATGTATCTAGACGCTTTTCAACCTCTGCTTTTAGAACTTTGCTGTGCTTCCTGAATCATTTTCAGTGTTATAAACTGGGTGTGGAGGTAGCGATCACTTTGTAGAGCAGTTGACAGGCTGGAGCTGTTCAGACTACTCTTGTTATTTCTCAAATGCTTCCATCTTTTTTCTTTCACGCTAGGACGCGAGTGTGTACATGTGTTTGGTTTTCATTTCACTGATTCTCATTGAAGATTTGGGAATTAAAGACGAAAGAATCAGTTGCCTTGGAAAGCAGAAGCTTTGGTTCACAACGATCTTGAAGACACGCCCATGTAGAGCAGCGTGTGATGATTCGTACTATAAAAGACCAAGTGCTCAAAGTGACGTCTGCGTTTACCGTTTAGACTTTTCATCTCGGGCGCACTTTTAGAAAGCAAAGATAGAGCAGTTGTGTTGAATCACACCACGACAGCTGTCAGCAGAGTGGCGCAGCGGAAGCGTGCTGGGCCCATAACCCAGAGGTCGATGGTTCGAAACCATCCTCTGCTATACACACCGTCAGTTTAATGAAGTGAATTAAAATGGGTTTTTTTCTCTCGTGTGTGTGTGCAAACTTCACACTTACTGTATTCATTAATCTTTACCAATAGCAGATGCCCAAATGTATCTTTGGTTGTTCTGAGATCCTTGATAAATTCCTCAAATCCTTCAAATGAACATCCATATCAAAGCACAGTGTACGAAGTTAATTTATTATATTTATTACTATATTTATTATACACATGTAAATTAATTACTTTTTCGCAATAATTAATTTATTATATTTATTATACACGTGTAAATTAATTACTGCGAAAATAATTTACTTCGTACACTGTGCAGAGTGCCGTATACTCCTAGTTGCGGCACACACGATACATACTGTAAAAAGCCTCAGGCATTGTGTTAGATGTGTTTTCGACGTTTTATATGCGTTTATTAATGATTATATTTGATTATACGTCGAGGCGACGTATATATACGTATAGCCGTATTTTCGCCGTGAATATACGTATATTCGACGAATCAATGCCCACAGCTTGGCATACAAGGGTTTTGCTGAGGGGGTCTTGCCACCTGCCTGAAAAAAAACAGTAAAATGTTTGAGTGCCTATAGAGTTTATATTTTTATTTTCTTGAGAAAAGTTGATACCATTTCCTGGACACCCCGTCCCCCATCAGTGCGCGGTGCCCGGGGAAAAAGCTGTAGGGGGGCTTCTGAAATTCTGAGGGGGGGTGATATTTTGGTTGAAACGGAGCAGTATGGTGCAGCTACCCAAATGAAATCTCGCAGCTATGCCATTGATTAGTGCTTCATGATAGAAGATAACGACTAGCAATCTGGTATTTGTGATGAAGTTCAGTTTCACATTTTTCGTCACTCTCACAGTTTGTATTGCCTGGAGCGAAAAGTACCATAAGCGTTCATTTTTGCAGCTACATAGACGTTCTGAATCGTTAAGAAAAAAATGTTGTAAAACCAACAGAAAGCACAGACTGCTATAACTAGTCCTAATTATATAACGATTTTAAGTATAATGATAAACTACTGCAAGGAATCGGTCCACCTGAGCAAACAGGATCGTAATGTTGACACTCAATAACGACACTGATATGTGCAGTTCCTGGACGGATAGCCCTCCTGCCCATCAAACAGACTGAGTGACTGTTCGTGTCATTTAGTGTTGTCTGACCATTGACAAAGTACAACTATTTTTTTAGGGCGCAAATTAAGTTAGGTAAATCTTTTTGCCCAAAACTGAAGGGGCGACACTCCTCCCTCCCCCCCGTGATGCCAGGCCTGTCCCCATCCTATTCCATAATGTCATTATATATAATACCATAAAACAGTACGATCCTTACTAACTGCATGCGTTAAAATTGCACATCAGCTCATAGCAGGGGGCACATAGCCGCGATGTATTATCAATGTTAAACTTCAACCATAATATCGACAACATTAATAAACGCATACGTTGAGAAAATATCGAACCCAGCATATTTTCCGGTTATATACCACAATGCATTGCTAGTATTCGTTGGTCACCATTTTGGACACGTTTTTCAAACGTAGAAGTATATCCGCAAATATCTCAGCAATCCTCTTTTGACGAGTAAGTATGAACAATAATAATACTATCTGAATACATGCAGATCTTTCTTAATATTATTTTGATTAAAATAGTATGTGAATAAGCAAAAAATGGCACATAAAAATAGTGTGAATGGGGAAGATGACACAAAATCGTTTTTGCCGTTTCTCTATTCTTATTCTATGTTGTACTTTCAAACTTTGGGTACTCTTTAATTAGGACAGACTTTATTGCTCAACTGCTATGATGCAAGCCAAATTTTATACATTTATTTCAGCTTTGAGCTTAGTAAACCGTTCATTTTTTAGATTATACTAAAGAAGATATTAATCATCATTTTTTTGGGAAGTAATATTATATAATTTTCTCCTAGCTGCGGTGCTGAAGTCCCACCCTACATCAACAGAAAAAGAAATAAAGGAGCACGCAATGTGTTACTTGAAGAATGCATATGCAAGGCAGGGGGCCAGGAGATCTGGACACTGAAAATAATAGGTTTTTGGTTCTAACTGTTAGGACAATTAGACAGGGTTTGCAAATAGTGGACAAAAATCGTCTTAACTTCCATTGTAATATTTTTTTTCTTGGAAATATAGAAGTTGTACATTTTAAAATGTATATTTGAATCAAAATGTGGTTTTGAGTTAGTGTGTTAATGTAATTAGTTTGTTTGTCATTACTATACTGTATATTGCCATGTTACCAGAATTTGTAGCTGAAGTTTAAGACTAGTTGTGTTTTTTATGATTATTGCCCATATGTTGATTGTTGATTGATTGTATACAATGTATAATTTGAAACACATATGTTTCAGGTGTGAATGTGTATTTTCAGAATAAATTTCTAAACCTAATCATTGGCTTGGTTTACTTGTTTCTACACCTATAAAACCTATCTTTGATGTATAATAGACCTCTACCCATATACGTATAATAGACCTCTAAAGTTATCCGTATAATAGACCTCTAACCATATACGTATAATAGACCTCTAAAGTTATCCGTATAATAGACCTCTAAAGTTATCCGGAACTCCAACCATATATGTATAATAGTCCTCTAAATTTATCCGTATAATAGAACTCCAACCATTTATGTATAATGAACGTCTAAACATAGACGTATAATTGACGTATAACTTTAGACGTATATTAGAATTTCATTCTAGACGAATTGCAGACCACATTTAGACGTCTAAGGTATGCGTTTAATAGACGTATATTATACGTCTTTTGCCCACTGGGTCTGCTTCGTGGTTTATTAAGCTTTTGATCAACGTCTGAGTGAAAAAGATTTGCTATTTTATCTCTTTGATTAAAGTTCACAAAAAGCACATTCCTTCGAGCCAGAGTCGAACCAGCAACTTAAGGATGCCTTACTATTTCCCCTACAGTCCTCCGCTATACCAACTGAGCTATCAAAGGGGTGTAGGAAGCATTGTTTCCCTTGAATTTAAGCCACGAAGCAGGTTTCTACTGTATGAACTTCCGGGGAAATTAAAAATTGTTTGATGGGGCATCAATCGTTCCAGGCGGATATTGACACTTTTTTTTTCTCGAGGGATCATATTAAACAATTCATCAGTATCGAGAGGAGGATCACCATGAGACACAGAACAGTTTAATTCTATCTTTATTAGAAAGTAGTGTTTGTGCAACATTAAAAATATTTTCATGGAAATATAGAAGTTGTGATTTTTAAAACTTATATTTGAATCGAAATGTGGTTTTGAGTTAAATATTAGCGTGTTAATGTAATTAGTTTGTGTTTGTCATTACTATATATATATTCCCATGTTACTATAATTTGTAGCTGAAGTTTACTAGTTGCGTTTTTTATGATATATTGTAATAAACAATATTGTAATAAACATTATCATGTTTAATACGATATTGTATAAAATGCATAATTGGAACTACATATTTTTCAGGTGTGAATAATTGTATATTTTCAGAATAAATTTCTAAACCAAATCATTGGCTTGATTTACTAGTTTCTACACCTATAAAACCTATCTTTGATGTATAATAGACCTTTAACTATATAGATATAATAGTCCTCTAAATGTATCCGTATAATAGAACTTCAACCATTTATGTATAATGGACATACTGTATAATCAGAGATGTCTAATTGACCTATAACGATATACGTATATTAGAATTTCATTCTAGTCCCATTAAGGGACATTTTGAGCCAGTGCAGTCAGGCCAGTTCCACTTCAACTGCGCCCGACAACGGAGGTCGTTTTGAAAACAACGAGAGTAAAGGGACACTGCATGTCTGCAGAACATCACGTCCGAGTTTCAAGACAGTAACATCAGAGATTGGAAGCTAGGGAGTTTCAGGTCTGTTTTTTAGTATAGGTTCATGAAAGTCTAAATACCTTTGCAAGAAATATTTCAGAATCCCAGTCAAATCCAGTACAATTGCTGCACAGATCTGCATTCTACAATAAGAAAACTGTCCGTTTAATCAAACACGCCTCATAAAGCATTTTTAAAACAGGAATGCATCTTTCTATAAAAATAAAATGACTTGAAGGGTGCTATAAGCTAAGGTGTGAAAGCCTGCTCTACAGAAGAAGTATATCCAGAGGTGCCAAAGAAGTCGAGGTTTCACCTCGTGAGAGAAAGCATCTCAGAAAACGAAGTTGCAGTCGCTTCCATGCATCATAACACCACTAGGTCAGACAAGAAGAGCTGAAGAGCCGCTGTCGAGAGTAACGCGGCCGAGCGCTCTAAGGAGCTGGATTAAAGCTCCAGTCTCTTCGGGGGCATCTTTTGGGATTACACCACTGCTGCATATCTCCTTGTTAAAAATCCCTATTTTTTGTTGTTGCTGCCTCCAGGCGATGTAAACAAGATTCAGAAAAAAATAATTTATCCACCCTTGAAGGTGTGGTGGCCAAGTGGTAAGGTGTTGGTCTTGTAAACCAAAGATCGTGGGTTCAAGCCCCACCCGTGCCTGTTTCATTTGTCACCACTCTCCTTTAGTTTCAAAGTCTTTAAAAAAATTTGCAATGTAGGAGTTTCTATAGTAAGAAGAACATAACTGTCGCCAGTGATTAGTGTTCGTGCATATCCTGCCCTGTTTTTTAGTCGACAAAGCCTGTCTCTCTTCACACCCATCTTTCTAATGATCGTCTCAGCATTGGGAAGGAACGTGCGTTTGGTACAACCCCCACTCCATGGTCTGATCACAAACAGATCGAGTGAGCTCTGGTTGGAAGTACCGTTCAAAAGCACTAAAAATCTGACTTAGGAACGAGAAGACCGAGTTTTTTTTTTAATTCGAGTAAACGATAAAATTATATAAGTAGTGGGACAAAACATTGTCTGCCTGCAAGACTATGTCATGCTAAACGCCACAAATTGTGTTCTTCCAGTTGTGTCAATCGTCCTAAAGTTACGGAAAATCAGATGCAACTGGTGCATTCAGCATACATTTCTTCAGGATAGTCGAATGGTTTAAAATAACGATTTCATAGATTCTTGTCTTTTAAGCTGTGTGTTCCGCTCTCCAAATAGAGGCGCGGGTTCAAATCCCACTCCCGACAGTAAGGCGTTTTACCCTGTCTTACACTGTTCCAGTCTTGTTGTTCTCGCTGACAATCACAATAGGAGGAAAACGGAGAAACTGCTTCGCAAGAACACAACGGACAGAAAAAAGCTTCGTAAACACGTGAATGTGATTATCATAAGGTATGCATTCAAATGTTGAAGCCCGAATTATAAAAGCAGCAGAAGAAAGGTGCAGCACAAGGCAATTTGTGAGAATTCGCGGGTTTGTATGTGGCTTGGACTTCTTTCAAGCCTATGAAGGTGACCCCCTTTTCATTTTCATTTTCAAACTTCAGAACAGAATAACAAAAAGGTTTCATGTAAGACCGTTGGAAATACCGGTTTCATGATGTATTCGGCGAACCTGAATGAAATATTTTAGTGCGTGCTCAAATGCGAAGAATTAAAAAAAAACCTGGAAAATCAACTCTTGCAGTAAATGTCATAAATTTAAAGCGTGTAGTCTGCATGAACAGAGCAACGCAGCAGTCTGTAAAAACGAAGCCACAAGTCCTCTTTTGTCTCGGGCAGTGCATTCAGATAAGATGGCTCGGCAGAAGACATGATAAATGCCGAACTCGTTGTTGCCATTATTGCTACTCTTGCTACTGTAGTTTTAAGCTCTAATCAGCGGGCATGTACAGTTGTACAGGAGCTAGACTACTTTGCGCCATCAAAATTCCATTATGTGAATTTAAGGTTTTATTAATAACAGCATTAACTATACAATGCGTGCTCAAAAACCGCTGCCCATTAGCTTAAGAAGCAGCCTTGTTTTAAAAAAGTGTGGTATTCGAACAGTAAATGCTGAAGTTTTTAATACTTGTGAGCAGATCTTCCTCGAGTCAGACACACTCTTGCTCGCCCGATGCTTTCAGAGCAATATCTGAATCGAGGCTCAAAATGGAAAGAAAGCTGAATCAGGCAATGGTCATAAGGCACTCGGGGTCACTGTACCCTATAACGTCCTGCTTGCACTGTCCTACTAAAAGCTTAGAGGGATCAGAAAGGACACAAACAACCCTTGAAATCACAATCTTGAACTTAAAGGTCGCCAGCTCTACTGGCTGCGCCTCTTTTGCTCCTCTATTTCAACAGTAATATTACTAGCGTTGATTCACCATAGTATAGTAGGCTGAGACTTTGAATGCAATGGGATGGTGGCCAAGAGCTAAATTATCAGTCTTCTAAACCTACTGTGCCTTCCTTTTTCACCTCCATGTTATTTTATCTAGATTGTCAAGTAACTTGCAAAACGTCTCTACTTACTCTGTTACTCTGTCTCAAAATTGTAGAGAAAAGTTATCTGTTATAGCCTTAACAGAATGCAGAAATCAAATATATGGGATTTGTTAAGAACTTTATTGTCTTTTCACAAATTACTACAGAATAATACAAAGAAGACATTTTATAGTCTTATATTGAAACCATGAAACCTATGCACACATTCACAAGAGATTACAATAGAAAAATGAAAATTAGATCACGTATGATGTTAAATAATTTCTTTAAATCACACTAAATTGCAATCTTGAAACCAAAATTAGAAATATTGAAAACAACCTTTGTTCCCCAGGAAGAAAAGCTGTTTTATATGATGGGACCCGGTTTTAGGTAATCAAGATTGGGAAGACAACTGTACCCTAGCAAAGGAAAATGTTACACAAACTTTGGAAAGCACACTCTGAATCCATCCGTATATTTGATTTCCAAGATCCGTTCAAAGCAACTTGGCTCTTCACAAGCAAATCATTTCAGGGAAGAAATTCAGTTTAGTCAACTACTGGTGCATTCAGCACACCTTTTACTCCGGCTTGTCAGTATGGCTGAGTGGTCTAAGGCACAAAACTCAAGGATGTGTCTTTCTAGCTGGCTTGGGTGTTCTGGTCTCCAAATGGAGGGGTGGGTTCAAATCCCACTCCTGACAACCTGTTTTTACCTCTCTTGAATTGTTCCAGTGCTTGCTGACAGTGAATGACTGTAAAAGCAGCAGAAGTAAGCAAGCAACTCAGTGCAATTTGCAGAGTATTCTGCACTGTTAAAATCCATGGGTTTTCATACTGTTTGGAATTCGTAGCTCAAGAAGTGACTCCTGTTTCATTTTCTATTCACCAACTCGATTTGCATTCTGCCCCTCACACCTCACAACAGAATAACAAATGGCTTCATGAGCCACAGGATCCCCATGCAGATACAGTTTGCACTATGTATTAGGTAACCCAAATGAAATATTTTAGTGTTGTCTCAAATGTAAGAAATTTCATGAAACCTCAGAATGGAAAGTTTGTAGAAAATGCCAGCAATTCAAAGTGTGTAGGCAGCATGAACAGACCAAGGCAGCTCTAAGTTACAGCGATCTGAAGCCACAATTCCTTATTGCGCTCAGCAGTGCTTTCAGAGTCGACGGCTCTGCATAAGAAATGAGAAATGCTGGACTCCAAATACGATCTTGCCATTACTGCTACTCCTGCTGCTGTAACTTAAAGCTCTAATCAGTTATCAAAGTTGTACAAGGGCTACACTTCTTTGCCCCACCAAAATACCATTATGTGAGATTAAGAAGAAGAAGTATTGCAACAAAGTGTCATCTTCAAACAGTAAATGCTCAGGTGTTTATACTTATTCGTGAGCAGATCACCCTCGATTTAGAAAAAACCTTTGCTTGCCCCTTGCTTTCACAGCGATATCTGAATCAAGCCCCAAAGCAGTAAGAAACTTGAATTACACAAAGCACATACGACATTGGGTTGTCACTGTACACTATCACGTCCTGCTTGCACTGTCCTACTAAAAGATTAAAGGGATCAGAAAAGACCCTTGAATCAACAATTCTGAACTTAAGGGTCGCCAGCTCTACCAACTGCACCTCTCTTGCTCCTTTATTACAATAGTAATATTACTAGCATTGGTTGAACATGGTATCATAGGTTGACAGCTGGAACACGTGACTCACATGCAGTGACAGTGCCATTCTCAGATATCGCTGCACCATATTGGTTTGGGAGCAGGAGTAAATTTACCATGGAAACACGTGTGCCTCCATTTAGGTTGGCAACTTCCAAGAAAATAATTTTCATACATTGAATTTGATCTTCATATTCCTTTTGTATTCTCAGCTGTAATATTTCACAATTACAGTTCAGATTTGTTGGAAAACTTAAAATAAACAATTTTCTAAAAATGATCTCATGAAGTATTGCCAGGATCTATATTTAGCGTTCGGTAGCAATAGTACTGCTGATATTAATGGAGTAGAAATGTATGATGTATTGACAGCTTTATCTGAAGTGAGAAGTCTTAGAATGCCGCCCATAAAAGTGTTAGGATTCATATGAAGAAATACCTTTTTCCACCCAAAATGCTGCTATTATGTGAACATTACCAGTTTCGGTAGATTCTGGCCGCGATTTTCCAAAACTGAAACTAATAACAATATTATTGCACCATGTTCGAAAAATGTATATCAAGACTAGTAAGAAGACAAGATTTTACAGAAATATTAAAAAACGATGCAAGCATAAAAAGTAGATAAATTAAATTCAATTAAGTTTTTTTTTTGTTTTGGAGAAATGGGCGTGCACACATCAGAAGACACTAATGTTTGTCTTCGATAGAGTGTGTGTATAACAGTTTAACACAAAAGGTTTTTAATTGTGATTTTGTTTAAATTCAATAAATCATCTAGCAAGAAATAAAGAAATTGTTTTATTTTGTAAACTATAAACCATGAAGAGATTTACAGGTCATGTCCTTCGCTTTGTAGGTAAACAATCAGTCTTTTAACTTAAGTGTTCAGCATTCAAGTGGATGGTTGTGTTTCTTGAATCTCTTGTGATCTTCAAAAGTCATTGTTTTGTCCTTCATGTTTTTGATTTGTACCATGGATATTTTACACGTTCTATTTATCATTTTTCTTCCCATACGGAACACGTTCAAGGTGTTCTTGTCGCTGTGCTGCATGTAGTTAATCTACACAAGAGCACATGTAACTGTACAGGACACGCAGTGAGGAGCTAGCGCAGTTTTCAGCTCAGTGTGGAGTCCAGAGGGAGGACTCGCTCGCTGAACGAGCTCTCAAGAAATCCCAGCTGAGATTAAACAGGTGCTTCTTTAACAGCCAAGACAAATCGAAGACCTTCTCTGGCTTTCTTGTAGATTACGTTAAATTAGTTAAAATCATTTGATAGTTAACAAGACTAAATGCATTGGAAGTACCTTTAAAGCAGTAGAGCAACATTGTAGCACTTCGAGAGTATCTAGATTTTATTTTATAAACCTGGGTCTCTCTGAACACAAGCGAAGACGTTTGCTATGTGACGGTGGTAACAAAACACCTGGAAATGCCAGGAATTGAACCCAGAACCTCAAACTTGCAAGGCATGTGCTTTACCACCAAACTACACCCCCTGTAAAGTAAATACAACTCTCTGCACAAGCAGTTCAGCACAGACAAAGAATACCTGCAGTTGCCAGCCTTTCCTTTTCCTTTACTATAGAGTAAATTCATGGGAACGAAGAAATAAGGATGGGAAAAGAATCGCATTAAAGCTTCAAGTGACTGGGCACAAATGAATCAGTTATACAGTCATTGGATGTCTGTGTCTTCATAAATTTTAAGACTTTAACTTTAACTTGTGCCTTTTCCTAAAATATTTACCATTTGTAGTGACTCTTTCATGTCAGATATTCTCAGTTCCTCATCACCGGAATCACTTTCAGAATAGACAGGAAATCTGAAGTCCATCTGGGTTGATGCACTGTCTGGCGAAAAAGCCAAGTGTTGAAAATAACATACCTAACCATAGATTGAAACAACAAACCCCCATCAGAAAATATTGTAATAAGTAGTTTATACCGGACACCCCAGCTAATTTTAAGCATAAACACTTTTAAATTGGTTGGGGTGCTATAGTAGACCCCAACCACAAACCTCATGATTGGGGGGAAGAAAAAGAAAATTATGTGCAAAATTATATCAGATTAGAAAATGTAAAGCTTTTGTGGAATGTTTAGATCTTTACATTTTACTGACAACTTCTCTGCAGTTGGAACTGCTAGGTCATTAAAGGGTTAGGGTTCATATCTCTAAAAAACACATCTCTCAGAACTTTACGGTTTCGGGCGTGGACAGTGAAGTGACCTAAAAACCTACATAAGGACTTGGCTTGCAGTGTCCGAGTCTGTCAGTCTTGGGAGATCTTTGGACTTCAGAAGAATAGAACAGTGGCACGCAAAGAGCAGATACAGACAGTGGAAGACTCCCTTTTTTGAAGCCTTGCACTACAGGACTTGATGGATGACGATTAATTTTTCTTGGGTATGTACATTCGTCTTATTAAAATTGAAATTACAGCATTGTTTGATGCATTTCCATTAGATGCAGCAGATATACACCCGACGCAGGCGATAGGCTCAACAGGGAATAAATCTGTGGTGTTGGAGTCGTCAGAACTCTCCGGCATCAGTGGGTAAGAATTACAACCGTGTACATCTGTATTGTGGACAGTGTTCTTTCTTCTCTTTCTGAGTGAGTCTGGGTATAAGCCAATGGCTGTAGCGAACATAAATGGCGTCACAAGTGTCAGCTGCAGAGAACTTAACACCATTGCTAACGAGAGCATGTCCATTAGATTAGATGCAGGCAGCAGGCTCGACGGGGAATTAACGTGTGGAAGAGAAGCAGAGCGTTTCTAAATAATCTTTGACAAATGGTGCGTATTACTTAAGAGTTTAACTAATTAAAAAATGTCCTGCTTACATAAGTTTTCTATTTTCTTGGTAATTTGTGATATTAGGTATCATGGTCAACACCTAACACCCTTTTTTTTTTCTTATCCGTAAAGACACTGCTCAGGCTTCAAATAATGTTAGTGGGGCCCAAAACGTGAGGCACAGCACAACCATGAAAAAAGGTTAGTATTAATTAAGCGGTGCCAAGTTGTATTGTAAAACACCTCTTTTATCAGTTACAATTAAAAGGTTACCCAAAAACAAATATGAACCTGGATCCATATCACTTAAACAGTTACTTCTTTTGGAGGAATGTTAACTAATTAAAAGTTCCTAGTTTACGCAGTTTTCTGTTTTTGATGTATTCAGCATTGCTGACTAATCCTTAATACCCATTTCTTATTCACACAGACGCGGCATCTTCGAGAGTGGAAAAAGATGTGGGAGAAATGGGGTAGCAGACGCTAGGCCCAGTGGTGATTTCATCACGGAAGGCCGTAGTTAACAACGCTGTCTGGATCAAAACATGTCAGACCTTTGGATAGAACTAATAGTGCGTTTAGAGACTTGACGAGTGGTAATGTTTTAAAGTGTGTGAGCTACATAGCTCAGTTACTAGCTATGGGGAACACTAATGAAATGGATAAAAAGAGAAAATTAGTGCGCCAAAAATCTGTTTTTGCCGATGTACAACCCGATCTACCAAAAAATGTCCAGTCTTTTACCACTTTCCTTTTTGACATAACTTCAACAGCGTATTTAGCTCAAAAGGCAGCATTTCGCGACCTGGCAATGGGATTTTATGGTACAAATGCGCCGAACGCTGATGGATGTAAATGACTAAACACGTGATTTTAAAAGTGGTTAAAAGACCGACCCCTTACCAACATCACGCGTCAGTATGTTAATAAAAGAATTAAACTTGCAAAAGCATTTTTGTTGAGACACAAAAGATTCAGAGAGAGACACAACATTCCACATGACCAACCCGATCCACACAATGAGAATGCTGGAGTAGAAAATAATGTAATGGTCAGGGGTGCTGCAGTAGAACCTGATAACGATAACTTTGAAAACTGAGAGCCAGTTGTGATGAACGATGAGAATCATGTTGGTGGCGGTGGCGATACGAATAGAGACCCCTTAGTTTTCCTGGAACTCGTGCAACGTTATGACAGTACCGATAAAAATTTTAGGGCATCAGAGAACTATAAAGAATTTCGTTTTGTTTATCTTGACAAAGTTGAGTCATATGTAGTGGCTATAGACACTGTACATGGAGCAGTCCAAAGAATACTGGATGAAATTTCACCAAGTGTAGGTCCTAATGACTTTGTGCAGTTGTGTTTGTCTTCCAGCAGGTTTAATGACCTGCTTTTCTCGCTCAGAAGGTGTCCCAGAGAATTAAATGAATTAAATGATTTTTTAAAATCACATCTCAGACCTCTTACAGAGCCATACAGATGTTCTAACAGATGACACCCTCAGATTAGTAGTCACAATATAATGGAATATGGAGGGCGGTGCTCACAGAAGGTTTAAATCCATTTTGTACAGTAGGGTAATAGAACGGAAGGTACACCTTGTCAACTTACATTATCTGGACAGTAATCTGGGTTTTGCAGGCTGTGTGTACGGCTTAATGAATACTCTCTACACGAATATGCGATAATTAAAGTGGCTGAGCAATTTCACCACGATTTGTCTTTTTCAGAGAATCAGAAAATTAGCTTGTCAGATGTTGCAGCTTTTGAAAAACATTTAAAGGTGCTCATTAAAATTTTGTACCATGATCAGGGCGAGTGGAAATATTTTACATCGGGCCCCACGCTGCCAGAATCTAAAATACTTTTTGATCAATAAATAAATGAAAAAGTATATCTTTTTATGTTATTTGTTTTTTGGGGTTCTCTTTATCTATTTTATGACTCAGACGAAGATCTGATCACATTTTAGGTCAAATGTATGCAGACATACAGAAATTTTAAAGGGTTCACAAACCTTCTAGTACCACTGTAGTTATTTTATTTTTTATTTTGTTGTGTCCATTGTTCCCCTGCCTGCCTGGCTCTTGACCTGTGACTGTCTGAATGCACACAGGAGACTTTCAGGAAGGGGGTTTGTCCTGAGCCTCTGTGAAATACCCACACACTCTCATGAATAACTGCTCCATTAGCACATCACTGTACAACTAAACCACTCTGCCAGGGAGAGCCAGGACTGGACTTCAGCCCTGAACCATCCCCCTCACTGCAGCAGGGGTGCAGACAAGATACTGAATCCATCTTTTCTCCAGAAAGCAATGGCCTCACTGCCATTTCTCCCAATCCAAGCAGCAAGTTACAACAGCACCATTTTCAACTCATCTGGGAGTTCCCACTGCAGTATTGACACAAGCCAGTGGACACTGATTTGGGCCAGAGCTGCATCGCTCCTGGTAACTCAGTGCTGCTTAAGAAAACCGGGCCTGCTCTTGTGCTGGGCAGACCAGTCACCTGTGTTGATTTGCCTTCACATGAGGGTACCATTCATGGATCCCTGTTGAAAAGGACCAACCAGTGACCAGCTTGATACCCCAGCAAGAAAGAAACTATACCGATCTCAGGTTCTGTTTTATGTGATTCTGATTGCATGTTAGATAGCAGTTTTTTTTTGTTATGTTTTAACAGCTTCTATATTTTAACATTTATATGTCAGAACGTTATTTTTTGTTGTTGTTTTGTTTTATAGTGTGATGTACTGCAGTTATGTTGTTGTTTTGTTTCAGTTTTTATATAGGAACTGTTTTGCCATTTTATTTATTCTTCCATGTTCCAGTTGAACTGGTTTTCTTAAACCATTTAATCTCACTCAGTTTTGGAATATTCCTGAATGCTGCACTATACAACACAGGCAGAAAAAAGTCTCCAAAATAAAATTTCCAGACAGGATAAAATTGTCACCTGTCCAAAGGTTTCCTTTGGCACCCAAAATCCAGCACTGAGTGAAAAAAAAGTATAAGTTATTATTTTATATATATATATAATATATAATATACTATATAATATATATATATATTATATATATATTGTATGTATAAATATATATTTTTACAGATCATCACACTGAGTATTGGTGGTTCAGTCGTAAAATTTTTAAAGAAAGGGCCGAACATGCGAGGCGTTCTTGAATCAGAACCAGGCTATACAGGTTTCTGTTCTGTGGTGGTCAGGACACATTTCTACAAGAAAAAGGAGGAATTACTTCACTCCTATTAAGCATGAGCTGAAACAGGATAAGAACGGGAGATTTTGTGTGTTTGTACATATGTCAACGCATTATCTACATCGTAGTGCCTTTCTCATTTGCACAATACTAGAAGGACCATAGAGCAAGCTCTTTATCAAGAGTAAGATTGAAACCCATGCCTTCAGGGTGACAACACTATTAAAAGCTTTGGAAAATGTGTCGGCTTTTATAATCCATCTTATTTCTGGAGTGAATGTTCTATTTGAGAGAAAAGCTAAGATGCTCATAAAGGTGGGCATGGCATAGGTTCTGTGCAGGATCTGTGAATCATTTCATATGAGAAAATAATATTTAATTGCATTAAGTTTATATATATATATCGCTTGTCCTCTCCAGATTAAACCAAAAAATAGTTGCATTGAAAAAAACAAAACTTAACATATAAAAATATGGAATTAGTAGTAATGGTGCCAAAATAGATTTTCTTATTAGGACAGATTCATACAATATCTCTTGATTCTTTATTATTTCCCTCTTTATTGGATATATTTTTCTTGGATTTTATATTTATCCTCTCTGGGGATAAATACACTTTAGATTGTGCAACAAAGACTTTGAACTTTTTGGTAGAATTTAATGAGACAGTGTGACAGTTAAGGATCCTAATCTGTTTTATACATGTTTATTGCTTAACAACTTTTAACAAAAGCAGTTACATAATTACAAGCCTATCCAATGAGAACAGTCTTAATTGTAAATTAAACAGGACTAAACTTAACATCCCAAGACTACAAAGAAATAAAGAATTTATTCAATTTAGATTTAATTTTAAAATTGTATAAAACTAAAACTTGTATCCATTTAATTATACATATAAATTAAACTTCACGACTAGAACTAATTCCATTTTAGTCAACCATAAGTAAAAGTAAAACTTTAGTTACGTGTGATCTATACTAAATCAAAAGTGGGTAACTACAAAGTGGCTATGACTAATAAACATTTTAGGAACAAGTAAAGGTTTATTCCACACTGAAAAGAGAAAAAAGGCAACACAACGTTTCAGCTGTGAAGCTTTCTTCGGATATCACATGCTGACACAGCTACCTACTTGAACTAATAGACATTTTAGTTGACATGACTAAAAATATGATTAAATCAAACTGGTGACTAAATTGGTGTGCTTTTAAGTCGCTGGATAAAGACTGGATAAAACTCTTCCCATTGTGACTGTAGCTGAATGATCTTTCTCCTGTGTGACTGCACTGGTGGACTATGAAGGTCTCTTGTGAGTGTGCTGGTGGCTTTTTAAGTTCCTTAACTGACTAAAACGTTTCCCACACTGACTGCAGCTGAATGGTCTCTCTCCTGTGTGAACACACTGGTGAGCTCTTAAGGTACTTGAGTCAATAAAACTCTTCCCACACTGACTGCAGCTGAATGGTCTCACTCCTGTGTGAATACGCTGGTGAGCTCTTAGGGTACTTGACTGACTAAAACTCTTCCCACACTGACTGCAGCTGAACAGTCTCTCCCCTGTGTGAATGCGCTGGTGGGTTATTAAGTTACTTGACTGACTAAAACTCTTCCCACACTGACTGCAGCTGAATGGTCTCTCTCCTGTGTGAATGAGCTGGTGTCTTCTTAAGTTAGTTGAGTGACTAAAACTTTTCCCACACTGACTGCAGCTGAACAGTCTCTCTGCTGTGTGTATGAGCTGGTGTTGTTTTAAGTGGTATAATTGACTAAAACTCTTCCCACACTGACTGCAGCTGAATGGTCTCTCTCCTGTGTGAATGCGCTGGTGAGCTCTTAAGGTACTTGACTGACTAAAACTCTTCCCACACTGACTGCAGCTGAACGGTTTCTCTCCTGTGTGAATACGCTCGTGAGCTGTTAAGTTACTTGAATGACTAAAACTCTTCCCACATTGACTGCAGCTGAACAGTCTCTCTGCTGTGTGTATGAGCTGGTGTTGTTTTAAGTGGTATAATTGACTAAAACTCTTCCCACACTGACTGCAGCTGAACGGTCTCTCTCCTGTGTGAATGCGCTGGTGTCTTCTTAAGTTATTTGACTGACTAAAACTCTTCCCACACTGACAGCAGCTGAACGGTCTCTCTGCTGTGTGAATGCGCTGGTGTCTTTTTAAGAAGCATGATTGACTAAAACTCTTCCCACACTGACTGCAGCTGAATGGTCTTATTATCAAGTCCTGTTGGAGCTGCTGTTGTTCCTCCCTGTTCTGACTCTCCTCTGTGTTTTGTAACTCAGTACTGATCTTATCAACAGGTGCATCAGTCTGCTGGCCTGCAGGGTCAATCAACTGGGGCTCCATGTCCTGCTCTGGAAGATTAAACTCACCCAGTTCTTCACTGTGCTCTTGTACAGACACACAGCCAAGTCCACTACAACCTTCTGTAATATTGTATGGGTCCAGATTGGTAATCTTCTCTATAAAATCATCAGATAGTAGGAATCCAGGTGTCTCACTCTCAGGCTCTGTCTTCATCATGGGCACAGAGTCCAGATCCTCCACTCTCTGTCTGCTCTCTGTGGGTTGCTGATTGAGTTTCTCTTTCCCTTCTGCAGAAGTGAGCTCTGTCTCCTGCATCATACTGGAGCTCCACTCCTCCTCACTGTGCTGCTGTTCAAGAGGAGCCCTTTCCCCAGCGTCAGGGAGAGCACTGGCCTCTAATCCTGCAAATACAGGACACAAGGACAAGACCTTTAACATGGGATGAAAGTAGTATTAACAACATGGAGATCCAAGAAAACAAATGTTACAATATAAGGATTTTTAGCATCTATACAGACCACCACAGAATACTAAAACACCCCAATGTTCACTTTATCCTTTCATAGTACACATTTAGTCGACAGTGTTAATTTAGTCGACAAAAATTACGACGAAATGTTTTGCAATTTTAAAGAAAATGAAACACTAAAATAATCCACAATGATAGTGACAAGGACTTGATTACTTTGCATTTCTGCTTCAGTGCACTAAGATGAGACAAAATGACCTACTGGAGTAAAACTCAAAGTGAAATTAATTTTGCAACATGAGATTCACCATTTGTGTATTTACTTTTGTCTGGCAAAAAGCAGGCTGGCTGTAACAGGTACAATCCTAAGTCTGAGGCTGTGTGTGGACTGTGCATTGCCTAAGGGCTACGGATGTGTAAGAATCGCAGTTATCAGGATCTGCCATTTTCTATCTTCTTCTGTTTTACAACTGTCTCCCATTTCTGGATGGTCTTTTCAACACCTCCTGTCATGAATTCTTATTGTGTGTTAATTGACTGCCACAATGAGATGTATACACTAGAATAAGCAGATTAAAGAAAATTGAAAACTAGAAAAGAAAGACATGCTTGTGGTTCTCCATGCTTTCAGCTGGAAAAAAAAAGATCTGGAGTCAGGAGTATTTCATGTATAATCAGACCAAGAAAAACTCTTGTACAACATTACCGAAGATAAACAGAACTCAGCCACATTATGAGTTGAAATCTGCAATAGATCTAAAGTGCCATCTGAGCTACAGCACCCAGACACTGGGATTAAGACATCTCTTTAAAGCCCTGGCCAAATCCAAAGACAGTACAGTTAAAAAAAACTACACATTCCTGTTAACATGGCGGTGCATTTGATCCTTGCCTTTAACCAATGAAACAGGGTGAAATGTCACATGGCTTTGGGGCCGAGTTTTGAAAGCTTAACTTATCGGCAAAAAGTGTAATTTACATCATAGGCTACCTCAAATTGTCACTTACACAACTCTGTATGTTGCTTAGGCCACTCCTATTTGCCTTTTTAGTTATGGAGTCGGGAAGATAGAGCTCTGGGGTGCAGCTAAAAAAGGTCCCGTTACCCACAGAATGTAGATGATCCTGAAGACCAGAGTCAGATGGACAAAGGTTGCAAGGTGGGGAGTAAATGGATAATAAACCAGACAAGTACTGAATAAGGATGAGAAAGTTAAAACTGACTCAAAACCTGATAGGAAGTCATTGCAAGGACTTGAAAACAGGCGTAATGTGATTGCTTGCTTGCAACCCAGTAAGGATTCTGGCTGCCAAATATTGGAGATTGCTCAGTGTGGATTTAATTACCCCAGTGAACAGGATGTGCATATATTTATTCTAGAAAAATCCCTTTCTTAGTTTGTCTTGTGCCCTTTAAAAGAAAGGGAATCAGTGTGATATTCTACAATGCAGAGTGCTACTACCAATATTTACATATGATATTCGTTAAACAAATTAATACAAGCAGTTTTTGAGGATTTATTTGCAAAACTAGAGATGTAGGTAGATAAGAGATAATTTTGGGAAAGCTGAGAAATGCGCTGATAACAAGAACACTTACTAAAAGGGTTAGGCAAACTTTTGATAAATTGACAGGAGATGTTATAAACTGTGCCAGCGGCCAAATCACCCTGCAGCTCTCAACTGGCAGCCCACTGAAGCTAAGCAGGATTGAGCCTGGTCAGTACATGGATAAGATACCTCCTGGGAACCTATGGTTGTTGCTGGTAGTGCTGTTACTGGGACCAGTGGGGGGTGCCCACCTTGCGGTCTATGAGCGTCTTAATGCCCTAGTATAATGGCAGGGACACTACACAGTAGTGGGCACTGTCTTTCAGATTTGACGTTAAACCGAGGTCCTACCTTTCAGTGGTCATTAAAGATACCAAGACGTTTCCCGAGAAGAGTAAGAAGTTACCCAAGTGTCCAGGCCAAATATCCCCCTTAGCCTTTACCATGGCCTCCATACTATCCCCATGTATGATTGGCTCACACTTGGCCTGCGATGGACTGGCTCCCTGTCCAGGGTGTAACCTGCCTTGCACTCGTTGCTTGCTGAGATAAGCTCCGGCTCTTCCCGCAACCCCGAATGGGATAATGCGGTTAGGAGGATGGATGGATGTTATAGACTGCAGAGGAAGATGATGAAGTTAAGAGACAGAATGTTTACACAGCTACTGAAATGAGGATTGCATTTTAGATTTTCTGCATTGAACTGTGTGTTGGATGCACGTGAACTGAAGGAATGTGCAAACATAGCTGATAGCTGATCCATGGAGCCAGGATCTTAAGATGTTTATATATAGAGTTAATTTGTTTAAATGACTAGTTATGAATATTGATGTGCCAGAGAGGTGGAAAGACTGTTTCCTTAAGCTACCACTATAAAATAATTTATCCTCAGTGAGATCCCGCCATCTCATAGCAGTTTTTATCACTATGTATAGAGTTGTTACAGTGTCGTTAATCCCATCCATTTTCTAATCTCTTTATCCAGTACAGAGGAGCTGGAATCTATCCCAGCATGCAACAAAGCACAAGACAGAATACACCCTGGACATAGCACCAGCACATCACAGGGCAGACGAACAGACACAAACACACACTCACAAGAGGATCAGTATTCCCATAAGCCAATTAAATCATATCACCTGAAGAAAACCCACGGAACCCAGAGAGAACATGCAAACTCCACAAATATAGTACCCCAGTAATTGAAACTAGGGCCCCAGTGCTGCAAAACAGTAATGCTAACCACTGCACCACAATTAGAAATGGACGGATAGCGTACTCATCTTTCTAGTTCAAAGACTTGCATGCATAATTTAATTTTGAAAGCCACTGAGACATCTGGTGCTACTGTTGTATTTGTGAGAAAACATGCAAAAAGATTGCTTAGAACAAGTGATACGGCCAGCAGCCATATAAGTCTGCAACTCACTACTAACTGGTGTGAGCCTGGCCAGTACCTGGATGGGAGATGTCCTGGGAAAAACTGAGGTTGCTGTTGGAAAAGGTGTTAGTGGGCCCAGTAGGGGGCTCTCACCCTGCGCTCTGTGTGGATCCTAATGCCCAAGTATAGTCCTTCGGATGGGACGTAAAACCGAGGTCCTGACTCTCTATGGTCATTAAAAATTCCCAGGGCGTTTCTCGAAAGGAGTAGGGGTGTAACCCCAGTGTCCTGGCCAAATTACCCATTGACCCTTACCAATCATGGCCTCCTAATTATCCCCATCTATGAATTGGCTTCATTGTGTGTCTGTTTTGTTTTTAATGTCTTAATCTTGTTCTTCTTGTAATTAAATTGTTGTACTTGAAGTTGTAAAACTCAAAACCTTGGTTTACCAGGAGACTTTAATGTGATTTCTTATTATAACATGCATCTGCAGTTGTTATGTTTATATTTCACTATATTTACCCATAATCATTATGCCAGCATAGGTTAAAGCAAAAATGGACACTAGACTCTAGAACCCAGTAAAATAGTAGATAATTTGGATTTGTTGATGTCTTTTAGGATTTTGAACACTTGATTCAGGCCCCTTCATAGCTTTCTCTGTTCAAGCTAAAAATAAAAAGGTTCAGTGTGTAGCAAAGAAGCACCAATAGATTGAATGTGGAAAATAAGTCTCGTTCTAAGTTTCTTGCTTTTGAGAGCAAACTTACCCAGATCTGCAATATTTTAAAATATATGCCGTCGTTTAATAAAAATATCAATGTCGAGTTATATGCTTGAACGAGACAGAAAAATAACGATTATGACCTACATATTAACACACTGACCAGAATAATTGAAAAGCTTTGATTCAGAGCCCCTGCAGTTAGTGTTAATTAGAAAAACAACAGTGCTGAAACCTGAGCACACATTCAGCTGCTCTCCAGCTTTGTTCCGCACGGCTTTTTGTTACAATTGAGCTGAGAGCTGGAGATGATCTCTAGATAGAACCATATTAACTAGTCCGCAGCTGTGTGCTCCTTTCGAAAGTTTGTTGCAATTACTCTACTCTCCTCCCCCATTGATAGCTGGAGTGTGGTGAGCGTTCTTGCGCAATATGGCACCATTGGTGGTGGTGGAGGGGGGTCCCCATTACCTATAAAGAACTTTGAATGGAGTGTCCAATAAAGCGCTGTATAAGTGTAAGCAATTAATTATTATTATTAACAACTGTGCCATCTTAATCCTTAGTTAAGACATTTGATTTTTATGAACAGTTAACATTGATTATTCATTCATTCATTATTCAATCATTTGAAAGTACAATAGGCTTCTGCAAAAATAAATTTAGATGGCGAGAAAGATGTGTAATGATACATCTATACAAGGGAATTAGAAGTCAAACAAAATTCACATTGTTTAGTTTTAAACACTAAGTTATATATGCAGAAGCAATGGGTGCCATTTGCACTTTAATAATAATTGCTTACACTTATATAGCACTTTTCTGGACACCCCACTCAAAGCGCTTTACAGGTAACGGGGACTCCCATCCACCACCACCAATGTGCAGCCCCAACTGGAGGATGCGACGGCAGCCACAGTGTGCCAGAACACTATCAGTGGGGAGGAGAGTAGAGTAATGAAGCCAATTCATAGATGGGGATTATTAGGAGGCCATGATTGGTAAGGGCCAATAGGAAATTTGGCCAGGATGCCGGGGTAACACCCCTACTCTTTTCGAGAAACCCCCTGGGATTTTTAATGACGACAGAGAGTCAGAACCTTGGTTTTACATCTCATCCCAAGGACGGCGCCCATTTAACTTTGTGCTATAGAACGCTCAGACTGTATTGATGAGCTCCGCAACTCCTCTCTGTCTTGGTACTGCCTTCCTCTCTGAAAGCGCGCAGAGGGCAGTGCGCTATTTTCCCAGCCTCTGATTGGAAACAAAAGACCAGATGATCTGCTTCACACCACAAGAAGAATGTGATTTTGTCTGCATGAAATGAGTGTTGCATTTATGAAATTCAATCATTTTAAATGTTTAATTAAAAAGTAAAAAACAGCATACACAAATTTTCTAAGCTGATCATAAGGAAGAAAACTGACCCATTGGTTGCACATACAAAGTGTTTTTTATCTAAACCAATTATATAGATTTTAAAGTCATGCAATGTTTAAGTTAGACAGGAACACATCATTGTATAATATTTTTTAATCATTTTATTTTTTATTTTTAAAAAATTGCTAGCCCAGCATGGTAAAAAGCACTGTTATAGACTGAAACACAGGCCTGCCATAATACTTATACTTAACATAATACTAGCACAACATGAATAACACTTACACTACTCTTAGACTATGGCAGTTTTTCAACTGAATTATTATGGCATCAAAAGACCTAGTTATAAATAATATCAGTGAGATAAAGAATGTGTATATTACTTTTCCTGTTCTGTGGTAGTACTTTAAGTAACTCATGCAGTAATTACCCTATGGTTATTACAAATTCAGTATTGGTGGAAGCCTCTACTAAATAAACTAATTTTGTTTTAATCAGTTTAATTAAGATAATTAATTAAGACTAATTGTAGTGAAAATTGAGTTGACTGGACTAAATTAAAAACAGATGACTAAAAGGTGGCTATGACAGACACTTGACTTGACTAAGACTATGACTAAATCAAAAACTGGAGACTAAATTAACACTGCAAACAAATACACAGAAAAATAACACGCAGAATTAGCAACTTTTCTAAACACACATTACATTTGTTGGTAACAAATACCTCTATTGACCGCAACAATCAGCACTGACCAGCAAAGTCTTTTAATAACCACGTTAAGGTTTAAATGTGAAAACAGCGTGGTGATTGGTCAAAGCCCAAGCATAGTCCTCAGTGTGCTGTTTAAGGTTGAACTCTAGAAGCAGTGACTGGCTTAGACAGTGAATTCAGAGAGGGGCACAAATGAACCAGGCAGGAAGGGAGACAGTCTGATACAGAACTGTTTAATTACAGAGAGGCTCCCAGCTGAAACAGAAAGAGGTGAGCTAGTGATTCAGAAAAAAAAAACAAAGAGGGGAAAAAAGGCAAAAGGGCACAGAGATAACCAGTGGGAGAAAATGAGACTCGGGGATGATTTTCCACTGAGTCATTACTTGATATGAGGGAAAGGGTTGTTTTGAGTTTACTCGCAGAAAGGGAAGGGAATGCTAACACGAGTGCAACACTCAATAACAACAACATTGGATTGAATCATAATAATAAAGTTTTCTTTTTATTTTATATAACACCTTTAAAAGAGGCTTCTCAAAGCTCTTTACAGGGGAAAAAAGCCACACAGTGGGAGGAGGCAGCAGAATTAAACAGGTACAGTTCAATAAGAGCAGACAACACTGTCCAGACATTGTCGCACAGAAATACCAAGAGAAAAACCCTGGGAACAGAGATTCCTTAAAAATCCAGGACACTCCTCCAAGATCAATGAATAGAGCAGAATCCCCAAACTTAAAACACCCCAATATGCTGCAGCTCACCAGAGACATTCCAATATTCACTTGTTCCTGCACCTCAAACCCCTGACCAATAGAAAACATAAGAATGCATATATCTATCGACTGACTGACCATTTTTATCCTGTTTAAAATGTCACGTTTATGTCCAGATTTTATTTGCTTTTGTAAAACCCAAATCACTGAAAAAAACATTTGGCCAAGATTATATTAAAAATAAGTTAAATAAATTAAAAAGATATTAAACATAATTCCAAAGATAAAAAAAACATTCAACAACAAGATACTAATGTATTCTGTAACAATTATATAAATACAGTAGCTCATCATTTTTTGCTCCAGTTACTGAATGATATAGACTAAAAAACGTCTAAACAATGTGTTCTCGGCCTTGTTACTGAAATACAGATGAGGGGATGAGGAGAATGAGAGGTTAATACAGACCTCTCATAACTGGTCACTACAGTACATTAACACTTCACTGAGAGAAAAAGGTTAATAAAAACACGAATATCCCAAATATTCCTGACAGAATATTCCAGAGGAATTACTACAGACAGACCCTGGTGGACTGGAATGTTAAACAAATATAAAAGCTAAACAAATACTGTATTTGTATTATAATAATTGTGTAATATTATATACTGTATATATATTTCCTAATAACATCGGATTACACACCGATTTAGAGAAACAGATGCTGAATCTGCTGAGATGCTGAGTTGTTTTTAGCATCATAACCGGATTATAATAATTTCAGTTTCCAGTAAAGCATCCTGTCGCTATATCACACAAGTCTTTCCACTTCACTTTGTATCTCTCCACTATATTCTCACCAGTGAGGAAGTTAAGGACATTGTTTTTAAACTCACACACACACTGACTTCATACAAGTCACCACACTGACCTGCCAGCTCCAGTTTCGTGTCCATTTCTTCTTTTATTTCTGCAGTGACTTCACAGGGAAGCGTGTGTCCAACACGATCTGTCTGTCCCTGATCTCCTCCTGCTCCCGACTCCTTCTCGCACTGCTGAAATCTCACCTTCAGGCTCTCGTTCTCCTTCTTCAGTTGCGCCATTTCACTCCCAACACTGTCCTCCACACACTGTGTGATTTTAAACACGGCCCGTCTCACCAGGACCTGGGAGACGATGCGGAGTTTGTCTTGAAACTCAGAGTCAGACATCCTGTTTCTGAAAACGTCTGAAACTTCATACACGATCGATTTGAGCAAAACCTGCATGAAAGAGTGAAGCTCAGTTTGCAGATTCAACAAACACTCCGCCATCCTTCTGTAGAGTCGGTCAGAAACAAAGGCTAAATTGTGGAGTTTAAACGCAAAAACGTTCTTATTTTATTCTTCACAGATCCTGCATTCAGGCCTGTATTCCGTTATACACAGCTGACAATTCGTAGCATAGTAAAAAAAACAAAATAACTTTCTTCTTGATTATTTAGCTAAAACAATTGACTCAATCACTGTCGCGTGGGTGAAATATCTGTTGTGTTGAGTCGCGCAGCATGATGACGTCATTCTTTAGGGCTGCCGCAGCTTCAGAACAACTGAGGAGAGGAATTTTGAGACAGAGGTATTTCTGCAACCCCTGCAACAGATATAAACCTCACCACACCTGCTAGCGCCATCTAGTCAGGACGAGTGAATCACCTGCGAGTTACGCAGTGTGAATTTTTTGAAACAGAAAATGTATTTCCAGATTTTACTTGCAGGACACTATAATGCACATTATTATCAGCGCAGGATTTCATGTAAAGCTATTTTTAAATCGAAGCACACATCACTAATCACCTGCTCTGCTCAGTTTTGTGATATAATATTAAATGCAATCTCTGAATAAGTCACTGAACTGTTCCAGACCAACTGAAAGGACGGAATGCAGACAATAACTTAACAGATTTAAATTTTATTCTTCTATTGCCCCTCCACAACCCACTCAAATTCATCTTATCTAATAAATACATTTTTTTTCCTTTCATTTTCTTTATACACCTCTCTTTCCCTTCCTTACTATTTTTTCCCAATGTTTTTTATCTCTCACATCTCTCCATACTTATAGCTTTGTTTATCTTAGATTAAATATGTCTCAACAAGGCCACATACTTGTTTAAATTGATTTATTTTTCCTTCCAGGCTATAAACAGTGTTTTCATCTTCAGTCTGTCCAACAGGTTGATTGGCCCCATATTGTTCATCTGTTTCTACAGAACAGCTCTTCCTCCAAAATGTAAGCGTAGCCAATGTTGGTGAGACTAGGAGCCTGCAGAAAAGAAATATGCCTATTGTAATAATTCTAAGAATTGTTCTAGTGCAAGAGCTTAACCAAAACTGTACCTGTATTTCTAGGTGTTATACCAGTTCAGTCATACATATACATTTTGTGATCAGTCACCTTGGAGTCTGCTTAACCAGTAGAAATCAAATACAACTGAAGTTTTTCTTGTTGAGACTTAAACTGTTAATCTTCCATATCAGGTAAGTGTATAAAAAGTCAGCTGTAACTCTTCTTGTCAGAACTACTCTCCTGACTGTAAGAAGGATACTTCTTCTTGGTCATGCATTCAATAAACTCCTCTTCTACTTAACAAAAAATGTCTCAAGTGGATTTTTGTTCTACATCTCCATTCGCAGGTTTTTGGTAAAAAAAAATCGCCAGGATTTTCTTGTTAGCTGGCAGAATTCCTTCTGCACTAATGAGCAAGATTTGTATTTCATCTTTCACAAGTTATATGCAATTTTTGAAAAACAAGTTGTCCAAAAAGGAAATGAATACTTGCATTGAACCAAATCAAGCCATATTTGATCTTCAATAATTATGATACATTCTATAGGACAAAACAAGAAGAAAGATACCGCAGGATTTCAGAAACAGGATTTCCTGTTTATTGAGAGAAGCTTTTACCATCCAGGAATTTTCGTGTCCAAGGACTTCAATGTGCTTTCCATATACAGCTGCCACTGAAGCACAGCACAGACTCAGAAGCTTGACATCTCCCAAGGAATATGTTGAAATTGTAGGTGGAAGAGGAAAATGACCCTCAAGTACAAGGACAAGATGATCATCTTGATCTCGCCACCTCATGACTGGTCCAGTGGCAGTGCCCTGACAAGGTGGCTGAGTGGTTAAGGTGATGATTGCTAATCCATTGTGCTCTGCACGCATGGGTTAGAATCCTATTGTTGTTGTGTTGTGTTCACTGTTCCTATTTGAAACTGTTTAATAAGCATTCTTTGTCATTGGTGTTCCTTTACGAGAACAGTAGCCAAAGAGCTTCCTCTATATTTATTTGAGTGAAGGGGGGGAAACCATGTATGTGCAGAAAATAATCATTGAATTGAAGTGCTGCCCCACATAAGTAATGCCTGAACTTATTGTTGGTAACCTGGAGAGCAGACCAACCTCTTCAGTGATGTAAAGCTTAGGACCTGCAGTATGTAACATACACTAAATATGATATTTCAGTCTTCTGTGGAGCAACTCATACGAAACTCTAAATCCCAGGGTTGTGAATTCAAGCTCCATGCTGGTGTAGCGGCAAGGCTTATTAATAATACAGGAATTAAGTTTTCTGCTCCCTTGCCTTGCTCTCCCTCATCCTAGTGGTGCTGGACACAGAGAGGCCATTCCATTTGGTTCAGATTTAAGATGTTTTTCCTGATAAGGAACAACTCCCAAGTCTGAGGTTCTCCAGCCACCCTAATAAATGGTCATCTCTGGTGCCTTACTGTCTGGGAGATTCCAAGGGAGAGTCTCATCCTAGGTTGTTTACAACCCTAATGTCAGAGAGCATAATTATTCATCCTCCACCTTGATCAGCTAATCAGGAACTGGTAGGGCAGGGTAACCCCACATGGGTCTCAAATGCCCACGGAACATTCAAGCAATGAACAACCGTAGTTCCTCCAGATAAAAAAGGCAGCACAGGGCCCAGAAGATGCCCCTCCAGGACATTCTGACTCAGCTCGGACAATCACGTGATAGAGTCGAGAACGGAGAACGTTCGCGTGTAACCAAAGGATCCGCCCAAGGTTAGCCCAGTAGCAAGCCTCATGAACCCACCGCGAACGCTCGCCTGATCAACGAGTGAACTAAGGTCGGAACTGTCAATAGCTGGATCTTATTATTCAGGGCTAGCACTACACTGGGAACGAAACGGTCTTCTTCCCATCGAAAGAGCGGACCCACAGTCACTTTTCATGTCCACAGTCTCTGCTAGTGGAGCCAGGACTAACTCCCTCCTTCTCCCACACATCACGCCGGACCAGGACTGCCTGGCGCTGGTCCAGAGGATGCCGATTGGATGCAGCAACAGCCTGTCACTGTTCTCTTGTGTCCGTGGGAGATCTGAATCCACACAGATTGGATGAGTATTCAACATTCTGCATTACAGCTTGAGAATTCAATTGTTACCTCAACCCCAGTTGATATCAATTTAATGCCTATGAGTGATGTACTTCCCTTTGAGTATCTAGTGTAGAAGTTGTAATCAAAGTTCATTTACGAAACAGTATAAATGAATGGTATACTGAATGTATGTCCCTCATGGTTTGTGACTCTTCGTTATTGAATATACAGTATAAGGTCAGCAGGCTTGGGGAATTGAACTTTAAGGTGAAGACTGCGGGTTCAGTAGCAGCAGAACCTGATCAGTATCAGTTGACTCCGATATACTTTGAAAACTTAACTTCTGGATTTAGAGTCAGATATGCTACCGTTGCACAATGGGGTACTTAATTAAAAAAAAAATAGAAAAACAATCAGTGTTCCTTGATCTGTTATCGAGAACAACACCTGCACAAGAGCTGCGCAGGAAGAATGAAATGTGGTCTGGGAAGAAGAGACTCTCTTCGGAAGAGCGGTGCTCTTCACAGGATAATTTTTTTTGTGACGCTGATTTGTCTCCTTTGGGGAATTCAAAGGTGCTGCAGCTGTGACCTCGTGGTGCAACGGTAGTGCGTCTGACTCCCGATCAGAAGGCTGCGTGTTCAAATCACATTGAGGTCAGCTGTTAGCTTTTCAGGTTATGCTGGTCCTGAACATGGAATTCACACCATGCAGTTGAGTTCTATCTGTACACCACATAGATAATCTAAACAAAATAGAGCAGTACAGGACACGCAGTGTGGAGCTCACACAGCGAATAGCCTTGAACACAAGAGAAAAGGCACAGCTCACATCTGCTAAACATCATGTGTGACTTTAGAGACAGCTACTGTACATCAGAGAATGGAATCCCGGAAGTTTCAGATAATTTTTTTTTTAAATACAGGTTCAAGCAAACCTGAAAGTTAGGGAGTTTCGGACACTTTTCTTTTATTAAATAGTGTCTGAAGCCTGAAAATGTAATTTGAAAAAAAATCCGCTATTGGACATTAGCAGGTGCTTTTTGTAACGATTTGCTATTTCATGCTGTAAAACAAAGGAAACAGACCCAACGTTTGCTTTCAGGTGCGCTTCATTACATAATAGACATCTATTACTGAGGAGCTTGAATAAAATTTACACGAGCCAGGTAGAAGTCGAACCTACAATCTTATGATCCGAAATCAGATGCGTTATTTATTAAACCGCTGGTATTTCACATAACCTGAATTTCCCCATAGTGTGCTCAGCACCGCTACTAGTAATACACCGCCACGTCTAAAATTTCAAAGTGAGAAACATGTGTTTTCTGATTTTTTATGAGTTTTAAAATATCATCTCTTTAAATCAGACAAAGGGTTTATGTTTCGCACTGAAATTCTGATTGATTGAGAATTCAAATAAAGACTGTTTTCTTCCACAACACCGTATGATTATCACATCCACCAGACTCTCCAACCTCTCCAGACCTTGCTGGGTGAGCATTTGCTCCGATAAATTAGGTCACGTATCATGTTAAATCACTTCTTCTCAACACAACATTTCCTGGTGCACGTTTTCTCTATGAAAAAAATACATTTTTCCCTTGCACGATTTCTCGTTTTTTATCAAAGCGTACAGAAATAAAAAAGAAGAAGAAATAGTGTTGCAAAAGAACTCTGTCGCCCTTGGGAGATGTCAAACCCATTGGACATGAAAAATGCCAGATAAAAGCCAGTTCTCTTCGTTTCTCAGTGTCGGGGCTGCTACTGTATGTAAAAGAGGCAATTTGCTCTGAGAGCAGGTTCAGCGCTTACTGAATGCAGATGTCTCAGAGCGGTGTGTCCAAGTGGCTGTAAAAGGGGACAGGTGTCCTCTCACCATAGGTTAGTTGGTTAAAGTGCCTTTCTCTTAAACAAAAGAACCGAGGTTCAAATCCCAGCTGTGTATTTCTTCTTATCTTGTAGTACAGAACGTACCATTTTGGTCACTCACAAAGGGCTTGATTTTGTTAAATGCAGGTGTTCATTTCCTTTCTGGAAAACTTGCTTTTGATTAAATTCACACAGCTTGCAAAACATGAAATTCAATTCTTTGTTATCAGTGCAGAAGAAATATTACCGGCTGGCATAAAGAATGGTAAGAGATTTTTTTTTAACCAGAAACTTGTGATTCGAGAACCCAGTAGTCAGTCTCTGTGGCGCAATCAGTTAGTGCGTTTGGCTGTTAACCGAAAGGTTGGCGTTTCGAGTCCACCCAGGGCTGGGTTTCTTTTGCGATGTAAACATTGTCTTCGCATAGGTAGATTGGATTTCTCAGCGAAACCATAGCCATTTTAATATTTGCAGGAAATTCGAGTGTTCAACACGTGTCAAAAATGTCCAATAATGCCCAACATCTCAACTCCCCAGAAAACCATATTCACACAAGAAAAATGATCGTCGAATCATCATTTATACTCCCGTCACATCCTCTGCTGAAATATTTTAAAAATACAATGCAGATTTGTTTGAGAACTTGACAAGCATTGTTACGTTAGCACTGTGCAGTTGGATTTTGATATTTTGACATATTTACCTTAATTTTAAACATTAATACAATCTATTGTAATTGTGTTGTAATATTAAAATATCTTAGCTGAGGATGCAAAGGGGTGAAAGGGAAAGGTCAGAGGGTACAGTAACAACAAGGTTAGGATTGGTGGAGGTGGTAGGGGTGTTGATGGTTTTTCTCTGTAGAGGACGATTGAGTTTTTTATCCTTCTCTGAAGTGAGAAACTGGAAGAGTTGGGAGTTGAGAGATCTGATGAGGTTAGATATAAAAGGAAGATGATGTTGAGCTGTTAGCGGTAAAAATTACTTAATGTCTTTGATGTTGTCATCCACGGCTCCACGGCCAACAAGTTGCGTTTCCTTTCCTATCTTTTCAGCATGGAATAACCCTTTACTTGTTCATTTGCAGCCTACGCATGCTAACGCAGCTACTCACCTGATATTTAACATTCCTATAATCACAAATATGAATGTCCACTGTGGGTATATTTTCCATGATTATTTATTCTGTCATTGAAGCATATTTTATGTCATACCGAAGTGTCATAATCACTGAATTTTTTTTTTCATTTAGAAAGTAAGAAAATGATAAATCACTATGAATTGCATTTAGCCTGTTCTGATCTAGATTTTCTATATACTTTAACATGCCATGTTCACAATGTCACAACTCAGAAATGCAACAGTGAAGTGTTGTAATTACAAATGTACATAGTGTTGGAACATTGAGATGTTTTGGTAATGAGGAAGGAGGGACATGCCATGTTCAAATGGTACAGTAAGATTTCTTGTATTTCGGGATTAAGAGAACCTGTTACATTGTGTCTCACACCTCAGTGTCAGAATTTTGAGACATTTTCATAATCAAGAGGGAGGGCCATAAATACAGTAGAAAGTGCATTCCCAATGCATTCTCTCATGCTTTGTTCCGAGGGTCATATTTAAAAAATGTTACAGTAAAATTTCCTAAAGTTCAGGATTTTGATAGTCTGTTCCATTGTCTCTCACACCTCAGTGTCAGAATTTTGAGATGTTTTTATAACCAGGGGGTAGGTTTATAGCAATAAGCAGAAAGTGCCATCTGTCACGATCGCTAACCCCTCCTCTTAAGGGAGCTCCAGCCCTTCCTCGTTCCCTCCCATTGTTTGCACCTGATCCCTATTCCCGTTCCCCCTTAAAAGCCAGACGCGGACCTCACTCCGGGTTCCTCATTGATTTCCACATCATGAGAGCCCGGGGTCTTGCTGCGTCTGGCTCCGTTATGCTTTTAACTTTCTGTTCCTAGTTACTGGTTCCCCTCGCCGGTTTTAACTCCCTGGATGGATCCCCTGGCCTTGGACTCTACTCTTTGTCTCTTTTGGATTTCCTACATGGATTGTTCACCTGGACTCACTTCCCCTGGACGCCTGCACTGCATTGACACGCCCCCCGTCTCCAGACCCTTTTCCTGCATGACTATTTTTCCCCTTGTGTCTTCACTATTCTGGATCGTGTCGTCCGCATAGGGCCCGGAAAGAACTGTTCGTTACACCATCACCCTTTGCTTATCCTCGGTTAACCATATATTCTCATATGCCATGTTCTAAATGTCCCATTTATATTAAAATTTCTTGTAAAATGCAAGATTTTAAGACTTTTTATGATCAGAAGGCAAGGTCGTGGTAAATATGGAGAAAGTGCCTGTGAACTTATGTTTTGCCTTTGTCTTATTTACTTATTGTGTTTGTGTTATTGTGAGTTTTGAAAATTGGTTTACAATTTTCTGAAATGTGTTTCACACAAAAATGCTATTTGGATAGTCACTACTTACATATTCTCCTTTACTGAGGATAAGTACAGTAATCCATCCCGATTAATACTTTTAAGAATTACTATAGAGAGCTATCTACAGGCGAAAGCCGGCATAACATCACAGCAGCAGCATTTAAGGCAGAAGAAGAAGCTGGCGAATAAGAAGCCAGCTTCAGCCTCGTTAATGCAATATCATTGGGTGAGGTGAAAAAATATTTCTTGCTCTGAATCCTAACATTTTTATAGGAGGTGTTCTAGTACTTCTTGCCTCAGATAAAACTGCCAATACATCACTTATTTCTATTCCATCAATAGCAGTGGTGTTATCGGTACTGATTCCTAAATGTACGTCCTGTCATCATATAAAATGTCGAAAGTTTTGACTGGACTCAACTGATCAAATTTCTCTTCGATGACAGTTATAATTTTATCCAAAATACATCTGAAACAAATTTGCACGTTTTTTTTTATCCAGAAGAGCATCATCAAGAGACTCAAAACATAACTCCTTTCCAGGAGGAAGGATTGTTCAAATGCAAACATTGGTCCAAGATCAATGTACTTTCCTATCGCTGTTGCTTCTTCAAATCCTTCATTTGAACATCGATATTGAGGGATGATATCGTACAAATTCTTTTAAAGCAAATTTTCTTAAAATATAAGTCTCTGTTATAGTTGTCTTGGAAGTTTCGCAAGGTATAATAGACAACCTTGTGCCCTCCGCTAAAATATGATAAAATACAACAAAATGTATTTACATAGAACAGCATTTATTGTTACATGTATATTAAAATTAAGATAAATATACAAAACTATTAAAATACAAATGTACAGTCCTAACATAATCATGCTGTTCAACTGTCCTTTTTTGCTTGTCAAGTTCTCCAACAAATCTGTGTTGTAATTTTAAATATTCTAACTAATGGTGCAACGAGAGCATGAATGAATTCTCCTGCCAGCCATTCGAAGATCAAAGTCCATGGCTGAATATGACGTCCTTGAATTATGGTCATTATTGGCCATTCCCAGTGATATTGACTTACATACTTCATTGTTTAACAAAAGAATCACATTTCCCGCAAATATGAAGTGGGTTAAGGTTTTGCTAAGAAATCCAAATAAGTAGAGATGAGGTTTACATTGCAATAATGAGAAGTGCATTTCTGGGTGGGCTTAAACCACTAACCTTTCAATTAACAGAGACTCACGTGTGTCCCTTTTCTCCATTTGCAAGCTTCTGATTAAAAAAAAGAAAATAATGCTTCTTTCTTACCAGCCTGCGATATACAAGGCAAGATTTGTATTTCATCTTTCACAAGCTGTATGAATTTCATGAAAAGCAAGTTGTTCCAGAAAGAAAATGAAAACTTGCGTTAAACAAAATCAAGCTGTACATAATCATCCATAGTGATACATTTTGTGAGACAAGACAGGAAGAAAAGCACTGTTGGGATTTGAATTCAGCATCTCCTGTTTAAGAGGAAAGCATGTTAACCAAATCAGCCAAAGTGCCATCAGTGTATCAACACCATCTCTGACTCAGTGATTGCAGCTGACTGTCACTGGAGGACAGTTCATCGTGAACAAGTCAGCCTGCATAATGAGGGGGAAGAGACTGACCTCTGTGATGCAGTATCGACAAATACTAACCTTCTGTCCAACTGTTCTCTGCTGCATTCTGGATTAGCAGGTAAATATTGGTTTCCATGCATGTGTAGGGGTTTTGTGTATTTACTTGGACAATTATTAATTGTAGCAGTAAGTCACAAAATGATTCTTTGATGGCTATTAGAAAACCGACCTTGCGGGTTAACTCATTAACGCACACACACAGATACTTAAACACTTATTAATACATAAAATGTGCATATAAACATAACAGATCTTAAGAGTGTGGGTTAGCAGAATACAAAAGGTATATATTAAATCACGAAGAGTTCCAAACCAAGAGGGACATACATTCAGTATACCATTCATTTAGACTGTTTCGTAAATGAACTGGGATTACAACTTCTACACTAGATACTCAAAAGCAAGTACATCACTCATAGGTATTAGATTGATATCAATTGTGGTTGAGGTAACAATTGAATTCTCGAGCTGTAATGCAGAATGTTGAATACTCATCCGATCTGTGTGGATTCAGATCTCCCACGGACACAAAGAAGTAGTGGCAGGCTGTTGCTGTGTGCAATCGGCGCTCTCTGGCTTGGTGCCAGGCAGTGGCCGGTGCGGCTGGCGTGAAGGAGAGGAGGGAGAGATTCCTGCTGCGATGCGCTGCTAATGCTCTTTGAAGACCGGCTAGTTAGTGTTGGCTGAAACTAGCAGAGCTTGTGCACATGGAAAGTGACTGCGGGCCCAAGCAAGTCACACTCTTTAGATGGGAAGAAGACCAGTTCGTTCCCGATGTAGCGCTAGTCCTGAATCCTGAGATTCAGCTGTCGACAGTTCCAACCGTAGTTCACTCGTTGATCAGGCGAGCTTTGGCGGTGGAGTAACGGTGGTTCACGAGGCTGTCAGCTGGGCTAACCTCGGGCAGATCTTTTTGTTATGCACGGGCAACCTCCGCTCTCGACTCTTAGAACAAAGTTAAGTCCTGGCACTTGGACACACTGGCCGTCACGTGATTGTCCGAGCTGAGTCTGAGAACATCCTGGAGGGGCACCTTCTGGGCATTGTGCTGCCTGTTTTATCTGGAGGAACTACGGTAGTTCAGTGGCTTAAAGTTCCGCGGGCATTTGAGACCCACGTGGGGTTACCCTGCCCTTCCAGTTCCTGATTGGCTGATTGAGGTGGAGGATGAGTAACAATGACCTTAGGGTTGTAAACCTTGGGATGAGACTCTCCCATGGAATCTCCCAGACAGTAAGGCGCCAGAGATGACCATTTATTAGGGTGGCTGGTGAATCTCAGCCTTGGGAGCTGTTCCTTATCAGGAAACTCTATCAGCTAGAAAAACACCTTAAATGTGAACCAGATGGAATGGCCTCTCTGTATCCAGCTGCACTGAGATGAGGGAGAGAGGGACTGGCAAGGGAGCAGCAAACTTTATTCCTGTATTTTAAATCAGCCTTGCTGCTACAGAAATGTCCTTAGAAGAAAAACATCTTCTATGATAGTGGTACAGTCCATCACGCCCCTCCTATAGCCTTTCGAAGAGAAAAAAAAACTGACAACAAAGTATGTCTATGTGTGGTAATCAACCAGGTCTTACAAACATTCTTAAACCCTTCCACCTCTTTTCATTGCAAATGATTTGTATATGTTAGAAGGTTAATTTTGGCTTCTGATATTATGGTGGATTAAGAGTCCTGGAATCTTTGTAGATGTACAAAGATGAAAGAAAGAGCAGTGTAATCATGTCCAAGAGAAGGCAAATGTTGGACTATCTGCTTGGAGTGAATGGAGCAAAACGTAGGCAACTCCTTGAGCAGAACCTGCTTCATCCTTCAGATTGGGGTTTCTGAAGATCTGTACATTTGAACTTTCAAAGTGACTAAAGTAAAGGAGTTTTCCCTTTTTACCACATAATTCCCACAGATCAACACTAACAGAGAGCCTAATTCCAGACAGGATTCAATCACTGTCTCTCAGGCATCCCAGCAGTGGATTTCATGACTTCAGAAAGCCATCTTCACCAGTGGAGAACTCAATGCTCTGAGGTTTACTGGCAGAGTCTCACACTGGGTAATGTTAGATGTTGATAAATAATGTCCTATGGAATTCTACTATTGATAAATTCTACTATGGAACTGTGATGTGTCCTCAAAAAAATCTTCTATGATAGTGGTACAGTCCAGCACAGCCTTTAAAATAGAATAAAAAACGGACAGCAACAAAGTAAGTCTGTGGTGTAATCAACTAGGTCTTGCAAACATACTTAACCTCTTCCAGCTACCAACATTACAAATGCTGTTTACACATTAGATGGTTATTTTTGGCTTCTGATATTATGGTGGATAAAGAGCCCTGGAATCTTTGTAGAAGGACAAAAGATGGAAAGAAAGGGCAGTGTAACCATGGCCACTTTTTATCATTGTTTTTCCAGCCCAACAAAGATCAACATATATGAGCAGGCGTCCTGTACCAAATCCAATCTGCCTTCCTTCCAAGCATACTGGAATGTCAGTGAATTAAATATTGACATATGAAAATACACAAAAATATGCAATCACACTGTAGTGTGCTCTCTGAAGGCACCAGTTCTGTAGGGTTTGGGAATTTACTGGGACAATTATTAATTGTAGCGGTAAATCACAAAATTGATTCTTTTGATGGCTTTAGAATCCAACCATGCGACATATCTCAAACAACGCACACACACAGGTACTAATACACAAGGATACATTTATTAATAAATAGAATATGCATATAAACTTAACAGATCTTATTGAGAGGGTATCAGAATACAAAAGGTATATATTCAGTCAGTTACAAAGTGTTACACATATCAAAAGGACATACGTTCAATATATCATTCATTTAGACCGTTTCGTAAATGAACTTGGTTATAACTTCTACATTAGATACTGAAAACAAGTACATAACTCTTAGGAGTTAAATTGATATCAACTGGTTGGGATAACAATTGAATTCTCGAGCAGTAATGCAGTGAAGTTGAATACTCATCCAATCTCTGGGGATTCAGATCTCCTGCGGACTCAAAGAAACAGTTGCAGGCTGTTGCTGTCCAATCCGCGCTCTCTGGCTCGGTGCCAGGCTGTGCTGTGCGGCTTGCGACGGTGCGCTGATGATGCTCACTGACCGGCTAGTTAGTGTTGGCTTTAACTAGCAAAGTTTGCGCACAGGAGAAAAGATGACTGTGGGTCCCGGCAAGTCAGGAAGAAGACCGGTTCGTTCCTGATGAAGCGCTAGTTCTGAATAGTGATTCAGCTGTCCACAGTTCCGACCTGTTCACGAGGCCTGCTGCTGGTGCTAACCTCGGGTGGATCCTCTGGTTACTCTCTGGCAACCTCCGCTCTCGACTCTTAGAACAAAGGAAAGTTCTGGCACTCGGACACACTGGCCGTTCCGTGGTTGTCCGGGCTGAGTCTCAGGATGGTCAGGAGGCGCGCTGTGAGAATGTCCTGCCCTTGGGAGCCTTCTGCTCCTGGGCCGTCCTGCCCTGGAATTCTCCTTTGAATTCCCTTTAGAAAAGTCCACAGAATTCTCCTGAATCTTACTACAGGCTCTCTGTGTTGCCTGTTTTTACCTGGAGGAACTTCAGCTCGTTGATTGGCTGAAAGTTCCATGGGCATCAGAGTCCCACGTGGGTTACTCGGCCCTACCAGTCCCTGATTGGTTGATCAAGGTGAGATATGAGTCATTTACTCCTGACACCTAGGAATGCAGTCCAGATGTCCATCTGGCACTCCCTAGACAGATAGGCGCCAATGGATGACCATTGATCATGATAGCCAGGCTTAGCTAAGTGCATCCCCCTTTGGGAGCTGTCCCTTATCAAAGGAAACCTTAAATCAGCCAGCATGAATAGTTTCTCTGTGGCTGCACCACAGAGATGAACAGAGATGGGGCCTCATTTGGGAAGGCTCAGAACACTTAATTTTTTCTTATTAATAAGCCTCGCCGCTACAACACATATGCAGTTTGAGCAAACATAAGACAATAACGAAGTACCACAAACTACCAGGCATCTAGTATCATTAGCAGTTCAGGTGGGGAGCTGTGTCACCATGTGTAGGCTGCAAAGGAACAAGTAATAGGTCTATTCCATGCTTAAAAGAAAAGAAAGAAAACACAACATTTCAGCCGTGGAGCCCTCACACCTGAAGAAGGCTCCACGGCTGAAACGTTGTGTTTTCTTTCTTCTCTTTTCATCTAGTGTCATTAGCCTTTTAACAGTTCCTGTCAAAATAAAATAGAAATGGATAACATTCTAGAGAGAGTTTGAAATACCAAGGTACAATTTAAAACATATCTCTTCCACTACAACCACAATATTTTGGAGAGATCATTTAACCTCACTGTTCTGACATGTCCGTTAGCCTCCGTCCTGCTTCAGCAATGAATGTGGCGGGGCACATTCTGAGGGAGATGAGGTCAATCAGGTGGCAGGAAAACCACGCTATGCTTTTTTTTGAGATCCTGAAAAGGACAGAGGGGCCATCTATATGTGTGCAGCTGGATATGTAATTGCAGGTGGCTAGCAAATTCTGCTGAAGCCCCACTGCCTGGTGTGGACGGTAGCTGTGCATGTTGCAGCAGAATTGTGCATGTGAGATCAAGGGGGCATGTCATGTGTTTCAGCACTTCACTCCCTTCAGAAGCACATGATTCCCTGAGTTCTTTGGATGACCTGTGGACCGATCTTTCACGATGAAGAATTCCTTAAGAAGAATAGATCTTGGCCCACCATCCGAATGCCTCCGTCTCAAAACAGCGACCTCCCACTGCCCTTGGTCTGCAAGGCAGTCTTTTCAAGTGCGATGACGACGCCGGGACCTTCGTTGCCTATTGTACGAGCTGAACTTTTGTGCTCATCAATTCAACGGTCTTTCCATCAACTCATCTTGTCTTTTGACGCTTCGTGTTTTGCGCTCCTTTGACTATCGGCATATCGGGTGACTGCAAACACTGAAGTTCTTGCTTACGGAGTGTGGAACATTGTTTTCAAGTGATCGCTGTTCTGTCATGTTGACGCCGAGTGAATCTTTCTTTGGCAACATGGGCAGGCTGACAGCAGTGCGAGCGAAAGTAATGGCAAATTTCTTGACTTATTTCTGAATGTGAATGTTCTTTAGAAAAGGGATGTGGCGTTGCTTCTCGCCCGTGTAAAGGTCACGCATTCCAGACGTGGTTATGAGCGAACAGTTGCCGCAAGTGTTTGAAAAGAGCAAGAGAGGAAGCAGCCCTGCCCCGTGTGAGGATCAAACTCAGGCCCTTCAGATGACGAGACTGACGCACTACCAATTACGCCAACAAGCCCAGCTGCAGTACACACACCGGAAAGTTTGCCTCACATGGATTTCAGTCGCCCGTTCCCTAATCTTTAGACGCCCTCTGCTGAATGTTGCATTTGCCTTTTGATCTCACCGATACATTTTTGGTCTGTTTCTGTTGCGAGTCCGTCTTTCAGATCTCACCTAGCACAAGTCTCTGTGGCTGAAGTGGCCTCTCTGCTTCAGCATCGTGCCCTCACTCAGCCATTAAAAATGTCACTCGGACTTCTGACATGCTGACATGAAATGTCAAGAGAGAGGGGCGGAGTGACGCTTAAGCCAGAGAGAAGATGAAAAGGGGGCGTGGCTGCGAAACGCTTGACAGCTGCACGATGCTCTCCATGCAAGGCGTGACCACAGGCTAAAGGACACCTTTCGGCACATCAAGCTCTAAGCACACACCTGGAGGATGCAGGAATTGATCCTGCTACCTCCCACATGCAAAGCAAGCGCTGTACCATACAAGCCAACCCCCCTCGCTGGGACTTATGCCTCGGCGTCACCTAGTGCCGCTTGTTCCCCTCTTACCGGGCACAGTCTTCTAGCACGTCTTCTAACAATTCGTGAGAGTATTATCAGCACTGTTTTCACTCGGATATACTTTTCACTTGCTAAGCTGACAAATTGGACTAGAATATGCCGGAGACGCACTCAGTGCAGACTGAGGTTCGGAAGGAGGTGTGGCCCTTCAACGCTTGACAACTGAAGGACATTCTCTCCGCAACGGAGGAGCACCTCTCAGAAGTCGCAGAGGCTGAATGAGAGCACCGGGCTCCCGAATCTCCAAACTCAGACCTGGAGGATGCGGGCATTGATCCCGCTACTTCTCGCATGCTAAGCGAGCGCTCTACCATTTGAGCTAATCCCCCTCGCTTCATGCTTCTCGGCATCATGGCTTACCGCCTCTGCCCCTCTTACCGGGCACCGCCCACTGCCCTTGGTCAGCAAGGCAGTCCTTTCAAGTGCGATGACGACGCTGGGATCTCCGTTGCCTATTGTACGAGCTGAACTTTTGTGCTCTTTCCATCAACTCATCTTGTCATCTTACAGTCTGGGTAATTGGAGACTGCACTGTTCTGCTTCCTAAGGTCATATACGGGTTTTTCTCATGAAGCCGTATTGAGCAGTATTTCTCGCATTGTGAACATGTGCACACAGCGGTCCCCCGGGTTCCAGTTAGTGCGTAATTACGCATCGATGAAAAACGAAATTAGCTCACTGAAAGTTTGATGTAGAGAATGTGGAAATTTCCACAAGTTGTGGTCTTTAAAATGCATTTGGTTTGAAGACGTTCTGTGTTTCCATTGTGAAGATATGGACAAAACAATATTTGAGCGTGGTAAAAAAAAGTCATAAAAATGGCAAAGTGAAGGCTGAGAAAGCATTCCCAATGCATTTTAATCACAAAGCAAGTGTTTTTGTAACTCTAAGAGATTTCGCGAAAGCACTACAGGTGTGCCAAAATCGTTTTTGAACTTCAAGCTAACTTTACCCCGGTCTTAGAGAAATGACTGCCTTTCACTTCTCTGTGTTTTCTTTCACAGCGCTGTGCACTTTTTCATTGCCTCGCTTTCAGAGCCTCTGCACAGCACACGACTCGACATCAGGAAGCACATTGAAGTGAAAGCAGAAAGCGCTGCGACATGCACTGTGCAGATCCCGCCACAATAAGAGGTGAGTGGGTCTGTTCGATCACAGCGCTAGGCGTATCCCAAACAGTGTGCGTGGCAACAAAAAAAGCTGCTCTGTTTTGAACTGGGGACATTTCACATGTGAGGCTAACGTGATAACCACTACACTATGGAAACAGTGGGAAATTGTGCCCAGTGGCCCAGTGCTGAGCTTCGCCAATGCTATTCAGGGGCTATTCAGGGGCCAATGCTATTCGATGTGAATTGAATGCTATTCAACTCACCAATGCTATTCAGGGGTGGAAAAGGGTGGAGCCGTGTGTGTCTTTTGTTCAAAGACACCCCCATCTCAGAGCCGGAAGTACAGGCCTTCCTCCCGCAGGTTCACAAAGATGTTATTTTTTAAGAAGATCCTGCGAAAGTCGGCCATCCGCCTTTCAGCCCTGCAGTAGGCCAGGCTGAGAGAGAAGCAGTCCTTCACCCTGGCAATGTACAGCCTGACAAGGTCTGGCTTCAGGCCATTGTACATCATGAGGTTCCTCCTCTCCCAGACAGCTGTCCTCGTTAGGCTGAGGAGGAGGTTCACTAAAATGGCGTTAACCCCCCTCTCAGACCCGCGGTACCCAAAGAGGAACAGCTCTTTCCAGGGCACCCCGTCAAGAACAGCTCCTCGAACTGAGCGAAACAGGCCATCCAGCAGATCCGTCAAGTACGCCCTGGCTCGAGCTGGGGGAAGATCTTACCCCAGAACACCTCTGAGACCGGCACTCTGAAGCGTTTCGCCAACATCAGCCTGTAGAACATGCTGGTTGTGCACCCCAGGAGGTCCACCCCACGGTCTCCCCACTTCACCCTCATCTCCGGCCAGGCCGGGCCTGCTGCCCCGTCTTGTAGATGGAGCTTCTCCAGCCAACTGTCCGGGAGACTGAGTTTGAGCTGCTCGTAACATCCAACATTCTGATGGATGTTACTGACTGGCAGCTCGTCGTCGACCTCTCGGACAGCGTCGACAATAGCCTGGGTGGGCAGAAACCCGTCTTTTACTTCATCAAGAAGATCCTTGACCTTGGATATGCCAGCCTCGTAGAGCCGCCTGTTCCATCGAGACCCCAGCAGGGGGTTGAGGAACAGAGGCTGCTACAGAAGCTGGGCCCGGGTCTCCGGCGTGTAGGAGACATGCTGGGACATGAACTCCCCCCACTCCAGCAGGACCTCCCTGTAAAAGGGGGGCAGATGTTTTACCAGCCCCGGAGTCAGCCTCGTCAGGAAGTCTCCTGCCCTAAGCCCCCACAAGTCTCGAGGGCCCGGGCGGTTGTACCCCGGCTCGCCCACTCCCCTCCCCTCCCCCACCTCCCTGTCCTCCCTCTCCACCCAATCCATCTCCACCACCTCCCCTTCCCCCTCCATCTTCATGCCCTGTAATTCCACCTCCTCCGTCCCTGCCCCATCCATCTCCAGACACCCATCCTCCATTCCTACTTCCACCACTTCCCCTACCTCCTGTGTAGTTGAAAAGTGAAATTAATTCTCCGGCCCGCGTGACAGTTCCCCCGCCCTTTCTGCCACATTCTCATTGCCAACACTTGCCGCTTCCTCCGCACCTCCTGTCTCCGCCACCGCAGAGACATCAGGGATGGGTCTGCGGACAACTCTTGAACTGGGCTTCAGGTTGGGCTGAGGCCTGACGTGGTGCCACTGGATCCCAGCCTTCGAGGGCCCAGGCGGTTGTACCCCGGCTTGCCCACTCCCCTCCCCCTCCTCCCTGTCCTCCCTCTCCACCCCATCCATCTCCACTACCTCCCCTTCCCCCTCCATCTTCATGCCCTGTAATACCCCTCCTCCGTCCCTGCCCCATCCATCTCCAGACACCCATCCTTCATTCCTACTTCCACCACTTCCCCTACCTCTCCTCCCACGACCATATCCAACTCCCCTTCCTCAGTCTCTGCCAACGGTGCCTGACCGAGTATTGAAGAGGCTCCCTCACCTGGCAGGTTGGTGTCTTGTGGCCGCTGCAGGGCAACCGGGCGCTTCTCCTCAGGCTCCTCTGAGTCCTCGGGCGTCTTTTCGTCTGGGCCTATGTCCACCTTGCCAGGGTCTTTTCGCCGTTGCCGCTGCCGCTGCCGCTTGGTCACACGCCTCGCAGCAGCGCCTTTGCTGACCCCAGCAGGCTTCTCATGCCTGGACCCAGAGGAGGGCCCTGCTGGCTCACTGGTAAGCTGGGGAACCGCTGACGGTGATGGTGGTGGTGGTGCTGGTGCCGTCGCCTCCTCCCTCTGCCTCTCTCCCTGCACAGGCTGGGGTGTCAAAAGCCCACTGGTACGCTGAGGGGCCGCCTCTGGTGGTGGTGGTGCCCGTAGGATCTCAGCTGCACCACGCTGCACCGCCGCATGTTGTGGAGCAACCTCCCTCTGCTTCTCTTGCGGCACAGAGTGGGATGCAGCAGGATTGTTAGGGCAACGGGGCGCCCCTGCTGGTGGAGATGCTGGCTGGTCCCCGGCTCCTTTCTGCTGCGCTGTACCCAGGATTGGAGGGGCCTCACTCTGCCTCTCCCCCATCACCGGCTGGGGCGTTGCTGGCTCACTGGGGTCCTGGGGCGCCGCTGCTGGCAACTCTCCATGCTCAGCTGCAGCGGCCACTCGTAGTCCATCTTCAACCCCCTCAGCGTTGCGGGCAGCTGCTCCTGCTCCGGCTGGATCTTCCGGCTCCGGCTCGCAGTTGCAGCTCATGAGCGCATGGAGGCAGTCCGGACACTTGGCAGCGGTGCAGTTCCTGGCGCGGTGGCCGGGCTGTCTGCACTCATAGCAGAGGAACTCGGGGCAGTCCTTGGCAATGTGCCCCGAGTCCAGGCAGACATGACACACCCTTTGTTGCTGGTCGTGGAGGACCCTGAAGTACTGGTCCCCCTCTGCCGTGGCGAAGCGGGTGCTGTATGGCAACGAGGCTACATGCCATCAGCAATGGTGGTCCCAGGGTAGTGGCGCATCCTGATGTCCGAAATCACTCTCACCCCCCAGCTACTCAGCTTCTCCTTGATAGTCTCGTCTGAGATATATGCCGGGAGGTGGAGGAAGGAAACCACTACCTCCTTCTGCTCCAGCCTGCGGCAGGGTCCGCGTGTTCTTTTGAGTACAGAGTCAGTTCAAACTCTTTTGGCGTCTGGGGGCGGCAGGCAAAAAGAGAGCCCTCCCCACAGACGCCATGCACCGCTGCGATAATAGCACCCGCAGATGGTTTCTCCACACCGCTCACATCCACCACAACAGTATGCGCCCTTGCAAAAACCCGCCGGGGGGGTCGATCCGAATTCCTCATCCTTCTCTTTCCTACACCACTCTCCTCCTCCACTACAATAACATTCTCTGCCTCCATGTTTTTTCCTTCCATTAAAACACAAACAGGACTCAGAAAGCAACAAAAAAGCAACAACAAAAAACCAAAAGTCTCTCCCCTCCCCAAACAGCGCTAGGCTGAAGGGGAGGGCTTCAAAAATCAACCAAAAATTCACAAAAAACCACAAAAATTCACAAAAAACAAAGTCTTACTTGAGACAAACAAATGCTCTATTCCTCTCCTTCTTCCTGCTCTCACGCTGACCACGGCCCCTGTGACGTCAGAGGGCCTGCTCAAGGGGGTGTGGCCGTAAGCGAGAGCAGGGCTCAATGGCACCTTTCTTATAGAGAGGACAGCTCCGTCACCTCTTTTACGACGCTGCTTTTTTCCCTTGCGTTTTTCTCTTCTTCCCACGTTCTCTCTCTTCACTGCCTTCGTCCCCACTCTATTTCACTTCAGTCTTTCACTTGTAGCGGCAATGCTTGTTAATAAGACAGAATTAAGTGTTGCTGTGCTTTCCCAAATGAGGCCCCATCTCTCTGTTCATCTATGTAGTGCAGCCAATGTGAAGCTATTCATGCAGGCTGATTTAAAGATGTTTTCTATTGATAAGAGACCGCTCCCAAATGGGGATGCACTTAGATAAGACTGGCTATCATGATCAATGGTCATCCATTGGCGCCTATCTGTCTAGGGAGTGCCAGATGGACATCTGGACTGCATTCCTAAGTGTCAGGAGTAAGTGACTCATATCTCACCTTGATCAACCAATCAGGGACTGGTAGGGCCGAGTAACCCACGTGGGTCTCTGATGCCCATGAAACTTTCAGCCAATGAACAAGCTGAAGTTCCTCCAGGTAAAAACAGGCAACACAGAACTATTCAAAGGAGAACTCCAGGGGTGCGAGACAGTTCCAGGGCAGGACAGCCCAGGTGCAGAAAGGCTCCCAAGGGCAGGACATTCTCGCAGCACGCCTCCTGACCATCCTGAGACTCAGCCCGGACAACCACGGAACGGCCAGTGTGTCAGAGTGCCAGAACTTTCCTCTATTCTAAGAGTCTAGAGCGGAGGTTACCAGAGAGTAACCAGAGGATCCACACGAGGTTAGCACCAGCAGCAAGCCTCGTGAACAGGTCAGAACTGTGGACAGCTGAATCACTATTCAGAACTAGCGCTTCATCAGGAACGAACCGGTATTCTTCCTCACCTGCTGGGACCCACACTCATCTTTTCTCCTGTGCACAAACTTTGCTAGTTAAAGCCAACACTAACTAGCCGGTCAGTGAGCATCAGCAGCGCACCGTCGCAAGCCACACAGCACAGCCTGGCACGGAGCCAGAGAGCCCGCAGGATATCTACATCCCTAGAGATTGGATGAGCATTCAACTGCACTGCATCACAGCTCGAGAATTCAATTGTTATTCCAACCAGTTGATATCAATTTAATTCCTAAGAGTTATGTACTTGTTTTGAGTATCTAATGTAGAAGTTATAACCAAGTTCATTTACGAAACGGTCTAAATGAATGATATACTGAACGTATGTCCTCTTGATATATGTAACTCTTCGTAACTGATTGAATATATACCTTTTGTATTCTGATAACCCTCTCGATAAGATCTGTTAGGTTTATATGCATATTTTATGTATAAATATTTTATGTATAAATATTTTATTAATAAATATTTCCTCGTGTATTAGTACCTGTGTGTATGCGTTGTTTGAGTTATATCGCATGGTTGGATTCTAAGGCCATTTAAATAATCATTTTATTATTTACTGCTACAATTAATAATTGTCCCAGTAAATGCCCAAACCCTATAGAACTGGTGCCTCGTGAGAGCACACTACAACTGTATTATTATTATTATTATTATTATTATTATTATTATTATTATTATTATTATTATTATTATTGAGAGACAGGCTCACTGTCTGTTCCTCAGGCTGGGACAGGAGATCACACACTGTATTTTTATTATTGAGAGACAGGCTCACTGTATGTATTTTTATTACTGAGAGAGAGGTTCACTGTCTGTTCCTAATGCTGGGAAAGGAGATCACACACTGCATTATTATTATTGAGAGACAAGCTCACTGTTCCTCAGGCTGGGACAGGAGATCACACTGTATTATTATTATTGAGAGTCTGGCTCACTATTCCCCAGGCTGGGAGAGGAGGTCACACACTGTATTATTATTATTGAGAGACAGGCTCACTGTATGTATTTTTATTACTGAGAGAGAGGTTCACTGTCTGTTCCTAATGCTGGGAAAGGAGATCACACACTGCATTATTATTATTGAGAGACAAGCTCACTGTTCCTCAGGCTGGGACAGGAGATCACACTGTATTATTATTATTGAGAGTCTGGCTCACTGTTCCCCAGGCTGGGAGAGGAGGTCACACACTGTATTATTATTATTGAGAGACAGGCTAACTGTCTGTTCCTCAGGCTGGGACAGGAGATCAAACACTGTATTTTTATTATTGAGAGACAGGCTCACTGTTCCTCAGGCTGGGACAGGAGATCACACTGTATTATTATTATTGAGAGACAAGCTCACTGTTCCTCTGGCTGGGAGAGGAGGTCACACACTGTATTATTATTATTGAGAGACAGACTCACTGTCTGTTCCTCAGGCTAGGACAGGAAGTCACACACTGTATTATTATTATTATTGAGAGACAGGCTCACTGTCTGTTCCTCACGCTGGGACAGGAGATCACACACTGTATTATTATTATTGACAGACAGGCTCACTGTTCCTCAGGCTGGGACAGTAGATCACACTGTATTATTATTATTGAGAGACAGGCTCACTGTCTGTTCCTCAGGCTAGGACAGGAAGTCATACACTGTATTATTATTATTGAGAGACAGGTTCACTGTCTGTTCCTCAGGCTGGGACAGGAGATCACACACTGTATTATTATTATTGATAGACAGGCTCACTGTTCCTCAGGCTGGGACAGGAGATCACACTTTATTATTATTATTATTATTTAGAGACAGGCTCACTGTCTGTTCCTCATGCTGGGACAGGAGATCACACTCTGTATTATTATTATTGAGAGATAGGTTCACTGTCTGTTCCTCCGACTGGGACAGGAGATCACACGGTTTATTAATATTATTGTTGAGAGACATGCTCACTGTCTGTTCCTCTGGCTTTGGCAGGAAATGACACACTGTTTTATTAGTAATGAGAGACAGGCTCAGTGTTCCTCATGCTGGGACAGGAGATCAAAAACTGTATTATTATTATTGAGAGACAGGCTCACTGTCTGTTCCTCAGATTTGGACAGGAGATCACACACTGTATTATTATTATCGAGAGACTTGCTCTTTCTTGACTGTTCCTTAGGCTGGGACAGGAGATGATAATCTGCTTTATTATTATTGAGAGACTGGCTCACTCCTGTCTGTTCCTCAAGATGGGACAGTGGATCACACACTATATTATTATTACTGAGAGACAGGCTCACTTTCAATTCCCCAGACTGGGACAGAAGATCACACACTGTATTATTATTATTGAGAGACAGGCTCACTGTCTGTTCCCCAGGCTGGGACAGGAGATCACACAATGTATTATTATTATTATTGAGATACAGGCTCACTGTCTGTTCCTCAGACAGGGACAGGAGATCACACAGTTTATTAATATTATTGTTGAGAGACATGATCACTGTCTGTTCCTCAGACTGGGACAGGATATTCCACACTGGATTATTATTATTGAGAGACAGGATCACTGTCTGTTCCTCAGGCTAAGACAGGAGATCACACACTGGATTATTATTATTGAGAGACAGGTTTAGTGTCTGTTCCCTAGGCTGGGACAGGAGATCAAAAACTGTTTTATTATTATTGAGAGACAGGCTCACTGTCTGTTCCACAGGCTGGTACAGGAGATCACACAGTTTATTTATATTATTGTTGAGAGACATGTTCACTGTCTGTTCCTCTGGCTGGGGCAGGAAATGACACACTGTATTATTATTATTGAGAGACAGGCTCGCTGTCTGCTCCTCAGGCTGGGACAGGAGATCACACACTGTATTATTATTATTGAGAGACAGGCTCACTGTCTTTTCCTCAGGCTGGGAAAGGAAGTCACACACTGTATTATTATTATTGAGAGACTGGCTCACTCCTGTCTGTTCCTCAGGTTGGGACAGGAGATCACACACCGTATTATTATTATTGAGAGACGGGCTGACTGTCTGTTCCTCAGGCTGGGACAGTGGATCACACGACGTTGCGCTGCTGATGCTCTCTGAAGACCGGCTAGTTAGTTTTGGCTGAAACTAGCGAAGTTTGTGCACAGGAGAAAAGATGACTGTGGGTCCCAGCAGGTCAGGAAGAAGACCAGTTCGTTCCTGATGAAGCGATAGTTCTGAATAGTGATTCAGCTGTCCACAGTTCCGACCTGTTCACGAGGCCTGCTGCTGGTGCTAACCTCGGGTGGATCGTTTGGTTACTCTTTGGCAACCTCCTCTCTCGACTCTTAGAACAAAGCAAAGTTCTGGCACTCGGACACACTGGCCGTTCCGTGGTTGTCCAGGCTGAGTCTCAGGATGGTCAGGAGGCGCGCTGCGAGAATGTTCTGCCCTTGGGAGCCTTTCTGCTCCTGGGCCGTCCCGCCCTGGAATTGTCTCACAGCCCTGGAATTCTCCTTTGAATTCCCTTTAGAATAGTCTTGGAGCTCTGTGTTGCCTGTTTTTACCTGGAGGAACTTCAGCTCGTTTATTGGATGAAAGTTTCATGGGCATCAGAGACCCACGTGGGTTACTCGGCCCTACCAGTCCCTGATTGGTTGATCAAGGTGAGATATGAGTCATTTACTCCTGACACTTAGGAATGCAGTCCAGATGTCCATCTGGCACTCCCTAGACAGATAGGCGCCAATGGATGCCCATTGATCATGATAGCCAGACTTAGCTAAATGCATCCCCATTTGGGAGCTGTCCCTTATCAAAAGAAAACATCTTTAAATCAGCCTGCCTGAATAGCTTCTCTGTGGCTGCACCACAGAGATGAAGAGAGAGATGGGGCCTCATTTGGGAAAGCACAGCAACACTTAATTCTGTCTTATTAACAAGCATTGCCGCTACAATTAGTAGGAAGAAAGATACAATATTTTGAAAATGTAATATGTTTTAAAGGATTAAAGGGAAAATAAATACTTTATATACGCAAACTAATTCTACTGAGCTCCTCTAAACAATATCGCCTGAAGAATTGTCAAAGCACAGTGTATCAATTTGGGTGACAGTGGGGGAAAAGGATCACAACATTGAAAACCACAAGGCTTATTTTCAACAACAAAATTTGTGCTTGATAATATTTGACAAAAAAATGAATATTACACGCACGGAAATCAATATTTACCATTAGGGTAGAATGCAGCATAGAACAGTTGGATAGAAGGTTAGTGTAACTCTATAGTGCATCACAGAGGCTGGTCTCTTCCCCTCATTATGCAGGCTGACTTGTTCACAGTGAACTGTCCTCCAGCGATAGTCAGCTGTAATCACTGATGCAGACATGATGTTAATACTCTGACAGCATCTTGGCTGATTTGGTTAAAGTGTTTTCCTATTAAACAGGAGATTCTGCGTTCAAATCCCAGCAGTGTCTTTCTTCTTGTCTTACAAAATGTATCACTATGGATGATTACATGCAGCTTGATTTTGTTTAATGCAAGTTTTCATTCCCTTTCTGATGGCTCTCTACAGTAATTTTTAAAAGTACTAATCGGGATGGATTACTGTACATATCCTCAGTAAAGGGGAATATATAAGTAGTGACTATCCAAATTGCATTTTTGTGTGAAACACATTTCAGAAAATCGAAAACCAATTTTCAAAACTCACAATAACAAGACAAAGGCAAAACATAAGTTCACTTTCACTTTATGCATATTTACCACAACCTTGCCTTCTGATCATAAAAAGTCTTAATTTTAATATAGCAGTTTTAAATGGGACATTCAGAACATGGCATATGAGAATATATGGTTAACCGAGGATGAGCAAAGGATGATCGCACTTTCTGCTTATTGCTATGAACCTACCCCTGGTTATAAAAATGTCTCAAAATTCTGACACTGAGGTGTGAGACACAATGTAACAGGCTCTCATAATCCCGAAATACAAGAAATTTTACTGTAGCGTTTTATAAATTTGACCCTGTGAACATTGCATGTCCCTCCATCCTCATTACCAAAACATCTCAATGTCCCGACACTATGTACTTTTGTAATTACAACAATTCACTTTCATTTATGAGTTGTGACATTGTGAACATGGCATGTTAAAGTATTTAGAAAATCTAGATCAGAACAGGCTAAATGCAATTCCTAGTGATTTATCATTTTCTTACTTTCTAAATGAAAAAAAATATTTTTTCAGTGATTATGACACTTCAGTATGACATAAAATATGCTTCAATGACAGAATAAATAATAATAATAAATAATCATCGAAAAAATACCCAAAGTGGACATTCATAGTTGTGATTATAGGAATGTTAGATATCGGGTGAGTAGCTGCGTCAGCATGCGTAGGCTGCAAAGGAACAAGTAAAGGACTATTCCTGCTGAAAAGAGAAGAAAAGAATCACAATGTTTCGGCTGTGGAGCCTTCTTCAGGTGTGAGAAAGACAGGGCAGTAAGCAAAGATAATTTTCTTTTTATCTTTGCTGAGTGCAGTTTATCGCTGATGACAACATCAAAGACATTAAGGAGATTTTACAGCTAACAGCTCCATATCAACTTCCTTTCATAACTAACCTCATCAGATCCCTCAACTCCCAACTCTTCCAGTTTCTCACTTCAGAGAAGGATAAAAAACTCAAAATCCTCTACAGAGAAAAACCATCAACACCCTTATCACCTCCACCAATCCTAACCTTGGTGTTACTACACCTCTGACCTTTCCCTTTCACCCCTTTGCATCCTCAGCTAACATATTTTAATAGTACAACAAAATTACAATAGATTGTACAGTATTTATGTTTAAAATTAAGGTAAATGTGTCAAAATATCGAAGTCCAAATGCACGGTGCTAATGTAACAAAGCTCGCAAGTTCTTAAACAAATCTGCATTGTATTTTTAAAATATTTCAGCATAGGATGCAACGGGGGTATAAATGACGACTCGACTTTTTCTTGGGTGAATTTGGTTTTCTGGGGAGTTGCGATGTTGGGCATACAGTAATTGGACATTTCCCGGTGATTCTGACACGTGTTAAGCTCTCGCATTTCCTGCAAATATTAAAATGGTTAAGGTTTCGCTGAGAAATCCAATCGACCTTTGCGAAGACAATGTTTACATCACATAAGAAACCCGTCCCTGGGTGGACTCAAACCACCAACCTTTCAGTGAATAACAGAACGCACCACACAGACGGAATGGTGGGTCCGTGTCTCGCATCACAACTTTCAGGTTAAATTTTTTTTTTTTGCCAGCTGGTAATATTTCTTCTGCACTGATAATCAAGAATTGAATTTCATTTCTCACAAGCTGTGTGAATTTCTTGAAATACAAGTTTTCCAGAAAGGAAATGAATACATGCATTTAACAAAATCAACCCCTTTCTGATAGTCCGAAATGGTACGTTATGTACCACAAGATAGGAAAAAAAACATGACTGGGATTTTAAACTACGTGACCTACAGTACCAGACCGGGTAAAGTTAGCTTGAAGTTCGAAAACGATTTTGGCACGCCTGTAGCGTTTACACGAAACCTCTTAGAATCGCGAGAATACTTGCTTTGTGTATAAAATACATTGTGAATGCTTTCTCAGCCTTTACTTTTTCGTTTATATGACATTTGTTTGACCAAGCACGAATATTCTTTTGTCCATATCTTCACAACGGAAGCACAGAACGCCTTCAAACCAAATACATTTTAAAGACCACGACATATGGATATTTCCACAGCCTCTACATCAAAGTATCAGTGAGCTAATTATCTTTTTTTAAACCTCCGGTTTTTCATCGATGCGTAATTACGCACGAACTGGAACCCGGGGGACCGCTGTGTGCACACGTTCACAAAGCGAGAAATACTGTTCAATACGGCTTCATGCGAAAAACCCGTATATGACCATAGGAAGCAGAACAGCGCGGTCTCCAATTACCCAGACTGTAAGCACGGGAATAAAGCTTTGTTTGATTTCTGAAACCCTTCCTTTACGTCCTGTTTTCATTCAGGTAAGGGTCAACTATATTCACAATACTACTGACAGCAGGAAGATTCAAATATTCTTTACTCAGCAGCTTATTAAAAACAGCTCCCATGATGTTCAAACCGATTTTTTACACAGAACACTGACACAGCTTTGTGTTCTGAATCTCTTTTTCTCTTGCTTTTATTTAATGTGGCACAATGCACTGGTTCACAAACCAATAGCATTTAAACCACAGCACCCACAATGCTGCAGGTAAGTGTTTTGCACACTAAGCAGGTCATCTGACTATTCCCAGCTTTGTTTTGGGTTATGGAACCTTTATTTTTTTATGATTTTCTGAAGATAACACTACAGGTGGGATGGGTGGGTTGTCTTCATGGCTCAATAGCATTGCAAATACAGCACCCACACTGCTGAAACCAAGTGTTTTACACACCAGACAGGCCCCCGAACCTCATACAACCTTAATGTGGCTGTGGCCCCTTTATTTATTTTGTAATGAGTTTCTGAAGATAACACTACAGGTAATACACTGGGACAGGTGGGTCGTCTTCATGGCTAAATAGCATTTCAAATACAGCACCCACTCTGCTGAAACCAAGTGTTTTACACACCAGACAGGCCCCCAAACCTCATACAACCTTACTGTGGCTGTGGCCCCTTTCTTTATTTTGTAATGATTTTCTGAAGATAACACTACAGGTAATACACTGGGACAGGTGGGTCGTCTTCATGGCTCAATAGCATTTCAAATACAGCACCCACTCTGCTGAAACCAAGTGTTTTACACACCAGACAGGCCCCCAAACCTCATACAACCTTACTGTGGCTGTGGCCCCTTTCTTTATTTTGTAATGATTTTCTGAAGATTACACTACAGGTAATACACTGGGACAGGTGGGTCGTCTTCATGGCTCAATAGCATTTCAAATACAACAGCCACACTGCTGAAACCAGGTGTTTTACACACCAGACAGCCCCCAGAACCTTATACAACCTTGCTGTGGTTGTGGCCCCTTTCTTTATTTTTTTATGAGTTTTTCAATATGGCACCATTAGACAGGCGGTACATGGGGATAGTACATCGTGCTCTTCACGAGTCAATAGCTCTTCAAGCACAACAGCCACAGTGCTGCAACCAGGTGTTTTACACACCAGACAGCTCCCCTAACCTTATACAACCTCGCTTTGAGTTGTTTAACATTTCTTTCAAATCACTTGGGTTCATCAATCATTTGATCATTTTTCAGCGTGGAATAAACCTATTACTTGTTCCTTGGAGATTACCATCTGCTGATAAGATATGATCGCTATATTGACCATATACAATTTCTTGCATAAGGAATTCATATTTTGCATACACCGATCCCCCCGGAGTCCCAAGTGATTCTGGTTTTGGAAAGCTAAAGGACAATGAGCTTCACGATACCAGGGGGACAGTGGGTGGTCAAGTCTCCCCTAAACAATGGATCTTGTCAGATTATGATGTCAGTGCATTTAATAAATGTTGTTGAACTCTCTTTAGCCCAAATACAGAGGAGCCCAGACCCAGAATGTTACACATACTGACAGAGAGTGATCTCATTATGTGTGTTTGGATTTTAACAACTATTTTTATTGTTTGCTAGAACCAAAACAATCTATGTTAGACATTTTCATCTTCAGCCAAAAATACAAACCTGTTTACGTAGTGTGGTGCAGGTTCTTGTCCCATCCTGCTCTTGGTCCAGGTTGGAGGGTTGCACCGATTCTGAATCTTGTTAGCTGGTATGGATGGGTTTGGGGGTGTTGATACCAGAGTGGTCCAGGAGGGTGATTCAGGTGTCTCGGGGGCATTCTTGTTTTTCTATGAGTTCAGGTTGATTCTGTTGGTTCTGTCATGAATCTCCCTCACGCAGGCAAGCACTCCCGCATTCCCTCGAGCTCTCCCCATACCAAACGTGCACATGTCAATCAGTCCTCTACTTAAACCCTCATCTGTCCCCCGGTCATTGCTCACGATTGAGATTCTCTCCCGGAACTTACCTACTAACTACGCCTTTGCCTTACTATGACTTCTCCCCTGGACCTCGACCCCGCTTTTCCGACAACTGCTTTAGCCACTCGATTTTGTACCTTCGCCTGTTTTACGCTTTCTCGGATCCTGACCCCAGCCTCTCTCTTCATTTACGCCTCTGCCTACCGACGCAACTTCTACGCCTTCCCGGACTCGGGCCCCTGCCTGCTTACTCCGACTACGCCTGCGTCTCGCGCCAACCCTACCAAGGGCACCGCATTGGATCCCTATCCTCAGCAGTCAGCCCCTGCGTGAGAGGTTCTGAGTGTCTTGGTTACATCCGTTTGTGTGTATAGATGAAAAAGCTATTGAAGAGCACCCCCACACCCCCCACCCGTCTCGGTGGAAGTTGCCATGTTCAAAAAATCCTAAAAAGATAATTAAAGTTGCACACAACAAAGCATGACTGTGAAAGGTCAGGAGGCCTGCCTAGTGAGCACAACACTCGATTACAGTAAAAAAAAAACATTAAAAAATAAAGAAATGTTCCACAACTCAAAGCAAGGTTGTATAAGGTTAGGGGAAATGTCTGGTGTAAAACACCTGGTTGCAGCACTGTGGCTGTTGTGCTTGAAGAGCTATTGACTCATGAATAGCACCCCCCAATCCCCATGTACCGCCTGTCTAATGGTGCCATATTGAAAAACTAAAATTCTTATTAAAAAAATAAATAAAGGGGCCACAACCACAGTAAGGTTGTATAAGGTTAGGGGACCTGTGTGGTGTGTAAAACACTTGGTTTCAGCAGTGTGGTTGTTGTATTTGAAATGCTATTGAGCCATGAAGATGACCCACCTATCGCACTGTGTTACCTGTAGTGTTATCTTCAGAAAATCATAAAAAAATAAAGAAAGGGGCCACAGCCACAGCAAGGTTGTATGAGGTTCTGGGGCCTGTTTGGTGTGTAAAACACTTAGTTTCAGCAGTGTGGGTGCTGTATTTGAAATGCTATTGAGCCATGAAGACGACCCACCTGTCCCAGTGTATTACCTGTAGTGTAATCTTCAGAAAATCATAAAAAATTAAAGAAAGGGGCCACAGCCACAGTAAGGTTGTACGAGGTTCTGGGGCCTGTCTGGTGTGTAAAACACTTAGTTTCAGCAGTGTGGGTGCTGTATTTGAAATGCTATTGAGCCATGAAGATGACCCACCTGTCCCAGTGTATTACCTGTAGTGTTATCTTCAAAAAATCATAAAAAATTAAAGAAAGGGGCCACAGCCACAGCAAGGTTATATAAAGTTAGGGGGCCTGTCTGGTGTGTAAAACACTTGGTTTCAACAGTGTGGGTGCTGTATTTGAAATGCTATTGAGCCATGAAGATGACCCACCTATCCCAGTGTATTACCTGTGTTATCTTCAGAAAATCCTAAAAAATATAAAGAAAGGTTCCACAACCCAAAACAGAGCTGGGAAAAGTCAGAGGACCTGCTTAGTGTGCAAAACACTTGCTGCATTGTGGGTGCTGTGGTTTAAATGCTATTGGTTTGTGAACAGAATACCCCTATCCCAGTGCATTGTGCCATATTAAATAAAAGCATGAGAAAAAGAGATTCAGAATGCAAAGCTGTGTCAGTGTTCTGTGTAAAAAATCGGTTTGAACATCATGGGAGCTGTTTTTAATAAGCTGCTGAGAAAAGAATATTTTAATCTTCCTGCTGTCAGTAGTATTGTGAATATAGTTGACCCTTACCTGAATGAAAACAGGGCGTAAAGGAAGGGTTTCAGAAATCAAATAAAGCTTTATTCCCGTGCTTACAGTCTGGGTAATGGGAGACCGCGCTGTTCTGCTTCCTATGGTCATATACGGGTTTTTCGTATGAAGCCGTATTGAACAGTATTTCTCGCGTTGTGAACGTGTGCACACAGCGGTCCCCCGGGTTCCAGTTCGTGCGTAATTACACATCGATGAAAAACCGGAGGTTTAAAAAAAGATAATTAGCTCACTGATAGTTTGATGTAAAGGCTGTGGAAATATCCACAAGTCGTGGTCTTTAAAATGCATTTGGTTTGACGGCGTTCTGTACTTCCATTGCGAAGATATGGACAAAAGAATATTCGTGCATGGTCAAAAAAATGTCATAAAATCGAAAAAGTAAAGGCTGAGAAAGCATCCACAATGTATTTTATACACAAAACAAGCATTCTTGCAACTCTAAGAGGTTTCGTGAAAGCGCTACAGGCGTGCCAAAATCGTTTTCGAACTTCGAGCTAACTTTACCCCGGTATTATGCACTTACTGGAACCCGGGGGACCGCTGTATACATATACTGTATAACTTATGCCGCTGTATAAGTTCACAACGTGAGAAATACTGTTCAATACGGCTTCATGCGAAAAACCCGTATATGACTATAGGCAACAGAATAGTGCAGTCTCCAATTATTCAGACTGTAAGCAAGCGAATAAAGCTTTGTCTGAATTCTGAAACCCTTCCTTTATGTCCTGTTTTCATTCAGGTAAGAGTCAACTATATGCACAATACTACTGACAGCAGGAAGATTAAAATATTCTTTACTCAGCAGCTTATTAAAAACAGCTCCCATGATGTTCAAACCGATTTTTTACACAGAACACTGACACAGCTTTGCGTTCTGAATCTCTTTTTCTCGTGCTTTTATTTAATGTGGCATAATGCACTGGGATAGGGGTATTCTGTTCACAAACCAATAGCATTTAAACCACAGCACACACAATGCTGCAAGTAAGTGTTTTACACACTAAGCAGAGAGCGATGTCTTCCTCGTTAGTATAGTGGCAAGTATCCCCACCTGTCACGCGGGAGACCAGGGTACATCAGGACGCGCATTGAAGTGAAAGCAGGATGCGCTGCGACATCCACTGTGCAGATCCCGCCACACTCAGAGGTGAGTGGGTCTGTTCGATCACAGCGCTAGGCGAATCCCCAAACAGTGTGGGTGGCAACAAACGAAACGGGCCTGTTTCCGCCCGGTTTCGATCTGGGGAAATCGGGCCCAGTAGTGGCGGGATCTGTACAGTGCATGTCGCAGCGCTTCAATGTGCTCAACATTCACTCCTACCCCGAGTGCAGAAAAGACAGCGTCCGCAGCAACAACAGCTCAGGTCTCTGCACAGGAGCTAAGCTGCCCCCATCTCCTCTGCTCTGCGGCTCCTGCGGAGTGGAGTCCTGCCTGGAGCCGTGTTTGCAGGCGGCGGCTCCCCACGCCCTGTCTGGGCGTCGTGTCCAAGAGCTCCTGGGAGGAAGAGAGAGCCCTCCCACTCGGGGGCTTTTCCACGGTCTGTGTGATGAGGGGCGGGTGTGTCCAGTAGCTTATCGAGCGGAAGCCTGGGGCGGCAGAGAGCTGTGATCGTGCAGACCTTGAGGTGTCACCTCTTTGTCTGCTTTCCCGCCCCCCCTCCGCCCAAGCTCTGCTCCAAAGTAGCCCGGCAACCTCTCACACCTGCAAGTGTCACAACCTAAGGTGCGGTCATGAGACACCCATGGGGTGTCGTTCTGTTCTTGCTAATTGTTTCCTGCCCGTCACAGGCAGGAGTCCATGCGAGGAAGATGCGCTGGACAGAGCTCAGAGGGCGCAGCTGGGTGGCTTTCCTTCTGAGTGACGTTCCTGCAACACTCTCCCGGTACTCTTGGTGCGCTCATGCCACAACACAGGAAGGCTGGAGCAGGTGGCTGTGGGCTTTGCGCACCGCTGAAATAGCTCAGTTGGGAGTTCGTTAGACTGAAGATCTAAAGGTCCCTGGTTCGATCCCGGGTTTCGGCATTTTGTTTCATCGCGCCCTTTGTTCCTCTCTCCAGCGCCCCCTTCCTAAAGTGACGCGTCCCTTTCTCAGCCCGAAACGCAAGCGAGACGCCAGCAGCGGTCCCTGCAGGTTTCCGTAGTGTAGCGGCTATCACGTTCGCTTAACACGCGAGAGGTCCCTGGTTCGAGACCGGGCGGAAACAGCCTCATTTTGCACGCTCCTGTACTTCACAGAGGTCTTGAGCGACCGGTCATTTGTTCCCAATGTATTTCCGGTGCTTTCGTGCACTCTTGTACCAAACTTACGTTCCTTCTGTATGCGGAGCCGATCATTTGCAATTGGGCTGTGCCGACAGACCAGGACGAGCTCTGTCGGCTCAAAAGCAGCGCAGGACCTGCAAGAACAACAGAAAGATGAGCATCCAGCGAGGGCCTCTTAGTGAGCCCAAGAGCTCATCAAGAATCGGCTCCAGCAACAGGGCTGGGCGCATTGTTCCATTCTCCGCCCACTCTCGGTGTAAACAAGTCCCTCCTGGTCTCTGCTTGAAATGCACTTTCCTGCGTTTGCTTTGGTGTAACTGGCTTCCCCTGCATGGGCGAATGTGAAGAAGATCCTTAGTAAGTCATTGAAGAAAACCGAGAAGAGGTCGGAGTGGCCTCTGTCGTTCATCAACGATCCAGTCAGGCAGTACTCCTCTGTAAAGCGCCGTTCATTCACATCGATTGGCTTTTTTTTGCCTTCATTCGTGCGAGTAGTAAAAGCAGACGCCCCTATTCTGCCGTGACCCGGATTCGAACCGGGGTTCTTGCGGCCACAACGCAAAGTACTGACCACTATACGATCACAGCGAGTTACCGAGACACACGCGGCAGGGCGGAAAGGGCTGTGCTCTCTTCGTGTGACATAATTCGGAAAAGTCCTGACGTTGCATTTCAACTGAGTATACATCGACCCTTCGACACTCTGAGTGACAACTCTCTTGCGTGTTTTCTCATATTTATGTAGTTTGCTTGCATGATGCCGGTGAAGTGGAAATCTAATAAGTAAATTGATTCTTAAAAATGTAGAGAGCTTTGAAAAAATATATTGGTGCTTTTAGATAATATATTTCAAGGATGTAACTGCTGTGCTACAGTGCGTGCAGAATTTTAGAAAACAGTTCGTCAACAAAGTACACTGTGTAGATTAGTTTAGAAGACAATGTACCAAAACAATATATGCTGTCTGGGTCATTAGAATTAGCTGAAAGTAACTGATAAGCTTTGAATAACAAATCTAGTTTTTCTTCTCTCGCTCTATGATGTAATCTGTTTTCTCTTAGAGAAAGGGGAAGTTTTAGAAGGGACCAAGTGCTGAACTTTTTTACAGCGCAACGTCTTATAAAAACCCTGTACTGCTTGTAACAAATTGAGTCTCTGGTTGCACTTTGCAGGGCTCCCAATATTGCAATATTGAAATAAAGACCTTACTCAGGTGAGAACTCTCTCTTGTGGCTTCCTTGATAGTTATATTTCCATGACAATTTGGGGGCTCGTCCGGGATCACAAACCTGAGCGCGAACGGCTGCTGAAACTCCATCCGGACCCGGACAATTTTAGCAAATTGGACGAACCTCGGAGGATAAACTGTTTATCCTTCCAGAGACGCGTCTGGAGAATTGGCAGCTGTCTGACGTCAGTAAGTGATCCTTTAAAATTAATAGTTATATTTCCATGACAAGAGAAAAACCATCAACACCCCTACCACCTCCACCAATCCTAACCTTGTTGTTACTACACCCTCTGACCTTTCCCTTTCACCCCTTTGCATCCTCAGCTAACATATTTTAAAATTACAATAGACTGTATAGTATTTATGTTTAAAATTAAGGTAAATATGTCAAAATATCAAAATCCAACTGCACAGTGCTATTGTAAGAATGCTTGTCAAGTTCTCAAACAAACCTGCATTGTATTTTTAAAATATTTCAGCAGAGGATTCAACTGGAGTATAAATGAAGATTCGACGATAATTTTTTTTGAGTGAATATGGTTTTCTGGGGAGTTGCAATGTTGGGCATTATTGGACATTTCCCGGTGACCCTGACACGTGTTAAACACTCGCATTTCCTGCAAATATTAAAATGGTTAACGTTTCGCTGAGAAATCCAATCGACTGAAGAGAATGTTTATATCGCAAAAGAACCCCGTCCCTGGGTGGACTCGAACCACCAACCTTTCGGTTAACAGCCGAACGCGCTAACCGATTTCGCCACAGAGACTGACTGGTAAGGTCACTTCTCGAATCACAAGTTTTCGGTTAAAAAAAAATCTCTTCCCGTTTATTTTGCCAGCCTGTAATATTTCTTCTGCACTGATAACCAAGAATTGAATTTCATTTTTCGCAAGCTGTGTGAATTTCATCAAAAACAAGTTTTCCAGAAAGGAAATGAACACATGCATTTAACGAAATCAAGCCCTTTGTGATTGCCCGAAATGATACGTTCTGTACTACAAGATAGGAAGAAAGACACGGCTGGGATTTGAATCTCGGTTCTTTTGTTTAATAGAGAAGCGCTTTAACTAACTAGGCTACGGTGACAGGACAACCTTCACCTTTTACAGCCACTTGGACACACCGCTCTGAGACATCTGCGTTCAGTAAGCGCTGAACCTGCGCTCAGAGCAAATTGCCTCTTTTACATAGCAGCCCCGACACTGAGAAACGAAGAGAACTGGCTTTTATCTGCCATTTTCATGTCCAATGCGCTTGACATCTCCCAAGGGCGACAGAGTTCTTTTGCAACACTATTTCTTCTTCTTTTTTATTTCTGTACGCTTTGATAAAAAACGAGAAATCGTGCAACGGAAAAATGTCTTTTTTTCATAGAGAAAACGTGCACCAGGAAATGTTGTGTTGAGAAGAAATGATTTAACATGATACGTGACCTAATTTATCGGAGCAATTGCTCGACCAGCAAGATCTGGAGAGGTTGGAGAGTCTGTGATAATTATACGGTGTTGTGGAAGAAAACAGTCTTTCTTTGAATTCTCAGTCAATCGGAATTTCAGTGCGAAACATAAACCCCTTGTCTGATTTAAAGAGATTATATTTTAAAACTCATAAAAAATCAGAAAACACGTTTCTCACTTTGAAATTTTAGACGGAGCGGTGCATTACTAGTAGTGGCGCTGAGCACACTATGGGGGAATTCAGGTCATGTGAAATGCCAGCGGTTTAATAAACAACGCGTCTGATTTCGGATCATAAGATTGTAGGTTCGACTTCTACCTTGCTCGTGTAAATTTTATTCAAGCTCCTCAGTAATAGATGTATATTATGTAATGAACCGCACCTGAAAGCAAACGTTGGGTCTGTTTCCTTTGTTTTCCAGCATGAAATAGCAAATCGTTACAAAAAGCACCTGCTAATGTCCAATAGCGGGTTTTGTTTTCAAATTACAGTTTCAGGCTTCAGACACTTTTTAATAAAACAAAAGTGTCCGGAAACTCATTAACTTTCAGGTTTGCTTGAACCTGTATTAAAAAAAGTTATCTGAAACTTCCGGGATTCCGTTATCTGATGTAGCTGTCTCTAAAGTTGGACGTGATGTTAAGCAGATGTGAACTGTGCCTTTTCTCTTAAAAAAAAAAAAAAAAAGTTCTTTTTTCCCCTCCACTCCAATGCTGGAGACTGTAAGCCTGTGTGAGCTCCACACTGCGTGTCCTGTACTGCTCTATTTTGTTTTGATTATCTATGTGGTGTACAGATAGAACTCAACTGCATGGGGTGAATTCCGTGTTCAGGACCAGCAGAACCTGAAAAAGTAACAGCTGACCTCGACATGATTTGAACACACAGCCTTCTAATCTGGAGTCAGGCGCGCTACCATTGCACCACGAAGTCACGGTTGTCAGTGCTGTTGAACTTCCCAAAGGAGACAAATCAGCTTCACAAAAAAAAAATCTCTCCAGCTCTCCGAAGAGAGTCTCTTCTTCCCAGACCACATTTTATTCTTCCTGCGCAGCTCTTGTGCAGGTGTTGTTCTCAATTACAGATCCAGGAACACTGATTTTTTTTCTATTTTTTTTTAATTAAGTACCCCATGGTGCAACGGTAGCACGTCTGACTCTAAATCCCCAAGTTCATTTTCAAAGTATATCGGAGTCAACTGATACTGATCAGGTTCTGCTGCTACTGAACCCGCAGTCTTCACCTTAAGGTTCAATTCCTCAAGCCTTTTGACCTTATATGTCCATCCCTTCTCGTCAAAACCCGTATTTTCACAGAGTACCCTTCAGAAATCGCAGTATAGAATGAAAAAACTCCAGTAGATCTCGGCCACTGTTGGTGATTTTCCTTTAAAAATAAATGAATCTCTGGAAATTTTACGGAGTGTATCACTTTCACTGAGACCGAGAAGTGTTAAGCTGTACATGAGTCTTTGTGGTTCGGTTGTTAACCAAAAGGGTGGTGGTTTGAGCCCTCCCAGGGACACTATGAGCCTTTTAATGTACACACCCGTCTCACTTTATCTCCACAGCCGGTCTTGTGCCGCAATCAAATACAGAGCCCGTAGGAGGCAGTAAGCTCGCATATATAGCTCACTGTGTATATAATGAAGAAGCAGAGGTTAGTTTCTCATCTGCGCGTTACAGAGCCTTACGCAACTCGTACTGTACCAACAGCTAGGGTTTGATCCCTGCACGGGCTATTAGTTGAAAAGCCATTGTAAATGACGTGTAAGAGATTTATAGATACTGTAGATCAGTGGTTCTCAAACTGTGGTACGCGTACCAGCAGTGGTACGTGGAGTGCCACCAGGTGGTACGCCAAATGACCCTGGAACTGTGTAGTGTGCACTGAAAAATCGGGACGGGTTTTCATATTTTGTATTTTAATACGTGACGAATACGCAGCCTACTTACTACGATTCAGTGTGTGCTAATACTTCAGTGGACACAAGAGATACTCTGTAATTCTATACCACTCTATAGGAATGCGTGCTACGGATGCAAGTGACCAATTGTATTTAAAAAAAGCTATTGTATCTCCAGCAAATAGGGAGAAAGGAGAATGTGCGTGATTTTGGAACAATGCCAACATTGTAAACACAGGAATGCATAGAAATACGTGCTACGAACGCAGGCAATCTTGTGAGCACACGAAAGCGTGATAACAGAAAAATATTTAAGAACTGTTCTAATTGGAGAAAAATACACCAAGCGTTTCTGTGTTTCGCTCCCATGCGCATGAAATAAAAACTTTAAATAAATACGGAAATAAAAACAGAAACGCGGAAAAATGCAAGCTTGCGGATTGCTAAAGCAGGTAAGCTATACTATTTTTGAAGAACCTTATTTACCGTTGGCAAAAGAGCTGACACGTATTATGTGTGGAGAAAAAGCTGCTAAACAGCTCGACCTGCTGCCCCCCTCCCCCTGAAAGACACAGTCATTCAAAGAATTATTGAAATGAAGGATTATATCAAAAGTACACTGATAGAGCGCGTTAAGATGAGCAAATGTTTTTCACTGCAATTAGATGAGTCTGTAGTCGATTTGGCCAATTTGCTCGTTTACGTTAGATGCGAGTTTGAGGGCATGTCCCATGAAGACTTTCTGTTCTGTAAACCGCTACCAACAGGAACTACAGGAGAGCACATATTTCAGCTTCTGAATGAATTTTTCGAAGAGAATGGCCTCGACTTGATAAAATGCGTCTGAGTTTGTACAGACAGTGCTAGAGCAATGACAAGCCGACATAACGGTGCAGTTGCACGAATTAGAGAGGTTGCTCCAGAAATTAATGTACGCATTACAACATCCACCGCAAGACCTTTGCCGTCAAGAAAATGCCTGACGATTTAATATCTGTTAGACTCTGTTGTGAATTGTATCAAGGCTCGAAAAATTAATTCACATCTCCTTTGCTCAACTAAATAGGCTCACCCCTCTCACTGAAATGGTGCTTTTTTATTAGTTGTTGTTAATGTTTTTTTTCTGTAAAATACTTTGAGAAGCCACCTTTAAAGGCGCTATATCAAATAAAGTTCATTATTATAATATTTATTTCTGGGGTTCCTATGAGATGATGACTTGTAGGTGGTACTTGGATGCTTTGGTTGGATTAGGGGTGGTACTTGGTCCAAAAAGTTTGAGAACCACTGCTGTAGATACTTTATTGATCCCATGAGGGAAATTAATAATGCTTACTCACATTAATAAAACTGAGGTCACTCCTTTTTATTTAACCCAGATTGTGAAGACAACTCCACCCTATCAAAGGTAATTGTTGCACAAAAGTTGGAAAGCACACTCTGAATCCATTTGTACTGTATATTTGATTTCCGCGATCCATTCAAGGCTGCTTGGTGCTTCGCAAGCAAGACATTTCAGGGAAGAAACTCAGTTTAGAGAACTACTGGTGCATTTTCACTCATTGAATTTGATCTTTGTACTCTCTTTTCATTCTCACCTATAATATTTCAAAATTACAGTTCGGATTTGTTGGAAAACTTCACAGGCATTATTAAGTTAGGACTGTATAATTGTATTTTAATATCTTGGTATATTTACCTTCATTTTAATATGGATGTAACCATAAATGTTGTACTTTTGTCGTACATTTTAACTGAGGACGCACGACGACTATTATACCTTGTGATACATGCAAGACATCTGTAAACGAAGATGTAATTACAGTCAAATTGGCAATTAACAGAAAACCACAATTGTATAATATTATTTCTCTATGTCGATCATCAGATGAAGGATTTGAAGAAACTATATATTATTCCTCGATATCGATGATCAGTTGAAGGATTTGAAGAAACAGCAGCGATAGCAGGTGATTTTGGTTTTGAACCCATCTTTACACTTCAATAATCCATTTGTCTTTGAAAAAAGAAAAGACAGGCATGTTTTGAGTCTCATAATGATCATCTTCTCGATCCAAAGAAACATATAAATTTGATTCCTTCTGTAGTATTGGGATTTTCTTACGAAGATCTCACGAAGTATTGCCAGGATCTATATTTAGCGTTCGGTAGCGATAACACTGCTGATATTGATTGAGTAGAAATCTATGATGTATTGACAACTTTATCTGAAGCGAGAAGTCCTAGAACGCTGTCTATGAAGTGTTAGGATTCATACCAAGATATACTTTTTGTTTTCAACCCAAAATGCTGCTATTGCATTAATCATTATATGAACTATACCAGTTTTGGTAGCTTCTCTGCATGATTTTTCAAAACTGAAACTAATTACAAAATTATTTAAGATCAACCATGACAAAAAATTATAAATCAGGACTAATATTAATATCAACTGATGTTACTACAGAAAAAAGATTTAACTGAAATATTAATAAGACTATTTGTGATTATGTCACTTCTCTGCTTCGGCAAGGTCAATATAAGACTCTGAAAGTAGTAAAGCAAAACTGAACTCAAAATCATATTAGGAATTCTGAGCGATATCTCCATACAGGTAATCCAACAGAACGTTGAAATATTTGAATATCATCTCTCTGTATATTGCGCTGCTTTTAACCTAGAGTAAAACTATTGGATTGAAGGAATGCTAACCGCTGGGTTAAAATGTATAGTTGTTATTTGGAGAAATCTGTAAACTCGTGATCTTATATGTTTTAAAAGACAGCACAGGAAAAAACAGTGCTGATTATTTTCCGGAGACGGAGCACTGATGACCTATCTGAGCTAATCGATAAAACCCACCCAGTGGATACTCTAGCAGAACGTCAAAGAACATTCACCTTTGTATCCAAAGAAACCACAGGAACAATATCAGGTAGCACAATCAATTCCCCTTTTAAATCTTTCCTGTAAGGTATGCTATGTGAATTCATGAAGTTAATCCTCTGATCTCTTTTGAGCACGAACAAAGTATTTCTGATGGAGCGCTCTGTTCAAAGATAAGCTATTACCCCTGCCAACGATTCGGGTGAAGAATTAAAAGTTTCACAGACAAAAGCAGCTCACCACCACAGCCAATATTGAATGTACTGTACTTGCCGGTACACTATCATGTGCACTGCCTCAAAAGTGATCTTGGAAGATGTTGTTCCCTACATAAAGCTGAACATGCCAAAGAGAATTTTTGTTGAGAAAACAAAATATTTTTTCTGCCTTGATGTTAAGCCTGTCTTTTAGAAAGTCTATCTCTAAACACCTCCTGCAGCCTAACAAAAAGCACTTTTACTGATCGTATTGCAGGTCTTAAAACACTAACATTTGGCAGCGGTGGGATTCGAACCCACGCCCCCAGAGAGACTGGAGCCTAAATCCAGCGCCTTAGACCGCTCGGCCACACTACCTTCCTCCATGCCCATCTTCCTCACATTCCTGGCTTGGACTGGGGGGCTTCAGCTCTTGTCGTCCGATCTAATGATATCATGACATGTGGAAGTGACTGCAACTTCATCTTCCGAGATGCTTTCAATAGCACAAACGCTACTTTCACCGGCACAAACATAGCAATAACGAAAGAGGTGGGTTTCATCCTTTGTGCTGTTCGTAGGGGCGCAACTCTACGTCGATCTACTGACTTGAAGAGCAAAAATCAAAATCCTCTGCTATTACTGTTGCTTTTTTCATAGTTTCTTTAAATCCTTCATTTGAACATAGATTTTGAAGGATATTGATGATAATACCACATAAATTGTGGTTTTCTTGTGATCGCCATTTTTTTTCAAATACCAGCCTTTTTTACAGTTCCTTGCGTGTTTCACAAGGTATAATAGCCCCCCTCGCATCCTCAGCTAACATATTTTAAAATTACAATAGATTAAGCATGCATGTTTACATTTATATTAAAATTAAAGTAAATATACCAGAATACATACAGTGCTAACCCAATAATTCTTGTCAGGTTCTCCAACAAATCTGCGTTGTTATTTTAACATGTTTCAGCTGAGGGTGCAACAGGAGTATAAATGAATTTTCCCGCCAGCCGTTCAAAGACCAAATTCCATGAGTGAACATTATTTTCTCAGAAGTTGCCGGTATTGGACTTTGCCGGTGGTAATGAATTATATCCACAACTGTTGTAGTAGTTCCTTCTTGAAATTCGACACGTGCAAAGCACTCGTAATATCATAGGTGTTAAAGTTCGCTGAGTCTATTCGAGTCATGGTGTGTATCCCTGCCTATCATTGGGAGACGGGTAGCTTTTTTACACTCAGATTCCAATCTTCAATGCTTTGTGTGAGAGCTTACATAACTTTCATTTTCTCACATTTTCTGACGACTGTTCCAAAGGGGGACCCTGTCAATTCCGAATACTTTTCAAAAATCTGCCTGCATGTTTGATTATTGTCATTTCATTTCGAAAAAGTTCAATATTGATTATAACTAAAGAAAATAATGATCACGAACAAAAAAGGGATAAAGATGCGAGTCGATCTTGAATCACAGCTGGGTGACACGGTCTTCTGTTCTGATATGGTTGTACGAGAAACAGGAGGAATCGCCAATCTCCTATAGAACATGAGTTGAATCAGGAGTGAGACATTTCGTATACTCGTGCATATGTCAACGCCTGACCTACATCGTAAAACTAACATTAAGTTGTCAGAGACATTCATTTATATACAAACAAGAGACAGACCAAGTAATAATTCTACATTAGTTCAGGTGGGTAAACCTGAACTAACTAACTAATAAGCCTATTAATAATTCTACATTAACGTGTCCTACACTGATCAGACTGATTGACATGGTCTGATTCAGAGCCTGTGCAGTTCGTGCTAATTACAACAAGGACAGTTCTGAACCCTCATCACCGAACTGAGCACAAGTTCAGCTGTTCTCCAGTTTTGTTACGCATGGTTTTTCATTGCAATTGAGTTCAGAGCTGGAGCTGAACTCCAGACAGTACAGTGTTTTGGGTAAGTTGTCGAAATTCGCATGAGGCTGCAGACAACTTACCTAAAGTGTGTTCTATAGCTTTCAGGTGGAGTTCATTTATATAAAAGAATGTAAGTGGTATAAACGAAACAAGCCAGACGGCAGTCCAACCTACAGTATAATTTTCTGATGGAAGTCCTGACGTGTTATTCATTACGCCACTGACCCTGCTATTGTAGTGCTAAAATAAAACACGTTTTCTACATTTATGTCTGTTTAAAAATTACTATCTAAAAAAGACAAAGGGTTTGTGTGTCGCGCTAAAATTCCGCTTCATTTCGAATGCAAATAAAAACCATTTTGTTCCAAGAAATCATAAATTTGTCACATCCTTCATACTACTAATAAGTATACGAATAAATACTCGGAAGAAGCCGCTCAGGTATTAGAGAGATTTAAAATCAGATCAGAGGATTTAGAGTCCAGACTGCAAACCAACAGCTGACACAGGTCTTTTATAGAACCGTTTTGATTTCCTCTACTTTGTCCCTGTGACGTCATTGTCCTGCTCACAGCCGAGCCCAACACACGTCTGGTTTCTGTCGCTGGGCGCTCACCCTGCAGTCCATGCGGGTCCTGATACCTCAGTACAATGACGGGGACACTAAACTGTAATCAGGTGCCGTCCTTCAGCTGAGACGTAAAACCGAGGTCCTGAATCTCTGTGCTCATTCAGGAGAATGGTGGTGGTGGAGGGGAGTCCCCATTACCTGTAAAGCGCATTGAGTGGAGTATCCAGAACAGCGCTATATAAGTGTAAGCAATAATGATGATGATGATAATTATTATTATTATAATGTAAAATGCAATAAAAAAATCAAACTTTGATTCAAAATAGATTAATGTAAAAACTGATAAAGCTAATGCTTTTTTCAGGGCTATATCAACTTTTTTTTAAAAAAGCGAAGTCTGTCGCGATTGTGAGAGTTAGAGAATGTGTTCCAGCGGGTGCCTTCATATCATGAGCGTCAGTCTCGCCCGTAGCTGCGAGAAGGTTAAAAGCGCACAAGTGATCTGTAGACGATGTTCGGGGAAGAAATAATTCTGTTTTCAGCAAAGGGAGTGAGAATGAGCTCAGCCCGGCTCCCAGCAGAATCCATTCTGGTTTGGTTACTGTTAGACTGTGCATCTGAGGCTCTTTGGATCGCAACGTAAAAAAAACAATTGCTCACATCGTGTGACTTCCACGACAGGAAGGAAAGATGTCACTTTAAAAAATCAGAACTGAAGATTTGGATCCTGGGCCTCAACTTAAAAATAAACAGAGTTTAACGACAGGAAATTGATTCCAGTTGTCAGATCACGTATACGCATACCTTAGCTTTGTGCAACAACCTGAAACTTTCAGGTACCATAAATAATATTATTGCTAAACATATGCCATTCTAATCTGCAATCTGCATTCTAAAAATGCATTAAGTCCTGTTCTACACTTGCATGCTTTGGAAGCGCTGGCCTACCTGTATCAAAATATCAGATTGTGTTTCTGCAACATTTCGTGCATAGTACGCCATTTTATCTAAAACAGTCACAACAAGGGCTTTACATGCAGTCTGGGGTATTTTCCCCTTTTATATTTTTGCCACTTTATATCGAACCTGTTATACTCCCAGAAGTGCACAGTAGCTTGTACTTAATAAAAATGTACAATTCACCGCTGGTATAAACAGATGTGTGCCGTGTTTGCCTTTGTAAGCATTTGTTTAAAAAATAAGTTCACAATACGATAAAAACACAGAAAGCACAAACTTTATAATACAACGATACAAAATCAATACCAAATCATTATGCCAATGAAGTAACTATCCTTTGAAAACAGAGAACACCTTTATATCTACAAAAAACTTGACATTTGTATGTATTTTTGAATTACAAAGCAGACAGTCTAGTCCCTTAATTCAAAGATCAGATCTTGGCCAAAACAAGACAATCAGACGTGGGCTGAATTCGGAACAGGAGCCTTTGCTTAGTCGATTATTGAGCTTTTGATCAATGTCTGAATAAAACGTTTTTAACTCTTTGATTAAATTACACAAAAAGCACCCTCCTTCGAGCCGGAATCAAACCAGCAACCTAAGGATTCCCTGTTGACTCCACTACAGTCCTCCGCTCTACCAACTGAGCTATCAAAGGGATGCTGTGGCATTGCTTTCAGGCACATACTGCCCAATGAAGTAAAATGTGAAATGGGTGATTTAAATCCCACTTCGACATCAAGTTTCCAACTCGTTTCCTTAGTCTCATTTACCTTGAATTTAAGCCACGAACCAGGATTCTACTGTATAAACTTCCAGGGATATTACAAAATGTTTGATGGGGCATCAATCATTCCAGGCGGAAATTGATTCCTTTTTTGTCTCGAGGGATCATATTAAACATTTCATTAGTATCGAGAGGAGGATCACCAGTAGACACAAAACAAACAGTTTCTTTCTGTCTTTATTAGAAAGTAGCGTTTGTGCTACATTAATAATATTTTCAAATAAATAAAGAAGTTGTAAATTTTAAAAATTTATATTTGAATCGAAATGTGGTTTTGAGTTAAATATTAGCGTGTTCATGTAATTAGTTTGTGTTTGTCATTAATATATATATATATTGCCATGTTACTAGAATTTGTAACTGAAGTTTACTAGTTGTGTTTTTTATAATGATTAGACATTTGAATACAATATTGTATATAATGTATAATTTGAACTACATATTGTTAAGGTGTGAATAATTGTATATTTTAAGAATACATTTCTAAAACAAATCATTGGCTTTATTTACTAGTTTCTACACCTATAAAAATCTTTCTTTGATGTATAATAGACATCAAAGAAAGATGTCTATTATACATCAAAGATGAGCAGTGTGTGTCGTGTTCACAGCTGATAACTAGAAGATGTCTGGAAGAGGCAAATGCGGAAAGGGACCCGGGAAAGGAGGCGCTAAGCGTCACCATAAGGTTCTCCGTGACAACATCCAGGGAATCACCAAGCCCGCAATCCGCCGCCTGGCTCGCTGTGGGGGAGTGAAGCGGATCTCCGGGCTGAACTACGAGGAGACCCACGGGGTGCTGAAGGTGTTCCTGGAGAACGTCATCCGCGACGCCGTCACCTACACCGAGCATGCCAAGAGGAAGACCGTCACCGCCATGGACGTGGTGTACGCGCTGAAGCGCCAGGGCCGCACCCTGTACGGCTTCGGAGGCTAAACAGGAGAGGAGCTTCACTACCGGACCCTGACGTATAAACCCAAGTGACCCAGTGACATTTGTCACTGCTGAGGTTGCTTTATGGGTCTATTTTCTATACTGTGCTGATCAATTGGAAATCAAATTGCAAAAAAGACCCGTTCCCACACCTAAGGTCAAATATTAGGAATCAAAACTGCTCGAGTGTATGGAAGCACACAGCTTTATCAAGATTTCCAAGTGCAAGATCTTTTTATTCATAAAAGACCCTATTTATGTTGTATGAGAAATATTAATATTAATACAGAATCTTTTTTCACCAAATAAATGGGCTTCCTGACTTCTGAAAGCCTTCTAGACAAATACTAAAAGAGCAAAAATTCCAGTTGGTAAATGAAATGAAAACACATTCCCTACCAAACCTTGAGTACAGGCCATTCAGGATGATAATACAAAACCATTTATAATTCAACAAATAAAACCTGTCAACTGGTAATCACCACTTATCATAAAAAAATAAGTAGCAATACACAGTAGGGGACTCTTGGGTGCAAGTTAAATCCATGCAAGAAGGGGGTTTAGTGTTGTATTTCCAAATCAGATATGCAAATGAGAGATCTGGCCCAGCCAATCTCAAAGCTCCCTTGGTCTGGAATGGAGCTGCTCCCCTCTTCTAGTTATTCACACTGGAGTTAGGTTACATATTAGCACATTTCATCTAACAGTTGCTGCAGAAACAAAAACGTAAACAAATGACCTGGACTGTGACCACACCTATTAGAATGTAGTTCAACAGATAACTTGTAAACCATGTCATAAGATTTTTTTTGTTCTACAAAATATACTTTATTCCGCAAAAAAAACATCTCAAAAGGAACATCTCACACATATTAGCACTCCATGTAATAAAAAACAACGGCGTAACGGAGATTGATTGTCCGTTATCAATCTTTGCAAGGGGGGGAGGATTTGCGCAATTAAGAGAGTCCCTCCAAACCTACCACTCGCTATTGTCCTTTAATCCCTGTATAGGGCCCAAAGTCCTTTCCAGCGCTCCCTCGCCGTGGGGAAGCCCCATTTGGCGACTAGGCGCTTCGTCCTCCTCCTGAGGTCCGATGGGCTCCCGCAGCGCCCGACAGAGGTTGCAGTAGAAGATGCAGTCGAGTTTCAGGGGGAAATGTGGGACATCTCGACCCCCTTCCTCGACCAGCTGACACATCCGGTTTCTCGTGATGTACTCGTACTTGCCGCCCCAGACAAAGCCGAAGATCATCCCTTGCAGCGCTCGTCTGAGTCTGGCCGGCAGCGGGTACACCACCGCCAGGTAAACCAAAGCCGGCAGGATGTCTGCTTTCAACACCATCACTTTCCCTGTGTAGGACAGCTACCGCGTTTTCCACAGACCCAGCTTCGCGTTCACCTTGGCGATCCTCTCGGTCCAGTTGTTGGTCTCGTTGTCCTGGCTCTGGAAGGAAACCCCCAGTATTTTGAGGGGCTCCGTGCAGAGCTCGAGACCCTCCGGCGCCGTCGTCCTGTGCTTCCAGGGCACGAAGAACTTCAGTTTGCTCTTTCGGCGGTTGAGCTTCGACCCCGAGGCTCTGGAGTATTGCTCCATGACCTGCAGGGCCCTCCTCAACCCCCTGTCCGACCTCAGGAACAGCGTCATGTCGTCGGCGAACTGGGAGATCTTCAGGGTTTCCCCCGCGCCTCCAGGTATCTCCAGGCCGTCGATGACAGGGTCCCGTCTCACCGTCTCTGCTAAGGGCTCTTGAAGAGCAGGTAGATGATGCCCTCCCTCATGGTGTCTCCCCCGGCGGAAGATCTCCTGCGCCACTTCCACCAGATCTGCCGCCAGGGTGTCCCAGAAGCAGGTGTAGAGTTCCTTTGGGAGTCCGTCCGGCCCCGGCACCTTGCCATTCTCCATGGACAAGAGCGCCGCCTTCAGCTCCTCGGCCGCGATCGGACCCTCCAAGTCCTCCCTCACCTCCTCCGGTACTCGTGCCTTCAGCTCCTCCAGAAAAGCATCGCCTGCCTCCACCTCCGTCTGCTTTTCTGAAAAGAGCTCCGTGTAGAAAGCGGTGGCCGCTTCTACCTTGTCGCTCTCGTCCAGCACTTCCTCTCCATCTCCTCGTCTCAGGCCGTGGATCACCCTCTTTTTCTGGGCTCCTCGGACCTGATTGAGTTTGCGGAGCCTCTCCTTCAGGTCCCGTGCCCGGGCTGAATTGAAGGCTCCTCCCCCGTTAGCCGAGCTGTACTCCTCCTCGAGTTGCCTCTGGAGTCGTGCAGCTTCCTTCCTTTCCCTGGCCGCCTTCCGTCTGCAGTACATCTGCGCCAGGGTTCGGGTCCTGTCCTTCACCGACTCCCACCATTCCACCATGGAGCTGTAGCCGTTTCTCAGATCGACCCAGCTTGCGTAGTCTTTACGGAACAGTGCCTTGAAGTCGTCTTCCTCCAGTATCTCCCGGTTCAGCTTCCAGTACCCACGACTGAATGCCGGCAGGTTGGTGTTAGCCATCACCGTCAAGCGCTCGTGGCTGGAATACCACTCCGGGGACACCGTCGCCGACTCCAGGGAGCAGGTCGTGTGCAGAAAGATGTAGTCCAGGCGGCTGCACACTCCCCGGGAGTTTTTCCATGTCGTTCTGGCGTCGTTAGGGCGGCACCGTCTGAAACCGTCTACCAGGGAGAACTGCTTGAGTAGCGACTCCAGCTCTGCCGAGCTAGCATCGCTCCCCTTCTCCCGGTCGACGTTGAAGTCCCCGCCAAGCACCACCTGTCTGTTGGTGGTGCAGCAGCTGGCCAGGTCAGCAAACACTTCCTTCCGGATAGAGGGTTCCGTCGGAGCATAGACGTTAATTGCTCTCAACTTCTGCCCCCTCCAGTCGATGTCTGCGACCAGGATCCGGCCCTGCACCACCGAGAAGGAGGAAACCAGCGTCATTTCTGGGTTTCCGAGGAGGATTCCCACTCCGGAAGAGTGGACCCCTCCTACGCTCCAGCATGATTCTCCCTTCGTCCATTCCCTGGAGAATGTCAGCTTGTCGCTTTCATCCTTCAGGTGGACCTCCTGTAAGAAACAAACTGAGAAAGACTTTGAGGCCAGATCATGAAAGACTCCCCGTCTTTTCACCGGGTCTCTTAGCCCTCTCACGTTAGTTGTTAGAAAGGTAAGTTTCACAATCATGATTAAACAAGTGAAAGTTGAACCTCCTCTCTTTGTGCTTACAGTGGAAAACTTGGGAGTCTACATCTGGGCACTGTTTAGCCTAGATGTAACTCCTCTCGTTCGGGTCCTGGGGGAAATATGCTGGGCTCCCTCCAGGTCTCGCTGGGGACTGAAATGTAAACATGCTGGACAGGTCCAGCCCTACCATCAGTCCCGGCTCCAGGGCGGCTTCAAAGTAATCCTCGTCTTCCTCGAGGATACTCTCCGCCACCGCTTCGGGAAGGCTTTTTTCTTCCCTTTCTCCAGGAGTTTCGGGGACCTCCAGTTGCTCCTGGGCCTTGGGGTAGGGGGGCCCCAAATCCTTTTTCATTACCTTCCTGAGAGGGATCCTGCAGTTGGTGGCCGGAGATCTCTACTGCCTGCAAGACAACAAGGCAGAGAGATACATGGAGGCCTACATGGCCACGGTCGCCTCATATGAAAAGGCAACGAAAATGATCAGAGGTAAGCACCCCCGTTTCTCTGATTTCAGGCCGGAGCCTATGAGGAAGACAAACCAGAGGACCATCACAGTCCTCACATACAACCCCTACGTACCAATGGAACTGGTAACAGCGTACCTAGAGAGGTATGTAACTGTGGTGGGCAAACCGACGGAGATCAGGGACAGTTGCGGCGTCTGGTACGGCAAACGCCAGTACCGAGTCCTCCTGAAAGAGGACCTAGAGGGCGTCGACGGTTTCCAGCACCCCCCGGCCCGCTTCAACATCGGAGCCGACAGGGGGTACCTTTACTACCCCAGGATGCCGGATTTCTGCAAGAAGTGCAGACAGTCCGGCCACTGTAACAAAGAGGGGCACCTGGCAAAAAACTGCCAGGCAGCCATAAAGTGCGACGGATGCGGCGCCGAGGGACACCTCCTTCACCAATGCAAGGTAAGCAAACCTTCGTTTGCGCAGGTGGTGGAAGCCGGCCGGCAGAAACCGGTCTCAAGGGAGAGAGGTGAGAACAAAGAACCCACACCTCCCCCGCAGAGAACCGAAACTGCCGAGGCCACACCCCCAGCCGCACCAGTGCCACAAGATGGCCGCCAGGACGACGGACAAAATGGCTGACCGGAGGAAGGGCCCTAATAACTCCCAGCAAGAAGGGAAAGAGAAAGCGGGAGAAGAGATGCAGGGTCGATCCACCTTCCGAAGGACAAAAGAAAAGAGTGGTAAGGGAGAACTTTCTTCCCTATGAGACTATTGCTTTGTCTCAGAGAGAGTGAAAGTTGTTGGGGTCACTCTTCAGCCTGTCTTCTTCTCAGATCATCAGGCTTTAGGGTGTAGAGTGGAACTCCAAGGCAGGACTGTCTTTGGCCCAGGCCTCTGGAAACTCAACACAAAGCTGCTAGAGAACGAGGGGGTAGTATCCCGCTACAAGGAGAAACTATCACAGTGGCTGTCCTTGCAGTGTCTGTACGGGTCAGTAGGGGAGTGGTGGGAGGAGGTGAAGGTGAGGACAAAGGCCTTTTTCATGGCTGAGGGAAGGAAGGCTGCTGCCAGACGGAGAGGAGTGCTAGCCAGGAAACAGAGGCAGCTGCAGCGTCTCTACACGATGCTGCACAGTGGCTTCAATGTGCTTGAGGATATCACCCTTTTAAAAAAGGACATCCGGAGCATAGTCGAAGAAAGTAGTCGAGGGAGGCTGTTAAGAAGCAGAGGTCAGTTCTTGGAAGAAAATGAGAAGTGTACTCGCTTCTTTTTCAGGAAAGTGGTAGGCTCCAAGTCTGTCATGGAAAGTGTAGTTGATGAGGAGGGAAGAGAGAGTACAGAGCTGAGTGCTATCCTCTCCTGCATCGAGGCCTTCTTGTCACGGACGTCCAAAGGGACTAACCGTGGGGAGCAGGAGTGCGGAAAAAGACCCATATGCGTAGCGGCGAGACGGGAAAAAGGCCCGGGCTCATTAGTGCAAAGAGTTCAGGAATGCCGTATAGAAACCTATGCCCTCAGGGAGCGGACGTGGGGCGCCCTGGTGCTAGGCGGGTCTCAGGACATCCGAACGTCAATGCTGAGCGAGGACAGAGTGCAAGACCCGGAAATATATAGCCCAAGGGAAAGAGAGGGACAGGAAGGACAGCAGACCAGAAACTAGGGACAGGACAGAGAAGCTCTACAGGGGTAAAGGATGAAGAAATTCATTTTTTTACCTCAAAGCTAGAAAACGTTTTGAGTGTAGAAGATAGGGAAGTACTTGAGGGGGATTTGACAGTAGAAGAGCTGAGAGGCTATGGAGAGCTTACAGAAGGGGAAAACAACGGGTGCTGACAGGCTCCCTAAAGGGGCGTCTGCTTTTACTACTTGCACGAATGAAGGCAAAAAAAAGTCAATCGATGTGAACGAACGGCGCTTTACAGAAGAGTACTGCCTGACTGGATCGTTGATGAACGAGAGAGGCCACTCCGACCTCTTCTCGTTTTTTCTTCAATTACTTACTAAGGATCTTCTTCACATTCACCCATGCAGGGGAAGCCATTTACACCAAAGCAAACGCAGGAAAGTGCAATTCAAGCAGAGACCAAGAGGGACTTGTTTACACCAAGAGTGGTCGGAGAATGGAACAATGCACCCAGCCCAGTTGCTGGAGCCGATTCTTGATGAGATCTTGGGCTCACTAAGAGGCCCCCGCTGGATGCTAATCTTTCTGTTGTTCTTGCAGGTCCTGCGCTGCTTTTGAGCCGACAGAGCTCGTCCTGGTCTGTCGGCACAGCCCAATTGCAAATGATCGGCTCCGCGTACAGAAGGAACGTGCGTTTGGTACAAGAGTGCACGAAGGCACCGGAAATACATTGGGAACAAATGACCGGTCGCTCAAGACCTCTGTGAAGTACAGGAGCGTGCAAAACGAGGCTGTTTCCGCCCGGTCTCGAACCGGGGACCTTTCGCGTGTTAGGCGAACGTGATAGCCACTACACTACGGAAACCTGCAGGGATCGCTGCTGGTGTCTCGCTTGTGTTTCGGGCTGAGAAAGGGACGCGTCACTTTAGGAAGGGGGCGCTGGAGAGAGGAACAAAGGGCGCGATGAAACAAAATGCCGAAACCCGGGATCGAACCAGGGACCTTTAGATCTTCAGTCTAACGCTCTCCCAACTGAGCTATTTCGGCGGTGCGCAAAGCCCACAGCCACCTGCTCCAGCCTTCCTGTGTTGTGGCATGAGCGCACCAAGAGTAGCGGGAGAGTGTTGCAGGAACGTCACTCAGAAGGAAAGCCACCCAGCTGCGCCCTCTGAGCTCTGTCCAGCGCATCTTCCTCGCATGGACTCCTGCCTGCGACGGGCAGGAAACAATCAGCAAGAACAGAACGACACCCCATGGGTGTCTCATGACCGCACCTTAGGTTGTGACACGTGCAGGTGTGAGGGGTTGCCGGGCTACTTTGGAGCAGAGCTTGGGCGGAGGGGGGGCGGGAAAGCAGACAAAGAGGTGACACCTCAAGGTCTGCACGATCACAGCTCTCCGCCGCCCCAGGCTTCCGCTCGATAAGCTACTGGACACACCCGCCCCTCCTCACACAGACCGTGGAAAAGCCCCCGAGTGGGAGGGCTCTCTCTTCCTCCCAGGAGCTCTTGGACACGACGCACAGACAGGGCGCGGGGAGCCGCCGCCTGCAAACACGGCTCCAGGCAGGACTCCACTCCGCAGGAGCCGCAGAGCAGAGGAGATGAGGGCAGCTTAGCTCCTGTGCAGAGACCTGAGCTGTTGTTGCTGTGGATGCTGTCTTTTCTGCACTCGGGGTAGGAGTGAATGTTGAGTTGCCCTTAGAAATGAAGCAGAGCACTTCAATGGCACGGGTGTGTGCGCCCTGGTGATTCTGGGAGACAGATCGAACCTGGGCTAAAAGAGAGGGGGCTTAGCCCTCTTCCATTTGCTAGTTCAAAGTTGTACAACCCATTTGTATCTGCTAGGCGGCACAGTCGTCGTGCACAAAGAACGCTTTGAAAAGCGTCAAAGGCAAGTCATTCCGAGTTGGTCGTTTGTGTTTTCCGTTCAGACGCGAAATGCTGAAATAATCTCTCGGCTCCTCGGTTGTCATTTCTGCTCTGTAAAGGGATCACAGCACGCGCCGGCTTCCAGCACGCTGGGTCGGGACACGATGCCGGGGGTCGGAGAGAGCGATGTCTTCCTCGTTAGTATAGGACCTGTCACCTGTCCCCACCTGTCACGCGGGAGACTGGGGTACATCAGGACGCGCATTGAAGTGAAAGCAGGATGCGCTGTGACATGCACTGTGCAGATCCCGCCACACAGCGCTAGGCGAATCCCCAATCCCCTTTTGTGCCTGGCGACAAAAGATGTCTGTTTCCGCCCGGTTTCGAACCGGGGACCTTTCGCGTGTGAGGCGAACGTGATAACCACTACACTACGGAAACGGTGGTAAGATGTGCCCAGCGGCCCAGCGTTGAGCTTTGCCAATGCGATTCAGCTGCTTCCAGTGCCTTTATTGGAGTGCGCTGATGGACCGTGCTCTCTCTCCAGAGACCAGCACGCCTGTCATGGACGGAGCAGGAAAGGCGGCGCCACATTCTACAGCCCTCTTCACGCAATCGACGAAATCGGGCTACTGAAGTGGAGAAAATCGCCTCTCCAGAAAGTGCAAATATCATCTTGGAGACTATAAATCCTATTGCCGAAGGTCAGCCCTGTCTACCAGAGTAACCCTCCCACAGCGATGATCAGCTCGTCTCACACGCGAGAAGTTTCGGTTGGAAACAAGCGCCCCCTCTTCTCGCACGTTTTGCACGTTCGAGTAGTTTTAATGCGGCTCTTTCGTACACGGTGCTGATCTTTTGGAAAGCAGGAGGCAAAACCGAGTCAAACCCGGGCCGCCTGGGTGAAAACCAGGAACCCTAACCGCTAGACCATATGGCAACGAGCAGCCATGCTGTTCCCGGCATCATGCAAGCAAACTACATACAGATGCAGCCATTCAAAGTGTGCGGTACAGACACATACCGCAGGTAAGATGACACGGGGTACCGCGGTGCGTGATTGGTTGACCGACAGGGGCACTCGTGATCAGTTGGTCTGTCGTAGAAAGACTTACTGTAAACGTCTTTACTGTGCCCATTGTAGATATTGAATTTTACCACTGAAGGGAAATCTTAGTAGCTGAGCATAAAAAGAATAGGAGCATATTGTAACGCGTGTGAAGGCCATAAACGATATTAATTTTGGAACGTAAACATACAGTAAATAGCTGGTCTCGGTACTAAAAAAATACACACCAGTATTCCATTTCTCCCTAAACATTGTAAGCTTCGAAGTCTTTAACTAACGTGATACCGGAGTCAACAAGCATACTTTTAGAATTTGATTAAAAGGGAATATAATATGGAATCGCGTATCTCAAAAATTTAATAACGGTATGATTATATCCGTGTACTGCGGCAGGGCTGTGTAGGGCTGTTTCGCCTGCCTGTTCATGTGAGCTGTCTTGTAGCCTACTGGTCTAGGTGCATGACTGTCAACTAGCAGGTTGTGTGTTCAAATCCAGCTGGTGCTGGACTTTTCATTTTTATTTATTTATTTTTTAATCGCGTAACATAAACATATTACCGTATGCAAACTGTACTGTATACAGTATGTATATGTATATTTAATGTCTTAACTGTGCCCGTTTAATTGAATTTAAAAAAATTATTTAAAACACGAACATTAAGCTGTTTACATCTTCCGCCTGAGAACAGTCACCCGTTGCTACCCAACGCAGAATGGTGATTGGCTGACACCATCTGACACCCCTCTGATTGGAGAAAAAAGACGTGCTGGTTTGCTATACATACTGTACCAGGAAGAGGATTTCTTTCTATTCAAAACGTGTATTTTAAAAGTTTAAGAAGTAAAAACCTTACAGCGTACACAGATTTCTAAACTGATCAGGATCGTTATCTTTGTCTTATGCATAATAATGTTCACCGCTCTGTCCAGCAAATTAATAATAAACTTTATTTTATATAGCGTTTTAAACGAATAAGTAATTAGATTGCTCATAAACCTAATCACTTGCTTTTTCTTTTTATTTAGGCTCTGATTTCAACTATAGATCGTATTATTAATAACCATAATAACAACCAACCAACAAAAACAACCATATAAACATAATACCAACCAAAAACATAGATAACAACCACAATACAAAATCAAATAATCAAACCATTTTACTCTCGCAAAGTCCTCATATTATCATAATCCCGCCCCTTATGCAAACCTTTCTCCCATCCCAGTTTATCCTGTTTATCATAAACAAAATCCACCTCAATTTTCAACATAAAGCATTACACAAAATCAATACCTCAACACTCTATACTCAACAACGATAATTCACAAACAACCAGAACATGTACCTCCACATTCCTAAATATACCTCATTTCCATAGCCCCACCCCTTATGCAAAACCAACATCCCTCCCCTGTTCTCTCTCTCCGCTGGCGTTTGTAATCATTTTTATTTTTAAATAAATTTTAGCAAAGTCATGTATTTTTTAAATCTTAAGATTTCTATATTTATGTCTTTATTTAGTGGTTTCATTATTGACAAAGGCTTAACTTTCTTGGAAAAATGTCTTTTATGTAAACCATGTTTGCTATTAATTCATTTAGGGCTAGAATATGTTCATTGTCTTCCAATGAAAGAATGGTTCCTTTTGCCGTAGTCGGGTTGACATTAGAAGCTTGCCACGCCCGGACTGTTACACCAAAGCATTAGCATGTTAAAGCGATTTCATTGAGGAGCCTAGCTTTCTTAACTAGTAAGTAATGTACTTTTGGAGGGGGGAGGTGTCTTTCGCTGGAAAACTTGCCCCCTTCTACTTTGAAAATACCTGTGAAACCGGTTTAATTTGTCACAGCCAGCACTCCCGCAGAGAGGGGGGTTGTACTTGTTAATGTCTTAGCCGGAACACATAATTATATATCATTTTGTATTTCTATAAAAAAATCGTTTGCCCAGCCTAACACTATTGTTGTTATTGTTTTTATCCTGTAAAGCGCTTTGAGCAGCACAGCTTTCTCACCAGTTAGATTACTTTTTGATACCATCCTTACACAAAGCAGAAACTTCTTGTATTTTCCGATGACATACAAGTGGAAAGATTACAGATTTTAATCGTCTTTTTTCTGAACCAGGGAAAATCTGATCATGTTTCTCTATAACAATAATAAAAAACTTTATTTTACATATCACCTTTAAAAGTGGCATCTCAAAGATGGAAACCACAGATTACAAAGTAAATACCCAGACAAACGCAAACGCGTTTTTAATAAAATGCTTTTATTCATTCAGCAGAGAGAGCGTAAAACCTGGGCATAACAGCTGTTCCTTTTTCTGATCACCCGCTCTCTGGATACACGTCTCACCTGTCCTGTTCTTTGTTTTCCTAATTTGCTGATTATGCCTTCTGCGATCCACTCCTGCCCTCACACCCAAAGAAGACTATTTTAAATTGATTTGCGCGGTCCATTGTGCAATTAACACTTGTATGTGCTGTCCTTAAGGTGATATCACATAAAGGTGATATGTAAAATAATGTTTTTTTATTGTTATAGAGAAACATGATCAGATTTTCCCCGTATCAGAAAAAAAGATCTAAAGTATACTAATTTGTCACTAGTATACTTTTAATACAGTCTTTGCTGTGCTCTTGAGGATCCTTGTAATATTTCGAGCTCTGGATGAATGATAAGTGTAGCAGTTTAAATAATTTTCGTAGTTAGATATTATGAAACGCTCTGTTAAAAGCAAGGGAGTTTTTATGTCCATTACAGTAAAAGAAAATGCCTGACAAAGCAGGGCTTGGACAGATTCCAAGTGCATTTTTGCAATTTACGTTGCATTGTGCTGCTGTAATACAGTTTAAAATAATTAAAAGTCTAAACAGTATCAGCTTTATTTATGGGTTGCAATTAAAAAAAAGTCAAAAACCGCACTCAAAATGCAATTTAGAGCTTTCTGGCAAGAGGAGACACCCAAATTAATAATGTAACATGCCACTGCCTGAACAAGGTTATACTGCTATTTCCTTAGATACGCGATTAAAAAATAATTTTTATTAAATTTTTAATAAAATGTTTTTGTTCACTCATAATCTGACAATTTCAGGAAGACTAAGGAAGGACTAAGGGAATTGTCATCTGTTGTGAAAGGTCTGTGAGCTCTGTGACTTTGAGACCACTTGTTATCCCAGGTTGTTTGAATTGCCACAATTCAAATAGAGAAAAAAGAGCTGACTGACAAGATTTAAGATGTGGCTGTCAATGTTGGATTAAAAAAAACACATTGCCCGACGTTAGTTGCATTGCTTGAAAAATAATTTTATTTCGAGAGACTGGATAAGTAATTCAAGTGTTTTTTTTTTAACTTCCTGAAAAACAAATAATAATTTAACTTTATCTGCAAATGTTTTATGATATGTCGCTGTTGTGAATGTCTGTGGAGTGTATCTTATTTGCCTGTCTGTCCTGGCTGTGCTCTCTCGCTTGCTCGCCCTCCCCTTCTCTCTCTCTCTCAATTCAAGGTGCTTTATTAGCATGACAGATTGGTACAATCAGTGTTGGGTATTTACTTTGCTTTGAGATGCCACTTTTAAAGGTGATATATAAAATCAAGGCTTTAACTTGCTTTAACTCCGCAAGTCTGAGTTCTCGTGTCTGTCCTATCCGAACCCGAAAGTATTACAATATGTATCTTTATAGCAGGTGGTGTACAACTTTTTAGTATAGATTACACTTTTCTAAAATGTATTTTAAAAAAAAAACGATTACAATCTAATCTTTCCATGTTTGATCCCAGGATCCCAAGAAAAATAAATCTAAACGGGGAGAATGCTATGCTGAAAGTTTATTAAGATACTTAGAAGACAAAGATATCAATTTATGTTGCATTTGTCTGATTGTGAATCAAAAAACACATATATTTAAACCTGCGTTTGCGATTTAAATCAAAACGCGATTTAAATCAATATAAATGTTTATATTGTAACACATAGGTGACTATTCATTGTTATTAAAATGACTTAAATTCGATCATGTTGTGATATTTAGAAATATAAATTTGTTTGGTGCGAGTAAGGTTTTATTTAATCTCTGACCCAGGGAAATGTTTAATTTTTTCAAAGAAATGTTTGTTGAAAAAAAAGTCATGACTCCAGCAGGATTCAAACACACAGCATGTGAGGTAGGAGTCAGGAGCCTAACCCACAGTGCCACCAGCAAGGTCACATGCAGAGTGCTGAAAAAGCACTACAGAAACATTATCAACAGACAATGTACAGCATGTACTATTCTTGTGTTGCGGTACATGAATATAATTATATCGTTATTAATTTCTTTAGATACGCAATTCCATATTATATTCCCTTTTAATCAAATTCTAAAAGTATGCTTGTTGACTCCAGTATCACATTAGTTAAAGACTTCGAAGCTTAAAATGTTAAGGGAGAAATGGAATACTGGTGTGTATTTTTTATTTAAAGTACAGAGACCAGCCATATACTGTATGTTTATGTTCCAAAATTAATATCGTTTATGGCCTTCACACGCGTTACAGTATGCTCCTATTCTTTTTATGCTCAGGTACTAAGATTTCCCTTCAGTGGTAAAATTCCATATGAATATTCAATGCTAAAATGGGCACAGTAAAGACATTTACTGTAAATCTTTCTACGACCGACCAACGGACTACGAGTGCCCCTGTCGGTCAACCAATCACGTACCGCGGTATTTTGCGTCATCGCGCGTCACAATGCGCGACGCCGTAGCCAATTACCTCCGGTATGTGTCTGTACTGCGCACTTTGAATGGCTGCATCTGTACCTTCCAATCACTGATGTCGCTCTCCCTAAACCTTAACGTGATGTTTTGCAGATGTGCAGTGTGCCTTTACTCCTGTATTAAAAACGACCTCTGTTGTCGGGCGGAGTTGAAGGAGAACTAACTGCACAGAAAAAGTATGTAACGATAAAATGTTTCTACACTTCAGAATGTCCCTTTAAATCCCTGCTCACACACGTCGGTGTGGGGAGCGGGCAGGTAGAGAGCTTTTCCAGAAACTCATGATGTTTCTCATGGGGTGTGTAGGGAAAACCGGTTCAGGGACGCCAAATATGTAATCATAGTGGCTCTCTGAAGGCACCAGTTCTGTAGGGTTTGGGCATTTTACTGAGACAATTATTAATTGTAGCAGTAAATCACAAAGTTGATTCTTTTGATGGCTTTAGAGTCCAACCATGCGACATAACTCAAACAACACACACACACAGGTACTAATACACGAGGATACATTTATTAATACATAGAATATGCCTATAAACCTAACAGATCTTATCGAGAGGGTTATCAGAATACAAAAGGTATATATTCAATCAGTTACAAAGTGTTACACATCAAGAGGAAATACGTTCAGTATATCATTCATTAAGACCGTTTCGTAAAGTGAACTTGGTTACAACTTCTACATTAGATACTCAAACAAGTACATAACTCTTAGGAATTAAATTGATATCAACTGGTTTGGATAACAATTGAATTCTCGAGCTGTAATGCATTGAAGTTGAATACTCATCCAATTTCTGGGGATTCAGATCTCCTGCGGGCACAAAGAAACAGTTGCAGGCTGTGCTGTCCAATCCGCGCTCTCTGGCTCGGTGCCAGGCTGTGCTGTGCGGCTTGCGACGGTGCGCTGCTGATGCTCACTGTCCGGCTAGTTAGTGTTGGCTTTAACTAGCAAAGTTTGTGCACAGGAGAAAAGATGACTGTGGGTCCCAGCAAGTCAGGAAGAGGACCGGTTCGTTCCCGATGAAGAGCTAGTTCTGAATAGTGATTCAGCTGTCCACAGTTCCGACCTGTTCACGAGGCCTGCTGCTGGTTACTCTCTGGCAACCTCCACTCTAGACTCTTAGAACAAAGGAAAGTTCTGGCACTCGGACACACTGGCCGTTCCGTGGTTGTCCGGGCTGAGTCTCAGGATGGTCAGGAGGCGCGCTGCGAGAATGTCCTGCCCTTGGGAGCCTTCTGGTCCTGGGCCGTCCTGCCCTTTAGAATCTTACTGAATCTTGTTGAATCTCCCTTTCTGAATCTGAATCTCCCAGGCTCTCTGTGTTGCCTGTTTTTACCTGGAGGAACTTCAGCTCATTGATTGGCTGAAAGTTCCATGGGCATCAGAGTCCCACGTGGGTTACTCGGCCCTACCAGTCCCTGATTGGTTGATCAAGGTGAGATATGAGTCACTTAGTCCTGACACTTAGGAATCCAATCCAGATGTCCAACTCGCACTCCCTAGACAGATAGGCACCAATGGATGACCATTGATCATGATAGCCAGGCTTAGCTAAGTGCATCCCCCTTTGGGAGCTGTCCTTATCAAAAGAAAACATCTTGCATGAATGGTTTCTCTGTGGCTGCACCACAGAGATGAACAGAGAAATGGGACCTCATTTGGGAAGCTCAGAAACACTTAATTCTGCCTTATTATTAAGCCTCGCCGCTACAGGTGTTACCTGCAGTAGTATCTCTCTCCACGCCTTTGGAAAGAAAAGAGTGGCTCCAGTGCAGGGTAAGGTCAGAACAGCTGGTCTGATTGTCTTAGAAAACAAGAAATTAAAATCAACAGGGAAATTGAACAATACAGAAATCAGAGCAGTATACAATAGGAAGCAAGCAAACAAAATGCTCAGCAAAATCGTAGTTGAGTAAATTGGTGTAAAAAAAATATTTGTAAGCAAAGGAGAGCCCGTGCTGCGTGTGAAACACATCAATAGTTCAGCATTTCTGAAACGTTTAATTGAATTGACAAAGAAATCCTCTCCTTAAACTTCAAAAAAGGATTATCTGTGGAGCCAGCATTTTTTTCATTTTGTTTTTCTTAAGCCATTCAGAGGTGGACTTGCTGGTGTGTTTTGAACTTGAACTTGAACTTTATTGCCATATGTAACCGGTACTGGTACAATGGAATTCTTACTTACAGAAAGTCTCTCGATTGTAAAACAAGTGTAAAAAACAAGACAAAGTGCAAACAGTGCATCAAGACAATGTACAAACAAACAATAGACAATGTGCAAGTAAACATGTAGACAGTTTGAATGTAAACAATACAGACGTGTAAACAATGACTGGAGATGTGCAATAGATAAGAAATCATAAAGAGGTAGATGGTGATGGTGTAGGTGTGGTCCGAGGGGGATGGCTAAATTTGTTCGCCAGTCTCACTGCTTGTGGATAGAAGCTATTGAAGAATCTAGTGTTAAGTGTCCGTATGCTCTTATATCTCTTGCCTGAGGGCAGTGGGGTGAAGAGCTCATGCCCGGGATGGTGACTGTCCTCTGTGATGGCCAGAATTCTACCACGGCAGCGGTCCTCATAGAGCTGTTTAATCTCGTTGAGACCGCAGCCGATGATCTTCTGGGCCATATTGACCATTCTCTGTAGTGCCTTTCTTTCTCGCGAAGAGGTGTTACCATACCACACAGTGATCCCGTTGGTGAGGATGCTCTCGATGGTGCAGCAATAGAAGTTCACCAACACATGTATTGGCATCCCCCATCACTTGAGGCACCTCAAGAAATAAAGGCGCTGCTGAGCCTTCTTCATGATAGAGTCAGTGTTCACAGTCCAGGTTAGATCTTTAGAGATGTGAATTCCCAAAAACCTAAAGCTGGTGACTGTTTCCACTTCCGTTCCATCAATACTGAGTGGGCTGTGAGTGTATGGCCTGTGTCTCCGAAAGTCCACTATTAGCTCTTTCGTTTTCTTTATGTTCAAGTCCAGGTTATTGCTATGACACCACCTAAGCAGCTGTACAACTTCATCCCTGTAAGTGGACTCGTCATCATCACTGATCAGTCCTATTATAGTGGTGTCATCGGCAAACTTAATGATGCGGTTGTTGCTGTGTCTTGCTGTGCAGTCGTGAGTAAATAGGGAGTACAACCTTGGACTCAGACAGCAGCCTTGTGGGGTTCCAGTGCTCAGGGTGAGTGGTGTTGATGTTTTATTGCCTATCCGCACCACCTGTGGTCTCTCAATAAGAAAGTCCAGCAGCCAATTGCAGACAGAGTTGCACAGACCTAATCCCCTGAGCTTTGTCACCAGTTGACTGGGTATGATGGAATTGAATGCTGAACCGTAGTCCACAAACAGCATTCTCACATACGAGTTCTTAGTGTCCAGGTGTTCCAAGGTTGTATGCAGAGCCAGGGAGACAGCATCATCCACTGATCTGTTGTTCTGGTAGGCGAACTGCAAGGGGTCCAGGGACTCTGTGATGGAGGAGTTGATGTGTGACAACACCAGCTTCTCCAGGCATTTCATCACCACAGATGTTAATGCTACTGGGCAGTAATCATTCAGGCATGTCACTTTTGTCTTTTTGGGGGTTTGGAACAATAGTGTTTTTTTTAAAGCAGGTGGGGACCATGGACTGTGACAGGGAGGAGTTAAAGATGTCCGTAAACACTGTGGTCAGCTGGGCTGCACATGTCCTCAGGACGTGAGGTGGTATCCCATCAGGCCCTGCAGCCTTACGGATTTTCACCCTGCTCAGAGTCTTCTGCACGTCCTGCTCTGAGAGTTTCAGAACAAACTCACCCTGCACACTTGGGGTCTTCTCAGCATTGCCCGTGTTCAGAGCATCAAAATGGGCATATAAGTTTGCCCGCTTTGGATCATTGTCCTGCTGTAGAACCCAAGTGCGCTTCAGCTTGAGGTCACGAACAGATGGCCGGACATTCTCCTTCAGGATTTTTTGGTAGACGGCAGAATTCATGGTTCCATTTACCACAGCAAGTCTTCCAGGTCCTGAAGCAGCAAAACAGCCCCAGACCATCACACTACCACCACCATATTTTACTGTTGGTATGATGTTCCTTTTCTGAAATGCTGTGTTACTTTTACGCCAGATGTAATGGGACACACACCTTCCAAAAAGTTCAGCTTTTGTCTCGTCAGTCCACAGAGTATTTTCCCAAAAGTCTTGGGGGTCATCAAGATGTTTTCTGGCTCATCAGTGGTTTTCGTCTTGGAATTCTGCCATGCAGGCCATTTTTGCCCAGTCTCTTTCTTATGGTGGAGTCATGAACACTGACCTTAACTGAGGCAAGTGAAGCCTGCAGTTCTTTGGATGTTGTTGTGGGGTTTTTTGTGACCTCTTGGATGAGTCTTCGCTGTGCTCTTGGGGTAATTTTGGTCTTTAGAACTGGCTTTATAAACTTTTCCAGACTGATAAATCTCAATCACTTTTTCAGACAGGGCCATGTAGCTTTAATTTTTCCCTTAATAATAAAAACCTTCATTTAAAAACTGCATTTTGTGTTTACTTGTGTTATCTTTGTCTAATATTTCAATTTGTTTGATGATCTAAAACTTTCAGTGTGACAAACATGCAAAAAAATAAGAAATCAGGAAGGGGGCAAACACTTGTTCATACAGCTGGCTCTGTGGCGCAATGGAGAGCGCGTTGGACTTCTAGGCCTTGATAGAATGAAGTCATTCAAAGGTTGTGGGTTCGAGTCCCACCAGAGTCATGTATCATTTTTATTGAACCTTTCGAAATCCTCTAGGGATTGGTGTTGATCAAGTCAAATACAGGACTTCTTAAGAGTCCACAGTTGAAAATGAACCAGCAGCCACAAGAAAGAAATTAGCACTGGACTGTGATCACATCACTCCTGTCCTGGAGTCCTTGCACTGGCTTCCTGTCAACTTCAAAATCCTCAAGCTCAGCTATAAGGCTCTCCATGGCTTGGCACCTCAATACCTGTCTGGGTTATCGCCCTACTCCCCACCTCACAACCTTCGCTCTTCTAATTGTGTTTTCCTATCTGTCCCCCAGTCCATCTGGACTACACTCTATGGGTGACAGGGCCTTCTCCTGTTTTGCCCCAAAGCTCTGGATCTTTATCCCCAAGGATATCAGTCACCTTCTCTAAACTCCTTCAAATCCAGACTCAAAACCCTCTTCTTTAGAAGAGCTTTTAATGCACTATTCTTTACCCCTCTGTTCCTACTGTATTTAATACCACCATCTATTGTCTCCTCTAACTGTGTATTCTCATCCTGCTTATCTTGTGTATTTTTTTAACTTTATTGTTGTCATTCTGTAAAGTGCTTTGAAAAGCCACCTTTAAAAGCGCTATATAATGTCAAGATTATTATTATTATTAATAATGAACAGTGCATTTAACACTGAGCACATGTGGTCCTTCTTTGCAAAGGATTGCAAAGGTTGGGAATTAGCTTTTCACTCGTGTTGTTGAAGACCGTATCCTGGCTGTGTTGCAGGAAATGTCTGGATGCCATCACCGGATCAAGGAGAGGATCAGGGTTTTGGGAAGTCTTTTTGATGCCTGACACTGTGTGTTTCCTGGTTGTAACGGGTGTCATTCTGGACCTAAACAACAGAGAACACCATTGAAATCGCTGGACTGCCTAGCGGACACTTTGTCGCCTTCTTCTGACCTGTAATTAATGTGATTCTCTGAAAACGTGGCACGTTGTATCTGTGCTACCTTTATGGAGGGTGACCACACTCATAAGGATCATAGATTCGATCACAAGCATCTAAAAACGAGAATGAGAAAATGACATCACGCTATAAGGCTGAATGGCACGAATTCTCCTGTTCCTTCTGCAGCAAATGTGAGTTTTTTTGCTTCTTAACACTGAGATAGTTGGAGATATTTGGCAGCTGTGGGATTCCAACTCAACCCTCAAAGAGACTGGAGCTTTAATCCAGCTCTAAACTAAAAACTGGGTGACTTGTAAGGGCTGGTAGGAGAGGAAAAGAATAAATGCTTCTTTTTTGGTCTTTAGCTACTAAAAGAAAGGAAAAAAATATTTGATTATTATTTATTCACCAGTTGTTTTGATCAAATTATTGTAACGCAGTGCCATATTAAGGTATAATATGTACATGAACGTCATGTCTGAGTCGATGATGGCAGCTGAGTATCGCTGGAGGACAGTTCATCATGAGTGGGTAAGCCTGCATAATGAGGGAGAAGAGATCGGCCTCTCTGATGCAGTGTCCAGTGACACTAACCTTCTGTCCTACTGTTCTCTGCTAATGTAGAGGGTGAATGCTTATTTAGGTGAATGTAAGGTTTCATTCTTGTAAAATATTTCCGAGCACTTTTTTTGTTGCTGAAAATTAATCTTGTGCATTTGAATGAATTCCGATATTGTCACCTAATTCTATACATTGTTTCATCAGACTAGAACTTTTATAGGAGCTCAATTGCATTTATGAATTGCATAGTGATAGTATTTCTTTCCGTTTAAATACTTCAGTCAAAAATGTAGAGAAGGTGCTCCTGTTTTCACCATTATAAGAACTGTGATGCACCAGTATTATTTACTCTCACAAAAGTATTGTAATTGTATTGTTCTGTTCTGTAACAATCTTGAGTGACACAAACCTTCTGTTTTACTGCACTACACTTCTCCAGAGGCCAGTTCAGCACACAAGGATCCTCAGTCAAACAAACACTGCAATCGCTTGATAAAAGCCATTCCTCATCCTTTCTCTTAGTATTGGTGCAACTTTTGTATCCAAAGAAGGCGATTTGACAATGAAAGGTGCAATCATCTTAAAGAGAGTCTTCATGAAGGCATGCACAGCTTAAGGCACATGAAGCTGAATCCGTGAGCTGATTGACACAAAACAATGTCACTTCACATTATCCGCAAAGCTGTTTTGCTTGTCTGACCACCTCTTCGTACTTTACAGTGAGCGCATATATTTCAGTTTCTTCTTTTGTATTTTCCTTACTATTTTACTGTCCCTTTCCCCCATGTGGAGATGTATCCACTGCCAAAACTGCTGTCTGATTATTTAAATTATCTGTAAAACTGTTACATGACTTCATCTAATTGTAAATTTATAAGACAGTCTGTGAGACATTTGTGAGAGTAGCTGAATCCCAGGGCTGGTGTGGAATCACACACAGACAGGTCTTCTGTGTGATCTGAATCCCACTGCCCAGAGCTACAGACTGGTCAAATGGTCACTATTGTAGACACGACCATCGGACAATCGGCTACAAATAATCAATATACTGATCATATTGTCACTACTGGTGTTTATTACATAAATACTATATATAAATAATAAGATAATTCCACACTCATGTGTGTTATAAAACATTTATAAACATTTTGGGAGGCTGACATACAGTAAAGAAAGTAATACTGAAGGGCTGGAAGTCCTGGAAAGCGTTAATAGAACCTTCTTGCTTTCGACCTGGAACAGAGCCCACAACTGCCAGATCAGTGACCCCTGAGCCCAGTTCACAGAGAGGAGAACCAGGGGCTCTTCTATGTCTCTAAGAGGGCTGGGAGGAAGGATAAAAGGGGGAAATGTGACATGAGTCCAGGCTGTTCTGTCTGATATTGTTCATTAAGCAGCACTGATTGTCTGAATATCTTCTGGTTCTGGATTGTGAGGATAGAGAGCAGTACGGAGTTGAGATCCTGTCTGAGTGTGAGTCTGAGCAATGAATCTGACTGAGAAAAGAATAATGATTTTTTATTCTGCCTGAGAATTTTCCTGAGAATTTTTCCTGATAATTGTTCTTCTTTTCCAAGTGGTGTTACATCCCCTTCAGATACTCTACACAGACTGCCAGAGAGAAGAGGAGCGAGAGATGGACAGATAAGAGCACACACAGCAAGAGACACATACGTCTTGATTTACTTTGAAGCAAGTGTTCATTTCTTTTCAGAAACAAGTTGTTTTTGAACTTCAAGAAATTCATACAACTTCTGAAAGATAAAATACAAATCTTGCTTCTCAGGACAGAAGAAATGCTGCAAAAAAATGCCAGTGATTTGTGAAAAGCAACGGGAATGTGTCCCTGTGCAGCTGTTAAACAAAGGGCTGGTGGGTCAAACGCACTCAGGGATGTGCTTCAGATTGTGATGATGTAAACATAATCTCCGCTAAAAATTGAAGGGATTTCTTCGCAAACCCTCTTGAATGTTGCAGGAAATCTTCGTGTTTTACTCGTGTGCAACTAAAACAAGTAAACAATTCAGTACCTAAGTCAATGTCCAAGAAAACCATCCTCACGTGTGGAATTTTTCTTTAACTGGCTGTTGGGAGAATTCATTTATACACCCGTTGTATCCTTAGCAAAAATATTTTAAAATTAGAACACAGATTTGTTGGAGAACTTGACAATCCTTGACAATCATTATTAAATGAGCATTATAGAAATGTGCGTTGATATTTTTAATATGTACCTTAATTGTAATATATATATATAATTGCTTTGATATGGATGTTCATTTGAAGGAATTGAGGAAACTATGAAGGATCGCAGAACAACCAAAGATACATTTGGGCATCTGCTATTGGTAAAGATTAACGAATACAGTAAGTGTGAAGCTTGCACATACACGAGAGAAAAAGATCAGTTTAAATTCACTTCATTAGACTGACGGTGTGTATAGCAATGGATGGTTCCGATACATCGACCTCTGGGTTATGTGCCCAGCACGCTTCTGCTGCGCCACTCTGCTGACAGCTGTCGTAGTGTGATTCAACACAACTGCTCTATCTTTGCTTTCTAAAAGTGCGCCCGAGATGAAAAGTTTCAACGGCAAACACAGACGTCACTTTGAGCACTTGGTCTTTTATAGTACGAATCATCACACGCTGCTCTACATGGGCGTGTCTTCAAGATCGTTGAGAACCAAACCTTCTGCTTTCCGAGGCAACTGATTCTTTCCTTGTTAATTCACAAATCTTCAATGGGAATCAGTGAAACGAAAACCAAACACATGTACACACTCGCGTCCTAGCCTGAAAGAAAAATGATGGAAGCATTTGAGAAATAACAAGAGTAGTCTGAACAGCTCCAGTCTATCAACTGCTCTACAAAGTGATCGCTACTTCCACACCCAGTTTATAACGCTGAAAATGATTCAGGAAGCACAGCAAAGTTCTAAAAGCAGTGGTTGAAAAGCGTCTAGATACATAAAATGACAGTTTCTCAAAAGTAAAATCTTAAGCTTTTAAATATTGTCATCCATATATTTTCGTTTTTCTCTTTTTTACATAACACGCTTTCGAGAAATAGACTGTCTTGTAATGAAGGCTGCATTAGAAAATGTGTGTCTAAATTAAAATCGGGTTTATGACTTCTGCGTTTTTCAGCTTTCTTAGCGCTTGGGTCTCGATTCAGATATTGCAATGAAAGCAACAGGGGAGTAAGTTTTCCTTTTCTAAATCAAAGGTGATCTGCTCACAAGGAAGTATAAAAACTTCAGCGTTTACTTTTTGAAGACCTCAAATTGTCGAAACACTATTGCTTCATGAGCTAATAAGTAAGGTTTCTGAGCACGCATTGTATTACTAATGCTGTTACTAATAAAAAAAAAGGCTTAAATTCACATAATGGAATTTGGACGGCTCAAAGTAGTCTATTCTTTGTACAACTTTACTTGCCCGCTGAGTAGAGTTTAAAGCAACGGCAGCAGAAGTACTGTAGCAGTAATAGCAACAACGTGGTTAGAGTGTCACAATACACTCTATGAAATTATTGCGGCTTCAGATCGTTTTGTTCTGTTGAAGCTGCCTACAGGCTCTGAATTGCTGACATTGGCTGTGATCTTTTTTCAGGTTTCATGAAATTCTTCACATATTTGAAATATTTAATTCGGGTTCGCCTAATACACGGTGCAAACCGTACCTGCAGCAGAATGCTGTGGCACATGAAGCCGTACTTATCGGTTGTAAGGATTTAGGAGCGTACTACAAATCGAGCAAGCGAAAAGAAAGTTAAACAGGAGTCACTTTTTGGATTGCTAATTCATTGTGCTCTGCTCGTCTAGGTTCAAATCCTATCCTTGTCATGGTTAAGGCCTGAGACGTGTGTGTTTTTTTCTATACGGTGTTTGCATTTGTTTCCTCTTTACTCCTGTAAACTCAGGATTTTTTTTCCTTGGTGGCAACAATACGCTTCTGTAAATGGTAGACTCTGCTTTCAAATGAGCTGCACCAGGCATTCGGATACAGAAGAACACAGGGATTTAAAATTCAGGAATATGAATGGCCAATTGCTTACAGCTAGGGTTTTTACGTTTTCTTATTTAGCGATTTGTGTATCAATCTTTTAACAATTCATTAAAATGCTAACAATATGTAAAATCAAAACAACAGCACCGTTAAATGCTGGGGAGACAGGTAGTTTTTTTTTTCCATCAGATGCCAATCTCTAATGCTGTGTGTGAGAGCTTACGTACCTTTCCTTTTCTCACATTTTCTGACAACTATTCCAAAGGGGCACCCTGTCAGCTCCTAATACTTTTTAAAAGTCTGCCTGCATGTTTGATTATTGTCGTTTTATTTAGAAAAAGTTCAATATTGATCATAACTAAAGAAAATTAGGATCACGAATAAAAAAAGGGCTGAAGATGCGAGTCGCTCTTGAATCAGAGCTGGGCGACACGGGCTTCTGTTCTGATATGATTGTACGAGAAGCAGGAGGAATCTCTTCTCTCCTATGGAGCATGAGCTGAATCAGGAGTGAGACATTTCGTATGCTCGTGCATATGTTAACACATGACCTAAATCGTAAAACTAAATTAAAAACTAACATTAAGTTGTCAAAGACATTCATTTATATACAAACAAGAGACAGACATAGTAATGATTCTACATTAACTTGTCCTGCACTGATCAGACTAATTGAAATGTATGAAAGCCCGTTTCCGCCAGGGAGTTACAAAAAAACGCGCTATGGTATCGCAGAATTCCGACTAAGTAACTCAGAATTGCGACTTAGTAACTCACAACTCCGACTTTATATCTCACATTTGCAACTTCGAAATAGCCCATATTTCATTGTCTGTCCTTTTGTTATTGTAACGGATTCGGGTTCTAGCTAGCAAGACCTGGGTTTGAGCCAATAGAGTGAGGCACGAAGTAGGGTGGGAGCGGCGAGGGCACAAGCCCTAGAACCCGAATTCGTTACAATAACAAAAGGTCAGACAATGAAATATGGGCTTTTCGAAGTCGCAAATGTGAGAGATAAAGTCAAAATTCTGAGTTTTTAGGTCGCAATTCTATGATTCTAAGTCACAATTCTGAGATACCATAGTGCGTTTTTTTTACTCCCTGGCGGAAACAGGCTTCCATAGGTTCTCAGTGCTGCGAAGCAAAAGCAATCTCTGGAAAATCAGACAAATTATTATCAGATCATGTCAAAAGCTGATCAGTATTTCTTTACTGGGAAGCAAAGAAATGCTTGTATTACACATTTTAATATGACATGCAATTACACATGAAAAATAGTAAAAATATTTTCATTGCGGTACGTGTTGATAGAACAGCCCCCTCGATAAAAGAAAGTGTGGACGGACGTGTCGCATGTTCCGTACTCTGTCTGACAGCGAGTTTAACACACTTTCCTCGGAAATTAGAAACTAATTGAACAATAAATTAATCTGAGCAAATTTAACACGTGTGGGTGATTTAATTCTGTCGAAATTGCGTGGAACTCCTCCGCTGAGGTCAGATACACACGGGAAAATGTTCAGGCGGCTTCACGGAGTCCCGCCTCAGACTGAAATCAGGTTCTAATTAGACGCTGAGAACAATCCGGATCTCTGTATGTAATTGATTGTGTTGATTGAGCGGTAGTGTGACCAGGTGTGCGGTAGCAGGTCCTGCCAGTATAAAAACCTAGTCACCGCGTTCACACTTTATGCTTTCTTGCTTCAACAGTTTTGTGGTTTACTTATTTTACTCCTGTAGCAATTGAGCGGGACGTTAATTTGGTGATGCGCTCGTTTCTCTTTATGCTGTGCCTGTGCACAGGAGCCGGGCTCCCCACACTAGTTTCCGCCGGGCCGGCTGGCTGGGACTCTCGGGAATTGGCGCTCCAGGCCGACCTCCCGGCTCCTGAAGACGCAGCCCAGTCAGAGGACTTGAACCTGGCAGATGCGCCCTCCGAAGACCTGTCTGCAAGCGAGAACGACTCGCAGTCCTTGGCTCCCGACTTTCGCCGCCTTCCCGTGTCCAGAGACGCGTACTCGCCCTACTTCGACAAGGAGAAGATGAAGCCCGAAGCCGGCAGCCGCCCCTTACCCGCCTACATCAAGAGCGTCCTGTTTCCTCCCCAGCGAGGGCGGCAGCCGGCTCGCCCGGCCATCGGGGGCACCCGAGGAGTGGCTGTGTGGTGTGACTCCAGCAGGATGTATGTGAGGGTCAGTCGGCTCCTGTTCGGCTTCAGCTGTCGGCCATCGGAGGTGACCTTGGGCAACTGCAGCGTCAGCTGAACCACACGCAGTTACTTCTACTTCATCTACGGGCTTCACGAGTGCGGCACCGAGCGATCGGTAAGTAGGTCTTCATCTACAGGCAGTGTATCAATGTGAGCTGTAGGGCCAGTGTCGGGGTTGCCTTTCCTGGGAATATCCCTTCCTCTGTGACCCTGCAGGTTGTCCAGGGCCGCCTGGTGTACTCCAACACTCTCCGCTATGCCCCGCCCTCCTCCAGTGCACCTGTGCATCGCTTCATTCCCTTCTCTGTGCCGGTCAAGTGCTCCTACAACAGGTAGGCAGGGCTCTGCTGCTGAGAAGCCACTAGGAAAGTGTCCAGATGCCCCTCATCCCCTCTGTCCTGCAGGTTCCACTACTCCTACAAGGTTGGCTATGTCCCCACGTGGGCCAGGAGAAGGACCTTCTTCAAGGACCTGAAGAACAAACACAGCTTTGTGCTGCTCACCACCAACTGTAAGCTCCTTGAGTGAGTGGCTCCTCCTGCCTGCAGGGGGTGCTGTGTGCAGGTGTAATGCTGCCTCTCTCTCCAGCCCGCTGGGTCCGGCTCTCTCCTAAGGATGAGTACTTCCTGGGTCAGCCCATGTACTTCCAGGCCACTGCCTACTTTGCCACAGCGGAGCAGAGGCTGTACATCCACTCGTGTTACGTAACGGAGAAACCAGACCAGCACTCCCAGCCCCGTTTCCCCGTGATCGACAACTTGGGGTACGGCCCCTTCTGGGAGGAGAGGTGGGCAGGAGCCCCGAGAGCCTGCAGGGGTTCATCCTTGTCCTTGTCCCCAGGTGCATGGTGGACAGCAAGGCAGATGGCTGCCTGTCCAGGTTTGTCCCCTCCAAGCAGAAGGATGTGCTCCGCTTCACAATTGATGCCTTCCTCTTCCAGAAGAAGCTGTCCAGGAAGGTACTGTTCTCAAAGGCTGCTCAGCCTTCTTGCTCTACTGATCCATGGTCTGCTTTCACAACCATGATCTAGATGTGAACCAGACTGTGGCAGCTGTAGTGCCTAGAGCTGCCAGCTTGCCTTCACTGATGGCAGAAGGTCCTTCTCTGTCCCTCTATTGGCCTTGATCCCTTAATGCTGTGACTTTCCCTCTTGCAGCATGAAGTGACTGAGCTGTACATGCACTGTGTCATGGCTGTGGCTCCTGCTAAAGCAACACCAGGGACCAAGTCCTGCACCTACAACAGGGAGGCTAAGAGGTACTTCTGCAAGGAGCCTGCTGAGGGTGCTCTGGGACATGCCAGGTGGAGGCCTCACCTGTCCTCCTCTCCTCCAGGTGGGAGGAGCTGTATGGTGACCATGAGGTCTGTGCCTGCTGTGAGTCCAGGTGTGCTGGCAGTTGGAATGAAGGTGGGTCTGGTTCTCTATCCCTTGTGGATGCATCTCTGCTCAAGAGACAACCATGCTTGGACAACTGAGGAATGATCCCATGCTGGACAAAGGGACTTTAGCATCACTGTGGGACTCTGGGTATAGCAGATCCCTCACTCCTGGGTGTTGCTTGTTCACAGGTACCAGGAGCCTGGTGACCAGTAGTCGGGTGGCTGTGGCACCAGTAGAAGCTCCTCTGGATGTGGGAGCTGACTGGACTGAGGATGAGGAGGGAGACCCTCAGAGCTCCAGTGAAGATGCAGAGAGCACCAGTGAGGATGTAGAGGGAGCAGAGGCCTTTGGAGATGTTGGCCAGTGGACAGGTAGGGTCTGGCAGGAGGAGCTCCTGTAGGGGTGGTGTCCTGCAGTTCAGCTGGATTGTTCTCCTTCTTTCTCCCCAGGTGCCTGAATGAATGCTCCAGCCTGGCCCTTGTGACTCTCCTGCCTCCACTTGCCTTGTAATGGCAACATTTCAATAAAGCTGTGAAAGACCCTTCTGCCTGCCCTTGTTTCTTTATGGTTTATAGGTTTGAATGGGGTGGAGGAATTCAAGGGAAGTATTTGTGGGGGTTCCCCTTTCAAGAATGCTTCCCGTATTGCTGCCAATGAGGACTGAAAATGGCTGGAGTAATAAAGCGTTGTAGTGGGGGAAGATGGCCGCACTATTCCTTGGGCAGGGCATTGTGACTTTTTTACTGTGGGAGAGACAGAGGTGTTCAATATACTGGAAATCCTCCCATTTCCAAGTGGGGTAGTGCTTATGGAGTATGAGTTGCTACTGTAGTGCCCAGTAAGAGTGAGATCTGGTGTCCTATTCTAGGCTGCACAAACTGACTAAAAGAAACGCAAGGAAGGAATTGTCAACAGGGGCTTGGTGTAAAGTAGGCCTTCCCATCCTTAGCAGAGGAACAATACTGGTGCACAAACATCAGTGAATAATTGTGCAGTTAGAATCTCTGAGGTCTTGTCTTATGGGTGTTGGTTTCACAGTAGTGGTATTGGACAGTCATGGGCAAGTATTAGGATTGAGACTGGAGAACCCAGTACTTGACTGGGAAGGCGGGTGTTCACAACCACCTCTACCAGCAGCACAGACTGTGTAGATTGAGACTGAACACTTACTACACAAAGCCTCTCCCCTGTTTCAGTGTCCCATGTCATGAATTTCAAGTGAATCCTAGTCTTCCTTTGTGCCTACCTATAATTTGCACAAATCCTGCTGGCCCACTAACACTGTCAATTCTTAGCCCTACCGCAGTGCCCTATTAAAGCTTCAAGGATTTAGGATAAACTATTTTATATAATGGTTCCAAAGGTGGCTTCTCAAAGCACTTGTCTTAATTACAATAAGAATACACAGGATAAAACAATTCCAATAGACAGAGGAGACCATGGATGGTGGTACTAAGGAAAGTAGAAGCAGAGGGCTAAAGAATGGAACCAGTTCAGTAAAGGCTCTTCTACAGAAGAAGGTGTTGAGTCTGAATTTGAAGGAGTTTAGGGAAGCTGACTCTGCTATCCTTGGGGTGAGAGTTCCAGAGCATGGGGGCATAACAGGAGAAGGCCTTGTCACCCATACAGTGTAGACGGGCTTGGGGGACAGTTAGGAGACCAGAATTAGAGTGAAGGTTATGAAGTGGGGAGTAGGGTGATAATAGATTAAACTGCAACTGAAATGTGAAGGCACGTTCTACAGTTTATGCAAGAAAGGGTAATGTTAGGCTTTTATGGGACGGGGGTAATGGCAGCACTTTTGAGGACTGTTGGTACAACAGCAGTGCTCAAGGATTCATTTCTAATATTGAGGACAATGGGTTATATACCCATCGTTATTACCAAAGGCTCAGAGACGTTTTGCTATATAAAAAGACTCCTTTCCACCACTAATTTATTCAGGTTTGGTTCATTTGGGTTTTATCGGTTAAACATTTAATATTGTATGTCAGTTTGTTGATGCCTGTATATCACAGTGATCTGCACACACACCTTTGACTGAATATAGGCTGCCAAACCTCTCCAGCAAACTTATGTATCACGGTAGGTACACAAGAAGTTTATTTGTAATAACAGGGTTGTAGGTGCCAGTAGTCAGATTGGGTCAATTGCAAGGTAAGAACAGCATCGCACTAACTGGAGATGATCCAGAGATTAGCATGCAGCTCTGTACGCCAGATTAATACCGATTTGCAACTCGCTCGTCTGCTGACTTTAGTCCCCTGCTTAGTAATCACAATGTTCCCAATTGCAATGAGCCCAAGGAAACAGCTGCTGCTCTCTAGAGGACACTACAGGACAGGACTAAGTACAATTCCTGCAATAGACTAAGCAGTTTAGTGCCAAACTAATGGAACACTGAATCCTATGGGACAGTTCCGAATGTAGTAACAGCTTAATACTGAAATAATATCGTAAACACCTCGTGATCTTAAGAATCTGTCGCTGTTAAAAAGTATTATAATAATAAGCTAAAATTGTACTGCAGCCACAACACAGTGGACTTGCAGCTCCTGTCCTGATCATACAGAAAGATGTCATCACTATAATACCTGTTAACAAACATAGCGCCTGCAGTCTGTGAAAGAGAGCTCTGAGGTGAATATTCCTTGCAGGGAAGTGAACTGTAAACAAGGCAAATACATCACTCAGATGAGGAGCAACGACTGTCGCTAAAGAAAGTGAGCGAGGGTACACCTATAGTAGTTCATCCACAGAAATTCAAACATAAATTTGTGACGCACCAGAGTACCGCAAAGCTAGAAGCGTGCCTTCAACTGGAGTACTGTAGCACGACTGTTTATTTTTTAAAGTAATATTAACTTATTCCAGGCGTTCATCTGGTTTAAGAATACAAATCGATGCCTTCAAATAGACCTTTAACAGTCCTTTGATGTAGAATTAAGAAAATGGGGAATTATTTGATCCCATTCTTAATCCAGTAGTTTATGGACAGGCGCTCTCAGCGTACTGTGCGCAGGAGTGATGGGTGATGTGGAATTCTATGGGCTCAGTGGGACTCCGGGAGTCAACTCAGGGCTCTGCTGTAGATTCCTGTAGAACCGGTGTGAAATGATAATGTATCGTTGGCTGGTATTGTAAATGTAAAGTTTACTGGTACGTTTCGGCCAAAACATATTTTCTTTCTTCTTTTTTTTCAGCATGGAATAAACCTATTACTTGTTCCTTTGCAGCCCACGCATGCTGACGCAGCTACCCACCTGAACTACAAATTGTATGTCGGCCGTTCCGTTACACTATATTGATGAATCGTACAAGATCATAGGATCTATAAGCCTGAAGACTTGTCTTGTACAGTGCCCTGATAAAAATCAAATTAATTCCACTAATTTTTATGGAATCCCATTTCCGGTAGTGAGGCTTCCATAGTACACGGATGGAATAGTGGACGGTGGGCTTTTAAATTATTTTTTTATTTAAACACCAGAAATACAAAAACAAAGACAGAATATGAAATAAGATACAGAAATAGACACTTCACATCCAGAATAATTCACAATTATAAAAGCTGAAACTTATACTTTTTAAATATTTCCATTGTATGTCCTTTTTTACTTAAAAAAGAAACTCTTCTTTAGCTCAGCTGGCAAGGCCTGGGTTCGAGCCAATGCAGTGAGGCACGAACTAGGGTGGGAGCGGCGAGGGCACAAGCCCTGGAACCCGAATCCGTTACAATAACAAAAGGACAGACAATGAAATATGGGTTATTTTGAAGTCCCAAATGTGAGATATAAAGTCGGAATTCTGAGTTTTTAAGTCGCAATTCTCAGTTACTAAGTCGGAATTCTGAGATACCATAGCGCGTTTTTATTTTTACTCCCTGGCTGAAACGGGCTTCCATAGAAATGGTCAGATTCAGAGCCATTGCAGTTCGTGCTAATTAGAACAACGCCAGAACTGAACCCTCAGCACCGTACTGACTACTGAGCACAAGATCAGCTGCTCTCCAGCTTTGTTTCGCACAGTTTTGCATTGCTATTGAGCTCAGAGGAGGAGCTGATCTTCAGACAGTCAGATGCGTTATACATTACGTCACTGGCCCTAATCTTACGGTGCTCAACTGCACCATAGTGACCTCAGCGCCACTACTAGTAATGCGTCGCCCCCAGCCAAAATTGCTTAGTAAAAAAAAACGTTTTCTATACTGTCTGTTTAAAAATATTATATCTTTAAAAATGACAAAGGGTTTGTGTGTCGCGCTAAAGTTTCGATTCATTTCGAATGCAAAGAAAAAACATTTTCTTCCAAGAAATCATAAATTTGTCTCATCCTCCATATTATAATTCTCTCTTGTAGTAGTAAAGCATTTTGAGTCAAACCGAACAATATATTAAAGGAACAAGTAATAGGTTTATTCCATGCTGAAAAGAGAAGAGAGAAAACACAACGTTTCAGCTGCGAAACCTTCTTCAGGTTTGTTTTCTCTCTTCTCTTTTCAGCATATAATAAACCTACAATATTACTTGTTCCTTTGCAGATACGCATGCTGACGTAGCTACCCACTTGAATATATTAAACGTTTCATCTATACGATTAACATAATGTTCTCCTCAATAACTACTGTAAATGACAAAGCCTTAGAGCCACAGAGAAAAACAAATTGCATTTAAAGTAATTTTAAAGGCTCGAGATAACATTGCACTATAAACGCAAATGTCTGTCTTCTTTGTGGCGCTTACTTTTTGTTGCTTTGGCAAATTTCATGCAGTTTATTTCTGACACAAGACATAACAAGCTTGTGTATTTATGACAAAAAAGCAGGGCAACAATTTATATCGGCCTTGAAATTGATATTGTTAAAAAGTGAGTTAAATGCAGATATAGTAAATATATTTTCTCATATAATGGTGTGTTTTTTTGTCTAAAAATCCTTCATGAATGGTTTAACAGACACTTTGCATAATAAAAAAAAATATTTACGAATTTTAACTTTTTATACAGTAAAGTTTTGTTGTGAACATGAGCCCTGTTTATCGATATCACCAACACAGTTCTGGATTTTATTCTGCCTTCCTATGGACATTGGAATTTTGTGTGTGGTAGCTTATTAGCGCCAGGGAGAAAAAGAATATTGTTGGCTTTTAAATGAGAAACCATTTGCGTTTATACAAAATCACAATGTGTTGTCCCAGACATTGGGACATCCTCTGTTTAAACACCTGTCGTTTTCTCTAATATTGGCTCCTGTGCTTTGATCCATTTGAGAGAGAAGACACTGAAAAAGTCTTGTGAAAGTGGATTTTGCACCTGCGCCAGTGCTGTAGTGGTATCATACAGACACCCATACAAATCCATCACACGTTGGAAGCTCTGGAAGGCAACGTAAAATATTGCTCTGTCCGTTGGTGGATTAGGTATGCATGCTACATTTCAACGTAAAATGCAATGTAAAAAGATCAAATTTGATTCAAAACCGATTAATGTAAAAACCGATAAAGCTCATGTTTTTTATCTAGTTTTATCTATATCTATATCTATATCTAGTTTTTCAAAGGTCTTAAAAAAATGTTTATCGCGATTGTGAAAGTTAGAGAAGGTGTACCAGCGCGTGCCTTTATATATATGCCTGTAGCTGCGAGAAGGTTAAAAGCGTACAAGTGATCTGTCTTTCGTCAAAATAATTGCTGGAGCACCAGGGCGTAGAGTACCATCCAGCAGCTGTAGATGGTGCTCGGGTAAGAGCTAATTCTGTTTTCAGCACAGGGAGCAAGAATGAGCTCAGTCCGGCTCCCAGCAGAATCCATTCTGGTTTGGTTGCTGTCAGACTGTGCATCTATGGCTTTTTGGATCGCAACGTGAAAAAAAAGAACAAAAAACAATTGCTCACATCGTGTTACTTCCACCAGAGGAAGGGAAGATATAACTTAAAAAAAATCAGAACTGAATATTTGGATCCGGGGCCTCATACTTATCAAATTATTAAAATAAGAATTATTTAACTATCAGATTGTGTTTCTGCAACATTTCGTGCACAGTATGCCGTATTCAACAATAAAACAACAGTCACAACGAGGCGTTTACACCCAGTCTGGGGTATTTTCCCCTTTTATATTTTTGCCACTTTATATCGAACCTGTTATACTCCCAGAAGTGCACAGTAGCTTCTACTTAATAAAAATATACAATTCACCGCTGGTATAAACAGATGTGTGCCATGTCTGCCTTTGTAAGCATTTGTTTCAAAAATAAGTTCACAATATGTTAAAAACACAAAAAGCACAAACTTAATAATACAACGATACAAAATCAAAACCAAATCATAAAGCCAATTAAGTACCTATCCTTTGAAAACAGAGAACACCTTTATATCTACAATAAAAATGTGACATTTGTATCTACTTTTGAATTACTGTACAAAGTAGACAGAGTAGTCCCTGAATTCAAAGATCAGATCTTGGCCAAAACAAGACAATCAGACGTGAGCTGAATTCGGAACAAGAGCCTCTGCTTCGTCGTTTATTGAGCTTTTGATCAAAGTCTGAGTGAAAAGGATCAATATGGCACCATTAGACAGGCGGTACATGGGGATTGGGGGGTGCTATTCATGAGTCAATAGCTCTTCAAGCACAACAGCCACAGTGCTGCAACCAGGTGTTTTACACCAGACATTTCCCCTAACCTTATACAACCTCGCTTTGAGTTGTGGAACATTTATTTATTTTTTAATTGTTTTTTTGACTGTAATCAAGTGTTGTGCTCACTAGGCAGGCCTCCTGACCTTTCACAGTCATGCTTTGTTGTGTGCAACTTTAATTATCTTTTTAGGATTTTTTGAATATGGCAACTTCCACCGAGACGGGTGGGGGGTGTGGGGGTGCTCTTCAATAGCTTTTTCATCTATACACACAAACGGATGTAACCAAGACACTCAGAACCTGTCACGCAGGGGCTGACTGCTGAGGATAGGGATCCAATGCGGTGCCCTTGGTAGGGTTGGCGCGAGACGCAGGCGTAGTCGGAGTAAACAGGCAGGGGCCCGAGTCTGGGAAGGCGTAGTACAGGCGTAGGCACAGAATCGACAGGCGAAGGCGTAGTCGAGGGACTGGCAGGGGTCGGAGTCCGGGAAGGCGTAGAAGTTGCGTCGGTAGGCAGAGGCGTAAATGAAGAGACAGGCTGGGGTCAGGATCCGAGAAAGCGTAAAACAGGCGAAGGTACAAAATCGAGTGGCTAAAGCAGTTGTCGGAAAAGCGGGGTCGAGGTCCAGGGGAGAAGTCATAGTAAGGCAAAGGCGTAGTTAGTAGGTAAGCTCCGGGAGAGAATCTCAATCGTGAGCAATGACCGGGGGACAGATGAGGGTTTAAGTAGAGGACTGATTGACATGTGCACGTTTGGTATGGGGAGAGCTCGAGGGAATGCGGGAGCGCTTGCCTGCGTGAGGGAGATTCATGACAGAACCAACAGAATCAACCTGAACTCATAGAAAAACAAGAATGCCCCCGAGACACCTGAATCCCCCTCCTGGACCACTCTGGTATCAACACCCCCAAACCCATCCATACCAGCTTACAAGATTCAGAATCGGTGCAACCCTCCAACCTGGACCAAGAGCAGGATGGGACAAGAACCTGCACCACACTACGTACACAGGTTTGTATTTTTGGCTGAAGATGAAAATGTCTAACATAGATTGTTTTGGTTCTAGCAAACAATAAAAATAGTTGTTAAAATCCAAACACACATAATGAGATCACTCTCTGTCAGTATGTGTAACATTCTGGGTCTGGGCTCCTCTGTATTTGGGCTAAAGAGAGTTCAACAACATTTATTAAATGCACTGACATCATAATCTGACAAGATCCATTGTTTAGGGGAGACTTGACCACCCACTGTCCCCCTGGTATCGTGAAGCTCATTGTCCTTTAGCTTTCCAAAACCAGAATCACTTGGGACTCCGGGGGGATCGGTGTATGCAAAATATGAATTCCTTATGCAAGAAATTGTATATGGTCAATATAGCTATCATATCTTATCAGCAGATGGTAATCTCCAAGGAACAAGTAATAGGTTTATTCCACGCTGAAAAATGATCAAATGATTGATGAACCCAAGTGATTTGAAAGAAATGTTAAACAACTCAAAGCGAGGTTGTATAAGGTTAGGGGAGCTGTCTGGTGTGTAAAACACCTGGTTGCAGCACTGTGGCTGTTGTGCTTGAAGAGCTATTGACTCGTGAAGAGCACGATGTACTATCCCCATGTACCGCCTGTCTAATGGTGCCATATTGAAAAACTCATAAAAAAATAAAGAAAGGGGCCACAACCACAGCAAGGTTGTATAAGGTTCTGGGGGCTGTCTGGTGTGTAAAACACCTGGTTTCAGCAGTGTGGGTGCTGTATTTGAAATGCTATTGAGCCATGAAGACGACCCATCTGTCCCAGTGTATTACCTGTAGTGTAATCTTCAGAAAATCATAAAAAATTAAAGAAAGGGGCCACAGCCACAGCAAGGTTGTACGAGGTCCGGGGGCCTGTCTGGTGTGTAAAACACTTGGTTTCAGCAGTGTGGGTGCTGTATTTGAAATGCTATTGAGCCATGAAGACGACCCATCTGTCCCAGTGTATTACCTGTAGTGTAATCTTCAGAAAATCATAAAAAATTAAAGAAAGGGGCCACAGCCACAGCAAGGTTATATAAAGTTAGGGGGCCTGTCTGGTGTGTAAAACACTTGGTTTCAGCAGTGTGGCTGTTGTATTTGAAATGCTATTGAGCCATGAAGATGACCCACCTGTCCCAGTGTATTACATGTAGTGTTATCTTCAGAAACTAATGACAAAATAAAGAAAGGTGCCACAGCCACAGGAAGGTTGTATGAGGTTTGGGGGCCTGTCTGGTGTGTAAAACGCTTGGTTTCAGCAGAGTGGGTGCTGTATTTGAAATGCTATTGAGCCATGAAGACGACCCACCTGTCCCAGTGTATTACCTGTAGTGTAATCTTCAGAAACTCATTACAAAATAAAGAAAGGGGCCACAGCCACAGTAAGGTTGTATGAGGTTCGGGGGCCTGTCTGGTGTGTAAAACACTTGGTTTCAGCAGTGTGGGTGCTGTATTTGAAATGCTATTGAGCCATGAAGACAACCCACCCATCCCACCTGTAGTGTTATCTTCAGACAATCATAAAAAAATAAAGGTTCCATAACCCAAAACAAAGCTGGGAATAGTCAGATGACCTGCTTAGTGTGCAAAACACTTACCTGCAGCATTGTGGGTGCTGTGGTTTAAATGCTATTGGTTTGTGAACAGAATACCCCTATCCCAGTGCATTGTGCCACATTAAATAAAAGCAAGAGAAAAAGAGATTCAGAACACAAAGCTGTGTCAGTGTTCTGTGTAAAAAATCGGTTTGAACATCATGGGAGCTGTTTTTAATAAGCTGCTGAGTAAAGAATATTTTAATCTTCCTGCTGTCAGTAGTATTTTCAATATAGTTGACCCTTACCTGAATGAAAACAGGGCGTAAAGGAAGGGTTTCAGAAATCAAACAAAGCTTTATTCCCGTGCTTACAGTCTGGGTAATGGGAGACTGCGCTGTTCTGCTTCCTATGGTCATATACGGGTTTTTCGCATGAAGCCGTATTGAACAGTATTTCTCGCTTTGTGAACGTGTGCACACAGCGGTCCCCCGGGTTCCAGTTCGTGCGTAATTACGCATCGATGAAAAACCGGAGGTTTAAAAAAAGATAATTAGCTCACCGATAGTTTGATGTAAAGGCTGTGGAAATATCCACAAGTCGTGGTCTTTAAAATGCTTTTGGTTTGAAGGCGTTCTGTGCTTCCATTGCGGAGATATGGACAAAAGCATATTCGTGCTTGGTCAAAAAAATGTCATAAAAACGAAAAAGTAAAGGCTGAGAAATCATCCACAATGTATTTTATACACAAAGCAAGTGTTTTTGTAACTCTAAGAGATTTCGTGAAAGCGCAACAGGCGTGCCAAAATCGTTTTCGAACTTCAAGCTAACTTTACCCCGGTAGGTCAGCCCTGTCTACCAGAGTAACCCTCCCACAGCGATGATCAGCTCGTCTCACACGCGAGAAGTTTCGGTTGGAAACAAGCGCCCCCTCTTCTCGCACGTTCGAGTAGTTTTAATGCGGCTCTTTCGTACACGGTGCTGATCTTTTGGAAAGCAGGAGGCAAAACCGAGTCGAACCGCCTGGGTGAAAACCAGGAACCCTAACTGCTAGACTATATGGCAGCGAACAACCATGCTGTTCCCGGCATCATGCAAGCAAACTACATAAATATGAGAAAACACGCAAGAGAGTTGTCACTCAGAGTGTCGAAGGGTCGATGTATACTGGGGCTCAGTTGAAATGCAACGTCAGGACTTTTCCGAATTATGTCACACGAAGAGAGCACAGCCCTTTCCGCCCTGCCGCGTGTGTCTTGGCAACTCGCTGTGATCGTATAGTGGTCAGTACTTTGCGTTGTGGCCGCAACAACCCCGGTTCGAATCCGGGTCGCGGCAGAATAGGGGCGTCTGCTTTTACTACTCGCACGAATGAAGGCAAAAAAAAGCCAATCGACGTGAACGAACGGCGCTTTACAGAGGAGTACTGCCTGACTGGATCGTTGATGAACGACAGAAGCCACTCCGACCTCTTCTCGGTTTTCTTCAATGACTTACTAAGGATCTTCTTCACATTCGCCCATGCAGGGGAAGCCAGTCACACCAAAGCAAACGCAGGAAAGTGCATTTCAAGCAGAGACCAGGAGGGACTTGTTTACACCGAGAGTGGGCGGAGAATGGAACAATGCGCCCAGCCCTGTTGCTGGAGCCGATTCTTGATGAGCTCTTGGGCTCACTAAGAGGCCCCCGCTGGATGCTTATCTTTCTATTGTTCTTGCAGGTCCTGCGCTGCTTTTGAGCCGACAGAGCTCGACCTGGTCTGTCGGCACAGCCCAATTGCAAATGATCGGCTCCGCGTACAGAAGGAACGTGCGTTTGGTACAAGAGTGCACGAAGGCACCAGAAATACATTGGGAACAAATGACCGGTCGCTCAAGACCTCTGTGAAGTACAGGAGCGTGCAAAACGAGGCTGTTTCCACCCGGTCTCGAACCGGGGACCTTTCGCGTGTTAGGTGAACGTAATAGCCGCTACACTACGGAAACCTGTAGGGACTGCTGCTGGTGTCTCGCTTGCGTTTCGGGCTGAGAAAGGGACGCGTCACTTTAGGCAGGTGGCGCTGGAGAGAGGAACAAAGGGCGCGATGAAACAAAATGCCGAAACCCGGGATTGAACCAGGGACCTTTAGATCTTCAGTCTAACGCTCTCCCAACTGAGCTATTTCGGCAGTGCGCAAAGCCCACAGCCAACTGCTCCAGCCTTCCTGTGTTGTGGCATGAGCGCACCAAGAGTAGCGGGAGAGTGTTGCAGGAACGTCACTCAGAAGGAAAGCCACCCAGCTGCGCCCTCTGAGCTCTGTCCAGCGCATCTTCCTCGCATGGACTCCTGCTTGCGACGGGCAGGAAACAATTAGCAAGAACAAAACGACACCCCATGGGTGTCTCATGACCGCACCTTAGGTTGTGACACGTGCAGGTGTGAGGGGATGGCGGGCTACTTTGGAGCAGAGCTTGGGCGGAGGGGGGGCGGGAAAGCAGACAAAGAGGTGACACCTCAAGGTCTGCACGATCACAGCTCTCCGCCGCCCCAGGCTTCCGCTCGATAAGCTACTGGACACACCCGCCCCTCCTCACACAGACCGTGGAAAAGCCCCCGAGTGGGAGGGCTCGCTCTTCCTCCCAGGAGCTCTTGGACACGACGCCCAGACAGGGCGCGGGGAGCCGCCGCCTGCAAACACGGCTCCAGGCAGGACTCCACTCCGCAGGAGCCGCAGAGCAGAGGAGATGAGGGCAGCTTAGCTCCTGTGCAGAGACCTGAGCTGTTGTTGCTGTGGATGCTGTCTTTTCGGCACTCGGGGTAGGAGTGAATGTTGAGTTGCACTTAGAAATGAAGCAGAGCACTTCAACGGCACGGGTGTGTGTGTGTGTGCGCCCTGGTGATTCTGGGAGACAGATCGAACCTGGGCTAAAAGAGAGGGGGCTTAGCCCTCTTCCATTTGCTAGTTCAAAGTTGTACAACCCTTTTGTATCTGCTAGGCGGCGCAGTCGTCGTGCACAAAGAACACGTTGAAAAGCGTCAAAGGCAAGTCATTCCGAGTTGGTCGTTTGTGTTTTCCGTTCAGCCGCGAAATGCTGACATGATCTCTCGGCTCCTCGGTTGTCATTTCTGCTCCGTAAAGGGATCACAGCACGCGTCGGCTTCCAGCATGCTGGGTCGGGACACGATGCCGGGGGTTGGAGAGAGCGATGTCTTCCTCGTTAGTATAGTGGCAAGTATCCCCGCCTGTCACGCGGGAGACCGGGGTTCGATTCCCCGACGGGGAGTAGCTTTTCTTTCACCTCCTTAGAGAAATGACTGCCTTTCACTTCTCTGTTTTCTTTCACAGCGTCGTGCACCTTTTCATTGCTCTCGCTTTCAGAGCCTCCGCACGGCAGTCGACTCGACATCAGGAAGCACATTGAAGTGAAAGCAGGAAGCGCTGCGACATGCACTGTGCAGATCCCGCCACACTAAGAGGTGAGTGGGTCTGTTCGATGCACAAAGAACGCTTTGAGAAGCGTCAAAGGCAAGTCATTCCGAGTTGGTCGTTTGTGTTTTCCGTTCAGACGCGAAATGCTGAAATGATCTCTCGGCTCCTCGGTTGTCATTTCTGCTCCGTAAAGGAATCACAGCACGCGTCGGCTTCCAGCACGGTGGGTCGGGACACGATGCCGGGGGTCGGAGAGAGCGATGTCTTCCTCGTTAGTATAGGACCTGTCACCTGTCCCCACCTGTCACGCGGGAGACCGGGGTACATCAGGACGCGCATTGCAGTGAAAGCAGGATGCGCTGCGACATGCACTGTGCAGATCCCGCCACACTAAGAGGTGGGTCCAGTGGGTCTGTTCGATCACAGCGCTAGTCGAATCCCCAATCCCCTTTTGTGCCTGGCGACAAAAGATGTCTGTTTCCGCCCGGTTTCGAACCGGGGACCTTTCGCGTGTGAGGCGAACGTGATAACCACTACACTACGGAAACGGTAGTAAGACGTGCCCAGCGGCCCAGCGCTGAGCTTCGCCAATGCGATTTAGCTGCTTCCAGTGCCTTTATTGGAGTGCGCTGATGGACCGTGCTCTCTCTCCAGAGACCAGCACGCCTGTCATGGACGGAGCAGGAAAGGCGGCGCCACATTCTACAGCCCTCTCCACGCAATCGACGAAATCGGGCTACTGAAGTGGAGAAAATCGCCTCTCCAGAAAGTGCAAATATCATCTTGGAGACTATAAATCCTATTGCCGAAGGTCAGCCCTGTCTACCAGAGTAACCCTCCCACAGCGATGATCAGCTCGTCTCACACGCGAGAAGTTTCGGTTGGAAACAAGCGCCCCCTCTTCTCGCACGTTTTGCACGTTCGAGTAGTTTTAATGCGGCTCTTTCGTACACGGTGCTGATCTTTTGGAAAGCAGGAGGCAAAACCGAGTCGAACCGCCTGGGTGAAAACCAGGAACCCTAACCGCTAGACTATATGGCAGCGAACAACCATGCTGTTCCCGGCATCATGCAAGCAAACTACATAAATATGAGAAAACACGCAAGAGAGTTGTCACTCAGAGTGTCGAAGGGTCGATGTATACTGGGGCTCAGTTGAAATGCAACGTCAACGTCAAGCCAGTTACACCAAAGCAAACGCAGGAAAGTGCATTTCAAGCAGAGACCAGGAGGGTCTTGTTTACACCGAGAGTGGGCGGAGAATGGAACAATGCGCCCAGCCCTGTTGCTGGAGCCGATTCTTGATGAGCTCTTGGGCTCACTAAGAGGCCCCCGCTGGATGCTAATCTTTCTGTTGTTCTAGCAGGTCCTGCGCTGCTTTTGAGCCGACAGAGCTCTACCTGGTCTGTCGGCACAGCCCAATTGCAAATGATCGGCTCCGCGTACAGAAGGAACGTGCGTTTGGTACAAGAGTGCACGAAGGCACCGGAAATACATTGGGAACAAATGACCGGTCGCTCAAGACCTCTGTGAAGTACAGGAGCGTGCAAAACGAGGCTGTTTCCGCCCGGTCTCGAACCGGGGACCTTACGCGTGCTAGGCGAACGTGATAGCCGCTACACTACGGAAACCTGTAGGGACTGCTGCTGGTGTCTCGCTTGCGTTTCGGGCTGAGAAAGGGACGCGTCACTTTAGGAAGGGGGCGCTGGAGAGAGGAACAAAGGGCGCGATGAAACAAAATGCCGAAACCCGGGATCGAACCAGGGACCTTTAGATCTTCAGTCTAACGCTCTCCCAACTGAGCTATTTCAGCAGTAAAGCCCACAGCCACCTGCTCCAGCCTTCCTGTGTTGTGGCATGAGCGCACCAAGAGTAGCGGGAGAGTGTTGCAGGAACGTCACTCAGAAGGAAAGCCACCCAGCTGCGCCCTCTGAGCTCTGTCCAGCGCATCTTCCTCGCATGGACTCCTGCCTGCGACGGGCAGGAAACAATTAGCAAGAACAGAACGACACCCCATGGGTGTCTCATGACCGCACCTTAGGTTGTGACACGTGCAGGTGTGAGGGGTTGGCGGGCTACTTTGGAGCAGAGCTTGGGCGGAGGGGGGGCGGGAAAGCAGACAAAGAGGTGACACCTCAAGGTCTGCATGATCACAGCTCTCCGCCGCCCCAGGCTTCCGCTCGATAAGCTACTGGACACACCCGCCCCTCCTCACACAGACCGTGGAAAAGCCCCCGAGTGGGAGGGCTCTCTCTTCCTCCCAGGAGCTCTTGGACACGACGCCCAGACAGGGCGCGGGGAGCCGCCGCCTGCAAACACGGCTCCAGGCGGGACTCCACTCCGCAGGAGCCGCAGAGCAGAGGAGATGAGGGCAGCTTAGCTCCTGTGCAGAGACCTGAGCTGTTGTTGCTGTGGATGCTGTCTTTTCTGCACTCGAGGTAGGACATCAGGAAGCACATTGAAGCTTTGCGACATGCACTGTACAGATCCCGCCACTACCTGGCCCGATTTCCCCGGATCGAAACCGGGCGGAAACAGGCCCGTTTCGTTTGTTGCCACCCACACTGTTTGGGGATTCGCCTAGCGCTGTGATCGAACAGACCCACTCACCTCTGAGTGTGGCGGGATCTGCACAGTGGATGTCGCAGCGCATCCTGCTTTCACTTCAATGCATGTCCTGATGTACCCTGGTCTCCCGCGTGACAGGTGGGGATACTTGCCACTATACTAACGAGGAAGACATCGCTCTCTGCTTAGTGTGTAAAACACTTACTTGCAGCATTGTGGGTGCTGTGGTTTAAATGCTATTGGTTTGTGAACAGAATACCCCTATCCCAGTGCATTGTGCCACATTAAATAAAAGCACAAGAAAAAGAGATTCAGATCGCAAAGCTGTGTCAGTGTTCTGTGTAAAAAATCGGTTTGAACATCATGGGAGCTGTTTTTAATAAGCTGCTGAGTAAAGAATATATTTTAATCTTCCTGCTGTCAGTAGTATTGTGCATATAGTTGACTCTTACCTGAATGAAAACAGGACGTAAAGGAAGGGTTTCAGAATTCAGACAAAGCTTTATTCCCGTGCTTATAGTCTGAGTAATTGGAGACTGCGCTGTTATGCTTCCTATGGTCATATATGGGTTATTCGCATGAAGCCGTATTGAACAGTATTTCTCGCGTTGTGAACTTGTGTATACAGCGGTCCCCCGGGTTCCAGTTAGTGCGTAATTACGCATCGATGAAAAACCGGAGGTTTAAAAAAAGATAATTAGCTCACTGATACTTTGATGTAGAGGCTGTGGACCAAATGCTGTGTTAAAATGCATTTGGTTTGAAGGCGTTCTGTGCTTCCGTTGCGAAGATATGGACAAAAGAATATTCGTGCTTGGTCCAAAAAATGTAATATAAACGAAAAAGTAAAGGCTGAGAAAGCATTCACAATGTATTTTATGCACAAAGCAAGTATTCTCGCGATTCTAAGAGGTTTCGTGTAAACGCTACAGGCGTGGCAAAATCGTTTTCGAACTTCAAGCTAACTTTACCCCGGTCAGACACCGAGAGCAATGAAAAGGTGCACGACGCTGTGAAAGAAAACAGAGAAGTGAAAGGCAGTCCTTTCTCTAAGGAGGTGAAAGAAAAGCTACGCCCCGTCGGGGAATCGAACCCCGGTCTCCCGCGTGACAGGCGGGGATACTTGCCACTATACTAACGAGGAAGACATCGCTCTCTCCAACCCCCGGCATCGTGTCCCGACCCAGCATGCTGGAAGCCGACGCGTGCTGTGATCCTTTTACGGAGCAGAAATGACAACCGAGGAGCCGAGAGATCATTTCAGCATTTCGCGTCTGAACGGAAAACACAAACGACCAACTCGGAATGACTTGCCTTTGACGCTTTTCAAAGTGTTCTTTGTGCACGACGACTGCGCCGCTTAGCAGATACAAATGGGTTGTACAACTTTGAACTAGCCTTTTAGCCCAGGTTCGATCTGTCTCCCAGAATCACCAGGGCGCACACACACACACCCGTGCCGTTGAAGTGCTCTGCTTCATTTCTAAGGGCAACTTAACATTCACTCCTACCCCGTGAAAAGAAAAGACAGCGTCCGCAGCAACAACAGCTCAAGTCTCTGCACAGGGGCTAAGCAGCCCCCATCTCCTCCGCTCTGTGGCTCCTGCGGAGCGGAGTCCTGCCTGGAGCTGTGTTTGCTCCCCGTGCTCTGTCTGTGCATCGTGTCCAAGAGCTCCTGGGAGGAAGAGAGAGCCCTCCCACTCGGGGGCTTTTCCACGGTCTGTGTGAGAAGGGGCAGGTGTGTCCAGTAGCTTATCGAGTGGAAGCCTGGGGCGGCGGAGAGCTGGAGGGTGGGTGTCAGGGCCATACGACACTTCTTTACGCAGGGAGTGGCAGGGGTGGGATGTCAGGGCCTGACGATACTGCTAAACGCAGATAGTGGCACGAGTGGGATGTCAGGGCCATACGACAGTGCTTAACGCAGGGAGTGGAGGAGGTGGAATGTCAGAGCTTGACGTCACTGCTTTATGCAGAGAGTGGCACGAGTGGGATGTCAGGGCCTGACGACACTCCATTATGCAGAGAATGAAGGGGTGGGTGTTAGGTCCATAGGACATTTCTTTATGCAGAGAGTGGTGGGGGTGGGATGTCAGAGCCTGACAACACTGCTTAACGCAGAGAGTGGAGGGTGGGTGTCAGCGCCATACGACACTTCTTAACGTAGAGAGTAGCAGGGTGGGTGTCATGGCCATACGACACTGCTTTACACAGTGAGTGGCGAGGGTGGGATGTCAGGGCCTGACAACACTGCTTAACGCAGAGAGTGGAGGGTGGGTGTCATGGCCATACGACACTGCTTTACACAGTGAGTGGCGAGGGTGGGATGTCAGGGTCGTACGACAGGGTGGACACTTCTTTACGCAAGGAGTGGCAGGGGTGGGATGTCAGGGCCTGACGATACTGCTTAACGCAGATAGTGGCACGAGTGGGATGTCAGGGCCATACGACAGTGCTTAACGCAGGGAGTGGAGGGGGTGGAATGTCAGAGCTTGACGTCACTGCTTTATGCAGAGAGTGGCACGAGTGGGATGTCAGGGCCATACGACAGTGCTTTATGCAGAAAGTGGAGGGGGTGGGATGTCAGGGCCATACGACATTGCTTTACGCAGAGAGTGGTGGGGGACGGATGTCAGGGTCGTACGACAATTCTTTACCCAGAGAGTGGCAAGGGTGGGATGTCAGGGCCTGACAACACTCCATTATGCAGAGAATGAAGGGGTGGGTGTTAGGTCCATAGGACATTTCTTTATGCAGAGAGTGGTGGGGGTGGGATGTCAGAGCCTGACAACAGTGCTTTACGCAGAGAGTGGAGGGGAAGGTATGTCAGGGCCTGACAACACTGCTTAACGCAGAGAGTGGAGGGTGGGTGTCAACGCCATACGACACTTCTTAACGTAGAGAGTAGCAGGGTGGGTGTCATGGCCATACGACACTGCTTTACACAGTGAGTGGCGAAGGTGGGATGCCAGGGTCGTACGACACTTCTTTACGTAGAGAGTGGCGGGGATTGGATGTCAGGGCCTGACGATACTGCTTTATGCAGAGAGTGGCGGGGTTGGATGTCAGGGCCATACGACACTTCTTTACGCAGAGAGTGGCAGGGGTGGGATGTCAGGGCCTGATGATACTGCTTTATGCAGAGAGTGGCGGGGTTGGATGTCAGGGCCATACGACACTGTTTACGCAGAGAGCAGAGGAGGTGGGATGTCGGCGCCATACGATACTTTTTTACGCAGAGAGTGGTGGGGGTAGGATGTCAGGGCCTGATGATACTGCTTTACGCAAAGAGTGGCGGGGGGTGGGATGTCAGGGCCTGACGAGACTGCATTATGCAGAGAGTGGCAGGGGTGGGATGTCAGGGCCAGAAGATACTGTTTACGCAGAGAGCAGAGGAGGTGGGATGTCGGCGCCATACGATACTTTTTTACGCAGAGAGTGGTGGGGGTAGGATGTCAGGGCCTGATGATACTGCTTTACGCAAAGAGTGGCGGGGGGTGGGATGTCAGGGCCTGACGAGACTGCATTATGCAGAGAGTGGCAGGGGTGGGATGTCAGGGCCAGAAGATACTGCTTTTCGCAGAGAGTGGTGAGGGTGGGATGTCAGAGGCTGTTGACAGTGCTTTACGCAGAGAGCGTAGGAGGCGGGATGTCAGGGCCATACGACTGCTTTACACATAGAGTGGCGGGGGTGGGATGTCATGGCCTGACTGTACTGCATTACGTAGAGAGTGGCGGGGTTGGATGTCAGGGCCATACGACACTGTTTACGCAGAGAGCAGAGGAGGTGGGATGTCGGTGCCATACAACACTTCTTTACGCAGAGAGTGGTGGGGGTAGGATGTCAGGGCCTGACGATACTGCTTTACGCAGAAATTAGCAGGGGTGGGATGTTAGGGCCTGACGATACTGCTTTACGCTGAGAGTGGCAGGGGTTGGATGTCAGGGCAGTAAGACACCACTTTATGCAGAGAGTGGAGGGGGTGGGATGTCAGGGCCATAAGACATTGCTTTATGCAGAGAGTGGCGGGGGTGGGATGTCAAGGCCTGACGATACCGCGTTACGCAGAGAGTACAGGGGGTAGGATGTCAGGGTCTGACGACACTGCATTATGCAGAGAATGGAGGGGTGTGGATGTCAGGCCAGTAAGACACCGCTTTATGCAGAGAGTGGAGAGGGTGGGATGTCAGGTCAGTAAGACACCACTTTATGCAGAGAGTGGTGGGGGTGGGATGTCAGAGGCTGATGACAGTGGTTTACGCAGAGAGGAGAGGAGGCAGGATTTCAGGGCCATATGACAGTGCTTTACGCAGAGAGTGGAGGGGGAGGGATGTCAGGGCCTGACAACACTGCTTAACGCTGAGAGTGGAGGGGTGGGTGTCAGGGCCATACGACACTTCTTTACGCAGAGAGTGGCAGGGGTGGGATGTCAGGGCCTGACGATACTGCCTTACGCAGAGAGTGGAGGGGTGGGTCTCAGGGCTATACGACACTGCTTTACACAGTGAGTGGCGAGGGTGGGATGTCAGGGCCTGACAACACAGCTTAACGCAGAGAGTGGAGGGTGGGTGTCAGGGCCATACGACACTTCTTTACGTAGAGAGTGGCGGGGGTGGGATGTCAGGGCTTGACGACACTGCTTTATGCAGAGAGTGGAGGGTGGGTGTCAGGGCCATACGACACTTCTTTACGCAGAGAGTGGCAGGGGTGGGATGTAAGGGCCTGACGATACTGCTTTACGCTGAGAGTGGCAGGGGTTGGATGTCAGGGCAGTAAGACACCGCTTTATGCAGAGAGTGGAGGGGGTGGGATGTCAGGGCAGTAAGACACCACTTTATGCAGAGAGTGGTGGGGGTGGGATGTCAGAGGCTGACGACAGTGGTTTACGGAGAGAGGAGAGGAGGCAGGATTTCAGGGCCATACGACAGTGCTTTACGCAGAGAGTGGAGGGGAAGGGATGTCAGGGCCTGACAACACTGCTTAACGCTGAGAGTGGAGGGGTGGGTTTCAGGGCCATACGGAACTTCTTTACGCAGAGAGTGGCAGGGGTGGGATGTCAGCCTGACGATACTGCTTTACGCAGAGAGTGATAAGGGTGGGATGTCAGGGGCTGACGAGACTGCATTATGCTGAGAGTGGAGGGGTGGGTCTCAGGGCTATACGACACTACTTTACACAGTGAGTGGCGAGGGTGGGATGTCAGGGCCTGACAACACAGCTTAACGCAGAGAGTGGCGGGGATGGGATGTCAGGGCTTGACGACACTGCTTTATGCAGAGTGTGGAGGGGTGGGTCTCAGGGTTATACGACAGTGCTTTAAGCAGAGAGTGGTGGGGGTGTGATGTCAGGGCCATATGACAGTGCTTTACACAGAGAGTGGCGGGGGAGGGATGTCAGGGTTGTACGACACTGCTTTATGCATAGAGCGGATGAGGTGGGATGTCAGAGCCTGACGACACTTCTTTACGCAGGGAGTGGCAGGGGTGGGATGTCAGGGCCTGACGATACTACTTTATGCAGTTAGTGGTGGGGGTGGGATGTCAGGGCTAGACGACACTGCTTTCCGCAGAGAGTGGTGGGGGTGTGATGTCAAGGCCATACGAGAGTGCTTTACACAGAGAGTGGTGGGGGTGTGATGTCAGGGCCATACGACACTTCTTTACGTAGAGAGTGGCGGGGGTGGGATGTCAGGGCTAGACGACACTGCTTTCCGCAGAGAGTGGTGGGGGTGTGATGTCAGGGCCATACGACATTTCTTTACACAGAGAGTGGTGGGGGTGTGATGTCAGGGCCATACAACAGTGCTTTACACAGAGAGTGGCGGGGGTGGGATGTCAGGGCCTGACAACACAGCTTAACGCAGAGTGTGGAGGGGTGGGTGTCAGGGCCATACGACACTTCTTTACGTAGAGAGTGGCGGGGGTGGGATGTCAGGGCTTAACGACACTGCATTAAGCAGAGAGTGGAGGGGTGGGTGTCAGGGGTATATGACAGTGCTTTACGCAGAGAGTGGTGGGGGTGTGATGTCAGGGCCATACGACAGTGCTTTACACAGAGAGTGGCGGGGAAGGGATGTTAGGGCTTGAAGACACTGCTTTATGTAGAGAGTGGAGGGGAGGGTTTCAGGGCCATAAGACACTGGTTTTTACAGAGAGTGGAGGGATTGGTGTCAGGGCCATATGACACTGCTTTACACAGAGAGTTGCGGGTGTGGGATGTCAGGGCCTGACAGCACAGCTTAACGCAGAGAGTGGAGGGGTGGGTGTTAGGGCCATACGACACTTCTTTACGGAGACAGTGGCGGGAGTGTGATGTCAGGGCCTGACGATACTACTTTACGCAGTTAGTGGTGGGGGTGGGATGTCAGGGCCATACGACACTTCTTTACGTAGAGAGTGGCGGGGGTGGGATGTCAGGGCTAGACGACACTGCTTTATTCAAAGAGTGGAGGGGTGGGTGTCAGGGCTATATGACTGTGCTTTCCGCAGAGAGTGGTGGGGGTGTGATGTCAGGGCCATACGACATTTCTTTACACAGAGAGTGGTGGGGGTGGGATGTCAGGGCCATACAACAGTGCTTTACACAGAGAGTGGCGGGGGTGGGATGTCAGCGCCTGACAACACAGCTTAACGCAGAGAGTGAAAGGGTGGGTGTCAGTGCCATACGACACTTCTTTACGTAGAGAGTGGCAGGGGTGGGATGTCAGGGCCTGACGATTCTTCTTTACGCAGAGAGTGGCGGGGGTGGGATGTCAGGGCCTGAAGATACTGCTTTTCGCAGAGAGCGGAGGAGGTGGGTTACGACAGTGCTTTCCACTGAGAGTGGTGGGGGTGGGATGTCATGGCCATAAGACACTGCTTTATGCAGAGAGTTGAGGGATTGATGTCAGGGCCATACGACAGGCTTGTGCTTGAATTTGTACTCCTCCTCTCTCTCCCTACCTCTACCTCTCCCTCTCTCTACCTCTCTCCCTACCTCTCCCTTTTCCCCTCCCTACCTCTCTCCCTACCTCTATTTCAATTCAAGGTGCTTTATTAGCATGACCGATGGGTACAATCAGTGTTGCCAAAGCAAATAAAAATAATAAAATTAACATGGAACAAAACAAGAAATAGAAGTAAAATAAAATCTACAGACATGTTACAGACATTTACAACAAAGACATATTATAAAATATTGACATATACTGTAGGCGGCTGGAGCATTATTGGGAGACAGATCAACTGAGTTCCCTCCTCCCTCTCCCAGTAGGATTGGGACCTGTTGTGGTTTTGGCAGGTGTGGGAACTCTGGGATTAGATTTCTGAATTTCGGGAAGAATGTTTCTCTAATCCCAGAGTATCTGTCACAGTGCAGTAGGAAGTGCACCTCTGTCTCTATTTCTCCCCGCTGGCAGTGGGAGCACAGCTTGTCCTCTCTGGGCAGCCAGGTCTGCCTGTGTCGCCCAGTTTCTATGGCCAGGTTGTGGTCAATGAGCCTGTACTTCGTCAGGGTCTGTTTCTGTTTGTTATTTTTTATTTTGGTCAAATATTCAGCTAGTGTGTATTGTCTGTTTAAGGTTCTGTAGCATTCCAGTTTATGTTGTGTTTGTGTGTGTCCCAGTGTGTGAGATATTGCTGTTTGATCTGTGCTGTGATGTGGTTGAGTCTGGGTTGTGGTGCTCTACCTCTCCCTCTCTGTGGGGCCAGCAGGGGGTGCTCACCCTGTGGTCTGTGTGGGTCCTTATGCACCAGTATAGTGATGGGGGACACGATCTGGCCCACCAGCGACGAGCAGGTTACCAGATCTAGACAACGGGGGCAACTCTTAGTCGTATGAGCTTAGTCACACATCGCAGCGATTAAAAAAACAAAACAAACATATTATGTCTGTTACTAACGACTTTTTTTTCCTACATTGAAAGTCTCTTTCCCGGGTGATTTTCTAGGGCTCTTCATTTCTCCTCAGTGTCTCATCACGGGCGGATTTGAAACAGACCACAGAACCTGCCGCTGCAGTGCTCTCGCTTAGGGGCTCTCATCCTGCATCACCTATCTTCCACAGGAGGGACGGAGCTGGATTTCTGTCTGGAAAATAAACTCCAGAGTGAGAGAGAGAGAGCAGAGAGGGGTAGGGAGAGGTAGAGAGAGGTAGAGCGGTAGAGAGGTAGAGAGAGGGAGAGAGGTGGAGGGCGAGGGAGAGGGAGAGAGGTGGAGAGAGAGAGGGTTAGGGAGAGAGGGAGAGGTAGAGAGAGGGAGAGATAGAGGTAGGGAGAGAGGTAGGGAGGGGAAAAGGGAGAGGTAGAGAGCGGGAGAGGTAGAGGTAGGTAGAGAGAGGGAGGAGGAGTACTAATTCAAGAAGGAGAAAATCCACAACACAACACAGGCGTCGGCATGCATAGGCTACAAAAGGAACAAGTAAAATGTTTCTTCCGGGCTGAAAAGAGAAGGAAGAAAAACACACCGTTGCGGCGCTATGCCACAAAGATGCCGAGCCGGTTGAGCACAGCAAACCCAACCTGTTCTCACAAGTTGCTTGCGCTTCAGGCGAAATAAAAGCTGCTGAGCTAAATGAGGAAAGCGGTAACTATTAGGACTGCTCACTGTTCCTCAGGCTGGGACAGGAGATCACACACTGTATTATTATTATTATTGAGAGACAGGCTCACTGTCTGTTCCCCAGGCTGGGACAAGAGATCACGCACTGTATTATTATTAATGAGAGACAAACTCACTGTCTGTTCCTCAGGCTGGGACAGTAGATCACACTGTATTATTATTATTGAGAGTCTGGCTCACTGTTCCCGAGGCTGGGACAGGAGATCCCACACTGTATTATTATTGAGAGACAGACTCACTGTCTTTTCCTCAGTCTGGGACAGGAGGTCACACACTGTATTATAATTATTGAGAGACAGACTCACTGTCTTTTCCTCAGTCTGGGACAGGTGGTCACACACTATATTATTATTGAGAGACAGGCTCACTGTCTGTACCTCAGGCTGGGACAGTAGATCACACTGTATTATTATTATTATTATTAATATTATTGAGAGTCTGGCTCACTGTTCCCCAGGCTGTGACAGGAGATCCCAAACTGTATTATTATTATTTCAAGACAGGCTCACTGTTTGTTCCTCAGGCTGGGACAGGAGATCCCACACTGAATTATTATTATTGAGAGACAGGCTTACTCTCTGTTCCTCAAGCTGAGACAGGACATCACATACTGTATTATTATTGATTGACAGGCTCACTGTTCCTCAGGCTGGGCAAGGAGATCACAAACTGTATTATTATTATTGAGAGACAGGCTCACTGTCTGTTCCTCAGAGTTGGACAGGAGATCCCACACTGAATTATTATTATAGAGAGACAGGCTCACTGTATGTTCCCCAGGCTGGGTCAGGAGCTCACACACTGTATTATTATTATTGAGAGACAGGCTCACTGTCTGTTCCCCAGCCTGGGACAGGAGATAACACTGTATTATTATTGAGAGACAAACTCACTGTCTGTTCCTCAGGCTGGGACAGTAGATCACACTGTATTATTATTATTATTATTGAGAGTCTGGTTCACTGTTCCCCAGGCTGGGACAGGAGATCCCACACTGTATTATTATTATTTAGAGACAAACTCACTGTCTTTTCCTCAGTCTGGGACAGGTGGTCACACACTGTATTATTATTGAGACAGGCTCACTGTCTGTTCCTCAGGCTGGAAGAGTAGATCACAGTATATTAGTATTATTATTGAGAGTCTGGCTCACTGTTCCCCAGGCTGGGACAAGAGATCCCACACTATATTATTATTATTGAGAGACATGCTCACTGTTTGTTCCTCAGGCTGGGACAGTAGATCACACTGTATTATTATTATTATTATTGAGAGTCTGGCTCACTGTTCCCCAGGCTGGGAAAGGAGATCCCACACTGTATTATTATTATTTAGAGACAAACTCACTGTCTTTTCCTCAGTCTGGGACAGGTGGTCACACACTGTATTATTATTGAGACAGGCTCAATGTCTGTTCCTCAGGCTGGGACAGGAGATCACACACTGTATTATTAGTATTGAGAGACAGGCTCTCTGTCTGTTCCTCAGGCTGGGACAAGAGATCACACACTGTATTATTATTATTGTGAGATAGGCTCACGGTCTTTTCCCCAGGCTGGGAGAGAAGATCACACTGTATTATTATTATTATTGAGAGTCTGGCTCACTGTTCCCCAGGCTGGGACAGGAGATCCAACACTGTAGTATTATTATTGAGAGACATGCTCACTGTTTGTTCCTCAGGCTGGGACAGGACATCCCACACTGGATTATTATTATTGAGAGACAGGATCACTGTCTGTTCCTCAGGGTAAGACAGGAGATCACATACTGTATTATTATTATTGAGAAAGGCTTACTGTCTGTTCCCCAGGCTGGAACAGGTGATCACACACTGTATTATTATTATTTAGAGACAGGCTCACTGTTCCTCAGGCTGGGACAGGAGATCAGACTGTATTATTAATATTGAGAGACAAGCTCACTGTTCCTCAGGCTGGGACAGGAGATGACACACTGTATTATTATTATTGAGAGACAGGCTCACTGTCTGTTCCTCAGGTTAGGGTAGGATATCACACACTGTATTATTAGTATTGAGAGACAGCCTCAGTGTTCCCCAGGCTGGGATAGGAGATCACACTCTGTATTATTATTATTGAGAGACAGGCTCTCTGTCTGTTCCTCAGGCTGGGACAAGAGATCACACACTGTATTATTATTATTATTGTGAGATAGGCTCACGGTCTTTTCCCCAGGCTGGGAGAGAAGATCACACTGTATTATTATTATTATTGAGAGTCTGGCTCACTGTTCCCCAGGCTGGGACAGGAGATCCAACACTGTAGTATTATTATTGAGAGACATGCTCACTGTTTGTTCCTCAGGCTGGGACAGGACATCCCACACTGGATTATTATTATTGAGAGACAGGATCACTGTCTGTTCCTCAGGGTAAGACAGGAGATCACATACTGTATTATTATTATTGAGAAAGGCTTACTGTCTGTTCCCCAGGCTGGAACAGGTGATCACACACTGTATTATTATTATAGAAAGACCTTCTCTTTCCTGACTGTTCCTTAGGCTGGGACAGCAGATCATAATCTGCTTTATTATTATTGAGAAACTGGCTCACTCCTGTCTGTTCCTCAAGTTGGGAAAGGAGATCACACACTGTATTATTATTATTGAGAGAGGCTTACTGTCTGTTCCCCAGGCTGGAACAGGTGATCATACACTGTATTATTATTATTTAGAGACAGGCTCACTGTTCCTCAGGCTGGGACAGGAGATCAGACTGTATTATTAATATTGAGAGACAAGCTCACTGTTCCTCAGGCACGGGACAGGAGATGACACACTGTATTATTATTGAGAGACAGGTTCACTGTCTGTTCCTCAGGCTGGGACAGGAGATCATACTGTATTATTATTATTGAGAAACAAGCTCACTGTTCCTCATGCTGGGACAGGAGATCACTGTATTATTATTATTGACAAATAAACTCACTGTTCCTCAGGCTGAGACAGTAGATCACACTGTATTATTATTATTGAGAGTCTGGTTCACTGTCCCCCAAGCTGGGACAGGAGGTCACACACTGTATTATTATTATTGAGAGACAGGCTCACTGTGTGTTCCTCAGACTGGGACAGTAGATCACACTGTATTATAATTATTGAGAGGCTGACTCACTGTTTCCCAGGCTGGGAAAGGTGATCACACACTGTATTATTATTATTGAGAGACAGGCTCACTGTCTGTTCCTCTGGCTGGGGCAGGGAATCACACACTGTATTATTAGTATTATTGAGAGACAGGCTCGCTGTCTGCTCCTCAGGCTGGGAGAGGAGATCACACACTGTTGTAGTGTGCTCTCACGAGGCACCAGTTCTGTAGGGGTTTGGGCATTTACTGGGACAATTATTAATTGTAGCAATAAATCACAAAATTGATTCTTTTAATGGTATTAGAATTCAACCATGCGATATAACTCAAACAAAGCACACACAGGTACTAATACACGAGGATACATTTATTAAGATATAAAATATGCATGCAAACCTAACAGATCTTATCATAAGGGTTATCAGAATACAAAAGATATAAATTCATTCAGTTACAAAGAGTTACACATATCAAGAGGACATAAGTTCGGTATATCATTCATTTAGACCGTTTCGTAATTGAACTTGTTTACAACTTCTACATTAGATACTCAAAACAAGTACATAACCCTTAGGAATTAAATTGATATCAACTGGTTGGGAGCAGTAATGCCTTCATGCACTCTTGTACCAAACGCACGTTCCTTCTGTACACGGAGCCGATCATTTGCAATTTTGCTGTGCCGACAGACCAGGACGAGCTCTGTCGGCTCAAAAGCAGCGCAGGACCTGCAAGAGTAACAGATAGATTAGCATCCAGCGGGGGCCTCTTAGTGAGCCCAAGATCTCATCAAGAATCGGCTCCAGCAAACGGGGTTGGGCGCATTGTTCCATTCTCCGCCCACTCTCGGTGTAAACAAGTCCCTCCTGGTCTCTGCTTGAAATGCACTTTCCTGCGTTTGCTTTGGTGTAACTGGCTTTCCCTGCATGGGCGAATGTGAAGAAGATCCTTAGTAAGTCATTGAAGAAAACCTAGAAGAGGTCGGAGTGGCCTCTGTCGTTCATCAACGATCCAGTCAGGCAGTACTCCTCTGTAAAGCGCCGTTCGTTCACATCGATTGGCTTTTTTTTGCCTTCATTCGTGCAAGTAGTAAAAGCAGACGCCCCTATTCTGCCGTGACCCGGATTCGAACTGGGGTTGTTGCGGCCACAACGCAAAGTACTGACCACTATACGATCACAGCAAGTTACCGAGACACACGTGACAGGGCGGAAAGGGCTGTGCTCTCTTCGTGTGACATAATTCGGAAAAGTCCTGACGTTGCATTTCAACTGAGCCCCTGTATACATCGACCCTTCGACACTCTGAGTGACAACTCTCTTGCGTGTTTTCTCATATTTATGTAGTTTGCTTGCATGATGCCGGGAACAGCATGGTTGTTCGCTGCCATATAGTCTAGCGGTTAGGGTTCCTGGTTTTCACCCAGGCGGTTCGACTCGGTTTTGCCTCCTGCTTTCCAAAAGATCAGCACCGTGTACGAAAGAGCCGCATTAAAACTACTCGAACGTGCAAAACGTGCGAGAAGAGGGGGCGCTTGTTTCCAACCGAAACTTCTCGCGTGTGAGACGAGCTGATCATCGCTGTGGGAGGGTTACTCTGGTAGACAGGGCTGACCTTCGGCAATAGGATTTATAGTCTCCAAGATGATATTTGCACTTTCTGGAGAGGCGATTTTCTCCACTTCAGTAGCCCGATTTCGTCGATTGCGTGGAGAGGGCTGTAGAATGTGGCGCCGCCTTTCCTGCTCCGTCCATGACAAGCATGCTGGTCTCTGGAGAGAGAGCACGGTCCATCAGCGCACTCCAATAAAGGCACTGGAAGCAGCTAAATCGCATTGGCGAAGCTCAGCGCTGGGCCGCTGGGCACGTCTTACCACCGTTTCCGTAGTGTAGTGCTTATCACGTTCGCCTCACACGTGAAAGGTTCCTGGTTCGAAACCGGGCGGAAACAGACATCTTTTGTCGCCAGGCACAAAAGGGGATTGGGGATTCGCCTAGCGCTGTAATCGAACAGACCCACTCACCTCTTAGTGTGGCGGGATCTGCACAGTGCATGTTGCAGCCTATCCTGCTTTCACTTCAATGCGCGTCCTGATGTACCCCGGTCTCCCGCGTGACAGGTGGGGACAGGTGACAGGTTCTATACTAACGAGGAAGACATCGCTCTCTCCGACCCCCGGCATCGTGTCCCGACCCACCGTGCTGGAAGCCGACGCGTGCTGTAATCCCTTTACGGAGCAGAAATGACAACCGAGGAGCCGAGAGATCATTTCAGCATTTCGCGTCTGAACGGAAAACACAAACGACCAACTCGGAATGACTTGCCTTTGATGCTTTTCAAAGCGTTCTTTGTGCACGATGACTGCGCCGCCTAGCAGATACAAAGGGGTTGTACAACTTTGAACTAGCAAATGGAAGAGGGCTAAGCCCCCTCTCTTTTAGCCCAGGTTCGATCTGTCTCCCAGAATCACCAGGGCGCACGCACACACACACACCCGTGCCGTTGAAGTGCTCTGCTTCATTTCTAAGTGCAACTCAACATTCACTCCTACCCCGAGTGCAGAAAAGACAGCATCCACAGCAACAACAGCTCAGGTCTCTGCACAGGAGCTAAGCTGCCCTCATCTCCTCTGCTTTGTGGCTCCTGCGGAGTGGAGTCCTGCCTGGAGCCGTGTTTGCAGGCAGCGGCTCCCCGCGCCCTGTCTGGGCGTCGTGTCCAAGAGCTCCTGGGAGGAAGAGAGAGCCCTCCCACTCGGGGGCTTTTCCACGGTCTGTGTGAGGAGGGGCGGGTGTGTCCAGTAGCTTATCGAGCGGAAGCCTGGGGCGGCGGAGAGCTGTGATCGTGCAGACCTTGAGGTGTCACCTCTTTGTCTGCTTTCCCGCCCCCCCTCCGCCCAAGCTCTGCTCCAAAGTAGCCCGGCAACCCCTCACACCTGCACGTGTCACAACCTAAGGTGCGGTCATGAGACACCCATGGCGTGTCGTTCTGTTCTTGCTAATTGTTTCCTGCCCGTCGCAGGCAGGAGTCCATGCGAGGAAGATGCGCTGGACAGAGCTCAGAGGGCGCAGCTGGGTGGCTTTCCTTCTGAGTGACGTTCCTGCAACACTCTCCCGCTACTCTTGGTGCGCTCATGCCACAACACAGGAAGGCTGGAGCAGGTGGCTGTGGGCTTTGCGCACTGCCGAAATAGCTCAGTTGGGAGAGCGTTAGACTGAAGTTCTAAAGGTCCCTGGTTCGATCCCGGGTTTCGGCATTTTGTTTCATCGCGCCCTTTGTTCCTCTCTCCAGCGCCACCTGCCTAAAGTGACGTGTCCCTTTCTCAGCCCGAAACGCAAGCGAGACACCAGCAGCAGTCCCTACAGGTTTCCGTAGTGTAGCGGCTATCACGTTCGCCTAACACGCGAAAGGTCCCCGGTTCGAGACCGGGCGGAAACAGCCTCGTTTTGCACGCTCCTGTACTTCACAGAGGTCTTGAGCGACCGGTCATTTGTTCCCAATGTATTTCCGGTGCCTTCGTGCACTCTTGTACCAAACGCACGTTCCTTCTGTACGCGGAGCCGATCATTTGCAATTGGGCTGTGCCGACAGACCAGGTCGAGCTCTGTCGGCTCAAAAGCAGCGCAGGACCTGCAAGAACAACAGAAAGATTAGCATCCAGCGGGGGCCTCTTAGTGAGCCCAAGAGCTCATCAAGAATCGGCTCCAGCAACAGGGCTGGGCGCATTGTTCCATTCTCCGCCCACTCTCGGTGTAAACAAGTCCCTCCTGGTCTCTGCTTGAAATGCACTTTCCTGCGTTTGCTTTGGTGTAACTGGCTTCCCCTGCATGGGCGAATGTGAAGAAGATCCTTAGTAAGTCATTGAAGAAAACCGAGAAGAGGTCGGAGTGGCCTCTGTCGTTCATCAACGATCCAGTCAGGCAGTACCCCTCTGTAAAGCGCCGTTCGTTCACGTCGATTGGCTTTTTTTTGCCTTCATTCGTGCGAGTAGTAAAAGCAGACGCCCCTATTCTGCCGTGACCCGGATTCGAACCGGGGTCGTTGCGGCCACAACGCAAAGTACTGACCACTATACGATCACAGCGAGTTACCGAGACACACGCGGCAGGGCGGAAAGGGCTGTGCTCTCTTCGTGTGACATAATTCGGAAAAGTCCTGACGTTGCATTTCAACTGATCCCCAGAATACATCGACCCTTCGACACTCTGAGTGACAACTCTCTTGCGTGTTTTCTCATATTTATGTAGTTTGCTTGGTGGCGCAGTCGTCGTGCACAAAGAAGGCTTTGAAAAGCGTCAAAAGCAAGTCATTCCAAGTTGGTCGTTTGTGTTTTCCGTTCAGACGCGAAATGCTGAAATAATCTCTCGGCTCCTCGGTTGTCATTTCTGCTACATAGAGGAATCACAGCACGCGTGTTAAAAGAAGACTGTGATATTCGGTGCGTCTTGGATTAGACGAGATTAAAGAGTGAGTAGTTTTGTTTTTCTTTGATGTAATGGGACCAATGAAGAATGTGGCATTCAGACTAATGTGGAGTATTTGTTTCCTTAGGGAAATTGCCACTACCATATACTGGGGCATTAGGACCCATATGGACCGCAGGGTGAGCGCCCAGCGACAGAAACCAGACGGTACAGTGTGTCGGGCTCGGCCGCGAGCAGGACAATGACTTCACTGAAATGTTTAACTGATAAAACCCAAATGAACCAAACCTGTATAAATTAGTGGTGGAAAGGAGTCTTTTTATATAGCAAAAGGTCTCTGATCCTTTGGTAAGAACGATGGGTATATAACCCATTGTCCTCAATATTAGAAATGAATCCTTGAGCACTGCTGTTGTACCAACGGTCCATAAAAGCCTAACATTACCCTTTCTTGCATAAATTGTAGAACATGCCGTCACATTTCAGTTGCACCTCAGTAGCAGTCTGATCTATCATCACCCTACTCCCCACCTCAGAACCTTCACTCTTCTAATTCTGGTCTCCTAACTGTCCCCCAAGCCCGTCTACACTGTATGAGTGACAAGGCCTTCTCCTGTTATGCCCCCAAGCTCTGGAACTCTCTCCCCAAGGATACCAGAGTCACCTTCCCTAAACTCCTTCAAATTCAGACTCAACACCTTGTTCCGTAGAAGAGCCTTTACTGAACTGGTTCCATTCTTTAGCCCTCTGCTTCTACTTTCCTTAGTACCACCATCCATGGTCTCCTCTGTCTATTGGAATTGTTTTATCCTGTGTATTCTTATTGTAATTAAGACAAGTGCTTTGAGAAGCCACCTTTGGAACCATTATATAAAATAGTTTATCCTAAATCCTTGAAACTTTAATAGGGCAGGGCAGTAGGGCTAAAAATTAACAGTGTTAGTGGGCCAGCAGGATTTGTGCAAATTATAGGTAGTCACAACGGGAGACTAGGATTCACTTGAAATTCATGACATGGGACACTGAAACAGTGGAGAGGCTTTGTGTAGTAAGGGTTCAGTCTCAATCTACGCAGTCTGTGCTGCTGGTAGAGGTGGTTGTGAACACTTGTCTTCCGGATCAAGTACTGGGATCTCCAGTTTCAATCCTAATACTTCCCGTGACTGTCCAATACTGTGAAACCAACACCCATAAGACAAGACCTCCAAGATTCTAACTGTACCTTTATTCACTGATGTTTGGGCACCAGAATTGTTCCACTGCTAAGGAAGGGAAGGCCTACTTTACACCAAGCCCCTGTTGACAATCCCTTCCTTGTGTTTCTTTTAGTCAGTTTGTGCAGCCTAGAATAGGACCTCAGATCTCACTCTTACTGGGCACTACAGTAGCAACTCACACTCCATAAGCACTACCCCTCTAGGAAACAGGAGGACTGCCAGTATATTGAACACCTCTGTCTCTCCCCCAGTAAAAAAAAGTCACAATGACCTGCCCAAGGAATAGTGCGGCTATCTTCCCCCAGTACAACGCTTTATTACTCCAGCCATTTTCAGTCCTCATTGGCAGCAATACGGGAAGCATTCTTGAAAGGGGAACCCCCACAAATACTTCCCTTGAATTCCTCCACCCCATTCAAACCTATAAACCATAAAGAAACAAGGGTAGGCAGAAGGGTCTTTCACAGCTTTATTGAGATGTTGCCATTACAAGGCAAGTGGAGGCAGGAGAGTCACAAGGGCCAGGCTGGAGCCTTCATTCAGGCACCTGGGGAGGAAGAAGGAGAACAATCCAGCTGAACTGCAGGACACGCACCCCTACAGGAGCTCCTCCTGCCAGACCCTACCTGTCCACTGGCCAACATCTCCAAAGTCCTCTGCTCCCTCCACATCCTCACTGGTGCTCTCAGCATCTTCACTGGAGCTCTGCTGTAGGTGCAGGACTTGGTCCCTGGTGTTGCTTTAGCAGGAGCCACAGCCATGACACAGTGCATGTACAGCTCAGTCACTTCATGCTGCAAGAGGGAAGGTCACAGCATTAAGGGATCAAGGCCAATAGAGGGACAGAGAAGGACCTTCTGCCATCAGTGAAGGCAAGCTGGCAGCTCTAGGCACTACAGCTGCCACAGTCTAGTTCACATCTAGATCATGAATGAAAAAGCAGACAATGGATCAGTAGAGCAAGAAGGCTGAGCAGCCTTTGAGAGCAGCACCTTCCTGGACAGCTTCTTCTGGAAGAGGAAGGCATCAATCGTGAAGCGGAGCACATCCTTCTGCTTGGAGGGGACAAACCTGGACAGGCAGCCATCTGCCTTGCTGTCCACCATGCACCTGGGGACAAGGACAAGGATGAACCCCTGCAGGCTCTCAGGGCCCCTGCCCACCTCCCCTCCCAGAAGGGGCCGTACCCCAAGTTGTCGATCACAGGGAAACGGGGCTGGGAGTGCTGGTCCGGTTTCTCTGTTACGTAACACGAGTGGATGTACAGCCTCTGCTCCACTGTGGCAAAGTAGGCAGTGGCCTGGAAGTACATGGGCTGACCCAGGAAGTACTCATCCTTAGGAGAGAGCCGGACCCAGTGGGCTGGAGAGAGAGAGGCAGCATTACACCTGTACACAGCACCCCCTGCAGGCAGGAGGAGCCACTCACTCAAGGAGCTTACAGTTGGTGGTGAGCAGCACAAAGCTGTGCTTGTTCTTTAGGTCCTTGAAGAAGGTCCTTCTCCTGGCCCACGTGGGGACATAGCCAACCTTGTAGGAGTAGTGGAACCTGCAGGACAGAGGGGATGAGGGGCTTCTGGACACTTTCCCAGCGGCTTCTCAGCAGCAGCAGAGCCCTGCCTACCTGTTGTAGGAGCACTTGACCGGCACAGAGAAGGGAATGAAGCGATGCACAGGTGCACTGGAGGAGGGCGGGGCATAGCGGAGAGTGTTGGAGTACACCAGGCGGCCCTGGACAACCTGCAAGGTCACAGAGGAAGGGGTATTCCCAGGAAAGGCAACCCTGACACTAGCCCTACAGCTCACATCGATACACTGCCTGTAGAGGAAGACCCGCTTACCGATCGCTCGGTACCGCACTCGTGAAGCCCGTAGATGAAGTAGAAGTAACGGCCTGTGGTTCGGCTGACGCTGCAGTTGCCCAAGGTCACCTCCGATGGCCGACAGCTGAAGCCGAACAGGAGCCGACTGACCCTCACGTTCATCCTGCTGGAGTCGCACCACACGGCCACTCCTCGGGTGCCCCCGATGGCCGGGCGAGCCGGCTGCCGCCCTCGCTGGGGAGGAAACAGGACGCTCTTGATGCCCGAGAGTCCCAGCCAGCCGGCCCGGCGGAGATCAATGCGGGGAGCCCGGCCCCTGTGCACAGGCACAGCACAAAGAGAAACGAGCGCATCGCCAAATTAACGTCCCGCTAAATTGCTACAGGAGTAAAATAAGTAAACCACCAAACTGTGTTGAAGCAAGAAAGCATAAAGTGTGAACGCGGTGACTAGGTTTTTATACTGGCAGGACCTTCTACCACACACATGGTCACACTACCGCTCAATCAACACAATCAATTACACACAGAGACTCTTGTTCTCAGCGTCTAATTAGAACCTGCTTCCAGTCTGAGGCGGGACTCCGGGAAGCCGCCTGAACACTTTCCCGTGTGTATCCGACCTCAGCGGAGGAGTTCCACGCAATTTAGACAGAATTAAATCACCCACACGTGTAGATTTGGCTCAGATGAATTTATTGTTCAATTAGTTTCTAATTTACGAGGACAGTGTGTTAAACTCACTGTCAGACAGAGTACGGAACATGCGACACGTCCGTCCACACTTTACTTTATCAAGGGGGCTGTTCTATCAACATGTAACGCAATTAAAATAAGTTTACTATTTTTCATTTTTGCATGTCATATTAAAATGTGTAATACAAGCATTTCTTTGCTTCCCAGTAAAGAAATACTGATCAGCTTTTGACATGATCTGATAATAATTTGTCTGATTTTTCAGATTGCTTTTGCTTCGCAGCACTGAGAACCTATGGAAGCCCGTTTCCGCCAGGGAGTAAAAAATAAAACTATGGTATCTCAGAATTGCGACTTAGAAACTCAGAATTCCGAATTTATATCTCGTAATTGCGACTTAAACACTCAGAATTCTGACTTTATATCTCACATTTGCGACTTCGAAATAGCCCATATTTCATTGTCTGTCCTTTTATTATTGTAATGGATTCAGGTTCTAGGGCTTGTGCCCTCGCCGCTTCTGTATCTTATTTCATATTCTGTGTCTGTTTTTGTATTTCTGGTGTTTAAATATTTTTTTTAAAAGCCGCTATTCCATCCGGATTTTTATCAAGTCTTCAGGCCTATAGATCCTATGATCATTGTGTTTTCTTTCTTTTTTTTCAGCATTGAATAAACCTATTACTTGTTCCTTTGCAACATACAATTTGTACGATCTGGTTGCAGTGTGGTGATGGCACCGCCCTCCCCTGCGCATAACAGGGATGCTGGCCGCCGGGGCTAAAGAAAGTGTTCTTAAGCTCAGCTGGCAAGACCTGGGTTCGAGCCAATGCAGTGAGGCACGAACTAGGGTGGGAGTGGCGAGGGCACAAGCCCTTAGAACCTGAATCCATTACAATAACGAAAGGACAGACAATGAAATATGGGCTATTTCGAAATCGCGAATGTGAGATAGAAAGTCAAAATTACGAGATATAAAGTCGCAATTCTGAGTTTTTAATTTGAAATTCTGAGATATAAAGTTGGAATTCTGAGTTACTAAGTCGGAATCCTGAGATACCATAGCGCGTTTTATTTTTACTCCCTGGCGGAAACGGGCATCCATACATTTCAATTAGTCTGATCAGTGTAGGACAAGTTAATGTAGAATTATTACTTTGTCTCTTTTTCGTATATAAATGAATGTCTCTGACAACTTAATGTTAGTTTTTAATTTAGTTTTAGTTTTACGATGTAGGTCAAACGTTGACATATGCACGAGTATAGGAAATGTCTCCCTCCTGATTCAGCTCATGCTCCATAGGAGAGAAGTGATTCCTCCTGCTTCTCGTACAACTATATCAGAACAGAAGCCCGTGTCACCCAGCTCTGATTCAAGAGCGACTCATATCTTTAGCCCCTTTTTTTATTCGTGATCCTAATTTTCTTTAGTTATGATCAATATTGAACTTTTTCTAAATAAAACGACAAAAATCAAACATGCAGGCAGACATTTTAAAAAGTATAACGAGTTGACAGGGTGCCCCTTTGGAATAGTTGTCAGAAAATGTGAGAAAAGTAAACTTACATTACAAGCTCTCACACACAGCATTAGAGATTGGAATCTGACTGTAAAAAAAAAACTACCCGTCTCCCCAGCATTTAACGGTGCTGTTGTTTTTATTTTACATATTGTTAGCATTTTAATAAATTGTTAAAAGCGGAGCTGCCAGCACACTTACAAGTATCCTTGTGAAGCAGTCAGTGAATATGAGTCTGGTGTTAGCGTACAGGGCCAACTCCTCAGTTAACACTCAGTTCAGCAGTCACTGGTGATTAAACTGCTAGCACAACTGGTCTATACTTATATTGTTAATAATATAATCTTAATAATATTATTAACCTTAGGGGTGCCTGTCTGGACTCAGAGGGAATCTTGCTGGCACAATATCGTCGCTTAGCTCACCTTGTTCCGTTTAGGGACTTTGCCTCGCCCCAGGGGGAAAGCTCCCTGGTTTAGAGACCCGCCCAGAGCTCAGAGGAACCACGTCTTGTCTTGGTTTCAAAACCAAGCTCAGAGGAATCATGTCTTGTCTCGGTTAAGGTATTTTTACCCTGAATCTCAGAGGCGTGTCCTTACTCTTTTCCCTATAAATGATTCTTTATATTCTCTGTATGTTTCCGGTCCTTCCTTTTCGGTAACCTAATTGTGTGGTAACATAAAAAATATACTCACCCTGTGTGCTGTCTGGGAATTACCGAAGACTTGGAGAATCCTGTCGACTACGCCAACTGTTGTGGGAAATTCTTCATCAGAGGAGAAGGACACAGTCTTGTGCAGATTCAGTTTTATTGAGCTCAATAAGTCTGACAATGCGTGCTGGGTCTGCCCCACAAAACAGACAAACCGCAAGGGTTTCCCAATTCTTATATACAGTCAGAAGAAAGTTTGTTTCACCACCTGAGTGCTTGTCCTGTTCTTTGATATCTAATTACTTCTTGTCCTACTCTTTCTTGCTCTAGGTTCTGTCCTTTGATATGCAGCAGACATTGGTGTGATTTATCCTGTTTGTGGGTGTTGTTCCTGTTTTTTATTATGTAGCATTAAGCCACTGGGGCTGCTAAAGCAGGTCAGCTTTATGGCATCTTAGTTTAACTTATGTTTGAGGCTAGATTAACAGACCCCATCAACACCTCTCACAGTGTGCTTAAGTGGTGATACTGTGATGCTGGATAAGTGAGATATATACACATGTCCCACTTCAGTTACAATGGACTTCACTGGGCTCCTAGGAAGATTCAAAGCTTTGCCAATCTTTTTATAACCTTCTCCAGCTTTTCTCCTCCTAACAACTTTATCTCAAAGCTCCACAGGCAGCTCCTTGGTCCTCATGACAGCAGGACTGATCTGATCTGCTGTTTTAGTTGTGAGACCTCACAGTCAGTGATATTTATTGTGCAATTTATCGAGCAAGTGAACACCGGTGAACTTGAAAGGAACACAGGTGTACCTTGTTAACATAATTTAGTATGACCTCTCAAGATAATTGACCCAAATTAGGTTGTTAAAACAAAGGGAGTGAATACTTATCAATTAAGTAATTTTCCATTTTTATTTAATAGATTACTTCAGAACTATAAATATTTAATTTCATTTTAACATTATAAACAATGGGGCATGAATACTTTCTGAAGGCACTGTATATATTGCTTGTCTTGTTTAAAAAATAGTTGCATTGAAAAAAATGACTATTATAGAAATATTGCTAATTCATACGATATCTTGTTCTTTATTATTTACCCTTTATTGTATAAATATTTCTTGTATTTGATATATATCCTCTCTGGGGAAAATACACTTTAGATTGTGCAACAAAGACTTTGAGCTTTTGTTTGTAGAATTTAATCAGATGTGTGACTTTTTTTCCTAAAGAGTGACAGTTAAGGATCTTAATCTGTTTTATACACATTCTGTGTATAACATGGTAAGTTAAAAGCTGTTACACAATTACAAGCTTATCCAATGAGAACAGTCTTAATTGGAAAATTAAACAGGACTAAAATTAACATTCCAAGACTATAAGGAATCCAATTCAATTGACAATGAAATTTATTCAATTTAGACCTCATTCATTTTAAAATTGAATAAAACTAAAAACATTTTATTATACACATAAATTAAACTCTGTGACAGGAGCTATTTCTATTTTAGTCAATCGTAAATAAGAGTATAGTCATAATTTAATTGACCAGATGAACTCAAAAGTGGGTGAGTACAAAGTGACTGTGACTAATAGATATTTTATTAAAGTAAAGGTTTGTTCCATGCTGAAAAGAGAAGAAAATAAATGTTTCGGCTGTGGAGCCTTCTTCGGATGTCACATGCCTACTTGCACTGAAAGACATTTTAGTTTACTTGACTGACAACTGACCTGCTGACTAGATTGGTGTTTTTAAGTCACCTGACTGGAAAAAAACCCACTCTTAACTGCAGCGGAATGGTCTCTCTCCTGTGTGAATGCGCTGGTGCATTTTTAAGTCATGTGACTGAATAAAACTCTTCCCACACTGACTGCACCTGAATGGTTACTCTCCTATGTGAATGTGCTGGTGTGATTGCAAGTGGCTTATCTGACTAAAACTCTTCCCTCGCTGACTTCAGCTGAATGGTCTCTCTCCTGTGTGAATGCGCTGGTGGGCTATTAAGCTACTTGACTGTCTAAAACTCTTCCCACACTGACTGCAGCTGAATGGTTTCTCTCCTGTGTGAATGCGCTGGTGGGTTTTTAAGTCACAAGACCGAATAAAACTCTTCCCACACTGACTGCAGCTGAATGGTCTCTCTCCTGTGTGAATGCGCTGGTGGGCTATTAAGCTACTTGACTGACTTAAATTCTTCCCACACTGACTGCAGCTGAATGGTCTCTCTCCTGTGTGAATGCGCTGGTGGGGTTTTAAATCACCTGACCGAATAAAACTCTTCCCACACTGACTGCAGCTGAATGGTCTCTCTCCTGTGTGAATGCGCTGGTGGGCTATTAAGCTACTTGACCGACTAAAACTCTTCCCACACTGACTGCAGCTGAATGGTCTCTCTCCTGTGTGAATGCGCTGGTGCCTTTTTAAGTCATATGATTGAATAAAACTCTTCCCACACTGACTGCAGCTGAAAGGTCTCTCTCCCGTGTGAATGCGCTGGTGGTTTATTAAGTTACGTGACCGACTAAAACTCTTCCCACACTGACTGCAGCTGAAAGGTCTCTCTCCTGTGTGAAGGTGCTGGTAGGGTTTTGAAATGCTAGACTGACAGAAACGCTGCTCCTCCCTGTGCCATAATGGCAGTTTGTCCACTCCATCTGAGCAAGGCCTTGACTGATCTTTCCTCATCCTCTGATTGTGCTGGGGTCTCTTACTCTGAAAATGCTCCATGGAATGATCTTGCTCTGTGTGCTGAAACTGAGATTTGTTTTCTCCACCTTGTCCCTCAGTGTGCTGCTCAGCAGTGTGAATCATCTGGGGCTCCTTCTCCAGCTCTCTGAGACTAAAACCATCCAGTTCATTCAGTTGTTCCTCTCTTTGCCGAAGAACAGACATACTCTCCAGTTCATTAAAACTTTCAACAATTTTCTCAGTAACCAGATCATTAAACCTGTGTGTAAAGTCATCAGATACTAAGGGATCATATGGTTGTTTGAGACTCTGCAATGACAGTCTCTCCACTTGAACAGAACAAGGTCTAATGATTATCAAGCCCTGTAGGAGCTGCTGTTGCTCCTCCCTGTACTGACTCTTCTCAGTGTGCTGTGACTCAGTATTGTTCTCTTCACCAGGTACATCAGTCGTCTGCTCTGCAGGGTCAATCAACTGGGGATCCATGTCCTGCTCTGTAAGATTAAACTCACACAGTTCTTCTTTGTGCTCTTGTACAGAGAAACAGCCTAGTTCATTACAAACCTGCGTAATATTGTTTGAGTACAGATTATTCATCTTATCTGTAAAATCATCACATACTAAGAGTCCAGGTGTCCCACTCTCAGACTCCATCTTCATCATGGGCACAGAGTTCAGAACCTCAACAATCTGTCTGCTCTCTGTGTGCTGCTCACTGAGAGTCTTTTTCCCTTCTGGAGCAGTGAGCTCTGTCTCCTGCATCAGACTGGAGCCCCACTCCTCCGCACTATGCTTCTGTTCAAGAGCAGCCCTTTCCCCAGCCTCAAAGAGAGCACTGGCCTCTGAGCCTGTAAACACAGAACAAGATAAAATCTTTATAATAATAATAAAAAACTTTATTTTATATAGCACCTTTAAAGGTGGCTTCTCAAAGCATTTTACAGAATGCCAACAACAAAAAATACACAAAATAAGCACGATTAGAACACACAGTTAGAGGAGACACTAGATGGTGGTACTAAATACAGTAGGAGCAGAGGGGTAAAGAACAGTTCAATGAAGGGCCTTCTAAAGAAGAAGGTTTTGAATCTGGATTTGAAGGAGTTTAGAGAAGGTGACTCTCTGATATCCTTGGGGAGTTCCAGAGCTTGGGGGCATAACAGGAGAAGGCCATGTCACCCATTGATTATAGACGGACTGGGGGACAGATAGGAGAACACAATTAGAAGAGTGAAGGTTGTGACGTGGGGAGTAGGGTGATAAACCAGACAGGTACTGAGGTGCCAAGCCATGGAGAGCCTTATAGGTGAGCAGGAGGATTGTTAAGTCGACATGCAACTTGACAGGAAGCCAGTGCAAGGACTCAGGATAGGAATAATGTGAACACTTCTTCTAGACCTGGTCAGGATTCTGGCTGCTGAATTATGGACATACTGGAGTTTGTTCAATGTGGATTTAGAATCCCCAGAGAGTACAGCATTACAGTAGTCGATTCAAGATTAGACAACACTTTTCAGCCACAGTTAGTGATAACATAGGGCGTAGTGGAGCAATATTTTTGCTGCACATATGGGTCAAACGTCAAATAGCATCCCTAAGTTTTTCAATATAGACTGAAGCTCAAGTATAAGATTATCTACAGATAGAGTTACAGCATTGGTTTTACAAAGTTGATGGGTGGTGCCAATAAGCATGACTTCAGTCTTGTCACAGTTAAGATGAAGGACATTTTGAGTCATCCAAGATTTTATATGGGAGATGCAACTAAATAGAATAGAGACAGACACATCAGCGTCAGGTTTGGTATGGATGTATATTTGAGTATCATCAGCATAGTAGTGATAGCTGAGGCCATGTGATCTAAAAAGCTTTAAACTACACACATGCGTACTAGTACACTGACAATCAATTTGGGTTGTTTAAACATAGCGGAATAAATGGGTATAAGGGGGTGTTCTGATTTAGCTTTGTCAAAAACCTAACTACCATCTAAAAAGAAAGTCTACTGTAATAATATCACAATCACGTTACATTTACTTTAACAGTGCACTGAGAGAGAGAGGGGTTAATACAGACACATTGACTGGACACTACAGTACATTAACACTACAGTGAGAGAGAGGGCTTTATACAGACACGGACAAACTGGAAATAAAAGCATATTAACACTGCATTGACAGAGGGGGGTAAATACAGACACTGGACATAACAGTACATTAACAATGCACTGAGAGAGAGAGGTGGGTTAACAGACAAATTGACTGCACACTACAGTACATTAACACCACACTGAGACAGAGGGGTAAATACAGACAATGATTGGACATAACAGTACATTAACACTGCACTGAGAGAGAGGTGTTAATAGATACATACTGACTGGACACTGCAGCATATTAGCACTGCACTGAAAGGGGTTTATACAGACATGCTGACTGGACAGTATAGTACATTAACACTACACTGAGACAGAGGCATTTATACAGACCGTACATTAACAGTGCTCAGAGAGAGGGGGGTAAATGCAGACAGACTGACTGGACACTATAGTACATTAACATTGTACTGAGAGAGATAGAGGGATAAATACAAACACACTGACTTGACACTACAGGACATTAACACTGCATTGAGAAAGAGAGGAATTAATACAGACACACTGACCACACATTACAGTAGTTTAAAACTGCACAGAGAGAGGCAGGTTAATACATACATACAGACTTAACACTACAATGCATTAACACTGCACTGAGAGAGGGGTGAACACAGATACATTGACTGGACACTACAGCATATAAACACTGCACTGAGAGAGAGAGGGGTTGATTCACACACACTTACTGCACAGTACAGTACATAAACAATGCACTTAGAGAGAGAGAGGTTAATACAGACACACCGGATTAATATTCCAGAGGAGTTAATACAGACAGACCCTGGAGGACGGTAATATCTAAACCAATCAAAATAATTTTTATTTACACAATCATTAGTATAAATAAAAAAATCTAGACCGATACAACGTGAATACAATATTTATAAATGGTGTCTCCTAATGACGTTGGATTACAAATTGATTCAGTGGAACAATTGTTGAATGTGAACGAGGGGTTTTCAGCACCGTAACCGGACAAAACAGTTCAGTTTCCAGTAAAGAATCCCGTTGCTACATCACACATGTCTTTCCCACGTCACTCTGCATCTCTCAAAGTTTATTTGATGACAGTTTGATACCTTGTTACTTTGTTAGATACTTTGTTAGAATGCGTACTGAGAATGAGAATGAGAATGTTCACTATTGTGAGATGTTTTCTTTAAAATAAAGTTTGTTATTTAAAAAATCTCACCAGTGAGTTAGTTATATACAGTGGTTTTTAACACACACACTCTGACTTCATACAAGTCACCACACTGACCTGACAACATTTCTTCTTTTATTTCTGCAGTGACTTCACAGGGAAGCGTCTGGGTACCCTGATCTGTCCGACCCTGATCTCCTCTTGCTCCCGAATCCTTCTCCCACAGCTGAAATCTCCACTTCAGGCATTCGTTTTCCTTCTTTAGCTGCGCCATTTCACTCCCGACACTGTCCTCCACACACTGCGTGATTTTAAACACGGCCCGTCTCACCAGAATCTGGGAGACGCTGAGGAGTTTGTCTTGAAACTCGTCCTCAGAGTCAGAAATTCTGTTTCGGAAAACTTCTGAAACTTCATACACGATCGATTTGAGCAAAACCTGCATGAAAGAGTCAAGCTGGGTTTGCAGATTTAACAAGCACTCCGCCATCCTTCTTCAGAGTCGGTCAGAAACAAAGGCTCACTTCCGAAGTTTAAACAGAATAGCTTCTTTATTTTTATTCTTCACAGATCCTGCTCTGTTCAAGCATAAACACAGCCGACGAGACGTTACGTATTCAGAACCTGAAGTCATTTAAAAAATAATAATGAATAATGATAAGAAAATGATTCAGTCACCCACACGTTGGTGAAATACACGCAGTGTCGCGCAGTATGATGACGTCATTCCTTAGCGCGGATGCGGCTTCAAGACAACCGAGAAGCGGAGCTGAGAAAGAGGAGTTCCTGCAGCCGGATATAAACTTCACTGCACCTCCTAGCGCCACCTAGTCAAGAGGAGTGAATCGCCTGCGACCTTCGCCGTTCGTAACGGAACAGATACATTTTTTTGCCCTTTCACATCCCTCCTCCCCAGCGAAAACGTCTCAAGCGGATTTTTGTTCTACATCTCCCTATGCAGGTTTTTGGTTAAAGAAAAAAAATGCTGTCGTTTTCTTGCCAACTGGCAGTATTTCTCCTGCACCGATAAGCAAGATTTCTATTTCATATTTCACAAATTGTTTGAATTTCTCGAAAAACAAGTGGTTCCAAGATAGGAAATAAATACTGTACTTGCATTTAACAAAATCAAGCCCTATGTGATTGTCCTTAATGATACATTCTGTATGACAAGACAGGAAAAAAGGCACCTCAGGATTTTGGACACAGGATCTCATTTACTTTTTAACAGTTTCAATAAGACCGATGAAAATTGTTGCCCTGCTTTTTGTCGTAAATACACAAGCTCTTTACGTCATGGGTCAGAAATAAACTGCATGAAATTAGCTAAAGCAACAAAAAGCAAGCGCCACAAAGAGGACAAACATTTGAGTTTATGGTGCAATATTACCTCGTCTTTAAAATAACTTTAAACGCATTTTTTTTCCCTCTGTGGCTCTAAGGCTTTCTTATTTAGCTGTACTGTTTTCTTTTACATATTGTAAAAAAGTCGCTAAATCATACGAACCATAAAAATTCCAATTGTAAACAAATTACAAATTTGAAATTATTAATATTCCTGAATTTTAAACCCATGGAGTATTCATACCTTGTCTTAGTATTTGTGAATTTTACAGAGCTCCTTTTCAAAAACTGTCTGCAGTCTTGTTAACGTTTTTTTTACATTTTGTTACATATTATAAGCATTTTAATGTCTTTTTAAATTATTTGTAATCTCTAAACCGCCGTCACCCAGGCGGACTGGGTTCGACTTCGGGTATAGGAGCGCGTCTGTTGCCTTTTGGATTTCAAAGGAGCAGCTCAGCGCAGAAGAGAGCCCTGTAAAACAGCATGCGGAGTGCAAAAACGTGTAATAATAGTTATCGCTTTGGTGTGTTAACAGAGATACATTGCGCGAGGAGGGGAGGAGTGACTGGCAGAGAGTGCTGACCTTCAAAAAAAGGACTGGTCTCGGTAAATATATTTCCACATCTTGAAGAGGAGGTTATCCCCATTTCTCTAGTCGGAACTCCTCTATTGCTAGAGAACTGTAGAATATGGAGTCTCCAATCCTGCTCTGGGAGTGGGGTGTACTGTCGTTTCCATAGCGCGGTGGTTATTACGTTCACCTCGTTTCTTTGGCCTTCTGACAGGCATGTTTTTTTTAAAGAAACTACTGTATAAAAATAGAGAGGAACTAAGCTACCAATAATGGTTGCAATAATGAACAATGTTTTGCTCAAGCAATTTCATACTATAATTTGGCACGTATTAACTGCGTTTATCTGTCCTAGTGTCTAGTTAAAATACATTGAGAGCAGAGTCCTTGATTCATCTACTAAAGCAAGGAAAGAGATTTGCTTCTTGCTAATCTTTAGCTGGACCAAATACATGCATTGCTATTTAGTGCTAGGAAGTAACGTGCAAAAATAATAAAACGGTAAATATTTTTGTACAACATACTTTTAAATACTGTAGGTGTAACTGAATATCAATGGTGTAGCGAAAGATTTAAAGCACACTTGATAAAAAGTGATATACTAACAGTATGTAAAAAAACTCAGCATAATTAAATACAGTAAAAAAGTTTAAAATGAACGATCAATAATGAATTTCTTATCATGGGTGTTGTTTGTGTTTCATGCAATTTATATTAAAAACAATCATTTAGAAATACATTCAAAAGACAACAATATTTTTATAAAAATATATATTTCTAAAAAGTCAGCAGAATGCACAAAACAATGAAGTGATGTAACAGAAAATGCTCACACAATTTGTAAAAACATTTTTTTAAAGCTCTAATATTCACAAATACTAAAACAAAGTATAAATATTCTGGCAGTTTAAAATTCAGGATTATGAATGCTCAATTGCTTACAATGGGTGTTTGTGTTCTATACCTGAACCGATAGAAACACCTATTTCTCTACAAGACATAGAAATAATGACTTAGTAAAACAGAGCACTTTTGCTGGAACATCATTTAATCATAGGATTTGATCGCTTGAAGATGGGCACACACCATGTCTTTTTCCAAGGCTTGTCACACTGTCATTCCATGAACCCATTCCAGCTTCTCATAGCAAAACGTCTACTTTTTACTACTATAAGAACAGTGATGCACAATAAATATTTAGTTATATAAAATATTGTAATAACAACAGGGAGCTATTGGCCTGACACAGTATATCCGGGTGGATGCTGCACATTGGTGGTGGTGGAGGGGATCCCCATTACTTGTAAAGCGCTTTGAGTGGAGTGTCCAGAAAAAGCGCTATATAAGTGTAAGCAATTATTATTATTATTATTATTATTATTATTATTATTATTATTATTATTATAAACAACACAAACCTTCTGCCTTACTGTATGCACTTCTCCAGGACCAATTTCAGCACACGATGATCCTCGGTCAAACGAGAACTTTAATTTATATCACATTGGCTTCTGGAAAAGCAGTTGATTTGACATCACATTTGCCGCAACACACTTCGTCCTCACTTTGAGTGTAATCTTGGGATTTGAGCACAGAAGTGAGACACACCCCACCCCATATAGGACTTGAGACCCAAATTCCTGCCTTAAAAGACTAATAAACATCCACTCTGACACAATTTTAATATCTAAGTTCTCTAATTGGCCATCTTCACCTAAGTATTGAGCCAATCATCTGGTCCTGAGACTTAATAGGCTGGATTTGAGCGTCTTTACGAAAAAATTATTTGAAAGCCTCATTTTTTGCAAATAGCGACACTCTATCTGTTCTTCACATACCAGATTTTAAATATTTGAGCACTTTCCTCTTCACACTCATTTATCTATAGTTAGTGGTATCTTTGCATCATATTTCACCATGGAAAGAAAGATCAAAGGGTTTTGGCAGAAGAGAAGGAGCTCTCCTGGCCCGTATAGGAACAAGCAATCTTGGTGTTATTAGCACCACACTCTAACCAACTGAGCTAACCGGCCATACAGAAGAAAGTGCTCTCTGTGTAGCATAAAATTTCATTTAGAGATTTTTTTTCCTACACTGAATTGAAACTCTCCCAATTAAGTGTTTGGACTCTCTGGAAGTGGACAAAATGGTCATTGATTTTCTATCCCAGTCCTCCTTGGAAGAGGGAAGGATTGCTCACTGTGCAACATAGACTGTGTTTTAGAGCTTCTTTTACTAAGAATTGAAACTCTTGCAAATACGTGTCCTTACTTCCTGGAAGTGGATACACGTGGTCTGAGTTGCTTTCCTGTGAAGTTACTGGAATAATAAAAGAAGAAATGCACACGAAACTGGAGCTGTCAGGTCAGTGGGGTGACTTGTATGAAGTCAGTGTGTTTAAAAACACTGTGTTTAACTTCCTCACTGGTGAGAATATAGTGGAGAGATGCAGATTGAAGTGGGAAAGACTTTCTGTGATGTAGCGGCAGGATTCTTTACTTGAAACTGAACTGTTATTGTCTGGTTTTGGTGCTAAAAACATCTGGAAATAACAGTAACAAGACTGAAAATACCTTTTCAAATACAATTACTGTGTCAGTATTATAGAACTCAAATCATTAAATAATATTTTGCATATTTTATTATAGTGTTGATATGTAGAAATATATTCTGTTAATAATTGCTAATTTCATTTAATTTGGAAAATTCCCTTTCCTCCCAAAACCAGGCAACCTAACATTTTCTGCAGACAAAAGGTTAAATACATTGTTAAAGATCCAGACTGAAAGTATATAGAATATAGTTTTACACAATCCCTTAGTGTTTCACAAATTATATTTATTTTACAGGTGGCACCGTGGTTAACATTGCTGCCATGTAGTGCTGGAGCCCTGTATTTCATTCCTGACCTGTGTGCTATCTGTGCGGAGTCTGTATGTTGTCCCCCATGTTTGCATAAGTTTCCTCCAGGCGCTCCAGTTTCCTCCTAAACTAAAACATTCTGATATTATTTTAGTGTAGCGGCGAGGCTTAATAATAAGGCAGAATTAAGTGTTTCTGAGCTTCCCAAATGAGGGCTCATTTCTCTGTTCATCTCTGTGGTGCAGCCACAGAGAAACCATTCATGCAAGGTGATTTAAGGTCCAAGGACAGCTCCCAAAGGGGGATGCACTTAGCTAAGCCTGGCTATCATGATCAATGGTCACCCATTGGCGCCTATCTGTCTAGGGAGTGCCAGTTGGACATCTGGATTGCATTCCTAAGTGTCAGGACTAAGTGACTCATATCTCACCTTGATCAACCAATCAGGGACTGGTAGGGCCGAGTAACCCACGTGGGACTCTGATGCCCATGGAACTTTCAGCCAATCAATGAGCTGAAGTTCCTCCAGGTAAAAACAGGCAACACAGAGAGCCTGAGAGAGACAAGATTCAGATTCAGACAAGATTCAGATTCAGATTCAACAATTCTAAAGGGAATTCAAAGGAGAATTCCGGGGCAGGACGGCCCAGGAGCAGAAGGCTCCCAAGGGCAGGACATTCTCGCAGTGCGCCTCCTGACCATCCTGAGACTCAGCCCGGACAACCACGGAACGGCCAGTGTGTCCGAGTGCCAGAACTTTCCTTTGTTCTAAGAGTCTAGAGCGGAGGTTGCCAGAGAATAACCAGAGGATCCACCCGAGGTTAGCACCAGCAGCAGGCCTCGTGAACAGGTCGGAACTGTGGACAGCTGAATCACTATTCAGAACTAGCTCTTCATCAGGAACGAACCGGTCCTCTTCCTGATTTGCTGGGACCCACAGTCATCTTTTCTCCTGTGCACAAACTTTGCTAGTTAATGCCAACAGTGAGCATCAGCAGCGCACCGTCGCAAGCCGCACAGCACAGCCTGGCACAGAGCCAGAGAGCGCGGATTGGACAGCAACAGCCTGCAACTGTTTCTTTGTGCCCGCAGGAGATCTGAATCCCCAAAGATTGGATGAGTATTCAACTTCAATGCATTACAGCTCGAGAATTCAATTGTTATCCAAACCAGTTGATATCAATTTAATTCCTAAGAGTTATGTACTTGTTTGAGTATCTAATGTAGAAGTTGTAACCAAGTTCACTTTACGAAACGGTCTTAATGAATGATATACTGAACGTATGTCCTCTTGATATGTGTAACTCTTTGTAACTGACCGAATATATCTTTTGTATTCTGATAACCCTCTCGATAAGATCTGTTAGATTTATATGCATATTCTATGTATTAATAAATGTATCCTCGTGTATTAGTACCTGTGTGTGCGCGTTGTTTGAGTTATGTCGCATGGTTGGATTCTAAAGCCATCAAAAGAATCAACTTTGTGATTTACTGCTACAATTAATAATTGTCTCAGTAAATGCCCAAACCCTACAGAACTGGTGCCTTCAGAGAGCCACTATGATTACATATTTGGCGTCCCTGAGTCGGCTTAATCTACATTATTTGGCGTCCCTGGCACGGGCGTGGCAAGACTGAAATGAGTCAACCAAGCGGAATAATTCAATATAAAACGCCGCGGGTTTTCATACACGACAATACAGTGTGCTGAAAGCCGAAAGGAAAAAAGTTCCCCTTGCTCTTTAAGCAGTGCTTGATTGTTTTGTGATCTTTTGCGATCTACCGGGTTGATTGCATACTTGATCTTGTGGTTTTCTGTGGTAAAACTGTGATTTCGTACTTAAAAGTAATACTCTTTAAGTTTAACGATGGTTGCTAAAAGGTCTGAATTCGAATCGCTATTAAGCACTCTCTCTAGCAGCGACAGGTCTGACCGCGATCTCTTCCATATCTCCGTCAGCGGAGAAGCTAGAAGGATAAATCTCCATTCTCTGAGAGAGCTAGCGGAGGACATAGAGAGATTTGACCCCGCAGTGTCAGAGAATAATATCAAGAGTTATATTCAAGACCTCAGGTATAACCTGCAGTACCTGCCAAACGCCACAGAACAGGAGAAAGTGTTTCTGGTCAGGAAAACTACCAGCAGAGCTGTACATGAGTGGATGGCTAGACAGATGAAAGAAGTCTGTAATGATTTTGAGCAGCTGTGTCAAGCACTTATCGAAGAATACAGTGCGTTTATTGACCCGACTGCCGCGACAGTCGCCGCACTTAACATTAAGCACGAGAGAGCAGTCCCCTCGCGAATTTTACGAGAGACTTAGACGAACTTATTTTGCAGGGCGAAATGATGAGGGTTGCGAAGAGAACACACATTTCAAGGGTTTATTCATTGCGAATCTCCACCCGTCAGTCAGAAAGATGATCTTAATGCATATAGATGCACAGACCATGAAAATGACTGATATCAAGAGATTCGTGCAGAAAGCCTGGGAGTATGATGTCCAAAGTCGCTCTGAGCAAAAAGCTGTTAAAGCGACTGTGTTCGCCGTCAGAGCCAGGAGGGTTAATTCCCCCCTGCTCGAAGGAGCACAGGCTCCTGAGCTGGCTAAGCCCCGTTCCAAAGCACTCACACAGGACCGCACCCAGCGTCCTAAGTGCCATGAGAACACCGGGGGAGGGAAAGGGCTAGATAAAGCTGAACAAAAGCATTCAGTAGCCGCCCGCCTGGCCAGGCTTGAACAAGCTTTATTAGGACAGGGACAACCGCTCCCCAAGGCTGCCGGAAGCGTGAATGAGCTGATACTCTCCAATGGAGGAGGCGGAGACCCGCCCCCTCTCCCTCCCTCAGTCTATCTGATTGAGCGGAAGGGTTCCTGCCTGGATAAGGTCAGCCACTCCCAAGTGAGTCCTGACTCCACCCCTGAAGTCACAGAGCAGGCAGTAAAACACAGAGGAAAAGCAGAAAGCTTTTACCTCAAGGCTGCCATGGGAGATGTCTTACACAGTGAGACACTGATTGACACTGAGGTTGAAAGGTGTTTGATGTCACACGGCAAGCTCAAACGGGTAGAAAAAGAAAAGGGCATGCGACTCAGAGAGGAACCTTTGGTGGATCACCAGAAAGGCAAGGTGTGGAAACAGGTCAAGGCTCCTAAGCCTTCTGTACAGAAGGAAAGGGGGGCCAAGAGGCAGACTGTGCTCACACAGTGCCCACCGAACACAGAAGCCTATGCGGAGATTCCTTCTGTTCCCTCTGGACAAGAAATAAAAATATTTCCTTGTTCCCCAGATATACAGGGAAGTCGTGTCCCGGCTGAGGTCCCAACAGCCTCCCTGCCACAGGAGCGCTGCTCCGAGCAGCCGCCTGATCCACCAGGTAAAGCACACCCCTTTTACATCCCTAAAGAGGAGCAGATCTCCCCACCTGGCGATGAAAAGGATCTTTCCCTGTGCACCCTGGCACCCAAGAGGGGTCAGGACCACCACCCTGCAGTGGTGGAAGGGATCCAGATGGCAGGAGAGCAGGTTGGTGATGTAGCCCTCACCCTTAGCCCTGAGAGGTCCTCTATTAGTGAGGATCTGCTTGAGCAGCTGTCACAGGGCCACCGCCAGGTGCCCCTGGTGCAACATTCACAGGTTAGACAGGAGGTCCAGCTCGACGCTGAGACTACTGCGCTGTGGACACACCTGATCCCAGATGCCGATTCCCTCTGCTTTGACCCAGGGAACCTGCAGTCAGGTAACATTATTTCTCACAACTACCAGGTAGTGAGTGAGACTGACCTGATTGTTCCTGCCTCAACGTCAGGGTTGCCTACACACCCAGTCCCCCAGAAGGGACAGGGAATGAAAGCCGAGCCGGTTTTCTTACAGCCACCAGCTCAGTTTGTCAGTCTGAGTCTGACCAACAGTGGTTCAGCCAGACTGGAGCTGGATGGTAAAGTCACCCGCCTGCCAGTGCAGGACATCGCAAAGAGGGGTGTCAGAATCCCCGCCTGCACTGACATGGGCCTGGTGAGTGATAGTGAGTTCAAAGACAGTGAACTAGCTATCTCACTGCTGGGGTAGCTCCCTGAACCCCTAGCGAGGGAAGGGGGGAGCGAGCAGGTGTCCTACACCTACCCCCAGCGAACGATTGTAAACATGCCGATAGAGGGATTCCTCAATCAGGAAGTGTGCAGGGTGGACCTGAACAGTGAGAATGGGATAACAATCCCAGATCACTCAGGTGCTCCAGATGACCACTCAGCCGAGGGTCAGGCATGCTCCACCGCTGCACCGCCCCCTGCAGGGTTCCTAGAGCACAGGCATGAACAAATCGAAAAAGCAGATGCCCTGGAAACGGAGGAGCAGCATCAGCCGCTGCGTCAGATCTCCCCAGATTTCCAGGATGTTGGTGCCCAAGATGCCACAGGGCATACTGAGAAAGACACCATGTACATGCTGCGCCAGCTTAGAAAGGCAACAGTCACTCAGAAGGAGATGACTGGGATCAGCCACCCGAAAAGACTTTTGGGAGGACTGATTGCTGCCACCACTGTTGTGCATTTGCTATTTCTGGTAGGTTTGTGTGCTACTGGCACTCTCACCCTGACTGCCCCAAGAAGGCAGGTGTCAGAGATGCCAGAGGGTAGTGACAGACTGTATCAACAGCAGCAAAAGTTGGAAAGCTTAGGGAAAACCCTAAAGGCAACTTCCTATGCAACAGGGTTAAACCTTATTCCCCAAACAGTGGTCATGATTGTTGGTGTTATACAGTGGGTATATGCTTGTGTGCAACAGGCCAGAATGTTGACACAAGACCTGTTAAGGGAGTTTAGTGCCACTGTAGCCAGTCTAACCACGGCACAAATCCCAACCCACTTGATTCCACTCTTCTCAGTAGAGGAGTGTGTGACATTAACCCCATCGCTCATAGCTCACCCAGAAGGCAATCCAAGATTGAATTCGGTTCCAAATCTTGAGATGGGTATGGCTACCAAAGCTATCCATTGGCTGTGTCTAAACGATTCACCAATGAAGGGTGTAAAGCTATTAACGAGCAGAGGGAGGTTAATGAACCCCATGAAGAGCAGGTGGGAAGTAAATGACTGGTCAGCACACCACATTTAACTGACACTATGACTTGTGACGGGCATGATACAGCTACCACAATGCAGCTACCTAACCAATAGTTTTCCCGAGGAGGCCATAGTACAGCATGGTAACTTAACACTGTACGGTCTGGAACCAGACAACATAAGACCAAACTTGAGGTCATGGATGCCTTCAGGTGCCACACTATTGAATTGGATAGAAATCCAAGAAACAGTAAGCCCTGAAGAGGTACAGGTAGTTAGTTTGCTTTAATGGAACAAACCTCCAAACCACCCTAGCAGATACCCAAAACAGGTGTTGTGGTTTATCGGGGGGCTGGGAACAGGAACTGTTGTTATTGTAACACTACTGCCAGGTAGCTGGATCATGACTGACAGTGTACTCTGAATGATGTAGTCTCACATCAAGATGTACTCTGGGTAGCATGAATGAGTCAAAGGTAGCATGTCAAAAGAAAGGAAGTGACTTCTCCCCAAATATCTACTACAGAGGTATCAGATATTGACAGTGAACTTCCTCATGTGTAATTCCTAGACTGAGATAATGTCTCCTACCGTGTTTATACATACTCCAGATGTTATTCATCCTGTTTGTATCCAATGCTGGTTCCGGTATGAATTCTCGAGGAGTAATGTAGACATTTAAGATTAATGTTCTAATGGCAAGGGACATCACTTAACTCTGTTTTGTTTTGAAGGCAACAATGCCTCGGGACCTCGTGACCTTCAAAAAGGGGGATATGTAGCGGCGAGGCTTAATAATAAGGCAGAATTAAGTGTTTCTGAGCTTCCCAAATGAGGCCTCATTTCTCTGTTCATCTCTGTGGTGCAGCCACAGAGAAACCATTCATGCAAGGTGATTTAAGGTCCAAGGACAGCTCCCAAAGGGGGATGCACTTAGCTAAGCCTGGCTATCATGATCAATGGTCACCCATTGGCGCCTATCTGTCTAGGGAGTGCCAGTTGGACATCTGGATTGCATTCCTAAGTGTCAGGACTAAGTGACTCATATCTCACCTTGATCAACCAATCAGGGACTGGTAGGGCCGAGTAACCCACGTGGGACTCTGATGCCCATGGAACTTTCAGCCAATCAATGAGCTGAAGTTCCTCCAGGTAAAAACAGGCAACACAGAGAGCCTGAGAGAGACAAGATTCAGATTCAGACAAGATTCAGATTCAGATTCAACAATTCTAAAGGGAATTCAAAGGAGAATTCCAGGGCAGGACGGCCCAGGAGCAGAAGGCTCCCAAGGGCAGGACATTCTCGCAGTGCGCCTCCTGACCATCCTGAGACTCAGCCCGGACAACCACGGAACGGCCAGTGTGTCCGAGTGCCAGAACTTTCCTTTGTTCTAAGAGTCTAGAGCGGAGGTTGCCAGAGAATAACCAGAGGATCCACCCGAGGTTAGCACCAGCAGCAGGCCTCGTGAACAGGTCGGAACTGTGGACAGCTGAATCACTATTCAGAACTAGCTCTTCATCAGGAACGAACCGGTCCTCTTCCTGATTTGCTGGGACCCACAGTCATCTTTTCTCCTGTGCACAAACTTTGCTAGTTAATGCCAACAGTGAGCATCAGCAGCGCACCGTCGCAAGCCGCACAGCACAGCCTGGCACGGAGCCAGAGAGCGCGGATTGGACAGCAACAGCCTGCAACTGTTTCTTTGTGCCCGCAGGAGATCTGAATCCCCAAAGATTGGATGAGTATTCAACTTCAATGCATTACAGCTCGAGAATTCAATTGTTATCCAAACCAGTTGATATCAATTTAATTCCTAAGAGTTATGTACTTGTTTGAGTATCTAATGTAGAAGTTGTAACCAAGTTCACTTTACGAAACGGTCTTAATGAATGATATACTGAACGTATGTCCTCTTGATATGTGTAACTCTTTGTAACTGACAGAATATATCTTTTGTATTCTGATAACCCTCTCGATAAGATCTGTTAGATTTATATGCATATTCTATGTATTAATAAATGTATCCTCGTGTATTAGTACCTGTGTGTGCGCGTTGTTTGAGCTATGTCGCATGGTTGGATTCTAAAGCCATCAAAAGAATCAACTTTGTGATTTACTGCTACAATTAATAATTGTCTCAGTAAATGCCCAAACCCTACAGAACTGGTGCCTTCAGAGAGCCACTATGATTACATATTTGGCGTCCCTGAGTCGGCTTAATCTACATTAGGAAGTGAGCTTAAAAGGCTCATTCTTTCAGGATCATGAGTTTTGTAATGTCAGTTTGTCACACTTGTCAAAGTGTGTATTGTTTGAGCATACTTTTAACTCTCCTGTGTTCCTGTCATTTGAATCCAGATGCTTTAGTAGATGTCTGTAGTTATAACATTTCTGAAGTTTTAAAATTTGGGATTCTGTGCCTTCTTGTAGGGAAATTTCAATACCAGGTTGTCTCATGTTGTGTCTGGTTTTGTCTACAGTGTCCTTTGTGTAGATCAGTTTATATGACTAAGTTTATAAACATTTAAATCTCCTTTTCCTGTGGGGTGAAGATTATCATTGTGATTGGCCAAGGGCTCCTTAATTTTTTATTGATACTTTTGATATCAAACATTAGAAATAACACACAGATAACAAAAATAGTTTTAAAAAGTTTATTGCAAAACATCTTTTTAATAACATTTATAAAAATTGTTACCATCAAAAGTGGTACATTCAGAATTGTACATCAATGAATGGTTTTATTTCTAATTTCTAAAACATCAAAATATAAAAAGAAGAAAGACTGAGCAGAAATGGGATCTTCAAGCCTCCCTTTTCTAAAACACAAGCTGCAGGTACTGTAGACACAGACACTGAGGATAGTGTGGAAACAGTGGAGTGAAGTGGACTCAGGTCACAGACAGTATCAGTGTGCAAACAGTGGAGTGAAGTGGACTCAGGTCACAGACAGTGTCAGTGTGGAAACCGTGGAGTGAAGTGGACTCAGGCCACAGACAATGTCAGACAGTCTCAGTGCTCAGAGTTGTTCTAAGACTGTGTGACTCTGTTGGTGAAGCTCTTCTGTGTCTAGACCTGCAGGAGGAACTTCTCCCAGACAGCCCTGTCAGTCTCACAGCACCCATCCTCTCCCTGAGACTCGTCCCCAACATCATCGTAGTCAGTCCTGTGAGGGGTAGGGGCTCCTTCTTCAGAGGGCATTGTGGGCAGGACCCTGTCCACTCCAGGGCAAGTGTGGGGGACACCTGACAGAGAGACACAGCCTCTGAGACAGGCAGTGGACAGCTGATGGAAAGGGACGACACTCTAAGCTGATATTTTTGGTTTTGCAGGTCTTTAAAATTGGACCCATCAATTTTTAATCATGGGTACAGTATGCATTTTTTAAATTGTATATGTGCGATTTTGAAATCTATAGGAATTAATTGCCTATAAACAATGCTAGAAATAGATAGTATCACATAATAAATACTTGAATTTCGGTTTGTCAAATGAGTCAGGTATTGAAATAATATTACAAATTACAAATAGGGGTTATGAAAATGGTGAATATCAGAAATGACAGAGTAGATAAATTAATAATTTAAAAAATCATAGCCCCCACCTTGTAAAAATTGTTAAAATTTTGCTAAGAATATACCCAAGCTTTTGGTATAGTTAAAGGCAGATGCGTTCTTTGTTCTTTGGTACAGCTTTGGGAAAACAAGTAATATTTCAGACACAATGAGTTAAATATTTGTTAACAATGACAATACTCACACTAAACAACACACAGAATAAACATACAGCACACATGCATTGTACAAATTTACTAACAAGGTGTTTTAGGCAACTACTTCCTAACCACCCAGAGAAACCACAAAGTGTCACCAAGTATTTAACTTTTACAGAACACCTACACAGGCCAAAAGAAGAGATATACAGTAGCCGCTTTTTTAAAAATCAAATAGAATACGACCTACACTTAAATCTCTCTCTTTATGAACCTGGATGCTACAAAATCAATATACAGAACAGTTGTTACAATCATTTAGTCAAAAGCCTTGAATAGGACATTTTTTAAATCAAATTGTATTTTTTAGGAAGAGTTGATGGTTCAGTGCAGATTTCACTTATGCTTATGAAGCTCCAGTGCTCTAAAACCACAGTGAAGAAATACTTTGACAGTATTTTCTGGACTAATTCTCTCTGCAGTCAGTGAACAGAATTCCTAGTCTTGGGGAATCCAGAGCTTTGCTCTGCCCAGACCTCACTCTCTCATAATAGATCAGCAGCTGATCAACCTCAAACATCTGATTGGCTGGATATGTCAGTATTTGGGTTTCAATGAGACTTGTCACGCCCTCTGCAGCCAGAGGGCGCTCCTTCTCTGTCCTGACCCTGGTTTCCGGTCTGTTGTCCTTCCAGTTCCTCTCTTTCCCTTGGGCTATATATTTCAGGGTCTTGTACTCTGTCCTCGCTCAGCATTGACGTTCGGATGTCCTGAGACCCGCCTAGCACCAGGGCGCCCCACGTCCGCTCCCTGAGGGCATAGGTTTCTAAACAGCATTCCTGAACTCTTTGCACTAATGAGCCCGTCTCGCCGCTATGCATATGGGTCTTTTTCTGCTCTCCTGCTCCCCACGGTTAGTCCCTTTGGACATCCGTGACACTATCGTGTAAATTTCGCTTTGTTGCTGATAGGTTAAGCTTTCGAAACTCTGCCCCAAAGTCATGTGACTGATTTTTCGCCCTGTTTCGTTTGTTAAACGCAATGATCACAAGCACCACCATGGTAACTGGGATGTGTAGTTTTTAATTTGAATTTGTTTGAATTATAACTGTACGTACTGTCTTCATATTTGGCCAGAGCTTTAAAGAGAAGGCGCGCCAAAAAATTTCGGTGCCATCATATCCGCTTTAAAGGTACCCCCGTGCTGGAAGAATTTGACCTTGGAACGTTTGCCCAGCGTAGTTATAGTGGACATAAAAACAAGAGTTCGCTGGCATTATATCCTAGAAGACACAGACCGGCGCCAGACTGGTAAATGCTTGATGAACTAGGGATTGGATAGTTTCCAAGTGCTTGTACAATCGATGGAAATGTTCAAATAAATGTGCAAAAGAAATAAACAAAATAATCATTTTGTTTCTTTAAATTATTTCTTTATCATATTGGCTAGCTAATGTCCTCTCTTTGCTAGTTAGTGGCTGTGTTTCTGCGTTGGGTAGCAACGGGTGACTGTTCTCAGGCGGAAGATGTAAACAGCTTAATTTTCGTGTTAAATAATTTTTAAAAATTAAAATTCATTCTATACAGCAATCACATATTTGGGTACCGTTTCATAAAACTTTCATGCTTAAAATGTTTAGGGAGAAATGGAAAACTGGTGTGTATTTTTTCTTTAAACTATCAAGACCAGCCATACACAGTACAGTTTATGTACATACAGTAATGTTTATGTTCCTAAATTAATATCGTTTATGACCTTCAGATGCATTATGCTCCTCTTCTTTTTATGCTCAGCTACTAAAATTTCCCTTTAGTGGTAAAATTCCATATAAATATTCAAAACTAAGCGGATTGAAACGTGCACAGTAAAGACATAAAATGATTAAATCTTTTCACTACCAACCAATGCACCACGAGTGCCCCTGTCGGTCATTTTGGCTAGCCAATCACTTACCGCGGTGCCCTACGTTGCCCTGCGGGTTGGTTACTGAACCGCGGGTTTTTAACGCTCATTTTGAATGGCTGCATCTGTATTTCACTTCAGCCTTTCACTCTTGCTTCCATGAGGACGAAGCTGCGGGAGAAAGGGCGCTATAGACGATCGCTGTGGAGAGCTGCTGCTGTGCTTTGACATCTGAGCTCTGTGGAAAACGATCTCAATACAATTCTGAAAAACGCAACACCCAGAACGCCAGCCGAACAAGTCTTGAAGTGGAAATCTAATAAGTAAATTGATTCTTAAAATGTAGAAAGCTTTGCAAAAAATATATTGGTGCTTTAAGATAATATATTTCAAGGATGTAAATGCTGTGCTACAGTACGTACAGAATTTTAGAAAACAGTGCATCAACAAAGTACACTGTTTAGGTTACTTTAGAAGACAAGGTACCAAAACAATATATGCTGTCTGGGTCGTTAGAATTAGCTGAAAGTAACTGATTAGCTTTGAATAACAAAATATAGTGCTTCTTCTCTCGCTTTTTGATGTAATCTGTTTTCTCTTAGGGAAAGGGGAACTTTTAGAAGGGACAAAGCGCTGAGCTTTTTTACAGCGCAACATCTTTTAAAAACCCTGTACTGCTTGTAACAAATTGAGTCTCTGGTTGCACTTTGCGAAGTGGCAGAAGGGCTTGCAATATTGAAATAAAGACCTTACTCAGGTGAGAACTCTCTCTTGTGACTTCCTTGATAGTTCCATGACAATTTGAGGGCTCGTCCGGGATCAGAAACCTGAACGCGAACGGCTTCTAAAACTCCATCCGGACCCTGACAATTTTAGCAAAATTGGACGAACCTCGGAGGATAAATTGTTTATCCTTCCAGAGACGCGTCTGGAGAATTGGCAGCTGTCTGACGCCATTAAATGATCCTTAAAAATTAATAGTTTGAGAAGCGAGCCACAGGGGTGTTCTCACGCGGGTTTGATGAGTCTGGGACTCATATAAAGAACTTATCTTAACACAGACGTGTGGTTTTTGCTCTGCGGAGTAGTTGATGTGATAAGGTTCTAAGTAAGGCACCGATCAGTAAAAATGGGAAATTAAAATTCAAAGATGAAAATGGGACCGAGCAGTCCAGCAAAAGTACATGTACGACAAATTCAGAGAAACAATTATAGCCTGGGTTAGAGTAAAAAAAAAATGTTTTATGTTCATGAACTTTAAAGCTAGGGTAATAGGTGTAAGGGAACTTGCACATAATTTATATATGATAATTAGGGGCCCATAACTATGAAGGATCTTTGTAAGCGAATCAGAATGGACAGAGGAAAGTTGAATTAGGAAAAAGAAGTTTCCTGAAGAAGGGGAAACTTAGAAGAGAAGGAGAAGAAAGGAAAGAAAGTGAATTGGAAAACTTATGTAATGGAAAGAGGAATCACAGAAATAATGGGAAGCTTCAAAAAAGACTAGTCTTGAAACTAAAGAACAGCAAGCTGCAGCTAAAGTCATGGCCATGCCTTCTAAAAAGAAAAAGTCTCCACCGAAACTAGAAAGCGGTCCGGAGCCATAGCCTTTACACTTGTTCGTGAAATGCCAATGTGCACTTTAACAGGTCCTGAAGGAACTCCAGCATATGTACATTGACATTGGTCTCCTAGTGAATTATTTGCATTAGTTGAGTCTTTTCCTAAATTGCCTGATGACCGTAAAGAATTTAGAAGAAAGGCAAGCCTTGTTCTTGATTGTCTTAAGCCTAATTACAGTGACATAACCTTGTTGCTAGATTATATTGTTCCTAAAGGTTTACAACGTCCTCTAAAAAGGAGGAGGCAGATTGGCGGATACATGACCCAAATGATGAAGAAGTATCCATCTAAATTAAACCACACGGACATGGAGAGGAAAAGTTAGGCAGCCGCTTCTATAAAGAGGTAAGGACTCCTCTTTTCTAAAAAGTCCCTTGTCCTCTCCATGTTGCTGTGGTGCTGAAGCAAGTACAACAGAAAAATGAGTTAATGGTGTAAGTGTTTTTAGATGCCTGTTTTGTGAAGGTGGTGTAGAAAAAAAGGGATTGCTGAAGGAATAGCGTTTCGCCCTGCCCGTGCGAAACAATCCAGGTGTTGCATCCTGGTACACAACTGCAGTACGGCTGAAGGTAGTAACTAGAACTGTACTCGCAGAAGAGCCGAAAATGGTAACTCGATTCAACTGTGTGTTTAAAGCCAGGATTTGGAACCTGGTCCGTGTTCCCGAATTGTGATAGTTCGTCAGTTTGTCTCGACTGGGGGGTTCCGCGGGGCGCGTGGGAGACGTGAAAATGGTTTGGTGTGAAGAAAAAAAAAAGTTTGATTAATCCAAAGTGAAACTTAAAAGAAATATGTCAGACGGAATTTAGGCTGAACAGGAATGTAGAAAAGTGTATGAACATTTGGATAAAAATAAACAATATTTAGAGGAATATTTGAGAATTCAACAGAATATCATAGATGAGACGCAAAAATCTCTGATGGAAAAGCTAAAAGCAATGGCTGAACGAAACGAATTTATATATGCAGAAAAAGAAACAGCAAAAGAAGAAATAGAACACCTTAAGAGAGAATCTAGGAGAAGGGTGGGAATTAGTGTGGAGATTTTTGAAAGAGCATTACCCACCAAAAACTGATTAGAGAAAAGTAAGAGCATGTCAGCAAAAGGAAGTGAGGATGTTTCAGATTTTACAGAAAGGTTTATAGCTTTATGGATAGTATACTCCGGGTTAGCCGATGAGAAGGAAGTGAATGAAGATACTTCCACAGTAATAAAACAAATTTACTTGAGTGGGTTAAAACCTGATGTTGCCAAGAATGTACAACTATGCTTTCCTGATATTACAGACAGCGGAGACAGATTTGATTTAATAACTCGCGAAGCATGCATGCAGAAGTGCAAGCGCTGCAAATGGGAGGTAAAAAGACTCCCAAGGAGGAGAAAAGGGAGCCGCCAGTTTGTCGAAATTATTGTGCGACTTTAATGTTATACCGAGATATAAAACCCCAAAGACAAAACTACTAATAAGCTGGTGTGCAGTTACTAAAAAAAAGGTGTTTTTTGGAGAAATTGTAAGAAAGAGGCTTGATTTCACAATTAAAGAAAATGTCAGAAGCTGAAACGAGAGCCGTGCGTGAACTAACAGCTTTAATCTAGTAAACCCCTCTTTAGCCTTCCTAAATTTATCTCAGGATTGAAATAAAAGTGAAATAATCTTACAGTGTGCAGTAACTGGGGGACGCACAGCTGTTCTGTTTTTAGACTAAAACAGCATAAAGATGTGATATAAAGTTTTCTAACGGGTAACAGGAGGCTACAGGAGAAGGGGTGCAAGGGTTGTGTTTAAAGCAAATATAAGCTGTCACAGTCTGCTTGGAAAAAGATGTACAGTTTCAACTACTGATGTGGGTGGGGGACACCCCAGACCTATTTTAGGCCCAGACTGCAGCATTTTATAAGGAATTACTGCATGAAATAGCATTTATGTAAACTAACTCAATAGAGTTATGTGATATTGTGATTGTTTTACCTAATTAGGGAATCCATAAGGCCGGGCTACTCCAAGTATTGGATCTAAAGAGGAAAAAAAGGAGTATAAAACCAACTACATGATAAAGCCAGGGTGAATGCCTTCTCAGAACGAGCTTGTCCAGTGACGTATTGGTTTAAGGGGGGTAGTGCAGTCTAAAGACAAAATTGCCTTGACCCCTGCAGCAGAAACCGTTTTTGATGTTTTGAAACAAGCTTTCTTGCAGACACTGGCCCTGGACTGTATTCCCTCAGACAGATCATCTGTATGTAATCTGTCTGTAAGTGAAAGAAATGGGTTGTGAGCCATTGTGCTGGTGCAGGAGCATGGAGATAGGCATCGTCTGGTGGGTTATTATTATTCAGGACCCCTTGATGCGGTGGCCAAGGGGCCGTGTTTATGTGTTGTGCAGGCTACCTGCCTGGCTGTATAAACTGTGAATAATCTGGTGTAGAACTAGCAGACCGAATGAAAATATTTAATTGAAACTTGTAAATATGCTAAATGGAAAATTGTAGCAATTTATATAGACTGTATATATACATTTGGTGTATGCTACAATTTTGGATGGCAGTGAAGGAATAGGGATTTCCCCAACATGGAAGTCAAGAATGCTGGGTTTGTCTCTGAACTGTTAGAAGCTTTGCAGCTACTGGCTGAAGTAGCTGTGGTAAAGTATAGATCACATAATAAAGAAATGTTTCCAGTAACTCGAGGGAACAACTTTGCAGATGTAGCTGTCAGGTGCACAGTCCTGGTAGAACAGGAGTCTGAGACCCCTGTGAGACCTCTGTTGGTGAAAAGGGGACAGCTACAGGATATTCAGGCTGAGGCCTCTAAAGCAGAGAAAAGGACATGGTTAGAAAAGAGTGTGGTGCTGCCAGCACACTGGATGCTCTGCATGCCCTCACAGCCTAATGCCCTTTGTAGCTCGACAAATGCACTCTGTCGGACACCTGGGTGGGGACCGTGTTTGAAGCAGTAGCCACTTATGTGGTAACTCAATGTGATGCTTATCAAAGGAACTCAACTACAGTTCAGGTGCAGGTGTTACAGCTCAAAAGGCCTGCTCCTGAGAAACCTTTCACGCAGTAGCAAATGTTTACAATTTACAATTGTAAAGGGAAACCTTGGCTCTTATCATCTGTTTTCCCAGTGGGTTGCTGTCACTGCCTCTGTGTCTACCAAACACTTGATGATGGAGATAAGCCCTCGGTGGGCACTGACCTACCGCTTGTATTATGATCAAGGGACAGGCTGTGGCTGGATTATTCGGGGTGAGATGGACTGAGATCACCCTCAGTCTGCTGGAACAGTGGAATGAAGGAACAGAACTCTAAAAGATCGACTAGACATCAGACTGAAGGAACGCCATGGGATGCGGGCTGGATCAAACAGAACTGTGTAATAGAGCCTGTTTGATATCATCACAGGCCAATCAACGAAACTTCCTGGAGGGATGAATTTGGCTAATGGATTGTTGAATTTGCTAATTCTCTATTGTAGTATTGTAGGTTGTTAATTGAAGTGGTGCACGGGGCTGGTGAACAGGTGCTGGACACTTGGAGACCTCCAGTAGAGGGAAGACACGACCTGATACCTGGCGAGTGGGTGTGGTGAGGAAGATATACCCTGCCAGATGTTGCAACCCTGCTGGGAAGGACCATATCAAGTGCAACTGACTACCGACTCTGCCATCTGAGTGACAGAATGAGATCGCTGGATCTACGCATTGCGCCGACACCGAACCACTGCACCAGAGACTGAGTGAACATTAATTATTATATTGTCACTGTTTCTGTGTTTGTTGAGCTTCCTGAGGGGGGGCGACAGTGTACCTGTTAAGTGTAAGGAGCTTTACTTTGATAAAATGGGGATATGGAATCAATACTTTATCAGTCAGCCACAAATAATAACCAGAGCTCATGTTGGGATTGTATTGCTATAAAAGATGCTCATGGGAGTAATCCCCTTTGATAGAGGTGATTATTTAGGTTTACTGGCATGGGTAAATAGCCCTGCTTTTAGTCTGAGTGTAACTCAGATGTATTAGAATGGAAATAACTGTATGCTCCTTGCTATAATCACAGTTTTAGGCCATTCTCTATTAGTGTGATAGACAGCTGTTTAGGTGAGCAAAGACTAAACAGTACTTGTATTCTAGACAATTATTAGCAAATTAATGACTTAGCAAAGCACATCTATGATGAAGAAAAATATATATCATAATTATAATCCAGATGATTGGGGCCTTGGTGCATGGCTACAGTCTGTGCTAGGAACCTGGAGAGGGTCTCTGGTTTAATACATATTTGTGTGTCTGGTATTATTCATTATGATCATACTGTTAATATCCTGCTTGAAAAACATGTGGACTAAAGCTGCTGCTTCTGTGCTAATTGTACGCCCTGAAGGGATCATGAAGGTCAAAAAATGATTTCATGGGAAAGGTTCTCCTATCTAGTGGCAGAACCTGATGGGTAGAACAATATAGTTTTAAGGGGGGGTTACCCTTGGGACTGATTCCCCTAGATGCACATTATTATGATTTGTTTGTTCATAATAAGATGTTTTGCAGGAACGGGACAATGAGAAATTTTACAATTTCAGCTAGAATTGTTCTGCAAAATGGCACAGCTGAGGCAGTGGAACAATGTGTAGATTTTTCTAAGAGTTATTACTCTTCTGGTGAAATACTTCAGGAAAAAGTATGTCTTCACTCAGGTGGAGGGTGCCGTACCAAGGCTGCTGACCACTGCGACTGCTGTGAAAGTCACGGAAAGGGTGTCCTGAATTCATGCTTCCCACTGTAAAAAGGTCACAAACGAACTGAGCAAAGCGCAGGAGTGATGTCTCCACAGGGATAGATGGGGATCACATGCTTGGGACTGATCTGCACAGCCTTTTTCCTTTTTATGTCGAAGCCTGTCACCACCCAGAAAGAGGAAGAATCTAAATGTGAAGCCTCTTTGTATACAAACTGGCTGAATGCAACTGATAATGAGGGGGATATGAGTAATTTGTGGTATAAACTTATAAATCATACTGTAAAGTTAAAGAAATTTAATGCATCTTGTTATGTATGTGCTTTAATGCCTCATTCTACAGCCTCACCCACTTCTCTCCTGGTTAGAATCACTGTTTGGGCCAGGGGGAATGTTTTTCTTTAAGTTACTAACACCGATTATAGTAGCTGTGATACTTGTCTTCCTGTTTTTGTGTTGCTGTAAGACATATATTATTCCAATGCTTTGAAATATGGTAATGAATATGTTTGCGCATCAGTATGTTCTGATAAGAACGCAAGAATCCGAAGTATGGGAGCCTCCTGGGAGTCCATATTGTAACGCCCTAACCTGGTGGTGAGGAGGAAGCGCCCCTAGGCGCTCGTAGTACCGCTGGGTATGCTGGGAGTGGTAGCCGGGGAGAGTCTGAGGGTCAGCACGATGACCAGCGGCTGACCCTACCTGTGTAAATAATGTCCTAGTAATTCTAGTGCCCTGTGTTGTCCTGTAAAAGTATAGTGTGTTGTTAGGTAATTACCACCCTAAACATGTGTACGTGTTCCGTCAGTCTCCTCATGTGTGTGTACTCCTGTGTTTGGTTTTGTGTGGTTGTAAACGATTAAAGCTAATGCTTGTTTGTTAATCGCGTCTCCACTCGTCCTTGTTCTGAAAAGAACCTGCAAACACTAAATTGGGCAGAATGGACAACTCGTGGTAGACACTACCCGATTCTGTTAAGCGCCGGCTGACGCTGGAAGAAACAGAACCCATCGGCAGCGCACATAGGGAGCCTGAGCAACTCCTGGGTGCTTACCAGGGCTATTCAATAGTGGTTCTGCCGGTAGAATTGGGGCGACTGGCCGCTACTCCTGGTCAGCGGGCACCCCAGATAGAGGATACTTTCCCTGCCGGAGCCGATCAGCGATTCCCATACCCATCAGCGCGGGTGCGACCAGATCGCTACAATGGGGAAGCGCCGTGGGAAATCTACGAGGCGCAGTTCCAGCTCGCGGCCCGGACGAATGGCTGGAGCCGGGCGGAGATGGAAGGAGTGGCCTGCCAGGTGCTCCTGGACATCCCGGAGGAGGACAGAGGCGAATACACGGCGCTGGCGGCGGCTCTCCAGCTGCGTTTCGGTGTAGAGGAGGCGCCGGACTTGATGCGGGAAAGGCTGGCCCTGCGGCGGCGCCGACCAGGAGAGCGACTGGGCCCGGTTGCCGCTGATGTTGCGTTCCTCGCCCGCCGAGGATACCCAACTTTCCCCCGGGAGGCGCAGCGGGAGATGGCTCTCCAGGCCTTTCTCAAGGCCCTCTCACCCGAGGAGCTGCAGTTCCACGTGCAGCTGGCCGCGCCAACATCGCTGGAGCAGGCCTTGGCCCTTGCTACACGGGCTGAGGCCGTGTTTGGGGTGACTGGAAGTGCCAGCAGACGCAGTGCGCCCTGCCGGCTGACCGAGACGGCGACGGAGGAATCCAGCGAAGGGGAAGAGGAGCCAGCCCGGGCAGCGACCCCTGCGGATCAGCCCCGCACGCTGATTTGCAACCGCTGCGGGAAGAGGGGACACCGAGCCCGGTTCTGCCGGGCACCCGAACCTCGCACTCCCCGATCGGCGTCGGGAAACGGGAATGGGGCGGCTCAGCGTGGGGAAGGCCGCCCCTCGAACACCTCAACCCCCGCTCCGGAGAGCGCTGTTAAGACAGGCGCCCCTCACGCCACCGTGGGGCGAGTCGGCTGTAGCCGGGGCCTGTACCTCCACTGCAAAATCGAGGACCAACCCTGCCTGGCCCTACTCGACACCGGTTCATCGGTAACCCTACTCCGGCCGGGCGTCCTCCCCGACACTGAGGGCACCAACCCCTCAGGATGGGAGGCCTCCAGCCTGCGGCTAAGGACCGTAACGGGACAGCTCGCTGCAGTCAGGGGGAAACAGGTGCTTGCCTTCCGTCTAGGTGCAGCAATGGTGCGCCACCCCTGCTACCTCGCACCCATCCAGGAGGACTGCATTCTGGGGCTGGACCTGGAGTGGGGGCCAGTTTGGACTTGGGCCGGCAGGAGTTGGTGTGGCAGGGAGAGTGACTTCACCTGGTGGAGGGCAGGCCCGTCGAAGGCCGAGGGACGCAGGCTTGCCAGAGTCGGGGGAAAAAGAGGCAGTGGCAGCGGCGGAGGCAGTGTCCCGACCCAGCGTGCTGGAAGCCGACGCGTGCTGTGATTCCTTTACGGAGCAGAAATGACAACCGAGGAGCCGAGAGATCATTTCAGCATTTTGCGTCTGAATGGAAAACACAAACGACCATGACTTGGTCGGAATGACTTGCCTTTGACGCTTTTCAAATCGTTCTTTGTGCATGACGGCTGTGCCGCCTAGCAGATACAAATGGGTTGTACAACTTTGAACTAGCAAATGGAAGAGGGCTAAGCCCCCTCTCTTTTAGCCCAGGTTCGATCTGTCTCCCAGAATCACCAGGGCGCACACACACACACACACACACACACACCCACCCACCCACCAGTACCGTTGAAGTGCTCTGCTTCATTTCTAAGGGCAACTCAACATTCACTCCTACCCCGAGAAAAGAATAGACCCTGTCCGCACAGCTGAAATAGCTCAGTTGGGAGAATGTTAGACTGAAGATCTAAAGGTCCCTGGTTTAATCCTGGGTTTTAGCATTTTGTTTCATTGCACCCTTTGCTCCTCTCTCCAGCGCCCCCTGCCTAAAGTGACGCTTCCCTTTCTCAGCCCAAAACGCAAGCGAGACACCAGCAGCAGACCCTGCAGGTTTCCATAGTGTAGCAGTTCCGTTACACCCTGCTACACTACGATGCCTGGATGTTTGCGAATTTGCTCCCTTGTGTTGGCTTGTCCCGCACTGGACAAACATGTATCAGCTTGTTCCCTTCTCCCACCCCTCTCTGTGTACAGTACAGCCTCCTGTCCTAACTGGAGAACCTCATCCAGCAGTGTTTGTAGACTCCTGTCCTGAGTGGAGGAGCTCACCCAGCTGTGTCTGGAGAGACGCCAGGGTATCAACTTGTTCCCCTCCCCCACCCCCTTCTGTGTAAAGTAGCGCCTCCTGTCCTGACTGGAGGAGCTCACCCAGCTGTGTTTGGAGAGACGCCAGGGTATCAACTTGTTCCCCTCCCCCACCACCCTCTGTGTACAGTAGAGCCTCCTGTCCTGACTGGAGGAGCTCATCCAGCTGTGTCTGGAGAGGAGCCAGAGTATCAGCTTGTTCCACACCCCCACCGCTCTCTGTGTATAATAGTGCCTCCTGCCCTGACTGGAGGAGCTCACCCAGCTGTGTCTGGAGAGAAGCCAGGGTATTGGCTTAATCCACACCCCCACCTCCACCCTTCTCGGTGTACACAGAAGCAGGGTATCAGCTTGCTCCCCCCTCTGTGTACAGTAGAGCCACCTGTCCTAATTGGAGGAGATTGTAGGCAGGGTATCGACAGGGTAACAACAAGGCTGGGCAGTTTGTTCCCTTGTCCCAACCCTCTCTGTATACAGTAGAGCCACCTGTGTTAACTGGAGCTGCTCATCCAGCTGTGTCGGGAGAGATGCCAGGGTATCGGCTTGTTCCACACCTCCACCCCTCTCTGTGTACAATAGAGCCTACTGTCCTCACTGGAGGAGCTCATCCAGCTGTGTCTGGAGAGAAGCCAGGGTATCAGCTTGTTCCGCACCCCACCTCTCTCTGTGTACAGTAGTGCCTTCTGTCCTGACTGGAGGAGCTCATCCAACTGTGTCTGGAGAGAAGCCAGGGTATCGGCTTAATCCACGCCCCCACCCCTCTCTGTGTACAGTAGAGCCTACTGTCCTTACTGGAGGAGCTTGTAGGCATCCTCTCACGAGGCACCAATACATGTAGGTGTCTTGTGCATTTACCGGGACAACTATTAATTGTAGCAGTATGTCACAAAATGATTCTTTGATGGTTATTAGAAGACCGACCCAGCGGGATAACTCAGCAAGGCACACACACATGGATACTAATACACGGAAATACATTTATTATTACATAAAATGTGCATATCAACATAACAGATCTTATAGTGAGGGTTAGCAGAATACAAAAGGTATATATTCAATCACGAAGACTTACAAACCAAGAGGGACATACTTTCCGTATATCATTCATTTAGATCATTTTGTAAATGAACTTTGTTACAACTTGTACAATAGATACTCAAAAGCAAGTACATGATTCATAGGAATTCAATTGATATCAACTCAGAGTGAGGTAACAATTGAATTCTTGAGCTGTAATGCAGAATGTTGAATACTAGTCCGCTCTGTGGGGATTCAGATGTCCTGCGGAGGCAAAGAAGCAGAGGCAGGCTGTTGCTGCGTCCAATCGGCGCTCTTTGGCCCAGTGCCAGGCAGTGCTGTTTCGACGTGAGAGAAGGAGAAGGAGGAGAGAGATTTCTGCTGCGGTGCGCTGCTGATGCTCTCTGAAGACTGGTTAGTTAGTGTTGGCTTAAACTAACGAGAGTTTGCACACAGAAAAGTGACTGCAGATCCGAGAAAGTCACAATCTTTAGACAGGAAGAAGACTGGTTCGTTCCCGATGTAGCGCGAGTCCTGAATATATTCAGCTGTCCACAGCTCTGACTGTAGTTCACTCGTTGATCAGGTGAGCGTTCGCGGTGGGTTCACGAGGCTTGCTGCTGGGCTAACCTCGGGTGGATCCTTTGGTTACGCGCGGGCAACATCCGTTCTCGACTCTTAGAACAAGGAAAAGTCCTGGCACTCAGACACATTGGCCGTTATGTGACTGTCTGAGCTGAGTCTGAGGATGTCCAGGAGGAGCTGGAGTTTTACCTGGAGGAACTACGGTTGCTCATTGGTTGAAAGTTCCATGGGCATTCGAGAATCATTTTGTGACTTACTGCTACAATTAACAATTGGCCCAGTAAATGCACAAACCCCTACATTTATTGGTGCCTCGTGAGAGGATGCCTACATTTATTGGTGCCCAGTGTGAGTAACCATGCACTCTGACCTTGGGGTTGTAAACCACTTGGGATGAGACTCTCCCTTGGAATCTCCCAGACAGTGAGATTACCGTGGTTCAACAACGACATTCGCAATAAAATAAAAGATAGATCCATCGCATTCAAATCGGGGGACAAAGAGCTGTACAAGAAATCACGGTATGCATTACAGGAAGCCATAAAACGCGCCAAACGGAGCTACAGAGTGCGGCTTGAAACGCAGTGCGCTGACACCCGGAGGCTGTGGCAGGGATTACAGTCAATCACAGGCTACAAGGGCTGCAGCCAGGAGATTGACACGAACAACGCATCCCTGCCTGACGAGCTGAACCACTTCTATGCCCGCTTTGACGCTCTGAACACGGGCAATGCTGAGAAGACCCCAAGTGTGCAGGGCGAGTTTGTTCTGAAACTCTCAGAGCAGGACATGCAGAAGACTCTGAGCAGGGTGAAAATCCATAAGGCTGCAGGGCCTGATGGGATACCACCTCGAGTCCTAAGGACATGTGCAGCCCAGCTGACCACAGTGTTTACGGACATCTTTAACTCCTCCCTGTCACAGTCCATGGTCCCCACCTGCTTTAAAAAAACCACTATTGTTCCAACCCCCAAAAAGACAAAAGTGACATGCCTGAATGATTACCGCCCAGTAGCATTAACATCTGTGGTGATGAAATGCCTGGAGCAGCTGGTGTTGTCACACATCAACTCATCCATCACAGAGTCCCTGGACCCCTTGCAGTTCGCCTACCAGAACAACAGATCAGTGGATGATGCTGTTTTCCTGGCTCTGCATACAGCCTTGGAACACCTGGCTGTATGCAGCATTCTCACATAAGAACTCGTATGTGAGAATGCTGTTTGTGGACTACAGTTCAGCATTCAAATTCCATCATACCCAGTCAACTGGTGACAAAGCTCAGGGGATTAGGTCTGTGCAACTCTGTCTGCAACTGGCTGCTGGACTTTCTTATCGAGAAACCACAGGTGGTGCGGATAGGCAATAAAACATCAACACCACTCACCCTGAGCACTGGAACCCCACAAGGCTGCTGTCTGAGTCCAAGGTTGTACTCCCTATTTACTCACGACTGCACAGCAAGACACAGCAACAACCGCATCATTAAGTTTGCCGATGACACCACTATAATAGGACTGATTAGTGATGATGATGAGTCCACTTACAGGGATGAAGATGTACAGCTGCTTAGGTGGTGTCATAGCAATAACCTGGACTTGAACATAAAGAAAACGAAAGAGCTAATAGTGGACTTTCGGAGACACAGGCCATACACTCACAGCCCACTCAGTATTGATGGAACGGAAGTGGAAACAGTCACCAGCTTTAGGTTTTTGGGAATTCACATCTCTAAAGATCTAACCTGGACTGTGAACACTGACTCTATCATGAAAAAGGCTCAGCAGCGCCTTTATTTCTTGAGGTGCCTCAAGTGATGGGGGATGCCAATACATGTGTTTGTGAACTTCTACTGCTGCACCATCGAGAGCATCCTCACCAACGGGATCACTGTGTGGTATGGCAACACCTCTTCGCGAGAAAAAAAGGCACTGCAGAGAATGGTCAAGATGGCCCAGAAGATCATCGGCTGCAGTCTCACCGAGATTAAACACCTCTATGAGGACCGCTGCCGTGGTAGAATTCTGGCCATCACAGAGGACAGTCACCACCCCGGGCATGAGCTCTTCACCCCACTGCCCTCAGGCAAGAGATATAAGAGCATACGGACACTTACCACTAGATTCTTCAATAGCTTCTATCCACAAGCAGTGAGACTGGCGAACACATTTAGCCATCCCCCTCGGACCACACCTACACCATCACCATCTACCTCATTGTAATTTATTTATTGTACGTCTCCAGTCATTGTTTACACGTCTGTATTGTTTACATTCAAACTGTCTGCATGTTTACTTGCACATTGTCTATTGTTTGTTTGTACATTGTCTTGATGCACTGTTTGCACTTTGTTTTGTTTTTTACACTTGTTTTACAAACGAGAGACTTTCTGTAAGTAAGAATTCCATTGTACCATTACCGGTTACATATGGCAATAAAGTTCAAGTTCAAGTTCCAGTCCATCACGGAGGATCTGCAGCAGCTGGTGGGTGAGGGGGAAGAGGAGACTGGTGCATCGGCTGCACCCCTTTCCCCTCAGTGCTCCCAGGAGCTGGACTTGAGGAAAAGGAAAAATGACTCTGTTTTCTCCCTGAGCGAGGAGGAAGGAGAGCATGGTGATGGGGACAGCTGGAACCCCTCCAACCCTCCCTCTACCCCCTTCCTTGAAATGGACTCTGTGAACGCTTTTACTGCTGCCACCCTGATGAAGGCTCATTCAGAGGATGGCTGGCAGGAAATTGGTAAGAAGAAAAAGAAGAAGGTAACAGGTGAGACAGAAGAGAAATGTGTTTTGTAAAGACTGGTTCCACTTTCTTATGTAATATGGCTCTAAACATAATTTCTCTTAACACCAGAGGTATCAATGACAGAGTTAAATGCCAGTCTGTCTTTGATCACCTCCAGCAGAGAGAGGGAGATGTGTTGATGTTGCAGGAGTGTGCTTTAGCCTATCAAGAGAGGTATAAAAGCTTTGAAGATAGGTGGGATAAAGGGCCTTCTGATTGGTCAGGGGACAATAACAACAGAACCTCTGGCGTGGCCATTCTTTTCAAAGGATGGGCATTCAAATTGAAAAGTATTCAGAGGGTCATAGATGGCAGGTTGCTGTGTGTGGATGTCGAATGGGGGACCGTTAACCTGCGTCTAATCAATGTGTATTGTCCTACTGACGTGGGAGGAAGGGTGGAGCTACTCAAAGCACTCTCTTCCCTATTGTTATGTAGCACTGACGTGATAGTGGGAGGGGATTTTAATTGTATCTTAGAGCACACAGACAGGCAGTCTAGCTCTCCGATAAAATTGGATTCCAGCTCACTGGCCCTGCAAAACTTAGTTCAAGACTTTAAACTCTCAGACACATATAGATGTATATATCCCACAACAGCAGGATATACACGGTCAGGGAGGAATAGCAGCTCCAGAATTGACTATTGCTTTGTCTCAGAGAGAGTGAAAGTTGTTGGGGTCACTCTTCAGCCTGTCTTCTTCTCAGATCATCAGGCTTTAGGGTGTAGAGTGGAACTCCAGGGCGGGACTGTCTTTGGCCCAGGCCTCTGGAAACTCAACACAAAGCTGCTAGAGAACGAGGGGGTACTATCCTGCTACAAGGAGAAACTATCACAGTGGCTGTCCTTGCAGTGTCTGTACGGGTCAGTAGGAGAGTGGTGGGAGGAGGTGAAGGTGAGGACAAAGGTCTTTTTCATGGCTGAGGGAAGGAAGGCTGCTGCCAGACGGAGAGCAGTGCTAGCCAGGAAACAGAGGCAGCTGCAGCGTCTCTACACGATGCTGCACAGTGGCTTCGATGTGCTCGAGGATATCACCCTTTTAAAAAAGGACATCCGGAGCATAGCCGAAGAAAGCAGTCGAGGAGTGCTGTTAAGAAGCTGAGTGCAGTTCTTGGAAGAAAATGAGAAGTGTACTCGCTTCTTTTTCAGGAAAGTGGTAGGCTCCGAGTCTGTCATGGAAAGTGTAGTTGATGAGGAGGGAAGAGAGAGTACAGAGCTGAGTGCTATCCTCTCCTGCATCGAGGCCTTCTTGTCACGGACGTCCAAGGGGACTAACCGTGGGGAGCAGGAGGGCGGAAAAAGACCCATATGCGTAGCGGCGAGACGGGAAAAAGGCCCGGGCTCATTAGTGCAAAGAGTTCAGGAATGCCGTATAGAAACCTGTGCCCTCAGGGAGCGGACGTGGGGCACCCTGGTGCTAGGCGGGTCTCAGGACATCCGAACGTCAGTGCTGAGCGAGGACAGAGCGCAAGACCCCGAAATATATAGCCTAAGGGAAAGAGAGGGACAGGAAGGACAGCAGACCAGAAACTAGGGACAGGACAGAGAATACCGCCCACTGGCTGCAGAGGGCGTGACACTTCTACTCAAGACTGTACAGCTCTACAGAGGTAAAGGATGAAGAAATTCATTTTTTTACCTCAAAGCTAGAAAACCTTTTGAGTGAAGAAGATAGGGAAGTACTTGAGGGGGATTTGACAGTAGAAGAGCTGAGAGGCTATGGAGAGCTTACAGAAGGGGAAAACTCCGGGTGCTGACGGGCTCCCTAAAGGGGCGTCTGCTTTTACTACTTGCACGAATGAAGGCAAAAAAAAGCCAATCGATGTGAACGAACGGCACTTTACACAGGAGTACTGCCTGACTGGATCATTGATGAACAACAGAGGCCACTCCGACCTCTTCTCGGTTTTCTTCAATGACTTACTAAGGATCTTCTTCACAATCGCCCATGCAGGGGAAGCCAGTTACACCAAAGCAAACGCAGGAAAGTGCAATTCAAGCAGAGACCAGGAGGGACTTGTTTACACCGAGAGTGGTTGGAAAATGGAACAATGCGCCCAGCCCTGTTGCTTTAGCCGATTTTTGATGAGATCTTGGGCTCACTAAGAAGCCCCCGCTGGATGCTAATCTTTCTGTTGTTCTTGCAGGTCCTGCGCTGCTTTTGAGCCGACAGAGCTCGTCCTGGTCTGTCTGCACAGCTCAATTGCAAATGATCGGCTCCGCGTACAGAAGGAACGTGCGTTTGGTACAAGAGTGCACGAAGGCACCGGAAATACATTGGGAACAAATGACCGGTCGCTCAATACCTCTGTGATGTACGGGAGCGTGCAAAACGAGGCGGTTTCCGCCCGGTCTCGAACCGGGGACCTTTCGCGTGTTAGGTGAACGTGATAGCCTCTACACTACGGAAACCTGCAGGGACCGCTGCTGGTGTCTCGCTTGCGTTTCGGGCTGAGAAAGGGACGCGTCACTGTAGGCAGGGGGCGCTGGAGAGAGGAACAAAGGGCGCGATGAAACAAAATGCCGAAACCCGGGATCAAACCAGGGACCTTCAGAGCTTCAGTCTAACGCTCTCCCAGCTGAGCTATTTCGGCAGTGCGCAAAGCCCACAGCCACCTGCTCCAGCCTTCCTGTGTTGCGGCATGAGCGCACCAAGAGTAGCGGGAGAGTGTTGCAGGAACGTCACTCAGAAGGAAAGGAACATGTGACCGGTCGCTCAAGACCTCTGTGAAGTAAAGGAGCGTACAAAAAGAGGCTGTTCCCGTCCGGTTTCGAACCGGGGATTTTTCGCGTGTGAGGCAAACGTGATAACCGCTGCACTACGGAAACGGTGAGAAAAGGGACCCACTGGCAGTGAGTATTCAACCTTATTGCATTACTGCTCCCAACCAGTTGATATCAATTTAATTCCTAAGGGTTATGTTCTTGTTTTGAGTATCTCATGTAGACGTTGTAAACAAGTTCAATTACGAAACGGTCTAAATGAATGATATACTTATGTCCTCTTGATATGTGTAACTCTTTGTAACTGAATGAATTTATATCTTTTGTATTCTGTTAAGCCTTACGATAAGATCTGTTAGGTTTGCATGCATATTCTATATATTAACAAATGTATCCTCGTGTATTAGTACCTGTGTGTGCGTTGTTTGAGTTATGTCGCATGGTTGGATTCTAAGACCATTAAAATAATCAATTTTGTGATTTACTGCCACAAAAATAATTGTCCCAGTAAATGCCCAAACCCCTACAGAACTGGTGCCTCGTGAGAGAACACTACAACAGTGTGTGATATCCTGTCCCAGCCTGAGGAGCAGACAGCGAGCCTGTCTCTTAATAATACTAATAATACAGTGTGTGATTCCCTGCCCCAGCCAGAGGAACAGACAGTGAGCCTGTCTCTCAATAATCATACAGTGTATGATCTCCTGTCCCAGCCTGGGAAACAGTGAGTCAGCCTCTCAATAATTATAATACAGTGTGATCTACTGTCCCAGCCAGAGGAACACACAGTGAGCCTGTATCTAAATAATAATAATACAGTGCGTGATCTCCTGTACTAGCCTGAGGAACAGACAGCGAGCCTGTCTCTCAATAATGATAACCTAGTATGGAATGTCCTGTCCCAGTCTGAAGGACAAACAGTGAGCATGTCCCTCAGTTATAATAGAACAGTGTGTGATCTCCAGTCCCAGCAGGAGAAACAGACAGTGAGTCTGTATCTCAATACTAATAATACAGTGTGTGATCTCCTGTCCAAGCCTGGGGAACACTGAGGCTGTCTCTCAATACTAATAATACAGTGTGTGATATCCTGCCCCAGCCTGAGGAACAGACAGTGAGCCTGTCTCTCAATAATAATAATACAGTGTGTGATTTCCTGTCCCAGCCTGGGGAACAGTGAACCAGATACTCAATAATAATAATACAGTGTGTGATCTCCTGTCTCAGCCTGGGGAACACTGAGCCTGTCTCTCAATACTAATTATACAGTGTGTCATTTCCTGCCCCAGTCAGAGGAACAGACAGTGAGCCCGTCTCTCAATAATAATAATACAGTGTGTGATCTCCTGTCCCAGCCTGAGGAACAGACAGTGAGCCTGTCTCTCAATAATAATAATACAGTGTGTGATCTCCTGTCTCAGCCTGGGGAACAGACAGGAGTGAGCCAGTCTCTCAATAATAATAATAGAGTGTGTGATTTCCTGTCCCAGCCTGAGGAACAGACTGTGAGCCTGTCTCTCAATAATAATAGTGTGTCATTTCCTGCCCCAGTCAGAGGAACAGACAGTGAGCCCGTCTCTCAATAATAATAATACAGTGTGTGATCTCCTTTCCCAACCTGAGGAACAGACAGGAGTGAGCCAGTCTCTCAATAATAATAATAGAGTGTGTGATTTCCTGTCCCAGCCTGAGGAACAGACTGTGAGCCTGTCTCTCAATAATAATAGTGTGTGATTTCCTGTCTCAGCCTGAGGAACAGACAGTGAGCCTGCCTCTCAATAACAAGCCAATGTGTGATCTCCTGCCCCAGTCAGAGGAACAGACAGTGAGCCCGTCTCTCAATAATAATAATACAGTGTGTGATCTCCTTTCCCAACCTGAGGAACAGACAGGAGTGAGCCAGTCTCTCAATAATAATAATACAGTGTGTGATCTCCTGTCCCAGCCTGAGGAACAGACAGTGAGCCTGCCTCTCAATAACAAGCCAATGTGTGATCTCCTGTCCCAGCCTGAGGAACAGAGAGTGAGCCTGTCTCTCAATAATAATACAGTGTGTGATCCTCTGTCCCAGCCTGAGGAACAGACAGTGTTATCTCCTGTCCCAGCCTGGGGAACAGACAGTGAGCCTGTCTCTCAATAATAATAATACAGTGTGTGATCTCCTGTCCCAGACTGAGGAACAGACAGTGAGACTGTCTCTCAATAATTATAATAATACTGTGTGAGCTCCTGACCCAGCCTGGAGAACATACAGTGAGCCAGTCTCTCTATAATAATAATTCAGTGTGGGATCTCCTGTCCAACTCTGAGGAACAGACAGTGAGCCTGTCTCTAAATAATAATAATACAGTGTGTGATCCTCTGTCCCAGCCTGAGGAACAGACAGTGAGCTTGTCTCTCAATAATAATAATACAGTGTGTGATCTCCTGTCCCAGCCTGAGGAACAGTGAGCCTGTCAATCAATAATAATACAGTATGTGATGTCCTGTCTCAGCTTGAGGAACAGAGAGTAAGCCTGTCTCTCAATAATAATAATACAGTGTGGGATCTCCTGTCCCAGCCTGGGGAACAGTGAGCCAGACTCTCAATAATCTTAATAATAATAATACAGTGTGATCTACTGTCCCAGTCTGAGGTACAGTGAGCCTGTCTCTCAATAATAATATAGTGTGTGACCACCTTCTGTGGTCTGTTTCAAATCCGCCCGCGATGAGACACCGAGGAGAAATGAAGAGCCCCAGTCGCGCTAGAAAATCACCCGGGAAAGAGACTTTCAATGTAGGAAAAAAAAGTCGTTAGTAACAGACATAATGTTTGTTTTGTTTTTTTAATCGCTGCGATGTGTGACTAAGCTCATACGACTATGAGTTGCCCCCTTTGTCTAGATCTGGTAACCTGCTTGTCGCTGGTGGGCCAGATCGTGTCGCCCGTCACTACACTGGGGCATTAAGACCCACACAGACCGCAGGGTGAGTGCCCCCTGCTGGCCCCACTGAGAGGTCGTATCCCACCTCCTCCGCTCTCTGCGAAAAGCAGTATCTTCAGGCCCTGACATCCCACCCCTGCCACTCTCTGCGTAAATAAGTATCGTCAGGCCCTGACATCCCACCCCTGCCACTCCCTGCGTAAAGAAGTGTCGTATGGCCCTGACATCACACCCCCACCACTCTCTGCGGAAAGCACTGTCGTATAGCCCGGGCACCCAACCCTCCACTCTCTGCATTAAGCACTGTCATATAGCCCTGACACCCACCCCTCCACTCTTTGAATAAAGCAGTGTTGTCAGGCCCTGACATCCCACCCCCGCCACTGTCTACGTAAAGTAGTATCGTCAGGGCCTGACATCCCACTCCTGCCACTCTCTGCATAAAGCAGTGTCTTATGGCCCTGAAACCCTCCCCTCCACTCTCTACATAAAGCAGTGTTGTCAAGCCCTGACATCCCTCCCCTGCCACTCTCTGTGTAAAGCACTGTCGTATGGCCCTGACATCACACCCCCACCACTCTCTGCGTAAAGCACTGCCGTATAACCCTGACACCCACCCCTCCACACTCTGCGTTAAGCTGTGTTGTCAGGCCCTGATATCCCACCCCCACCATTCTCTGTGTAAAGCACTGCTGTATGGCCCTGACATCACACCCCCACCACTCTCTGCGGAAAGCACTGTCATAAAGCCCTGACACCCACCCCTCCATTTTTTGCATAAAGCAGTGTCGTCAAGCCCTGCCACTCTCTGCGTAAAGAAGTGTCGTATGGCCCTGACATCCCACCCCTGCCACTCCCTGCTTAAAGAAGTGTCGTATGGCCCTGACATCCCACCCCTCCACTCTCTGCATAAAGCAGTGTCGTCAAGCCCTGACATCCCACCCCCACCACTCTCTGTGTAAAGCAGTGTCATATGGCCCTGACATCCTAGCCCCGCCACTCTCTGTGTAAAGCAGTGTCATATGGCCCTGACATCCCACCCCCACCACTCTCTGTGTAAAGCAGACATGTTACAGACATTTACAACAAAGACATATTATAAAATATTGACATATACTGTAGGCGGCTGGAGCATTATTGGGAGACAGACTCACTGTTCCTCAGGCTGTGACAGGAGATCACATACTGGGCTGCCAGATCAACTGAGTTCCCTCATCCCTCTCCCAGTAGGATTGGGACCCGTTGTGATTCTGGCAGGTGTGGGAACTCTGGGATTAGATTTCTGAATTACGGGAAGAATGTTTCTCTAATCCCAGAGTATCTGTCAAAGTGCAGTAGGAAGTGCACCTCTGTCTCTATTTCTCCCCGCTGGCAGTGGGAGCACAGCCTGTCCTCTCTGGGCAGCCAGGTCTGCCTGTGTCGCCCAGTTTCTATGGCCAGGTTGTGGTCACTGAGCCTGTACTTCGTCAGGGTCTGTTTCTGTTTGTTATTTTTTATTTTGGTCAAATATTCAGCTAGTGTGTATTGTCTGTTTAAGGTTCTGTAGCATTCCAGTTTATGTTGTGTTTGTGTGTGTGTGTCCCAGTGTGTGAGATATTGCTGTTTGATCTGTGCTGTGATGTGGTTGAGTCTGGGTTGTGGTGCTCTAGCAGTGCTGTCCTGAGGCTGGTTAGTGTCGGTGTCACTCACTGCGAGTGTGATCTCAGCAGAGTCTCTGTGCTCTTGGGACACTTGACTCACCTGTCTCTCTCTTTCTCTCCCTGTGCTGTCCCTCTCCTGCCCCCTCTCTCCCTCCTCGGACTCCAGCTGGAGGAGGTCCAATCACCACCTCCTGTGAGACAGAAGAAAAAGAAGGTGGGTAATGCTCTGATCCTCTCTTTACTCCTGTCCAGTGTCCAGTCAGTGTCCAGTCAGTGTGTCTGTATGAACCCCTCTCTCTCTCAGTGCAGTGTTCATGTACTGGAGTGTCCAGTCAGTGTGTCTGTATGAACCCCTCTCTCTCTCAGTGCAGTGTTCATGTACTGGAGTGTCCAGTCATGTGTCTGTATGAACCCCTCTCTCTCTCAGTGCAGTGTTCATGTCCTGGAGTGTCCAGTCCGACTCTTAACGTGACTCTCCTGTCTCTGCTTCAGAAGCGCTGGTGCGTCTTTTTAAACTCCCTGAGCTGCGTGTCGGTGGAGACAGATTATCAGGACGAGCCGATGGAGAAGGCGGAGACCGTGGGTCAGGAGAGGAAGAGCGAGGGAGAGGAGGAGCAGGCTGCCGGGAAGGACAAGAAGAGGAAGAGGAGGTGCAAGTGAGCAGACAGGGGGGCGCCGCCCGGTCGTGTCTGTGATTCAAGGAGGAGTCTCCTCTTGCTGTTTGATGTCATGGTGACGTCTGTGTCTGTGTCCCTCACACCTGCAATAACAATATTCTTTCCAGGTTCCTTTCCTGGTTCTGTGCCTGCTAAGATCTGGACTGGACTGGACTGGACTGGACTGGAGCTGAGGGACGCCAGACTGGACTGCACTGAAGCTGAGGGGCCCCAGACTGGACTGGACAGGAGCTGAGGGACACCAGACTGGACTGGACTGGAGCCTAGGGACACCAGACTGGACTGGACCGGAGCTGAGAGACACCAGACTGGACTGCACCGGAGCTGAGAGACACCAGACTGGACTGGACTGGAGCTGAGGGGCCCCAGACTGGACTGGACCGGAGCTGAGAGACACCAGACTGGACTGGACTGGAGCTGAGGGACCCCAGACTGTGCTGGACCGAAGCTGAGGGCCCCAGTCTGGACTGAAGCTGAGGGACCCCAGTCTGTGCTGGACCGAAGCTGAGGGACCCCAGTCTGGACTGCACTGGAGCTGAGGGGCCCCAGACTGGACTGGACTGAAGCTGAGGGGCCCCAAACTGGACTGGACTGAAGCTGAGGGACCCCAGACCCCAGTCTGGACTGAAGCTTGTAATTTTTGTTCTTTTGTTAAGCATCAATAAAAAATTTTTTTTAAAAATCTGTTTAGCTTTTGGTTCCCTCCCCCCCCCCAAAGTTGCTGCTGGGAGAGGTGTGAGTGGGGCCAGCAGGGGGCGCTCTCACCCTGTGGTCTGTGTGGGTCCTGATGCCCCAGTATAGTGAGGGGGGACACTGGACTGTAAACGGGCGCTGTCCTTCGGATGAGACGTCAAACCGAGGTCCTGACTCTCTGTGCTCATTAACAATCCCGGGGTGTCTCTGGAGAAGAGTAGGGGTGTTACCCCAGTGTCCTGGCCTGATTCCCCCCCTGGTCTTGACCCATCATGGCCTCCTTATCACCCCCCTCTCTGAACTGGCTCCATCCCTCTGTTCTCCTCCCCACTGAGAGCTGCTGTGTGCTGAGCGGACTGGAGCATCATCCAGATGGGGGCTGCACACTGGGGGGGGTGGAGGGGATCCCCCTGACCTGGGAAGAGCTCTGAGTGGAGAGTCCAGACTTATTAATTATTATTATTATTCGTGCTGCACTGGGCTCCTGTCCTGGCAGTGAGAGGGGGACTCTGTGATCAGGACAGATACTTATGACTGTATAATAATACACGATAGAAATGGAAAACAGGGTAGCGCTGTAGTCTCTTCGAAACGTTTTGAACTGTCAGAAGAAGTTTTCACAACCCGGACTCGTGAAGGTACAGGTCTTCTCCCATCGTCCGGAGCAAGGTGTATCGTGTCCTGGTGATTTCTCCCGTTTCGAATGGAGTTTAATGTCGCATTTCTACTTTATTAGAGAGAGGCACTGAACTTTGGGGAACGTGACATCCACCCAGTATTACTAGTAGGTTGATAAATATAAATGTTCTTTTTCAAGTCACCCATGAGACACTGGCTGTGATGGACTGGTATCCTGTGAAGGACTGGTGTCCTGTCCAGGGTGTGTGTGTCCTGTGATGGACTGGTGTCCTGTCCAGGGTGTGTGTGTGTCCTGTGATGGACTGGTATCCTGTGAAAGACTGGTGTCCTGTCCAGGGTGTGTGTGTGTCCTGTGATGGACTGGTGGATCACAATATTAATTCTCCTCCTTGATTCCCTCCTTCATCGCCAGAGTGAAAGCGGGACACGGCAGTAAAAGCTCAGCCCTGCGGGTGGTGGTCCTCTCGGCCACACGGGGGCGCTGTGGCCCCACGGGGGGGGGTTATGTTCACGTCCCGCTGGGAATCGCACCGACGCGGCGGAGTTCGTGAACGTCCCAGACACCAAGAAAACGAGAGAGAGAAAAAAGGTCGTTTTCGGGGTTCAAGAAGCAACCCCGAGATTCAGGGAGTTTCCCCGCTGAGCTTACTCTGCCGAAAACACGCAGGTTTTATTTTTTTCCCGTGTCCCCCCTCACACAGGCCGTTTCTGTAGCGTAAAGTTGTGTTTTTTTGCGCAACGGTCGGTGAGGGGCGAAATTTTTTTTTTTTCCCACGGTCTGAAACAGAAACAACCGGGTGGTGTTGTAGAGAGGTCGACGTGCCTGGGTTTCCTCGTCTACCGAAGCCCGTTTTTTTTGGGGGGGGGGGTCGTGAGGTCCCACGCAGCGCTCGGAAAAGAAAATGGCGTTTCTTTTCCCCGCAGGACGGGGGGGGGACCTGTGTTTTTTGGACGTGGCGTGGCCCGAAATTTACGCCCTTGGGCGCTAGAGGGGGGTGGAGGTTGGTCTTTCTTTGATTTGGGGGTCGGGGGGTGGGGTGCTAATTTCACTGAACCAAACCCCACGGAAACCCGTGTTGGACGTGGGGGTGCTGAATGCGCCCTCGACGTGATTTTGTCTTTAAATTCAAGTGCAGCTTTTGTAACCCTTGGGCCGGAAACACCTGGACCCATTTCCCCTGCCTGTCCGAGGTGGCGACTACTGGGGTCGTACAGGGACACCCGGCTGGCCGCCGAGAGTTGGAAAAATAAAATGTCCGCCCAAAAAACAGCAACCGTGAAAAATGTCGGCCATTTTTGTTTCGCGGCCGAGCCGTGAGCGCGTTTGGGGCGACGTCACGGAGTCGTCACAATGAGCCGCCTGACGTCACAGAGCGGCGGATTCTAGCGGGGGGCGGCGCCGGAGCCCCGTGAGCTCAGAGGAGTGAAGAGAGGAGGAAAGCGCTATATAGTCTTTTCTAAATACGTGTTTCTTCCAATAAAGTTACTTCGACTTAGATCGTTAGTTTCAGCTTCAGAATCGCTCTTCAGAATCCCCGTGAAATCGGTAAGTCAGTCAAAAGCGCCGCTGGCGAGAAATAACAAAATAAGTGGAGAAATAAGTTGTTTTTTTTACCGTTACTCCACTCTTATGGGTGTGATCGTGCTGTAAAAAGATATTGAGAGGAGGTGCACCTCTACACAGAGAGTGGTGGGGGTGGGGAACAAGCTGCCCAGCCCTGTGGTTGAAGCCGATACCCTGGCTTCTCTCCAGACACAGCTGAGTGAGCTCCTCCAGTCAGGACAGGAGGCTCTTCTGTACACCAAGGGTGGCGGGGGTGTGGAACAAAGCTGATACCCTGGCTCCTGTCCAGACAGAGCTGGGTGAGCTCCTCCAGTCAGGACAGGAGGCTCTTCTGTACACAGAGGGTGGCGGGGGTGTGGAACAAAGCTGATACCCTGGCTTCTCTCAGGACACAGCTGGGTGAGGTCCTCCAGTCAGGACAGGAGGCTCTTCTGTACACAGAGGGGGGCGGGGGTGGGGAACAAGCCGCCCAGCTGTGTGGCTCCGCCCCCTCCCCTCCCCTCTGTGACTCTGCTTGTCTCGGCAGGACGATGGACCGACAGAGATGCCGCACGGCCGTGCGCGGTCGCAGCAGGTCCCGGGCCCGGCGAGGCGTCGTAAGTCCACCCCTCCCGCCCGCCGTCCACAGGGTCGCAGGTCCATTATAGCCTTCTGAGAGCACAGATTGCCTCTGAACGTCCCAGACTCTCACTGGACACACTGTAGAGACTACCCAAGGCCCCTAGTCTCGACACGACTGGGCTGGGCTATTTGGTCAGAGCTGTCTCGGAGATGGGCTGTTTGGCGTCTTCACAGGTCACACCGGTCAGGCCGAACCCGGACTGGCAGCGGGAGAGGTCCCGGCCCAAGTCCCGGTGCTTTTCCGTAAGTCTGACCCGGTCGCCTTCCGCGAGACTGGACCGGCGGCCCTGTGGTGGGCCCGGTGCCCCACATCTACCCTACAGCTCCCCACTCTGACCCCTAAACTCCCGATACCCTACAGCTCCCCACACTGACCCCTAAACTCCCGATACCCTACAGCTCCCCACACTGACCCCTAAACTCCCGATACCCTACAGCTCCCCACACTGACCCCTAAACTCCCGATACCCTATAGCTCCCCACTCTGACTCCTAAACTCCCGATACCCTACAGCTCCCCACACTGACCCCTAAACTCCCGAAACCCTACAGCTCCGCACACTGACCCCCACAGTCCTGATGGCCGAGAGGTCTCTGCTTGCTGTAGTGATTGAGTGAGCTCTGTGGACCTGACCTTTGTCTTGTGTCCTCGTTTCCAGCGTCTCCTAGTGGTCCGGCATTTCACACGACCTGAAGGTGAGATCTGGGGAGGAGACAGAGCACCCCCTAACACCCCTGAGCTGGGTTACAGGGTAAGACAGCTTCTTACTGTTGGACACACCTGTCCACACTCTTACTGGACACACTGGACACACTCACCTGTCCACACTCACCTGTCCAGACTCTTACTGGACACACTCTCACTGGACACACTGTCCACACTCACCTGTCCAGACTCTCACTGGACACACTGTACACACTCACCTGTCCACACTCACTGGACACACTGTACACACTCACCTGTCCACACTCTCACTGGACACACTGTACACACTCACCTGTCCAGGCGTAGTCTCTGCTCCTCATCCCCCCTGCGTTGTGTCTCCCCCTCTCCCCGCTGGACAGAATCCTGTGGTGTCTTCATGTCTCCCCGAGCTCGTCCAGAAGCTGGAGAGGGCGGCCGAGCTGCAGCTGGAGCTCCCGGGGTCACCCGGCTCGTCCCGCTCGAGCTCGCCCAACTCGTTCCGCTCGGTGTCCCCCCCCTCCTCGCCCGAGAGCCCCCTCCGCTCCCCGCCCCCGGCCCCCCCCTCCGGCCCCCTCAGGCCCCTGCCCACCCCGCCCCGCCGCCCCCCCTTCATCCCCGCCATGCCCCTCGAGCCCCCCTGCTGCCCGGGGCGGTGCCCCTGCCCCTGCCCCCACCCGTCCTGCCCCCCATCGCCCGCCCGGCCCCGCCAGGCCCCGCCTGGGGCTCCCCGGTTCGGAGGGAAAGGAGAGAGGCCGAGATGTCTGACGAGGCAAGTGGGGCAGAGTCTGTCCGTCTGTCCGTCTGTCCGTCCATCTGTCCGTCTGTCCCTCTGTCCGTCTGTCCTTTTCTCTATCCTGTCCTTCTGTCTTTCTGTCCTTTTCTGTGTCCATCTGTCTTTCTGTCCTTTTCTGTCTTTCTATCCATCACTCTATCTATCCTTTTCTCTGTCCATCTGTCCTTCTGTCCATCTGTCTTTCTGTCCTTTTCTCTGTCTTTCTGTCCATCTGTACTTCTCTCTTTCTGTCTTTCTGTCCTTCTGTCTGAGTCTCTCTTTTTCTCTGTGTCTGTCCCTCTCTCCCTGTCTCTTTCCATGTCTCCCTGCTCTCTGTTTGTCCTGCGTTGTCCCAGCTGGGTCTGTCTACTTGTGTCTCTCCGTGTGTCTCCCTGCTCTCTGTCTGTCCTGCGTTGGCCCAGCTGGGTCTCTCTCCCTGTGTCTCTCCGTGTGTCTCCCTGCCTGTCTCTCTGTCTGTCCTGCGTTGTCCCAGCTAGGTCTCCCTCCCTCCTCTCTCTCTCCGTGTGTCTCCCTGCTCTCTGTCTGTCCTGCATTGTCCCAGCTAGGTCTCCCCCCCTCCTCTCTCTCTCCGTGTGTCTCCCTGCTCTCTGTCTGTCCTGCGTTGTCCCAGCTGGGTCTCTCTTCCTGTGTCTCTCCGTGTGTCTCCCTGCTCTCTGTCTGTCCTGCGTTGTCCCAGCTAGGTCTCCCCCCCGCCTCTCTCTCTCCGTGTGTCTCCCTGCTCTCTGTCTGTCCTGCGTTGTCCCAGCTGGGTCTCTCTCCCTGTGTCTCTCCGTGTGTCTCCCTGCTCTCTGTCTGTCCTGCGTTGTCCCAGCTGGGTCTCCCTCCCTCCTCTCTCTCTCCGTGTGTCTCCCTGCTCTCTGTCTGTCCTGCGTTGTCCCAGCTGGGTCTCTCTCCCTGTGTCTCTTCGTGTGTCTCCCTGTCTGTCCTCTCTGTCTGTCCTGCGTTGTCCCAGCTGGGCCTATCTCCTCTGCTCTCTGACTTCAGCTCTGTTCGCCGATGTCCTGCCAGCCCGTCTCTCTCTCAGCCTGTCTCTTGACTTGCAGGAGGAAGAGGAGGTGGAGACAGCTCTTCCGGCAGGAGAGAGGAAGGAGGTCAGTGCTGGTCCCACCCTGCCCCCTGTCCTGTCTGTGGTGGAGTTTCGCCGTCTTGTCTGTCCCTGGGTCTCAGTGTCTCTCTCTCTTTCAGCCCTGTCTGTCAGTGTCTCTCTCGGCCTGCTGTCTGCCTGTCCCTGCCTCTCTGTCTCTCTCTCTTTCAGCCCTGTCTGTCAGTGTCTCTCTCCTCCTCCTCTCTGTCCTCAGTGTGTCTCTCTCCTCCTCTCTGTCCTGTGGTGTCCAGTGGGTCAGTATTAGTGGGCTACACCCAGGCTCACTCACTGCGATTGTGGTCTCAGCAGAGTCTCTGTGCTCTTGGGACACTTGACTCACCTGTCTCTCTCTTTCTCTCCCTGTGCTGTCCCTCTCCTGCCCCCTCTCTCCCTCTTTGGACTCCAGCTGGAGGAGGTCCAATCACCACCTCCTCTGAGACAGCAGAAAAAGAAGGTGGGTAATGCTCTGATCCTCTCTTTACTCCTGTCTAGTGTCCAGTCAGTGTGTCTGTATGAACCCCTCTCTCTCTTAGTGTAGTGTTCATGTCCTGGAGTGTCCAGTCAGTGTGTGTGTATGAACCCCTCTCTCTCTCAGTGCAGTGTTCATGTCCTGGAGTGTCCAGTCCGACTCTTAACGTGACTCTCCTGTCTCTGCTTCAGAAGCGCCGATGCGTCTTTTTGATGTCCCTGAGCTGCGTGTCGGTGGAGACAGAAGATCAGGACGAGCCGATGGAGGTGGCGGAGACCGTTGCTCAGGAGAGGAAGAGCGAGGGAGAAGAGGAGCAGGCTGCCGGGAAGGACAAGAAGAGGAAGAGGAGGGGCAGGTGAGCAGACAGGGGGGTGCCGCCCGGTCATGTCTGTGATTCAAGGAGGAGTCTCCTCTTGCTGTTTGATGTCATGGTGACGTCTGTGTCTATGTCCCTCACACCTGCAATAACAATATACTTTCCAGGTTACTTTCCTGGTTCTGTGCCTGCTAAGATCTGGACTGGACTGGACTGGACTGGACTGGACTGGACTGGACTGGACTGGAGCTGAGGGACACCAGACGACTGGACTGGAGCCTAGGGACACCAGACTGGACTGGACCGGAGCTGAGGGACACCAGACTGTGCTGGACCGAAGCTGAGGGACCCCAGTCTGGACTGAAGCTGAGGGACCCCAGACTGCTGGGCCGAAGCTGAGGGACCCCAGTCTGTGCTGGACTGAAGCTGAGAGACCCCAGACTGTGCTGGTCTGAAGCTGAGGGACCCCACACTGGACTGGACTGGAGCTGAGGGGCCCCAGACTGGACTAGACTGGAGCTGAGAGGCCCCAGACTGGACTGGACCAAAGCTGAGGGACCTCAGGCTATGCTGTACCGAAGCTGAGGGACCCCAGACTGTGCTGGACCGAAGCTGAGGGACCCCAGACTGGACCGAAGCTGAGGGACCCCAGTCTGTGCTGGACCGAAGCTGAGGGACCCCAGACTGTGCTGGACCGATGCTGAGGGACCCCAGTCTGGACTGAAGCTGAGGGACCCCAGTCTGTGCTAGACCGAAGCTGAGGGACCCCAGACTGGACCGAAGCTGAGGGACCCCAGTCTGTGCTGGACCGAAGCTGAGGGACCCCAGACTGTGCTGGACCGATGCTGAGGGACCCCAGTCTGGACCGAAGCTGAGGGACCCCAGACTGTGCTGGACCGATGCTGAGGGACCCCAGTCTGGACTGAAGCTGAGGGACCCCAGACTGGACTGATGACCTTTTGTTAAGCATCAATAAATTTTTTTTAAAAAAATCTGTTTAGCTTTTGGTTTTTTCCCTCCCCCCCCCCCCCCAAGGTTGCTGCTGGGAGAGGTGTGAGTGGGGCCAGCAGGGGGCGCTCTCACCCTGCGGTCTGTGTGGGTCCTGATGCCCCAGTATAGTGACGGGGGACACTGGACTGTAAACAGGCGCTGTCCTTCGGATGAGACGTCAAACCGAGGTCCTGACTCTCTGTGCTCATTAACAATCCCGGGGTGTCTCTGGAGAAGAGTAGGGGTGTTACCCCAGTGTCCTGGCCTGATTCCCCCCATGGTCTTTACCCATCATGGCCTCCTAATCACCCCCGTCTCTGAACTGGCTCCATCCCTCTGCTCTCCTCCCCACTGAGAGCTGCTGTGTGCTGAGCGGACTGGAGCATCATCCAGGTGGGGGCTGCACACTGGGGGGGCTGGAGGGGATCCCCCTGACCTGGGAAGAGCTCTGAGTGGAGGGTCCAGACTTATTAATTATTATTATTATTATTCGTGCTGCACTGGGCTTCAGTCCTGGCAGTGAGAGGGGGACTCTGTGATCAGGACAGATACTTATGACTGTATAATAATACACGATAGAAATGGAAACAGGGTAGCGCTGTAGTCTCTTCTAAACGTTTTGAACTGCCAGAAGAAGTTTTCACAACCCGGACTCGTGAAGGTACAGGTCTTCTTCCATCGTCCGTAGTAAGGTGAGAGGCCACACCCTCGGGGCGCAGTATCCCCGATGCACCCCCCACCACCCAAAACGACACACACTTCTGTGACGATTGGGAGACCCCGGTTCGACCACCCCCTGCGGTGGAGGAAACGACCCGCTGGAGAGAACACGCAGACTCCACACAGAAGGGTCACCTCGGCATTTATTCCAACAGCAAAACAACACCAGAGAGAAAAGGTCTCCGAAAGAGATGCGTACACCGGGAAAAACACTACAGGGTCATTACAAATGGGAATAGGAGTTCTTTTTTTCTTTTTTTTTCCGGACGTCAGTTGTATCGTGTCCTTGTGATTTCTCCCGTTTCGAACAGAGTTTAATGTCGCGTTTCTACTTTATTAGAGAGAGGCACTGAACTTTGGGGAACGTGACATCCACCCAGTATTACTAGTAGGTTGATAAATATAAATGTTCTTTTTCCCCCCGTATTATACCTCGCGAAATATAACGATGGCCAACTCCTTAAGTCGAAATTTAAACCCTTTTCACGCTACAAGACTCCGGACGTTTCCTTTTTTGTCCTCTTTGGCCTCCAAGATAAAAAAAAACTGGGATCCATCGTGGCGTTGCCAAATTAAAACGTCAACCACTTTTCGGGCTTTCGTGCTGTCCATGATGAAACCGTCATGGTTGTGTAAGGATACGTTACGTCACAGACCGGCGGCGCTCGGGCGTGAGGAGTGTCGTTACGTTTTTGAAACGGGCATGTCAGACAAGATCTCTGACAAGATCTCCGAAAAACCCAAACCTCTAAGATTCAATTTCAATTGAGTTTGTTTTATATAGCGCCTTTCACAACAAGAATGCCCCAAGGCCCCGAACAAAGGAGTTGTTCCACACCCCCGCCACCCTCTGTGTACAGTAGAGCCCCCTGTCCTGACTGGAGGAGCTCACCCAGCTGTGCCTGGAGAGAAGCCGGGGTATCGGCTTCAACCACAGGGCTGGGCGGCTTGGGCTTGTTCCCCACCTCCACCACCCTCTGTGTACAGTAGAGCCTCCTGTCCTGACTGGAGGAGCTCAGCCAGCTGTGTCTGGAGAGAAGCCAGGGTATCGGCTTCAACCACAGGGCTGGGCAGCTTGTTCCCCACCCCCACCCCCTTCTGTGTACAGTAGAGCCTCCTGTCCTGACTGGAGTGACAGTAGAGATGGGTTTCATGGGTTATCTGGAGGGGGACTTCGCTCCAACAAAACGCCCAGCCCTGCTGCTCCTACCTCGGACGGAAGACACTTTCCCCAGCTGCTCCATCGTCTTCTCCCTGCGGGAGACCGGCCGCCTGCCGGATTGGGGGGCGCTGTCGTCGGGGCGGGCCGCGGCCCCCTACGTCGAGGGGCTCACGGGGGGGGGGGCGCCCTGCTCGTCGTCGGCACCGGCGCCGCGTTCTCTGCCGCCGCCACCACCGCCACCACCGGCGTCGGGCCGCGGGCCTCACCTGGAGGCAACACACCGGCTTCTTTTAACAGATCACCTCGGGAATCGGGAACAACGGAGCTGTGTGCGGCCGTTTGTACGGAGGGGTTCAGCGCGGGGGGGCTCCGGGCTCGGGTCTGGTCCCGGGGGGGGGGGGGGGGACTGTCTGTGTGGAGTCTGCATGGTCTCCCTGTGTTCTCCGGGTCCAAAGACAGGCTTTTGGGCTAATTGGCTTCTGGGAAAACTGGACCTGGTGTGTGTGTGTCCTGTGATGGACTGCTGTCCTATCCAGGGTGTGTGTGTCCTGTGATGGACTGGTGTCCTGTCCAGGGTGTGTGAGTGTGTGTGTGTCCTGTGATGGACTGCTGTCCTGTCCAGGGTGTGTGAGTGAGTGTGTGTGTGTCCTGTGATGGACTGCTGTCCTGTCCAGGGTGTGTGAGTGTGTGTGTCTGTGTGTCCTGTGATGGCCTGGTGTCCTATCCAGGGTGTCCTATCCAGGGTGTGTGTGTGTGTATCCTGTGATGGACTGGTGTCCTGTCCAGGGTGTGTGAGTGGACACACTGGACACACTCACCTGTCCACACTCTCACTGGACACACTGTACACACTCACCTGTCCAGACTCTCACTGCACACAGTGTACACACTCACCTGTCCAGGCGTAGTCTCTGCTCCTCATCCCCCCTGCGTTGTGTCTCCCCCTCTCCCCGCTGGACAGAATCCTGTGGTGTCTTCTTGTCTCCCCGAGCTCGTCCAGAAGCTGGAGAGGGCGGCCGAGCTGCAGCTGGAGCTCCCGGGGTCACCCGGCTCGTCCCGCTCGGGCTCGCCCGACTCGTTCCGCTCGGTGTCCCCCCCCTCCTCGCCCGAGAGCCCCCTCCGCTCCCCGCCCCCGGCCCCCCCCTCCGGCCCCCTCAGGCCCCTGCCCGCCCCGCCCCGCCGCCCCGCCGCCCCCCCTTCATCCCCGCCATGCCCCTCGAACCCCCCCTGCTGCCCGGGGTGGTGCCCCTGCCCCTGCCCCCGCCCGTCCTGCCCCCCATCACCCGCCCGGCCCCGCCAGGCCCCGCCTGGGGCTCCCCGGTGCGGAGGGCAAGGAGAGAGGCTGAGATGTCTGACGAGGCAAGTGGGGCAGAGTCTGTCCGTCTATCCGTCCATCTGTCTGTCCTTCCATCTGTCCTTCTGTCCGTCTATCCTTCAGTCCATCTGTCCATCTGTCCTTCTGGCCATCTGTCTTTCTGTCCTCTTCTGTCTTTCTGTCCATCAGTCCATATGTCCTTTTCTCTGTCTCTGTCATCTGTCCATCTGCACTTCTCTCTTTCTGTCTTTCTGTCCTTCTGTCTGAGTCTCTGTGTCTGTCCCTCTCTCCCTGTCTCTCTCCCTCTCTCTTTCCATGTCTCCCTGCTCTCTGTCTGCCCTGCATTGTCCCAGCTGGGTCTCTCTCCCTGTGTCTCTCCGTGTGTCTCCCTGCTCTCTGTCTGTCCTGCGTTGTCCCAGCTGGGCCTGTCTCCCTGTGTCTCTCCGTGTGCCTCCCTGCTCTCTGTCTGTCCTGCGTTGTCCCAGCTGGGTCTCTCTCCCTGTGTCTCTTCGTGTGTCTCCCTGTCTGTCTCTCTGTCTGTCCTGCGTTGTCCCAGCTAGGCCTGTCTCCCCGGCTCTCTGCCTTCAGCTCTGTTCGCCGATTTCCCGCCAGCCCGTCTCTCTCTCAGCCTGTCTCTTGACTTGCTGGAGGAAGAGGAGGTGGAGACAGCTCCTCCGGCAGGAGAGAGGAAGGAGGTCAGTGCTGGTCCCACCCTGCCTCCTGTCCTGTCTGTGGTGGAGTTTCGCCGTCTTGTCTGTCCCTGGGTCTCAGTGTCTCTCTCTCTTTCAGCCCTGTCTGTCAGTCTGTCTGTCCCTCGATCTCAGCGTCTCTCTCTCGGCCTGCTGTCTGCCTGTCCCTGCCTCTCTGTATCTCTCTCTTTCAGCCCTGTCTGTCAGTCTGTCTGTCCCTCGATCTCAGTGTCTCTGTCTCGGCCTGCTGTCTGTCTGTCCCTGCCTCTCTGTCTCTCTCTCTTTCAGCCCTGTCTGTCAGTGTCTCTCTCCTCCTCCTCTCTGTCCTCAGTGTGTCTCTCTCCTCCTCCACTCTGTCCTGTGGTGTCCAGGCAGTTTGTCTCTCTCCTCCTCCTCCTCTCTGTCCTGTGGTGTCCAGTGGGTCAGTATTAGTGGGCTACACCCAGGCTCACTCACTGCGAGTGTGATCTCAGCAGAGTCTCTGTGCTCTTGGGACACTTGACTCACCTGTCTCTCTCTTTCTCTCCCTGTGCTGTCCCTCTCCTGCCCCCTCTCTCCCTCCTTGGACTCCAGCTGGAGGAGGTCCAATCACCACCTCCTGTGAGACAGAAGAAAAATAAGGTAGTTTATGCTCTGATCCTCTCTTTACTCCTGTCCAGTGTCCAGTAAGTGTCCAGTCAGTGTGTCTGTATGAACCCCTTTCTCTCTCTCAGTGCAGTGTTCATGTACTGGAGTGTCCAGTCAGTGTGTCTGTATGAACCTCTCTCTCTCTCAGTGCAGTGTTCATGTACTGGAGTGTCCAGTCAGTGTGTCTGTATGAACCCCTCTCTCTCTCAGTGCAGTGTTCATGTACTGGAGTGTCCAGTCAGTCAGGGTGTCTGTGTGAACCCCTCTCTCTCTCAGTGCAGTGTTCATGTACTGGAGTGTCCAGTCAGTGTGTCTGTATGAACCCCTCTCTCTCTCAGTGCAGTGTTCATGTACTGGAGTGTCCAGTCAGTGTGTCTGTATGAACCCCTCTCTCTCTCAGTGCAGTGTTCATGTCCTGGAGTGTCCAGTCCGACTCTTAACGTGACTCTCCTGTCTCTGCTTCAGAAGCGCCGATGCGCCTTTTGAAAGTCCCTGAGCTGCGTGTCGGTGGAGACAGAAGATCAGGACGAGCCGATGGAGGCGACGGATACCGTAGCTCAGGAGAGGAAGAGCGAGGGAGAGGAGGAGCAGGCTGCTGGGAAGGACAAGAGGAGGAAGAGGAGGTGCAGGTGAGCAGACAGGGGGACGCGGCCCAGTCGTGTCTGTGATTCAAGGAGGAGTCTCCTCTTGCTGTTTGATGTCATGGTGACGTCTGTGTCTATGTCCCTCACACCTGCAATAACAATATTCTTTCCAGGTTCCTTTCCTGGTTCTGTACCTGATAAGATCTGGACTGGACTATACTGGACTGGACTGGACTAGACTGGACTGGACTGGACCGGAGCTGAGGGACACAAGACGACTGGACTGGAGCCTAGGGACAATAGGCTGGACTGGACCGGAGCTGAGAGACACCAGACTGGACTGGACTGGAGCTGAGGGACCCCAGACTGTGCTGGACCGAAGCTGAGGGACCCCAGTCTGGACTGAAGCTGAGGGACCCCAGACTGTGCTGGACCGAAGCTGAGGGACCCCAGTCTGTGCTGGACCGAAGCTGAGGGACCCTAGTCTGTGCTGGGCCGAAGCTGAGGGACACCAGACTGTGCTGGACCGAAGCTGAGGGACCCAAGTCTGTGCTGGACCGAAGCTGAGGGACCCCAGACTGTGCTGGACTGAAGCTGAGGGACCCCAGACTGGACTGGACTGAAGCTGAGGGACCCCAGACTGTGCTGGACCGAAGCTGAGGGACCCCAGACTGTGCTGGACTGAAGCTGAGGGACCCCAGACTGGACTGGACCGAAGCTGAGGGACCCCAGTCTGGACTGCACTGGAGCTGAGGGACACCAGACTGGACTGGAGCTGAGGGGCCCCAGACTGGACTGGACTGGAGCTGAGGGACACCAGACTGGACTGGACTTTTGTAAAGCATCAATAAAATGTTTAAAAAAAAAATCTGTTTAGCTTTTGGTTTTTTCCCTCCCCCCCCCCAAGGTTGCTGCTGGGAGAGGTGTGAGTGGGGCCAGCAGGGGGCGCTCTCACCCTGCGGTCTGTGGGGGTCCTGATGCCCCAGTATAGTGACGGGGGACACTGGACTGTAAACAGGCGCCGTCCCTCGGATGGGAGGTCAAACCAAGGTCCTGACTCTCTGTGCTCATTAACAATCCCGGGGTGTCTCTGGAGAAGAGTAGGGGTGTTACCCCAGTGTCCTGGCCTGATTCCCCCCCTGGTCTTGACCCATCATGGCCTCCTAATCACCCCCCCCTCTCTGAACTGGCTCCATCCCTCTGCTCTCCTCCCCACTGAGAGCTGCTGTGTGCTGAGCGGACTGGAGCATCATCCAGGTGGGGGCTGCACACTGGGGGGGCTGGAGGGGATCCCCCTGACCTGGGAAGAGCTCTGAGTGGAGGGTCCAGACTTATTAATTATTATTATTATTCGTGCTGCACTGGGCTCCTGTCCTGGCAGTGAGAGGGGGACTCTGTGATCAGGACAGATACTTATGACTGTATAATAATACAGGATAGAAATGGAAAACAGGGTAGCGCTGTAGTCTCTTCGAAACGTTTTGAACTGTCAGAAGAAGTTTTCACAACCCGGACTCGTGAAGGTACAGGTCTTCTCCCATCGTCCGGAGCAAGGTGAGAGGCCACCCCCTCGGGGCGCAGTATCCCCGATGCACCCCCCCCCACCACCCAAAACGACACACACTTCTGTGACGATTGGGAGACCCCGGTTCGACCAGCCCCTGCGGTGGAGGAAACGACCCGCTGGAGAGAACACGCAGACTCCACACAGAAGGGTCACCTCGGCATTTATTCCAACAGCAAAACAACACCAGAGAGAAACGGTCTCCGAAAGAGAAGCGTACACCGGGAAAAACACGACGGGGTCATTACAAATGGGAATAGGAGTTCTTTTTTTCTTTTCCGGACGTCAGTTGTATCGTGTCCTGGTGATTTCTCCCGTTTCGAACGGAGTTTAATGTCGCGTTTCTACTTTATTAGAGAGAGGCACTGAACTTTGGGGAACGTGACATCCACCCAGTATTACTAGTAGGTTGATAAATATAAATGTTCTTTTTCCCCCCGTATTATACCTCGCGAAATATAACGATGGCCAACTCCTTAAGTCGAAATTTAAACCCTTATCAGCTACAAGACAGTCCGTCAACATCGCCGACCTTCGGTATGACGTTGGCCGAAGGGGGTAGGGTAAGTACGTCACAGCCGGGGGAAGCCCCTATCACGTGAGAGGGGTGCGGCGGGCGACGAGCCCCCGGGAGCGAAGAGAAGCTGATTTGCGTGGGGTGTGGAAACACTACACGACCGGGCAAGCGAGCCGTTTTTTTTTTTTTGTTTTTTTCCAGAACATCAGAACAACTGCAGAGATGACCATCGATCCACTCCGGACGTTTCCTTTTTTGTCCTCTTTGGCCTCCAAAATAAAAAAAAAAAACTGGGATCCATCGTGGCGTTGCCAAATTAAAACGTCGACCACTTTTCGGGCTTTCGTGCTGTCCATGATGAAACCGTCATGGTTGTGTAAGGATACGTTACGTCACAGACCGGCGGCGCTCGGGCGTGAGGAGTGTCGTTACGTTTTTGAAACGGGCATGTCAGACAAGATCTCTGACAAGATCTCCGAAAAACCCAAACCTGTAAGATTCAATTTCAATTGAGTTTGTTTTATATAGCGCCTTTCACAACAAGAATGCCCCAAGGCCCCGAACAAAGGAGTTGTTCCACACCCCCGCCACCCTCTGTGTACAGTAGAGCCCCCTGTCCTGACTGGAGGAGCTCACCCAGCTGTGTCTGGAGAGAAGCCGGGGTATCGGCTTCAACCACAGGGCTGGGCGGCTTGGGCTTGTTCCCCACCTCCACCACCCTCTGTGTACAGTAGAGCCTCCTGTCCTGACTGGAGGAGCTCAGCCAGCTGTGTCTGGAGAGAAGCCAGGGTATCGGCTTCAACCACAGGGCTGGGCAGCTTGTTCCCCACCCCCACCCCCTTCTGTGTACAGTAGAGCCTCCTGTCCTGACTGGAGTGACAGTAGAGACGGGGTTCATGGGTTATCTGGAGGGGGACTTCGCTCCAACAAAACGCCCAGCCCTGCTGCTCCTACCTCGGACGGAAGACACTTTCCCCAGCTGCTCCATCGTCTTCTCCCTGCGGGAGACCGGCCGCCTGCCGGATCGGGGGGCGCTGTCGTCGGGGCGGGCCGCGTGTTTCTAGATGGGTATAACAGAGATCTCAACTACTGAGGGGCCTTATTAATAATTGCTTACACTTATATAGCGCTTTTCTGGACACTCCACTCAAAGCGCTGCACTTTATTACAGAGAGGCACTGAACTTTGGGGAACGTGACATCCACCCAGTATTACTAGTAGGTTGATAAATATAAATGTTCTTTTTCCCCCCCTATTATACCTCGCGAAATATAACGATGGCCAACTCCTTAAGTCGAAATTTAAACCCTTATCAGCTACAAGACAGTCCGTCAACATCGCCGCGGCCCGAAGCGCGACCTTCGGTATGACGAATCCCACTACCACCACCAATGTACAGCCCCCACCTGGTTGATGTGACGGCAGCCATAGTGTGCCAGAACGCTCCCCACACAGCAGCTCTCAGTGGGGAGGAGAGCAGAGGGATGAAGCCAGTTCAGAGAGGGGGGTTATTAGGAGGCCATGATTGGTAAGGGCCAATGGGAAATTTGTCCAGGACGCCTGGGTTACACTCCTGCTCTTTTCGAGAAACACCCTGGGATTGTTAATGACCACAGAGAGTCAGGACCTCGGTTTTACGTCTCATCCGAAGGACGGCGCCTGTTTACAGTATAGTGTCCCCCGTCACTATACTGGGGTATCAGACCGCAGGGTGAGCGCCCCCCTGCTGTCCCACTAACACCTCTTCCACCTCTTATTAGCCAATGAAAAATGGTAGCTTCCTCAGAGACACCGCAGGAAGACAGGAGTTTGTGATGAAAGTTCATGTGGGATGGCCACACCCTAGTTCGGTCAGACTCGGCTGTCGATATTTTAGCAATCACTCCTGACTCCTCTCCTGAAACACTGTCAATACTGCACGTGATCCCCCTCTCACCCTCGCGTCCCTCTCTCACCCCGTCTCCACCTGTGTAGCTACCCCCCCTGGTCACTCCTCCTCGCTGTGCAGGGGGGGTCCCAGCCTCCTCATCCTCTGGCCAGGAGCCCTCAGCCAAGCGGGTTCAGCCAGATGATCACTCCATGATCCTTTCAGTATGCTAAATTCCTGGTGTTGTTTTTTTTCTCCCCAGAAAACTGACTGTCCGCCCCACCTCTGCGCTAAGTGGACGATGAAGTCAGGTTCCAGTGTGCCTGGTGTTTACAGGTAATACTTCAGACTGGTCGGCCTCACCTCAGGGTGTCTGGGCGTTTGATATTATACAGTTGCAATGCTGAGGCCTGTGACTGTGATGCTGTAAGGCTACAGGAGTCTCTCTGGAGATCCTGAGTGATTTCCGGCGTTCGTGCGGAAACACAGCCCCACCCTCCCGCAGTGTCCAGTCCGCAGAATTTCCTGGAGACGTGGCCTAGCCGATGGGCGACCCCGCCAGCGAGAGACTAGCTGAGGCAGGACGTTCTGTACGGTTCAGTTAATTAGACGCGCACAGATGTTGAGCTCATCGTCCTTTTAATTGTGCCATCTATGCTAACTGTAGCAGAGATCGAACTATCAAGGTGACAGATCAATAATTTTAAATTAAATAGATGCATGATATTGCTAGCGCTGATGCAAGAGGCAAGTCAGAGGAACTGAACACAGAATGGATAGGAGTCGCAGTGAGTGAGAGAGGAATGAGCTAAATTATTTAAGAGGATTAAAACACTGAAGAACAGGAGACACAGTGAGAGAGAGGAGATCACAGGAAATACCTCAGTAACAAACATACTTACACACAGGACAGGAGACACAGCGAGAGAGAGGAGATCACAGAGAATCCCTCAGTAACAAACACACAGGACAGGAGACACAGCGAGAGAGAGGAGATCACAGGAAATACCTCAGTTTTAAGTGCAGACAACCGGACAGGAGACAGAGTGAGGAAGAGTAAATGAAACACAGTAGGATTGATAGGAGAGGGGTTATGAAGAGATGGGACACACAGAGATGGAGAGAAGGGAGGCAACAGTTGAACTCGCTGGCTGAGTTAATTGACGCTGCTGTTTCTTTGGCAGATGAAGTCGGGGTCCAGAGTTTCGCTGACGTGGCAGAACCGTCCCAGCTCGGTCTCCTCCCATTCCTGCAGGTCAGTGCCCCTTCAGTCAGACCCTGTGTTCGGGGAGACACACAGGGAAGTCGCACACTGTGACAAGAGGCTCCAGAGACATCGCTGAACCACAGAATAGCTCCGGAGCATTTGTGCACCTTTTGGAATTCTTCACGTATAGTGAAAGGTGAAAATAAAACCAAGAATGGGTGACGCGTCTTTACACAGAGGCGGGTGGGGAACAAGCTGCCCAGCCTTGTTGTTGATGCCGATACCCTGGCTTCCCTCCAGATACAGGTGGATTAAATCATGGGTCCAATTAATCACTAACTACCAGACAGGCTTGAAAAACCGAATGGCGTTCTCTCGTTTTTAACCTCTCTTCAGTTCTTAGAAAACCTGCATGCAGAAAAAAAAAATTTGCATTTTTTTACAACTTCCAACGGTCAGGTCTGTGGGTATTTAAATCTGACTAGAATGTGTATTGTTCAAAATCTCTTGTTCACTATCAGTGTTGTTGTTTTTAGTGTCCTTCTCATTACTCCTGTGGGTTTCATACTGTGGTAAAGAGTTTAAAAAGTCCTCACTTTGTGCTGCTCTCAGTTTGTTGACGGTGGCGTACTCCACATCCCTGTTGGGTAGTGTGATGTCTGTAGAGAACAGGATACAGGTCAATACTTATGTTTACTTATACTATACAGGATAAGACTTACATTAACACCATACTAAACAACAGGGCTCACTGTTCACACTCGTATTGACACTGTACAGACAACAGGACTCACTGTTCACACGCGTATTGACACTGTACAGACGACAGGACTCACTGTTCACGCTTGTATTCACGCTGTACACAACAGCAGGACTCACTATTATTACAAATGTTCACACTTGTGTTAAAACTGGACAGAGCAGCAAGAAGTTATCATGATGTTTTATTTCTGCTAGTTTAATAGATAGAAGTAAAAGATCCTCACTTTGTGCGGCTCGGGGTTTGTTGACTGTGGAGTATTCAACAGCAGTATCTGTCTGTGTTAATTCTGCAAAGAATAAAACACGTGTTCTCACCCGTTAACACTGTGCAGAGCAAGACGGAATTCAATGAGTTAACACTGTACAGAACCGGACTCACTGTTCACACTCGCATTGACACTGTACTGACCAACAGGACTCGTGTCGACACCGTTCACACTCGAATCGACGCTGCTCACACTCGTGTTGACACTTGACACTCGTATCCAGTAATGATTGCCCAACCCACCACTTAGCAGAGCTCCCGGTGGTGGGGCTGTGGTCTAGGGGCTCTGCCCCGACTTCACCTCGCACTGACCTAGCAAGCCCACGCACCACAGGCGTCTCGCCCCCCCCCCGCCGCTGCCGTTTGAGCCCTGCGAGCCCTTACACGCGAGAAGGCAAAACCTACTTCCGCCCGCGGGCCCGGGATCCTGGATCACGGAGTAGTGGAATTCCTGCGTTGCCGCGGATCCTGAAAGAGAGATAACGGTCAGGGAAGCGTCGCTGAAGACGCGCGGCAGGTAGGGATAACGGTCAGGGAGGGGGCCGTGTCGGCCACCCGCAGGCCGCAGAGGCAGCAGGTACGGGATCATTCCACGCGGCCGAGAGAGAGGGGAAAGAGACGCGACATTTCGACTGTGGTCTTTTCCGGCTTCACGCGCCCGAAGGAGGCTCCGCGGCCGAAACGCCGCGTCTCTTTTCCTGTCCTTCCAGCGCAGGGATAAACCTTGACCTGCTCCGCTGCGGGTGAAGACAAAGTCGGTGTCGCTGGGTTTTTAAAAAAAACCCGCAGAGCCACTTCATACTTCTGACGACGATGGAAGGGGAATATTTACAAGTCCTGTTCTAAAAGGTCTTCGGATCTCACCGTTACCAGCTGGGAGTGGGGTTTGCGCCAGGCAGTAGTCGGAGTCCGTTTTCTCCAGGCGTTCTGAAACAACCCAAAACACAGGATGAGAGACCGCAGTTGTGAAATGAGTTGAAAGCCGATCGTGGGCCGCCCGTTTGCTAACTGAACCAGGCTTGCTCAGGCCGGATCCATTAAAACCCACAAACGTCATGAATTGATACTTGAGCTTGCGTTGTCCTGTTCTGGGAGCGACCAGCTTTGACTTTGCTGGACCTTTTATTGACCATCATATCGGACTGCTCCAGTGAGAACTCAGCATTACAGATCTCTCAAGGTCAAACTCACAGAAGAGCCACAGACAGACAGAGACAGGATCAGAGACACAGGAGAGAGTCAGGACAGTGAAGGCGTCCTCATCGAGGAGATCAGATACACTGAGAGAAGAGCCACAGACAGAGACAGGATCAGAGACACAGCGGAGAGTCAGGACAGTGAAGGAGTCCTCATGGAGGAGATCAGATACACTGAGAGAAGAGCCACAGACAGAGACAGGATCAGAGACACAGCGGAGAGTCAGGACAGTGAAGGAGTCCTCATGGAGGAGATCAGATACACTGAGAGAAGAGCCACAGACAGAGACAGGATCAGAGACACAGCGGAGAGTCAGGACAGTGAAGGAGTCCTCATGGAGGAGATCAGATACACTGAGAGAAGAGCCACAGACAGAGACAGGATCAGAGACACAGCGGAGAGTCAGGACAGTGAAGGCGTCCTCTACTTAAATTATTACATTATACACAATTTGAGTTCATTTTAAAAAGTAAAAGGTAATGAAAGGAATGCATTTTCATAAGAAAGATAATACCGATATGCATGTGATAATCTTCCTTATATCATGTAGTGTGTCATTTGGACACTTTGTGGGCTTGAAATACAAAGAAAATCATGTTCTATGGTACAAGATAAATACAAAACTTAAGCTTTTATTTTAATTAGATTTGTTTATTAAGCATAAGCAATCATTTATTACATTAATATATGTGAAAATAACATTTTAGCATCATACGTTTAGTATATTTAGTCCCTAATGCTGAAAGAAATAATCATTTGTTTAATATGCACGGGTCTGTCTCAAAGGATGCAGTGCTCCTGGAGGGGCTCTCAAACCCTGCATTTCAGATGCCTAGCTGTATCCCTCACATGTGGCACCTCAGAATGACTTCTAACCTTACCTGTGGTGTCTTCAGTCCCTATTGCTCAATGCATGGTGTACGTACTACATACATGTGTCTTGAGAATGAGGAATGGGCCCCTGAGACAGTCATTTGCCTGTTTCACAAATGATCGTATTTTACTAGAGATTCTGTTTGGGATTCAGATGTGCATTCGGACAGCAATCCCTTTCAAGAAATGATACGTTCTGGATGAGGTCAGAGGTGCTGGAACACTGTATTTAGGATGTGTTTGCAGTGACTGTGTGTCTCCTGCTTCAACGCAGTGATATATAGATGTGCTCCTGTAATTTATTGGTAAATGCCCAGGGCAGTAAGCAGTCTGAGGATTTATTTCCAGACGGCATAGAGCAGTGAAGCAGTGAAGTAGTGCATAAAGCATAGGCAATCATATATTACATTAATATATGTGAAAATAATATTTAAGCATCATACGTTTAGTATATTTAGTCCCTAATGCTGAAAGAAATGATAATTTCTTTAACATGCACGGGTCTGTCTCAAAGGATGCAGTGCTCCTGAAAGGGCTCTCAAACCCTGCATTTAAGATGCCTAGCTGTATCCCTCACATGTGGCACCTCAGAATGACTTCTAACCTTACCTGTGGTGTCTTCAGTCCCTATTGCTCAATGCATGGTGTACGTACTGCATACATGTGTCTTGAGAATGAGGAATGGGCCCCTGAGACAGTCATTTGCCTATTTCACAAATGATCGTATTTTACTAGAGATTCTGTTTGGGATTCAGATGTGCATGCGGACAGCAATCCCTTTCAAGAAATGATACGTTCTGGATGCACAGGCTGCCAACGTGAGTACGTGTTGGGTTCTTGGTTTGAATGCTCGAGTTGTCAGGCTGGCGTTTTTTGTTCCTGTTGGAGCCCATAAATATGAACAAGGCACTTGAGAACGTCTCTGTGCGGGTGTGCGTTTGTAATGACGTGTGTGTGCTCCTCTGTTTCAGTATAAAAAAATGCATTTAAGACATTCAGCCTTTTCATGTTCCTAATATTCTTTCCTTCTTGACAATAAGAACTAAGGTTGCTGCTGGGAGAGGTGTTAGTGGGGCCGGCAGGGGGTTCTCTCACCCTGCGGTCTGTGTGGGTCCTGATGCCCCAGTATAGTGACAGAGGACACTGGACTGTAAACAGGCGCCGTCCTTCGGATGAGACGTCAAACCGAGGTCCTGACTATCTGTGCTCATTAACAATCCCGGGGTGTCTCTGGAGAAGAGTAGGGGTGTTACCCCAGTGTCCTGGCCTGATTCCCCCCCTGGTCTTGACCCATCATGGCCTCCTAATCACCCCCCTCTCTGAACTGGCTCCATCCTTCTGCTCTCCTCCCCACTGAGAGCTGCTGTGTGCTGAGCGGACTGGAGCATCATCCAGGTGGGGGCTGCACACTGGGGGGGCTGGAGGGGATCCCCCTGACCTGGGAAGAGCTCTGAGTGGAGAGTCCAGACTTATTAATTATTATTATTATTCGTGCTGCACTGGGCTCCTGTCCTGGCAGTGAGAGGGGGACTCTGTGATCAGGACAGATACTTATGACTGTATAATAATACATGATAGAAATGGAACACAGGGTAGCGCTGTAGTCTCTTCGAAACGTTTTGAACTGCCAGAAGAAGTTTTCACAACCCGGACTCGTGAAGGTACAGGTCTTCTCCCATCGTCCGGAGCAAGGTGTATCGTGTCCTGGTGATTTCTCCCGTTTCGAACGGAGTTTAATGTCGCATTTCTACTTTATTAGAGAGAGGCACTGAACATCCTGTGATGGACTGGTGTACTGTCCAGGGTGTGAGTGTGTGTGTGTCCTGTGATGGACTGCTGTCCTGTCCAGGGTGTGTGAGTGTGTGTGTCCTGTGATGGACTGGTGTCCTGTCCAGGGTGTATGAGTGTGTGTGTCCTATGATGGACTGGTGTCCTGTCCAGGGTGTGTGAGTGTGTGTGTCCTGTGATGGACTGCTGTCCTGTCCAGGGTGTGTGAGTGTGTGTGTGTGTGTCCTGTGATGGACTGCTGTCCTGTCCAGGGTGTGTGTGTGTACTGTGATGGACTGGTGGATCACAATATTAATTCTCCTCCTTGATTCCCTCCTTCATCGCCAGAGTGAAAGCGGGACACGGCAGTAAAAGCTCAGCCCTGCAGGTGGTGGTCCTCTTGGCCACACGGGGGCACTGTGTCCCCACGGGGGGGGGCTATGTTCAAGTCCCACTGGGAATCGCACCGACGCGGCGGGGTTCGTGAACGTCCCAGACACCAAGAAAACGAGAGAAAAAAGGTCGTTTTCGGGGTTCAAGAAGCAACCCCGAGATTCAGGGAGTTTCCCCGTTGAGCTTACTCTGCCGAAAACACGCAGGTTTTATTTTTTTCCCATGCCCCCCCTCACACAGGCCGTTTCTGTAGCGTGAAGTTGTGTTTTTTTGCGCGGCGGTCGGTGAGGGGCAAAATTTTATTTATTTTTTTCCCACGGTCTGAAACAAAATCAGCCGGGTGGTGTTGTAGAGAGGTCGATGTATCTGGTTTTCCTCGTCTGCGAAACCCATTTTTTTGGGGGGGTCGTGAGGTCCCACGCAGCGCTCGGAAAAGAAAATGGCGTCTCTTTTCCCCGCAGGACGTTGGGGGGGACTCGTGTTTTTTGGACGTGGCGTGGCCCGAAATTTCCGCCCTTGGCTGCTAGAGGGGGGTGGAGGTCGGTCTTTCTTTGACTTGGGGGTAGGGGGGGTGTCTATTTTACTGATCCCCACCCCACGGAAACCCGTGTTGGACGTGGGGGTGCTGAATGCGCCCTCGACGTGATTTTGTCTTTAAATTCAAGTGCAGCTTTTGTAACCCTTGGGCCGGAAACAGCTGGACCCGTTTCCCCTGCCTGTCCGAGGTGGCGACTACCGGGGTCGTACAGGGACACCTGGCTGGGTGTGACGTCACGGGGGCTTCACAATGAGCCGCCTGACGTCACAGAGCGGCGGATTCTAGCGGGGGGCGGCGCCGGAGCCCCATGAGCTCAGAGGAGTGAAGAGAGAGGAGGAGGAAAGGACTATAGAGTCCTTTCTAAACATGTGTTTCTTCCAATAAAGTTACTTCGACTTCAATCGTTAGTTTCAGCTTCAGAATCGCTCTTCAGTATCCCCGTGAAATCGGTAAGTCGCTCAAAAGCGCCGCTGGTGAGAAATAACAAAATAAGTTGAGAAAAAGTTTTTTTTTTACCGTTACTCCACTCTTATTGGTGTGATCGTGCTGTAAAAAGATATTGAGAGGAGGTGCACCTCTACACAGAGGGTGGCAGGGGTGTGGAACAAGCCGCCTAGCCCTGTGGGTGAAGCCGATACCCTGGCTTCTCTCAGGACACAGCTGGTTGAGCTCCTCCAGTCAGGACAGGAGGCTCTACTGTACACAGAGGGGGGTGGGGGTGGGGAACAAGCCGCCCAGCTGTGTGGCTCCGCCCCCTCCCCTCCCCTCTGTGACTCTGCTTGTCTCGGCAGGACGATGCACCAACAGAGATGCCGCACGGCCGTGCGCGGTCGCAGCAGGACCCGGGCCCGGCGAGGCGTCGTAAGTCCACCCCTCCCGCCCGCCGTCCAGCGTCCAGCGTCCAGCCCTCCTCCGACTGACCTCTCCACCCCCAGCAGCGCTCGCTGTATTATAATAATAATAATAATAATAATAATAATAATAATAAACTTGACTGATAGAGCACCTTTCATACACATAACAGCGCAAAGCGCTTGACAGACCAGGTCTCACGGTAACACCTCCAGACGAGGAGAGACACTTCCAGTGGTGATCTTGACTGAGGACGCGCCTCGGCTCAAGAGACAGGGTCGCGGGTCCATTATGGCCCTTCTGAGAGTACAGATTGCCTCTGGACGTCCCAGACCCTTCCTGGACACACTGTACAGACTCACCTGTCCAGACTCTTACTGGACACATTGTACACACTCACCTGTCCAGACTCTTACTGGACACATTGTACACACTCACCTGTCCGGACTCTTACTGGACACACTGGTCAGACTCACCTGTCCAGACTCTCACTGGACACACTGTCCACACTCTCACTGGACACACTGTACACACTCACCTGTCCACACTCTCACTGGACACACTGTACACACTCACCTGTCCACACTCTCACTGGACACACTGTAGAGACTGCCCAAGGCCTCTAGTCTCGACACGACTGGGCTGGGCTATTTGGTCAGAGCTGTCTCGGAGATGGGCTGTTTGGCGTCTTCACAGGTCACACCGGTCAGGCAGAACCCGGACTGGCAGTGGGAGAGATCCCGGCCCAAGTCCCGGTGCTTTTCCGTAAGTCTGACACGATCGCCTTCCGCGAGACTGGACCGGCCGCCCTGTGGTGGGCCCGGTGCCCCACATCTACCCTACAGCTCCCCCCACTGACCCCTAAACTCCCGATACCCTACAGCTCCCCACTCTGACCCCTAAACTCCCGATACCCTACAGCTCCCCACACTGACCCCTAAACTCCTGATACCCTACAGCTCCACACTCTGACCCCTAAACTCCCGATACCCTACAGCTCCCCCACTGACCCCTAAACTCCCGATACCCTACAGCTCCCCACTCTGACCCCTAAACTCCCGATACCCTACAGCTCCCCCCACTGACCCCTAAACTCCCGATACCCTACAGCTCCACACTCTGACCCCTAAACTCCCGATACCCTACAGCTCCCCACACTGACCCCTAAACTCCCGATACCCTACAGCTCCCCACTCTGACCCCCAGAGTCCTGATGGCCGAGAGGTCTCTGCTTGCTGTAGTGATTGAGTGAGCTCTGTGGACCTGACCTCTGTCTTGTGTCCTCGTTTCCAGCGTCTCCTTGTGGTCTGTCACTTCACCAGACCTGAAGGTGAGATCTGAGGAGGAGACAGAGCACCCCCTAACACCCCTGAGCTGGGTTACAGGGTAAGACAGCTTCTTACTGTTGGACACACCTGTCCACACTCTTACTGGACACACTGGACACACTCGACTGTCCGGACTCTTACTGGACACACTGTAGAGACTCGCCTGTCCACACTCTTACTGGACACACTGTACACACTCACCTGTCCACACTCTTACTGGACGCACTGTACACACTCACCTGTCCACACTCTCACTGGACACACTGTACACACTCACCTGTCCAGACTCTTACTGGACACACTGTAGAGACTCGCCTGTCCACACTCTTACTGGACACACTGTACACACTCGCCTGTCCACACTCTTACTGGACGCACTGTACACACTCGCCTGTCCACACTCTTACTGGACGCACTGTACACACTCGCCTGTCCACACTCTCACTGGACGCACTGTACACACTCACCTGTCCACACTCTCACTGGACAAACTGGACACACTCACCTGTCCAGGCGTAATCTCTGCTCCTCATCCCCCCTGCGTTGTGTCTCCCCCTCTCCCCGCTGGACAGAATCCCGTGGTGTCTTCGTGCTTCCCCGAGCTCGTCCAGAAGCTGGAGAGGGCGGCCGAGCTGCAGCTGGAGCTCCCGGGGTCGCCCGGCTTGTCCCGCTCGGTGTCCCCCCCCTCCTCGCCCGAGAGCCCAATCCGCTCCCCGCCCCCGGCCCCCCCCCCTCCGGCCCCCCCTGCTGCCTGGGGCGGTGCCCCTGCCCCTGCCCCCGCCCGTCCTGCCCCCCATCGCCCGCCCGGCCCCGCCAGGCCCCGCCTTGATTCTGTGGCTGGTGGTCCTCTTGGCCACACGGGGGCGCTGTGGCTCCACGGGGGGGGTTATGTTCAAGTCCCGCTGGGAATCGCACCGACGCGGTGGAGTTCGTGAACGTCCCAGACACCAAGAAAACGAGAGAGAGAAAAAAGGTCGTTTTCAGGGTTTTTTTTTTGGGGGGGGGGGTCGTGAGGTCCCACGCAGCGCTCGGAAAAGAAAATGGCGTTTCTTTTCCCCGCAGGACGGGGGGGGGGGGGAACCCGTGTTTTTTGGACGTGGCGTGGCCCCAAATTTCCGCCCTTGGGCGCTAGAGGGGGGTGGAGGTTGGTCTTTCTTTGATTTGGGGGTCGGGGGGGGGTTGCTAATTTCACTGAACCAAACCCCACGGAAACCCGTGTTGGACGTGGGGGTGCTGAATGCGCCCTCGACGTGAATTTGTCTTTAAATTCAAGTGCAGCTTTTGTAACCCTTGGGCCGGAAACACCTGGACCCGTTTCCCCTGACTGTCCGAGGTGGCGACTACCGGGGTCGTACAGGGACACCCGGGTGGGTGCGACGTCACGGGGGCGTCACAATGAGCCGCCTGACGTCACAGAGCGGCGGAATCTAGCGGGGGGAAGCTCAGAGGTGTGAAGAGAGAGGAGGAGGAAAGGACTATATAGCGCTTTCTAAACACGTGTTTCTTCCAAAAAAGATTCGCGGGTTACTTCGACTTCAATCAAATAATAGTTTCAGCTTCAGATTCACTCTGAAGTGAAATCGGTAAGTCAGTTAAAAATGCCGTTGTCGAGAAAAAACAAAATAAGTTGAGAAATAAGTTGTTTTTTTTCCCGTTACTCCACTCTTATGGGTGTGATCATGCTGTAAAACGATATTGAGAGGAGGTGCACCTCTACACAAAGAGTGGTGGGGGTGGGGAACAAGCTGCCCAGCCCTGTGGTTGAAGCCCATACCCTGGCTTCTCTCCAGACACAGCTGGGTGAGCTCCTCCAGTCAGGACAGGAGGGTCTACTGTACACAGAGAGTGGCGGGGTTGTGGAACAAAGCTGATACCCTGGCTTCTCTCCAGACACAGCTGGTTGAGCTCCTCCAGTCAGGACAGGAGGCTCTTCTGTACGCCGAGGGTGGTGGGGGTGTGGAACAAAGCTGATACCCTGGCTCCTCTCCAGACACAGCTGGGTGAGCTCCTCCAGTCAGGACAGTAGGCTCTTCTATACACAGAGGGGGGCAGGGGGGGGGAACAAGCCGCCCAGCTGTGCGGCTCCGCCCCCTCCCCTCCCCTCTGTGACTCTGCTTGTCTCGGCAGAACGATGGACCGACAGAGATGCCGCACGGCCGTGCGCGGTCACAGCAGGACCCGGGCCCGGCGAGGCGTCGTAAGTCCACGAGACACTTCCAGTGGTGATCTTGACTGAGGACGCGCCTCGGCTCAAGAGACAGGGTCGCGGGTCCGATGAAAACCAAGCTGCAGGTCCATTATGGCCTTCTGAGAGCACAGATTGCCTCTGGACGTCCCACACTCTTCCTGGACACACTGTAGAGACTCACCTGTCCGGACTCTCACTGGACACACTGTAGAGACTCACCTGTCCAGACTCTTACTGGACACACTGTACACACTCACCTGTCCACACTCTCACTGGACACACTGTCCACACTCACCTGTCCAGGCGTAGTCTCTGCTCCTCATCCCCCCTGCGTTGTGTCTCCCCCTCTCCCCGCTGGACAGAATCATGTGGTGTCTTCTTGTATCCCCGAGCTCGTCCAGAAGCTGGAGAGGGCGGCCGAGCTGCAGCTGGAGCTCCCGGGGTCACCCAGCTCGTCCCGCTCGGGCTCGCCCGGCTCGTTCCGCTCAGTGTCCCCCCCCTCCTCGCCCGAGAGCCCCCTCCGCTACCCGCCCCTGGCCCCCTTTCCGGCCCCCTCAGGCCCCTGCCCGCCCCGCCCCGCCGCCCCCTCTTCATCCCCGCCATGCCCCTCGAGCCCCCCCTGCTGCCTGGGGCGGTGCCCCTGCCCCTGCCCCTGCCCCTGCCCCCGCCCGTCCTGCCCCCCATCGCCCGCCCGGCCCCGCCAGGTCCCGCCTGGTGCTCCCCGGTGCGGAGGGCAAGGAGAGAGGCTGAGATGTCTGACGAGGCAAGTGGGGCAGAGTCTGTCCGTCTGTCTGTCCTTTTCTCTGTCCATCTTTCCTTCTGTCCATCTGTCCCTTTCACTGTCCTTCTGTCTTTCTGTTCTTTTCTCTGTCCATGTGTCCTTCTGTCCTTCTGACTTTCTGTTCTTTTCTCTGTCCTTCTGTCCATCTGTCTTTCTGTCCTTTTCTCTCTTTCTGTCCATCAGTCCGTCTGTCCTTTTCTCTGTCTTTTTGTCCGTCTGTACTTCTCTCTTTCTGTCTTTCTGTCCTTCTGTCTGAGTCTCTCTTTTTCTCTGTGTCTGTCCCTCTCTCCCTGTGTCTTTCCATGTCTCCCTGTCTGTCCTCCGTTGTCCCAGCTGGGTCTCTCTCCCTGTGTCTCCCTGTCTGTCTCTCTGTCCTGCGTTGTCCCAGCTGGGTCTGTCTCCTCTGCTCTCTGCCTTCAGCTCTGTTCGCCGATGTACCGCCAGCCCGTCTCTCTCTCAGCCTGTCTCTTGACTTGCAGGAGGAAGAGGAGGTGGAGACAGCTCCTCCGGCAGGAGAGAGGAAGGAGGTCAGTGCTGGTCCCACCCTGGGTCTGTCCCTGGGTCTCAGTGTCTCTCTCTCTTTCAGCCCTGTCTGTCAGTGTCTCTCTCGGCCTGCTGTCTGTCTGTCCCTGCCTCTCTGTCTCTCTCTTTCAGCCCCGTCTGTCAGTCTGTCTGTCCCTCGATCTCAGTGTCTCTCTCTCGGCCTGCTGTCTGCCTGTCCCTGCCTCTCTGTCTCTCTCTCTTTCAGCCCTGTCTGTCAGTGTCTCTCTCCTCCTCCTCTCTGTCCTGTGGTGTCCAGGCAGTGTGTCTCTCTCCTCCTCCTCTCTGTCCTGTGGTGTCCAGTGGGTCAGTATTAGTGGGCTACACCCAGGCTCACTCACTGCGAGTGTGATCTCAGCAGAGTCTCGGTGCTCTTGGGACACTTGACTCACCTGTCTTTCTCTTTCTCTCCCTGTGCTGTCCCTCTCCTGCCCCCTCTCTCCCTCCTCGGACTCCAGCTGGAGGAGATCCAATCACCATCTCTTGTGAGACAGAAGAAAAAGAAGGTGGGTAATGCTCTGATCCTCTCTTTACTCCTGTCCAGTGTCCAGTCAGTGTCCAGTCAGGGTGTCGGTATGAACCCCTCTCTCTCTCTCAGTGCAGTGTTCATGTACTGGAGTGTCCAGTCATGTGTCTGTATGAACCCCTCTCTCTCTCTCAGTGCAGTGTTCATGTCCTGGAGTATCCAGTCCGACTCTAAACGTGACTCTCCTGTCTCTGCTTCAGAAGCGCTGGTGGGTCTTTTTAAACTCCCTGAGCTGCGTGTCGATGGAGACAGATGATAAGGACGAGCCGATGGAGGCGGCGGAGACCGTAGCTCAGGAGAGGAAGACCGAGGGAGAGGAGGAGCAGGCTGCCGGGAAGGACAAGAAGAGGAAGAGGAGGTGCAGGTGAGCAGACAGGGGGGCGCCGCCCGGTCGTGTCTGTGATTCAACGAGGAGTCTCCTCTTGCTGTTTGATGTCATGGTGACGTCTGTGTCTGTGTCCCTCACACCTGCAATAACAATATTCTTTCCAGGTTCCTTTCCTGGTTCTGTGCCTGCTAAGATCTGGACTGGACTGTGCTGGACCGGAGCTGAGGAGCCCCAGACTGTGCTGGACCGAAGCTGAGGGGCCCTAGACTGGACTGGACCTAAGCTGAGGGTCCCCAGACTGGACTTAATCTGTATTGTAATTTTTGTTCTTTTGTTAAGCATCATTAAAATGGTTTTAAAAAAAATCTGTTTAGCTTTTGTTTTTTTCCCTCCCCCACCCTGAAACGAACGAACAGAGTCTGTCCTTCTCTTTCATCCCGGAGAGTTTGTGGTTGACGGATTGAGGCCGAGAGCCCTCATCGTCGGCGTACCACCAGTTAGCGGGGATATAGCGGGGGGGGCATCGTGTCCAATACTCCTTGAAACGAGACAGATTTCAAGCCACCTCCTTCTGAAGAGCAGGAAGTCGACCACGAAGTCCAGGGTGTCCTAGGAAGCTCTTTAGCCCTCGTTTGCCCAGCAGCCATCTCACCCTGCAGCTCCCAGCTGGCAGCCCCCTCCCCACTGGAGCCCAGCAGGTGGGAGCCTGGTCAGTACCTGGAGGGGAGACTCCTGGGAAAAACTGAGGTTGCTGCTGGGAGAGGTGTTAGTAAGGCCAGCAGGGGGCGCTCACCCTGCGGTCTGTGTGGATCCTGATGCCCCAGTATAGTGACGGGGACACTGGACTGTAAACAGGCGCCGTCCTTCGGATGAGACGTCAAACCGAGGTCTTGACTCTCTGTGCTCGTTAACAATCCCGGGGTGTTTCTGGAGAAGAGTAGGGGTGTTACCCCAGTGTCCTGGCCTGATTCCCCCCCTGGTCTTGACCCATCATGGCCTCCTAATCACCCCTGTCTCTGAACTGGCTCCATCCCTCTGCTCTCCTCCCCACTGAGAGCTGCTGTGTGCTGAGCGGACTGGAGCATGGGGCTGCACACTGGGGGGACTGGAGGAGATCCCCCTGACCTGGGAAGAGCTCTGAGGGGAGGGTCCAGACTTATTAATTATTATTATTATTCGTGCTGCACTGGGCTTCAGTCCTGGCAGTGAGAGGGGGACTCTGTGATCAGTACAGATACTTATGACTGTATAATAATACACGATAGACATTGAACACAGGGTAGCGCTGTAGTCTCTTCGAAACGTTTTGAACTGCCAGAAGAAGTTTTCACAACCCGGACTCATGAAGGTACAGGTCTTCTCCCTTCGGCCGGAGCAAGGTGTATGGTGTCCTGGTGATTGCTCCCATTTTGAACGGAGTTTAATGTTGCGTTTCTACTTTATTAGAGAGAGGCACTGAACATCCTGTGATGGACTGGTGTCCTGTCCAGGGTGTGTGAGTCTGTGTGTGTCCTGTGATGGGCTGGTGTCCTGTCCAGGGTGTGTGAGTGTGTGTGTGTCCTGTGATGGACTGCTGTCCTGTCCAGGGTGTGTGAGTGTGTGTGTGTCCTGTGATGGACTGGTGTCCTGTCCAGGGTGTGTGTGTGTCCTGTGATGGACTGGTGGATCACAATATTAATTATCCTCCTTGATTCCCTCATTCATCGGCAGAGTGAAAGCGGGACACGGCAGTAAAAGCTCAGCCCTGCGGGTGGTGGTCCTCTCGGCCACACGGGGGCGCTGTGGCCCCACGGGGGGGTTATGTTCACGTCCCGCTGGGAATCGCACCGACGCGGCGGAGTTCGTGAACGTCCCAGACACCAAGAAAACGAGAGAGAGAAAAAAGGTCGTTTTCGGGGTTCAAGAAGCAACCCCGAGATTCAGGGAGTTTCCCCGCTGAGCTTACTCTGCCGAAAACACGCAGGTTTTATTTTTTTCCCGTGCCCCCCCTCACACAGGCACACAGGCCGTTTCTGTAGCGTGAAGTTGTGTTTTTTTGCGCGGCGGTCGGTGAGGGGCGAAATTTTATTTATTTTTTTCCCACGGTCTGAAACAGAAACGGCCGGGTGGTGTTGTAGAGAGGTCGACGTGCCTGGGTTTCCTCGTCTGCGAAGCCCGTTTTTTTTTTTTTTTGGGGGGGGGGGGTCGTGAGGTCCCACGCAGCGCTCGGAAAAGAAAATGACGTTTCTTTTCCCCGTAGGACGGGGGGGGGGGGGGAACCCGTGTTTTTTGGACGTGGCGTGGCCCGAAATTTCCGCCCTTGGGCGCTAGAGGGGGGTGGAGTTTGGTCTTTCTTTGATTTGGGGGTCGGCGGGGGGGGTCTAATTTCACTGAACCAAACCCCACGGAAACCCGTGTTGGACGTGGGGGTGCTGAATGCGCCCTCGACGTGATTTTGTCTTTAAATTCAAGTGCAGCTTTTGTAACCCTTGGGCCGGAAACAGCTGGACCCGTTTCCCCTGCCTGTCCGAGGTGGGGACTACCGGGGTCGTACAGGGACACCCGGCTGGCCGCTGAGAGTTGGAAAAATAAAATGTCCACCCAAAAAAAAACAGCAACCGTGAAAAATGACGGCCATTTTTGTTTCGCGGCCGAACCGTGAGCGCGTCGGGGGTGACGTCACGGTGGCGTCACAATGAGCCGCCTGACGTCACAGAGCGGCGGATTCTAGCGGGGGGGCGGCGCCGGAGCCCCATGAGCTCAGAGGAGTGAAGAGAGAAGAGGAGGAAAGCGCTATATAGTCTTTTCTAAATACGTGTTTCTTCCAATAAAGTTACTTCGACTTAGATCGTTAGTTTCAACTTCAGAAACGCTCTTCAGAATCCCCGTGAAATCGGTAAGTCAGTCAAAAGTGAGAAATAACAAAATAAGTGGAGAAATACGTTGTTTTTTTTACCGTTACTCAACTCTTATGGGTGTGATCGTGCTGTAAAAAGATATTGAGAGGAGGTGCACCTCTACTCAGAGAGTGGTGGGGGTGGGAAACAAGCTGCCCAGCCCTGTGGTTGAAGCCGATACCCTGGCTTCTCTCCAGACACAGCTGGGTGAGCTCCTCCAGTCAGGACAGGAGGCTCTTCTATACACAGAGGGGGGCGGGGGTGGGGAACAAGCCGCCCAGCTGTGTGGCTCCGCCCCCTCCCCTCCCCTCTGTGACTCTGCTTGTCTCGGCAGGACGATGGACCGACAGAGATGCCGCACGGCCGTGCGCGGTCGCAGCAGGACCCGGGCCCGGCGAGGCGTCGTAAGTCCACCCCTCCCGCCCACCGTCCAGCGTCCAGCGTCCAGCCCTCCTCCGACTGGCCTCTCCGCCCCCAGCAGCGCTCGCTGTATTATAATAATAATAATAATAATAAACTTCACTGATAGAGCACCTTTCACACACATAGCAGCGCAAAGCGCTTGACAGACCAGGTCTCACGGTAACACCTCTAGACGAGGAGAGACACTTCCAGTGGTGATCTTGACTGAGGACATGCCTCGGCTCAAGAGACAGGGTCGCGGGTCCATTATGGCCTTCTGAGAGCACAGATTGCCTCTGGACGTCCCAGACTCTTCCTGGACACACTGTAGAGACTCACCTGTCCAGACTCTCACTGGACACACTGTACACACTCACCTGTCCACACTCTCACTGGACACACTGTACACACTCACCTGTCCACACTTTCACTGGACACACTGTACACACTCACCTGTCCAGACTCTCACTGGACAGACTGTAGAGACTCACCTGTCCAGACTCTTTCTGGACACACTGGACACACTCACCTGTCCAGACTCTCACTGGACACACTGTACACACTCACCTGTCCACACTCTCACTGGACACACTGGACACACTCACCTGTCCAGACTCTCACTGGACAGACTGTAGAGACTCACCTGTCCAGACTCTCACTGGACACACTGTACACACTCACCTGTCAACACTCTCACTGGACACACTGTAGAGACTGCCCAAGGCCTCTAGTCTCGACACGACTGGGCTGGGCTATGTGGTCAGAGCTGTCTCGGAGATGGGCTGTTTGGCGTCTTCACAGGTCACACCGGTCAGGCCGAACCCGGACTGGCAGCGGGAGAGGTCCCGGCCCAAATCCCGGTGCTTTTCCGTAAGTCTGACCCGGTCGCCTTCCGCGAGACTGGACCGGCCGCCCTGTGGTGGGCCCGGTGCCCCACATCTACCCTACAGCTCCCCACACTGACCCCTAAACTCCCGATACCCTACAGCTCCCCACACTGACCCCTAAACTCCCGATACCCTACAGCTCCCCACACTGACCCCTAAACTCCCGATACCCTACAGCTCCCCACTCTGACCCCTAAACTCCCGATACCCTACAGCTCCCCACACTGACCCCTAAACTCCCGATACCCTACAGCTCCCCACACTGACCCCTAAACTCCCGATACCCTACAGCTCCCCACACTGACCCCTAAACTCCCGATACCCTACAGCTCCACACTCTGACCCCCACAGTCCTGATGGCCGAGAGGTCTCTGCTTGCTGTAGTGATTGAGTGAGCTCTGTGGACCTGACCTCTGTCTTGTGTCCTCGTTTCCAGCGTCTCCTAGTGGTCCGTCATTTCTCAAGACCTGAAGGTGAGATCTGGGGAGGAGACAGAGCACCCCCTAACACCCCTGAGCTGGGTTACAGGGTAAGACAGCTTCTTACTGTTGGACACACCTGTCCACACTCTTACTGGACACACTGTCCACACTCGCCTGTCCGGACTCTTACGGGACACACTGGACACACTCACCTGTCCAGACTCTTGCTGGACACACTGTACACACTCACCTGTCCAGACTCTTACTGTCCACACTCACCTGTCCACACTCTCACTGGACACACTGTACAGACTCGCCTGTCCACACTCTCACTGGACACACTGTACACACTCACCTGTCCAGACTCTCACTGGACACACTGGACACACTCACCTGTCCAGACTCTCACTGGACACACTGTACACACTCACCTGTCCAGACTCTTTCTGGACACACTGTACACACTCACCTGTCCAGACTCTCACTGGACACACTGGACACACTCACCTGTCCAGACTCTCACTGGACACACTGTAGAGACTCACCTGTCCACACTCTCACTGGACACACTGTACACTCTCACCTGTCCAGACTCTCACTGGACACACTGGACACACTCACCTGTCCAGACTCTTACTGGACACACTCACCTGTCCACACTCTCACTGGACACACTGGACACACTCACCTGTCCAGACTCTTACTGGACACACTGTACACACTCACCTGTCCACACTCTCACTGGACACACTGTCTACACTCACCTGTCCACACTCTCACTGTCCACACTCACCTGTCCAGGCGTAGTCTCATCCCCCCTGCGTTGTGTCTCCCCCTCTCCCCGCTGGACAGAATCCCGAGGTGTCTTCGTGTCTCCCCGAGCTCGTCCAGAAGCTGGAGAGGGCGGCCGAGCTGCATCTGGAGCTCCCAGAGTCGCCCGGCTCGTCCCGCTCGGGCTCGCCCAGCTCGTTCCGCTCGGTGTCCCCCCCGTCCTCGCCCGAGAGCCCCCTCCGCCCCCCGCCCCCGGCCCCCCCCTCCGGCCCCCTCAGGCCCCTGACCGCCCCGCCCCGCCGCCCCCCCTTCCTCGCCGCCATGCCCCTCGAGCCCCCCCTGCTGCCCGGGGCGGTGCCCCTGCCCCTGCCCCTGCCCCCGCCCGTCCTGCCCCCCATCGCCCGCCCGGCCCCGCCAGGCCCCGCCTGGGGCTCCCCGGTGCGGAGGGCAAGGAGAGAGGCGGAGATGTCTGACGAGGCAAGTGGGGCAGAGTCTGTCCGTCTGTCCTTCTGTCCGTCTGTCTGTCCGTCCATCTGTCTGTCTGTCTGTCTGTCTGTCCGTCTGTCTGTCTGTCTGTCTGTCCTTCTGTCCATCTGTCCTGCTGTCCTTTTCTCTGTCCATCTTTCCTTCTGTCCATCTGTCCCTTTCACTGTCCTTCTGTCTTTCTGTTCTTTTCTCTGTCCATCTGTCCTTCTGACTTTCTGTTCTTTTCTCTGTCCATCTGTCCGTCTGTCTTTCTGTCTGTCTGTCCTTCTATCCTTCTATCTTTCTATCCATCTGTCCTTCTGTCCTTTTCTCTGTCCATCTTTCCTTCTGTCCATCTGTCCCTTTCACTGTCCTTCTGTCTTTCTGTTCTTTTCTCTTTCCATCTGTCCTTCTGACTTTCTGTTCTTTTCTCTGTCCATCTGTCCTTCTGTCCATCTGTCTTTCTGTCCGTCTGTCCGTCTATCCTTCTATCTTTCTATCCATCTGTCCTTCTGTCCTTTTCTCTGTCCATCTTTCCTTCTGTCCATCTGTCCCTTTCACTGTCCTTCTGTCTTTCTGTTCTTTTCTCTTTCCATCTGTCCTTCTGACTTTCTGTTCTTTTCTCTGTCCATCTGTCTGTCCGTCCATCTGTCTGTCTGTCCATCTGTCCCTCTGTCCTTCTGTCCTTTTCTCTGTCCATCTTTCCTTCTGTCCATCTGTCCCTTTCACTGTCCTTCTGTCTTTCTGTTCTTTTCTCTGTCCATCTGTCCTTCAGTCCATCTGTCTTTCTGTCCTTTTCTCTCTTTCTGTCCATCAGTCCATCTGTCCTTTTCTCTGTCTTTTTGTCCGTCTGTACTTCTCTCTTTCTGTCTTTCTGTCCTTCTGTCTGAGTCTCTGTGTTTGTCCCTCTCTCCCTGTCTCTCTCCCTGTGTCTCTCCGTGTGTCTCCCTGCTCTCTGTCTGTCCTGCGTTGTCCCAGCTGGGTCTCCCTCCCTGTGTCTCCCTGCTCTCTGTCTGTCCTGCGTTGTCCCAGCTGGGCCTGTCTCCACGGCTCTCTGCCTTCAGCTCTGTTCGCCGATGTCCCGCCAGCCCGTCTCTCTCTCAGCCTGTCTCTTGACTTGCAGGAGGAAGAGGAGGTGGAGACAGCTCCTCCGGCAGGAGAGAGGAAGGAGGTCAGTGCTGGTCCCACCCTGCCCCCTGTCCTGTCTGTGGTGGAGTTTCGCCGTCTTGTCTGTCCCTGGGTCTCAGTGTCTCTCTCTCTTTCAGCCCTGTCTGTCAGTGTCTCTCTCTCGGCCTGCTGTCTGTCTGTCCCTGCCTCTCTGTCTCTCTCTCTTTCAGCCCTGTCTGTCAGTGTCTCTCTCGGCCTGCTGTCTGCCTGTCCCTGCCTCTCTGTCTCTCTCTCTTTCAGCCCTGTCTGTCAGTGTCTCTCTCGGCCTGCTGTCTGCCTGTCCCTGCCTCTCTGTCTCTCTCTCTTTCAGCCCTGTCTGTCAGTGTCTCTCTCCTCCTCCTCTCTGTCCTCAGTGTGTCTCTCTCCTCCTCCTCTCTGTCCTGTGGTGTCCAGGCAGTGTGTCTCTCTCCTCCTCCTCCTCTCTGTCCTGTGGTGTCCAGGCAGTGTGTCTCTCTCCTCCTCCTCCTCTCTGTCCTGTGGTGTCCAGTGGGTCGGTATTAGTGGGCTACACCCAGGCTCACTCCCTGCGAGTGTGATCTCAGCAGAGTCTCTGTACTCTTGGGACACTTGACTCACCTGTCTCTGTCTTTCTCTCCCTGTGCTGTCCCTCTCCTGCCCCCTCTCTCCCTCCTCGGACTCCAGCTGGAGGAGGTCCAATCACCACCTCCTGTGAGACAGAAGAAAAAGAAGGTGGGTGATGCTCTGATCCTCTCTTTACTCCTGTCCAGTGTTCAGTGTCTGTATGAACCCTTCTCTCTCTCTCAGTGCAGTGTTCATGTCCTGGAGTGTCCAGTCGGTGTGTCTGTATGAACCCCTCTCTCTCTCAGTGCAGTGTTCATGTCCTGGAGTGTCCAGTCAGTGTGTCTGTATGAACCCCTCTCTCTCTCAGTGCAGTGTTCATGTCCTGGAGTGTCCAGTCAGTGTGTCTGTATGAACCCCTCTCTCTCTCAGTGCAGTGTTCATGTCCTGGAGTGTCCAGTCAGTGTGTCTGTATGAACCCCTCTCTCTCTCTCTCAGTGCAGTGTTCATGTACTGGAGTGTCCAGTCAGTGTGTCTGTATGAACCCCTCTCTCTCTCTCAGTGCAGTGTTCATGTCCTGGAGTGTCCAGTCAGTGTGTGTGTATGAACCCCTCTTTCTCTCAGTGCAGTGTTCATGTACTGGAGTGTCCAGTCAGTGTGTCTGTGTGAACCCCTCTCTCTCTCTCTCAGTGCAGTGTTCATGTACTGGAGTGTCCAGTCAGTGTGTCTGTGTGAACCCCTCTCTCTCTCAGTGCAGTGTTCATGTCCTGGAGTGTCCAGTCAGTGTGTCTGTGTGAACCCCTCTCTCTCTCAATTCAATTCAATTCAATTCAAGGTGCTTTATTAGCATGACCGATAGGTACAATCAGTGTTGCCAAAGCAAATAAAAATAATAAAATTAACATAGAACAAAACAAAAAATAGAAGTAAAATAAAATCTACAGACATGTTACAGACATTTACAACAAAGACATATTATATAATATCGACATATACTGTATTCGGCTGGAGCATTATTGGGAGACAGACTCACTGTTCCTCAGGCTGTGACAGGAGATCACATACTGGGCTGCCAGATCAACTGAGTTCCCTCCTCCCTCTCCCAGTAGGATTGGGACCTGTTGTGGTTTTGGCAGGTGTGGGAACTCTGGGATTAGATTTCTGAATTTCGGGAAGAATGTTTCTCTAATCCCAGAGTATCTGTCACAGTGCAGTAGGAAGTGCACCTCTGTCTCTATTTCTCCCTGCTGGCAGTGGGAGCACAGCCTGTCCTCTCTGGGCAGCCAGGTCTGCCTGTGTCGCCCAGTTTCTATGGCCAGGTTGTGGTCACTGAGCCTGTACTTCGTCAGGGTCTGTTTCTGTTTGTTATTTTTTAATTTTGGTCAAATATTCAGCTAGTGTGTATTGTCTGTTTAAGGTTCTGTAGCATTCTAGTTTATGTTGTGTTTGTGTGTGTGTGTCCCAGTGTGTGAGATATTGCTGTTTGATCTGTGCTGTGATGTGGTTGAGTCTGGGTTGTGGTGCTCTAGCAGTGCTGTCCTGAGGCTGGTTAGTGTTGGTGTGGCTCAGGTCGGTGAGCCTCAGGACCAGCTGGCTCAGGGGGCTCTGTTTTGGGCTCAGCTCTTGGCTCAGCAGGGCTTTGTGGTGGTAGGAATTTTGGTCACTGTTTTTTAGGTGTAGCCAATACTTTAATATTCTTTTCTGTATGTTTATCAATAGTGGGTACTGGCCTAATTCGGCCCTGCACCCGTTGTTAGGAGTTTTTCTCTGCACACGGAGGATGATTCTACAGATCTCCATGTGCAGAGTTTCTGTGGGGTGTTTGTCCCATTTGGTGTAATCCTGGTCTGTGAGGGGACCCCAAACTTCACTGCCGTATAGGGCAATGGGTTGGATTACACTTTCAAATATTTGGAGCCAGATTCTTGTTGGTGGGTTGATGTTGAAGAGCCTCCTTCTTATTGCGTAGAAAGCCCTGAGTGCCTTCTCCCTCAGTGCCTTCACTGCCAGGTCAAAACTCCCGGAAGAGCTGATGGTGAGACCGAGATATGTGTAGCTGGATGTGTGCTCCAATGTGTTGTTGTTCAGTGTGAATTTGTACCTGTTTCCCTGAGGTCTGGCTTTCTTCTGGAAAACCATAACTCTGGTCTTGTCCATATTGACTGTCAGTGCCCAGGTCTGACAGTACTGCTCCAGCAGTGCCAGGTTCTGCTGCAGCCCCTGTTCTGTGGGCGACAGCAGGACCAGGTCATCTGCGTAGAGCAGGAACTTGATTTCTGTGTCGTGTAGTGTAAGACCAGGAGCTGCAGACTGCTCCAACATTCCTGCTAATTCATTGATATAGATATTGAACAGTGTTGGGCTCAGGCTCTCTCTCTCTCTCAGTGCAGTGTTCATGTACTGGAGTGTCCAGTCAGTGTGTGTGTATGAACCCCTCTCTCTCTCAGTGCAGTGTTCATGTACTGGAGTGTCCAGTCAGTGTGTCTGTATGAACCCCTCTCTCTCTCAGTGCAGTGTTCATGTACTGGAGTGTCCAGTCAGTCAGTGTGTCTGTGTGAACCCCTCTCTCTCAGTGCAGTGTTCATGTACTGGAGTGTCCAGTCAGTGTGTCTGTATGAACCCCTCTCTCTCTCAGTGCAGTGTTCATGTACTGGAGTGTCCAGTCAGTGTGTCTGTATGAACCCCTCTCTCTCTCTCTCAGTGCAGTGTTCATGTCCTGGAGTGTCCAGTCAGTGTGTCTGTGTGAACCCCTCTCTCTCTCTCTGTGCAGTGTTAATGTACTGGAGTGTCCAGTCAGTGTGTCTGTATGAACCCCTCTCTCTCTCAGTGCAGTGTTCATGTACTGGAGTGTCCAGTCCGACTCTTAACGTGACTCTCCTGTCTCTGCTTCAGAAGCGCTGGTGCGCCCTTCTTAACTCCCTGAGCTGCGTGTCGGTGGGAACAGAAGACCAGGACGAGCCGATGGAGGTGGCGACCGTAGCTCAGGAGAGGAAGAGCAAGGGAGAGGAGGAGCTGGCTGCCGGGAAGGACAAGAGGAGGAAGAGGAGGTGCAGGTGAGCAGACAGGGGGGCGCCGCCTGGTCGTGTCTGTGATTCAAGGAGGAGTCTCCTCTTGCTGTTTGATGTCATGGTGACGTCTGTGTCTGTGTCCCTCACACCTGCAATAACAATATTCTTTCCAGGTTCCTTTCCTGGTTCTGTGCCGGCTAAGATCTGGACTGGACTGGACTGGACTGGACTGGAGCTGAGGGACACCAGACGGGACTGGACAGGAGCCTAGGGACACCAGACTGGACTGGACCGGAGCTGAGAGACACCAGACTGGACTGGACTGGAGCTGAGGGACCCCAGACTGTGCTGGACCGAAGCTGAGGGACCCCAGTCTGGACTGAAGCTGAGGGACACCAGACTGTGCTGGACCGAAGCTGAGGGACCCCAGTCTGTGCTGGACCGAAGCTGAGGGACCCCAGACTGTGCTGGACCGAAGCTGAGGGACCCCAGTCTGTGCTGGACCGAAGCTGAGGGACCCCAGTCTGGACCGAAGCTGAGGGACACCAGACTGTGCTGGACCGAAGCTGAGGGACCCCAGTCTGTGCTGGACCGAAGCTGAGGGACCCCAGACTGGACTGGACTGGAGCTGAGGGACACCAGACTGGACTGGACTGGAGCTGAGGGGCCCCAGACTGGACTGGACTGGAGCTGAGGGGCCCCAGACTGTGCTGGACCGAAGCTGAGGGACCCCAGTCTGGACTGCACTGGAGCTGAGGGACACCAGACTGGACTGGAGCTGAGAGACACCAGACTGGACTGGACTGAAGCTTGTAATTTTTATTCTTTTGTTAAGGATCAATAAAAAAAAAATTAAAAAAAATCTGTTTAGCTTTTGGTTTTTTCCCTCCCCCCCCCCCAAGGCTGCTGCTGGGAGAGGTGTGAGTGGGGCCAGCAGGGGGCGCTCTCACCCTGCGGTCTGTGTGGGTCCTGATGCCCCAGTATAGTGACGGGGGACACTGGACTGTAAACAGGCGCCGTCCTTCGGATGAGACGTCAAACCAACTCTCTGTGCTCATTAACAATCCCGGGGTGTCTCTGGAGAAGAGTAGGGGTGTTACCCCAGTGTCCTGGCCTGATTCCCCCCCTGGTCTTGACCCATCATGGCCTCCTAATCACCCCCCCCTCTCTGAACTGGCTCCATCCCTCTGCTCTCCTCCCCACTGAGAGCTGCTGTGTGCTGAGCGGACTGGAGCATCATCCAGGTGGGGGCTGCACACTGGGGGGGCTGGAGGGGATCCCCCTGACCTGGGAAGAGCTCTGAGGGGAGAGTCCAGACTTATTAATTATTATTATTGGTGCTGCACTGGGCTTCAGTCCTGGCAGTGAGAGGGGGACTCTGTGATCAGGACAGATACTTATGACTGTATAATAACACACGATAGAAATGGAAAACAGGGTAGCGCTGTTGTCTCTTCGAAACGTTTTGAACTGCCAGAAGAAGTTTTCACAACCCGGACTCGTGAAGGTACAGGTCTTCTCCCTTCGTCCGGAGCAAGGTGTATCGTGTCCTGGTGATTTCTCCCGTTTCGAACGGAGTCTAATGTTGCGTTTCTACTTTATTAGAGAGAGGCACTGAACATCCTATGATGGACTGGTGTCCTGTCCAGGGTGTGTGAGTGTGTGTGTGTCCTGTGATGGACTGGTGTTCTATCCAGAGTGTGTGTGTCTTGTGCTGGACTGGTGTCCTGTCCAGGGTGTTTGAGTGTGTGTGTGTCCTGTGATGGACTGGTGTCCTGTCCAGGGTGTGTGAGTGTGTGTGTCCTGTGATGGACTGTTGTCCTGTCCAGTGTTTGTATGTGTGTCCTTTGATGGACTGGTGTCCTGTCCAGGGTGTGTGTGTCCTGTGATGGACTGGTGTTCTATCCAGGGTGTGTGTGTCCTGTGATGGACTGGTGTCCTGTCCAGGATGTGTGAGTGTGTGTGTCCTGTGATGGACTGGTGTCCTGTCCAGGGTGTGTGAGTGTGTGTGTGTCCTGTGATGGACTGCTGTCCTGTCCAGGGTTTGTATGTGTGTCCTTTGATGGACTGGTGTTCTGTCTAGGGTGTGTGTGTCCTTTGATGGACTGGTGTTCTGTCCAGGGTGTGTGTGTCCTGTGATGAACTGGTATCCTGTGAAGGACTGGTGTCCTGTCCAGGGTGTGTGTGTACTGTAATGGACTGGTATCCTGTGAAGGACTGGTGTCCTGTCCAGGGTGTGTGTGTGTGTCCTGTGATGGACTGGTGTCCTGTCCAGGGTGTGTGTGTGTCCTGTGATGGACTGGTGTCCTGTCCAGGGTGTGTGTGTGTCCTGTGATGGACTGGTGTCCTGTGAAAGACTGGTGTCCTGTCCAGGGTGTGTGTGTGTCCTGTGATGGACTGGTATCCTGTGAAAGACTGGTGTCCTGTCCAGGGTGTGTGTGTGTCCTGTGATGGACTGGTGGATCACAATATTAATTCTCCTCCTTGATTCCCTCCTTCATCGCCAGAGTGAAAGCGGGACACGGCAGTAAAAGCTCAGCCCTGCGGGTGGTGGTCCTCTCGGCCACACGGGGGCGCTGTGGCTCCACGGGGGGGTTATGTCCAAGTCCCGCTGGGAATCGCACCGACGGCGCGGAGTTCGTGAACGTCCCAGACACCAAGAAAACGAGAGAGAGAGAGAAAAGGTCGTTTTCGGGGTTCAAGAAGCAACCCCGAGATTCAGGGAGTTTCCCCGCTGAGCTTACTCTGCCGAAAACACGCAGGTTTTATTTTTTTTCCCGTGTCCCCCCCCCACACACACAGCCCGTTTCTGTAGCGTGAAGTTGTGTTTTTTTGCGCGGCGGTCGGTGAGGGGCGACATTTTATTTATTTATTTTTTTTCCCACGGTCTGAAACAGAAACGGCCGGGTGGTGTTGTAGAGAGGTCGACGTGCCTGGGTTTCCTCGTCTACCGAAGCCCGTTTTTTTTGGGGGGGGGGGTCGTGAGGTCCCACGCAGCGCTCGGAAAAGAAAATGGCGTCTCTTTTCCCCGCAGGACGGGGGGGACCCGTGTTTTTTGGACGTGGCGTGGCCCGAAATGTCCGCCCTTGGGCGCTAGAGGGGGGTGGAGGTTGGTCTTTCTTCGACTTGGGGGTCGGGGGGGGTGCTACTTTCACTGAACCCCACCCCACGGAAACCCGTGTTGGACGTGGGGGTGCTGAATGCGCCCTCGACGTGATTTTGTCTTTAAATTCAAGTGCAGCTTTTGTCACCCTTGGGCCGGAAACAGCTGGACCCGTTTCCCCTGCCTGTCCGAGGTGGCGACTACCGGGGTCGTACAGGGACACCCGGCTGGCCGCCGAGAGTTGGAAAAATAAAATGTCCGCCCCCCCAAAAAAAACAACCGCGAAAAATGGCGGCCATTTTTGTTTCGCGGCCGAGCCGTGAGCGCGTCGGGGGCTGACGTCACGGGGGCGTCACAATGAGCCGCCTGACGTCACAGAGCGGCGGATTCTAGCGGGGGGGCGGCGCCGGAGCCCCGTGAGCTCAGAGGAGTGAAGAGAGAGGAGGAGGAAAGAACTATATAGCGCTTAATAAACAGAATCGCTCTTCAGTATCCCCGTGAAATCGGTAAGTCAGTCAAAAGCGCCGCTGGCAAGAACTAACAAAGTGGAGAAATAAGTTGTTTTTTTTTTACCGTTACTCCACTCTTATGGGTGTGATCGTGCTGTAAAAAGATATTGAGAGGAGGTGCACCTCTACACAGAGGGTGGTGTTGGTGGGGAACAGGCCGCCCAGTCCGTGTGGTTGAAGCCGATACCCTGGCTCCTCTCCAGACACAGCTGGGTGAGATTCTCCAGTCAGGACAGGAGGCTCTACTGTACACAGAGGGTGGTGGGGGTGGGGAACAAAGCCGATACCCTGGCTTCTCTCCAGACACAGCTGGGTGAGCTCCTCCAGTCAGGACAGGAGGCTCTTCTGTACACAGAGGGGGGCGGGGGTGGGGAACAAGCCGCCCAGCTGTGTGGCTCCGCCCCCTCCCCTCCCCTCTGTGACTCTGGTTGTCTCGGCAGGACGATGGACTGACAGAGATGCCGCACGGCCGTGCGCGGTCGCAGCAGGACCCGGGCCCGGCGAGGCGTCGTAAGTCCACCCCTCCCGCCCGCCGTCCAGCGTCCAGCGTCCAGCCCTCCTCCGACTGGCCTCTCCGCCCCCAGCAGAGCTCGCTGTATTATAATAATAATAATAATAAACTTCACTGATAGAGCACCTTTCACACACATAGCAGCGCAAAGCGCTTGACAGACCAGGTCTCACGGTAACACCTCTAGACGAGGAGAGACACTTCCAGTGGTGATCTTGACTGAGGACACGCCTCGGCTCAAGAGACAGGGTCGCGGGTCCATTATAGCCTTCTGAGAGCACAGATTGCCTCTGGACGTCCCAGACTCTTACTGGACACACTGTACACACTCACCTGTCCAGACTCTCACTGGACACACTGTACACACTCACCTGTCCACACTCTTACTGGACACACTGGACACACTCACCTGTCCAGACTCTCACTGGACACACTGTACACACTCACCTGTCCACACTCTCACTGGACACACTGTAAACACTCACCTGTCCACACTCTCACTGGACACACTGTAGAGACTGCCCAAGGCCCCTAGTCGCGACACGACTGGGCTGGGCTATGTGGTCAGAGCTGTCTCGGAGATGGGCTGTTTGGCGTCTTCACAGGTCACACCGGTCAGGCCGAACCCGGACTGGCAGCGGGAGAGGTCCCGGCCCAAGTCCCGGTGCTTTTCCGTAAGTCTCACCTGGTCGCCTTCCGCAAGACTGGACCGGCCGCCCTGTGGTGGGCCCGGTGCCCCACATCTACCCTACAGCTCCCCACACTGACCCCTAAACTCCCGATACCCTACAGCTCCCCACACTGACCCCTAAATTCCCGATACCCTACAGCTCCCCACTCTGACCCCTAAACTCCCGATACCCTACAGCTCCCCACACTGACCCCTAAACTCCCGATACCCTACAGCTCCCCACACTGAACCCTAAACTCCCGATACCCTACAGCTCCCCACACTGACCCCTAAACTCCCGATACCCTACAGCTCCCCACTCTGACCCCCACAGTCCTGATGGCCGAGAGGTCTCTGCTTGTTGTAGTGATTGAGTGAGCTCTGTGGACCTGACCTTTGTCTTGTGTCCTCGTTTCCAGCGTCTCCTAGTGGTCCGGCATTTCACACGACCTGAAGGTGAGATCTGGGGAGGAGACAGAGCACCCCCTAACACCCCTGAGCTGGGTTACAGGGTAAGACAGCTTCTTACTGTTGGACACACCTGTCCACACTCTTACTGGACACACTGGACACACTCGCCTGTCCGGACTCTTACTGGACACACTGGACACACTCACCTGTCCACATTCTCACTGGACACACTGTACATACTCACCTGTCCACACTCTCACTGGACACACTGTACACACTCACCTGTCCACACTCTCACTGGACACAGTGTACACACTCACCTGTCCAGGCGTAGTCTGTGCTCCTCATCCCCCCTGCGTTGTGTCTCCCCCTCTCCCCGCTGGACAGAATCCCGAGGTGTCTTCGTGTCTCCCCGAGCTCGTCCAGAAGCTGGAGAGGGCGGCCGAGCTGCATCTGGAGCTCCCAGAGTCGCCCGGCTCGTCCCGCTCGGGCTCGCCCGGCTCGTTCCGCTCGGTGTCCCCCCCCTCCTCGCCCGAGAGCCCCCTCCGCTCCCCGCCCCCGGCCCCCCCCTCCGGCCCCCTCAGGCCCCTGACCGCCCCGCCCCGCCGCCCCCCCTTCCTCGCCGCCATGCCCCTCGAGCCCCCCCTGCTGCCCGGGGCGGTGCCCCTGCCCCTGCCCCCGCCCGTCCTGCCCCCCATCGCCCGCCCGGCCCCGCCAGGCCCCTCCTGGGGCTCCCCGGTGCGGAGGGCAAGGAGAGAGGCTGAGATGTCTGACGAGGCAAGTGGGGCAGAGTCTGTCCGTCTGTCCGTCTGTCCGTCCATCTGTCCGTCTGTCCATCTATCCTTCTGTCCATCTGTCCTTTTCTCTGTCCTGTCCTTCTGTCCTTTTCTCTGTCCTTCTGTCTTTCTGTTCTTTTCTGTGTCCATCTGTCTTTCTGTCCTTTTCTGTCTTTCTGTCTTTTTCTGTCTTTCTATCCATCACTCTATCTATCCTTTTCTCTGTCCATCTGTCCTTCTGTCCATCTGTCTTTCTGTCCTTTTCTGTCTTTCTGTCCTTTTCTCTGTCTTTTTGTCCATCTGTACTTCTCTCTTTCTGTCTTTCTGTCCTTCTGTCTGAGTCTCTCTTTTTCTCTGTGTCTGTCCCTCTCTCCCTGTCTCTCTCCCTGTGTCTTTCCATGTCTCCCTGCTCTCTGTCTGTCCTGCGTTGTCCCAGCTGGGTCTGTCTCCCTGTGTCTCTCCGTGTGTCCCCCTGCTCTCTGTCTGTCCTGCGTTGTCCCAGCCGGGTCTCTCTCCCTGTGTCTCTCCGTGTGTCTCCCTGCTCTCTGTCTGTCCTGCGTTGTCCCAGCTGGGTCTCTCTCCCTGTGTCTCTCCGTGTGTCTCCCTGCTCTCTGTCTGTCCTGCGTTGTCCCAGCTGGGCCTCTCTCCCTGTGTCTCTCCGTGTGTCTCCCTGCTCTCTGTCTGTCCTGCGTTGTCCCAGCCAGGTCTCTCTCCCTGTGTCTCTCCGTGTGTCTCCCTGCCTGTCTCTCTGTCTGTCCTGCGTTGTCCCAGCTAGGTCTCCCTCCCTCCTCTCTCTCTCCGTGTGTCTCCCTGCTCTCTGTATGTCCTGCGTTGTCCCAGCTGGGTCTCTCTCCCTCTGTCTCTCCGTGTGTCTCCCTGTCTGTCTCTCTGTCTGTCCTGCGTTGTCCCAGCTGGGCCTGTCTCCTCTGCTCTCTGACCAGCTCTGTTCGCCGATGTCCCGCCAGCCCGTCTCTCTCTCAGCCTGTCTCTTGACTTGCAGGATGAAGAGGAGGTGGAGACAGCTCTTCCGGCAGGAGAGAGGAAGGAGGTCAGTGCTGGTCCCACCCTGCCCCCTGTCCTGTCTGTGGTGGAGTTTTGCCGTCTTGTCTGTCCCTGGGTCTCAGTGTCTCTCTCTCTTTCAGCCCTGTCTGTCAGTGTCTCTCTCGTCCTGCTGTCTGCCTGTCCCTGCCTCTCTGTCTCTCTCTCTTTCAGCCCTGTCTGTCAGTGTCTCTCTCCTCCTCCTCTCTGTCCTCAGTGTGTCTCTCTCCTCCTCTCTGTCCTGTGGTTTCCAGTGGGTCAGTATTAGTGGGCTACACCCAGGCTCACTTACTGCGAGTGTGATCTCAGCAGAGTCTCTGTGCTCTTGGGACACTTGACTCACCTGTCTCTCTCTTTCTCTCCCTGTGCTGTCCCTCTCCTGCCCCCTCTCTCCCTCTTTGGACTCCAGCTGGAGGAGGTCCAATCACCACCTCCTGTGAGACAGAAGAAAAAGAAGGTGGGTAATGCTCTGATCCTCTATTTACTCCTGTCCAGTGTCCAGTCAGTGTGTGTGTATGAACCCCTCTCTCTCTCAGTGTAGTGTTCATGTACTGGAGTGTCCAGTCAGTGTGTCTGTATGAACCCCTCTCTCTCTCAGTGCAGTGTTCATGTACTGGAGTGTCCAGTCAGTGTGTCTGTATGAACCCCTCTCTCTCTCATTGCAGTGTTCATGTACTGGAGTGTCCAGTCAGTGTGTCTGTATGAACCCCTCTCTCTCTCAGTGCAGTGTTCATGTACTGGAGTGTCCAGTCAGTGTGTCTGTATGAACCCCTCTCTCTCTCAGTGCAGTGTTCATGTACTGGAGTGTCCAGTCCGACTCTTAACGTGACTCTCCTGTCTCTGCTTCAGAAGCGCCGATGCGTCTTTTTGATGTCCCTGAGCTGCGTGTCGGTGGAGACAGAAGATCAGGACGAGCCGATGGAGGTGGCGGAGACCGTAGCTCAGGAGAGGAAGAGCGAGGGAGAGGAGGAGCAGGCTGCCGGGAAGGACAAGAAGAGGAAGAGGAGGGGCGGGTGAGCAGACAGGGGGGTGCCGCCCGGTCATGTCTGTGATTCAAGGAGGAGTCTCCTCTTGCTGTTTGATGTCATGGTGACGTCTGTGTCTATGTCCCTCACACCTGCAATAACAATATTCTTTCCAGGTTCCTTTCCTGGTTCTGTGCCTGCTAAGATCTGGACTGGACTGGACTGGACTGGACTGGACTGGAGCTGAGGGACACCAGACGACTGGACTGGAGCCTAGGGACACCAGACTGGACTGGACCGGAGCTGAGAGGCACTAGACTGGACTGGAGCTGAGGGACACCAGACTGTGCTGGACCGAAGCTGAGGGACCCCAGTCTGGACTGAAGCTGAGGGACCCCAGACTGTGCTGGACCGAAGCTGAGGGACCCCAGTCTGTGCTGGACCGAAGCTGAGGGACCCCAGTCTGTGCTGGACTGAAGCTGAGAGACCCCAGACTGTGCTGGTCTGAAGCTGAGGGACTGCAGACTGGACTGCACTGGAGCTGAGGGACACCAGACTGGACTGGACTGGAGCTGAGGGGCCCCAGACTGCACTAGACTGGAGCTGAGAGGCCCCAGACTGGACTGGACCAAAGCTGAGGGACCTCAGGCTGTGCTGTACCGAAGCTGAGGGACCCCAGACTGTGCTGGACCGAAGCTTAGGGACCCCAGTCTGGACCGAAGCTGAGGGACCCCAGTCTGTGCTGGACCGAAGCTGAGGGACCCCAGACTGGACCGAAGCTGAGGGACCCCAGTCTGTGCTGGACCGATGCTGAGGGACCCCAGTCTGGACTGAAGCTGAGGGACCCCAGACTGCACTGGACTGAAGCTGAGGGGTCCCAGACTGGACTGATGACCTTTTGTTAAGCATCAATAAATTTTTTTAAAAAAATATCTGTTTAGCTTTTGGTTTTTTCCCTCCCCCCTAAGATTGCTGCTGGGAGAGGTGTGAGTGGGGCCAGCAGGGGGCGCTCTAACCCTGCGGTCTGTGTGGGTCCTGATGCCCCAGTATAGTGAGGGGGGACACTGGACTGTAAACAGGCGCTGTCCTTCGGATGAGACGTCAAACCGAGGTCCTGACTCTCTGTGCTCATTAACAATCCCGGGGTGTCTCTGGAGAAGAGTAGGGGTGTTACCCCAGTGTCCTGGCCTGATTCCCCCCCTGGTCTTTACCCATCATGGCCTCCTTATCACCCCCCCTCTCTGAACTGGCTCCATCCCTCTGCTCTCCTCCCCACTGAGAGCTGCTGTGTGCTGAGCGGACTGGAGCATCATCCAGGTGGGGCGGCACACTGGGGGGTCTGGAGGGGATCCCCCTGACCTGGGAAGAGCTCTGAGTGGAGTGTCCAGAACTGGACCGGGGACACATACCCCTGGACTGACTGGACCGGGGACACAGACCCCCTGACCTGGGAGGAGCTCTGAGTGGAGAGTCCAGACTTATTAATTATTAATATAAGAAGTTTTCACAACCCGGACTCGTGAAGGTACAGGCTCCCTTAATCCAAATGGGAATAGGAGTTCTTTTTTTCTTTCTTTTCCGGACGTCAGTTGTATCGTGTCCTGGTGATTTCTCCCGTTTCGAACGGAGTTTAATGTCGCGTTTCTACTTTATTAGAGAGAGGCACTGAACTTTGGGGAACGTGACATCCACCCAGTATTACTAGTACGTTGATAAATATAAATGTTATTTTTCCCCCCGTATTATACCTCGCGAAATATAACGATGGCCAACTCCTTAAGTCGAAATTTAAACCCTTATCAGCTACAAGACAGTCCGTCAACATCGCCGACCTTCGGTATGACGTTGGCCAAAGGGGGTAGGGTAAGTACGTCACAGCCGGGGGAAGCCCCTATCACGTGAGAGGGGTGCGGCGGGCGACGAGCCCCCGGGAGCGAAGAGAAGCTGATTTGCGTGGGGTGTGGAAACACTACACGACCGGGCAAGCGAGCCGTTTTTTTTTGTTTGTTTTTTTCCAGAACATCAGAACAACTGCAGAGATGACCATCGATCCACTCCGGACGTTTCCTTTTTTGTCCTCTTTGGCCTCCAAAATAAAAAAAAAAACTGGGATCCATCGTGGCGTTGCCAAATTAAAACGTCGACCACATTTCGGGCTTTCGTGGTGTCCATGATGAAACCGTCATGGTTGTGTAAGGATACGTTACGTCACAGACCGGCGGCGCTCGGGCGTGAGGACTATCGTTACGTTTTTGAAACGGGCATGTCAGACAAGATCTCTGACAAGATCTCCGAAAAACCCAAACCTGTAAGATTCAATTTCAATTGAGTTTGTTTTATATAGCGCCTTTCACAACAAGAATGCCCCAAGGCCCCGAACAAAGGAGTTGTTCCACACCCCCGCCACCCTCTGTGTACAGTAGAGCCCCCTGTCCTGACTGGAGGAGCTCACCCAGCTGTGTCTGGAGAGAAGCCAGGGTATCGGCTTCAACCACAGGGCTGGGCGGCTTGGGCTTGTTCCCCACCTCCACCACCCTCTGTGTACAGTAGAGCCTCCTGTCCTGACTGGAGGAGCTCAGCCAGCTGTGTCTGGAGAGAAGCCAGGGTATCGGCTTCAACCACAGGGCTGGGCAGCTTGTTCCCCACCCCCACCCCCTTCTGTGTACAGTAGAGCCTCCTGTCCTGACTGGAGTGACAGTAGAGACGGGGTTCATGGGTTATCTGGAGGGGGACTTCGCTCCAACAAAACGCCCAGCCCTGCTGCTCCTACCTCGGACGGAAGACACTTTCCCCAGCTGCTCCATCGTCTTCTCCCTGCGGGAGACCGGCCGCCTGCCGGATCGGGGGGCGCTGTCGCCGGGGCGGGCCGCGGCCCCGACGTCGAGGGGCTCACGGGGGGGCGCCCCGCTCGTCATCGGCACCGGCGCCGCGTTCTCTGCCGCCGCCACCACCGCCACCACCGGCGTCGGGCCGCAGGCCTCACCTGGAGACAACACACCGGCTTCTTTTAACAGATCACCTCGGGAATCGGGAACAACGGAGCTGTGTGCGGCCGTCTGTACGGAGGGGTTCAGCGCGGGGGGCCTCCGGGCTCGGGTCTGGACCCGGGGGGGGACTGTCTGTGTGGAGTCTGCATGGTCTCCCTGTGTTCTCCGGGTCCAAAGACAGGCTTTTGGGCTAATTGGCTTCTGGGAAAACTGGACCTGGTGTGTGTGTGTCCTGTGATGGACTGCTGTCCTGTCCAGGGTGTGTGAGTGAGTGTGTGTGTGTCCTGTGATGGACTGCTGTCCTGTCCAGGGTGTGTGAGTGTGTGTGTCTGTGTGTCCTGTGATGGCCTGGTGTCCTATCCAGGGTGTCCTATCCAGGGTGTGTGTGTGTGTGTCCTGTGATGGACTGGTGTCCTGTCCAGGGTGTGTGAGTGGACACACTGGACACACTCACCTGTCCACACTCTCACTGGACACACTGGACACACTCACCTGTCCAGACTCTCACTGGACACAGTGTACACACTCACCTGTCCAGGCGTAGTCTCTGCTCCTCATCCCCCCTGCGTTGTGTCTCCCCCTCTCCCCGCTGGACAGAATCTTGTGGTGTCTTCGTGTCTCCCCGAGCTCGTCCAGAAGCTGGAGAGGGCGGCCGAGCTGCAGCTGGAGCTCCCAGAGTCGCCCGGCTCGTTCCGCTCGGTGTCCCCCCCCTCCTTGCCCGAGAGCCCCCTCCGCTCCCCGCCCCCGGCCCCCCCCTCCGGCCCCCTCAGGCCCCTGACCGCCCCGCCCCGCCGCCCCCCCTTCTTCCCCGCCATGCCCCTCGAGCCCCCCCTGCTGCCCGGGGCGGTGCCCCTGCCCCTGCCCCTGCCCCCGCCCGTCCTGCCCCCCATCGCCCGCCCGGCCCCACCAGGCCCCGCCTGGGGCTCCCCGGTGCGGAGGGCAAGGAGAGAGGCGGAGATGTCTGACGAGGCAAGTGGGGCAGAGTCTGTCCGTCTATCCGTCCATCTGTCTGTCCTTCCATCTGTCCTTCTGTCCGTCTATCCTTCAGTCCATCTGTCCATCTGTCCATCTGTCCATCTGTCCTTCTGGCCATCTGTCTTTCTGTCCTTTTCTGTCTTTCTGTCCATCAGTCCATATGTCCTTTTCTCTGTCTCTGTCATCTGTCCATCTGCACTTCTCTCTTTCTGTCTTTCTGTCCTTCTGTCTGAGTCTCTGTGTCTGTCCCTCTCTCCCTGTCTCTCTCCCTCTCTCTTTCCATGTCAGCCTGCTCTCAGTCTGCCCTGCATTGTCCCAGCTGGGTCTCTCTCCCTGTGTCTCTCCGTGTGTCTCCCTGCTCTCTGTCTGTCCTGCGTTGTCCCAGCTGGGCCTGTCTCCCTGTGTCTCTCCGTGTGCCTCCCTGCTCTCTGTCTGTCCTGCGTTGTCCCAGCTGGGTCTCTCTCCCTGTGTCTCTTCGTGTGTCTCCCTGTCTGTCTCTCTGTCTGTCCTGCGTTGTCCCAGCTAGGCCTGTCTCCCCGGCTCTCTGCCTTCAGCTCTGTTCGCCGATTTCCCGCCAGCCCGTCTCTCTCTCAGCCTGTCTCTTGACTTGCAGGAGGAAGAGGAGGTGGAGACAGCTCCTCCGGCAGGAGAGAGGAAGGAGGTCAGTGCTGGTCCCACCCTGCCTCCTGTCCTGTCTGTGGTGGAGTTTCGCCGTCTTGTCTGTCCCTGGGTCTCAGTGTCTCTCTCTCTTTCAGCCCTGTCTGTCAGTCTGTCTGTCCCTCGATCTCAGCGTCTCTCTCTCGGCCTGCTGTCTGCCTGTCCCTGCCTCTCTGTCTCTCTCTCTTTCAGCCCTGTCTGTCAGTCTGTCTGTCCCTCGATCTCAGTGTCTCTGTCTCGGCCTGCTGTCTGTCTGTCCCTGCCTCTCTGTCTCTCTCTCTTTCAGCCCTGTCTGTCAGTGTCTCTCTCCTCCTCCTCTCTGTCCTCAGTGTGTCTCTCTCCTCCTCCACTCTGTCCTGTGGTGTCCAGGCAGTTTGTCTCTCTCCTCCTCCTCCTCTCTGTCCTGTGGTGTCCAGTGGGTCAGTATTAGTGGGCTACACCCAGGCTCACTCACTGCGAGTGTGATCTCAGCAGAGTCTCTGTACTCTTGGGACACTTGACTCACCTGTCTCTGTCTTTCTCTCCCTGTGCTGTCCCTCTCCTGCCCCCTCTCTCCCTCCTCGGACTCCAGCTGGAGGAGGTCCAATCACCACCTCCTGTGAGACAGAAGAAAAATAAGGTAGTTTATGCTCTGATCCTCTCTTTACTCCTGTCCAGTGTCCAGTAAGTGTCCAGTCAGTGTGTCTGTATGAACCCCTCTCTCTCTCTCAGTGCAGTGTTCATGTACTGGAGTGTCCAGTCAGTGTGTCTGTATGAACCCCTCTCTCTCTCAGTGCAGTGTTCATGTACTGGAGTGTCCAGTCAGTCAGGGTGTCTGTGTGAACCCCTCTCTCTCTCAGTGCAGTGTTCATGTACTGGAGTGTCCAGTCAGTGTGTCTGTATGAACCCCTCTCTCTCTCAGTGCAGTGTTCATGTACTGGAGTGTCCAGTCAGTGTGTCTGTATGAACCCCTCTCTCTCTCAGTGCAGTGTTCATGTACTGGAGTGTCCAGTCAGTGTGTCTGTATGAACCCCTCTCTCTCTCAGTGCAGTGTTCATGTCCTGGAGTGTCCAGTCCGACTCTAAACGTGACTCTCCTGTCTCTGCTTCAGAAGCGCCGATGCGCCTTTTTAAAGTCCCTGAGCTGCGTGTCGGTGGAGACAGAAGACCAGGACGAGCCGATGGAGGTGGCGGAGACCGTAGCTCAGGAGAGGAAGAGCGAGGGAGAGGAGGAGCAGGCTGCTGGGAAGGACAAGAAGAGGAAGAGGAGGTGCAGGTGAGCAGACGGGGACGCGGCCCGGTCGTGTCTGTGATTCAAGGAGGAGTCTCCTCTTGCTGTTTGATGTCATGGTGACGTCTGTGTCTGTGTCCCTCACACCTGCAATAACAATATTCTTTCCAGGTTCCTTTCCTGGTTCTGTACCTGATAAGATCTGGACTGGACTATACTGGACTGGACTGGACTGGACTGGACTGGACTGGACCGGAGCTGAGGGACACCAGACGACTGGACTGGAGCCTAGGGACAATAGGCTGGACTGGACCGGAGCTGAGAGACACCAGACTGGACTGGACTGGAGCTGAGGGACCCCAGACTGTGCTGGACCGAAGCTGAGGGACCCCAGTCTGGACTGAAGCTGAGGGACCCCAGACTGTGCTGGACCGATGCTGAGGGACCCAAGTCTGTGCTGGGCCGAAGCTGAGGGACACCAGACTGTGCTGGATCGAAGCTGAGGGACCCAAGTCTGTGCTGGACCGAAGCTGAGGGACCCCAGACTGGACTGGACCGAAGCTGAGGGACCCCAGACTGTGCTGGACCGATGCTGAGGGACCCCAGTCTGGACCGAAGCTGAGGGACCCCAGACTGTGCTGGACCGATGCTGAGGGACCCCAGTCTGGACTGAAGCTGAGGGACCCCAGACTGCACTGGACTGAAGCTGAGGGGCCCCAGACTGGACTGATGACCTTTTGTTAAGCATCAATAAATTTTTTTTAAAAAAATCTGTTTAGCTTTTGTTTTTTTCCCTCCCCCCCCCCCCAAGGTTGCTGCTGGGAGAGGTGTGAGTGGGGCCAGCAGGGGGCGCTCTCACCCTGCGGTCTGTGTGGGTCCTGATGCCCCAGTATAGTGAGGGGGGACACTGGACTGTAAACAGGCGCTGTCCTTCGGATGAGACGTCAAACCGAGGTCCTGACTCTCTGTGCTCATTAACAATCCCGGGGTGTCTCTGGAGAAGAGTAGGGGTGTTACCCCAGTGTCCTGGCCTGATTCCCCCCATGGTCTTTACCCATCATGGCCTCCTAATCACCCCCGTCTCTGAACTGGCTCCATCCCTCTGCTCTCCTCCCCACTGAGAGCTGCTGTGTGCTGAGCGGACTGGAGCATCATCCAGGTGGGGGCTGCACACTGGGGGGGCTGGAGGGGATCCCCCTGACCTGGGAAGAGCTCTGAGTGGAGGGTCCAGACTTATTATTATTATTATTATTATTCGTGCTGCACTGGGCTTCAGTCCTGGCAGTGAGAGGGGGACTCTGTGATCAGTACAGATACTTATGACTGTATAATAATACACGATAGAAATGGAAACAGGGTAGCGCTGTAGTCTCTTCTAAACGTTTTGAACTGCCAGAAGACGTTTTCACAACCCGGACTCGTGAAGGTACAGGTCTTCTTCCATCGTCCGTAGTAAGGTGAGAGGCCACACCCTCGGGGCGCAGTATCCCCGATGCACCCCCCACCACCCAAAACGACACACACTTCTGTGACGATTGGGAGACCCCGGTTCGACCACCCCCTGCGGTGGAGGAAACGACCCGCTGGAGAGAACACGCAGACTCCACACAGAAGGGTCACCTCGGCATTTATTCCAACAGCAAAACAACACCAGAGAGAAACGGTCTCCGAAAGAGATGCGTACACCGGGAAAAACACGACGGGGTCATTACAAATGGGAATAGGAGTTCTTTTTTTCTTTTTTTTCCGGACGTCAGTTGTATCGTGTCCTGGTGATTTCTCCCGTTTCTACTTTATTAGAGAGAGGCACTGAACTTTGGGGAACGTGACATCCACCCAGTATTACTAGTAGGTTGATAAATATAAATGTTCTTTTTCCCCCCGTATTATACCTCGCGAAATATAACGACGGCCAACTCCTTAAGTCGAAATTTAAACCCTTTTCACGCTACAAGACTCCGGACGTTTCCTTTTTTGTCCTCTTTGGCCTCCAAGATAAAAAAAAACTGGGATCCATCGTGGCGTTGCCAAATTAAAACGTCAACCACTTTTCGGGCTTTCGTGCTGTCCATGATGAAACCGTCATGGTTGTGTAAGGATACGTTACGTCACGGACCGGCGGCGCTCGGGCGTGAGGAGTGTCGTTACGTTTTTGAAACGGGCATGTCAGACAAGATCTCTGACAAGATCTCCGAAAAACCCAAACCTGTAAGATTCAATTTCAATTGAGTTTGTTTTATATAGCGCCTTTCACAACAAGAATGCCCCAAGGCCCCGAACAAAGGAGTTGTTCCACACCCCCGCCACCCTCTGTGTACAGTAGAGCCCCCTGTCCTGACTGGAGGAGCTCACCCAGCTGTGTCTGGAGAGAAGCCGGAGTATCGGCTTCAACCACAGGGCTGGGCAGCTTGGGCTTGTTCCCCACCTCCACCACCCTCTGTGTACAGTAGAGCCTCCTGTCCTGACTGGAGGAGCTCAGCCAGCTGTGTCTGGAGAGAAGCCAGGGTATCGGCTTCAACCACAGGGCTGGGCAGCTTGTTCCCCACCCCCACCCCCTTCTGTGTACAGTAGAGCCTCCTGTCCTGACTGGAGTGACAGTAGAGACGGGGTTCATGGGTTATCTGGAGGGGGACTTCGCTCCAACAAAACGCCCAGCCCTGCTGCTCCTACCTCGGACGGAAGACACTTTCCCCAGCTGCTCCATCGTCTTCTCCCTGCGGGAGACCGGCCGCCTGCCGGATCGGGGAGCGCTGTCGCCGGGGCGGGCCGCGGCCCCCGACGTCGAGGGGCTCACGGGGGGGGGCGCCCTGGTCGTCGTCGGCACCGGCGCCGCGTTCTCTGCCGCCGCCAGCACTGCCACCACCGGCGTCGGGCCGCGGGCCTCACCTGGAGGCAACACACCGGCTTCTTTTAACAGATCACCTCGGGAATCGGGAACAACGGAGCTGTGTGCGGCCGTCTGTACGGAGGGGTTCAGCGCGGGGGGGCTCCGGGCTCGGGTCTGGACCCGGGGGGGGGGGGGGACTGTCTGTGTGGAGTCTGCATGTTCTCCCTGTGTTCTCCGGGTCCAAAGACAGGCTTTTGGGCTAATTGGCTTCTGGGAAAACTGGACCTGGTGTGTGTGTGTCCTGAGATGGACTGCTGTCCTATCCAGGGTGTGTGAGTGTGTGTGTGTCCTGTGATGGACTGGTGTCCTGTCCAGGGTGTGTGAGTGTGTGTGTGTCCTGTGATGGACTGGTGTCCTGTCCAGGATGTGTGAGTGTGTGTGTCTGTGTGTCCTGTGATGGACAGATGGTACCCAGCCTGGACACCCATGAGACACTGGCTTCCTCAGAAGACTCTCACGGAGGGCACACTGTCCCTAACCCGGGTCCAGAAGAAACTACAGTGATCTATAATTCCTGCGCCTCTGTAGCTCGAGCTTCGGTGCGAGGCAGGGCGGGAGGGAGTCGATGTGGCCTCGGCGCCATCTTTGCTGGTGAGTCAATTGTGACCGTTGCGGTACAATAAACCATCAATAAACCTTTTCCCACCCGACCAGTATTTCTGTTGCGGCCCACGTCCCTTACAATCGACAAACTATAAAAAACAGTAGCCCTTCGCAACATTACACGCCATTTTTTTTTTATTTTAAACGTCCGTTAGATACGCAGGTGGCTCGATACCTGTCTTAACCTCGCCGGCGTCTTTATACCTGCAAGTGAATTTTATTTGGGGTCCCTCAGAATTGTGACAGGAATGTCAGTGAACCACAATAAAAAACGAAAATTTTTAAAGGCGGTGAATAGATTTTATGAGTAACCGTGTAGCAACTAACGTAAGGAAAAAAAAGTTGTCTTTCCCTACGAAGACGTTTTGGTACAGGACTTTCTTTAAATATCAGTTGTGTATAGCGTTTTACAAAAAGTTGATGATGATCTTGGAGAGAATTGCAAAGGAAAATTGAGATAACTACCAAAACATTACGTGTGAAACGACAGGACAGAACTTTGAACCCACAAAGAAACAAAGGTATGAAATATTGCCTCGTCATGGGGGGTTGATAATTGTAATAAGTGTTCCTAATTTTCGTAAAGAAATGTATATTATGGGAGTCACACGTGAGATTTAGTGTATATACGTTTCATATTGTGGATATATACGGGGTTAAAAAGTGGAATGAGTATGATTATAAACTTGTGTGTCCTATAATCAGATAATTTTTGAACAAGCTTTGATTAGACAGGTGAAAAACAACATCAGATCCTTGTTTTTAATATATTCTCACGTCTGAATATCAGCTTCTGCCCTCTGGCCAACATTTCAGGGCTCCCAGATGTAGATCCCAAATTGAAACAAATATTCATTTGTTACCCTTATTAAAACAGTTAATAGAAGTGAGTGACCAGGGTAAATAAAGGTGGGTCAGTGTAAACTGTTTTTTCTGGACCAGACTTCGTCATGTGTGATATGTCATGACTTCTTATATTAAGTTTTATCTTTATATTTAGTTATACATGTGTAATAGATGCGATATGTGTCCATAAAAAGGTTTCCCCAGGGGAAAATCAAGTTGGTTTTAAAACCGTGTTTCCTTTTTAGGGTACGTTTGCATTCCAAGTGTGGGGTTTTTGCCTTTTTATCATATTTCGGATGTGAATCCGTGGTATTTTTGCCGAGACAAGTTGCCTTTCTTATACGCGGAGGGATCTGCTCGTGAGATGTCCGTTCGGTCCATTTCTGAGCTCAGTATAAGGTGTAGAAAGCATGACTGTCATCATAACCCGCCTCTCACCCTGGCCCGAGCCTGAAGCACGCCCCCTAGTGCAGGGTTAGAGGTGTGGAATAATGTTGTGACTATTGCTTCATCAATAACATGCTGATTGCATGTTTCTAGATGGATATAACAGAGATCTCAACTACTGAGGGGCTGTATTAATAATTGCTTACACTTATATAGCGCTTTTCTGGACACTCCACTCAAAGCGCTGCACAGGGAATGGGGAATCCCACTACCGCCACCAATGTACAGCCCCCACCTGGATGATGCGACGGCAGCCATAGTGCGCAGGAACGCTCCCCACACAGCAGCTCTCAGTGGGGAGAAGAGCAGAGGGATGAAGCCAGTTCAGAGAGGGGGGTTATTAGGAGGCCATGATTGGTAAGGGCCAATGGGAAATTTGTCCAGGACGCCTGGGTTACACCCCTACTCTTTTCGAGAGACGCCCTGGGATTTTTAATGACCACAGAGAGTCAGGACCTCGGTTTTACGTCTCATCCGAAGGATGGCGCCTGTTTACAGTATGGTGTCCCCCGTCACTATACTGGGGTATCAGACCGCAGGGTGAGCGCCCCCCTGCTGTCCCACTAACACCTCTTCCACCTCTTATTAGCCAATGAAAAATGGTAGCTTCCTCAGAGACACCGCAGGAAGACAGGAGTTTGTGATGAAAGTTCGAGAGGGATGGCCACACCCTAGTTCGGTCAGACTCGGCTGTCGATATTTTAGCAATCACTCCTGACTCCTCTCCTGAAACACTGTCAATACTGCACGTGATCCCCCTCTCTCCCTCGCGTCCCTCTCCCACCCCGTCTCCACCTGTGTAGCTGCCCCCCCTGGTCACTCCTCCTCGCTGCGCAGGGGAGGTCCCAGCCTCCTCGTCCTCTGGCCAGGAGCCCTCAGCCAAGCGGGTTCAGCCAGATCATCACTCCATGATCCTTTCAGTATGCTAAATTCCTGGTGTTGTTTTTTTTCTCCCCAGAAAACTGACTGTCCGCCCCACCTCTGCGCTAAGTGGACGATGAAGTCAGGTTCCAGTGTGCCTGGTGTTTACAGGTAATACTTCTGACTGGTCGGCCTCACCTCAGGGTGTCTGGGCGTTTGATATTATACAGTTGCAATGCTGAGGCCTGTGACTGTGATGCTGTAAGGCTACAGGAGTCTCTCTGGAGATCCTGAGTGATTTCCGGCGTTCGTGCGGAAACACAGCCCCACCCTCCCGCAGTGTCCAGTCCGCAGAATTTCCTGGAGACGTGGCCTAGCCGATGGGCGACCTCGCCAGCGAGAGACTAGCTGAGGCAGGACGTTCTGTACGGTTCAGTTAATTAGACGCGCACAGATGTTGAGCTCATCGTCCTTTTAATTGTGCCATCTATGCTAACTGTAGCAGAGATCGAACTATCAAGGTGACAGATCAATAATTTTAAATTAAATAGATGCATGATATTGCTAGCGCTGATGCAAGAGGCAAGTCAGAGGAACTGAACACAGAATGGATAGGAGTCGCAGTGAGTGAGAGAGGAATGAGCTAAATTATTTAAGAGGATTAAAACACTGAAGAACAGTAGACACAGTGAGAGAGAGGAGATCACAGGAAATACCTCAGTAACAAACATACTAACACACAGGACAGGAGACACAGCGAGAGAGAGGAGATCACAGAGAATCCCTCAGTAACAAACACACAGGACACGAGACACAGCGAGAGAGAGGAGATCACAGGAAATACTTCAGTTTTAAGTGCAGACAACCGGACAGGAGACAGAGTGAGGAAGAGTAAATGAAACACAGTAGGATTGATAAGAGACGGGTTATGAAGAGATGGGACACACAGAGATGGAGAGAAGGGAGGCAACAGTTGAACTCGCTGGCTGAGTTAATTGACGCTGCTGTTTCTTTGGCAGATGAAGTCGGGGTCCAGAGTTTCGCTGACATGGCAGAACCGTCCCAGCTCGGTCTCCTCCCATTCCTGCAGGTCAGTGCCCCTTCAGTCAGACCCTGTGTTCAGGGAGACACACAGGGAAGTCGCACACTGTGACAAAAGGCTCCAGAGACATCGCTGAACCACAGAATAGCTCCAGAGCATTTGTGCACCTTTTGGAATTCTTCACGTATAGTGAAAGGTGAAAATAAAACCAAGAATGGGTGACGCGTCTTTACACAGAGGCGGGTGGGGAACAAGCTGCCCAGCCTTGTTGTTGATGCTGATACCCTGGCTTCTCTCCAGATACAGGTGGATTAAATCATGGGTCCAATTAATCACTAATGAAAAAAGATGTGAAGACGGGGGTTTGAATTTAATCTTTTCTGTAGGGGGTTTAGACTTCCAAGTCACAAGCAGGGGTTTATGGCAGGAAAGGGGGTTAACTGATAAGGAGTGCAGATGCCAGCTAGGAACCCCCCTGGGTGTAATGTTAAACTGACCATTTGCCCAGAACATCATAAACTGGCCAAATACCATGAACCCCCCTCTTTACCATCAGACCGAGTGACGTCAGAAACGGAGAAGAAAACTGTATATAACCCAAAAGTTTGTAACAATACGGGGAACAATACTTCGGTTTTGTTGTTTCTTGCGGGAAACAAGACTTCGGCTTTATTGTTCCTTGCATGCAATAAACTCATCTGTTTCACTTCATCTCGGGATCAAGAACCTTATTTCTTCTGTTACAACAAATTTGGCGTAGTCGGCGGATGCTCCAGAAGGCGCAGAACTTCCCATCGGCAGGAGAGACGGTCAGCGCGCACATAACTAAGAGGTAAGGACTTCTCTTTTATTTAAAAGTCCCGACTCTCTCTGACCGATTGGGAAATCTCTGCTCCCTGCGAGAATCGCCCGAGATGACGGAGTAAACGTGAGTTTCTGAATTCCTCTGGCCCGGGGAAGGCACCGGTGTATGTAATGGGTTGTTTGCTGTAAGCCCAGAATTTGGTCTGGCAGGGGTTCCGCGGTATTGTGTACAGGCGTTCGAAGCTGGTGTATGCCTTAATTGCGCGTGGAGTTTTGAACGGGTTTTGGACCCTTACCGTGATGTCAGGACTGGTGTGGGTCTTAATTGCACCCGGAGTTCTGAAGGTCAGAACTGGTTTGGGTCTTAATTGCACCCGGAGTTCTGAGGCTCTGAATCGGTGTGGGCCTTAATTGCGCCCGGGGTTCTAGAGCAAGTGGTGCATTGAATGCACGTAGTTCAGGACTGGTGTGGGTCTTAGTTGCACCCGGAGTTCTGAAGGTCAGAACTGGTGTGGGTCTTAATTGCACCCGGAGTTCTGTGGCTCGGGATCGGTGTGGGCCTTAATTGCGCCCGGGGTTCTGGAGCTGAGTGGTGCATTAAATGCACGTATAATCCAGGATTGGTGTGGGCTTTAATTACGCCCGGGGTCCTGAGATTAGCTACGCCTTGATCGTGCACAGATTGGCGTGGCGTGGTTTTTTTTTGTTTTAAAGGAAACAGGAGTAGAAGAGATATATGTATGTATGTTTTTGGTGTTTTCCTTGTTTGTGAAATACATATACACACGCACGACACTAACATAAACACACCTCATAATAAAAGAGCAAAGCATTAAGTAGCAGGATTTAAAGGACGTTGAGACCCGAGAATCGCCCTGATTGAGCTCAGTACTCTCACTCGAAGTGGGAAAGGACTTGATGTAGCAGGGGCTGGTGCCGTTGATGACAGCGCCACTCTAACTCCGTCTCGCACCCCGCCGAGGGGGTCCGTTCTCGCACCTACCTTCCCTGAACCCCCAATACGATCAAATCCAAAACCGGAGGATATTGACCGGTGGGCTAGAGAAGTACCGCACCAAAATTAGGGATGCAGCGAACCTGGAGTGCGCTTCAGGAATTAAAAGATACTTATGGTATCTCCCCCCTGACTGCCGCTATGATCCTCAGAAGGACAGGGGAAAAGCGTGTCGGAGAACTTAAACAATTGTGTGAGGATAACGGCAGGGGAGGGCGATGGGAATGGGTTTGGCGATGGCTTAAACAAAATTATCCACCAAAGACAGATTGGAAAAAGATATCTGCGTGTCAGCAAAAAGAAAGCGAGGATGTGGCTGACTTCACTGACCGCTTCGTCACACTCTGGCTGGAATGCTCAGGACTGAGTGACGAAGATGATGTGAATAGCGACGCCTCTGCTGTAATTAAACAAATTTATTTGGGCGGTCTTAAGCCTGATATAGCCAAAGCCCTTCAGTTAAAAGAGCCCGAAATAGGGCAAGATACGACTAAACAATTTGAGGAAATAGTTAAAATGGCACGGCAAATCGAGAGAAATATGTATGCTAAGGTGCGGGCAATACAAACAGGGTGGACACCCCCCATACTGAAGGGTGGAGCTGGCCCTGACACCCGACTAAATCCAAAAAGCGAAATTACAACTCGGTGCCATTATTGTAAAAATTTCGGACATTGGCAAAAGAATTGCAAAAAGCGATTAGCCAGTGAGGGCAGGTTTGGAAGATACCGAGATCCCCCTTTCAATCCCTCGAATCGAGAGGGGCAAAAAAACCTGTTGTCACAATTACAGGATCTGAGCGAAGCAGACAAACGCGCTATCAGGGAGCTTTTAAACTAGGACTCCCCCTAGTGGCCTCCCTACGCCTATCTCAGGAACTGAGTGAAAAAGAGCTCAAATTACAATGCAGGATTAATGGGATTCAAATGTCACTTTTATGGGACACTGGGGCTCAATTATCGTGTTTATCTGAACAGTCAGCCAAACGGTGTGGTGTCATGTTCACAGGGAAGGAGCTGGAGGCCACTGGTGTAGGGGGTAATAGAATAACACTCAGAGAAACTCAAGAACTCAAGATTAGACTAGGAGATGGGGAGGTAACATTTAATGCTGTCATGTGGGTAGGATCTACCCCAGATCTGTTGGGATGGGATGCTCTGAAATACCTACAAGGGGCTACATTAACCGTACATGAGGAGAGGGTGGAGGTAAACATCTGGTCCCTCCAAAAAGACGAACTAAAAGGGCATCCAATTTGGACTATGGATAAGGACGAATGCGGGCTTCTGGATATGGAACCCGCCACATTTACTGGGAAATCCCCGCCATACACAAAGCCATATAAAATCAACAAAGAGGCGGAGGAAGGGGTTCGACCAGTAATACAAAAACTATTGACTCAAGGCATTGTACGAAAAACACATAGTACAAGCAACAGTCCAATATGGCCCGTAAAGAAAGCCAGCGGAGCATGGCGATTCACAGTTGATTACTCAAAAGCTAATCAACACATCAACCGTCTCACCCCCTTAGTAGCAGACCCCTCTGCTATTTTTCAACTACTGACCCCTGAGCACCAGGTGTTTTCAGTAATTGACATGGCTAATGGGTTCTGGTCTGTTCCTCTACACCCAGAGGTACAAGATTGGTTCGCCTTTGTTGTAGATGGAGAACAATATACTTGGACCAGGTTACCACAGGGGTTTCATAACAGCCCCACCGTGTATCACATGGCACTTCGGAGGCATCTCCGGGAGCTGCCTCAAGTGTCCTCCGTCGTTATCCAATATGTGGATGATATTTTAATCGCGTCTCCTGACGAGGAAACCCACAAGAAGGACCTCCAAATTATTCTCAACCATTTGGTTAAAAAAGGACACAAGGCTAGTTATAGCAAAGCACAGTTATGCCTAGACACCGTAATTTACTTGGGAAAAAAGATTAGTCAGGGAAAAAGGGAATTGACAGAAGATCGGGCCCAGGCAATCCGAACACACCCTAGTCCCAATACGGTGAGAGAGCTCCGATCATTTCTGGGTCTGTGCAATTTCAATAGAAATTGGGTTGATGCTTTTTCTGAAAGGGCCAAACCACTTACAGACCTATTAAAGGGGGGAGGGAGGTCCCTTGATCCTATTGCTTGGAGTCCTGAAGCTGAACATGCTTTTAATGATTTAAAACAAGCTCTGTTACAGGCTCCTGCATTGGGGTTTCCTCAGACAGATCAACCATTCTACCTCTACGTAAGTGAAAAGAATGGATTTTGGACAGCTGTACTAACACAGGAACATGGGGGTAGGTACCGCCCGGTAGGGTATTATTCTGGATCCTTGGACGAGGTAGCCAGGGGCTGGGGACCATGTCTACGAGCCGTTCAGGCCGTCTGTCTAGCAGTACAGGCAGTCAATAACATAGTGCTAGATCAACAACTGATTGTTCGATGCCCACATGCGGTACACACCCTCATGTCCCTGAATCGGGTCAGTCAGGTTAATGCGATACTATGGAGCAAGTGGCAGGTCTTGTTAGAGGCTCCAAATATTACCATTGAACGTGAAGGAGCTCTAAATCCAGCCACATTGTTACCTGACCCATCAGAAGCCTACATGTTAGAACACAGCTGTGATGTTTGGGCAATGGGAGAAGATGAGGGCATCAAAATAGCCGAGCAACCACTAAGGAATGAAGACCTCATCCTTTTCACTGATGGAACTTCATTCATAAATTCTAGTGGGGAGAGGAAAGCGGGTTGGGCTGTGACTACAGAACATGATATCCAATGTGGGGGAAGATTTGAGGTACCCACGTCAGCACAGCGAGCTGAACTGAAAGCTTTGGTGGAAGCCTGTAAATTAGCAAAAGGCAAGACCACCACAATATACACAGACTCACGATACGCATTTGGAGTATGCCATGATTTTGGAAGGTTATGGAGTAATAGGGATTTTTTAACCTCTACTGGCACTCCGGTAAAGAATGCAGATCTGGTGTCTGAGCTGCTTGCGGCTCTCCAACTCCCAAAGCAGGTAGCTGTAGTCAAATGTAAGGGCCACAGCAGAGAGGACACTCCCGAGGCCAGGGGCAATAAGCTAGCAGACTGGACAGCACGTCAAGCTGCCCTGGGGCAATGGGAGGAGTGGGCTATAGAAAAACCTCTTCAGATTATTTCAGTTTGCACAGTGAACATACAGGCACTCTGGACGGAACAGCTCAGCGAGCTCCAGGCCCAGGCTCCAAGGATTGAGAAATGGACCTGGATGGAACGCAATGTGGGGCTGCAGAAGGATGGGACCTGGAGGTGTCAGCGTACAGGCAGACCCGCCTGTCCCAAGCAACTAATGCCCTACCTGGCACAGCAAATACACTCCACAGGGCACCCAGGTGTTAGCCAAATGACTCGACGCTTTGCTCAGAGCTGGGTGGGCACAGGCTTCACACCCTTCGCAGCTGATGTGGTACAACGCTGTGGAGAGTGCCAAAAAGCCTCTGGAGCACCGCCGGTTCGGGCTCCTAATCTTCGACGTCCTGCACCCGAGGGGCCCTTTAGACACTGGCAAATAGACTATTGTTCACTGCCACCCTGTAAAGGGAAAACAGGCCTCCTAGTGATGGTGGACCAGTTTTCTAGATGGGTGGAGGCTGTCCCTGTCAAACGAGAGACTGCGCAGACAACTGCCAAATATCTCGTGACAGAAGTAATTCCCCGATGGGGACTCCCGTGTCGCATAGACTCAGACCAGGGCACACATTTTACTGGAAAAGTGTGTCAGGTGGTGGCAGACCTACTAGGGATCAAATGGGACTTGCATTGCCCTCATCATCCGCAGTCCTCCGGCATGGTGGAACGGGTGAACCGGACTTTGAAGGCTAAATTAACAAAGTACCACCTGGGAGGGATCCCCTGGGTGGATGCATTGCCCGCCGTACTGTGCAGCATCCGGGCTGGGACAAATCGAATAGTGGGGCTGAGCCTGTTTGAGGTGATCACGGGGCGTCCCAGAAGACTGAGTGACTCTCCAGGACATGACAGAGTAGGCTTGAGTATACTAATTGATTCTCTGTTACAGTATTGCAAGTTGCTGACAGAGGCCACCCAAGGAGCCCGTGAGCAGGTCCTGGAGGCGTGGGGACCACCACCTGAAGGAGGGCACGACCTCATCCCAGGAGAGTGGGTGTGGATCAGGAAATTTCCTTCACAGGTTCTCCAGCCCAGGTGGGACGGACCCTACCAGATCCTGTTGACAACCGAGTCTGCGGTTCGAGTGGAAGGAAAAGATCGTTGGATCCACGCGTCACACTGCCGACGAGCCTCATCCCCAGACCCAGAATGAAATCATTTCTGTCAATAATGATAATTGTTGCTGTAGAACAATGTTCCGCAGGGATAAATGATCATCTCTCCCACAAAGGAGAACATGGAATTAATTCCTTTTTAGGCCTCTCCTATCTGACAGCTAAGAAAACCAACCAAAGTGCCTGCTGGGTGTGTGCCGCATTACCCAAATATGTACAGGGAGGACTTCCTATGGGAGCCATTCCTTGGCGTCTCGAGGAAGTCATAGGCATGATCATTTGGAGGGATAATTTAGGAGATTTTAATATGACAAACTATGGGGGTTGCCATAACACGACTTTAACCTGCACAACATTACAATATCTACAGGAGCGAGGCTTAGAGCCCACGAGTTTCACAGGCTCTTACGCTCCTAAATATAACAGAAGCCATACACCACCATACCTGACTCTAAATAAGGAACGTGAGGGAAACATATGTTTTCAGCACACTAATGGTCTGCACTTGGTTGGATGGAGTCGTTGCAACCTTACCATCGCTGCAAATATATCCACCTCTACCTTCCAAATTCCAGGATGGGATCGGCACACCCCACAATTCGGTATAAGTTTCTTATTTTCAGAGGCATGGGGAGCGCCAAACGGAACATATTTCATTTGTGGAAAACGAGCCTACCCATGGTTGCCAGCCCAGTGGTCTGGCTCATGTTATTTAGGATATGTGGTTCCTCATATCCGTGTTCAAACCCACACCCCCTTCGGACCTAACCACAGACCACAAAGAAAATTGGCTGATTGGGAATATTATTTAGGTATAATATTTCCACAAGCCGGCATGAACTTTCTGAGTCGAGAGTTAATTCAAATGGCTTCGACTTTAGAAGAATTAGCAAATTCTACCTCATCTAGTCTGAAGGCTGTTAATGATGAGATGGTAGCCCTCAGAACAGTGGCCATGCAGAACCGACTAGCTTTAGATTATGTACTGGCGGCCCAAGGAGGAACTTGTGCAGTAATTGGCACTGAATGCTGCACATATATCCCTGATAATTCTGAGCACATCTCAGATCTGGCCCAACACATTTACAATGAGGGACAGAAATATCAGGACTATTATACTGAAAATTGGGGAATTGGATCTTGGGTAAAGTCTGTGTTTGGGGCCTGGGGTGGAACTTTTTTACAGTGTTTATTTGTAGGAATAGTATTGTTTATATGTATAATTGTAATCATCACGTGCACAAAAACATGTATCACATCTTGCCATAACCGTGGAACGAACAATGTCATGGCAATACATACCTGTTCGCCAAGAAAGGAAAGATCTGCCCTGACATTGTATGTATAAAATAGGCTACACTGACGTATGCCATATTTTATAAGGGGGGAATGAAGAAAGATGTGAAGACGGGGGTTTGAATTTAATCTTTTCTGTAGGGGGTTTAGACTTCCAAGTCACAAGCAGGGGTTTATGGCAGGAAAGGGGGTTAACTGATAAGGATTGCAGATGCCAGCTAGGAACCCCCCTGGGTGTAATGTTAAACTGACCATTTGCCCAGAACATCATAAACTGGCCAAATACCATGAACCCCCCTCTTTACCATCAGACCGAGTGACATCAGAAACGGAGAAGAAAACTGTATATAACCCAAAAGTTTGTAACAATACGGGGAACAATACTTCGGTTTTGTTGTTTCTTGCGGGAAACAAGACTTCGGCTTTATTGTTCCTTGCATGCAATAAACTCATCTGTTTTACTTCATCTCGGGATCAAGAACCTTATTTCTTCTGTTACAACACATCCAATCTCTGGGGTTTCAGATCAGCACTGTCTACGAGAGTACCCCTCCCACCTCCTGCAGGTTTCCGAGCTGCAGCAATGATCAGTTCGTCTCACATGCGAGAAGTCTTCAGGTGGAAACAAGAGCCCCCTCTTCTCGCAAGTTTTGCACATGTTTGAGTGGTTTTAATGCGTCTGTTTCATACATGAAGCTGATCTTTTGGAAAGCAGGAGCAGGTGACTCCTGTCACACGAGAGAGCACAGCCTTTTCCTCCCCCAGCGTGTGTTTTGGTAACATGCCATGATTGTATAGTGGTCAGTACTTTGCATTGTGGTCGCAACAACCTCGGTTCGAATCTGGGTCACGGCAGAATAGGGGCGTCTGCCTGTACTACTTGCATGAATGAAGGCAAAAAAAAGCCAATCGATGTGAACAAACAGCACTTTACAGAGGAGTTCTGCCTGAGTGGATTGTTGATGAGGCCACTCTGACATCTTCTGTTTTCTTCAATGACTTACTCAAAGTGAAAATATTCAAGGCGATCGTATCACTGTACTCCACGTAGATGATCTAAATGAAATCACAGTAGAGTACAGGACACATAGTGAGTAGCTCACGCAGTCAGTACTCTTGAATACGACAAGAGGAAAGGCACATTGTACATCTGTGGAACAGATTTAGCTTAATTGGCTTAGCTGGCTAGTAAACAGGAGATCCTGCGTCCGATTCCCAGCGGTGCCTTTCTTCATGTCTTACTGTACAGAGTTTATCGTTATAGTCAAATCCCATGCCTTTTAATTTACGTGAATGCAAGTGTTGGTTTCCTTTCTGCAACAACTTGTTTTTAAAGAAATCTATACAGCTTGCGAAAGATGAAAGACAAATGTTGAACCCATGCCCCCAAAGAACCTGGAGCCTTAAGCCAGCACCTTAGACTGCTCAGCCACACTACCCGCTGTGCCTTGTCTCTTTGTCTCATTACTTGCCCGGAGGAAGCCGGGTGGCTCTTGCTCTTGTCATTCAACTTAGTGGCGTTATGACTGTGGAACCGACTGCACTTCTTTTTCTGAGATGCTTCCCCTCTCATGGCGAGATCTTGACTTCTTTAACATAAAGTTTCTGGATAAAGTTTTCCTGTGGAGCAGGCTTCAGACCTCTGCGTACAGCACCCTTGATCTCATTTTTTTTACAGCAGCTGCATCCGGAAAATTATGCTTCTTACTTTTCATTTGAACAACAAAAATACATACAATACAAACAAGAGCACATATAACGTATCAAGAAAATCGCCAGGGGTTCATGCTATAATACAATTACATTTTATGAAAAACGATTGCACAAGGTAAATAAGAAAAGGTCCGCACACCCAGTGGGCAGTGATTCATTGAATATACGTATATATCACGGCGAAAATACGGCTATACGTATACAGATGCAGCCACTCAAAGTACGCGGCACAGACACATACCGCGGGTAATTGGCTACGGCCTCGCGCATCATGACGCAAAATACTGCGGTACGTGATTGGTTGACCGACAGGGGCACTCGTGGTGCGTTGGTTGTTCGTAGAAAGATTTAAATGTCTTTACTGTGCCCGTTTTAGTATTGAATATTTAGATGGAATTTTACCACTGAAGGGAAATCTTGCAAGAAATAGTAGCTGAGCATAAAAAGAATAGGAGCATACTGTAACGTGTGTGAAAGCCATAAACGATCTTAATTTTGGAACAAAAACATACAGTATATGGTTGGTCTCGGTACTTGTAAAACATACACACCAGTATTCCATTTCTCCCTAAACATTTTAAGCATCGAAGTCTTTAGCTAACGTGATACCGGAGTCAACAAGCATACTTTTAGAATTTGATTAAAACGGAATATTATATGGAATCGTGTATCTAAAGAAATTAATAACGATATAATTATATTCATGTACCGTAACACATGAATAGTACACGCTGTACGATGTCTGTTGATAATGTTTGTAGGGCTTTTTCAACACTCCTCATGCAACCTTGATGGTGGTGCTGTGGGTTAGGTTCTTGACTCCTATATCACATGGCATGTTCGAAGCCATGACTTTTTTTTTAACAAACTTTTCTTTGAAAAAATAAAACATTTCCCTGGGTCAGAGATTAAATAAAACTTCACTCGCACCAAACAAATTTATATTTCTAAATATCACAACATGATCGAATTTAAGTCATTTTAATAACAATGAATAGTCACCTATGCGTTGCAATATAAACATTTATATTGATTTAAATCACGTTTAAATCGCCTTTATTTAAAACACATAAATAAAGCTGATACTGTTTAGACTTTTAATTATTTAAAACTGTATTATAGCAGCACAATGCACAATGCAACGTAAATCGCTATCTTTGTCTTCTGCGTAATAATGTTCACCTCTCTGTCCAGCAAATTAACAATAGTAATAATAATGAACTTTATTGTATATGGCACCTTTAAAGGTGGCTCCTCAAAGCGCTTTACAGGATAAAAACAATAACAACAATACTGAGATATAATGATGTGTTCCGGCTTAGACATTAACGAAGAGCATAACGAAGGTCATAAAGGTCATAAACTATATTAATTTTGGAACATCAACATATTATGTAAACTGTTATTGTTGCTGTTATTGGTATTTTAAAGAAAAAATACTGTATAATCCTGGGTTCGGTACAATGATTCAGGCATTCATGTGAAGGACAACAGAGCTTTCACTGGCTCAAAAAGACAAAAAGAATAACTGACACAGTGCGAGCCTGCATTCTTTCCTCAGCCATCCACACCTCCCTTTTTCCTGGGTCAGATTTTAAATAAAACTTCACTCGCACCAAACAAATTACCACACACTGAACACTGAACATGTAAACCCAAATATGTCTCACAATACTTTTATGGTACATTACTTTGCTAAAATGTATTTAAAAATAAAAACGATTACAAACGCCAGCAGAGAGAGAGACACACACACAGTTTTTCATTGTCAAAAAGTAATTGTTTTTTACTTTGTCAGCACCCAGACAAACGCAAACGCATTATTAATGAAATACTTTTATTCATTCTTAATCAAACTCACAAGTTGTCATCTGCTTTTGAAGCTCTGTGAGACTAGACTCACACATGGCTAGACTTGACTCGGCTCTGGCTTTCCCATCTATACCGATGCACTGCAAGTACAACCCCCCTCTCTGCGGGAGTGCTGGCTGTGATGAATTAAACCGGTTTTACAGGTATTTTCAAAGTAGAAGGGGGCGAGATTTCCAGCGAAAGACACCCCCCCCCCCTTCAAAACCCAGTAAGTACAGTACTTACTAGTTAAGAAAGCTAGGCTCCTCAATGAAATCGCTTTAACATGCTAATGCGTTGGTGTATTGGAGTAAGTGAAAAGACCAGGGGCATTCTTCCTCCCCCTACATTCTCAGAGTAGAATAGAATTTTCCTTTGACAAAACAAGGATCGCCAGATAATGTGAATCGAAACCTGTTTTCTAGATTTTAAAGTCGTGCAATGTGTAATCAGGAACACATCAGTATATCTTACATATGAAAAATACATAATATAGCTCCCAAACAAACACAAACGTGTTTTTAATAAAATGCTTTTATTCACTCATAATCTGACAATTTCAGGAAGACTAAGGAAGGACTAAGGAAATTGTCATCTGTTGTTGAAGCTCTGTGAGCTTGGTGACTTTGGGACCACTTGTTATCCCAGGTTGTTTGAATCGCCACAATTCAAATAGAGAAAAAAGAGCTGACTGACAAGATTTAAGATGTGCCTGTCAATGTTGGATTAAAAAAAACACGTTGCCCGACATTAGTTGCATTGCTTGAAAAATATATTTTTTTCGAGAGACTGGATAAGTAATTCAACTGTTTTTTTAACTTCCTGAAAAACAAGTAATAATTTAACAATATGTACAAATGTTTTGTGATATGTCACTGTTGTGAATGTCTGTGGAGTGTATCTTATTTGCCTGTCTGTCCTGACTATGCTCTCTCGCTCACCCTCCCCCCCCCCTCTCTCAATTCAATTCAATTCAATTTAAGGTGCTTTATTAGCATGACAGATGGGTACAATCAGTGTTAGGTATTTACTTTGTAATCTGTATTGCTTTGAGATGCCACTTTTAAAGGTGATATATAAAATCAAGGCTTTAACTTCGCAATTCTGAGTTCTTGTGTCCGTCCTGTCTGAGCCCGAAAGTATTACAATATGTATCTTTATAGCAGGTGGTGTACAGCTTTTTAGTATAAATTACACTTTTATAAAATGTATTTAAAAAATAAAAACGATTACAATCTAATCTTTCCACGTTTGATCCCAAGATCCCAAGAAAAATAAATCTAAACGGGGAAATCTAAGCGTTTGCGATTTAATTCAAAACGAGATTTAAATCAATATAAATGTTGATATTGTAACGCATAGGTGACTATTCATTGTTATTAAAATAACTTAATTCAATCATGTTGTGATATTTAGAAATATAAATTTGTTTGCAAGTGAAGTTTTTTTTATTTATCTGACCCAGGGAAACGTTTTATTTTTTCAAAGAAATGTTTGTTAAAAAATAAAGTTATGGCTCCGGCTGGATTCCGGCTTGTGTTGCGATACATGAATATAATTATATCGTTATTAATTTCTTTAGATACGTGATTCTATATTATATTCCCTTTTAATCAAATTCTAAAAGTATGCTTGTTGACTCCGGTATCACGTTAGTTAAAGACTTCGATGCTTAAAATGTTTAGGGAGAAATGGAATACTGGTGTGTATTTTTTCATTAAAGTAATGAGACCAGCCATATAAATATTCAATACTAAAACGGGCACAGTAAAGACATTTAAATCTTTCTACAACCTACCAACGCACCACGAGTGCCCTGTCTGTCAACCAATCACGTACCGCGGTATTTTGCGTCATCGCGCGTCACAATGCGCGAGGCCGTAGCCAATAACCTCCAGTACGTGTCTGTGCCGCGCACTTTGAATGGCTGCATCTGTATGTATTGTACTATTTTTATTGTATCATTCGTTACACTGTGGCTGTGTTGTCTGTGTTAAGCTGCGGTTGCACTGCAATTTCCCTCATGGGATCCATAAAGTATCTATCCAAAAAAATGTATATGCATTAGTTCATCAGATTGTGATATTGTTTGATGCTGTTTGTAGGCTTTAAATTCTTTTACAAGACATAATGACACAGGCTTCCTGTTTGACATGTCTACAGAGGCTTGAGACCTGATACACATGGACCCTAACAGAATAATACTTCACAGTGCAGAGTGATACCACATCCATACAAATAAAGAGAATCACACCAGCATGACAGTATGAATAGAGGAGCAATGGATTATCACTCATACCCATACAAAATGTACAATTCTACTCTGGGCAGTAGAAACACAAAAAAGTGAGTGATTCTAAAACAATATTTCCCAGAAGAGTATGGTATTGCATGGGGTCTATTTAGGGTTGAATCAGTGCACAGCTAAACATGAATTCTACAGTATGTGTACATTATATTAGTAATAGAACATAAATCTTACTTCACACTGTCAGTAACAGGCCCTACAAGTTGTGTGTCAGTGCCTGTGGGATAATACTCCTGTCCTGTTTTCCAGGAGACAATTTCCCTGCTCCTCTGGATGGATGGTGGCTCTCTTCCTAACAGCAGCTGTTACTGTAGCAGCATCAGTACTTCTGGTGATCCAGTGGAGAATAATGGACAGTATGTGCTCATTTATATAGACACGTGTGTGTGTTTGAATGTCTGTGTCAGGAAGGATTTAAAATTCCTCTGTGTATGAGCAGATCAGGACATTCCTCTTGATAACAACTGACTGCCAGTGGGAACTGAAAAACTAAAACATTTAGCTCAAGAGCCAGAGCATGTTCTAGTCTTTATAGAGAACTACACCCCAGCAGAGCTACTGATGCAGCTATCTATAATACAAACATCTATAATACACATCAAACCCTGAGATAAACTCAATGCATTATACCAGTGAGCCACAATCAGCCCTTTGTTGCTCAAAACAGATCAACAGGTGACACTTGTGAAAGAAGATTCATTTAATCTGTTCTTTCTCCTTAGCCTAATGATCACATGTCTTGAAAAAAAAAATGTTGTAGCGATTCTCTGTAGTTTCCCTCTGCACAGGAGGACGAGAGAGGCAAGAGACTGGGAGTGCAGTGAACTGGCCTCTTGTCCTTGTTTGGGACACAGGCGTGCTGGTCACTCAGAGAGGACAGGAAGGAAGAAGGTAGAGGGAGAGAGTGATGGCCAGAGAGACAGAGAAAGGAAACTGGACTCTGTTTATAGAGAGAGGAGAGGGCAAGCTGGATGATGAAGGTCAGGTGTTCAGGCTTCAGGATTGTTACAATTGATATAAATTACAGTACAATATGTTCTTAAAGCCTCTGAGTATAGTATATTTTTAATAAGCAAAAGTAAAATAAAATTAACTTTTCTCTAATTATTATTTATACACAATTTCTAATATTTCTGTGTACTATATGAAATAAAAATATTTCTGTTTGTGTTACACAATATTGTACAATACAATATTTGTGCAGAGTTGTGTGTAATCATTGTATTTCATTAGATTGTTTATCGCTACTGTACAGTATGATTAATGCAGAAAGGCACAAACAGGTATATACATTTTTACATTTCAATATTAGAATAAGATTTGACAACCACACACAGCTGCAGTAGTTTAAGGATTCACTTCAGAGTAGTGCAGTCCTCTGATTCCGGAGTATCTATCTTTGTCACCATAGTCAAGCCCATTCAAAGACCCCCTAACCCTTCCTGTCTATTTCAGCCCCTGATGGCAGTGAATTTCCCTCAGTCTGGAACAGTGTATTCATGAGCTCTGTGTTCATTGGTCAAACATGATCACGTGACAGGAGGGGGTGGGGACCTTTAAAGGGGAAACCACAGATGAATGGTAGAGAGTGTCAGACCTGCTAATCTCTCACAGAAATCACAGATGACCTGGAGAGAGACAGACCTTCTCATCTATCAGAGAGAACAGGGATAAGAGGGGTCAGTTCTTTGGAAGTTCACAGCAGAAAGGGTTGAATAAGATCTGTGGATCAATTACTGTCAAACGTATGGCTAGAGGAGCAGAACGACCTGCAAGGATTCTCTCTCTTATGTTATTTTGTGCAGTGAAATATAGAATATTTGTAACAGAAAACATGGCTGATGTATTTTTTCAGCTTCTGCAGCCCTGATGCTGTGTCACTCACTGTTCTGTCTGTGTTTCTTTACAGGGCAGGAGAAACTCAATGGTGAGTAAATCAGTCAGACTCTCTGTGCTGTGTCCTGTAGTGATTTCAGCAGGAGCTCCTCTGTAAATGATCCTGCACCAGTTTTCTAACTGAATTGTCTGTTATTATGATAAAAGGTCCACGTAGAACAACTTGTTTATTAACACTTTTCTTATAATTGACAGTTTATTTATGGAAGGAGCTATTAACTGCCAATTTGAAATTGAAAACTTAAACCAAGTTGAGTGTCATCAGACACCGGAGCTCTGATGGTCTAAATCATGTCTTATTATTTCCAGCCATCCCTGTCATCCTCACAGAACTGGCTAAGTGATCTTCTGTGTCTCTGAGATCACAGATCCACCAATACAAACACTAATGAATTATATTTGAGTGCACTGTTGTTCTGCAGTTTACTGTACTCTACTGTAATGAACTATATTGCACTGAAGTGTATCCTTCTTGTGTATTATCCGTCAGTAATACTGTTACGTCCCAGTGTGTGTGTTTTTTCTGTTATGTCCACACTGCTGACCCTTGATTGTTCTCCCTTCCCCATTGGCCCACCATCACACCACATTTTCAGTATGATGTCATCATTAATTAACTCTCAGCCAATCAGAACACATTTTATTCACTATATAACATGGAGGCTTTCAGGAAAAAGAGGCCTTTTGTTTGACTTCGGTCCCGTTTGGTTTTGGTTATCGCTTCGCTTCGCTTCTGGTTATTGCTTCGGCTTCGTTTGTTGGTTTGTTTTGCTTTGTATGTGTGTGTATTTTCATATAGCTTTGGCTTTGTTGTTTTGTTGGTTTGTTGTTAGTTTCTTTGTACTTTCGTTTGTTTGTGTGTTCATCCTTGTTTTGTCATTACCTTGCCCCAGTGGTACATGTTCAACTTGTGTTCTTTTGTACCCTGCTCCTGTTGATTACTCTTGTTTTCCCTTATTTGTATTCCTGGTTCACTTGTGTTTTTGTGTGAACTTTTGTATATAAGGTTAGTTTAGGTTGTTGGGTACACTTACACACTTAGTTGATTTTGTATTAGTACACTAGTTTAGTACGGGTGAGTGCCGTTTGTCTTGTATGGTTTTGGGTAGTCAGTGCAGGTTAGTTAGGGTGTTGAAGACGCCGAAGACCGTGTGTTTCGGGTTTTCTTTTGTAGTCAGATTAGCTTTCCCTCACTGTCCTAGCCAGCTCTATTTTGTTTTTTTGTTTTTTTCTTTGGCACCACTCTAGTTCCTTAACCTTATCACGCTTCCTAGTCCCTCACCAAAACACCCCCTGCTTTCAAAAGAATTATCCTAAATGTTACACCCCTTTTCCCCTAGACACTTGGGGTCGTTACAAATACACACAGGTGTTTGATCAGTTGTGAAGATTTAAAAAAGCAATAGAAGCTACAGAGAAATAGAGACATTCCTGTACCACAATGTAAATAAGGAGATCTTACTCAGTTTTGACTCTGTTTGGTCCCAATGCACATTTTCAAAGTTAATATTTTAATGAAAACTTTAGTTTTAGACCATTTGCATGGGTGAAGAAACTAACTGGCAGCACAAACTATAAAGTAAGAAATGCTGCTTGTATGAATATCAGTACTCTTTGCTCTCTTCTAATGTGTCAAAGACACATTTTCTTCACTCTTGTCTGAAAAGACAAAGACTGACAACAGCCCATCAGCCCCCTGTCCTGAGTGAACAGTCTGTATCTTGACACTGTGGGGGTCCTGCCTGTGTCTTGCTGTCACACACAGTGTCTGTAGTGCTGGAACAACACAGCTGCTCTGACTGCTTGTGTTCAGCCAGCTGGGCCCCTGTCTGTGTCAGACTGATACTGTCTCTGTCAGTCTTCCTGGATCAGGCCTGGTGTGGAGATGTGCTCACCATGGTGTGTGACTGGTCATCTCTCACTGTCCAGCTGATGTCCAGAGATCAGGCAGTGTGACCAGTGAGAAGGACATCTCTGTATCTCAGTCAGTGATACTGGTCACTCTTGGTACCGGACCCTTAGTCTGTGTGAGAGCAGCCCACACTTTCACTCATCTGACTGAACAGTGAACAGAATTCAGTATTAATGGATGGTTATTTAAATATGAAATATCCCTCAGTGCTGGAGACTGCAGACTGTATTTATTTCTTATCTCTCTCAGTGGTTCAAGCACCAGACTCCAGGGTGTCCTGTGATGTGTCTGTGTGTCTTATTGCATTATGCTGCTCAGTCTTATTGAGTGAGACTCCAGTCTTACAGCCACTGCTGCTCACACTCACTGACACTCTGATCCACACTGCAGTGGAGACTGGGGATCCTGAAATGAACTGACTGCAGACTGTAGTATAAACTCTGGTATAATAACAGGTAAGAAGCAATAAAGGTCTTTAATACAATAAAGACTTATTCTCTTTCTGCAGATGCTGTATGTACAATGTGTGAAACTCTGCTGACTGACAGCACTGACTGTACTGACATTTTCTTACCAGTGTGTGACTGTGATTCACAGTGTCTGTATCTCTGTGGTCCAGTGGGTGACTGGGATTAACAGTGTCCGCATCTCTGTGTTTCAAAATGGCAGTGGCTGTGCAGTGCTGCAGGTAGGTCTGTTTCCTGTTGAAGATTCAGACACAGTACTGCTATTGAGCACCAATATTAAAGAGTATTGATTCCTGGTGAGAAATGCACTGATAAAAGGTTAAGGAGAATGAGAATCAGTGTAAAGTGAGATTCCCTGCAGGTTCACATCATATTCCTTTGGAAAACCTCATCTCCTTTCACAGTGATCATGTTGTCATTCAGCCAGTAGAGTCATGTCTGTGCTGGACTGACTGAGCTATAAAATCACACAACCTAAATCAAAACCTTTTTACTATGAAAAGTTCACAGCCTGTAGCAGACTACATGTCATGGGTACAAATCATGAATCCTACACAGTGGAGCATTTTAATAAACATAGTGGAGATGACAAAATCCATTATTACAATATTTACACAACTGACGGTAAGAACACTATTTCACTGCTGACCTCGTGATCCTACATAATAAGGATATGTGTCCCCGTCACTGTACTGGAGCATTCAGGGTGAGCGCCCCCTACTGGCCCCACTAACACCTCTTCCTGCAGCAGCCTCAGCTCTCCCAAGAGTCTCCCCTCCAGGTACTGGCCAGGCCCACACTGCTGGGTCTCAGTGGGCAGCTGGTTGTGAGCAGTTTTCACGCTGGTGCTTGATCTCCTTCAGAGATATTAGACATAAAGCCAGCGAGCAGCACAGCCTGATAACCCACACACTGTCACACTATAAACTATATCTTTACATTACCTTTGCCCCGTTCACCTGTCTGGGGTATAACCTCAGTATTGTCTGTGCTGGACACAGACACTACAGCTCAGTACTGACCATCTCCTTTCTTCTGTACAGGTGAAGGCACCCCATCCCTGACCTGCGTAAGTCCACTGTGTGTAAAATCACAGCTCCTGCTGGGCTCAAGTTCTCTCCCTGTCAGTGTGCTGCGGAAGAGTGTGTGTGGAGGACAGAGCGGTATTTAAACTGGGGGGCAGAGAGCTCCCAAAAGGGCAATTCTGTTGGATTTTTCAATTCTTAGAACATGAGCAATAAAGAGGAGGTTTCACACCGGTTTCAGTGTGAATGAAGCTGAGCTCCAGATTTTTTTTTAATACTGATACTGTATGTCTGAAGTTGTCTTGTAATTTTAACGTTTAGTCTCTTGAAAGAAACCAGTTCAAGAAAGCATTACTGGTCTCCAGTGAATTTCATTACCCCTGACCCCTTACTTTTTGTACTATGAGATTTATAATGAAAACTGTTGTGACATCTTTGTTTCAATATGGAGCCCAGTGTGTGTCTGTGATTAACAGTGTCTGTGTCTCTGTGATCCAGTGTGTGACTGTGATTAACAGTGTCTGTATCTCTGTGTTCCAGTGTGTGACTGTGATTAACAGTGTCTGTATCTCTGTGTTCCAGTGTGTGACTGTGATTAACAGTGTCTGTATCTCTGTGTTCCAGTGTGTGACTGTGATTAACAGTGTCTGTATCTCTGTGTTCCAGTGTGTGACTGTGATTAACAGTGTCCGTATCTCTGTGTTCCAGTGTGTGACTGTGATTAACAGTGTCCGTATCTCTGTGTTCCAGTGTGTGTCTGTGATTAACCGTATCTGTATCTCTGTGTTCCAGTGTGTGTCTGTGATTAACAGTGTCTCTTTATCGCTGTGTTTCTGAATGGCAGTGGCTGTGCAGTGCTGCAGGTAGGTCTGTCTCTTCTTGATGGTAGAGATTCTGTTTTAAGCCCTAGTGTCTGGGGTTATTGTGTTCTTGAGTCCAGAAGGTCTCTTTAGTGTGAGATGGTCAGTATGTAAACTGTGAGAGGCAGCAGTGGGACTCTGGTACAGGGGCTCCTCTGGAGCCTGTAGGCCTCTCTCTTGTCTGGGAAATGGCTGCTTCTCTTCACATGTCAACCAGGCTGATGGGTCAGCAGGAAGAAACATTATAAAATCACCTTTTCTTCTTCTGTTTCCCTCTTTCCTCTGTCTGTGTTAATATTCCAGTTTTCAGAGCTGAACCTCTCTCTCAGCCCCTCAAAGGTCATTTCCACCTGGAGTGTTTGTGTCCTGAACATCTTGCAATATCTTGGACGGGATAGAGAGTACAGGCCTAGTTCGTGGTCTGAATTCAAGGAACCACCTGGACATCAAGTCTAAAACATCAGATTTATATATATATATTACTCAGTACACACACTAGGAAGAAATATCCACCCCCCCGAAAAAAAAAAATCTTCGAAAGTGATTTTTCAAAATGTAGCACATGTAGATACCTATTTTTCCAGGCTATGTCCAATATATTTCTACTATTTGTACTGGATAGGCTTTTTTTTACAGCCTTTATATTCTCCAGGAATAAAACAATAAGAACTGAAAAGAATCTCTTTGATCTTCACTAGATTGTGTCACGATATTAGTTCCCCCTCCTTAAGGGTGCTCCAGCCCTTTCACTCAAGACTTTATTCTGTTCACCTGTTTCCCATTCCCAGCCCACCTTAAAAGCCAGGCGCTGACGCTCATCCGGGCTCTGCATCTGATTTCCATATCGTGCCAGTCCGGGACCTGGAAGCGCCTGGTCCCGTTAAGGCTTTAACCTCCGTTCCCGTTCCCGTTCCCCGTCCGCCGGTTCCGACCCGGCCTTCGTGGTTTTAATTCCGAGTTCTGATGGATCTTCTGGTTTTGGACTAACTCGTGTGTTTTGGATATTCCCTAAGGACTACTCTCTCGGATTGTTCGCCTCGGCCACACCTCCCCCGTGCACCAGCGCACCGTGGACACGCCCCCCTGTCTTCTGCCCCGTATTCCTGCATGACGTTTCCCCACTCCGTCGGACTATGTCGTCCGCATAGGGTCCGGAAAGAACTGTTTGTTACAGATTGACCTGCAGACGAAAGAAGGGTAGTATTTATTAAGTATTGAGAGTTCATACTTAAGTATTTAGTATCAGGAGAGTATTAAGTCAGTATTCACTGGTCATGCGAATAAAGCTTCTTGAATTTAATTGATTAAAACCTCCATTCACTCTGATCATGTATGAGCCCCGCCCCTGTCTCTCAATGGATAGAGATCACTGATTGACAGCTGGTGTCTCCTGTCAGAGATGCGGACAGCTAAGCGCGAGCAGTCTGAAGTCAGTATGAGCGCCTCTGTTTCTCTCAGGGTTTTATGGATGTGTTATTTCTGGTTTAAATTGAATACTTTGGATATTTCCTCACATTTTCAAAGTGTGAAAGCTTTCTTATATTTTTTTCTGTAACAAACGGGCATTATGCAGTCTTTGAATTCTGCACTTTTTTATTTTGCATCATCAGGAAAATGGTCTTAGAGAAGATGAACGACCTGCTGAACTGAGATTTGAAATAAACTGGTTTAACAGACAGGCTGTCCAGTTTCTTACAGTATACAGGTCGTTGTGGTGAGTTTTGAAGTGTATGAAAGCGAGTGGTCGAGCTGTAGTTTCTCTTGCAGTCTGGTTGGTCCTGTGTTCATTAATAATGTCGTTTAAAAAAATAAAGTTTCATCGCTGTGAAAACTAATGTTTAATGTTTGTATTTAGAGGACATTGGGGATCACTTCCATGTGTAATACTCAGTGAAACAATGACAGAAGATGTTGTTTCTCTGGAAGGGAAGAGAAGTCATTAGTAATTGACTTGTGTTTCTCTCTCAGTGTGTTTGGGGACAAAGACATTTCACAGTCTAATGGAGTTGAATTGGACTGTAATCGGCAGAAGCCTGTTGTGATGTTTGCTGTTTTATTCCCCAGCTGCTGTGACTCTGGACCCTGATACAGCTCACTGTGGGCTCAGCCTGTCTGAGGATGGGAAGAGAGTGAAACTGGGACAGAGGAAGAGTCTCTCTGACAATCCTCACAGATTTGATTACATTAAATGTGTCGTGAGCAGGGAGGCCTTCACCTCAGGGAGACACTACTGGGAGGTGGAGGTGAATGAGTGGTGGAGAACAGGAGTGACCAGAGAGTCTGCAGAGAGGAAAGGAGATTTCAGCTTCTCTCCCCAGCAGGGTTACTGGTGTCTGGAGTCTTACCCTGGTTTCTGTGCTCTCACTGACCCTGAGACTGATCTCCCCAGCCGTCTGTGGCCCAGGAAGCTGGGGGTGTGTGTGGATATTGAGGAGAGGAAGGTCTCCTTTTACACAGTGGAGTCCAGAGCTCATCTCTACACTTTCACTGACATGGTCTTAACTCAGGGGGAGAAGATCTATCCTGACTTCTGGACTGTTGATTCAGTTAAGGACCTTGAGCTGCTGCCTGCTGTCAGTGTGGAGATTAACCCCATCACTGACTTATGAACACAGGCTGACTCTCTTCCAGCTCTCTGTCCTCTGAGATGATGTCATAAATATAATAGTAATTTTAGAAATGATGATGTTGTGTCGTGTTTATACTAAATAAAAAAAAATAAACAGGGAAAAATAACATGTACCAGAGAGGGCGAGATAACTCGCTACCAGCCTGCTGTACTCCTGACTTGTAAATATCTCTGGAAACCCTCCCATGTTTTTTTTTTCTAATTTTAAGAAAATAAACTTTTAAAAATGAAATCCTGTATGAGTCTCTCCTGCGCATACCGGAGGTTGTGAAGCTGCCAGAACGGGAAGGGACCCACTGATGTCACCACAGCCAGGAGGAATAGGGACTGTGATGCAGACAGGAAGTGGCTCAGGGTGTTTATGGGAGTTGTAGTTTGTAGCCAGCACTGTGTCTGTGAGCAGCTACAGCCAGTCTAATCCTTAGACAGGGTCACATCAGCATATTCTGTATTGTGTATTTTATTTCTTATTGGGTTTATTTTTCCTATGGTGGTTTTGTTAGTGTGAGAGCAGTTTTTTTATCTCTGTCTCAGGGGGAAGTACGGTGTGGACGCGCTGTGTCTGTTACTCTTTTCTTTTTTCTTTATTTCAGTTCCCAATCAAGTGTGATAATCAGCCAGTGAAAGCTCTGTTTTTCTTCATATGAAAGCCCAAAACCCTAAACCCAGCCCAGGGTTTTACATCTGTTTGGTGGCTGCGGCTTGCTAGGTCTTCATTGACAGAAACGTGGACTTGTAAAAAGCAATGAAGAAGTATGAAGAAATGTCGACCCACATCCAGTTCTTTCTGAAAAGAAGTCTGTATATCAGCTTCAAGAACATGGCCGGGCTGCTTGCTACACACTCCCACCACCCTCTGTGTAAGGATGTGCTCCTGTTCTCAGTTTTAGATGCACTTCCAGCTAGTTTCCACTCTTGTGCTCCAGATGAAAGCCCTGAATCTAAAGGCTGTGGATGAAGTCACGAGGAAGACTCCCTGTCAGAGGCACTAGGATGAACCCAGTAATGGCTGGACAGTGACACCGAGGAGGTGGAAATTTCATCTGCGTGACAGGTGAGGTTGTCATCAGTAGGTGAGAATGAGACAGGGCCAGTCCTGGGGAGAGATCTGGGGGTCCTGGCAGCCTCTAAACGGGGATTGTCGGGTCTCTGCACAAGCAGGTAGCTGAACTGTAACTTCAGCTTGAGGCAGTGACTCGCGTGCTAATGTGTTGAAGTCCTGTCGCAGGACAGGGGAGGGTGAGTGTGAGCTTGGGTTCGATGCAGAGAGAAGGTGCTGGCGTCTCTTCTCAGGCAGGACTGCCCAGCATTTATTAAATATTTCAAACAGATTCTCAAGCAGTAATAATTATTAAAACACAGAATAAGCAGGATGTGATACAGACAGAGCAGTGCCACCATGACATCACAAAGTCCTGATATGATTTCATGTGCTTCCAATATTACATCACATTTTCCAGAATTGACATCATACAATCCCCAAATGTCTTCACAGCCCTTGTAACTTACTGCGGGGATGTTATGTTTATGAGTAGGAGCCATGCAGCTGCACCCAAAGGAGAGAGCGATGAGTGGTCCTGACTCAGGAAGAGAGAGAGGAAAGATGTCTCAAATGCAGATGTAGAGTGAAAACAATGACTTTCTCAAAAAGGGCCCCCTGTTCCCTTAGCCAGACAGAACGTTCAGCTCCTCTTCAGCTCCAGTGAGGAGCTGGTCAGGGCTGCTTCCATCCCTGGCACCCAGGGCCAGCCTGACAGCAGGGGAGGAGAAGATACTGCGGCCATTCAGAGGCAAGACAGGGCGATAAACATCAGCCAAGTGCAGGACTGTAGTGAACTGGTCAATCTGGAGAGAGAGAGGGGTTAATACAGACACACTGACTGGACATTCCAGGACATTAACACTGCACTGAGAGAGAGGGGTTCATACAGACACACTGACTGGACACTCCAGTACATGAACACTGCACTGAGAGAGAGAGGGGTTCATACAGACACACTGACTGGACACTCCAGTACATGAACACTGCACTGAGAGAGAGAGGGGGGTTCAGACAGACACACTGACTGGACACTCCAATACATTAACACTGCACTGAAAGAGAGGGGTTCATACAGACACACTGACTGGACACTCCAGTACATTAACACTGCACTGAGAGAGAGAGGTTAATACAGACACACTGACTGGACACTAACAGCTCAATACAAACATGTTTAAGACAAACACACACGTCCGCCTGTCTCTCACCAGATCTCTGCTGACCCTCACAGGCTCCTGGAACACGGTCCATACCACAGCCTCATTACAGTCAGGGGTGGTCAAGGACCCCCTGTAGCGAAAGAACTTGGAGTGGTCCACCCCCCTCAGCAGCTCGTCCAGGGAGAGGGATAGAGCCAGAGTCTTAGTGGAGCCTATGGGGGAACGAGAGAGAGATGCATCCTTAACCGAGAGCGCTCGCTGATGGACCCTCACTGGCTGGACACTCCTCTCCTGTCACCTCACCTGTCCCAGCGACCTCCTTCAGGAGTGACGTCAGTGTCTTCCAGCCCTCAGGAGTGCCACCTGCCTCTGTCGCCTAGCAACCCAAAGAGAGGCTGTCTGTGTCCCAGTCTGTGGTCTTCATCTCCACATGTCTGAGATCAGCTGGTCTCTGGACTGGACAGCGCCACTGGACACACACAGTGACCCCAGGGGACCGCAGGAGCTGAGAGCCTGCACACTCATCTTCCTGCAGGAACACTGCCCTCTGCTGGACACTGGGGCTCAACCAGACAGCTTTGCTGGCGCGACAGATGAACCCCATGTCATTTCAGACGTTCACTATCACATATCACTTCTCTGTTATCATGCCTGTCCTCTCTCTGTCCTCTCTCACTTTGTTCTGTCTTTCTGTGTCTCTCAGTGTTCTCCTTCTTTCTGTGTCCTGTCTCTCTCTCTGTGTGTCATTTCTCTCTCTGTGTATTCTCTCTCTCTGTGTGTCCTGTCTCTCTGTGTGTGTGTCCTGTCTCTCTCTCTCTGTGTCCTGTCTCTCTCTCAGTGTCCTGTCTCTCTCTCTCTCTCTCAGTACTGACCTCTATGAAGAAGCCCAGGACAGCAATGCCCTCAGGATCAGCCAGAGCTGCAGGCAAACTCTTCCCCTTCTTCACATGGACGATGTGCAGCTGATAACACAACAGTAACACAACACAGCAGTTACACAACACTGTGACACAGCATTGAAAACACTGTCACACAGCCCTGGAAACAGTGACACAAGCCTGGAAACAGTAACACAGCCCTGGACACAGTCGCACAACCCTGGACACAGTCACACAGCCCTGGACACAGTCACACAGCCCCGCACTGTCCCCTCACCTCCATGGGGAAGCGCTGTCCGTCCAGCAGGTGCTCGGAGCCGGGGAAGTCTGCGGAGTTTCCCCAGTGGAAGTGGAACTGGACAGCGGAGTACCAGCCAGAGAGCCCCCCGCCACTGACCCCTGCCCCTGGCCTTAGGGTCACCTGCACTGAGACACACAGCCAGAGAGAGCCAGGGTGTCTCCCATCACTGCTCCCGTCACTGTGCCAGTCACACACTGCTCCCATTACTGTCCCAGTCACTGTCCCAGTCACACACTGCTCCCGTCACCCAGTCACACCCTGCTCCTGCCACTGTCCCAGTCACTTACTGCTCCTGCCACTGTCCCAATCACTCACTGATCCCGTCACTGTCCCAGTAACACACTGCTCCTCTAACTGTCCCAGTCACACACTGCTCCCAACACTGAAACCGTCACTCACTACTTCTGTCACTGTCCCAATCACTCACTGATCCCGTCACTATCCCAGTCACACACTGCTCCTGTCACTGTCCCAGTAACACACTGCTCCCATCACTGTCCCAGTCACACACTGCTCCTGTCACTGTCCCAGTCACACCCTGCTCCTGTCATTGTCCTAATCACACACTGATCCTCTAACTGTCCCAGTCACTCACTGCTCCCGTCACTGTCCCAGTCACTCACTACTCCTGTCAATGTCCCAGTCACACACTGCTCCCATCACTGTCCCAGTCACACTGCTCTCGTCACTGTCCCAGTCACACACTGCTCCCGTCACTGTCCCAGTCACTCACTGCTCCCGTCACTGTCCCAGTCTCTCACTGCTCCCGTCACTGTCCCAGTCACTGTCCCAGTGACTCAGTGCTCCCGTCACTGTCCCAGTCACACACTGCTCCTGTCACTGTCCCAGTCACACATTGCTCCCATCACTCTCCCATCACTCACTGCTTATGTCACTGTCCTAGTCACACACTGTCTCGGTCAGTCTCTGTCTCAGTCAGTCTCTGTCTCAGTCAGTCTCTGTCTCGGTCAGTCTCTTACTGTCTCAGCCAGTCTCTGTCTCAGTCAGTCTTTGTCCCAGTCACACATTGTTTCGGTCAGTCTCTAACTGTCTCGGTCAGTCACTGTCTCAGTCAGTCAGTCTCTGTTTCAGGCAGTCACTGTCGTAGTCAGTCTCTGTCTAAGTCAGTCTCTGTCTCAGCCAGTCTCTGTCTCAGTCACACACTGTCTCAGTCAGTCTCTGTCTCGGTCAGTATCTTACTGTCTCGGTCAGTCTCTGTCTCAGTCACACACTGTCTCAGTCACACACTGTCTCAGTCAGTCTCTGTCTCAGCCAGTCTCTGTCTCAGTCACACACTGTCTCAGTCAGTCTCTGTCTCGGTCAGTCTCTCGCTGTCTCAGCCAGTCTCTGTCTCAGTCAGTCTCTGTCTCGGTCAGTCTCTTACTTTCTCGGTCAGTCTCTGTCTCAGTCAGTCTCTGTCCCAGTCACACACTGTCTCGGTCAGTCACTGTCTCAGTCAGTCAGTCTCTGTCTCAGTCAGTCTCTGTCCCAGTCACACACTGTCTCGGTCAGTCTCTCGGTCAGTGTCTCGGTCAGTCAAGGTCTCGCTCAGTCACTGTCTCAGTCAGTCTCTGTCTCAGTCAGTCTCTGTCTCGGACAGTCTCTGTCTCGGTCAGTCTCTGTCTTGGTCAGTCTCTCACTGTGTCGGTCAGTCACTGTCTCAGTCAGTCAGTCTCTGTCTCGGTCAGTTACTCTTCCGGTCAGTTACTGTTTCGGTCAGTCTCTGTCTCGGTCAGTCTCTCACTGTCTCAGTCAGTCACTGTTTCGGTCAGTCTCTGTCTCGGTCAGTCTCTCACTGTCTCAGTCGGTCTCTGTCTTGGTCAGTCTCTCACTGTCTCTGTCAGTCACTGTCTCAGTCAGTCAGTCCCTGTCTCAGTCAGTCAGTGTCTCGGTCAGTCACTGTCTCAGTCAGTCCACATCTGTCTCAGTCAGTCAGTGTCTCGGTCAGTCTCTCACTGTCTCGATCAGTCTCTCGCTGTCTCAGTCAGTCAATGTGTGTGTCAGTGTTACCTGTGTGTCCGTTGTTGGCCAGCTCTCTCATGATGTTCTTCTCTCTGTACCCAGTGAAGGTCAGCTCAGTCAGATTGGGGTCAGTGGTCACTCCGGAGGTCCTGATGTCCACAGGAGACTGACGTTGCCCATTGCAGTGACCAAAAGGCCTGGATACCCAGGCAGAAGGGCCTGTAACAGAGACACAGTGCCTGTGTACACTGATCGGTTGTGTAGACAAGAGACTGGACCTCAGTCAGGCCATTCCTTAACCAATCATCATTCAGGGTCATTAATCAGAGCATTCCTTAATCAATCACTGATCAGGATTTTATTGATTAGATGATTCACTCCGGTGTCTTACCACACTGCCCGCGATGGTAGCACCAGTCACACTGATGAGACTCTGAAAGACAGAGTGTTACAAGAGGCAAATTCTCAGGACAACTGGTTTCCTGCTTTCTTACGACACTCAGAATTACACCTCCCATCCTGTTACTGAGGTTTGTAGTGATCGCCTCTCTCACTGTGTCTCCTGTCCTGTTGTGTGTGTTTATCACTGAGGGATTCTCTGTGATCTCCTCTCTCTCACTGTGTCTCCTGTTCTGTTGTACTATATGTGTTTATTACTGAGGGATTCTCTGTGATCTCCTCTCTCTCACTGTGTCTCCTGTCCTGTTGTGTGTGTTTATCACTGAGAGATTCTCTGTGATCTCCTCTCTTATTGTGTCTCCTGTCCTGTTGTGTGTGTTTATCACTGAGGGATTCTCAGTGATCTCCTCTCTCTCACCGTGTCTCCTGTCCTGTTGTGTATTACTGAGAGATTCTCTGTGATCTCTCTGTCTTCAGGTATTCTTACTCCAGTCTGCAGGTGCTCTGTTGAGAGTGTGGTATCACCTGTGGGATCACAGTGTGGTTTGGCAGCAGCTCGATGTCTGACTGGAATGTGTCACAAGGTTGATCAGTTTGGCCCAGTCCATTACCCTCTGGTAAGCATTATAGGAGCACAAAAACACAGATCTCCAGACTCAGAGACAGCTTCTTCCCTCATGATGTCAGCTTGTCTAATTCTACAGTGACTCTACAACTGCACACTGCTTCTGCTGCCTTTTATCTGTGTGTTATTCAGCTTCGTTGTTGCTGCTGCTGTTGTTGTGTGTTGAAGGTGATGTTTCCTCAATGTCTTTGTATTGGAGCCTACATGCAAATAAGCATCTCATTGCGCTTGCCCCTGTGGCAAATAAATTAAACTGAAACTGCTCTGAGATTGTGTCTAATTAGATTGCTGATTGAATACTCAATAGAAATGTATATCACTCTGAACCACAGCAGAGCTTCATTTCCAGCTCAGGATCTAAGGAGCAGGAGGAGTGAGAATAATACTCACTGGCTCTCACTGAGGACAGCAGCCCCAGACACAGCAGGAGGAGAAACACATCCATCTGTTAGAGAAAACCAGACAGAGATGAGTCTGTATCCCTGAGCACACCTGCGTCTTTAACACACAGCTGGTCACTGAACACAGACGAACCCCAGTCCAATCAGGGCAATACAGCAACCTACACAGCCACACACAGCACTGAGACTTTCTGTCAAGTACTGTAGTAAGATATACTTTGTTATTGTGTGGTGAAAGCACAGTACAGTGCAGTAAAACCCAGTGAGATTGTAAAAGAGTTGATTACAGGTAAAGTCCAGTGAGATTGTGGTAAAACAGTCCATTACAGGTAAAGTTCAGTGAGATTGTGGTAAAAACATAGTACAGTGCAATACACCCCAGTATGTTTGTGGTAAAACACAGAACAGTGGAGTACATCCCAGTGAGATCGAGGTAAAAACACAGTACAGTGTAGTAAAGCCCAGTGAGATCAAGGTAAAAATACACTACAGTGCAGTAAAGCCCTGTGAGATTGTGGTAAAAATACAGTACAGTGCAGACAAGCCCAGTGAGATTGTTGTAAAAACACAGTACAGTGCAGTAAAGCCCAGTGAAATCAGGGTAGAAACACAGTACAGTGCAGTACAGCCCAGTGAGATTGTGGTAAAAGCACAGTAGAGTGCAGTAAAGCCCAGTGAGAGTGTGGTAGATGAGACAGCAGATCAAAGGAGACACACTTACTCTGGGAGTCACTGTGGTGTCGATGTGCCCACTCACTCAGCTCTCGGTGTGAGCCCATCTGTGGGCTGTGCTGCTCTTAAACCCTGCAGACAGCCAATCACACACAGAGCTGTTCAGCCCCTCTCGCCCGCTTGATTTTACATAACTGATCTGAAAGTGCCGCCCAGCTTCAGTAGCATGGCTGGGCAGCTTGTTCCACACTCCCACCAGAAGATCCTCCTGTCCCAAGGTTTGTCAGGGATCGGTCTCCTGTCTTTTCTGATTCCATCTCTGCAGCTGTGTGTTGTTCTCATCTTGATGAGCTGCTGCACTGGCGCTTGTGTGATTCGACCCTCATAAGCGCTCCCAGACTTTCCAGATAACTCAGGCGCACCTGATAGCTCTGCAGATTCCCCGAATCTGATTTCCAATCACCCTGGGGGGGAGACAGCAGGACAAAGCTGGAATTGAACAGACGAAAGAGCAGCTAGACCTCAGGCACTGAGCAGGGGTGAGCATGTGCGCCTTGTAGCACTGAGGTCCTGGGGTTTAGCTCCTGGGGTGCTGTGTGTGTGTGGAGTTTGCATGGTCTCCCCATGTTCATATGGGTTTCCTCCCACAGTTCAAAGACACACTGGTAGGATCTGGGAATATTGGCCCTGGTGTCAGCGTGTGTGTGTGCCTTGTGATGGACTGGCGTCCTGTCAAGGGTGTACCTTGCCCTGGGCCCATTGCTTGCTGGAATAGACTCCTGCTCCCTCACGACCCTGAGCTGGAAGAAGTGGTGCGACAACGGAAGGATGAATAAAATTGTGAGCCTTGAGTTGACAATCCTCCCCAGCTGTAGAACAAGGACAAAGTCCTGTTTTAGAGTATAGTGTACTGTTGTGGTCAGCATGTTACAAAACAAAAGATGCTGCTGCACTGGAATAATTCCAGAGATGTATACCATACTGACAAGCTGAAGGAACTGAGTCTCTTAAGTCTGAAGGGAGTGTCCCACACTGACAGGCTGTAGGAACTGAGTCTCTTTAGTCTGAAGGGAGTGTCCCACACTGACAGGCTGAAGGAACTGAGCATCTTTAGTCTGAAGGGAGTGTCCCACATTGACAGGCTGAAGGAACTGAGTCTCCTTAGTCTGAAGGAAGTGTCCCACACTGAGAGGCTGGAGGAACTGAGTCTCTTCAGTCTGAAGGGAGTGTCCCACACTGACAGGCTGAAGGAACAGAGTCTCTTTAGTCTGAAGGGAGTGTCCCACACTGATCAACACAGCTGAATTCTTCATAATAAACAGTAAGACACAAGCCAGAGGACAGCAGAGGAAACGTTGGGGAAGAGCAGTTCAAACTGTGCCCAGAGGGCTCCCCCTGTGGTATTATGATGAAAGGGTATGAGTGACCATGGCATGTGCTTCAGAACTATAGAACGCTTCCACACGTGGCACAGTGGCTATTTCTGATTAGGTGAACCTCCTCTTTCAGGAATTCTGAAAAGACAATTAATCAGCCCAGATCAGAAGTGGACCTAGGTCAAGTCATGTCAGGTTTGAAATTCTCTCACCCCTCAGAACGGTGTCTGTACTGACACATGAGACAGACTGAGGCTTTACTGGGAGTATGAAAGCCCCTGGAGAAGGTGTGAATGCAGAGATTAACAGGGAAGATGCTCCTCTGTGTTCCTGTTGTTTCATGAACGACCATCTGAGACTCAAACTGTCTTTAATCCTTTCTGGTTTAAAGACACTGCAGCTCCCAGAAGTTTTCTGAAACTTTAGTCATTTCTGGTTCACTGCTGGAACTCCCAAAAGTCCTCAAAGTGGAAGAGTATCCAAGCAATGCAGATGTTCAAGAGAGTTTCTGGTTTTAATGACCTCTTGTCACTACAGTAAAGTTCTTACACACTAGATGTAAAGTAAGTAACTGCGGTTTTATTCCATGTTCAAACAATTAACTTGAACCTCATTACTTTCTTAAAGAACATATTATTCTCTGACCCTTGAACTACAAAACCTCACCTACAGAATTCTTTTTAAGCCCCCAAAAGTCCCTTCCCTTTCAACTTACTTCCTTCAATGTATCCCAAATTCCAATCTCCAAACAAAGGCACTAGAGCTGTCTTTGCCAAGCCCTGTGTACTGTACTGTAGAAACCAGCTCTAGGGCCAATGGAACCCCGTGAAACTGTCAGTTGGCTCTCTGGTGTCACACAGCTTCCTGGTATTTGTAGTCCTGGCTTGTAGTCTTCAGCTCTAGCTGCCCGTCCAGGAATTCAGTCTCTGTGAATCAACAGCTGTAGGAAACACAGCGAGAAGCAGGTGGAGAGGAATCCTGCTGAATCAGGGCTGAGGTCTTCTTTCTCAACCGCGGGCCGTTAGCAGGCTCGCACCCTTGCGAAACACCACATGATTCGGGGTTAATAACGGCTTGGTTTCTTCAGCACAGCTTGTGCAAACCTCTTGCAACTTCCAAGAATAACAAAATCTTAAATTTGTGAAATCATGAGTCAGGATGCACTTCTTTTAAATATCGCTACTGCTGTTGATACTAACAATCCCAATGATAATACTGAAACACCAATAAATAATATTGATGCTCATTAAGGGTAAAGGTGTTGGTATAGGATTTCACTATAGATGCAAGAATCTACAGCTGGTAACACTATAGAAACATAGATGGATGACAATACTAATGCTAATCTTGACACAAATACTGATATTAATAATGATACTGAAATTAGTACTAATGATGATACTAATACTGATATTAACACTAATAGAGAAAATAATACTGAAACTGATACTACTGATACTAACACTGATGATACCTTTCATACTGACAATACTAATGATCTCCCTTCTTGTATGAATTGGCTGCCCAAAAGATAATGGAAATCAATCTCCCTACTCTACAAGTACATCAAGTGTCAGGATTCCAGAAATAATGGGAATTATCCATCCATCTACTCTCTAACCTCTGCATCTGCTTCAGGGTTGCGGGAGGGCAGAGCCTATCCCATCAGGCAGTGGGCTCAGGGCAGGGTCCAGCCTCGAGGAGAGTCCAGTCCATCACGGGGCAGCACACAGACACAGACACGAGAACAGGGGGCTAGTTTGCTCAGCTTTGCTAAGTCACTTAGTCTCCCGGGATATCTCTGGGCTGCTGGAGGAAAGTGGAACTCCAGGAGATAACTCAAGCAAACACAAGAAGACCTCCACACACACAGCACCCCAGAACCTGAGTCCACAACCCCAGCTCTGTGAGGAAGACATTCAGCACCACCACCACCCCCAGTCTTCCCATTTCTGATTTATGAAGAGAAGGGGCTGCTGCAGAGCGGCTTGTGCAAGATGACCAGACGTGTGGTTTCAGGTTTAAGGACGGAAACGAGCCCAGTCACTAACGAACTCACTCCCCCAGCGGGCAGTGAGGCCACACCAGAGGGCTGGAGAGGGGAATTCTTCTTAATCACGCCTGAGTTGTACGAGTTGTTCACAAACCCCGCACTCCACCTTCAACTAGATGTTCGGTTAGAGGATTGATTTGATCATCATTGAATCAGTGATGAACTTGTAAATGTTAACAATAGCAATAAGCAGCAGAAACTGTACAAAGGTCTGTGCTTCTCCAGCGCAAGTCGACCATGTCTGATCGCTGCTCCAAAGATATTTACTGTCCTTTCGCTTCCAGCCTCTGTTGGGATTTTTCTAATTAAAGAGAAATTTATCAATTTTAAATTCGATACCTTCACAGTGTGAAGTGACCCAGGCTGTGATCATGGGGAGGCCGAGAAGAAAGCTGTTGAGTATACTCCTATACTCTGGAAATGCCATACTCTGATACTCTCAGACTCCAATACTCTCATATTCCTACAATATGAAAGGAATATGAGAGTATAGGCACATGGGAGTGTGCCTATACTCTCATACTCCTGAATTCCCATACTATCAGACTCCCATACTGCTTTAATCCCAAACTCTCATACTCTCATTCTCCAGTACTCCTATATTCCCAAACTCCTATAATTGTGTACTTCCACACTCCCCTACACCTATACTCCCATATTCCTGTCCTCCAATTACTCCATTACTTCTATACTCCTATAATTCTTTAGAATTAATAATAATTAATAATTGCTTGCATTTATATAGGGTTTTTCTGGACACTCAAAGTGCTTTACAGGTAATGGGGACTCTCCTCCACCACCAGTGTGCAGCCCCACCTGGATGATACGACAGCAACCATAGTGCGCCAGTACACTCTCAACACATCAGCTATCAGTGGGGAGGAGAGCAGAGTAATGAAGCCCATTCATAGAGGGGGATTGTTAGGAGGCCATGACTGGTAAGAGCCAATGGAAAATTTGGCCAGGATGGCGGGGTAACACCCCTACTCTTTTCAAGAAACAGCCTGGGATTTTTAATGACCACAGAGAGTCAGGACCTCTCATCCTTTTATGTCTCATCCGAAGGACGGCGCCTGTTTACAGTATAGTGTCCCCGTCACTGTACTGGGGCATTAGGACCCACATAGACCGCAGGGTGAGCGCCCCCTGCTCGTCCCACTAACACCTCTTCCAGCAGCAACCTAAGTTTTTCCCAGGAGGTCTCCCATCCAGGTACTGACCAGGCTCACACCTGCTGAGCTCCTGTGGGTTTATTTTTTACTCTAATTAACCTCATCATTGTCCCAGACATCTTTGCTCCTGTACTCTAACATTCCTATTCTCTTTGAATCCTAGACTCCAGTATTCCCATACTCCTATAATCCCATGTTCATATAATCTCATGCTTCTGTTCTCCCACACTCTATACTTCAATACTCCCATACTCCTGCTCTCCAATACTGCAATACTCCTGTACTTCCACTCTGCTACAGCCCCACAGTAAACACTTTATAACTGAATAAGAAACTGGGCCAGCTGGTCAGTGAGGGAGACACCAGACTGGCCTCAATCACGAGAGTAAGACAATCAGACAGCTTGCAGACACCAGGGAGCCATTTAGCCCATCTGGCCCCACTGGGCATCAGGCAGAGCGCTGGCTCTGTGGCTCAGGATCTGCGCCTATGTCTGGAAGGTTCCCGGTTGGAATCGCACAGCCGGCAGAGGAATCCTACTCCGTTGGGCCCCTGAGCAAGGCCCTTAACCCCAACTGCTCCAGGGGCGCCGTGTAAATGGCTGACCCTGCGCTCTGACCCCCAGCTTCTCTCCCTGTATGTGTGTCTCATGGCCAATAAATGATCTTATATATCTTATCTAGTACCTAATGGATTGAAAAATCGGAGACGTTGGGCTCAATGAAGTGAAAAGGCTCTTCGCTGGGATCACCCCCAGGGCTCCAGCTGTAAAGCTACGGGGCTCTGTGTCCAGTAGTAGCTGGAGAAGGTCAGTGCTCTGTGTCCAGCAGCAGTTAGGAGGGCCAGTGCTCTGTGTCCAGTAGTAGCTGGAGAAGGTCAGTGCTCTGTGTCCAGCAGTAGTTGGGGAGGGTCAGTGCTCTGTGTCCAGTAGTAGCTGGAGAGGGTCCGTCTTCTGTGTCCAGCAGTAGTTGGGGAGGGTCAGTGCTCTGTGTTCAGCAGTAGTTGGGGAGGGACAGTGCTCTGTGTTCAGCAGTAGCTGGGGGTGGGTCAGTGCTCTGTGTCCAGCAGTAGTTGGGGAGGGTCAGTGCTCTGTGTTCAGCAGTAGTTGGGGAGGGTCAGTGCTCTGTGCCAAGCAGTAGCTGGGGAGGGTCAGTGCTCTGTGTCCAGTAGTAGTTGGGGAGGGTCAGTGCTCTGTGTCCAGCTGTAGTTGGGGAGGGTCAGTGCTCTGTGTCCAGCAGTAGTTGGGGAGGGTCAGTGCTCTGTGTCCAGCAGTAGTTGGGGAGGGTCAGTGCTCTGTGTCCAGCTGTAGTTGGGGAGGGTCAGTGCTCTGTGTCCAGCAGTAGTTGGGGAGGGTCAGTGCTCTGTGTCCAGCAGTAGTTAGGAGGGTCAGTGCTCTGTGTCCAGTAGTAGCTGGAGAGTGTCCATCTTCTGTGTCCAGCAGTAGTTGGGGAGGGTAAGTGCTCTGTGTCCAGCAGTAGTTGGGGAGGGTCAGTGCTCTGTGCCAAGCAGTTTATCATGTGCTCGTCTCGGATGGATTACCTTGTTATGGATTACGGACTGTTCCCTGAGTACCAACCTGGATCTGCCTGGGCTCGGTTGCCTTTGGCTGTTCCCCTGTGAACTGGATCACAAACTGTCCTCACAAATAAACCTAGTGTGTCTTTCCCTGAAGTCTGTCTAGTGTCTTCTCCAGAAAAACCGTCAGGTTTAACTGACCTCTACATGGGAGACCAATCTGGCTCCCATAACACACCTGCTGTGGTTTGTGTTAATAGAGCTCAGATACAGAAATCAGGACTCCAGGTGGACTGATAATACAAGCTCAAACTGCTGCTAGAAGAGTTTGAACTGACTCTGGACTCAAAAGAACATGCGGACGCTGTGGCTGTGGGGCTGGATGTGCAGGGCACACCCTGCTACTGCCGCTGGCTGGAGCGGAAGGAGGTAGTGGTTTCCTTCCTCCACCTCCCTGCATATATCTCAGACGAGACTATCAAGGAGAAGCTGAGTAGCTGGGGGTTGAGAGTGATTTCGGACATCAGGATGCGCCACTACCCCGGGACCACCATTGCTGATGGCACGAGGTTTGTTCAGATTCGCTTTCCCGAGCATGTAGCCTCGTTGCCATACAGCACCCGCTTCGCCACGGCAGAGGGGGTGCAGTACTTCAGGGTCCTCCACGACCAGCAACAAAGGGTGTGTCATGTCTGCCTGGACTCGGGGCACATCGCCAAGGACTGCCCTGAGTTCCTCTGCTATGAGTGCAGACAGCCCGGCCACCGCGCCAGGAACTGCACCGCTGCCGAGTGCCCGGACTGCCTCCATGCGCTCATGAGCTGCAACTGCGAGCCGGAGCCGGAAGATCCAGCCGCCGCAGGAGCAGCTACCCGCAACGCTGAGGGGGTTGAAGATGGACTACGAGTGGCCGCTGCAGCTGAGCATGGAGAGTTGCCAGCAGCGGTGCCCCAGCGGCTCCCCCATGGGGGAGAGGCAGAGGGAGGCCCCTCCAATCTTGGGTACAGCGCAGCAGAAAGGAGCCGGGGACCAGCCAGCATCTCCACCAGCAGGGGCGCCCCGTTGCCCTAACAATCCTGCTGCATCCCACTCTGTGCCGCAAGAGAAGCAGAGGGAGGTTGCTCCACAACATGCGGCGGTGCAGCGTGGTGCAGCTGAGATCCTACGGGCACCACCACCACCAGAGGCGGCCCCTCAGCGTACCAGTGGGCTTTTGACACCCCAGCCTGTGCAGGGAGAGAGGCAGAGGGAGGAGGCGACGGCACCAGTACCACCTCCACCATCACCGTCAGCGGTTCCCCAGCTTACCAGTGAGCCAGCAGGGCCCTCTTCTGGGTCCAGGGGATGAGAAGCCTGCTGGGGTCAGCAAAGGCGCTGCTGCGAGGCGTGTGACCAAGCGGCAGCGGCAACGGCGAAAAGACCCTGGCAAGGTGGACATAGGCCCAGACGAAAAGACGCCCGAGGACCCAGAGGAGCCTGAGGGGAAGCGCCCGGTTGCCCTGCAGCGGCCACAAGACACCGGCCTGCCAGGTGAGGGAGCCTCTTCAATACTCGGTCAGGCACCGTTGGCAGAGACTGAGGAAGGGGAGTTGGATATGGTCGTGGGAGGAGAGGTAGGGGAAGTGGTGGAAGAAGGAATGGAGGATGGGTGTCTTGAGATGGATGGGGCAGGGACAGAGGAGGGGGAATTACAGGGCATGAAGATGGAGGGGGAAGGAGAGGTGGTGGAGATGGATGGGGTGGAGAGGGAGGACAGGGAGGAGGGGGAGAGGAGTGGGCGAGCCGGGGTACAACAGCCTGGGCCCTCGAAGGCCGGGATCCAGTGGCACCACGTCAGGCCTCAGCCCAACCTCAATCCCAATTCAAGAGTTGTCCGCAGACCCATCCCTGATGTCTCTGCGGTGGCGGAGACAGGAGGTGGGGAGGAAGCAGCAAGTGTTGGCAATGAGAATGTGGCAGAAAGGGCGGGGAAACTGTTGTGCGGGCCGGAGAATTAACTTCACTCTTTCCCGGCCATATACGTGATGGCATCTTTCGCCTCTTTAAATGCCAACGGGCTGAGGGACAGAGCGAAGCTGGGGGCAGTGTTGGCTCTGCTGGGGCGGACGGATGTTGTCTGCCTCCAGGAGACCTTCTGGGACGAGGAGTGTGTCCGGAAGGTGAGAGCACAGTGGGACTGGGAGCTGTTTTACAGCAACGCCTCCGGCCTGTGCAGGAGGGGGGTGGCCGTGCTGGTGAGGAGGGGAGTGTACGAGAGCGTAAGGCTCCTGCACCGCGACACGGACGGCCGGCTCCTGCAGGTCTGTCTCGGGTTTCTGGGACAGTCCGTGCTGCTGAGCAACATCTACGCCCCCAATGGGGAAGCACTTCGGGATTCGTCTCCTAACAAGAGCCCTGGGTGGGATGGGCTCTCCTCCAAGCTCTACAGACACTTTCAGCAGTCCCTGGGGCCCCTCCTTCTGGAGGTGTTCCAGGAGATTGCCAGGACCGGCGCTCTGACCCCATCTATGAGAAGGGGGGTGATCTCTCTTGTCTACAAAAAGCAGGGGGATCCCTCCCTTTTGAAAAACTTTCGCCCGATCAGTCTGTTGAACACGGACTATAAGATACTAACTCGTGTTCTCTCCCTCAGGCTCGGGAAGGTTCTGCCCAGGATCCTGTCGCCTTCGCAGACCTACTGCGTCAAGTGGAGAGACATCGCGGACACGGTGTGCTCCATCAGAGATGTTGTGGACCTTATGCGGGAGCAGCCGAGGGGTGGATACGTCCTGAAACTGGACCAGGAGAAGGCCTTCGACAGGGTGGAGCATTCCTTCCTGTTTGAGGTCTTGAAGAGCTTTGGCTTCGGCGAGGCCTTCATCTCCTGGGTGAGGCTCGTGTACAAGGGGATCGTGACCTGTGTCAAGGTGAATGGTTCCCTCACGAGCTTCTTTCCAGTGACCTTGCCTGGGGGCACCGCCACCTCGTTGATCTACCAATATGCTGACGACACCAGACTGACGTTGGCAGAGGTGGCGGAGATCTCGGCCATTTTAGAGGTGGTGCAGGCCTACTGCGCTGCCTCGGGCGCCAAGGTAAACTTGGAGAAGTCTGAGGTCACGCCGGTGGGGAGGGCAGACCTTGCCCCGCTCTTCGGTTACCCTTTCAGGGTTGAGACTGGTCACCTGAAGGTCCTTGGCGTCTACATTAACGCTGATGAGCAGGCCACTGGGCTTCTCCTGTGGAAGGAGAAGCTCATTAAGATGAGGGCCAATTAAATCGGTGGAGACACAGGTCCCTGACCCTAAAGGGAAGGGTCCTGCTCGTTAACACACTGTGCCTGTCCCTCTTGTGGTACCCACTGTCTGTGATGCCTCTTCCTGAACGGGTAGAGAATGAGATTAGGCAACTGGTGGTGGGATTCGTGTGGGAGGGGAAGCCTCCGCGGGTCACTCATGACACCCTCATTGGGGAAATCTCCAGGGGTGGGCTGAAGCTGTGTGATGTAGGCCTGAAGCTGAAAAGCTTTAGGCTGAAAGTAGTGAAGAAGTTCCTTGACCTGGATAATGTCAGCATTTGGAAGATTGGTATGGGAAGCTACCTCGAGACTTGCGGGGGCTTGGGGCAGGAGACCCTCCTGGTGAGGCTGACTCCGGGGTTGATAAAACATCTGCCCTCCTTTTACAGGGAGGTCCTGCTGGCGAGGGGGTAGTTCATGTCCCAGCATGTCTCCTACACGCCGGAGACCCGGGCCCAGATTCTGGAACAGCCTCTGTTCCTCGACCCCCTGCTGGTGTCTCGATGGAACAGGCAGCTCTACGAGGCTGGCATATCCAAGGTCAAGGATCTTCTTTATGAAGTAAAGGACGGATTTCTGCCCACCCAGGCTATTGTCGACGCTGTGCGAGAGGTCGACGACGAGCTGCCTGTCAGTAAGAACCGTCAGGATTACGAGCAGCTCAAACTCGGTCTCCCGGACAGTTGGCTGGAGAAGCTCCATCTACAAGACGGGGAAGAAGGCCCGGCCTGGCCGGAGCTGAGGGTGAAGTGGGGGGACTGTGGGGTGGACCTCCTGGGGTTCACCACCAGCATGTTCTACAGGCTGATGGTGGCGAAACGCTTCAGAGTGCCGGTCTCAGAGGTGTTCTGGGGTAAGATCTTCCCCCAGCTCGAGCCAGGGCGTACTTGACGGATCTGCTGGATGGCCTGTTTCGCTCTGTTCGAGGAGCTGTTCTTGACGGGGTGCCCTAGAAAGAGCTGTTCCTCTTTGGGTACCGCAGGTCTGAGGGGGGGTGTTAACGCCATTTTAGTGAACCTCCTCCTCAGCCTAACGAGGACAGCTGTCTGGGAGAGGAGGAACCTCATGATGTACAATGGCCTGAAGCCAGACCTTGTCAGGCTGTACATTGCCAGGGTGAAGGACTGCTTCTCTCTCAGCCTGGACTACTGCAGGGCTGAAAGGCAGATGGCCGACTTTCGCAGGATCTTCTTAAACAATAACATCTTTGTTGACCTGCGGGAGGAAGGCTTGTACTTCCGGCTCTGAGATGGGGGTGTCTTTGAACAAAAGACACACACGGCTCCACCCTTTTCCACCCCAGAATAGAATTGGACAGTTGAATAGCATTTAATTCACATCGAATAGCATTGGTCCCTGAATAGCATTGGTGAAGCTCAGCAGTGGGCCACTGGGCACAATTTCCCACCGTTTCCATAGTGTAGTGGTTATCACGTTAGCCTCACACGTGCAATGTCCCCAGTTCAAAACAGAGCAGCTTTTTTTGTTGCCACGCACACTGTTTGGGGATTCGCCTATGCGCTGTGATCGAACAGACCCACTCACCTCTTAGTGTGGCGGGATCTGCACAGTGCATGTCGCAGCGCTTTCTGCTTTCACTTCAATGTGCTTCCTGATGTCGAGTCGTGTGCTGTGCAGAGGCTCTGAAAGCGAGAGCAATGAAAAGGTGCACAGCGCTGTGAAAGAAAACACAGAGAAGTGAAAGGCAGTCCTTTCTCTAAGACCGGGGTAAAGTTAGCTTGAAGTTCGAAAACGATTTTGGCATGCCTGTAGTGCTTTCGCGAAATCTCTTAGAGTTACAAAAACACTTGCTTTGTGTATAAAATGCATTGTGAATGCTTTCTCAGCCTTCACTTTGTCATTTTTATGACTTTTTTTTACCACGCTCAAATATTGTTTTGTCCATATCTTCACAATTGAAGCACAGAACGTCTTCAAACCAAATGCATTTAAAAGACCACAACTTCTGGAAATTTCCACATTCTTTACATCAAACTTTCAGTGAGCTAATTTCGTTTTTCATTGATGCATAATTACGCACTAACTGGAACCCGGGGGACCGCTGTGTGCACATGTTCACAATGCGAGAAATACTGTTCAATACGGCTTCATGCGAAAAACCCGTATATGACCTTAGGAAGCAGAACAGTGCAGTCTCCAATTACCCAGACTGTAAGATGACAAGATGAGTTGATGGAAAGAGCACAAAAGTTCAGCTCGTACAATAGGCAACGAAGGTCCCAGCGTCGTCATCGCACTTGAAAGGACTGCCTTGCAGACCAAGGGCAGTGAGCGGTGCCCGGTAAGAGGGGCAGAGGCGGTAAGACATGATGCCGAGAAGCATGAAGCGAGGAGGATAAACTCAAATGGTAGAGCGCTCGCTTAGCATGCCAGAGGTAGCGGGATTGATGCCCGCATCCTCCAGGTCTGAGTTTAGAGCTCCAGGAGCCTGGTGCTCTCATTTAGCCTCTGTGACTTCTGACAGGTGCTCCTCCGTTGCGGAGAGAATGTCCTTCAATTGTCAAGCGTTGAAGGGCCACACCTCCTTCCCAACCTCAGTCTGCACTATGTGTGTCTCCGGCATTTTCTCGTCCAATTTGTCAGCTTAGCAAGTGAAAAGTATATCCGAGTGAAAACAGTGCTGATAATACTCTCACGAATTGTTAGAAGACGTGCTTTTGATCATCGATTGCTTAACAATCACATTCGTTCGACTTGAGCAATCAAGCTCGTAGTTTTCCTTCAAATCTTGAAAGCTCTCAGTGAGAACATCATAGGCTGCAGGACACCCCGTAACTTGATTACTTCAACAGAAAGAAGAGCAGACAGCTCCACAAATATGCGAGGCGCAGAGAGCGCAAGGCGAGCCGCACACGTTTCGGTGGCTGAGAGAGGGCAGTTTTTCCTTCTGCATTTCCCAAGTAAGGACGCATGACAACAAGCGATCGCGGTGCTCATCTACGACATAGTGGTGATGAGTTTTCAGTACGTGTTCTTTTGAACGAGCAATGAGGTTGCCGCCTCGGACAGCTGACTGCACGCTCTCATTGTGCCACGTGATGAGAATTCACCAGGCTCGTTCAGTCATTAGTCACATTCCATCGTTTGCCATAAGCAGACGCTGGGAAGTGATGTGGATATCAGTTCCCATTCTTGTGGAAGAGGAGGAAAAGAGCACACAAGGGCTCGTCCGGGAGTTGAACCCGGGACCTCTCGCACCCTAAGCGAGAATCATACCACTAGACCAACGAGCCACAGCAGCACTTTCCATTTCAATCTGTCAGCGAGCTTGAGGATGGGGGAGAGGCGTCATTCGCTCGTCCAGTCAGACCTTCATCAATAAGTCAAGAAAGCCGCAATTACACGACTGCCTTGTAGACGAAGGGCAGTGAACTGTGCCCGGTAAGAGGGGAACAAGCGGCACTAGGTGACGCCGAGGCATAAGCCCCAGCGAGGGGGGTTGGTTTGTATGGTACAGCGCTTGCTTTGCATGTGGGAGGTAGCAGGATCAATTCTCGCATCCTCCAGGTGTGTGCTTAGAGCTTGATGTGCCAAAAGGTGTTTGATCCTCACATGGGGCAGGGCTGCTTCCTCTCTTGCTCTTTTCAAACACTTGCGGCAACTGTTTGCTCATAACCACGTCTGGAATGCGTGACCTTTACACGGGCGAGAAGCAACGCCGCATCCCTTTTCTAAAGAACATTCACATTCAGAAATAAGTCAAGAAATTTGCCATTACTTTCGCTCGCACTGCTGTCAGCCTGCCCATGTTGCCAAAGAAAGATTCACTTGGCGTCAACATGACAGAACAGCGATCACTTGAAAACAATGTTCCACACTCCGTAAGCAAGAACTTCAGTGTTTGCAGTCACCCGATATGCCGATAGTCAAAGGAGCGCAAAACACGAAGCGTCAAAAGACAAGATGAGTTGATGGAAAGAGCGTTGAATTGATGAGCACAAAAGTTCAGCTCGTACAATAGGCAACGAAGGTCTAGGCGTTGTCATCGCATTTGAAAGGACTGCCTTGCAGACTAAGGGCAGTGGGAGGTTGCTGTTTTGAGACGGAGGCATTGGGATGGTGGGCTGAGATCTATTCTTCTTAAGGAATTCTTCAGCGTGAAAGATCGGTCCACAGGTCATCCAACGAACTCAGGGAATCATGTGCTACTGAAGGGAGTGAAGTGCTGAAACACATGACATTCCCCCTTGATCTCACATGCACAATTCTGCTGCAATATACACAGCTACCGTCCACACCAGGCAGTGGGGCTTCAGCAGAATCTGCTACGCCACCTGTAATTACATATCCAGCTGCACACATATACATGGCCCTTCTGTCCTTTTCAGGATCTCAAAAAAAAGCATAGCGTGGTTTTCCTGCCACATGATTGACCTCATCTCCCTCAGAATGTGCCCCGCCACATTCATTGCTGAAGCAGGACGGAGGCTAACGGACATGTTCAACGATCTCTCCAAAATATTGTGGTTGTAGTGGAAGAGATATGTTTTAAATTGTACCTTGGTATTTCAAACTCTCTCTAGAATGTTATCCATTTCTATTTTATTTTGACAGGAACTGTTAAAAGGCTAATGACACTAGATGAAAAGAGAAGAAAGAAAACACAACGTTTCAGCTGTGGAGCCTTCTTCAGGTGTGAGGGCTCCACGGCTGAAATGTTGTGTTTTCTTTCTTTTCTTTTAAGCATGGAAAAGACCTATTACTTGTTCCTTTGCAGCCTACACATGGTGATGCAGCTCCCCACCTGAACTGCTAATGATACTAGATGCCTGGTAGTTTGTGGTACTTGGTTATTGTCTTATGTTTGCTCAAACTGCATATGTGTTGTAGCAGCGAGGCTTATTAATAAGAAAGAATTAAGTGTTCTGAGCCTTCCCAAATGAGGCCCCATCTCTGTTCATCTCTGTGGTGCAGCCACAGAGAAACTACTCATGCAGGCTGATTTAAGGTTTTCTTTGATAAGGGACAGCTCCCAAAGGGGGATGCACTTAGCTAAGCCTGGCTATCATGATCAATGGTCATCCATTGACGCCTATCTGTCTAGGGAGTGCCAGATGGACATCTGGACTGCATTCCTAGGTGTCAGGAGTAAATGACTCATATCTCACCTTGATCAACCAATCAGGGACTGGTAAGGCCAAGTAACCCACGTGGGACTCTGATGCCCATGGAACTTTCACCAATCAACGAGCTGAAGTTCCTCCAGGTAAAAACAAGAAACACAGAGAGCCTGTAGTAAGATTCAGGAGAATTCTGTGGACTTTTCTAAAGGGAATTCAAAGGAGAATTCCAGGGCAGGACGGCCCAGGAGCAGAAGGCTCCCAAGGGCAGGACATTCTCGCAGAGCGCCTCCTGACCATCCTGAGACTTAGCCCAGACAACCACGGAACGGCCAGTGTGTCCGAGTGCCAGAACTTTCCTTTGTTCTAAGAGTCTAGAGCGGAGGTTGCCAGAGAGTAACCAGAGGATCCACCCGAGGTTAGCACCAGTAGCAGGCCTCGTGAATAGGTTGGAACTGTGGACAGCTGAATCACTATTCAGAACTAGCGCTTCATCAGGAACGAACCGGTCTTCTTCCTGACTTGCTGGGACCCACAGTCATCTTTTCTCCTGTGCGCAAACTTTGCTAGTTAAAGCCAACACTAACTAGCCGGTCAGTGAGCATCAACAGCGCACTGTCGCAAGCCGCACAGCACAGCCTGGCACCGAGCCAGAGAGCGCGGATTGGACAGCAACAACCTGCAACTGTTTCTTTGAGTCCGCAGGATATCTGAATCCCCAGAGATTGGATGAGTATTCAACTTCACTGCATTACTGCTCGAGAATTCAATTGTTATCCCAACCAGTTGATATCAATTTAATTCCTAAGAGTTATGTACTTGTTTTGAGTATCTAATGTAGAAGTTATAACCAAGTTCATTTACGAAACGGTCTAAATGAATGATATATTGAACGTATGTCCTTTTGATATGTGTAGCACTTTGTAACTGATTGAATATATACCTTTTGTATTCTGATAACCCTCTCGATAAGATCTGTTAGGTTTATATGCATATTCTATGTATTAATAAATGTATCCTCGTGTATTAGTACCTGTGTGTGTGCGTTGTTTGAGTTATGTCGCATGGTTGGATTCTAAAGCCATCAAAAGAATCAATTTTGTGATTTACTGCTACAATTAATAATTGTCCCAGTAAATGCCCAAACCCTACAGAACTGGTGCCTTCAGAAAGCACACTACAGTGTGATTGCATATTTTTGTGTATTTTCATATGTCAATATTTAATTCACTCACATTCCTGTATGCTTGGAAGGAAGGCAGATTGGATTTGGCACAGGATGCCTGCTCATATATGTTGATCTTTGTTGGGCTGGAAAAACAATGATAAAAAGTGAATGAAAAAAGCTCTCCCCAACATTTCCCTTCTCTTGGCCATGGTTACACTGCCCTTTTTTTCCTTCTTTTGTCCTTCTACAAAGATTCCAGGGCTCTTTATCCACCATAATATCAGAAGCCAAAAATAACCATCTAATGTGTAAACAGCATTTGTAATGTTGGTAGCTGGAAGAGGTTAAGTATGTTTGCAAGACCTAGTTGATTACACCACAGACTTACCTTGTTTTTTTTTTCTCTTTTAAAGGCTGTGCTGGACTGTACCACTATCATAGAAGATTTTTTTCAAGACACATCGCAGTTCCATAGTAGAATTTATCAATAGTAGAATTCCATAGGACATTATTTATCAACATCTAACATTACCCAGTGTGAGACTCTGCCAGTAAACCTCAGAGCATTGAGTTCTCCACTGGTGAAGATGGCTTTCTGAAGTCATGAAATCCACTGCTGGGATGCCTGAGAGACAGTGACTGAATCCTGTCTGGAATTAGGCTCTCTGTTAGTGTTGATCTGTGGGAATTATGTGGTAAAAAGGGAAAACTCCTTTACTTTAGTCACTTTGAAAGTTCAAATGTACAGATCTTCAGAAACCCCAGTCTGAAGGATGAAGCAGGTTCTGCTCAAGGAGTTGCCTACGTTTTGCTCCATTCAATCCAAGCAGATAGTCCAACATTTGCCTTCTCTTGGCCATGATTACACTGCCCTTTCTTTCATCTTTGTACTTCTACAAAGATTTCAGGACTCTTAATCCACCATAATATCAGAAGCCAAAATTAACCTTCTAACATGTACAAATCATTTGCAATGAAAGGAGGTGGAAGGGTTTAAGAATGTTTGTAAGACCTGGTTGATTACCACACATAGACATACTTTGTTGTCAGTTTTTTTTCTCTTTGAAAGGCTATAGGAGGGGTGTGATGGACTGTACCACTATCATAGAAGATGTTTTTCTTCTAAGGACACTTCTGTAGCGGCAAGGCGTATTTAAAATACAGGAATTAAGTTTGCTGCTCCCTTGCCAGTCCCTCTCTCCCTCATCTCAGTGCAGCTGGATACAGAGAGGCCATTCCATCTGGTTCACATTTAAGGTGTTTTTCTAGCTGATAGAGTTTCCTGATAAGGAACAGCTCCCAAGGCTGAGATTCACCAGCCACCCTAATAAGTGGTCATCTCTGGCGCCTTACTGTCTGGGAGATTCCATGGGAGAGGTTCATCCCAAGGTTTACAACCCTAAGGTCAGAGGTCACTGTTACTCATCCTCCACCTCAATCAGCCAATCAGGAACTGGTAGGGCAGGGTAACCCCACGTGGGTCTCGAATGCCCGCGGAACTTTAAGCCACTGAACTACCGTAGTTCCTCCAGATAAAACAGGCAGCACGATGCCCAGAAGGTGCCCCTCCAGGACGTTCTCAGACTCAGCTCGGACAATCACGTGACGGCCAGTGTGTCCGAGTGCCAGGACTTAACTTTGTTTTAAGAGTCGAGAACGGAGGTTGCCCACGCATAACCAAAGGATCCGCCCGAGGTTAGCCCAGCAGCAAGCCCCGTGAACCGCGGGTACTCCACCTTCAAAGCTCGCCTGATCAACGAGTGAACTACGGTTGGAACTGTCGACAGCTGAATCTCAGGATTCAGGACTAGCGCTACATCGGGAACGAACTAGTCTTCTTCCCATCTAAAGTGTGACTGGCTTGGACCCGTAGTCACTTTCCATGTGCACAAGCTCTGCTAGTTTCAGCCAACACTAACTAGCCGGTCTTCAAAGAGCATCAGCAGTGCATCGCAACAGGAATCTCTCCCTCCTCTTCTTCTCACCAGCCGCACCGGCCACTGCCTGGCACCGAGCCAGAGAGTGCCGATTGCACACAACAACAGCCTGCCACTGCTTCTTTATGTCCGCGGGAGATCGGAATCCACACAGATCGGATGAGTATTCAACATTCTGCATTACAGCTCGATAATTCAATTGTTACCTCAACCACAATTGATATCCATCTAATACCTATGAGTGATGTACTTGCTTTTGAGTATCTAGTGTAGAAGTTGTAATCCCAGTTCATTTACGAAACAGTCTAAATGAATGGTATACTGAATGTATATCCCTCTTGGTTTGGAACTCTTCATGATTTAATATATACCTTTTGTATTCTGCTAACCCACACTCTTAAGATATGTTATGTTTATATGCACATTTTATGTATCAATAAGTGTATTAGTATCTGTGTGTGTGCGTTAATGAGTTAACCCGCAAAGTCGGTTTTCTAATAGCCATCAAAGAATCATTTTGTGACTTACTGCTACAATTAATAATTGTCCCAGTAAATACACAAAACCCCTACACACGCATGGAAACCAATATTTACCTGCTAATCCAGAATGCAGCAGAGAACAGTTGGACAGAAGGTTAGTATCTGTCGATACTGCATCACAGAAGTCAGTCTCTTCCCCCTCATTATGCAGGCTCACTGACTCAGACATGGTGTTGATACACTGAGGGCACTTTGGCTGATTTGGTTAACATGCTTTCCTCTTAAACAGGAGATGCTTAAATCCCAGCAGTGCTTTTCTTCCTGTCTTGTCTTACAAAATGTATCACTATGGATGATTACCTACAGCTTGATTTTGTTTAACGGAAGTTTTCATTTTCTTTCTGGAACAACTTGCTTTTCATGAAATTCATACAGCTAGTTAAAGATGAAATACAAATCTTGCCTTGTATATCGCAGGCTGGTAAGAAAAAAGCATTATTTTCTTTTTTTTAAGCTTGCAAATGGAGAAAAGGGACACACGTGAGTCTCTGTTAATTTAAAGGTTAGTGGTTTGAGCCCACCCAGAAATGCACTTCTCATTATTGCAATGTAAACCTCATCTCTACTTATTCGGATTTCTTAGCAAAACCTTAACCCACTTGATATTTGCAAGAAATGTGAATGTTTTTGTTAAACAATTAAGTATGTAAGTCAATATCACTGGGAATGGCCAATAATGACCAACATTCAAGGACATCATATTCAGCCAAGGACTTTGATCTTCGAACGGCTAGCAGAAGAATTCATTTATGCTCTCGATGCATCCTTAGTTAGAATATTTAAAATTACGACAGATTTGTTGGAGAACTTGACAAGCAAAAAAGACAGTTGTACAGCATGATTATGCTAGGACTGTACATTTGTATTTTAATACTTTTGTATATTTATCTTAATTGCAATATACATATAACCATAAATGCTGTTCTATGTAAATACATTTTGTTGTATTTTATCATATTTTAGCTGAGGGCACAAGGGGGTCTATTATACCTTCTGAAACTTCCAAGACAACTATAACAGAGGCTCATATTTTAATATAATTTGCTTTAAAAGAAAACCACAATTTGTACGATATCATCCCTCAATATCGACGTTCAAATGAAGGATTTAAAGAAGCAACAGCGATAGGAGAGTACATTGATTTTGGACCAATGTTTGAATCTGAACAATCCTTCCTCCTGGAAAGAAGAAAAAACAGGTATGTTTTGAGTCTCATGATGATGCTCTTCTGGATTAAAAAAAAAAACAGTGCAAATTTGTTTCGGATGTATTTTGGATAAAATTATAACTGTCATCGAAGAGAAATTTGATCAGTTGAATGCAGTCGAAACTTTTGACATTTTATATGATGACAGGACGTACATTTAGGACTCAGTACCGATAACGCTGCTGATATTGATGGAGTAGAAATTAAGTGTATTGGCAATTTTATCTGAGGCAAGAAGTACTAGAACACCTCCTATAAAAATGTTAGGCTGCAAAGGAACAAGTAAAGGGTTATTCCATGCTGAAAAGAGAAGAAAGGAAACACGACGTGTTGGCCGTGGAGCCTTCTTCAGGTGTTAGAAAGACAGGGCAGTATGCACAGATAATTTTCTTTTTATCTTTGCTTACTGCAGTTTATCTTTGATGACAACATCAAAGACATTAAGGAATTCTTACGGCTAACAGCTCCACATCAACTTCCTTTTATAACTAACCTCATCAGATCTCTCAACTGCACTCTTCCAGTTTCTCACTTCAGAGAAGGATAAAAAACTCAATCATCCTCTACAGAGAAAAACCATCAACACCCCTACCACCTCCACCAATCCTAACCTTGTTGTTACTATACCCTCTGACCTTTCCCTTTCACCCCTTTGCATCCTCAGCTAACATATTTTAATATTACAACACAATTACAATAGATTGTACAGTATTTACAGTTTAAAATTAAGGTAAATATGTCCAAATATCAAAATCCAACTGCACAGTGCTAACAAAACAATGCTTGTCAAGTTCTCAAACAAATCTGCATTGTATTTTTAAAATATTTCAGCAGAGGATGTGACGGGAGTATAAATGACGATTCAACGATCATTTTTCTTGGGTGAATATGGTTTTCTGGGGAGTTGCGATGTTGGGCATTATTGGACATTTTGACAAGTGTTGAACAGTCACATTTCCTACAAATATGAGGTGTGAGAGACAATGGAACAGACTATCAAAATCCTGAACTTTAGGAAATTTTACAGTGCCATTTTTTCAAATATGACCCTGTGAACATGGCATGTCCCTCCTTCCTCATTACCAAAACATCTCAATGTTCCAACACTATGTACATTGGTAATTACAACACTTCAATGTTGCATTTCTGAGTTGTGACATTGTGAACATGGCATGTTAAAGTATATAGAAACTCTAGATCAGAACAGGCTAAATGCAATTCATAGTGATTTATCATTTTCTGACTTTCTAAATGAAAAAAAAAATCGGTGATTATGACACTTCGGTATGACATAAAATATGCTTCAATGATAGAATAAATAATCATGGAAAAAATACCCACAGTGGACATTCATAGTTGTGTTATAGGAATGTTAAATATCAGGTGAGTAGCTGCATCAGCATGCGTAGGCTGCAAAGGAACAAGTAAAGGGTTATTCCATGCTGAAAAGAGAAGAAAGGAAACACGACGTGTTGGCCGTGGAGCCTTCTTCAGGTGTTAGAAAGACAGGGCAGTATGCACAGATAATTTTCTTTTTATCTTTGCTTACTGCAGTTTATCTTTGATGACAACATCAAAGACATTAAGGAATTCTTACGGCTAACAGCTCCACATCAACTTCCTTTTATAACTAACCTCATCAGATCTCTCAACTGCACTCTTCCAGTTTCTCACTTCAGAGAAGGATAAAAAACTCAATCATCCTCTACAGAGAAAAACCATCAACACCCCTACCACCTCCACCAATCCTAACCTTGTTGTTACTATACCCTCTGACCTTTCCCTTTCACCCCTTTGCATCCTCAGCTAACATATTTTAATATTACAACACAATTACAATAGATTGTACAGTATTTACAGTTTAAAATTAAGGTAAATATGTCCAAATATCAAAATCCAACTGCACAGTGCTAACAAAACAATGCTTGTCAAGTTCTCAAACAAATCTGCATTGTATTTTTAAAATATTTCAGCAGAGGATGTGACGGGAGTATAAATGACGATTCAACGATCATTTTTCTTGGGTGAATATGGTTTTCTGGGGAGTTGCGATGTTGGGCATTATTGGACATTTTTGACAAGTGTTGAACAGTCACATTTCCTACAAATATTAAAATGGCTATGGTTTAGCTGAGAAATCCAATGGACCTATGTGAAAACAATGTTTACATCACAGAAGAAACCCATCCCTGGGTGGACTTGAACCACCAACCTTTCGGTTAATAGCTAAACACGCTAACCGATTGCGCCACAGAGACTGACTGGTAGAGTCTCTTCTCGAATCAAAAAAAAAAATCTCTTACCGTTTATTTTGCCAGCCGGTAATATTTCTTCTGCACTGATAACCAAGAACTGAATTTCATGTTTCGCAAGCTGTGTGAATTTCATCAAAAACAAGTTTTCCAGAAAGGAAATGAACACATGCATTTAACGAAATCAAGCCCTTTGTGAGTGCCCAAGATGGTACGTTCTGTACTACAAGATAGGAAGAAAGACACGGCTGGGATTTGAATCACAGTTCTTTTGTTCAATAAAGAGGCACTTTAACCAAATAAGCTACGGTGACAGGACCACCATCACCTTTTACAGCCTCTTGGACACACCGCTCTGAGACATCTGCGTTCAGAAAGTGCTGAACCTGCTCTCAGAGCAATTTGCCTCTTTTACATACAGTAGCAGCCCCGACACTGAGAAACGAAGAGAACTGGCTTTTATCTGGCATTTTTCATGTCCAATGCGTTTGACATCTCCCAAGGGCGACAAGGTTCTTCTGATTTTGGATCACAAGATTGTAGGTCCGACTTCTACCTGGCTCGTGTAAATTTTATTCAAGCTCCTCAGTAATAGATGTCTATTATGTAATGAACCGCACCTGAAAGCAAACATTGGGTCTGTTTCCTTTGTTTTCCAGCATGAAATAGCAAATTGTTACAAAAAGTACCTGCTAATGTCCAATAGCGTTTTTTTTTTTCAAATTACATTTTCAGGCTTCAGACACTTTTTAATAAAAAAAAATGTCCGGAAACTCCCTAACTTTCAGGTTTGCTTGAACCTGTATGAAAAGAAGTTATTTGAAACTTCCGGGATTCCATTCTCTGATGTAGCTGTCTCTAAAGACGGATGTGATGTTTCGCAGATGTGAACTGTGCCTTCTCTCTTGTGTTCAAGGGTATTCGCTGTGTGAGATCCTAACTGTATGTCCAGTAGGGCTCTATTTAGTTTAGATTATCTATGTGGTGTACAGATAGAACTCAACTGCATGGTGTGAATTCTGTGTTCAGGACGAGCAGAACCTGAAAAACTAAAAGTAGACCTCAACGTGATTTGAACACGCAGCCTTCTGATCTTTAGTCAGACACGCTACCTTTGCACCACAAGGTCACAACTTCCAGCTAATTTGAATTCCCCAAAGGAGACAAATCAGCTTCACAAAAAAAAGATTTTTTTCCCTCCTGTGAGGAGCGCCGCTCTTCTGAAGAGAGTCTCTTCATCCCAGACCACATTTTATTCTTCCTGCGCAGCTGAAGTGCAGGTGTTGTTCTCAATAACAGATCCAGGAACACTGACTGTTTTTCTATTTTTTTTAATTAAGTACCCCATGGTGCAACGGTAGCACGTCTGACTCTAAATCTCCAAGTTCATTTTCAAAGTATATCAGAGTCAACTGATACTGATCAGGTTTTGCTGCTACTGAACCCGCAGTCTTCACCTTAAAGTTAAATTCCCCAAGCCTTCTGACCTTATATGTCCATCCCTTCTCGTCAAAACTCGTATTTTCACAGAGTACCCTACAGAAATCGCAGTATAGAATTAAAAACTCCAGTAGATCTCGGCCACTGTTGGTGATTTTCCTTTAAAAACAAATTAATCTCCTGAAATTTTAGTGTATCACTTTCACTGAGACCGAGGAGTGTTAAGCTGTACATGAGTCTTTGTGGCTCGGTTGTTAACAAAAAGGGTGGTGGTTTGAGCCCTCCCAGGGACGCTATGAGCCTTTTAATGTACACACCCGTCTCACTTTATCTCCACGGCTGGTCTCCACCACAATCAAATACAGAGCCCGCAGGGGGCAGTAAGCTCGCATATATAGCTCACTGTGTATATAATGAAGAAGCAGAGCTAAGTTTCTTATCTGCGCGTTACAGGGTCTTATGCAACTCGTACCAACAGCTGGGGTTTGATCCCTGCACGGGCTATTAGTTGAAAGGCCATTGTAAATGACATGTAAGAGATTTATAGATAGATACTTTATTCATCCCGTGAGGGAAATTAATCAAGCTTATCCAGCTGGCTTTTATGTTTCACACTAAATTGCGATCTTGAAACCAAAATAGTTAGAAATATGGAACACAACCGTTGTTCCCCAAGAAGGAAAGCTGTTTAACACTGATGTCACACCTTTTTATTTAACCCAGATTGTAAAGACAACTCTGCCCTATCAAAGGAAAATGTTGCACAAAAGTTGGAAAGCACACTCTGAATCCATCTGTACTGTATATTTGATTTCCGCGAACTGTTCAAGGCTGCTTGGTGCTTCGCAAGCAAGTCATTTCAGGGAAGAAACTCAGTTTAGAGAACTACTGGTGCATTTTCACTCATTGAATTTGATCTTTGTACTCTCTTTTCATTCTCAGCTATAATATTTTAAAATTACAGTTCGGATTTGTTGGAAAACTTCAGAGGCATTATTAAGTTAGGACTGTACAATTGTATTTTAATATCTTGTTATATTTACCTTCATTTTAATATGGATGTAACCATAAATGTTGTACTTTTTAAAACATTTTAACTGAGAACGCACGACGACTATTATACCTTGTGATACATGCAAGACATCTGTAAACGAAGATGTAATTACAGTCAAATTGGCAATTAAAAGAAAACCACAATTTGTATAATATTATTTCTCTATGTCGATGATCAGTTGAAGGATTTGAAGAAACAGCAGCAATAGCAGGTGATTTTGGTTTTGAACCCTTTTTTACACCTCAATAATTCATTTGTCCTCGAAAAGAGAAAAGACAGGCATGTTTTGAGTCTCATAATGATCATCTTCTCGATCCAAAGAAACGTATAAATTTGATTCCTTCCGTAGTATTTTGAAGGATTCAGGCTCCTTCTCAGAGATCCTTGCTCGCCAAATAACTTTGCATCTGAGGAAGAGCACCACGGAAAAAACCCAACTCAACAAGAGAGCGCGTTGGTTGCTCTTGCTCTTAATGCAAGGAGCTGTTTTTTTTTCCTCACAATAATAATTATTAACCAGAAACAGCAGCACAGGTAGGTCGCATTTGTGATTATGTCACTTCTCTGCTTCAGCAAGGTCAATAAAAGACTCTGAAAGTAGTAAAGCAAAACTGAACTCAAAATCATATTAGGAATTCTGAGCGATATCTCCATACAGGTAATCCAACAGAACGTTGAAATATTTGAATATCATCTCTCTGTATATTGCGCTGCTTTTAACCCAGAGTAAAACTATTGGATTGAAGGAATGCTAACCGCTGGGTTAAAATGTATAGTTGTTATTTGGAGAAATCTGTAAACTCGTGATCTTATATGTTTTAAAAGACAGCACAGGAAAAAACAGTGCTGATTATTTTCCGGAGATGGAGCACTGATGACCTATCTGAGCTAATCGATAAAACCCACCCAGTGGATACTCTAGCAGAACGTCAAAGAACATTCACCTTTGTATCCAAAGAAACCACAGGAACAACATCAGGAAGCACAATCAATTCCCCTTTTAAATCTTTCCTGTAAGGTATGCTATGTGAATTCATGAAGTGAATCCTCTGATCTCTTTTGATCACGAACAAAGTACTTCTGATGGAGCGCTATGTTCAAAGATTTAATAAGCTTTACCCCTTCCAACGATTCGGCGTGAAGAATTAAAAGTTTCACAGACAAAAGCAGCTCACCACCACAGCCAATATTAAATGTACTTGCCGGTACACTATCATGTGCACTGCCTCAAAAGTGATCTCGGCAGATGTTGTTCCCTATATAAAGCTGAACGTGCCAAAGAGAATTTCTGTTGAGAAAACAAAATATTTTTTCTGCCTTGATGTTAAGCCTGTCTTTTAGAAAGTCTATCTCTAAACACCTCCCGCAGTCTAACAAAAAGCGCTTTTACTGATCATATTGCAGGTCTTAAAAAATTAACATTTGGCAGCAGCGGGATTCGAACCCACGCCCCCAGAGAGACTGGAGCCTAAATCCAGCACCTTAGACCGCTCGGCCACGCTACCTTCCACCAGTTCCATCTTCCTCACATTGCTGGCTTGGAAAATGCCGGAGGCTTCAACTCTTGTCGTCGGATCTAATGATATCATGACATGTGGAAGTGACTGCACCTTCATCTTCCAAGATGCTTTCAATAGCACAAACGCTACTTTCACCGGCACAAACATAGCAATAACGAAGGAGGTGGGTTTCATCCTTTGTGCTGTTCGTAGGGGCGCAACTCTACGTCGATCTACTGACTTGAAGAGCAAAAATCAAAATCCTCTGCTGCTACTATTGCTTTTTTCATAGTTTCTTCAAATCCTTCATTTGAACGTAGATTTTGAAGGATATTGATGATAATACCACATAAATTGTGGTTTTCTTGTGATCGCCAATTTTATTCAAATATCAGCCTTTTTTACAGTTCCTTGCGTGTTTCACAAGGTATAATAGCCCCCCTCGCATCCTCAGCTAACATATTTTAAAATTACAATAGATTATACAGCATGCATGTTTACATTTATATTAAAATTAAAGTAAATATACAAGAATACATACAGTGCTAACCCAATAATTCTTGTCAGGTTCTCCAACAAATCTGCGTTGTTATTTTAACATGTTTCAGCTGAGGGTGCAACAGGAGTATAAATGAATTTTCCTGCCAGCCATTCAAAGACCAAATTCCATGAGTGAACATTATTTTCGCAGACGTTGCCGGCATTGGACTTTGCCGGTGGTATTGAATTATGTCCACAACTGTTGTAGTAGTTCCTTCTTGAAATTCGACACGTGCAAAGCACTCGTAATATCATAGGTGTTAACGTTCGCTGAGACTATTCGAGTCATGGTGTGTATCCCTGCCTATCATTGGGAGACGGGTAGCTTTTTTACACTCAGATTCCAATCTTCAATGCTTTGTGGGAGAGATTACATAACTTTCATTTTCTCACATTTTCTGACGACTGTTCCAAAGGGGCACCCTGTCAATTCCGAATACTTTTCAAAAATCTGCCTGCATGTTTGATTATTGTCATTTAATTTCGAAAAAGTTCAATATTGATCATAACTAAAGAAAATAATGATCACGAACAAAAAAGGGATAAAGATGCGAGTCGATCTTGAATCACAGCTGGGTGACACAGGCTTCTGTTCTGATATGGTTGTACGAGAAACAGGAGGAATCGCCAATCTCCTACAGAACATGAGTTGAATCAGGAGTGAGACATTTCGTATACCCGTGCATATGTCAACGCCTGACCTACATCGTAAAACTAACATTAAGTTGTCAGAGACATTCATTTATATACAAACAAGAGACAGACCAAGTAATAATTCTACATTAGTTCAGGTGGGTAAACCTGAACTAACTAACTAATAAACCTATTAATAATTCTACATTAACGTGTCCTACACTGATCAGACTAATTGACATGGTCTGATTCAGAGCCTGTGCAGTTCGTGCTAATTACAACAAGGACAGTTCTGAACCCTCATCACCGAACTGAGCACAAGTTCAGCTGTTCTCCAGTTTTGTTACGCATGGTTTTTCATTGCAATTGAGTTCAGAGCTGGAGCTGATCTCCAGACAGTACAGTGTTTTGGGTAAGTTGTCAAAATTCACATGAGGCTGCAGACAACTTACCCAAAGTGTTTTCTATAGCTTTCAGGTGGAGTTCATTTATATAAAAGAATGTAAGTGGTATAAACGCAACAAGCCAGACGGCAGGCCAACCTATAATTTTCCGACGCGAGGCCTGACGCGTTATTCATTACGCCACTGACCCTGCTATTGCAGTACTAAAAAAAACACATTTTCTACTTTTATGTCTGTTTAAAAATCACTCTAAAAAAGACAAAGGGTTTGGGTGTCGCGCTAAAAATCCGCTTCATTTCGAATGCAAATAAAAACCGTTTTGTTCCAAGAAATCACAAATTTGTCACATCTTTCATACTATACTTCTCTCTTGTATCAGTAAAGCATTTTGATTTAAACTGAACAATATATGAAAGGTTTCATCTATACATTTACACATAATAAGTATACGAATAAATACTCGGAAGAAGCCGCAGCTCAGGTATTAGAGAGATTTAAAATCGGATCGGAGGATTTAGAGCCCAGACTGCAAACCAACAGCTGACACAGGTCTTTTATAGAACCGTTTTGATTTCCTCTACTTTGTCCCCATGACGTCATTGTCCTGCTCACAGCCGAGCCCGACACACGTCTGGTTTCTGTTGCTGGGCGCACACCCTGCGGTCCATGCGGGTCCTGATACCCCAGTACAATGACGGGGACACTAAACTGTAAACAGGTGCCGTCCTTCGGCTGAGACATTAAACCGAGGTCCTGAGTCTCTGTGATCATTCAGGAGAATGGTGGTGGTGGAGGGGAGTCCCCATTACCTGTAAAGCGCATTGAGTGGAGTATCCAGAACAGCGCTATATAAGTGTACGCAATAATGATGATGATGATGATTATTATTATTGTAATGTAAAATGCAATAAAAAATAAAAAAAATATCAAACTTTGATTCAAAATAGTGTAACGCTTACGGCCGACAAGCAGTGTGTGTAAGAGCCGGCGTACCAGAGTGGGTGACGTCACCGCCCTTCCCTGTGATAGCAGGACCACAGCTACTGGGCTGTAGAGAGATCTCTCTTTAGCTCACGGGGCTATGTCGCTGCAGAGAGACGCGGAAGTCCCGGGTTCGAGCCACCTATACTTTGGGCCGACCAGATGCGGCAAGGGCGCCCGCCTGAGCCCCCGTTGCGTTACAATAGATTAATGTAAAAACTGATAAAGCTAATGCTTTTTTCAGGGCTATATCTACGTTTTTTTTAAAAAGAGAAGTCTGTCGCGATTGTGAAAGTTAGAGAATGTGTTCCAGCGGGTGCCTTCATATCGCGAGCGTCAGTCTCGCCCGTAGCTGCGAGAAGGTTAAAAGCGCACAAGTGATCTGTCTTTCGTCAAAGTAATTGCCGGAGCAGTAAGACTCAGAGCACCATCCAGCAGCTGTAGACGATGTTCGGGGAAGAGCTAATTCTGTTTTTAGCACAGGGAGTGAGAATGAGCTCAGTCCGGCTCCCAGCAGAATCCATCCTGGTTTGGTTACAGTGCGTCTGAGGCTCTTTGGATCGCAACGTAAAAAAAACAATTGCTCACATCGTGTGACTTCCACGACAGGAAGGAAAGATATCACTTAAAAAAATCAGAACTGAAGATTTGGATCCTGGGCCTCATACTGCAAAATAATAATTATCAAAATATCAGATTGTGTTTCTGCAAAATTTCGTGCACAGTACGCCATTTTTATCTAAAACAGTCACAACGAGGGCTTTACACGCAGTCTGGGGTATTTTCCCCTTTTATATTTTTGCCACTTTATATCGAACCTGTTATACTCCCAGAAGTGCGCAGTAGCTTGTACTTTTCACCGCTGGTATAAACAGATGTGTGCCGTGTTTGCCTTTGTAAGCATTTGTTTAAAAAATAAGTTCACAATACGATAAAAACACAGAAAGCACAAACTTTATAATACAACGATACAAAATCAATACCAAATCATTATGCCAATTAAGTAACTATCCTTTGAAAACAGAGAACACCTTTATATCTACAAAAAACTTGACATTTGTATGTATTTTTGAATTACAAAACAGACAGTGTAGTCCCTTAATTCAAAGATCAGATCTTGGCTAAATAAAGACAATCAGACGTGGGCTGAATTCGGAACAGGAGCCTTTGCTTAGTCGATTATTGAGCTTTTGATCAATGTCTGAATAAAACTGATTCGCTTTTTTAACTCTTTGATTAAATTACACGAAAAGCACCTTCCTTCGAGCCGGAATCGAACCAGCGACCTAAGGATTCCCTGTTGACTCCACTACAGTCCTCCGCTCTACCAACTGAGCTATCGAAGAGATGCTGTGGCATTGCTTTCTGGAACATACTGCCCAATGAAGTAAAATGTGAAATGGGTGATTTAAATCCCACTTCGACATCAAGTTTCCAACTCGTTTCCTTAGTCTCATTAACTTGAATTTAAGCCACGAACCAGGATTCTACTGTATAAACTTCCAGGGATATTACAAAATGTTTGATGGGGCATCAATCATTCCAGGCGGAAATTGATTCCTTTTTTTTCTCGAGGGATCATATTAAACATTTCATTAGTCTCGAGAGGAGGATCACCATGAGACACAAAACAAACAGTTTCTTTCTGTCTTTATTAGAAAGTAGCGTTTGTGCTACATTAATAATATTTTCAAATAAATAAAGAAGTTGTAAATTTTAAAAATTTATATTTGAATCGAAATGTGGTTTTGAGTTAAATATTAGCGTGTTCATGTAATTAGTTTGTGTTTGTCATTAATATATATATATATTGCCATGTTACTAGAATTTGTAACTGAAGTTTACTAGTTGTGTTTTTTATAATGATTAGACATTTGAATACAATATTGTATATAATGTATAATTTGAACTACATATTGTTAAGGTGTGAATAATTGTATATTTTAATAATACATTTCTAAAACAAATCATTGGCTTTATTTACTAGTTTCCACACCTATAAAAATCTTTCTTTGATGTATAATAGAAATCAAAGAAAGATGTCTATTATACATCAAAGATGAGCAGTGTGTGTCGTGTTCACAGCTGATAACTAGAAGATGTCTGGAAGAGGCAAAGGCGGAAAGGGACTCGGGAAAGGAGGCGCTAAGCGTCACCATAAGGTTCTCCGTGACAACATCCAGGGAATCACCAAGCCCGCCATCCGCCGCCTGGCTCGCCGTGGGGGAGTGAAGCGGATCTCCAGGCTGAACTACGAGGAGACCCGCGGGGTGCTGAAGGTGTTCCTGGAGAACGTCACCTACACCGAGCACGCCAAGCACGCCAAGAGGAAGACCGTTACTGCCATGGACGTGGTGTACGCGCTGAAGCGCCAGGGCCGCACCCTGTACGGCTTCGGAGGCTAAACAGGAGCGGAGCTTCACTACCGGACCCCGACGTATAAACCCAAGTGACCCAGTGACATTTGTCACTGCTGAGGTTGCTTTATGGGTCTATTTTCTATACTGTGCTGATCAATTGGAAATCAAATGGCAAAAAAGACCCGTTCCCGCACCTAAGGTCAAATATTAGGAATCAAAACTGCTTGAGTGTATGGAAGCACACAGCTTTATCAAGATTTCCAAGTGCAAGATCTTTTTATTCATAAAAGACCCTATTTATGTTGTATGAGAAATATTAATATTAATACAGAATCCTTTTTCACCAAATAAATGGGCTTCCTGACTTCAGAAAGCCTTCTAGACAAATACTAAAAGAGCAAAAATTCAATTTGGTAAATGAAATGAAAACACATACCCTACCAAACCTTGAGTACAGGCCATTCAGGATGATAATACAAAACCATTTATAATTCAACAAATAAAACCTGTCAACTGGTAATCACCACTTATCATAAAAAAATAAGTAGCAATACACAGTAGGGGACTCTTGGGTGCAAGTTAAATCCATGCAAGAAGGGGGTTTAGTGTTGTATTTCCAAATCAGGTATGCAAATGAGAGATCTGGCCCAGCCAATCTCAAAGCTCCCTTGGTCTGGAATGGAGCTGCTCCCCTCTTCTAGTTATTCACACTGGAGTTAGGTTACATATTAGCACATTTCATCTAACAGTTGCTGCAGAAACAAAAACGTAAACAAATGACCTGGAATGTGACCACACCTATTAGAATGTAGTTCAACAGATAACTTGTAAACCTTGTCATAAGATTTTTTTTGTTCTACAAAATATACTTTATTCCGCAAAAAAAAAACATCTGAAAAGGAACATCTCACACATATTAACACTCCATGTAATAAAAAACAACGGCGGAACGGAGATTGATTGTCCGTTATCAATCTTTGCAAGTGGGGGCGGATTTGCGCAATTAAGAGAGTCCCTCCAAACCTACCACTTGCTATTGTCCTTTAATCTCTGTATAGGGCCCAAAGTCCATTCCAGCGCTCCCTCCCCGTGGGGAGACCCCATTTGGCGAAGTGGTTTTTCGTCCTCCTCCTGAGGTCCGCCAGGATCCTCTCCTCCAGCTCCCTCGCCCCCCACTTTATGTTGTGCTGGATGAGAGTGTTCCTCGCCTTCCACAGTCCTTGTTTTGTGAGGGACAGTAGCAGCCCCCACAGGTCCTGTGTCCCCTTGTCCAGTCCGGTGGGTGCCAGCCCCCAGCAGAATGTACTGGTAACTGAGCACCGCATCCTTTCCCAGGAGTTGCATAATGTTGTCCATTCTGCCCCACACCACCTTGGCGAAGAGGCAGCTCCAGAACACGTGCTCCTGAGTCTCCTCGACAAAACACGTGTCCCGGGGGCAATGCGGATTCCTGGTTAGCGAGTGTCTGTAGAGGACCTCTCTGGTAGCCAGTCTCTTGTGCACAGCCATCCAGTTGAGGTCCTTCAGTTGGTTGTCAAGTTCTTTGGGCTGTGTTCTTTCCCAGACTTGTCTGGGAACCTGCAGCCTTTCGTCAGCGACCAAATGCCCCCTCACCTCTTTGTACAGGGCTCTGTGGTTGGTGCAGAGCTCTGGCTGTCTCGTGGCCTCGTACCTCCTGCTCCACTTGACAGCGTGGGTGTAGAACTTCGGTTGCCTCTCTGCCTTGGGCCCAGTGTTTGACCACTGGACCAAGTGCCTCATCGGGACGGAGAGCCACAGCCTGACAAAGTACTGGTACTTGTGGCCAATGAGCTCCTGCAGCGCCCGACAGAGGTTGCAGTAGAAGATGCAGTCGAGTTTCAGGGGGAAATGTGGGACATCTCGAACCCCTTCTTCGACCGGCTGAAACATCCGGTTTTCGAGTGATGTACTCATACTTGCCGCCCCAGACGAAGCCGAAGATCATCCCTTGCAGCGCTCGTCTGAGTCTGGCCGGCAGCGGGTACACCACCACCAGGTAAACCAAAGCCGGCAGGATGTCTGCTTTCAACACCATCACTTTCCCTGTGTAGGACAGCGACCGCGTTTTCCACAGACCCAGCTTCGCATTCACCTTGGCGATCCTCTTGGTCCAGTTGTTGGTCTCGTTGTCCTGGCTCTGGAAGGAAACCCCCAGTATTTTGAGGGGCTCCGTGCAGAGCTTGAGACCCTCCGGCGCTGTCGTCCTGTGCTTCCAGGGCCCGAAGAACTTCAGTTTTCTCTTTCGGCGGTTGAGTTTCGACCCCGAGGCTCTGGAGTATTGCTCCATGACCTGCAGGGCCCTCCTCAACCCCCTGTCCGACCTCAGGAACAGCGTTGTGTCGTCGGCGTACTGGGAGATCTTCAGGGTTTCCCCCGCGCCTCCCGGTATCTCCAGGCCGTCGATGACAGGGTCCCGTCTCACCGTCTCTGCTAAGGGCTCTTGAAGAGGAGATGATGCCCTCCCTCATGGTGTCTCCGAGTTTCCCCCAGCGGAAGATCTCCTGCGCCACTTCCACCAGATCTGCCGCCAGGGTGTCCCAGAAGCGGGTGTAGAATTCCTTGGGGAGTCCGTACGGCCCTGGCACCTTGCCATTCTCCGTGGACAAGAGATGACCTTCAGCTTCAGCTCCTCGGCCGCGATCGGACCCTCCAAGTCCTCCCTCACCTCCTCCGGTACTCGTGCCTTCAGCTCTTCAGCTCTTCCAGAAAAGCATCGCCTGCCTCCACCTCCGTCTGCTTTTCTGAAAAGAGCTCTGTGTAGAAAGCGGTGGCCGCTTCTACCTTGTCGCTCTCGTCCAGCACTTCCTCTCCATCTCCCCGTCTCAAGCCGTGGATCACCCTCTTTTTCTGAGCTCCTCGGACCTGATTGAGTTTGCGGAGCCTCTCCTTCAGGTCCCGTGCCCGGGCTGAATTGAAGGCTCCTCCCCCGTTAGCCGAGCTGTACTCCTCCTCTAGTTGTCTCTGGAGTCGTGCAGCTTCCTTCCTCTCCCTGGCCGCCTTCCGTCTGCAGTACGTCTGCGCCAGGGTTCGGGTCCTGTCTTTCACCGACTCCCACCATTCCACCATGGAGCTGTAGCTGTCTCTCAGATCGACCCAGCTCGCGTAGTCTTTACGGAACAGTGCCTTGAAGTCGTCTTCCTCCAGTATCTCCCGGTTCAGCTTCCAGTACCCACGACCGAATTCCGGCAGGTTGGTGTTAGCCACCACCGTCAAGCGCTCGTGGCTGGAATACCACTCCGGGGACACCGTCGCCGACTCCAGGGAGCAGGTCGTGTGCAGAAAGATGTAGTCCAGGCGGCTGCACACTCCCCGGGAGTTTTTCCATGTCGTTCCGGCGTCGTTAGGGCGGCACCGTCTGAAACCGTCTACCAGGGAGAACTGCTTGAGTAGCGACTCCAGCTCTGCCGAGCTAGCGTCGCTCCCCTTCTCCCAGTCGACGTTGAAGTCCCCGCCAAGCACCACCTGTCTGTTGGTGGTGCAGCAGCTGGCCAGGTCAGCAAACACTTCCTTCCGGATAGAGGGTTCCGTCGGAGCATAGACGTTAATTGCTCTCAACTTCTGCCCCCTCCAGTCGATGTCTGCGACCAGGATCCGGCCCTGCACCACCGAGAAGGAGGAAACCAGCGTCATCTCTGGATTTCCGAGGAGGATTCCCACTCGGGAAGAGTGGACCCCTCCTACGCTCCAGCATGATTCTCCCTTCGTCCATTCCCTGGTAAATGTCAGCTTGTCGCTTTCATCCTTCAGGTGGACCTCCTGTAAGAAACAAACTGAGAAAGACTTTGAGGACAGATCATGAAAGACTCCCCGTCTTTTCACTGGGTCTCTCAGCCCTCTCACGTTAGTTGTTAGAAAGGTTAGTTGCACAATCATGATTAAACAAGTGAAAGTTGAACCTCCTCTCTTTGTGCTTACAGTGGAAAACTTGGGAGTCTACATCTGGGCACTGTTTAGCCTAGATGTAACTCCTCTCGTTCGGGTCCTGGGGGGAATATGCTGGGCTCCCTCCAGGTCTCGCTGGGGACTGAAAGGTAAACATGCTGGACAGGTCCAGCCCTACCATCAGTCCCGGCTCCAGGGCGGCTTCAAAGTAATCCTCGTCTTCCTCGAGGATACTCTCCGCCACCGCTTCGGGAAGGCTTTTTTCTTCCCTTTCTCCAGGAGTTTCGGGGACCTCCAGTTGCTCCTGGGCCTTCGGGGAGGGGGGCTCCACTTCCTGGGCTGCCTCTTCCTGTTGTTCCTGGGTCTCAGGGGAGGGGGTTCTGACTTCCTGGACTGCCTCTACCTGTTGTTCCTGGGCCTCGGGGGAGGGGGTTACCTCTTCCTGGGCTGCCTCCTCCAGTTGTTCCTGGGCCTCGGGGGAAGAAAGTTCTGTTTCCTCTAGGACGAGGAAACGGTTCTCCCTTACCACTGTCATGGAAATATAACTATCAAGGAAGCCACAAGAGAGAGTTCTCACCTGAGTAAGGTCTTTATTTCAATATTGCAATATTGGGAGCCCTGCTGCCACTTCGCCAAGTGCAACCAGAGACTCAATTTGTTACAAGCAGTACAGGGTTTTTATAAGACGTTGCGCTGTAAAAAAGTTCAGCACTTGGTCCCTTCTAAAACTTCCCCTTTCTCTAAGAGAAAACAGATTACATCATAGAGCGAGAGAAGAAAAACTAGATTTGTTATTCAAAGCTTATCAGTTACTTTCAGCTAATTCTAATGACCCAGACAGCATATATTATTTTGGTGCATTGTCTTCTAAACTAACCTAAACAGTGTACTTTGTTGACGAACTGTTTTCTAAAATTCTGCACGTACTGTAGCATAGCAGTTATATCCTTGAAATATTATCTAAAAGCACCAATATATTTTTTGTAAAGCTCTCTACATTTTTAAGAATCAATTAACTCATTAGATTTCCACTACAATTCCCTCCTTTTTATTCTTGAAAATGATTAAAAGTTTGATTCTTCATATGGACTCCCAGGAGGCTCCCATACTTCGGGTTCTTGCGTTCTTACCAGAACATACTGATGCGCAAACATATTCATTACCATATTTTGAAGCATTGGAATAATACAAGTCGAACAGCAACACAAAAACAGGAAGACAAGTATCACAGCTACTATAATCGGTGTTAGTTACTTAAAGAAAAACATTCCCCCTGGCCCAAACAGTGATGTGATTCTAACCAGGAGAGAAATGGGTGAGGCTGTAGAATGAGGCATTAAAGCACATACATAACAAGATGCATTAAATTTCTTTAACTTTACAGTATGATTTATAAATTTGTACCACAAATTACTCATATCCCCCTCATTATCAGTTTCATTCAGCCAGTTTGTATACAAAGAGGCTTCGCGTTTAGATTCTTCCTCTTTCTGGGCTTCTGGGTGACAGGCTTCCACATAAAAAGGAAAAAGGCTGGGCACATCAGTCCCAAGCATGTGATCCCCATCTATCCCTGTGGAGACATCACTCCTGCTCTTTGCTCAGTTCGTTTGTGACCTTTTTACAGTGGGAAGCATGAATTCAGGGCACCTGGCACGGCCCCCTCCACCTGAGCGAACACCACCTCTTTTTCCTGTCTTTCACCAGAATCCAGTCTACTTATTCACGCATTAGTTCTTACAGCACAGGTAAATCCCTGTGGGCTGGAGCCCAGCATTTTTCTTAGGGGTTTTTTACAAGATTGGTCAACAGCTGGGTAATAACTCTTAGAAAAATCTACACATTGTTCCACTGCCTCAGCTGTGCCGTTTTGCAGAACAATTCTAGCTGAAGTTGTAAAATTTCTCTTTGGTCCGTTCCTGCAAAACATCTTATTATAAACAAACAAACCATAATAATAATGTGCATCTATGGGAATCACTCCCAAGGGTAACTCCCCTTAAAACTATATTGTTCTACCCATCAGGTTCTGCCACTAGATAGGAGAACCTTTCTCTACATTTTTTTTTACCTTCATGATCCCTTCAGGGCGTACAATTAGCACAGAAGCAGCAGCTTTAGTCCACATGTTTTTCAAGCAGGATATTAACAGTATGATCATAACGAATAATACCAGACACACAAATATGTATTGAACCAGAGACCCTCTCCAGGTTCCTAGCACAGACTGTAGCCATGCACCAATGCCCCAATCATCTGGATTATAATTGTGATATATATTTTTCTTCATCATAGATGTGATTTGCTAAGTCATTCATTTGCTAATAATTGTCTAGAATACAAGTACTGTTTAGTCTTTGCTCACCTAAACAGCTGTCTATCACCCTAATAGAGAATGGCCTAAAACTGTGATTATAGCGAGGAGCATAGTTATTTCCATTTTAATAGATCTGAGTTACACTCAGACTAAAAGCAGGGCTATTTACCCATGCCAATAAACCTAAATAATCACCTCTATCAAAGGGGATTACTCCCATGAGCATCTTTTATAGCAATACAATCCCAACATGAGCTCTGATTATTATTTGTGGCTGACTGATAAAGTATTGATTCCATATCCCCATTTTATCAAAGTAAAACTCATTACACTTAACAGGTACACTGTCGCCCCCCCTCAGGAAGCTCAACAAACACAGAAACACTGACAATATAATAATTAATGTTCACTCAGTCTCTGGTGCAGTGGTTCGGTGTCGGCGCAATGCGTAGATCCAGCGATCTCATCCTGTCACTCAGATGGCAGAGTCGGTAGTCAGTTGCACTTGATATGGTCCTTCCCAGCAGGGTTGCAACATCTGGCAGGGTATATCTTCCTCACCACACCCACTCGCCAGGTATCAGGTCGTGTCTTCCCTCTACTGGAGGTCTCCAAGTGTCCAGCATCTGTTCACCAGCCCCGTGCACCACTTCAATTAACAACCTACAATACTACAATAGAGAATTAGCAAATTCAACAATCCATTAGCCAAATTCATCCCTCCAGGAAGTTTCGTTGATTGGCCTGTGATGATATCAAACAGGCTCTATTACACAGTTCTGTTTGATCCAGCCCGCATTCCATGGCGTTCCTTCAGTCTGATGTCTAGTCGATCTTTTAGAGTTCTGTTCCTTCATTGCACTGTTCCAGCAGACTGAGGGTGATCTCAGTCCATCTCACCCCGAATAATGCAGCCACAGCCTGTCCCTTGATCATAATACAAGCGGTAGGGCAGTGCCCACCGAGGGCTTATCTCCATCATCAAGTGTTTGGTAGACACAGAGGCAGTGACAGCAACCCACTGGGAAAACAGATGATAAGAGCCAAGGTTTCCCTTTACAATTGTAAATTGTAAACATTTGCTACTGCGTGAAAGGTTTCTCAGGAGCAGGCCTTTTGAGCTGTAGCACCTGCACCTGAACTGTAGTTGAGTTCCTTTGATAAGCATCACATTGAGTTACCACATAAGTGGCTACTGCTTCAAACACGGTCCCCACCCAGGTGTCCGACAGAGTGCATTAGTCGAGCTACAAAGGGCATTAGGCTGTGAGGGCATGCAGAGCGTCCAGTGTGCTGGCAGCACCACACTCTTTTCTAACCATGTCCTTTTCTCTGCTTTAGAGGCCTCAGCCTGAATATCCTGTAGCTGTCCCCTTTTCACCAACAGAGGTCTCACAGGGGTCTCAGACTCCTGTTCTACCTGGACTGTGCACCTGACAGCTACATCTGCAAAGTTGTTCCCTCGAGTTACTGGAAACATTTCTTTATTATGTGATTTATACTTTACCACAGCTACTTCAGCCAGTAGCTGCAAAGCTTCTAACAGTTCAGAGACAAACCCAGCATTCTTGACTGGAGTCCCTTCCATGTTGGGGAAATCCCTATTCCTTCACTGCCATCCAAAATTGTAGCATACACCAAATGTATATATACAGTCTATATAAATTGCTACAATTTTCCATTTAGCATATTTACAAGTTTCAATTAAATATTTTCATTCGGTCTGCTAGTTCTACACCAGATTATTCACAGTTTATACAGCCAGGCAGGTAGCCTGCACAACACATAAACACGGCCCCTTGGCCACCGCATCAAGGGGTCCTGAATAATAATAACCCACCAGACGATGCCTATCTCCATGTTCCTGCACCAGCACAACGGCTCACAACCCATTTCTTTCACTTACAGACAGATTACATACAGATGATCCGTCTGAGGGAATCCAGTCCAGGGCCAGTGCCTGCAAAAAAGCTTGTCTCAAAACATCAAAACCGGTTTCTGCTGCAGGGGTCAAGGCAATCTTGTCTTTAGACTGCACTACCCCCCTTAAACCAATACATCACTGGACAAGCTCGTTCTGAGAAGGCATTCACCCTGGCTTTATCATGTAGTTGGTTTTATACTCCTTTTTTTTTCAAGATCCAGTACTTGGAGTAGCCCGGCCTTATGGATTCCCTCATTAGGTAAAACAATCACAATATCACATAACTCTATTGAGTTAGGTTTACATAAATGCTATTTCATGCAGTAATTCCTTATGAAATGCTACAGTCTGGGCCTAAAATAGGTCTGGGGTGTCCCCCACCCACATCAGTAGTTGAAACTGTACATCTTTACCCAAGCAGACTCTGACAGCTTATATTTGCTTTAAACACAACCCTTGCACTCCTTCTCCTGTAGCCTCCTGTTACCTATTAGAAAACTTTATATCACATTTTTATGCTGTTTTAGTCTAAAAACGGAACAGCTGTGCTCCTGTGTCCCCCAGTTACTGCACACTGTAAGATTATTTCACTTTTATTTCAATCCTGAGATAAATTTAGGAAGGCTAAAGAGGGGTTTACTAGATTAAAGCTGTTAGTTCACGCACGGCTCTCGTTTCAGCTTCTGACATGTTCTTTAATTGTGAAATCAAGCCTCTTTCTTCCAATTTCTCCAAAAAACACATTTTTTTTAGTAACTGCACACCAGCTTATTGGTAGTTTTGTCTTTGGGGTTTTATATCTCGGTATAACATGAAAGTCGCACAATAGTTTCGACAAACTGGCGGCTCCCTTTTCTCCTCCTTGGGAGTCTTTTTACCTCCCATTTGCAGCGCTCGCACTTCTGCATGCATGCTTCGCGAGTTATTAAATCAAATCTGTCTCCACTGTCCGTAATATCAGGAAAGCATAGTTGTACATTCTTGGCAACATCAGGTTTTAACACACTCAAGTAAATTTGGTTTATTACTGTGGAAGTATCTTCATTCACTTCCTTTTCATCGGCTAACCCCGAGTATACTATCCATAAAGCTATAAACCTTTCTGTAAAATCTGAAAACATCCTCACTTCCTTCTGCTGACATGCTGTTACTTTTCTCTAATCAGTTTTCGGTGGGTAATGCTCTTTCAAAAATCTCCACACTAATTCCCACCCTTCTCCCAGATTCTCTCTTAAGGCGTTCTATTTCTTCTTTTGCTGTTTCTTTTTCTGCATATATAACTTCGTTTCGTTCAGCCATTGCTTTTAGCTTTTCCATCAGGGATTTTTGCGTCTCATCTATGATATTCTGTTGAATTCTCAAATATTCCTCTAAATATTGTTTATTTTTATCCAAATGTTCATACACTTTTCTACATTCCTGTTCAGCCTAAATTCCGTCTGACATATTTCTTTTAAGTTTCACTTTGGATTAATCAAACTTTTTTTTTTCTTCACACCAAACCATTTACATGTCTCCCACGCGCCCCGCGGAACCCCCCAGTCGAGACAAACTGACGAACTATCACAATTCGGGAACACGGACCAGGTTCCAAATCCTGGCTTTAAACACACAGTTGAATCGAGTTACCATTTTCGGCTCTTCTGCGAGTACAGTTCTAGTTACTACCTTCAGCCGTACTGCAGTCGTGTACCAGGATGCAACACCTGGATTGTTTCGCACGGGCAGGGCGAGACGCTATTCCTTCAGCTATCTCTTTTTTTCTACCCCACCTTCACAATACAGGCATCTAAAAACACATACACCATTAACTCATTTTTCTGTTGTACTTGCTTCAGCACCACAGCAACATGGAGAGGACAAGGGACTTTTTAGAAAAGAGGAGTCCTTACCTCTTTTTAGAAGCGGCCGCCTAACTTTTCCTCTCCATGTCCGTGTGGTTTAATTTAGATGGATACTTCTTCATCATTTGGGTCACGTATCCGCCAATCTGCCTCCTCCTTTTTAGACGACGTTGTAAACCTTTAGGAACAATATAATCTAGCAACAAGGTTATGTCACTGTAATTAGGCTTAAGACAATCAAGAACAAGGCTTGCCTTTCTTCGAAATTCTTTACGGTCATCAGGCAATTTAGGAAAAGACTTAATTAATGCAAATAATTCACTAGGAGACCAATGTCAATGTACATATGCTGGAGTTCCTTCTGGACCTGTAAAAGTGCACATTAGCATTTCACGAACAAGTGAAAAGGCTTTGGCTCCGGACCGCTTTCTAGTTTCGGTGGAGACTTTTTCTTTTTAGAAGGCATGGCCATGACTTTAGCTGCAGCTTGCTGTTCTTTAGTTTCAAGACTAGTCTTTTTTGAAGCTTCCCATTATTTCTGTGATTCCTCTTTCCATTACATAAGTTTTCCAATTCACTTTATTTCCTTTCTTCTCCTTCTCTTCTAAGTTTCCCCTTCTTCAGGAAACTTCTTTTTCCTAATTCAACTTTCCTCTGTCCATTCTGATTCACTTACAAAGATCCTTCATAGTTATGGGCCCCTAATTATCATATATAAATTATGTGCAAGTTCCCTTACACCTATTACCCTAGCTTTACAGTTCATGAACATAAAACATTTTTTTTACTCTAACCCAGGCTATAATTGTTTCTCTGAATTTGTCGTACATGTACTTTTGCTGGACTGCTCGGTCCCTTTTTCATCTTTGAATTTTAATTTCCCATTTTTACCGATCGGTGCCTTACTTAGAACCTTATCACATCAACTACTCCGCAGAGCAAAAACCACACGTCTGTGTTAAGATAAGTTCTTTATATGAGTCCCAGACTCATCAAACCCGCGTGAGATCACCCCTGTGGCTCGCTTCTCAAACTATTAATTTTTAAGGATCACTTACTGGCGTCAGACAGCTGCCAATTCTCCAGACGCGTCTCTGGAAGGATAAACAATTTATCCTTCGAGGTTTGTCCAATTTTGCTAAAATTGTCAGGGTCCGGATGGAGTTTCAGCAGCCGTTCGCGTTCAGGTTTCTGATCCCGGACAAGCCCCCAAATTGTCATGGAACTATCAAGGAAGCCACAAGAGAGAGTTCTCACCTGAGTAAGGTCTTTATTTCAATATTGCAAGCCCTGCTGCCACTTCGCAAAGTGCAACCAGAGACTCAATTTGTTACAAGCAGTACAGGGTTTTTAAAAGACGTTGCGCTGTAAAAAAGCTCAGCGCTTTGTCCCTTCTAAAAGTTCCCCTTTCCCTAAGAGAAAACAGATTACATCAAAAAGCGAAAGAAGAAGCACTAGATTTGTTATTCAAAGCTAATCAGTTACTTTCAGCTAATTCTAACGACCCAGACAGCATATATTGTTTTGGTACATTGTCTTCTAAAGTAACCTAAACAGTGTACTTTGTTGATGCACTGTTTCCTAAAATTCTGCACGTACTGTAGCACAGCATTTACATCCTTGAAATATATTATATTAAAGCACCAATATATTTTTTGCAAAGCTCTCTACATTTTAAGAAACAATTTACTTATTAGATTTCCACTTCAAGACTTGTTCGGCTGGCGTTCGGGGAGTCGCGTTTTTCAGAATTGTATTGAGATTGTTTTCCACCGAGCTCAGATGTCAAAGCACAGCAGCAGCTCTCCACAGCGATCCTCTATAGCGCCCTTTCTCTCGCAGCTCCGTCCTCATTGGAAGGAAGCAAGAGTGAAAGGCTGAAGTGAAATAGATCGGGGACGAAGGCAGTGAAGAGAGAGAACGTGGGAAGAAGAGAAAAACGCAAGGGAAAAAAAGCAGCGTCATAAAAGAGGTGACGGAGCTGTCCTCTCAATAAGAAGGGTGCAAGCGAGCCTTGCTCTCGCTTACGGCCACACCCCCTTGAGCACACCTGATCTTGTCTGATTTCGGAAGCTAAACAGGGATGGGCCTGGTTAGTACTTGGATGAGAGACGTCCTTGGAATACCAGGTGCTGTAAGCTTTTAAGCGTAGGAGGCGCCCTATCCCCGCTCGCTCGCTCGCTCATTCCCTTGTTCACACGTGCAGTGCGGCTTGTCCGTCTGTTTATTTGTCAGCTTTGGCGAGACACGGGTGCTTGTGTATTAGCGTGAGCATTTTTTATTCTATTCTCAGTGAAGAGAGAGAACGTGGAAGAAGAGAAAAACGCAAGGGAAAAAAAGCAGCGTCGTAAAAGAGGTGACGGAGTTGTCCTCTCTATAAGAAGGAGAAGAAGAAGAGGAACAGAGGATTTGTTTGTCTTAAGTAAGACTTTGATTTTTGTGGTTTTTTGGTGTTTTTGGTTGATTTTTGAAGCCCTCCCCTTCAGCCTAGCTCTGTTTGGGGAGGGGAGAGACTTTTGGGTTTTTTTTGTTGCTTTTTTGTTGCTTTCTGAGTCCTGTTTGTGTTTTAATGGAAGGAAAAAACATGGAGGCAGAGAATGTTATTGTAGTGGAGGAGGAGAGTGGTGTAGGAAAGAGAAGGATTAGGAATTCGGACCGACTCCCCCGGCGGGTTTTTGCAAGGGTGCATACTTTTGTGGTGGATGTGAGCGGTGTGGAGAAACCGTGGCGTGGAGATAATAGCGGGTGCTATTATCGCAGCGGTGCACGGCGTCTGTGGGGAGGGCTCTCTTTTTGCCTGCCGCCCCCAGACGCCAAAAGAGTTTGAACTGACTCTGGACTCAAAGGAACATGCAGACACGGTGACTGTGGGGCTGGATGTGCAGGCCACACCCTGCTACTGCCACTGGCTGGAGCGGAAGGAGGTAGTGGTGTCCTTCCTCCACCTCCCGGCATATATCTCAGATTAGACTATCAAGGAGAAGCTGAGTAGCTGGGGGGTGAGAGTGATTTCGGACATCAGGATGCGCCACTACCCCGGGACCACCATTGCTGATGGCACGAGATTTGTTCAGATTCGCTTTCCTGATCATGTAGCCTCGTTGCCATACAGCACCCGCTTCGCAACGGCAGAGGGGGGGCAGTACTTCAGGGTCCTCCATGACCAGCAACAAAGGGTGTGTCATGTCTGCCTGGACTTGGGGCACATCGCCAAGGACTGCCCTGAGTTCCTCTTCTATGAGTGCAGACAGCCCGGCCATCGCGCCAGGAACTGCACCGCTGCCAAGTGCCCAGACTGCCTCCATGCGCTCATGAGCTGCAACTGCGAGCCAGAGCCGGAAGATCCAGCCGCCGCAGGAGCAGCTGCCCGCAACGCTGAAGGGGTTGAAGATGGACTACGGGTGGCCGCTGCAGCTGAGCATGGAGAGTTGCCAGCAGCGGCGCCCCAGGACCCCAGTGAGCCAGCAACGCCCCAGCCGGTGATGGGGGAGAGGCAGAGGGAGGCCCCTCCAATCTTGGGTACAGTGCAGCAGAAAGGAGCCGGGGACCAGCCAGCATCTCCACCAGCAGGGGCGCCCCGTTGCCCTAACAATCCTGCTGCATCCCACTCTGTGCCGCAAGAGAAGCAGAGGGAGGTTGCTCCACAACATGCGGCGGTGCAGCGTGGTGCAGCTGAGATCCTACGGGCACCACCACCACCAGAGGCGGCCCCTCAGCGTACCAGTGGGCTTATGACACCCCAGCCTGTGCAGGGAGAGAGGCAGAGGGAGGAGGCGACGGCACCAGCACCACCACCACCATCACCGTCAGCGGTTCCCCAGCTTACCGGTGAGCCAGCAGGGCCCTCTTCTGGGCCAGGGGATGAGAAGCCTGCTGGGGTCAGCAAAGGCACTGCTGCGAGGCGTGTGACCAAGCAGCAGCGGCAACGGCGACAAGACCCTGGCAAGGTGGACATAGGCCCAAACGAAGAGATGCCCGAGGACCCAGAGGAGCCTGAGGGGAAGCGCCCAGTTGCCCTGCAGTGGCCACAAGACACCCTGCCAGGTGAGGGAGCCTCTTCAATACTCTGGCAGGCACTGTTGGCAGAGACTGAGGAAGGGGAGTTGGATATGGTCGTGGGAGGAGAGGTAGGGGAAGTGGTGGAAGTAGGAATGGAGGATGGGTGTCTGGAGATGGATGGGGCAGGGACAGAGGAGGGGGAATTACTGAGCATGGAGATGGAGGGGGAAGGGGAGGTGGTGGAGATGGATGGGGTGGAGAGGGAGGACAGGGAGGAGGGGGAGGGGAGTGGGCAAGCCGGGGTACAACCGCCTGGGCCCTCGAAGGCTGGGATCCAGTGGCACCACGTCAGGCCTCAGCCCAACCTCAAGCCCAGTTCAAGAGTTGTCCTCAGACCATCCCTGATGTCTCTGCGGTGGCGGAGACAGGAGGTGCGGAGGAAGCGGCAAGTGTTGGCAATGAGAATGTGGCAGAAAGGGCGGGGAAACTGTTGTGCGGGCCGGAGAATTAACTTCACTCTTTCCCGGCCATATACGTGATGGCATCTTTCGCCTCTTTAAACGCCAACGGGCTGAGGGACTGAGCAAAGCTGGGGGCAGTGTTAGCTCTGCTGGGGCGGACGGATGTTGTCTGCCTCCAGGAGACCTTCTGGGACGAGGAGTGTGTCCGGAAGGTGCGAGCACAGTGGGACGGGGAGGTGTTTTACAGCAACGCCTCCGGCCTGTGCAGGAGGGGGGTGGCTGTGCTGGTGAGGAGGGGAGTGTACGAGACCGTAAGGCTCCTGCACCGCGACACGGACGGCCGGCTCCTGCAGGTCTGTCTCGGGTTTCTGGGACAGTCCGTGCTGCTGAGCAACATCTACGCCCCCAATGGGGAAGCTGAGCGGCTCGCCTTCTTCAAGCAGCCAGGGCTGGTCGTCGGAGATTTTAACTGTGCACTGAGTGCGCTCAATGTCGCGGTTGGGATGACCTTTAAGAGCAGCGCTGCTCGCAGCTTCCTGGAGCACAGTGCGGAGGCTCACGGGTTCGTGGATGCGTGGTGTCAGGCTTATGGTGCGCGGAGGGACTTTTTTCGGCGGCAGGTCGTTGAAGGTGTCTTGAGACAGAGCCGGATCGACCTGTTGCTGGGGCACATGAGTCTCTTCCCGTGCCTGAGCCATATGCGCTATGTGTTCACGACCCTGAGCGACCATGCTGTGCTTCACTTCTCTGTAGCAGGGGCACAGGAGGACCGGGGCCCCTGCCCCTGGTGCTTTAATAACGCGCTCCTGGGGGAGGCTTCATTCTGTCAGGGCATAGAAGACCTAATCCGGCAGCAGCTGCAGTGTCCCCTGTATAGGTCAGAAAAGCTGGTCAGGTGGGATAATCTCAAGTACGCCATCAAAGAGTTCAGTATCTCGTATGGCCTGTCCCAGGGGCGGGAGAAGGCCAGGCGGGAGAGAGAGCTTCGGGCTCGGATCACCTCAGAGCTCGGGCTCCTGGCAGATCACGGCGGGGGCTGCGAGCTCTTGCTGGAGCTGAGGGGTGAGCTGCAAGCCCTGGAGGAGGAGAAGTGGAGAGGAGCCAGGGTGCGCAGCAGAGCCCAGTATCTGGCCGAGGGCGAGAAGAGCACGAGGTTCTTTTTCGGCCTGGAGCAGGAGAGGCAGCGCAGCTCCTTCATTGAGGAGCTGGTGGGAGAGGACGGTGTGCGGCTCCCTGCCCCCGAGGCCGTTAGGAATGAGGTGTTTTCTTTTTATAGTGCCTTGTTCTGGTCCGAAGGGGTGGATGAGCAGCAGACCCGGGCCATGCTGGCTGAGGTGAGTACCCGCCTGTCACAGAGCGATCGTGAGCTCTGTGACAGTGCACTGAGCTTGGAGGAAGTGCTTGAAGCACTTCGGGGCTCGTCTCCTAACAAGAGCCCTGGGTGGGACGGGCTCTCCTCCAAGCTCTACAGACACTTCCAGCAGTCCCTGGGGCCCCTCCTTCTGGAGGTGTTCCAGGAGATTGCCAGGACCGGCGCTCTGACCCCATCTATGAGAAGGGGGGTGATCTCTCTTGTCTACAAAAAGCAGGGGGATCCCTCCCTTTTGAAAAACTTTCGCCCGATCAGCCTGTTGAACACGGACTATAAGATCCTAACTCGTGTTCTCTCCCTCAGGCTCGGGAAGGTTCTGCCCAGGATCCTGTCGCCTTCGCAGACCTACAGCCTCAAGTGGAGAGACATTGCGGACACGGTGTGCTCCATCAGAGATGTTGTGGACCTTATGCGGGAGCAGCCGAGGGGTGGATACGTCCTGAAACTGGACCAGGAGAAGGCCTTCGACAGGGTGGAGCATTCCTTCCTGTTTGAGGTCTTGAAGAGCTTTGGCTTTGGCGAGGCCTTCATCTCCTGGGTGAGGCTCGTGTACAAGGGGATCGTGAGCTGTGTCAAGGTGAATGGTTCCCTCACGAGCTTCTTTCCAGTGACCTTGCCTGGGGGCACCGCCACCTCGTTGATCTACCAATATGCTGACGACACCAGACTGACGTTGGCAGAGGTGGCGGAGATCTCGGCCATTTTAGAGGTGGTGCAGGCCTACTGCGCTGCCTCGGGCGCCAAGGTAAACTTGGAGAAGTCTGAGGTCATGCCGGTGGGGAGGGCAGACCTTGCCCCGCTCCTCGGCTACCCTTTCAGGGTGGAGACGGGTCACCTGAAGGTCCTTGGCGTCTACATTAACGCTGATGAGCAGGCCACTGGGCTTCTCCTGTGGAAGGAGAAGCTCATTAAGATGAGGGCCAATTAAATCGGTGGAGACACAGGTCCCTGACCCTAAAGGGAAGGGTCCTGCTCGTTAACACACTGTGCCTGTCCCTCTTGTGGTACCCACTGTCTGTGATGCCTCTTCCTGAACGGGTAGAGAATGAGATTAGGCAACTGGTGGTGGGATTCGTGTGGGAGGGGAAGCCTCCGCGGGTCACTCATGACACCCTCATTGGGGAAATCTCCAGGGGTGGGCTGAAGCTGTGTGATGTAGGCCTGAAGCTGAAAAGCTTTAGGCTGAAAGTAGTGAAGAAATTCCTTGACCTGGATAATGTCGGCATTTGGAAGATTTTTAATGGTACGCTACCTCGATGACTTGTGGGGGCTTGGGGCAGGAGACCCTCCTGATGAGGCTGACTCCGGGGCTGGTAAAACATCTGCCCCCCTTTTACAGGGAGGTCCTGCTGGCGTGGGGGGAGTTCATGTCCCAGCATGTCTCCTACACGCCGGAGACCCGGGCCCAGCTTCTGGAGCAGCCTCTGTTCCTCAACCCCCTGCTGGGGTCTCGATGGAACAGGCAGCTCTACGAGGCTGGCATATCCAAGGTCAAGGATCTTCTTTATGAAGTAAAGGACAGTTTTCTGCCCACCCAGGCTATTGTCGACGCTGTCCGAGAGGTCGACAACAAGCTGCCTGTCAGTAAGATCCATCAGGATTATGAGCAGCTCAAACTCGGTCTCCCGGACAGTTGGCTGGAGAAGCTCCGTCCACAAGACGGGGCAGCAGGCCCAGCCTGGCTGGAGCTGAGGGTGAAGTGGGGGAACCATGGGGTGGACCTCCTGGAGTGCACCACCAGCATGTTCTACAGGCTGATGGTGGCGAAACGGTTCAGTGTGCCAATCTCTGAGGAGTTCTGTGGTAATAGCTGTTCTTGACGGCGTGCCCTGGAAAGAGCTGTTCCTCTTTGGATACCGTGGGTCTACATCCCATAACCTTTAACGGCAGATGCCTGGGTGAGGATTTATTTTAAAAGTAAACATTTTAGTAAAGTCCGTTATATTGTTAAAATCTTCAAGCATTATAAATATCATTTTTTTTATTGTGCTTAAAAGTTATCGCTGCTAAATGTGTCATATTCAATTATGTTAACACTTTTATGACCTATCCACTAAAATATAAAGACCAGCCCCACAATACTCTTCTCAAAAAATAAAATAAGTTACATTTTTTGATTCAATGTAATTTCTTTTCTAGGCAAACACACATCATTTGAGGTTTGGGTTGCATGTGAATATTTTTAAGGTTTAAAGACTTTACATTCACGGTATGTGGAAAAGTATTTCAAACTTTTGTAAAGCTGTTGAGAATTTCTCATTAAAAATAAGCTTACGTATTTTAATTCAACGTGATTACTTTTCGCTCTCGATAAAACACGTGTGATTTTGGGGCAGGGGGATATGGTGGGGCATTCTAAAACATCACAACCATTTGAAAACTGTCTTGAGCTATGTAGGCATGGTTACGGATTTGGAGTTTATGCTTAAATGAGCCGACTTGCCGGTTTTGAAGTGTGACACCTTAGCTGTCAGGCCCCGATATTGACTGCTGCGAAGATGGCTTCTTTGAGTAGTGAATCATCGGATTCCTCTGCTATGCAAACTGAAGAGGTAAGTTGCTAAAATATTTTTTCTGATAATGGAATTGTTGTTTCAATCTGCGCTTAGCGTATATCATTTTCAACACTTCGTCTTCTTTTTAGCAAAAGCTGACCCCGCACTCAGTGGTGTGTGACAGTGGCTGTCATGTGAGCACGTACGGGGAATCTGGTGTTGGTGAACCGTCAACGACTGATGATAAAGAGTCGCTACAAATAGTCAATATTAAACCGCGGCGAGTTTGGAGGAGACTTTGTGTGTGTATGTGTGTGTGTGTTTACACGCCCTTGCTGTATTTTGAGACTTGCTGTCAGGGTCAACCACACTGTCACCGGACCCTGGCTGCAACAGCCCACACCCCGGGATCTCGCGGCCCACTTTACTCAGTGTGTGTGTGTGTGTGTGTGTGTGTGTGTGTGTGTGTGTGTGTGTGTGTGTGTGTGTGTGTGTGTGTGTGTGCGCGCGTGCGCTTGATGTTTTTTGAGACATGCTATCAGGGTCAACCAGTCTGACACCTGGCTGCGGCTGGTGCCGCTTACACCCCGGGAACTCGCGGCCCTCACCAGACTCCCCACACACCGCCGTAACGCCCCGATTCCTTAGGGTTATAATAGAGCGCGCTGAAACCTACGGCAGACTTGATCACCTTCCAACCCTCGTCGCTAATACGTGCTTTCATACACTTATTTATAAATTGAGGGGGATGCGATGGTGGGTATTTGGACCCTGAGGCCCAGGGAGTGGAAGGCGGGACAACAACACTCATAATGACACACCATTGGCTCTGGAGGGGGCGGGACATCCACTCGTAATGATGCACCATTAGCCAAAAAGGGGGCAGGACATCTGCCCATGGCGGCCTCCCATTGCCTGAAAAAGGGGGCGTGGTACCTGTCAAAAAGTTTGACGAAAGGTGTCACTTTATTCTACTCCCAGGCCAAAAACAGCCCTCGGCTCATCAACTCAATCCGGAACTCCTGGTCTCACAACCGCATTCCCTCGGTGCTTTCCTACCACCCTAACCCAATTTCTATCCCCAGGACCATCATTAACAATGACTCCATTTTACAGGACGATCCCTCCATCGGTACTCTTTTTCCCGACCGCCCAATCATCTCTTATCGCTGACCACCACATAAGCTTCTTGTTCACAGCTCCCTCGCACTTGGCACCTTCCCCTGCAACAGCACTCGCTGCATCACTTGCAAATACATATCTAACAACATTCAGGGCATCACAGGACAATTCCGGATAACCCTGACAACATCCTGTATCTCATTTACTGTATCGCTTGCAAAAAATGCCCAGCTATCTACATTTGGGAAACCGAAAGGAGTCTAGGAGAACGATTCAGAGAACATATTAGGGCTGGGAAGGTTAAAGATTTCTGCAAGCCCATAGTTTTTCTTTTCACCTCAAATGGCCAGGATCTCTCAATGACTGACTTATTTTAATGTAATCTTCTCTATTCTCTTGCAGGTCTTGACTTCATACCTTTCTTCACCTCTCTCCACTTTGCACTTCCTGAGTGGCCTCTCTGCCGCTCCTGCCTCCTCCCCTATCCCAGCTTTTGTTCTTCTGTGCTATTTAACCTTTGTAACCTGCCCTGTCTTTCTCACACCTGAAGGCTTCACAGACGAAACGTTGAGTTTTCTCTCTTCTCTTTTCAGTATGGAATAAACCTATTACTTGTTCCTTTGCAGACTACACATGCTGACATAGTTTAGTTCAGGTGGGTAGCTGCTTTAATATACATTTGTAAATGTCAATTTAAAACTGTAAAAATAGTAAGATTATAACTCCACTTTAAAATGTGGCAAGAAATAGACACATGGCAGGCTACACCCTGGAAAGGACACCAGTCCATCACAGGGCAAAGATATAAAAAATAAACATATAGGCAGCACATATCAAGCCTTACAAGAAATCATTAACACCCTCAACACACACCACAGGTCCATTAAACTCAAATACACCAAGCATGGTAGCCTGATAGACTTCCTAGACACCACCACATACAAAGTTTCTTCCTTCAACAACACAGACAAACTGGACATCAAGGTATTTTTCAAAGACACATTCACACGGCTTACTGCACAAGGATAGCTTCCACCCAAAACATACTTTCAAAGGACTGGTAAAATCACAACTCCTACACTTCCACAAAATCTGTACACAACAACAAGACTTTGAGGAAGCGAAATAAACACTCTTCCAAGCTTTATGCCAGAGAAGATACACACAAAGTTTCCTCAAAAATGTGGCACAAACATTTCTAAATAGAAAAACTCCAGATGACAGAAAAATACCCCTCAACACATCATATTTTCAACTCAGCATAAAAACCAACCAAAAACCATGATATTAGAAAACACAAACATACTGAGGGAGCACAAAATCATATCTGCACACAGAAAAAAACAAAAACCTTTAGCATTAATTAGACCAAAGCAAGCTAAAACCTGTACACAACAGATCATATACACCAAGAGCCAAACATTTCATAACAGAAAACAACTATCCAAAACAAAGAAACTAAAGAAATCTTCCAGTTGCAAAGGGCACTCTCAGAAAACATCAATAACGCCATCTACAGCATCCAGTGCAAAAAGTGCGGGGTGACCTATGTGGGGGGAACGGGTAACTCCATCCGAACCCAGCTGACACAACACAGGTACATCAGGAACCACGGGACTGGAAAGCAACCCCAACTGGACAGAGACAGAAAGAAAGAAAAAGGAAAGGGAGTGGATCAAAAGACTTAATACTATCTTTACACAAGACCTGTATATCAGAAAAACTGGGAGGGTTTTAGTCGTTGGAAGGAGAGTCCTCTCCTTGTCCCAGATGGTCCCCTCTCGGATAAAGTCTGGGAGAAGGAGCTTCGTTCCCCTCTCCTAACTAGCCAGATCCTACAGGGACTGGAACTCTTCACCATACTAACACGCAACAAACAGAAGAATAACTGAAACCAATCAGCTATGGAAACTCACACAGCTTGCACAGTCCTACTAGGGAGGAAAACAAAAGACCCTGATTGCCTATTGAGATGTTAATGGTCCATGCATAATCCCCACCAGGAAAAGCAGAAACCCATTCACCAACTGAAACTGCACCTACTCATACAGAAACGTACAGAAGGAACACAGACCATAGGATACAAACTAGCCCCCTAGGAGGAACTACAACACACTGCCCCTTACAAAACAGGATAAAAACAAGCCAGCATGGACACAGTGTTCCAGAACAATGCCTGAAGAAGACCCAGGCAGAAACATAGCGACACACAGAAAGGCAAGATAGTCTTCCTATGGAGCCACAGATTCTACAGAGTTAAAGCTGCCTAACAGTGGAAACCTAACGGTGTCAACAAAGCTTTAGGCATTTAAATGGTAAGTATGGATCAATCCAGAGTTGACAATGCACGCAACCATATGGTCACCCTCCACACTGCCTACACAGCAAACATGTCAGACAGGATACCTTCCACCAAGGAACCAGGATCATCTACAAAATGATCCAAACAGTCCACCATTTACAAAACACAGCAGTTTTATTGGACGGGAGAACCGAGCACCCGCCAGCCTACGACGGAAGACCGAGGAACTCATAAAACCTGCCAAGCCACCTAAACTCACATATCTGAAGCTGGTAAGCAATGCCAAAAATTGGCTTCACACCTCACTGCAGATCCTCGAAGAGCACTACGACGAAAATCTGTCATACAACTAGAGGATCTTGAGCTTCCCCACTGGGAGGAAGCTTTCACACTTACTTCCAACTGATCAAAGAAACATTATGGGAGGAAATTGCAGAACACCACCTTTGGACCCTACAGTACACAAACTATCAATACTGGGTTAGGGAAGGACACTCGGGCAGATCAAATTATCACAGCAGTTTTTAGATTCTACAACGACTTCTACTGGAAAGACTGCGAACAAGACCAAGTAAGAGTTAAGTTGTTTTATAAAGTCATTATTTTAGAGCAAGGTATAATTCTGATAAAAATACAATAAACAATATGGTGAAGCTATTGGAGAGAAAATTAAGGCTCGGTTAAGAAACTGAAACAGTCTTGACTTGTTCCTTTACACAAAAGTTATTTATTTTCAAAAGAGACCCATGAGGATTCCTCTGGTGTGCAAGACCTGCCTGAAGACATTTGACCAGTTTCCTCTTCACCTAAAGAGGGTGTGTATGAAATGAGCCTCAGCAGAGGAGATCAGCAAGGTCCTTCTCCAGGCCAGGAAGGACTTGTTGAATCACTTGAGGAATCGGCAGGTCAGGGATTGCAAGAGCATAGGGCTCATGTGTGGTGAGAATGTGAGACTGGCGGAGTCCATGGACTGTTTTATGTGGAATCTTGAAGACACATCAGCAAGGTAAGATATTTAGAATTTATAAGGGTTCTTCTGTTTCATTTCTAACCTTTACCTTTATGTAAGGGTATGTTAAAATGATATACCAGTGGTCCAGATGCCCTGAGCCAGAGGCTGCTGTCCAGGAGGAAGAGATGCCAGAGACTGAAGTGGAAGAGGAAGGGGAAGATGTGAGTTCTGGAGAACTTTCTATTTTTTCCAAATGTATCTTTTGTTTTATACTTGTATTCTAGTTTGTCTTAGAAGTAAAAATGTTTAAATGTGTATTTTGTATTCCTTCTGTCCCCCCAGTTCTTAAAAGCCATCAGCAGGCTTTCAGGAAGATGGTGACCCAGGCTGGACTGGACAGAACGCACTCCCTGGATGCTCCTCACCTGGCTGGGTTTAAACAGGACCTTACCAAGGATCTTGGAGTGGCAGATTGCTCTCAGGAGGTATTTATTTTTTAAAGGCATTTAAAATTGAGCAGTGATATTTCCATAGCACATGTTTTTACTCCTTAGCTTAAAATTCACCCATGTGAAATCTCAGCCATAAACATAGTGACTCTACATTTATCAGGTAGAAAATGTTTCCAGATTCCTGTTTTTATGGATCCATCTGCATCTTCCTTAAACTTTGTAAAGGGCCTATCCAAAACAACAATTATTGTAACCAAATGAAGACCACTGGACTGTCTCACCAAATCATTGCTAATTATATTAAGAACATAAACCATTTTCCGGGCTACATCCTAAATGATATCAGTGTGAAAGTAGAGGATCCCAGCCTGGCTAACCTCATCATCAACTTCCAAAGTATCCTAAAGGATATTCAGAAGAAGAACAGTAAGAATGTTGCCAAGAGATTACTAAAATTAGGTCATTTTCATTATAAAACTTCTTTCAGTTGTACTTTTAATTTGAATACAAAAAAAGTTGATGAGTACGAATTTCTCAAACAGATATAGACAGTTGCAGAGTCCAGAACCAAGTACGAAGGATTGCTGGAAGGTGTTGATGGTTGCAAAGAGAGATGTGTTCCACAGACTGGGCAAGACATCACCTTGCCTGAGCAGCTTCTTGTACTGTATTACCTGCAGGCCTTTCTCCACCTGAAGCACCTGCAGCACCCAGGGGTGGTAAAGAACATGTTAAATCTTTGCGCATAGCGCTCCTTTGGAAGTACTTTGTCCAAGTTCAAAAGCAATCGTGGGATTTACTTCATGCGTGCAAAAAGCATGCCTCGCACGACAGATTTAAATGGGGAATGGAGCCTGCTTCTTGCTGTTTTTCCTGTGGTTGCAGTTACAAAGTTGATCGTGCTTTCACATTCTGTTATCAGTATTCACTGGCTGAGCTTTATCAGTTGGTTCGTAAAGGAATCTCTGCTTCGGTTCCAGAAAAGTCATCTGTAGTGTGTTTTTTTCCGTGCCCATGGCAGTCTTTTAAAGCTGGTAGTAATGGCGGCGAAGTTAATTTTTTATCCTCTTTAAAAGAATAAGGACGGGCTGGGGCAAGCTCCATTTACCACTCTTTCAGCTAACTGCCGAACTCGCGAACTGATTACACTGCAGAGCCACAGGCGCCTCGCTTTTCGCCATTCTCTGGGTTAGGGTGAAAAAAAAACTTTGTTGGTATTAGCTGGCCTGCTGGGAGTACCTCTTCCTCACTGATAAGAAAGATTTGTGTTTCATCTTTCGCAAGCTGTATAGATTTCTTTCAAAACAAGTTGTTCCAGAAAGGAAACGAACACTTGCATGCACCTGAATTAAAAGGCATGGGATTTGCCCATAAGGATAAATTCTGTACAGTAAGACAGGAATAAAGGCACCGCTGGGAATCAGACCCAGGATCTCCTGTTTACTAGACAGGCGCTTTAGCCAACTAAGCCACGGCACCGGCAAAGTGCTGTCCTTTGACAGCCACTTGGACACGTCTCAACTGCTCTGAGACATCTGCGTTCGGTGTGCACCGAGCCTGCTCGCCTTGCAAGTTGCCTCATTTACATGCTGTAGCGGCGAGGCTTAATAATAATGCAGAATTAAGTGTTTCTGAGCTTCCCAAATGACGCCCCATTTCTCTGTTCATCTCTGTGGTGCAGCCACAGAGAAACCATTCATGCAAGATGTTTTCTTTTGATAAGGACAGCTCCCACAGGGGGATGCACTTAGCTAAGCCTGGCTATCATGATCAATGGTCATCCATTAGCCCCTATCTGTTTAGGGAGTGCCAGTTGGACATCTGGACTGCATTACTAAGTGTCAGGAGTAAGTGACTCATATCTCACCTTGATCAACCAATCAGGGACCGGTAGGGCCGAGTAACCCACGTGGGACTCTGATGCCCATGGAACTTTCAGCCAATCAATGAGCTGAAGTTCCTCCAGGTAAAAACAGGCAACACAGAGAGCCTGAGAGATTCAGATTCAGATTCAGATTCAACGAGATTCAAATTCAGATGCAACAATTCTAAAGGGAATTCAAAGGAGAATTCCAGGGCAGGACGGCCCAGGAGCAGGAGGCTCCCAAGGGCAGGACATTCTCGCAGCGCGCCTCCTGACCATCCTGAGACTCAGCCCGGACAACCACGGAACGGCCAGTGTGTCCGAGCGCCAGAACTTTCCTTTGTTCTAAGAGTCTAGAGTGGAGGTTGCCAGAGAGTAACCAGCAGCAGGCCTCGTGAACAGGTCGGAACTGTGGACAGCTGAATTACTATTCAGAACTAGCTCTTCATCAGGAACGAACCGGTCCTCTTCCTAACTTGCTGGGACCCACAGTCATCTTTTCTCCTGTGCACAAACTTTGCTAGTTAAAGCCAACACTAACTAGCCGGTCAGTGAGCATCAGCAGCGCACCGTCGCAAGCCGCACAGCACAGCCTGGCACGGAGCCAGAGAGCGCGGATTGGACAGCAACAGCCTGCAACTGTTTCTTTGTGCCCGCAGGAGATCTGAATCCCCAAAGATTGGATGAGTATTCAACTTCAATGCATTACAGCTGATATCAATTTAATTCCTAAGAGTTATGTACTTGTTTGAGTATCTAATGTAGAAGTTGTAACCAAGTTCACTTTACGAAACGGTCTTAATGAATGATATACTGAACGTATGTCCTCTTGATATGTGTAACACTTTGTAACTGACTGAATATATACCTTTTGTATTCTGATAACCCTCTCGATAAGATCTGTTAGGTTTACATGCATATACTATGTATTAATAAATGTATCCTCGTGTGTTAGTACCTGTGTGTGCGCGTTGTTTGAGTTATGTCGCATGGTTGGATTCTAAAGCCACCAAAAGAATCAACTTTGTGATTTACTGCTACAATTAATAATTGTCTCAGTAAATGCCCAAACCCTACAGAACTGGTGCCTTCAGAGAGCAACTATGATTACATATTTGGCGTCCCTGGGCCGGCTTAATCTACAATGCGATAGTTCCACCACTAAGAGAAAGGATGAGAAATGGCTTTTATCTGTCACTTTTCATGTCAGAGGATCTCAATCTGCTTTCCCTGTACAAGAGGATGTCCAACTCATGTAGCTAAAGACGTAGACGACAGTGCTCCACTGAAATCTTGATCTCACAACCCTCGGCATGACTCCGCTGTGTTCTGCTTTAGACAAAGGGGGGAAAAGACTTCTTTCATCACACGTTTTGCACTGTTTACGGTGTTTGCAGTGCTCTTTCTTAAATGAAAACCAGGAATCGGCACCATATGAGGTGAGACTAGATAATATTGGAACAAGTAGCCTCGCCATTCCATGCGTGACGTGAGCAAAGTGTAATTCCTGTCTTTATAGTGTGCTTGTTAGAGACATAGCTGGCACCCAGAGCGCTTTAAATCCAGGAGTCAGCAGCCCAAGACAAGAGAGTTTCCATCGTCTATGTTTTTTGCGTGAAGGGGGAAACCATGCGTGTGCTGCAAACGATCTTAGTATCGAAGTGCCGTCCCACATAACCGATCCGAACAATCTGCTTTACAGAGGAGCACTGCCGGAGCTTATCGTTGGCAAACTGAAGACCAGGCTGACCTCTTCTGTGACTCTTGAACACTGAGTCTCAAGGTTGTGAATTCAAGCTCCACGCTGGCGGGAAATTCCATAGGTAATGATCACATTTTCTTGCATGCTAATCAAAAGAAATATTAAGAAACTTTTCCCGATACCAGTTTTTTACAAAAGTAAAGGCACACGGCACATGTGTGCCACATCACGTCCGAGTTTAGTGACAACTACCTCAGAGATTGTAAGCTGGGTAGTTTCAGATCAGATCACTTTTTTTATCAAAGGTTCAAGCAAACCCGAATACTTTTGCAAGAGACATTTCAGAATCCCAGTCAAATCCAGTAAGATTGCTGGTACCTTTGAATTCGACTGAACTATAGCACAGATCTGCAGTCCACCATTAGAATACTGTGGGTGTGTTGTATAAGCCATACTGCCCAAAATAGTTCTAAAACATGAGAAGCATCCTCGTTTAGGAATGTGGTATAAAGTGAAATGGTCTGGGAAGAGTCCTACGTTTGAACAGTTCAAAATAGACGTAAAGGGGTATTTACGGACTCTTTCGAAATGTAAGAACGAGCTGTGCGGACCTTATCTTTATTTACCTTGTGTAATCGTTTTTCATAAAGTGTAATTGTATTATAGCATGTGCCCCTGACGATTTTCTTGATACGTTATATGTGCTCTTGTTTGTATTGTATGTAGTTTTGTTGTTCAAATAAAACGTAAAGGACACAACTTTCTGGATGCGGCTGCTGTAAAAATAAAATGACATCAAGGGTGCTGTACGCAGAGGTCTGAAACCTGCTCAACAGAAGATCTTTATCAAGAGGTGTTAAAGAAGTAGAGATCTCGCCATGAGAGGGGAAGCATCTCAGAAAAAGCAGGTGCAGTCGGTTCCACGGTCATAACGCCACTAATTCGGGTGACAAGAGCAAAACCCACCCGGCTTCCTCCGGGCAAGTAATGAGACAAAAAAAGAGGGCCCAGTGGGTAGCGTGGCCGAGCGGTCTAAGGTGCTGGATTAAGGCTCCAGTCTCTTTGGGGGTGTGGGCTTGAATCCCACTGCTGCTAGGAGTTTTTGTGTTACAACCACCAAATGGAGCAATGTGTTAAAAGCTACTTTATCAGCTTAACATCAAAGCAGGGAGAAAAAAGTGTTTCTTCTTCTCAACACAATTTATCGTTTCCACCTTCAGCAGGGAAGTTTGTCTACCAAGATCACTTTTGAGTCAGTGCAAATCACAGTGCGCCCTCAATTTTAATGTCGGTTGTGCTCCTTTTATCTGTGAAACGTTAATGTTCTGCATTTTCAAGTCGAGTCATCCTCAGGGGTAGAGCTGATTATGTCTTTCCGCATAGCGCTCCATCAGAAATAACTTGTCTAAGTCCAAAAGAGATTGTGGGTTTCACTTCAAGCAATCACAAAGAATACCTCACATGTCAGATCTAAATTGGGAATTTGTTGGTTACGAAGCTGAACGTTTGTCCATGTTCTGCTAGAGTATCCACTGGCTTGCCTTTATAAGCAGTCTTGGAAAGATAAGCTGTGCTTCATCTCAGGAAAAATCATCAGTACTGTCATTTTATTCTGTGTGTATGGCAGTTATTTAAAGTATATAAAAATCACGAGTTCATAGACTTATCCAAATATCAACGGGACCTTGTAAACCTGTCAGAAGAATTCCTTCAATCCAATAGTTTCACTCCAGGGACAAGGCAGGGAAACATAGAGAATTCTTATTTAAAGACAACATCCGTATTGGATTGCATGTAAGCAGGCACCACTCAGAATTCCTAATATGATTTTGAATTCAGTTTTGCAGTGCTTTAGTGCTTTACTACTTTCAGAGAGTCCTTTATTGACCTTGCTGAAGCAGAGAAGCGACATAATCACAATTGTGACCAGTTTTTCTGCTGTTTCTGGTTAATACTGATTATTATTTTGTATTTTGATTAGTATTTTTCGTAGCGTTCTTCCTCAGCTTTTTAGTTATTTGGTGAGCAAGAACCACTGAGAACGAGTCTGAATCAATCAAGAACACATATGGTACTGCTGTCCTGTGTATTACTGCTTCATCCTAATTGAGCTTTTCAGTGTTGAAGAAGACGTTTCCAATTTCGATTGCTGGTTTCAGAGGATGTGCTACAAGATCACAGATTCATTTGAAAAGATTTGGAGATGCATTGGCTGGGATTCAAACCTGGCTCAATTGCATGAAGGCACCTATACTCAGCAACGAGAGGAAAGGAGAAGGGGCCAGAGGTAGTGTGGCTGAATGGTCTAATATGCTGGATTTTAGGCTCCACTCTCTCAGGGGCGTGGGTTTAAATCCCACTACTGCCCAATGTTTCAAGACCTTACTTCCTGTGATTTGTAATATGGTCAGTAAAAGCACTTTATGTAAGTATCTCTTATGTCAGCGCTACAAGTCACTTACTGCTCCACAGGACCGGGGTTCAATCCCTGGCATCTTCAGGTGTTTTATATAACTGTACTCACATCGAAATCTTCTGTTGAGTGAGAACTCTTTGCTCGTGTTCATGAGAGCCAGGTTTACCTTTTGAATCTCACCCGGGATTTCCTGAGAGATGATTCAGCGAGCGAGTCCTCCCTCTGGACTCCGCACTGAGCTGAAAGCTGCACGAATTCCTCACTGTGTGTCCTGTACTGTTACAGGTGGTCCAGCATAAATGTGCAGCACAGTGATATGAACAACTTGAACTTTTTCTGTATGTGAAGGAAAATGCAAAAGAGCATGTAAAGTATTGATCATATAAAATATCCATGGTACAACTCGAGAAAAAACTGAAGCACAAAACAGCGACTTTTGATGATTACAAGAGATTCAAGGAACACAACCGTCCGCAGATGGGTTCGGATCCTGAACGCTTAAGTCAAAAGAACAAAAGCGAAGTAAACTCTCTTCATTGTCTTATAGTTTATGGAATAAAACAATTTTTTACTTTCTTTATAATTTCTTACTGTTGATAGACGATTTATTGAATTTTAACAGAATCACAATTACAAATATTTGGGGTTAAACTGTTATTCACATACTCTAACAAAGAGAAACGTTAGTGTCTTCCGGTGTGTGAGCCAATTTCTCAAAACATTAAAAAATAAGTTATAGAAATTGAATTGTTCTACTTTTTAGGCTTGCATAGTCTTATTCATATTTCACTTAAGCCTTTTCTTCTGTAGTAATTTCATTTGATATTAAAATTAGTCCTGATTTACAAGAATTTTGTAATAAGTTTCAGTTTAGGAAAATAGTGCCCAGAAGCTACCAAAACTGGTAATGTTCACATAATGTGTAATGCCAAAGCAGCAGTTGGGGTGGGAAACAAAAGGCATTTCTTGGTATGAATCCTAAAACTTCATAGATGGCGTTCTAGGACTTCTTGCTTCAGATAAAGCTGTCAATACATCATAGATTTCTACTCAATCAATATTAGCAGTGTTATCACTACCAAACACTAAATATAGATCCTGGCAATAATTCATGAGTTGTTTGTAAGAAAATTGTTTATGTTTTTTTTAACATATTTTCAATACCAGACAAAAAGTCGAAAGTTTCAATTTCATGCAACTGATGAAATCTCTCTTCAATGGAAGTTATAAGTACAGTACATCCAAAATACTGCGGAATCAATCAAATTTACATGTTTCTTGTGGATCCAGAAGATCATTTTGAGACTCAAAACATGCCTGTCTTTTCTTTTTTCGAGGGCGAAGGAGTAGCATCAGGAGTAGCAGTTATGGCAAGAACGTGTTTAGAGTTCAGCACTTCTCATTTCTAATGCAGAGCCATCGACTCGGAAAGCACCGCCCGCGATAAAAGAAATTGCAGAATTGGTCTGTTCATGCTGCCTACACGCTTTGAATTGCTGGCATTTTCTGCAAGCGTTCCTTTTTGAGGGTTCATGAAATTCCTCACATTTGAGCCAACACTAAAATATTTCATTCGGGGTCGCCTAATTCATAGTGCAAACCGAATCTACAGGGGAATGCTGTGGCACATGAAGCCGTTTGTTATTCTGTTGTGAGGTGTGAGGGGCGGAATGCAAATCGAGTTGGTGAATAGAAAATGAAACAGGAGTCACTTCTTGAGCTACGAATTCCAAAAAGTATGAAAACCTGTGCATTTTAACAGTGCAGAATACTCACAAATTGCACTGAGTTGCTTGCTTTCTTCTGCTGCTTTTATATTTCAGTCATTCACTGTAGCACTGGAACAATTCAAGAGAGGTAAAAGCAGAAGCTGTCAGGAGTGGGATTTGAACCCACGCCTCCATTTGGAGACCAGAACACCCAAGCCAGCTGGAAAGACACATGTCTTTGAGTCTGGCACCTTAGACCACTTGGCCACCCTGACAAGCACAAGCAAGTGGTGTGCTGAATGCACCAGTAGTTGGCTAAACTGAGTTTCTTCCCTGAAATTATTTGCTTGCGAAGAGCCAAGTTGCCTTGAATGGATCTTGGAAATCAAATATACGGATGGATTGTTATTCGGTTGTGAGTTTTGAGGGGCGTATTATAAATTGAGTTGGTGAAAAGGCGCTTTTTGTTAGTCTGTTGGGAGGCTGCACAGGGTGTTTAGAGGGAGAACTTCTAAAAGGCAGGCTCTCTATGTTTAACATCAAGAAAGATTTTTTTTTCTCAATGGAAATGCTCTTTGGCGCTTTCAGCTTTACGTAGGGAACAACGTCTGCCGAGACCACTTTTGAGCCAATGCAAATGGTAATGTGCCACCAAGTACATTTAATATTGGCTGTGGTAGCGAGCTGCTTTTGTTTGTGAAGCTTTTACTTCTTTAAGCTGAATCATCAGCAGGAGTAGCTTATTAAATCTTTGCTCATTGCGCTCCATCAGAAATACCTTGTCCATGTTCAAAAGAGATCAGGGGATTTACTTCATGCTTTCACATGGCATACCTAACACGAAAGATTTAAATGGGGAATTGATTGTGCTTCTTGATGTTGTTCCTGTGGTTGCCTTGGTTACAATGGTGAATTTTCTTTCACGTTCTGTTAGAGTATCCACTGGGTGGGCTTTATCAATTGGCTCGAATAGGTCATCAGTGCTCCGTCTCCAGAAAAATAATCAGCACTGTCTTTTTTCTGTGCGCATGACCGTCTTTTAAAACATATAAAATCACGAGTTCATTGATTTCTCCAAATAACAACAATACATTTTAACCCTTCAATCCAATAGTTTTACTCCAAGTAAAAAGCAGCGCAATATATAGAGAGATGACATTCAAAGATTTCAACGTTCTTATTGGATTGCCTGTATGCAGATAGCGCTCAGAATTGCTAATATGATTTTAATTCAGTTTTTCTCTACTACTTTCAGAGTCTTTTATTGACCTTGCTGAAGCAGAGAAGTGACATAATCACAAATGCAACCAGTTGTGCAGCTGTTTCTGGTTAATAATGATTAATGCAAAAAAAAAAACAGCTCCTTGCATTAAGAGTCCTCCCTCTGGATTCCTCTGAAAGCTGCGCGAATTACTCACTGCGTGTCCTGTACTGTGTAGCACAGTGACAAGAACGCCTTGAGTTTTTTTCCGTATGTGAAGGAAAATGCAAAAGAGCATGAAAAGTATCGATGGTATAAAATATCCATGGTACAACTCGAGAAAGAACTGAAGGACAAAATAATGACATTTGATGATTACAAGAGAAACACAACCGTCCAAACATGGGCTTGGATCCTGAACACTTGTGTTAAAAGACAAAGCAAAGGATATAACCTGTAAATGTCTTCATGTCTTACAGTTTATGACATAACACAATTTCTTCCTTTCTTAATAATTTCTTACTATTGATAGATGCTTTTTTGAATTTTAACAGAATCACAATTACAGACATTTGGGGTTAAACTGTTATTCACATATTCACATATAATTATGAGACTCAAAATATGCCTGTCTTTTCTTTTTTCGAGGACAAATGGATTATTGAGGTGTAAAGATGGGTTCAAAACCAAAATCATCTGCTATTGCTGCTGTTTCTTCAAATCCTTTAATTGATCATTGATAACGAGGAATAATATTATACAAATTGTGGTTTTCTGTGAATTGCCAATTTTATTGTAATTACATCTTCGTTTACAGATGACTTGCATGTATCACAAGGTATTACAGATGCAGCAATTCAAAATGGGTGGGGTATTTCGCGGCATACCCCGGTGGGCGTGTCGCGGTGTCACGCGGTTAATCGCGTCATTTGACGTCATCCCGGAAACTATCCGGCGTCACCTTGTAAAACCGCCAGGGGGAGCTTAACCTCTCATGTACAGCATTTGAGCTTTTAATTTTGAACTGTGTATTACAGCATGTTAATCATCAGTCATTAAAATGTTGGTATATTTTATGAAAGCAAGATTGCTCAGTCGGACAAAAGTACACAACCTACCTTTATCAGAAATATTTATGCATCAAAGCCTTTACCGAAGATATTACTAATAGTATTAATAATGGATGACTTTGGACAAGCTGTATACTCAAAGTATAATTTCTTTAGCACATTTGTACAAGCACTCGGAATCTGTCCGAGCCATACTTTGTCAGGCATTTTGTTTTACTTCAACGGGCATAAAAACTTCCTTGCTTTTAACAGGGCGTTTCATAATTTCTAACTACGAAAATGATTTAAAATGCAACACTTATCATTCAACTAGAGCTCAAAATATCACAAGGATCCTCAAGAGCACAGCAAAGACTGTATTAAAAGATACTTGTATGTAGCAACGCTTTCTTTTCCGTATACCATATTTTATGGAACCACTTCAGAGGGGTGTCAGCCAGTCAGATTCCAGGAATCAGTACTTTAAAGGAAAAATACACGCCGGTATTCCATTTCTCCCTAACGATTTTAAGCATCGAAGTATATAACTAGCATGTGAAATAGCGTGTGAAAAAGTGGTAGTTTTAAGCTTTTCTGCTAATATAATATGGAATCGCGTATCTAAAGAATGTAATAACGATATGATTATATTCGTGTACTGCGACAGGGCTGTGTAGGGCTGTTTCGCCTCTCTCTTCACGCAACTTCCCTTGTAGCCTACTGGTCTACGTGCCCAACTATCAACTCACGGGTTGTGTGTTCAAATCAAGCTTGTGCAAACTTTTCTTCAAAAAAATAGAATAGCGATATTATGGACAATCAATTGACTTTTATATTTCAAAATATCACAACATGATCGATTCTAAGTCATTTTTGATAACAATGAATAGTCACCTTCTTCCCTTCTGACAATGGTCCCTGTTTCTGCTTCCTGCTTCTAGTGTGTGTGTGTGTGCAATAGAGTAAATTTTTATAGAGAAATGCAGGCTGGACAGTATGCGTTACAATATAAACATTTATATTGATTTAAATCGTGTTCTGATTTAAATCGCAAACGCGAGTTTAATTATATGTGTTTTTTAATCATAATCAGGCTAATGCAACATAAATTGATACAGTATCTTTGTCTTCTAAGTATCTTAATAAACTTTCAGCATACCTTTCTACCCGTCAAGATTTATATTTCTTGGGATTTTGGGATCAAACGTGGAAGGATTAGATTGTAATCGTTTTTATTTTTCAAATATGAGATTGTATTTCTGAATGTTATGTTACACCTACAGTAGTTCACTGCTTTAAATACATCGAATTAAGAAAGTTATGTGTAGCACTTTAGATATTTTTTTCTGAACCAGGGAAAATCTGATCATGTTTCTCTATAACAATAATAAAAAACTTTATTTTACATATCACCTTTAAAAGTGGCATCTCAAAGCAAAAAAGTAGATGGGAAAAACAGTTAAAAGGGACCAAAGTAAATACCAGACAAACGCAAACGCGTTTTTAATAGAAATGCTTTTATTCATTCAGCAGAGAGTGAGAGGGACATCCAGCAGGGAGAGACACACACACCGGTTTCCATTGACAAAATTGTTTTTTTTCCAATTCCTCTTGTCTAACAGGAATGTTTTGTTGTGGACAGACTGTTAGACGAGAGGAAAAGAGCACCTCCTTCTACGAAGCATTTCGTTGATCCGATCACGAATTATTTTCCAGTCGCACAAAGTAAGGGTTGAGAAACTCCGATTCACCATGCTACTAATGGTTTCCCGGAGATTGCAAGGCAAGGCACTTTTGCCTCTGGACCCATCGAAATTTACAGACGTGGTCCACCCCCAGTAAATTTCAAAAGTCACAAGATTTCGAAACATGAGGGTGGCGTAGCGGTCGGCTCTTGTTTTCCAGTCTATGCCGATGCACTGCAAGTACAACCCTCCCTCCATCTCCTGAGTGATGGGTAGCAGTTGGACATCTGGGAGAATTATTTTTCCCACTGGCGTCTGTGACTTCTGCTGTGCTTCCTGGGGGGAGATAGATGACGGGGACAGCATCAACCAATTCCCATGCGGTGGTGAACGGAGAGGCCGGGATGGAGTGTACTGAGGCGGTGTGTGCTCTGCGGGGGGCAGAGCTTCCGCCAGGAATTGCAACCTGCGCGGCGGGGAGAGGCACTTTTCGAGAGACAGCTGCTCAACTGTTTGACTGCTGGAACATACTGTCTCCTTCCTCTGCATTTTCAGGAGTGTCTCTAGCCTCCCAGTCCTCCCCAGTAATGCATCGTACTGCTCCCGCTGCTGCCGAATTGTCTCCACACAGGTGCTGCTTCTACAGGTTGGCACCCTGGCCAGTGGCCGAGAGCAGAGACCCACGGCCTGTGGCAAAATAACATAATTCATGTAAGAAATAAAGTCACAGAGTAGTATTCATCAGTCGCGGAACAGAAGTCAAAATAAACTTTTCTTTTTTTCTGTCTTACCGCTTTCTTTTTTACTGTCCTGGTGGTAGATCGTTTCGCCCGTGCGGTGTTTTCTTGAAGAACAGGCTACAAAGAAATAATACCTTGTAATATACGCTGTAATAACGTATTTCAGATGAAGTCTGCTGTATTTGCTTACCCTTCGCTCTTTGGAAGCTGGGGCGGCAGAAGCACCCCGTCTCTTCCCGTAAAAGGTCTTGGTCTCCATACTGTACTGTGGTCGCTGTAGTGCAGGTTCGCAGTTTTTTTTGTGATGGGAGCTCACCCAATCCCTTTGTGTATTTATGCTATATTCACATGTACGGCTAGAATGTTCATTGTCTTCCAATGAAAGGCGGGTGCCTCTTGCCGAAGTCGGGAGACATTAGAGGCTTGCCACACCCGGACTGTTAAACCAACGCATTAGCACTTCAAACCCCATTGAGGAGCCGGGCGCAATAATTGTTTTGTCCCTTGATTTACTGATCTGCATTAATTATGGAAATCGAGTTCCTGCTCTTTGCAGACGACCTGGTCCCTCTGTCGCCCACAGAACAGAGGCTGCGCCAGAACCTGGCGCTGCTGGAGCACTACTGTCAGACCTGGGCGCCGACAGTCAATCTGGACAAGACCAGAGTTATGGTTTTCCAGAAAAAAAGCCAGACCTCAGGGAAACAGGTACAAATTCACACTTAACAACACATTAACACCAAACAACATTTGTATTATATTCCCTATTAATCAAACTCTACTCTACACAGAGAGGGGCTTGTCCCCTCCTCCCGCCCCTCTCTGTGTACAGTAGAGCCTCCTGTCCAGCCAGCACATGTCCACAGACATTCACAACAGCGACATATCATAAAACGTTTGCACATATAGTTAAATTATTAGTTGTTTTTCAGGAAGTTAAAAAAAAAACACTTGAAATACTTATCCAGTCTCTCGAAATAAAGGTATTTTTCAAGCAATGCAACAAACGTCTGGCAATGTGTTTTTTTTAATCCAACATTGACAGCCACATCTTAAATCTTGCCAGTCAGCTCTTTTTTCTCTATTTGAATTGTGGCTTACACTTCGCACGACTTTAAAAGCTAGAAAGACAGGTTTCAATTCACATTAGCTGGCGAGCCTTGTTAACAAAAAAACAGACAATACACAGGGAGGGGGAGGTCAAGCCAGAGAGAGAGTTTTTTACCCTCTGTCTAAAAACCCAAATAACCCGGGGCTGAGACTCTGGGGGGATCATTGCGTTCTTTTTTCTTTTTTTCAGCATGGAATAAACCTGTTGCTTGATTCATATGGATGCCTGGTTCCGCCGGGGATTCAAAACATTTTTTATTTTTTTTTAATCGGGTATCAAAGGGAATAGCAGTATAACCCTGTTCATGCACAAACAGTGGCATGTTACATTATTGATTTGGGTGTCTCCTCTTGCCAGAAAGCTCTAAATTGCATTTTGAGCGTGGTTTTTGACTTTTTTTAAATTGCATTTTGAATGCGGACAGCACATACAAGGGTTAATTGCACAATGAACTGCGCCAAGAAATTTAAAATATTCTTCTTTAGGTGTGATACAGTCTTTTAATACAGTCTTTGCTGTGCTCTTGAGGGTCCTTGTGGTATTTCGAGCTTTGGTTGAATGATAAGTGTCGCAGTTTAAAGTGTCGCAGTTTATTTATGGGTTGCAATTTAGAAAAAGTCAAAAACCCGCACTCAAAATGCAATTTAGAGCTTTGAATCAATTTGAATCCCTGGTGGAACACATTCCATAAGAATCAGCGCTTTTAAAGGTGGCTTCTCAAAACGCTTTACAGGATAAAAACAACAAGAACAGCAACAACAACAATATTGTATTTCATTGCAAACCAAGTAATAACTTAACTATATGTGCAAACGTTTCATATGTCGCTGTTGTGAATGTCTGTGGAGTGTACTGTATCTTATTTGCCTTGCGTCCTGGTTATCTCACTCGCCCTCCCCCCCCCTCTCTCCCTCAATTCAATTCAATTCAAGGTGTTTTATTAGCATGACAGATGGGTACAATCAGTGTCGGGTATTTACTTTGCTTTAAAATTCCACTTTTAAAGGTGATATATAAAATTTTAACTAAAATAAATCAATGAAATCGCTTTAACATGCTAATGCGTTGGTGTAACAGTCCGGGCATGGCAAGCTTCCAATGTCAACTCGACTCGATTAGAAGACAATGAATGTATTCTAGCCCTAAATGAATTAATAGCAAACATGGTTTACGTAAAAGACATTTTTCCAAGAAAGTTTATAATAATACGATCTATAGTTGAAATCTGAGCCTAAATATAAAGAAAAAGCATTTTCAGAGAGCAATCACGCTGTGTTTATGTAGAAAAAGCGATTAGGTTTATGAGCAATCTAATTACCTATTTGCTTAAAACGCTATATAAAATAAAGTTTATTTAAAGATGAATGATAAGTGTCGCAGTTTAAATAATTTTTGTAGTAGGGCTTGGACAGATTCCAAGTGCATTTTTGCAATTTATGTTGCATTGTCCAATGTGCTGCTGTAATACAGTTTAGAATACAGTAAGTCTAAACTGTATCAGCTTTATTTATGGGTTGCAATTTAGAAAAAGTCATAAACCGCACTCAAAATGCAATTTAGAGCTTTCTGGCATGAGGAGACACCCAAATTAATAATGTAACATGCCACTGTTTGTGCATGAACAAAGTTATACTGCAATTTCCCTTAGATACGCGATTAAAAAAAAATAATTTTTTGAATCCCCGGCGGAACACATTCCATAAGAATCAGCGCTTTTATACAGTATATTGCCTTTAAATACATATATTTAAACACGCATTTACAATTTAAATCAAAACGCGATTCAAATCAATATAAATGTTTATTTTGTAACGTATAGGTGACTATTCATTGTTAATAAAAATACTTAAATTCGATCATGTTGTGATATTTAGAAATATAAATTTGTTTGGTGCGAGTGAGGTTTTATTTAATCTCTGACCAAGGGAAACGTTTCATTTTTTCAAAGAAATGTTTGTTAAAAAATAAAGTCATAGTTACATGGGAATCAGGAAACTAACCCACAGCACCACCAGCACAGTCACATGCTGAGGGCTGAAAAAGCACTACAGAAAAATTATCGACAGACAATGTACAGATTTGATAAAGCTATAAAATAATGTAATTAGGCACAGAACAAGTTTACAGCACAGTACAATAATAAATGCTGACCACGACTTTAGAAGCATAAATTACCTTACACTCAATTTAAACACAAGCTTTTTAGCCCTCTAAGCTGGTTCATACAGAAATGTAGAGAACCAGGATCAGAACACACAGCTTCATTAGCGAATACATATGCAGGACAACTGGAGAAGACGTTTTACAGTGGATGGATTTTTAGAAACATCCCATCAGTGACATCACTGAAGTCAACTCCTAGGTAACTGTCGTGTGGATAGTTTCACAAGAATCAGACAAAGGTTTAAGCATCGCTTGTTCTAGATAAAACTGCAAATAAAAAAAACAACAACCCATAATGTACTTCTTTGCGGCTCTGTTTGCCCAAATCATATATTCACAACGTGAAATTAGAAAATAATATTACGTAACCAAAATCCGCAATATGGAAACAGAACCTGTGTAATTGTTGACAGATGATGTACTCGTAACATTTTTACAAGACGAACTACAACATTTAAAAAATGACTTGTATGTACTTGATATCTCTAATCAATCCACGGCGATATAGTTAAAGCTGAGTCCCCGCACAAAACGAAACTAAAACGCCCTGGGCATACCATTGCGCGCTTCTTATCAGTTGCTCAAAAGTAATTTGACCGTATGAAATGCATAATATAAACCTAGAAACATATACGTGAGCAGTATTTAAGTAGTATCGGTGTCAAGACATACCTCTCAAATACTGTAAATCAAGTTAAAAATATCTCAAGACCGATTCTGGTCATAATGAAACCATGTTTCATGTATGTTTTCTTTAAAGTACCGAGACCAGCCATATACTGTATGTTTATGTTCCAAAATTAATATCGTTTATGGCCTTCACACGCCTTACAGTATGCTCCTATTCTTTTTATGCTCAGCTATTAAGATTTCCCTTCAGTGGTAAAATTCAATATGAACGGGCACAGTAAAGACGTTTACAGTAAATCTTTCTACGACAGACCAACGGACCACGAGTGCTCCTGTCGGTCAACCAATCACGTACCGCGGTACCCCGCGTCATCTTGCGTCATCTTGCTCCAAAATGCATGACGCCGTTGCCAATTACCTCCAGTACGTGTCTGTACCGGGCACTTTGAATGGCTGCATCTGTATAAATTGAATTGTTCTATTTTTCAGGCTTGCATAGTCTTATTCTTATTTCAGTTAAACCTTTTCTTCTGTAGTAATTTCATTTGATATTAAAATTAGTCCTGATTTAAGAATTTTGTAATAAGTTTCAGTTTCAGTTTAATCGTGCCCAGAAGCTACCAAAACTGGTAATGTTCACATAATGTGTAATGCAAAAGCAGCAGTTGGGGTGGGAAACAAAAGGCATTTCTTGGTATGAATCCTAAAACTTCATAGATGGCGTTCTAGGACTTCTCGCTTCAGATAAAGCTATCAATACATCACAGATTTCTACTCAATCAATATCAGCAGTGTTATCACTACCGAACACTAAATATAGATCCTGGCAATACTTCATGAGTTGTTCGTTAGAAAATTGTTTGTTTTTTTTAACATATTTTCAATACCAGACAAAAAGTCAAAGTTTCAATTTCATGCAACTGATGAAATCTCTCTTCGATGGAAGTTATAAGTACAGTACATCCAAAATACTGCGGAATCAATCAAATTTACATGTTTCTTGTGGATCCAGAAGATCATTTTGAGACTCAAAACATGCCTGTCTTTTCTTTTTCGAGGATGAAGGAGTAGCAGCAGGAGTAGCAGTAATGGCAAGAACTTGTTTAGAGTTCAGCACTTCTCATTTCTAATGCAGAGCCATCGACTCGGAAAGCACCGCCCGCGATAAAAGAAATTGCAGAATTGGTCTGTTCATGCTGCCTACACGCTTTGAATTGCTGGCATTTTCTGCAAGCATTCCTTTTTGAGGGTTCATGAAATTCCTCACATTTGAGCCAACACTAAAATATTTCATTCGGGGTCGCCTATTCATAATGCAAACCGAATCTACAGGGGAATGCTGTGGCACATGAAGCCGTTTGTTAGTCTGTTGTGAGGGGTGGAATGCAAATCGAGTTGGTGAATAGAAAATGAAACAGGAGTCACTTCTTGAGCTACGAATTCCAAAAAGTATGAAAACCTGTGCATTTTAACAGTGCAGAATACTCACAAATTGCACTGAGTTGCTTGCTTTCTTCTGCTGCTTTTATATTTCAGTCATTCACTGTCAGCTAGCACTGGAACAATTCAAGAGAGGTAAAAACAGAAGCTGTGAGGAGTGGGATTTGAACCCACGCCTCCATTTGGAGACCAGAACACCCAAGCCAGCTGGAAAGACACATGTCCTTGAGTCTGGTGCCTTAGACCACTCGGCCACCCTGACAAGCAAGAGCAAGTGGTGTGCTGAATGCACCAGTAGTTGATTAAACTGAGTTTCTTCCCTGAAATGATTTGCTTGCGAAGAGCCAAGTTGCCTTGAATGGATCTTGGAAATCAAATATACGGATGGATTGTTATTCGGTTGTGAGTTTTGAGGGGCGTATTATAAATTGAGTTGGTGAAAAGGCGCTTTTTGTTAGTCTGTCGGGAGGCTGCACAAGGTGTTTAGAGGGAGAACTTCTAAAAGGCAGGCTCCATAGGTAATGATCACATTTTCTTGCATGCTAATCAAAAGAAATATTAAGAAACTTTTCCCGATACCAGTTTTTTACAAAAGTAAAGGCACACGGCACATGTGTGCCACATCACTTCCGAGTTTAGTGACAACTACCTCAGAGATTGTAAGCTGGGTAGTTTCAGATTAGATCACTTTTTTTATCAAAGGTTCAAGCAAACCCGAATACTTTTGCAAGAGACATTTCAGAATCCCAGTCCAATCCAGTACGATTGCTGGATCCTTCGAATTCGACTGAACTATAGCACAGATCTGCAGTCCACCATTAGAATACTGTGGGTGTGTTGTATAAGCCATACCGCCCAAAATAGTTCTAAAACAGGAGATGCATCCTCGTTTAGGAATGTGGTATAAAGTGAAATGGTCTGGGAAGAGTCCTACGTTTGAACAGTTCAAAATAGACGTAAAGGGGTATTTACGGACTCTTTCGAAATGTAAGAACGAGCTGTGCGGACCTTATCTTTATTTACGTCGTGTAAACGTTTTTCATAAAGTGTAATTGTATTATAGCATGTGCCACTGACGATTTTCTTGATACTTTATATGTGCTCTTGTTTGTATTGTATGTAGTTTTGTTGTTCAAATAAAACGTAAAAGACACAACTTTCCGGATGTGGCTGCTGTAAAAATAAAATGACATCAAGGGAGCTTTACGCAGACGTGTGAAGCCTGTTTCATAGAAGAACTATATCCAGAGGTCGAGATCTCACTACGAGAATGGCAGCATCTCAAAAAAAGCAGGTGCAGTTCGTTACACAGTCGTAATGCTACTAAGTCGGACCAGAAGAGCGAAAGCCATCTGGCTTTCTCTGAGCAAGTAATGTGACAAAGAGACACAGTCCAGTGGTAACTGTGGCTGAACAGTGGAAAGCACTGGATTAAGGCTCCAGCCCCTTCAGGGGCTTTGGTTTGAATCTCACCTTGTTAGGTGCTTCTGTTGAGACCCCTTCCAACTGACTTCAAAAGGGAGGGAGCTGCTTTTTGGCAGTCTCTCGAGAAACTAAGCAAAGTGTTTGAAGATACTTTGTCAGCTTGACATCAAGGCAGAAAAGAAAAACTTTCTTGCGTCCACTCAAACCAAATGCGGTTTGCCACCTTTTGTGTTATGCAGGGAATGACGTCTGCCGAGATCACTTCTGAGTCAATGCAAATCGTAGTGTGCCCTCCATTTTAATGTTGGTTGTGCTGGCGTGCTGCTTCTGTCTGTGAAACTTTATGCAATCAAGGCATTTAATGTTTTTTTTTTGATAATTGGAAAAAAAAGTACTATTTTTTTTCTTAAATATTGATGGTTTAAAAACTTATTTAATGTGAAACGGTCATTGTGATTGTAAAACGGTCAAAACGTTAGTGAAGAAATCAGTAATGTGAGGAAAGGTGAATTGTGGGAGCCTCTTGACTCCCCATGTCGTGCTGTGTTTCTCTCTCATTCTACTTGGAGTGGTGCCGTCACTTCTGGATAAAGTCTGTCTTGGGTCATCCCGGACAAGTCAGGTATGACTGTGCTTCACCACAAGAAGACACCTCACTTGCGAGGATCCCAACAGTATATTTCCCCTTTCAGAGCCCATGGGAGTGAATTTCATACACAATTAAAAAAGCCTAATTTTATTTAGAGGCTTCAGACACTTTTTTAATTAAAAAAGTGACCTGAAACGCCTTAGCTTTCAGGTTTGCTAGAACCTGTAATAATAAAGTGGTCTCAAACTTTCATTGTCTGATGTAGCTGTCTCTAAAGTTGGACATGATGTTTTGGAGATGCTGAGATATTGAGAAGAACTCAACTACATGGTGAGAAGTCTGGGTTCAGCACCAGCAGATGGTGAAGAACTCTTAGCTGACCCCAACCCAATTTGTACTCACAACTTTCAGAGATAGAATCAGCTACACTACCACTGTGCCACACCCTATAGTCTTCTTTAGCTCCCCAAAGGAGAAAAATCAGTGTCCCAAAAAAAGTGCTTCCCAAAATGTCTTTAACAGAAAGGAAAATTTAGACAGGCTTCCATTTCTGCATTAAGAACTGTTTGTGCTGTCCTGTAATTGAGGAAATATACCACCTAAATCAGCAAAGAGTTCTAAGTTTGAATAGTTCTAAATAGAAGAAGAACTAAACAGAAGAACTTTATCCAGAGGTGTTTAAGAATTCGAGATCTCACCATGAGAGGGGAAGCATCTCAGAAAAAGCAGGTGCAGTCGGTTCCATAGTCATAACGCCACTGTCGGACAAGAGCAAAAGCCACCCGGCTTCCTCCGGGCAAGTAATGAGACAAAGAGACATGACACAGTGGTTAGTGTGGCTGAGTGGTCTAAGGTGCTGGATTAAGGCTCCAGTCTCGTTGGAGGTGTGTGTTTGAATTCCACTGCTGCTAAGAGTTTTTGTGTTACAACCACCAAGTGGAGCAATGTGCTAAAAGCTACTTTATCAGCTTAACATCAAAGCAGAGAGAAAAAAGTGTTTCTTCTTCTCAACACAAATTCTTGTTTCCACCTTCAGCAGGGAAGTTTGTCTACCAAGATCACTTTTGAGTCAGTGCAAATCACAGTGCGCCCTCAATTTTAATGTCGGTTGTGCTCCTTTTATCTATGAAACGTTAATGTTCTGCATTTTCAAGTCGAGTCATCCTCAGGGGTAGAGCTGATTAAGTCTTTCCGCATAGCGCTCCATCAGAAATAACTTGTCTAAGTTCAAAAGAGATTGTGGGTTTCACTTCAAGCAATCACAAAGCATACCTCACTATGTCAGATCTAAATGGGGAATTTGTTGGTTACAAAGCTGAACGTTTTTCCATGTTCTGCCAGAGTATCCACTGGCTTGCCTTTATCAGCTGTCTTGGAAAGATAAGCTGTGCTTCGTCTCAGGAAAAATCATCAGTAATTTTATTCTGTGCGTATGGCCGTTATTTAAAGTATATAAAAATCACGAGTTCATAGATTTATCCAAATATCAACAGCACCTTGTAAACCTGTCATAAGAATTCCTTCAATCCAATAGTTTCACTCCAGGGAAAAGGCAGGGAAACATAGGGAATTCTTATTTAAAGACAACATCCGTATTGGATTGCATGTAAGCAGGCACCACTCAGAATTCCTAATATGATTTTGAATTCAGTTTTGCAGTGCTTTAGTGCTTTACTACTTTCAGAGAGTCCTTTATTGACCTTGCTGAAGCAGAGAAACGACATAATCACAATTGTGACCAGTTTTTCTGCTGTTTCTGGTTAATACTGATTATTATTTTGTATTTTGATTAGTATTTTTCGTAGCGTTCTTCCTCAGCTTTTAAGATTTTTGGTGAGCAAGAACCACTGAGAACGAGTCTGAATCAATCAAGAACACATATGGTACTGCTGTCCTGTGTACAACTGCTTCGTCCTAATTGAGCTTTTCAGTGTTGAAGAAGACGTTTCCAATTTCGATTGCTGGTTTTAGAGGATGTGCTACAAGATCACAGATTCATTTGAAAAGATTTGGAGATGCATTGGCTGCGATTCAAACCTGGCTTAATTGCATGAAGGCACCTATACTCAGCAACGTGAGGAAAGGAGAGGGGGCCAGAGGTAGTGTGGCTGAATGGTCTAATATGCTGGATTTTAGGCTCCACTTTCTCAGGCATGTGGGTTTAAATCCCATTACTGCCCAGTGTTTTAAGACCTTACTTCCTGTGATTTGTAATATGGTCAGTAAAAGCACTTTATGTGAGTATCTCTTATGTTAGCGCTCCAAGTCACTTACTGCTCCACAGGTCCCGGGTTCAATCCCTGGCATCTCCAGGTGTTTTATATTACTATACTCACATCGCAATCTTCTGTTGAGTGAGAACTCTTTGCTCGTGTTCATAGAGAGCCAGGTTTACCTTTTGAATCTCACCCAGGATTTCCTGAGAGCTCATTCAGCGAGTGAGTCCTCCCTCTGGACTCCGCACTGAGATGAAAGCTTCACGAATTCCTCACTGCGTGTCCTGTACTGTTACAGGTGGTCAAGCGTAAATGTGCAGCACAGTAGCATTTGGGGTGGAAAACAAAGAGTATTTCTTGGTATGAATCCCAAAACTTCATAGGCAGCGTTCTAGGACTTTTTGCTTCAGATAAAGCTGTCAATACATCAAAGATTTCTACTCCATCAATATCAGCAGTGTTATCACTACCGAACGCTAAATATAGATCCTGGCAATACTTTGTGAGATCTTCGAAAGAAAATCCAAAATTCTACTGAAGCAATCAAATTTATACGTTTCTTTTCGATCGAGAAGAGGATCATTCCTCTCAAAACTCAAAACATGCCTGTCTTTTCTTTTTTTCAAGGACAAATGGATTATTGAGGTGTAAAGATGGATTCAAAAAACAAAATCATCTGCTATTGCTGCTGTTTCTTTGATAGTTTCTTCAAATCCTTCAACTGATCATTGATATCAAGGAATAATATCATACAATTGTCGCCTTGCATCCTCAGCTAAAATGTTTTAAAAAGTGCGACAAAAGTACAAAATAACATTTATGGTTACTTCTATATTAAAATGAAGGTAAATATACCAAGATGTTAAAATACAATTGTACAGTGCTAACCTAATAATGCCTGTGAAGTTTTCCAACAAATTTGAACTGTAATTCTGAAATATTATATCTGAGAATGCAAAGAGTACAAAGATCAAATTCAATCAGTGAAAATACAACAGTAGTTCACTAAACTAAGTTTCTTCCCTGAAATGATTTGTTTGCGAAGCACCAAGCACCCTTGAATGGATGGCGGAAATCAAATATACAGATGGATTGAGAGTGTGCTTTCCAACTTTTGTGTAACATTTTCTTTTGATAAGGCAGAGTTGTCTTCACAATCTGGATTTTATTAAAAGGAGTGACATCAGTGTAAAACAGCTTTCCTTCTTGGGGAACAACGGTTGTGTTCCATATTTCTTATTATTTTAGTTTCAAGATCGCAATTTAGTGTAAAAACATAAAAGCCAGCTGGAAAATCTGTTACACGTCATTTACAATGGCCTTTTAACTAATAGCCCGTGCAGGGGTCAAACCCCAGCTGTTGGTATGAGTTTCGTAAGGCTCTGCAACATGCAGATGAGAAACTAACCTCTGCTTCTTCATTATATACACAGTGAGCTATATTTGCAAGCTTACTGCCCCGTACAGGCTCTGTATTTGATTGTGGTACAAGACCGCCCGTGGAGAAATGAAGTGAGGAGGGTATGTTCATTAAAAGGCTCAGCGTCCCTGGGAGGGCTTAAAACACCACCCTTTTGGTTAACACCCGAGCCACAAAGACTCATGTACAGCTTAACACGTCTCGGTCTCAGTGCAAGTGATACACTCCGTAAACGTTTCGGAGATTCATTTGTTTTTAAAGGAAAATCACCAACAGCGGCCAAGATTTATTGGAGTTTTTTCATTCTATACTGCGATTTCTGAAGGGTACCCTGTGAAAATACGAGTTTTGACAAGAAGGGATGGACATATAAGGTCAGAAGGCTGGGGAACTGGACTTATGGTGAAGGCTGCAGGTTCAGCGGCAGAACCTGTTCAGTATCAGTTGACTCCCATGTACTTAAAACACTCAACTTCCGGATTTAGAGTCAGACGTGCTACCGTTGCACCATGGGGTCCTTAATGAAAAAAAAACAATCAGTGTTCCTGGATCTGTTGTCGAGAACAACACCTGCTCAAGAGCTGCGCAGCAAGAATAAAATGTGGTCTGGGAAGAAGAGACTCTCTTTGGAAGAGCGGCGCTCCTCACAGGAGGAAAAAAAAATTCGCGACGCTGATGGGGGCTTAAAAGTAACTGTTTGGCTTGACCTCGTGGCGCAACGGAAGCGCGTCTGACTTCACATCAAAAGGCTGCATGTTCAAATCACGTCAAGGTTTTTCAGGTTCTGCTTGTGCTGAACACGGAATTCACACCATGCAGTTGAGTTCTATCTGTACACCACATAGATGATCTGACCGGGGTAAAGTTAGCTTGAAGTTCGAAAACGATTTTGGCACCCCTGTAGCGCTTTCACGAAATCTCTTAGAGTTACAAAAACACTTGCTTTGTGTATAAAATACATTGTGGATGATTTCTCAGCCTTTACTTTTTCGTTTTTATGACATTTTTTTGACCAAGCACGAATATGCTTTTGTCCATATCTCCGCAATGGAAGCACAGAACGCCTTCAAACCAAAAGCATTTTAAAGACCACGACTTGTGGATATTTCCACAGCCTTTACATCAAACTATCGGTGAGCTAATTATCTTTTTTTAAACCTCCGGTTTTTCATCGATGCGTAATTACGCACGAACTGGAACCCGGGGGACCGCTGTGTGCACACGTTCACAACGCGAGAAATACTGTTCAATACGGCTTCGTGCGAAAAACCGGTATATGACCATAGGAAGCAGAACAGCGCAGTCTCCAATTACCCAGACTGTAAGCACGGGAATAAAGCTTTGTTTGATTTCTGAAACCCTTCCTTTACGTCCTGTTTTCATTCAGGTAAGGGTCAACTATATTCACAATACTACTGACAGCAGGAAGATAAAAATATTCTTTACTCAGCAGCTTATTAAAAACAGCTCCCATGATGTTCATACCGACTTTTTACACAGAACACTGACACAGCTTTGTGTTCTGAATCTCTTTTTCTCTTGCTTTTATTTAATGTGGCACAATGCACTGGGATAGGGGTATTCTGTTCACAAACCAATAGCATTTAAACCACAGCACCCACAATGCTGCAGGTAAGTGTTTTGCACACTAAGCAGGTCATCTGACTATTCCCAGCTTTGTTTTGGGTTATGGAACCTTTATTTTTTTATGATTTTCTGAAGATAACACTACAGGTGGGATGGGTGGGTTGTCTTCATGGCTCAATAGCATTTCAAATACAGCACCCACACTGCTGAAACCAAGTGTTTTACACACCAGACAGGCCCCCAAACCTCATACAACCTTACTGTGGCTGTGGCCCCTGTCTTTATTTTGTAATGAGTTTCTGAAGATAACACTACAGGTAATACACTGGGACAGGTGGGTCGTCTTCATGGCTCAATAGCATTTCAAATACAGCACCCACTCTGCTGAAACCAAGTGTTTTACACACCAGACAGGCCCCCAAACCTCATACAACCTTACTGTAGCTGTGGCCCCTTTCTTTAATTTTTTATGATTTTCTGAAGATTACACTACAGGTAATACACTGGGACGGGTGGGTTGTCTTCATGGCTCAATAGCATTTCAAATACAGCACCCACTCTGCTGAAACCAAGTGTTTTACACACCAGACAGGCCCCCAAACCTCATACAACCTTACTGTAGCTGTGGCCCCTTTAATTTTTTATGATTTTCTGAAGATTACACTACAGGTAATACACTGGGACGGGTGGGTCGTCTTCATGGCTCAATAGCATTTCAAATACAGCACCCACTCTGCTGAAACCAAGTGTTTTACACACCAGACAGGCCCCCAAACCTCATACAACCTTACTGTGGCTGTGGCCCCTGTCTTTATTTTGTAATGAGTTTCTGAAGATAACACTACAGGTAATACACTGGGACGGGTGGGTCGTCTTCATGGCTCAATAGCATTTCAAATACAGCACCCACTCTGCTGAAACTAAGTGTTTTACACACCAGACAGGCCCCCAAACCTCATACAACCTTACTGTGGCTGTGGCTCCTTTCTTTATTTTGTAATGAGTTTCTGAAGATAACACTACAGGTAATACACTGGGACAGGTGGGTCGTCTTCATGGCTTCATGATTTTTTGACTGTAATCAAGTGTTGTGCACTTGTGCAAGTGTCAGGCCTCCTGACCTTTCACAGTCATGCTTTGTTGTGTGAAACTTTAATTCTCTTTTTAGGATTCTTTGAACATGGGAACTTCCACCGAGATGAATGAGGTGCTCTTCAATAGCTTTTTCATCTATACACACAAGCGTATGTAACCAAGACACTCAGAACCAACAGAATCAACGTGAAGTCATAGAAAAACAAGAATGCCCCCGAGACATCTGCACCCCCCTCTTGGACCACTCTGGTATCAACACCCCCAAACCAATCCATACCAGCTAACAAGACTCAGAATCGGTGCAACCCTCCAACCTGGACATGGAGCAGGATGGGACAAGTACCTGCACCACACTACGCACCCCTCATCCAGACCAGCAGGACAGCCAGACAGCACCATCATGACACACATAATGAGATCACTCTCTGTCAGTATGTGTAACATTCTGGGCCTGGGCTCCTCTGTATTTTGGCTGAAGGGAGTTCAACAACATTATTAAACGGACTGACATCATAATCTGACAAGATACATTGTTTAGGGGAGACTTGTCCACCCACTGTCCCCCTGGTAACGTGAAGATCATTGTCCCTTGGCTTACCTAAACCAGAATCACTTGGGTCTCCGGGGCAGATCGGTGTATGGTACAAAGTCTTAAAAACAGAACATTGTTGAATTGTCTATAAAAAACAACCAATATCCCTTGGATTTCCCAAACACAAAGCTGGAGCAAGTATACTAACTCCATACCCTTAAACTACAAAAGGCCTGTGGCGTAGACAGGGTAAACAGCCACATCATGTGACATAACTGCATGAGCCTAGTGATGAGCCTAGTTTAAAATACTCAACCCCATCCTGAAGTACGGATGTTTTCCTTTGGCCTGGAATCCAGGACTGATCACCTGACCCTAACAACTGCCGGAGCATTTGTGTGAACAGTAACCTGGGCTAGCTATTCACCAGTATCTTCAATACCCTATTACTGGCAGCTTGCCAAATACAGTGTCCTGAATAGAAGTCAGATCGACTTCATATGAAGCTGGCACATATCTGACCACATACGCACTCAACACACACTTTAAATGAACAGAAAAATAGTGACCTGTGTCTTTGATTTCTAAAAAGCAATAGGCTCTATTTTGAACAAATAACAAATATACAAACTTTCAATGTGGGGTAAGAGGTACAGTCCACAACTGATTTTTTTTAGCGTACTCAGAAAGTATAAGCGGTTTGAAAATACTTACATAAATTATTTTAGGAAGACTGTGTTGGTTTTTGTATCATTTGTGTTTGTGTTGACTCTTATTGAGATCTCCAGTCACCTGCCCTTATAGATGCCTCTTTTGCTTATGTGTTGTTAGAAATTGAGCTCGCCTGTGTGCCTGCTTCTAGGGTTTTTTTAAAAAAGGAATAGGTTGGTTTTCTATTTTTTTTACCCCTTGCCCAGTAGCAGTCTACTACAGGGGGGATTCTGGGTCCTCTCTCCATACAGTATGTCTCCTTTTGCATTGTTTCCAGACCTGGGCTGATTTGAGTTTTTCATGGTAATGGATTACAAGGGTAGGTCTGACAGAAGTGAATGTGGTGGATCTGCCATCTGCCCAGGCAGGAAGGTAGATACAGTATATGTAAACAGGTTTTAGCATTAATGTTTTGCATACAATCACCCTTTCCAAAAGGTGAGATAACCAGAGAAAACAGGACACAGCTTTTCTAGGGACTTTTTTTCCCTACAGTATTTATGGTTACGATGGGTTTTAACTCTTTGTGGAGATAAGCTATTTTTATCTTTTCTTTGGTGTAGGTTCATGAATGCATGGGCTTTCTTTTCTTCCATGTCTTGTTCCTTTGTTCAGTTGTTTTGTATTCTTTCTGTTTTGTCCCCTTATTTTTGTGCTGGTGCTAGAATTTCTGCTGGCTTTTCCATGTTTTTCCCTTTTGCTCTTTGATTTAATTTTTTCCTGTGACCCATTTTTCCTTATTTATCTCAATGTGATATTTTCCCCTTCTCCTCAGCTGTTGAGTCTCTTGCACTTTCTTCCCTGTTATCAGTATTGTCTGATGTTGGATTGCATTTTAAGTTCCTTATTTTTTAGTAATCCTGTAATTTTTTTTCCACTGTTATTCTCATCTTTTATTGTACTATTGCTGTTATTGCAGTCTTCCCACAGTTTATTTTATTCTTCAACAACATACTAAATAATATAAGAATACATGTTGTGCTCATCTCTTTCCTGCCACTTGCACTCCTGATATTGTCTTCAAATAATTCCAATATTTTAGAGCTCTATATTTTCAAGCCTTGAAGGCCTAAGGTTGTTTTTTAAAGTGTTTGAATGTGATGTACTAACTACTGTCTACAATAACAATAACATACATAAATTACCAATAACATGCATATAAAAAATAGCCCAGAAATCAAGTATGAAGTAAGGAAATGGCTGCAGCTATGAATCAGAATTTTAATCTATTGGTTTTGTAGTTGGTTGGAACTTGGAACTAGTTAGACAAGGGGTGTGAAGATTCGTTACAGATGTATTTTGCTGTACGCAGAACAAGTGAACAATAGACGGACATAATTTCACAAGACAACCCAGTTGGTTCTTGAAATTTCCAAACCACACATCAGAGTGAAAATTAAAACAAATTGAGGAAGGACCGATAGGAGAAGATCAACAATGAATCATTAACATTACAATGCTTAAGTTGCCTTTATAATAAAGACAATTTTGTCCTTTTGTGAGGATCATGTCCACATTGGACCTGTTTTTTTAAGTTGTTTTGAAATTTCACTTAGGGTTCAGAACATTTCACAACTACTAATTTTTTTTCCTACCACCTCAGCTAATTCTCTCCCCCTTTAGGTTTGGGTGGGGGTATGGGTTTTTTCCAGAAACCTGTTATCATTTCTTTGATGTTGGACACATTTGTCTTCAGGAAGTTTTCTTCACACCTCCTATCATACTCATCTGACATGTCCATAGCTACACTCATTTACTTGCAGCAGACAAACAATGACAGAGTCGTCTGCAAATTTTATTAAGTGTCTGGAGTGGTGAGAGCTCTTGAGGGTGTTTGCTTACAGGACAAAGAGTAACGGAGACAATATGCATCCTTGGGGGAACCAGTAAAACAATACCTGTTGTTGGATAATACATTGTTGACTTTCACACTCTAAGTCTGTTCAGAAATCAGTAACCCCTCTGATGATGTTAAGATCAAAACCAAAGTTTGATAATAGCTTTGCTGCCTGTACTTGAGGTCAAATGCAATTGCATACAGAGGAGGAAGTATAGCACAACAAAAATAACACACTTCTAAATCTACCACAGCACAGAAAAAAACTAGAAAAATCACTTATAAAACCACAGGAGTACACAAACATAACACAAACTAGAATGCCACATAGACAATAATCTGTAGCAGAATATCTGCTTATGTTGTATTTTCTTTGTGGATGTTTTTGGATGTTGTATTGGCCTTGGCAACTTTGTGATTTAACAGTCATGATAATAAAGCATTTTTGAATCTCTATGTGAGTGGAACCTGTTGAATATTAGTTCAGATGGCTAGCTGTGTCAGCAGGTGTAGGCTGCAAAGGATCAAGTAATAGTTTAATTCCATGCTGAAAAGAGAAGAAAGAAAACACAACATTTTGGCTGTGGAGCCTTCTTCAAGGGTTACAGTTGAAGAAGGCTCCATGGCCGAAACTTTGTTTTCTTTCTTCTCTTTTCAGCATGGAATTAAACTATTACTTGTTAAATATTAGTTACACTTGGGTTTCGCAATATAATATAACCAAGAGGTATTGTTATTTTTTTAATACTTTTACAGCAGTCAAACTGGCATACTCTGATATCTGAGAGAGAGTTTAATATAAAAATTTTCTCTTGAACTGTCATGAACCAGTTTAATTTGTTTTTACCTCTCTACAAATCAGCCTTCAAAAGCTTAACTCATGTAGCTGTAATGTACATGAACACCATTAAAAAGTTTTCCTTTCTCTATGTGGCACGTGGAGTGCTGAGAACGCATGCTCCAAGCTGCTTGCTCCTGTAAGGAATTAACAACTTAAAGATTAAGTTAAATTATAAATAGGCCTCACCCTGTACATAGGGAGTTATGGGACATGTTTCGTTTAGAAGGGATTTAAAAGTAAAAAGTAAAGCCTGAAATAAACAAACTGTGCCATGTAAGACCAAGGTAAGGAATGTTTGTTACTATTTGTTTTGTCTGGTTATTTAAACCATTCCGTCTATTTCACACTTAACCAATTTTGAATTAGAAAGACTACAAACTGTGCAAACTTCCAAGTCTGTAAGGGTGTATGATGTAGATCATTCACAAGAGCACACGGCTGCTTGTTATAATTGTAAGAACTGTAGTTCACTACTGTTCTTTTGACTCTTGAGCTTGCATCATACAGCCGTTGGAGTGCATTTCAAACCTAAGAGATATCAAACTCATTTAACCTGTCAGACATATGTTAAATGGGTTGTGACTTTTGGCAAAGTTTTTTGCTACATAATTTGTTTCATGAATACCATTTATCTCTATAACAACTTTCCTGTCCCCAGAACATATGTTTTAAGCTGCTTGATCCCATTGGGTGCAACCTTTCCATTGTATTCATAATGTGTTGTTTGCATTAGGAGTGTGTTAAATAAGCAGAAAAGAGGCCTGTTTTTTCTGTTGCTTCTGATCTTATACAGTGGTCAGAATCTCTCATCCAAAAGCTTATGAGTGGAAAAAAATTTAGTACAGATGCACAATCCATTAAAAACCATTTAAAGAGCATAAGGGTTTTCATCACATGGACTTGTTCGACTGTTGAGGATTTCTGTTTTGGTTGAGGATCAATTAAAGGACAACAACCTGAAACACTATCTTTGATCTTTCCAGAGCTGTAAGTAGTCATTCCAAGTTTATTAACTTGTCTCTTTTTTTCTATGTACTTTTCAATAGCCACTGATGTTATTTACAACAGTTTTTTTTTTCAAAATTGCATCTTTTTGGACAAATTTTAAAGAATTGGCACAATAGGCGGAGGAGTGGCTCTGTGGCTCAGGATCTGCACCGGTGGCTGGAAGGTTGCTGGTTCACATCCCATGGTTGACAGAGGAATCCTACTCTGTTGAGCCCCTGAGTAAGGCCTTTAATCCCAGCTGCTCCAGGGGTGCTGTACAATGGCAGACCCTGTGCTCTGACTCCCAGCTTTTCTCCCTGTCTGTGTGTCTCATGGAGAGCAAGCTGAGGTATGCAGAATATGAAGTCCTAATGCAAGAAAATGTATATGGTCAATACAGTAATCAGATTTATTCCATGCTGAAAAGAGAAGAAAGAAAACACAATGTTTTGACCATGGAGCCTTCTTCAGTTATGATTTGATTTTTTACAATCATACCCACAAAAACTTTGCAATTTTTAAAAATCTTGCAAACACAACCCAGATATGTTGACTTCTTTAAAAACATTTTTTTAAAAGAAACACATACTTCTTTTCTAGTTTTTTTTTATGTGGTGGCTGCCAGGAATCCTCAGTGAAAAGGTATGCAGATCCTGTGCAGACGCAGGAGCAAGTAGTTATTGAGACAAGAGAACAATCCGAAACGTCAGGCAAGATCATAGTCGATCGGCGAAAGGTAGATCAAAATCCAGGAAGTACAGAGAGAAGCAAACAATCCGAAACAGAAGGCAAGGCCCAAGGTCGAGAGGCAAAAGGGAGATCAGTAACCAGTAAGCGAGATTTAGAGTAAACGCGAGGTAGAGCTCTCAAAGAGAAGACTCAATACCGAGGGTTTGGATGGTTAAAATTGTGCTGCTTGCCGCACAGTAGAGTGTGTGCTGATGGATTAACACGTGCGGCGGTGCTTGTTATAATTAACCCGCTGCTGGTAGTGGTTAGTTCTTTTGTGAGTTATTCTCCGCTAGCTGGTGGTTGTGACAGTGACAGAATGCTGTTTTGTGATTGATGCTATATCAAAATATAGGGCCCGTAAAATTAAACACAGAACTAAAACCATTTAATGGACTTGTACATCTGTTGCGCTCCTACACTATTAACATCCATTGGGCATTGAATTTCAATTATGTTTCCAGTCCATTCAGATATGTTCTCTATTTTTCAGATTGCTGGCAATGTCACATGTTAAAGGAGGACAGAGGAGTAGAAGGCCAGACCTGTGGTCAAGGGCTGGTGGAGTAGGGAATGTGATCAACGAATTTCTGAAGTTTTCTAAACTCGAAAAAAAAATTAGGTGGAATGACAGTATGTGGTCAACACTGTCAAACAGACTCCTTGGAGAGGAATGCCCCAGCAACAAGAAATGGTTATCAGTGATTTGGCATGAAGATAGAAAACAACTAAGAACCAAAGTGCTTAGGGCGCAGAAAGAGGAGAGTATTGGTAGGGATTCCAAACCAGATGACAGTACACAATCTATAGTCCATATTTCAAGTCAAAGTGAGGGACATAGTTTGGAAGGCAACACAGAGCTCAGAAGTTCATCAGAAGATACAGAAGATGCATGGGCTGCACACGGCAGCACAGACAGTGGTGACATGTTTGAAGGAGAAAAAATCTGTGTAGAATCAGAAAAAAAGCCTGAAGAGCACAGTGAATATTCCCAGGGGGCAAGCTCATCTGGGACATCACCTCAGGATAAAAGGGGATTAAGAAAGATTATGTCTGTGCCTAAAACTTTCCAAGTATGTTTAAAGGCTGAACAATGGAGAAAAATAGCACCTCTAAAAGGTACATCTAAACTAAGACGACCATGGACCCAGATCTTATATAACGAGTTCAGGAAGATAAATCCTTGTTGCCCAATAGCCTTCAAATACCAATACATCAGGAAAGAGAACAGCAGAAAAAAAACTCTTATAATTAAAGCAGTCTGTACTTTCAGTTCCTACCTTCAGTTCAGTACTTTCAATTCCTGTAATGTAAAATACACAATGACAACAAGACACAAACCAATGGGCAATGATGACATCACAATTGATGTTGTACGAGTAGGGCAAATACAACACAGTGAAAGGGAAACACAATTTCGACTGGCACGTCAGCCTTATCGTTGAAAGATTGCCCGTGCCCTCACAAAAGGAATCAGCAATGTGTACTACAGGCAGCTGAACAGAACTCCGCTTGCTGAAATTGCAGCAGCCAATTTATCTAGGGCTCACAAGCAAGTATTAAACTTGCTCGGCAAGTTCGGCATTTCATTTAGTCTGCGGAAACATCGTATCGGAATGAACTGCCCGAGATAAAAGAGTAATTGCGGCTTCAGGTTGTTTTTACAGAGCATTGCGTTGTTCTGTTCATGCTGACTACACGCTTAAAAGTAGTCATTTATTGCAAGCGTTGCTTTTCCAGGTTTTTCTGAAATTCCTCGCATTTGAGCCAGCACTAAAATATTTCATTCCCGTCGCTGAATACATCGTGGAAACGGTATTTACAACGGAATGCTGTCACACATGAAACCTTTTCGTTATTCGGTTCTGAAGTTTGAAAATGAAAATAAAACGGGGGTCACTTCATAGGCTTGAAAGAAGTCCACGCAGCATAAAAACACGCAAATTCTCACAAATTGCATTGTGCTGCACCTTTCTTCTGCTGCTGTTATAAATCAGCCTTAAACATTTGAATGCATACCTTACTGCTGCTAATCACATTCACGTGTTTACGAAGCTTTTTTCTGTCCGTTATGTTTTTGCATAGCAGTTTCTCCGTTTTCCTCGTATTGTGATTGTCAGCGAGCACAACAAGACTGAAACAGTGTAAAGGCAGGTAAAAAAGACAGGGTAAAACGGCTGATTGTCGGGAGTGGGATTTGAACCCATGCCTCTATTTGGAGAGCGAAACACAAAGCTTTTAAGACACGAAGTTGTGAATTTGCTGTTTTAAACTGCTCGACTATCCTGAAAAATGTGTGCTGATTGCACCAGTCACATGCAATTTTCCACAACTTTAGGACGATTGATACGACTGGACTAACACAATTTGTGGCGTTCAGCATGACATGGAAAACGGTACCGGAGCATTCGGGTCTGGACTACCAGACTCAGAAACAGTTTTTACCCCCGCACTATCAAACTATTAAACTCCCAGCCTCTCTCACTCTCTCCTCACCTCTCACCTATGATCTGAACCTCACAGTGCCTTCTTTCTTACCAAAACCCAAACACACATTGAAAATCTACCTCTACCATACATGTCAAAAGCTCACTCCCCATCATTTCTATCCCTTTATTTCATTCTTTTGATGCATGTTTTTGCACATAACCTGTTACATTTTTATTGTTTTGCACACTGCCTGTTGTTGTTTTTTGCACATCGGCTGTTGTCTCTGTCTTTCTTTTGTTATACAATTGTATTGTTGTTGTGTTTTTTTCTTTGTACTACTTATGTCCGAGAGCTAGCTAAATAGCCTTTCGTTATACCATATACCTGTGTATGAGTATAATGACAATAAACTTGAACTTGACATAGTCTTGCAGGCAGTATATTATTTTATCGTTTACTCGTATAAAAAAACACGGTCTTCTCGTTCCTAATTCAGATTTTTAGTGCTTTCGAACGTTACTTCCAACCTGGACTGACAGCTCACCCGATCTGTTTGTGATCAGACCATGGAGTCGGGGGCTGTACCAAGCGCACGTTCCTTCCCAATGCTGAGACGATCATTCGGAAGATGGGTGCGAAGAGAGATAAGCTTTGTCGACTAAAAAATCAAGGCAGGATATGCAAGAATACTAATCACTGGCGACAGTTATGTTCTCTTACTATTGAGATCCCTACATTGCGAGTTCTTTTAAGACTTTGAAACTGAAGGAAAGCGGTGACAAATGCAACAGGCACGCGTGGGGCTTGAACCCACGCTCTTCGGTTTACGAGACCGACGCCTTACCACTTGGCCACCGCGCCTTCGAATAAGCATGGGAATAAGGTTGTTCAAATTATTTTTTTCTGAATCAGGTTTACATCGCCAAATGTAAACTGGAGGCAGCAACAACAATAAAAGGGATACTTGTCCTTAAACTCGGACGTGATGTTCTGCAGACATGTGGACAATGTCCTGTTTTCTTGCAGTGTAGACATTTTGCTGTTCACGCTCCGCATTCATCTGCTTTGTGCATTGTTAGTCCGCACCTGTAACATGTAATGTCAGCCGTCCCCTGTTCTTCTATTTCTCTAGCATGACTGCGTCCTGCTGCTCGGGTTTTGTTTGTAAAGTTTGAGCGAGCGCCCCGTTCAGTGTCACTTTGTCACTGTGGTCAGAAAGCATTCTTGATTCTGCTTGAGCTGCTTCATGAATTCTAGCGACTGTAAGAGCTCTTTCTAAAGTCAGCCCTTCCTCCTGCAGCAATTTATAGTCTCTTATGTGCACATTTTTCCACAAGTTGATCTCTTAACATGTCAGTTTCCAATACTCCAAAGTCACAAGATTTAGCCAGTTCTCTTAGTGCAGTCACAAAAGCATCAACAGATTCGTCCTGAGACTAAGTTCTCTGCCTAAATTTATGCCGTTTCTCCGCGGTGTAAAGGAAGCGTCTAAAGCAGCTACAGTCTTTTTCTCCAGGGAGGTTGGCGAAAATCCGCTGCACGGGAGCCCCGATACAGTGCAGTAATGTAGCACGTCTCACGGCATCCTGAGCTTCTGTAGATCCACTGGCTATTTAAAAAAAATATGTACGACTCCATCCATATCTTGTATTCCGTATACAAATCCGGGGCTCCGAGGTTCAGTAGAAGCGGTGGAAAAAGCTGGGCATAAGCAAACCTTCTCGGCGTGGCTGCCATATCTTCCATGGCGCAAGCTAAACGAAAAGTCCGAAAATTCAGAAGTTCGTTTCTACCAGCAAGGGAACTAAAATCTGCAGTGTTCTGCTCGCTTTGAGTCCGTCAAGCACCCATCTCTCGTCGCCTTCAATGTTGTGTATCTTAATAAAGAGACGTTTTTATATTATTTTAACGATTTTATTAACTACACAGATCACGCCCTTACACCATATATTCCTGCCTTCTACTCTCTCGTTCTGTTGTCTGGCGATGTTTACTCACTATACTACATTTAGCATGACTTCTTGTTGCAGTTGAGCTCAAAGCTGGAGATGATCTCCATATTCTACCGCACTATCTAGTCCGAAACGTAGTACACAGTACATACTTTTTTAAGTGAAGTCAGGTTGTTAAAAAATTAAACCAGCGCCCTGTTACAGAAACGTACCCCCAGTCTCCCGCGCAAAAAGCGGGGGTACTCAGCACTATACTAAAGAGGAGCGCTTGTCTGCAGCTGAGCGTCAGCTCTGTTTACTGTCAGCAGTCATTTCCTCATTTCCAAAGACTTTTTCACCTGCTTTCAGCTTTTAAAGACAGTCATAAACGCTCAAGAAGTAATTCATGTCAGTTGGAAGTCTGTTTCTGTTGTCTCAGCTCTTGATAAAGAAAAGCCGTGCGTGGGAGAGTCCCTCTCTGAAGAAGTTTGCTGTCACCCTGCGAGGGAGAAGAGCCATCAATCACCGAGGCAACCACTGAGACAGTTAACATTAAACACGTGAAATGCGAGATGTTGTGATTTTTTTCCCGCTTAAGGCTTCTATCGTTTCTACTCTAACGAGAAAGACCTCTTTATTAGAAGTGAGATTTTAACAAACGTCTCCAGGGTTAATTGCGACCTGAATGCAACGCCTAAGACCATAGCAGCGCTCAATAAAAATGATCAGAAACCGAAAGCGCTTCCTATCCGGATCAGTATATTCCGATACCACTGGTTCTACCGAAGAAATAAGAAAAGCCGAACTCAAAGCACTGTGTTGCCATTACGGGTACTCTGTCTACAGCTGCTTTAAGATCTACTCACACCGTGTTGCCATTAAGGCTACCTAGTTAAAAAAAAACTTATCGTCACCTTTTTGAACGTGATTATTAGACACCCGTTAAATCTCCACCGAGGTTTCTTGAGAGATCGTTCAGCGAGCGAGTAATAAAAAACTACGTCGCTTCCAACCTCTGCTGTCACTGTAAACTCGGACGTGATGTTCTGCAGATGTGCAGTGTGCCTTTCCTCTTGTCGTATTCAAGAGTACTCACTGTGTGAGCTCCTCACTGCGTGTTCTGTACTCTACTGTGATTTAATTTAGATGATTACGTGGAGTAGAGTGACAAGATCTACTTGAACATTTTCGGTTTGTGAAATGAAACACTAAATACACTACTGTAAATACAAGTAATGGACATTTAAAATAACCACAGTACAGCTAGAAGAGTGAAAGATAAGAGACTATTTAGAATGACATTCACAATAGACTTAAGAACAGCACAACCGCCCGAACAGGGACTTGAACCCTGGGCCCTCAGATTAAAAGTCTGATGCTCTACCGACTGAGCTATCCGGGCTCTGAAAGCAAGTCGACACTGTCGGGATCCTCGCAAGTTACGTGTCTCTTGTGCCGAAGAGCAGTCATACCTGATCCGTCTGGAATGACCACTGACAGACTTTATCCAGAAGCGACGGCACCACTCCCAGTAGAATGAGTGAGAAATACAGCATGACATGGGTAGTTAAGCGGCTCCCACAATCCATCTTTCCTCACATTACTAATTTTTTTCAATAGCATTTTGACCTTTTTTCACATTCAGATTTTTTTTCTCATTTAATAAAATCTTTTAATCAACAACATTAAAAAGAAAACAAATGAAATGTTTTTTGGAACAATGATTAAAAAAAATATTTCAATGCCTTGGTTGTATACGTGTGCACACCCTTTATATAGGGAGTTGCAACAGTGCTGAAATTTAAAGAGCATTTCTGTAGAGAAAACAGCCTTGATGTTTAGCTTAGGGAGCCTGTCTTTTCGAAATTCTATTTCTTAACATCTTGCACAGCCTCCCGACAGACTAACAAATATTTTTTGGAGAAATTGGCTCACATACCGGAAGACACTAATGTTTATTTACGTGAGAGTATGTGAATAACACTTTAACCGAAAAAGTTTGTAATTGTGATTTTGTTAAAATTCAATAAATCGTCTATCAACAGTTAGAATTTATTAAGAAATTGTTTTATTTCATAAACTATAAGAAAATTCAGAGAGTTTATAGGTCTTATCCGTCGCTTATGTTCTTTTAACTCTAGAGTTCAGGATCCAAACCCAGCTGCGGACGATTGTGTTTCTTGAATCTCTTGTAATCATCAAAAGTCGATGTGTAGTCCTTCAGTACTTTCTCTAGTTGTGCCATGGATATTTTATACGATTAATACTTGTCATGCTCTTTTGCATTTTCATTAACAAACGGAAAAAGTTTAAAGTGTGTTTATGGCTGTGCTTCACATCTACACGAGAGCAGTACAGGACACGCAGTGAGGAGTTCGTGAAGCTTTCAGTTTAGTGCGGAGTTCAGAAGGAGGATTCGCTCGCTGAATAATCTCTCAGGAAATCCCGGGTGAGATTCAACAGGTGTTTTCTGCAACAGCCACGACAAGTGTGAAGCAATCTCTGGATTTCCTGAATTTGAACTAAATTATTAGTTCAAATAATTTAGGATTTAACAGAACTAAATGAGGTACATTTAGAACAGCAGCGCAACCCTGCAGCACGTCGAGTTTAATTGTGTAAACTGCATTTAATTGTGTAAACCTGGCTCTCTCTGAACACGAGCAAAGAGTTCTCACTCAACAGAAAACTGCGATGTGAGTACTGTAATATAAAGCACCTGGAGATGCCAGGGATTGAACCCGGGACCTCATACATGCAAAGCATGCGCTCTGCCACTGAGCTACATCCCCGATGTAAAAGGCTATGGAACAGACTTAGAAATGTGCAAATGCTCACTGATCACACCACTCACGAAAAATGCCTGCAGTTTCCCACTTTCGCGTTTCTTCTACTACAGAGTAAATTCATAGGAATGAAGAAATAAGGAAGGAAAAATAATCGCATCGAAGCTTAAAGAGACTGGGCACAAATTAATCTGTTATTTTTGTATCCAGTTACATGGGCGACGGTGGTTGATTCCCAGACGGGGGAGTGCTTTTTTTCTACCTCCTTACTCGACTGTCTTTCAATTCTATTTTATTTGTAAGCTTTTTGCATCTTTTAAGTGCTCTTGATTAAACTATGCATAGAAAAACAGCAGTGCTGATGATTTAATGTAAAAGGGTGAAACGACGCCCCAACCACAGGAATGGTAACAGGAAGGATCGTGTTCTTATTTAATATGTCCTTTTGAGGTGTCTTGTCAATGCACACAGGCGGTAGAGCTGAATAATTTACTTTTAGTGGTGTTTTTAAACAAAGATGGAACACGTTCTTTCTATACCAGGAAGAAAGGAGCAGACTTTACCTTTAAGAGGCAAAAATGACACCTTATCAAAGCTAATATTAATTAAAATGACATCACAACAAAAGAGTGTAGCCTTGAGTGAATAAAGCCTTGAGTGGAGCCTTGAGCTTTCATTGGACGTCTGTGTCTCCATAACTTTGTAGGTGAGAGAGAGGAGTGTGATAATTTGCAGGTGCTTCTCGGAAGTGCGTTGGTGGTACAGGCGCCTTCCAAATAATTGAGTCAGGTTTGAATCCCAGCCAGTGCAAACCCAAATCTTTTCAAGATAATCTGTGGTCCGCTAACACATCTTTTGAAACACTACAACAGGTAACACCCGTGTGAAACATCATGAGCATCTGTTAAACCTCTCTACCTGCCCGTTCCTCACAGAGACATGACGAGGGTCTAAGGGGACATTTTGAGCCGTAGAAACATTTTATCATTCCGTACTTTCCTGTGCAGTCAGGCCAGTTCCACTTTAACTGCGCCCGACAACGGAGGTCGTTTTGAAAACAACGAGAGTAAAGGCACACTGCACGTCTGCAGAACATCACGTCCGAGTTTAAGGACAGCAACATCAGAGATTGGAAGCTAGGGAGTTTCAGGTCTGTGTTTTTATTATAGGTTCAAGAAAATCTGAATACCTTTTCAAGAAGTATTTCAGAATCCCAGTCAAAGACAGTACGAATGCCGCATAGATCTGCATTGTACAATTAGTATACTGTTTGTCCGTTGAATCAAACACCCCTTATGAAAAATTTCTAAAACAGGAGAGATCGTTAGGGAATGCGTCTTCCTGTAAAAATAAAATGACTTCAAGGGCACTATAAGCAGAGGTGTGAAAGCCTGCTCTACAGAAGAACAAAAGCCAGAGATGCCAAAAAGGTCGAGATTTCACCACGTGAGAGAAAGCATCTCAGAAAACGAAGCTGCGGTCGTTTCCACACGTTATAAAACCACTAGGTCAAACAAGAGCTGAAGAGCCGCTGTTGAAAGTAACACGGCCGAGCGCTCTAAGGAGCTGGCTTAAACCTTGCGTCTCTTCAGGAGCATCTGTTGGAGTCACACTGCTACAGCGTATCTCCTTGTTAAGTATCCCTTTTATTGTTGTTGCTACCTCCATACGATGTAAACCAGATTCAGAAAAAAAATAATTTGAACAACATTATTCCTAGACTTGCTTGAAGGTGCCGTGGCCAAGTGGTAAGGTGTCGGTCTCGTAAACCGAAGGCTGTGGTTTCAAACCCCACCTGTGCCTGTTTCAAAGTCTTCCAAAAAACTAGCAATGTGGGAGTCTCAATCGTACGAAAACATAACTGTTGCCAGTGATTAGTGCATATCCTGCCTTGATTTTTAGTCAACAAAGCTTGTCTCTCTTCACACCCATCTTCCGAATGATCGCCTCAGCATTGGGAAGGAACGTGCGCTTGGTACAGCCCCCGACTCCATGGTCTGATCACAAACAGATCGGGTGAGCTGTCAGTCCAGGTTGGAAGTAACTAAAGCACTAAGAATCTGACTTAGGAACGAGAAGACCGTGTTTTTTTTAAATGAGTAAATAAAATAATATAAAATAATATACTGCCTGCAAGACTAAGTCAAGTTCAAGTTCAAGTTTATTGTCATTATACTCATACGCAGGTATATGGTATAACGAAATGCTATTTAGCTAGCTCTCGGACATAAGTAGTACAAAGAAAAAAACACAACAACAATACAATTGTATAACAAAAGAAAGGCAGAGACAACAGCTGATGTGCAAAAAACAACAACAGGCAGTGTGCAAAACAACAAAAAGGTAACAGGTTATGTGCAAGAACATGCATCAAAAGAATGAAATAAAGGGATAGAAATGATGGGGAGTGAGCTTTTGACATGTATGGGAGAGGTAGATTTTCAATGTGTGTTTGGGTTTTTGGTAAGAAAGAAGGCACTGTGAGGTTCAGATCATAGGTGAGAGGTGAGGAGAGAGTGAGAGAGGCTGGGAGTTTAATAGTTTGATAGTGCGGGGATAAAAACTGTTTCTGAGTCTGGTAGTCCGGACCCGAATGCTCCGGTACCGTTTTCCATGTCATGCTAAACGCCACAAATTGTGTTAGTCCAGTCGTATCTATCGTCCTAAGGTTACGGAAAATCGGATGCGACTGGTGCAATCAGCATCCATTTTTTCAGGATAGTCGAGCGGTTTAAAACAGCAAATTCACAGCTTCGTGTCTTTTAAGCTTTGTGTTTCACTCTCCAAATAGAGGCACGGGTTCAAATCCCACTCCCGACAATCAGGCGTTTTACCCTGTCTTTTTTACCTGCCTTTACACTGTTTCAGTCTTGTTGTGCTCGCTGACAATCACAGTACGAGGAAACCGGAGAAACTGCTTAGCAAAAACATAACGGATAGAAAAAAGCTTCGTAAACACGTGAATGTGATTAGCAGCAGTAAGGTATGTATTCAAATGTTTAAGGCTGATTTATAACAGCAGCAGAAGAAAGGTGCAGCCTTTGTGAGAATTCGCGGGTTTTTATGCTGCTTGGACTTCTTTCAAGCCTATGAAGTGACCCCCGTTTTATTTTCATTTTCAAACTTCAGAGCCGAATAACAAAGAGGTTTCATGAGTGACAGCATTCCGTTCCAAATACCGTTTCCACGATGTATTCAGCGACGGGAATGAAATATTTTAGTGCTGGCTCAAATGCGAGGAATTTCAGAAAAACCTGGAAAAGCAACGCTTGCAGTAAATGACAAATGTAATGCGTGTAGTCAGCATGAACAGAACAACGCAATGCTCTGTAAAAACGATCTGAAGCCGCAATTACTCTTTTATCTCGGGCAGTTCATTCCGATACGTTTCCGCAGAATAAATAAAATGCCGAGCTCCAAACATGTTGTTGCCATTATTGTTACTCCTGCTACTGTAGTTTAAAGCTTTAATCAGTGGGTATGTAATGTTGTAAAAGGGCTGGACTACTTTGTTCAGTCCAAATTCCACTATGTGAATTTATGCTTTTTTAATATAAGCATTAACAATACAATGCGTGCTCAAAAACCCTTACTTATTAGCTTAAGAAACGGCAGTGTTTTGACAAAGTGGTATTCGAACAGAAAATGCTGAAGTGTTTAATACTTGCTTGTGAGCAGATCTCCCTCGATTTAGACAAACTCTTGTTCGGCTGATGATTTCAGATCAAAATCTGAATCAAGTGGAAAGAAAGCTGAATTACGCTGGGTACTGGGTATCACTGTTACGCCATCAGGTCATGCTAGGAGGATTGGGGGGATGAAATTGACACAGAGGGACCCAATGTGGGGGCTGAACCCACAGTTCTGAGATTAAGAGATTCTTGCTCTATGGACTGCGCCTATATAACTCTTGTGCTACAGCGGTAATGTTTCTGGGTGTGGATGAACATGACATTATAGACTGACAGCAGGAACACGTGGCCCACAGGCAGTGACAGTTTCGCTATATTTGGCTGCAGTATATTGTGTTGAGAGCACCATTAACTTTCCTGCAGAGATGGGAGTGCCTTTAATACAGCTCTTTCAATCGAACAGAGTAACAGGAACTGACCTAAAGTTTCGGCTGTGGATCCATCTCCACATGGGGGACAGTAAAATAGCGATGAAGTAATGTTTCTGGGTGTGGATGAACATGACATAATAGACTGCCAGCAGGAACACGTGGCCCACAGGCAGTGACAGTATCGCTATATTTGGCTGCAGTATATTGTGTTGAGAGCAGCAATAACTTTCCTGCAGAGATGGGAGTGCCTTTAATACAGCTCTTTCAATCGGACAGAGTAACAGGAACTGACCTAAAGTTTCAGCTGTGGATCTATCTCCACATGGGGGAAAGAGACAGTAAAATTGCGATGAAGAAACATAAAGATTTGTGCTCGCTGCAAAGTAGGAAAGAGGTGGTCAGACACATGAAACAGCTTGGTGATAATTTGCAGTGACAATTTTATGTTATTTAGTACACGGATTTCTCTTCATGTTCCTTAAGATGTGTAATTTGTATGTTGGTTGTATGAGAACAGTTTCTCCTAAAGTCCTGTCAATTGACAGTGGAGAGCTAGCTGGTGCACATCTTCAAGAAGACTCTCTTTAAGGCGGTTACAAGTTTCTCGAACAAATCTGTGTCATATTTTTAAAATAGTTTAGCTAATGAGCAACGAGAGTACAAATAAATTCTCCCACCCTCCATTTGAAGATAAAACTCCATGTGCGAGTCAAAGTTTCCTTGAAGCTACTGATGTTCGTCATTATTGGACATTCCCGATGATATTGACTAAGAAGCTCAATTTTTACGTGTTGTAGTTCAACATGTGCAAAACATTCGTATCCCCTGCAAATATCGGCAAGGTCAGTGATATTCTCAACAATTTGTGCCATTGCAATTCGTGCGATTGGTGCCATACTTTTTCGAAAAGTATACTGACATGCCAGGATCAGAGGGTCATATTTAAAAAACTGGTGCATTAAAATTTCTTGTACTTCAGGATTTTGATAGTCTGTTACATTGTCTTTCACACGGCGGTGTCAGAACTGTGAGACATTTTCATAATCGGGGGGAAGGCCGTAGCAATAAGCAGAAAGTGCAGTCACCTTTTCCCAGTGTAAGTCCGTGTTGTGGTGAGTTTTTAAAATTGGTTTGCGATTTTCTGAAATATATTCCATACAAAAATATAATTTGGACAGTCGCTATTTATTTGGATATTCCTTTTCAGTGAAGATGTCTACAGTATTCCAGCCGGATTAGTACTGATCGAAGAGAGCCATCTACAGGCGAAAGGCGACATAACATCACAGCAGCACCATTTAAGGTGGAACGAAAAACACGCATAAGAAGCTGGTGAATAAGAAGCTACTGTAACTTCAGCCTCGTAGCAGACCCTTGGAGGCACGCTCAAAATAATCATCTTTCCAAGTACTTAAGAGTCATATTTAGATCGCTTTACTGCAATTTTATGTGATTGATGGGAGATGTGAAGCCATCGAGCCTGTACTGCACTTTCACATTGAAACTGAAGCCATTTCTCATGCTTTCTCTCAGTTTCGGGGCTGCAATTGAGTGTAAAGGAGGCGACTTGAAATTGAAACGTGTAATCACCTTACAGAGGGTCTTCACGACGGGGTGCGTCAGCTAGTTCTCCATTATTGTCAGTTTACTGGACTTCTGAAGAAACCTATCTACAGCGAAGATACAAACTGCACAGTTTAAGGCACATGAAGAGAAATCTGTTTGCTGATTGACTCAAAAAATGTCGATACAAATAATCTGCCAGGCTGATTTACTTGTCTGACCACCTCCCTCAGTTCCCCTTTGCTGTTAGCACAATTCTTTCAGTTTCTTTTCTTGTATTTTCCTTGCTATTTTAGTGTTCCCCATGTATAGATGGATCCACAACCGAAACCGTTTTCACCCTGTGTTTCTGCAGCGTCAGTCTGTATGAGGAGCACGACTCGCACAGCTCCAGTGGCGCAATCGGTCAGCGCGCGGTACTTATACAGCAGTGCACAGCGGAGTCATGCCGAGGTTGTGAGTTCAAGCCTCACCTGGAGCAGTGTCTTTAGCTACTGAGAGCAACTTTCGAGTTTAGAAAGTTAGTGTTAGGCATTTGATGGAGATAAATTAACATCAAACGAACAAGTAAAGATTTATTTCGAGTCACAATCGAAGAAGGCTCCACAGCTGAAACGTTGTGTTTACTTCTATTTTCAGCATGGAATAAACCTATACTTTTCCATTTGCAGCCCACGCATGCTGTGATGCAGCTCCCTACTTAAATTTCTATCAGCTGTGTACCTCCAGTTGACCTGTACATAAATATATGAGAGAGGTCTACTGAGACAAGAGGAGCACTGAAGACTTGATAAAGCTCTCGCATTAGATTCTGTGTTTATGTTGTTCCCCAGATTTGTTTTTAATGTTCTTTTTCTTTTGAAGTTGTTGCGTTTGGTTTTTTTTCTGATTGGTAGCTACAACGGGTCAGTTGCAACAAACTGGCTGCTGAAATTTGTCAGCAGCTCTGTAGCAAACCTGTTCTCAATTGCAACAAACCTAAAATAACAGCTGCTCCCCATTAGATGTTACTAAAGTAGGAGACTAAGCAGATGAAGTGGAACAATAGATTACATTGGAACTGTCCTGAATGTAGTGGAAATAATATCGTCATTAAGTAATGAACAATTGCTTTCCAGACACTACAATTATTCACAAGGAATTTTATCAATACTTATTTTATTAATAAAAGTGTAATATCTTAATAATCAACTTTAATGTTATCTTTATTAGTAGCTGTATTACAGGTAATGCATGCACAGACTTTATTATACTATAATGAATTTTCAGATATCCCGGGGAGAGAACTGAAATGAAGGAAATACATATTTAAAAGGGGTGTAAGTCTTAAATGTGTTCTGTCACATAGGGGTGTTAATTGAATAGATTTGTTGTAATATTATTTGACTCTACACTTGTGTTTCTCAGGAGACAGCATTAATATTGGGGATTTGCGGATACAGATAATAAGTTGTACTATACAGGCAAATGTATGGTTACCTTAATGAAAAAAAACTCTTATCATTACCCTTTTCAACATTATTATTTAAGACAGTCTTTCAGAACAGTATTCTCGTATTAGTGGCTATAGTCTAATCATAATGGTGGTGAAACAGGTGAAATGTGCGGAAAGAATTGGAGATGGAACAGGAGACTCATCCAGTCGATAGAAAGCTTGGGTAGGACTGCACTAACACCGTGCCAGTGCTTAGTAGCGTCATTTAAAAATAATACGTGGTTTAACAATATCAACTGCTCTTCTGTGAGCTCAGCTCCACTACTAGTAATACATTGCCCAAATTTTCAAATTAGATACATGTGTTTTCTACGTGTATGTAATAGGTACTTTTTTGTTTTAACTGATTTAAAATATAATCTTTATAAAACAGACAAAGGGGTTTATGTGTCGCGCTGAAATTCACACACAAGTAAGGAAAGATATCGCGCTTAGGAAGAAATCCAGAGTGGAGATGCCGGCGATTGAAAACAACCACATACAGCCTGTATGTGCTCTACCACTGAACGAAACTTCCGACAACTACTGTATCTTTATCTGCAGCACTTTCTTTTAGGAAGAGTGAGGAGTCTACAAGCCTAGAAAATAAGACAACTAAGTGAACGACAAATTTTCACTTTTTGATTAAAGAACATAAAAAACACCTTTCTTCCAGCCAAATTCAAACCAGAGAACAAAGAGTTCCCAGCTGTTTCCACTATATTCCTCCGCTCTTACAACTGAGTTATCGAAAACACAGGAAGCCCACCTTTTGTCTTACATAAAGCACAATGTAGTGCAGCGGTCCTATTTATTTAAAACCCAGTTCGAAATCAAATCTCATTCCCATAGTCCTGTTTAGTTTGAATTTAAGCAGTTGTAGCAGCAATGCTTGGTAATAAGACAGAATTAAGCGTTGCTGTGCTTTCCTTAATGAGGCCCCATCTCACTCTCCATCTCTGTGCTTCAGCCACAGAGAAAGTATTCATGCAGGCTGATTTAAGATGTTTTCTTTTGATAAGGGACAGCTCCCAAACGGGGATGCACTTAGATAAGCCTGGCTATCATGATCAATGGTCATCCATTGGCGCCTATCTGTCTAGGGAGTGCCAAATGGACATCTGGACTGCATTCCTAAGTGTCAGGAGTATGTGACTCGTATCTCACCTTGATCAACCAATTAGAGACTGGCAGGGTGTGGTAACACCATGTGGGTCTCCAATGCCCGCCAAACTCTCAACCAATCAGAACACATCTGGGTCTTGGTCAAAAAGGGAGCGCAAGCTCAGATCAGGGCTCTCCTTGGCCATTTTCGCGCATCCTCAGAGACAATCAGGTGACAAAGGCTGTTGTCTGCAAAGGGACTAGGACTTTATTCTAAGCGCAGGGCCGAGGATCCCGTACGTACTCAGAATTCTACCAATGTGAACGCTCCGCTTGATCAACGGCAGCCCACAGTTGGACCCTCGTCGACAACCTGAATAGCTTATTCAGAAGCAGCGCTGGACCGGGAACGAACCAGCTTCTTCCTGGGCAAAAGAGTGACTTGTGAGGACTAGCCGTCACACTGCATAGAGTGCATAGTGCATAGAGACTTTCTACTAGCCAGCCGGACTGCTGGTAGATCCCCTCGGAGCAACGACTGCCCTGCGCGCCGCAGTCAGATTCCTCCGCCCGTCCTACTCCGAGCTGGACCTCGACTGGTTGGCCAGTAGCCAGAGGATTCCGGGACAATGCCCATTGGACAACCGCTGGGACCGAGGCTGCAACAGAGCCTGTCAGCTGGTTTGGTGTTCGTGCCGGGAAATTCCAAATCCATACACAGTGGATAAGTAAACCCCAAGTTCTACATTGCGTCTCGAGAATTCAATTGTACCTCAACACAAGTTGTTATCAATTTAATTCATGAGTAATGTATTTACTTCCGAGTTTAGAGTAACAGTGGGTAATAACACTGATTAGCGATTTGGTAACCGAACGATATATATTGACATATATTCTCTGTTGTGTATCTCTTTGTGTTTGCATCTCTTCGAGATTATATACTTTGTATATTGATAACCCTCACAGTAAGGTCTGCTGCTCATATCCAGGCAGACTAGTATATGTTTGGTGCACAATTTATATGAATAAATGTATCTCGTGTATTGAACCCGTGTGTGTGCGTTGTTAGTTGTTCTGACGATTGATTTTCTAAAAACCACAACGAACAACCTCGTGATTACTGCTACAATTAATAATTGTCTCAGTAAACCCATCAAACCTCTACACTTGTATAGTATAATTTATTATCTGTACCCGCAAATCCCCAATATTACTGCTGTCTCCTGAGAAACACAAGTGTAGAGTCAAATCATATGAAATAATACAACAAATCTATTCAATTAACACCCAGATGTGACAGAACACTTTTAAGACTTTAAGACCCCTTTAAATAAGTATTTCCTTAATTTCAGTTCTCTTCCCTCCATGGGATACCTGAAAATTCACTATAGCATAATAAAGGCTGTGCATGCATTACCTGTAATACAGCTACTAATAAAGATAACATTAAAGTTCATTATTAAGAAATCACGCTTTAATTAATAAAATATGTTTTGATAAAAGAAGTCTTAATAGAACCTAGGTAAATCCCTGTAGTAGTCTAACACCTACAAAAAAGAAAAAAAAAAACAGAACAACTTCAAAACAAAGAGAAAAAGAACATTAAAAACAAATCTGGGTAACAACAAAAACACAGAAAAGTGAGTGCTTTTTCAAGTCTTCGGTACTCCATCGTGCTCCTCTCGTTTCAGTAGACCTCTCTCATATATTTGTGTATAGGTCTGCTGGAGGTCCATTGCTGATGGTAATTTAAGTAGGGAGCTGTGTCAGCATGTGTGGACTGCATAGGAACAAGTAAAATTTTATTCCATGCTGAAAAGAGAAGCAAACAACGTTTGAGCTTTGGAGCCTTCTTCAGGTCTGACAAGGAACAAACCTTTACTTGTTCCTTTCATGTTAATTTAGACCTGATCTCCAGCAAATACTTAACAGGACCTAAACTGGTCAGTTAGTTTAAATAGTTGAAGATATAGGCCACACTGCTCCAGGTGAGGCTTGAACTAAATCTCAGCATGAGTTCGATCGCACCACTGGAGCTGCAGAAGTCTTTTTTTACACAGACTAATGCAATTGCAATTAGTCACGAAACAAACGAGAACTGCAGCTGTACACTTGAGACAGGACGCTACTGTATTAATTTTGTCTAACACTCCAGTCGAACAAGCCGACATGTCACTATTGCTAAATCATTACAAAAGACGCCAACTAATGACCAGTTTTATTTTTAACAGAACTTTACTGAAAGTTAAACTTATAAAACTACCTGAGCAAATAAATACAACAATTATTGTTCCTCTGACCTTCTCAGTATTTCTTTTTTTAAATTAATACATTTATTTATCCACAGTGTGCCTTGTGCTTACTTTTCAGAACTCTCTCTCCTGTGTCAGTAGGAGCTTACATTTCAAGTTAAGTTCTTTAATCAGTTCCAATATCTTCCTTTCAAAGTAGGGAAGAGCAAGCTGGCATGTTGTTTTGCCTGTGGTTATTCTTTATGACTATATCTTCTGACACCTGTGCACAATCCTACAACATAACAAGAGAAGCACTATAACAGGAGTCATAAAAATGCAAGAAGCCACTTTGAACAATCTTTCGGAATTGTAAAACAACTAACGCTTTGCTTGGCTGTCATTTGGTTTGTATACCAGTCCATCAAGAGCCAGCACCATCATCATCAGGTCATGTGCAGTCCTACACAACCTTGCGATTGACTGGGATGAGCTACCTTTTCCATCTCCATGGCATGCAGCACACTCTGGCTGTTTCAACACAGTCATTATTGGACCACAGTGCACTGTCTCTTCTGTCCTGTGGCTATCATAATCACTTTTAAGAAGCCAAGTTTTTTTCTTTAACATGTGCTTGGGTGCCACCCATTTCCTTATTATCCCTGCTTTCCACTGATAACCACAAATACAGAGACCCATCACAATAAAATACTTAGCAAATCTATTCAGTTGACTCCCAAATTTTATAGAACATATTAAAAGCTCCCACTCTATTTATATAACCATTTGCTCTGTTCTGTTCTCTTCACTTCCTAGCATATCTTAAAGCTCACAGCTACTAGTAATGATTGACATTAAACATAAATAGTAAATGACACTTCTGTAAATACACACATTAATAAACTTCATTATTAATAAATATGGTATGAGTGTAAAGCAATTTTAATTAATATTCCAATACATTTCCAAGCAACGGATTATTTCCACTATATTTGGGAGCCTTCTAATGCAATCCTGCGTTACACCGAGTACGGTGCTAAGCCAAATGAAGACAGTTTAAATTAGTCCGCTACTTTAGTTACTCTGGAGTGCTGCAGTTATTACTTTGTGTTCATTGCAATTGAGAACAGGTTTAGTTCGGCACTGCGGACTAAGCACAGCAGGAAAGTTTGTTGCAATTGGACTTAAGGTGGAGCACAAGTTTAGACGGCATCTGCGTTCTAAGCACGGGTTGAACTCCTGTTAGTATGCTACTTTCAGTTCGATGCAATTGACCCATAGAGTTTGCCCTAATAAGGTCTGAATGAAGCTTAAGCAGAGCCAACCCATTGCCTTTATAACTTCCATTAATCTCCACCCATCTTCCATCGCTCACTTTTGATCTTTCTAAGACAAGCATTTAACTGGAGTTCAGCCCAATGATACTGCTGAGAACCAGAGAAAAAATATATATATATTGTAACGCCCTCGCCTGGTGGTGAGGAGGAAGCGCCCCTAGGCGTGCATAGTACCGCTGGGCATGCTGGGAGTTGTAGCCGGGGAGAGTCTGAGGGTCAGCACGGTGACCAGCGGCTGACCCTACCTGTGTAAATAATGTCCTAGTAGTTCTAGTGCCCTGTGTAGTCTTATAAGTATATAGCGTGTTGTTAAGTAATTACCACCCTAAAGATGTGTACGTGTTCTGTCAGTCTCCTCATGTGCATGTATATGCTGTGTTTGGTTTTGTGGTTGTTAAAGAATAAAGCTGTTGCTTGGTTTGTTAATCGCGTCTCCACTGGTCCTTTGTTCTGAGAAAAACCTGTAAACGCTACATTGGTGTCAGAAGCGGGCAGGATGGACAAATCTTGGCAGACATTAGCCGATTCTGTCAAGTGCTGTCTGACTCTAAAAGAGACAGAACCCATCGGCAGCGCACATAGGGAGCCTGAGCAACTCCTGGGTGCGACAGGTGGCCACAGCCCTTACCAGGGCTATCCAGTAGTGGTCCTGCCGGTAGAATTGGGGCGACTGCCTGCTACTCCCGCCCAGTGGATGCCCCAAAGAGAAGATACCCTCCCTGCCGGAGCTGACTAGCGATTCCCACACCGACGGAGGAGTCCAGCAAGGGGGAAGAGAAGCCAGCCCGTGCAGCAACCCCCGCGGAACAGCCCCGCACGCTGTTTTGCGACCGCAGCAGGAAGAGACGACACTGAGCCCGGTTCTGCTGGGCACCCAAACCTCGCACTCCGCGATCAGTGTCGGGAAACGGGAACGGGTCGGCTCAGCGCGGGGACGGCCGCCCTTGAACACCTCAACCCCCTCTCCGGAGAGCGCTGTGAAGACCGGCACCCCTCACACCACTGTGGGGCGAGTCGGCTATAGCCTGTACCTCCAGTGCTGAAACGAATCGAGGACCAACCCTGCCTGGCCCTGCTCGACACGGGTTCATCGGTAACCCTACTCCGGCCGGGCATCCTCCCCGACACCGAGGGCACCAACCCCCCAGGATGAGAGGCCTCCAGCCTGCGGCTAAGGACTGTGATGGGACAGCTCGCCGTAGTGCGGGGAAAACAGGTGCTTGCCTTTCGTCTAGGTGCAGCGATGGTGCGCCACCCCTGCTACCTCGCACCCATCCAGGAGGACTGCATTCTGGGGCTGGACCTACTGCAGCGAGTGGGGGCCAGTTTGGACTTGGGCCGGCAGGAGTTGGTGTGGCAGGGGGAGCAACTTCACCAGGTGGAGGGCAGACCCGGCGAAGGCTGAGGGACACGGGCTTGCCAGAGCCGGGGGAAAAAGAGTCAGTGGCGGCGGTGGCAGACCGGGCCTGTGAGCCGGGGAGCGAGCGTGCCGGATCCTGCCCCTGAGTCGGCGGCGGCGGTTGCGTGGAAGCGAGGCGCGGCGTTGAGGACCTCTACCAACACGACATCGAGACTGGAGACCCTCTGCCATCCGCATCCCAACTGGACGCATGGCTCACGCCAAGCGGACCGCCGCCGAGGAAAAGATCCGGAAGATGGCCGCAGTGGGAGTGATTAAGCCCTCTGCGAGCCCTCGGCGCCAGCTGTACTGGTCCAAAAAAAAGAAGGCTCGTGGAGGTTCTGCGTAAACTACCGCAAGCTGAACGAGGTCACCTGGAAGGATTCCTACCCCCTGACGAGGATAGACGATGCCAAGGACTACATCACCGGGTCGACCTGGTTCAGCTCCCTTGACCTCCGCTGTGGCTACTGGCAGGTACCACTCGCTCGAAGCCTCTGGCAGTTTACTTTCAAGAGGCTGATGGAGAGGGTGCTGGCATCGGTCCCGTGGAACCAGTGTGTGCTGTATCTGGACGATCTGCTGGTTCATGCCCAGGGTTTCGACCAGACCACGCCGTGCTGGCCTGAGGCTCAATCCCCGCAAGTGTGAGCTCCTGAGGCAGGAGGTGACCTTCCTGGGACATGTTGTTGGACTGTGAGGGGTGGCTACAGACCCAGGTAAGGTCGCCTAAATGAGGGGTTGGCCGACCCCCCGCACCGTCGTGGAGCTGCGCAGCTTTCTGGGGTTGGCTTCGTATTACCGGAGGTTTGTCCGGGACTTTGCCAGCATCGCTCCCCCGCTGCACCGCCTCACCGATAAGGGCCGCCGTTTCGACTTGAACTCGGGCTGCGAGATGGCTTTCAGCCGGTTACGTGAAGCTCTGGTGGGGGTCCCCGTGCTGGCCTACCCCGATCCGTGGTTACCGTATATCCTGGATACCGACGCGAGTGTCTCGGAGTTGGACGCGGTGTTGGCGCAGGAGGGGCCAGATGGGGAGCAGGTAGTTGCCTACTACAGTCGGGTTTTGAATAAGGCTGAACGGAACTACTGCGTGACCCGTCGTGAGCTGCTGGCGGTGATGGTGGCGGTCCGCCACTTCAGGCCGTGCCTGTTCAGGACCCAATTCCAGTTGAGGACCGACCATGTGTCCCTCACCTGGCTGCTCCACTTTAAGGAGCCAGAGGGGCAGATGGTGTGATAGATGGAGGTCCTGCACGAGTGGTGCACGGCCAGCCGGGCGTGGGGCATTTCGGCTGTAAAAAAAACTTCTTATTGGGGTCTTTGCCACTGGGACATGGAGCGGTATTGCTGAACGTGTGCGGTGCCCGTGGCCCAGAAGGAGCCCCCCTCCAACAACACCAGGTGGGGACTCCTATGGAGCAGGTGGGGGTTGACGTTTTGGGCCAGTTTCCGCGCACTGAGGCTGGAAACTGCTATGTCCTGGTGGTGGTGGACTATTTTACAAAGTGGCCGGAGGCCTATGCCCTCCCGGACCAGAGTGCCCCCACCGTGGCCGATGCACTGCTGGAGGGGATGTTTGCCAGGCTAGGGGTGCCGGAGGAATTACACAGTGACCAGGGGCGTAACTTCGAATCCCAGGTCTTCGCCAGAGTGTGCCAGCGCCTCCTTGTGTTGGTCGTGCACAAGGAGGAGCTGTGACAATAGCAGAGAAGGAGTGAGAATGGCGCAGATGGAAACTCGTTTTCATGTGCTCCTCTGGAAGGAATGAAAATATATTTATGTCTTTATTTAGTGGTTTCATTAGTGACAAAGACTAAACTTTCTTGGAAAAATGTATTTTATGTAAACCATGTTTGCTATTAATTCAGTTAGGGCTAGAATATGTTCATTGTCTTCCAATGAAAGAAGGGTTCCTTTTGCCGTAGTCGGGTTGACATTAGAAGCTTGCCACGCCCGGACTGTTACACCAACGCATTAGCATGTTAAAGCGATTTCATTGAGGAGCCTAGCTTTCTTAACTAGTAAGTAATGTACTTTTGGAGGGGGGAGGTGTCTTTCGCTGGAAATCTTGCCCCCTTCTACTTTGAAAATACCTGTGAAACCGGTTTAATTCGTCACAGCCAGCACTCCCGCAGAGAGGGGGGTTGTACTTGTTAATGTCTTAGCCGGAACACATCATTATATCTCATTTTGTATTTCTATAAAAAAATCGTTTGCCCAGCCTAACACTATTGTTGTTATTGTTTTTATCCTGTAAAGCGCTTTGAGCAGCACAGCTTTCTCACCAGTTAGATTACTTTTTGATACAATCCTTACACAAAGCAGAAACTTCTTGTATTTTCCGATGACATACAAGTGGAAAGATTACAGATTTTAATCGTCTTTATTCTGAACCAGGGAAAATCTGATCATGTTTCTCTATAACAATAATAAAAAACTTTATTTTACATATCACCTTTAAAAGTGGCATCTCAAAGCAATACAGTAGATGGAAACCACAGATTACAAAGTAAATACCCAGACAAACGCTTTAATAATTTTTAATAAAATGCTTTTATTCATTCAGCAGAGAGAGCGTAAAACCTGGGCATAACAGCTGTTCCTTTTTCTGATCACCCGCTCTCTGGATACACGTCTCACCTGTCCTGTTCTTTGTTTTCCTAATTTGCTGATTATGCCTTCTGCGATCCACTCCTGCCCTCACACCTAAAGAAGACTATTTTAAATTTATATGCGCGGTCCATTGTGCAATTTACACTTGTATGTGCTGTCCTTAAGGTGATATCACATAAAGGTGATATGTAAAATAATGTTTTTTTTATTGTTATAGAGAAACATGATCAGATTTTCCCCGTATCAGAAAAAAAGATCTAAAGTATACTAATTTGTCACTAGTATACTTTTAATACAGTCTTTGCTGTGCTCTTGAGGATCCTTGTGATATTTCAAGCTCTGGTTGAATGATAAGTGTAGCAGTTTAAATAATTTTCGTAGTTAGATATTATGAAACGCTCTGTTAAAAGCAAGGGAGTTTTTATGTCCATTACAGTAAAAGAAAATGCCTGACAAAGCAGGGCTTGGACAGATTCCAAGTGCATTTTTGCAATTTACGTTGCATTGTGCTGCTGTAATAAAGTTTAAAATAATTAAAAGTCTAAACAGTATCAGCTTTATTTATGGGTTGCAATTTAAAAAAAGTCAAAAACCGAACTCAAAATGCAATTTAGAGCTTTCTGGCAAGAGGAGACACCCAAATTAATAATGTAACATGCCACTGCATGAACAAGGTTATACTGCTATTTCCTTAGATACGCGATTAAAAAATAATTTTTATTAAATTTTTAATAAAATGTTTTTGTTCACTCATAATCTGACAATTTCAGGAAGACTAAGGAAGGACTAAGGGAATTGTCATCTGTTGTGAAAGCTCTGTGAGCTCTGTGACTTTGAGACCACTTGTTATCCCAGGTTGTTTGAATTGCCACAATTCAAATAGAGAAAAAAGAGCTGACTGACAAGATTTAAGATGTGGCTGTCAATGTTGGATTAAAAAAGACACATTGCCCGACGTTAGTTGCATTGCTTGAAAAATAATTTTATTTCGAGAGACTGGATAAGTAATTCAAGTGTTTTTTTTTTAACTTCCTGAAAAACAAATAATAATTTAACTATATGTGCAAATGTTTTATGATATGTCGCTGTTGTGAATGTCTGTGGAGTGTATCTTATTTGCCTGTCTGTCCTGGCTATGCTCTCTCGCTTGCTCGCCCTCCCCTTCTCTCTCTCTCTCAATTCAAGGTGCTTTATTAGCATGACAGATTGGTACAATCAGTGTTGGGTATTTACTTTGCTTTGAGATGCCACTTTTAAAGGTGATATATAAAATCAAGGCTTTAACTTGCTTTAACTCCGCAAGTCTGAGTTCTCGTGTCTGTCCTATCCGAACCCGAAAGTATTACAATATGTATCTTTATAGCAGGTGGTGTACAACTTTTTAGTATAGATTACACTTTTCTAAAATGTATTTAAAAAAAAAAAACGATTACAATCTAATCTTTCCATGTTTGATCCCAGGATCCCAAGAAAAATAAATCTAAACGGGGAGAATGCTATGCTGAAAGTTTATTAAGATACTTAGAAGACAAAGATATCAATTTATGTTGCATTTGTCTGATTGTGAATCAAAAAACACATATATTTAAACCTGCGTTTGTGATTTAAATCAAAACGCGATTTAAATCAATATAAATGTTTATATTGTAACACATAGGTGACTATTCATCGTTATTAAAATGACTTAAATTCGATCATGTTGTGATATTTAGAAATATAAATTTGTTTGGTGCGAGTGAGGTTTTATTTAATCTCTGACCCAGGGAAATGTTTTATTTTTTCAAAGAAATGTTTGTTGAAAAAAAAGTCATGACTCCAGCAGGATTCAAACACACAGCATGTGAGGTAGGAGTCAGGAGCCTAACCCACAGTGCCACCAGCAAGGTCACATGCAGAGTGCTGAAAAAGCACTACAGAAACATTATCAACAGACAATGTACAGCATGTACTATTCTTGTGTTGCGGTACATGAATATAATTATATCGTTATTAATTTCTTTAGATACGCAATTCCATATTATATTCCCTTTTAATCAAATTCTAAAAGTATGCTTGTTGACTCCAGTATCACATTAGTTAAAGACTTCGAAGCTTAAAATGTTAAGGGAGAAATGGAATACTGGTGTGTATTTTTTATTTAAAGTACAGAGACCAGCCATATACTGTATGTTTATGTTCCAAAATTAATATCGTTTATGGCCTTCACACGCGTTACAGTATGCTCCTATTCTTTTTATGCTCAGGTACTAAGATTTCCCTTCAGTGGTAAAATTCCATATGAATATTCAATGCTAAAATGTGCACAGTAAAGACATTTACTGTAAATCTTTCTACGACCGACCAACGGACTACGAGTGCCCCTGTCGGTCAACCAATCACGTACCGCGGTATTTTGCGTCATCGCGCGTCACAATGCGCGACGCCGTAGCCAATTACCTCCGGTATGTGTCTGTACTGCGCACTTTGAATGGCTGCATCTGTACCTTCCAATCACTGATGTCGCTCTCCCTAAACCTTAACGTGATGTTTTGCAGATGTGCAGTGTGCCTTTACTCCTGTATTAAAAACGACCTCTGTTGTCGGGCGGAGTTGAAGGAGAACTAACTGCACAGAAAAAGTATGTAACGATAAAATGTTTCTACACTTCAGAATGTCCCTTTAAATCCCTGCTCACACACGTCGGTGTGGGGAGCGGGCAGGTAGAGAGCTTTTCCAGAAACTCATGATGTTTCTCATGGGGTGTTACCTGCAGTAGTATCTCTCTCCACGCCTTTGGAAAGAAAAGAGTGGCTCCAGTGCAGGGTAAGGTCAGAACAGCTGGTCTGATTGTCTTAGAAAACAAGAAATTAAAATCAACAGGGAAATTGAACAATACAGAAATCAGAGCAGTATACAATAGGAAGCAAGCAAACAAAATGCTCAGCAAAATCGTAGTTGAGTAAATTGGTGTAAAAAAAATATTTGTAAGCAAAGGAGAGCCCGTGCTGCGTGTGAAACACATCAATAGTTCAGCATTTCTGAAACGTTTAATTGAATTGACAAAGAAATCCTCTCCTTAAACTTCAAAAAAGGATTATCTGTGGAGCCAGCAGGCGAAACACTGCAGTTGCCCGTTTCTCACAGGTGTTTGAAGTTGTGGATAACATTTAGTTAAACCTAATAACTGGTTGGGCCACCCTTAGAAGCAACAACTGCAATCAAGCGTTTGCGATAACTGGCAATGAGTCTTTTACAATGCTGTGGAGGAAATTTGGCCCACTCATCTTTGCAGAATTGTTGTAATTCAGCCACTATGGAGGGTTTTCGAGCCTTAACCGCTTTTTTAAGGTCATGCCACAACATCTCAATCGGATTCAGGTCAGGACTTTGACTAGGCCACTCCAAAGTCTTCATTTTGTTTTTCTTAAGCCATTCAGAGGTGGACTTGCTGGTGTGTTTTGAACTTGAACTTGAACTTTATTGCCATATGTAACCGGTACTGGTACAATGGAATTCTTACTTACAGAAAGTCTCTCGATTGTAAAACAAGTGTAAAAAACAAGACAAAGTGCAAACAGTGCATCAAGACAATGTACAAACAAACAATAGACAATGTGCAAGTAAACATGTAGACAGTTTGAATGTAAACAATACAGACGTGTAAACAATGACTGGAGATGTGCAATAGATAAGAAATCATAAAGAGGTAGATGGTGATGGTGTAGGTGTGGTCCGAGGGGGATGGCTAAATTTGTTCGCCAGTCTCACTGCTTGTGGATAGAAGCTATTGAAGAATCTAGTGTTAAGTGTCCGTATGCTCTTATATCTCTTGCCTGAGGGCAGTGGGGTGAAGAGCTCATGCCCGGGGTGGTGACTGTCCTCTGTGATGGCCAGAATTCTACCACGGCAGCGGTCCTCATAGAGCTGTTTAATCTCGTTGAGACTGCAGCCGATGATCTTCTGGGCCATATTGACCATTCTCTGTAGTGCCTTTCTTTCTCGCGAAGAGGTGTTACCATACCACACAGTGATCCCGTTGGTGAGGATGCTCTCGATGGTGCAGCAGTAGAAGTTCACCAACACATGTATTGGCATCCCCCATCACTTGAGGCACCTCAAGAAATAAAGGCGCTGCTGAGCCTTCTTCATGATAGAGTCAGTGTTCACAGTCCAGGTTAGATCTTTAGAGATGTGAATTCCCAAAAACCTAAAGCTGGTGACTGTTTCCACTTCCGTTCCATCAATACTGAGTGGGCTGTGAGTGTATGGCCTGTGTCTCCGAAAGTCCACTTTTAGCTCTTTCGTTTTCTTTATGTTCAAGTCCAGGTTATTGCTATGACACCACCTAAGCAGCTGTACAACTTCATCCCTGTAAGTGGACTCGTCATCATCACTGATCAGTCCTATTATAGTGGTGTCATCGGCAAACTTAATGATGTGGTTGTTGCTGTGTCTTGCTGTGCAGTCGTGAGTAAATAGGGAGTACAACCTTGGACTCAGACAGCAGCCTTGTGGGGTTCCAGTGCTCAGGGTGAGTGGTGTTGATGTTTTATTGCCTATCCGCACCACCTGTGGTCTCTCAATAAGAAAGTCCAGCAGCCAGTTGCAGACAGAGTTGCACAGACCTAATCCCCTGAGCTTTGTCACCAGTTGACTGGGTATGATGGAATTGAATGCTGAACCGTAGTCCACAAACAGCATTCTCACATACGAGTTCTTAGTGTCCAGGTGTTCCAAGGTTGTATGCAGAGCCAGGGAGACAGCATCATCCACTGCTCTGTTGTTCTGGTAGGCGAACTGCAAGGGGTCCAGGGATTCTGTGATGGAGGAGTTGATGTGTGACAACACCAGCTTCTCCAGGCATTTCATCACCACAGATGTTAATGCTACTGGGCAGTAATCATTCAGGCATGTCACTTTTGTCTTTTTGGGGGTTGGAACAATAGTGTTTTTTTTAAAGCAGGTGGGGACCATGGACTGTGACAGGGAGGAGTTAAAGATGTCCGTAAACACTGTGGTCAGCTGGGCTGCACATGTCCTCAGGACGTGAGGTGGTATCCCATCAGGCCCTGCAGCCTTACGGATTTTCACCCTGCTCAGAGTCTTCTGCACGTCCTGCTCTGAGAGTTTCAGATCAAACTCGCCCTGCACACTTGGGGTCTTCTCAGCATTGCCCTTGTTCAGAGCATCAAAGTGGGCATAGAAGCTTGCCCCCTTTGGATCATTGTCCTGTTGCAGAACCCAAGTGCGCTTCAGCTTGAGGTCACGAACAGATGGCCGGACATTCTCCTTCAGGATTTTTTGGTAGACGGCAGAATTCATGGTTCCATTTACCACAGCAAGTCTTCCAGGTCCTGAAGCAGCAAAACAGCCCCAGACCATCACACTACCACCACCATATTTTACTGTTGGTATGATGTTCCTTTTCTGAAATGCTGTGTTACTTTTATGCCAGATGGGACACACACCTTCCAAAAAGTTCAACTTTTGTCTCGTCAGTCCACAGAGTATTTTCCCAAAAGTCTTGGGGGTCATCAAGATGTTTTCTGGCTCATCAGTGGTTTTCGTCTTGGAATTCTGCCATGCAGGCCATTTTTGCCCAGTCTCTTTCTTATGGTGGAGTCATGAACACTGACCTTAACTGAGGCAAGTGAAGCCTGCAGTTCTTTGGATGTTGTTGTGGGGTTTTTTGTGACCTCTTGGATGAGTCTTCGCTGTGCTCTTGGGATAATTTTGGTCTTTAGAAATGGCTTTATAAACTTTTCCAGACTGATAAATCTCAATCACTTTTTCAGACAGGCCCATGTAGGTTTAATTTTTCCCTTAATAATAAAAACCTTCATTTAAAAACTGCATTTTGTGTTTACTTGTGTTATCTTTGTCTAATATTTCAATTTGTTTGATGATCTAAAACTTTCAGTGTGACAAACATGCAAAAAAATAAGAAATCAGGAAGGGGGCAAACACTTTTTCATATAGCTGGCTCTGTGGTGCAATGGAGAGCGCGTTGGACTTCTAGGCCTTGATAGAATGAAGTCATTCAAAGGTTGTGGGTTCGAGTCCTACCAGAGTCATGTATCATTTTTATTGAACCTTTCTAAATCCTCTAGGGATTGGTGTTGATCAAGTCAAATACAGGACTTCTTAAGAGTCCACAGTTGAAAATGAACCAGCAGCCACAAGAAAGAAATTAGCACTGGACTGTGATCACATCACTCCTGTCCTGGAGTCCTTGCACTGGCTTCCTGTCAACTTCAAAATCCTCAAGCTCACCTATAAGGCTCTCCATGGCTTAGCACCTCAGTACCTGTCTGGGTTATCGCCCTACTCCCCACCTCACAACCTTCGCTCTTCTAATTGTGTTTTCCTATCTGTCCCCCAGTCCATCTGGACTACACTCTATGGGTGACAGGGCCTTCTCCTGTTTTGCCCCAAAGCTCTGGATCTTTATCCCCAAGGATATCAGTCACCTTCTCTAAACTCCTTCAAATCCAGACTCAAAACCCTCTTCTTTAGAAGAGCTTTTAATGCACTATTCTTTACCCCTCTGTTCCTACTGTATTTAATACCACCATCTATTGTCTCCTCTAACTGTGTATTCTCATCCTGCTTATCTTGTGTATTTTTTTAACTTTATTGTTGTCATTCTGTAAAGTGCTTTGAAAAGCCACCTTTAAAAGCGCTATATAATGTAAAGATTATTATTATTATTAATAATGAACAGTGCATTTAACACTGAGCACATGTGGTCCTTCTTTGCAAAGGATTGCAAAGGTTGGGAATTAGCTTTTCACTCGTGTTGTTGAAGACCGTATCCTGGCTGTGTTGCAGGAAATGTCTGGATGCCATCACCGGATCAAGGAGAGGATCAGGGTTTTGGGAAGTCTTTTTGATGCCTGACACTGTGTGTTTCCTGGTTGTAACGGGTGTCATTCTGGACCTAAACAACAGAGAACACCATTGAAATCGCTGGACTGCCTAGCGGACACTTTGTCACCTTCTTCTGACCTGTAATTAATGTGATTCTCTGAAAACGTGGCACGTTGTATCTGTGCTACCTTTATGGAGGGTGACCACACTCATAAGGATCATAGATTCGATCACAAGCATCTAAAAACGAGAATGAGAAAATGACATCACGCTATAAGGCTGAATGGCACGAATTCTCCTGTTCCTTCTGCAGCAAATGTGAGTTTTTTTGCTTCTTAACACTGAGATAGTTGGAGATATTTGGCAGCTGTGGGATTCCAACTCAACCCTCAAAGAGACTGGAGCTTTAATCCAGCTCTAAACTAAAAACTGGGTGACTTGTAAGGGCTGGTAGGAGAGGAAAAGAATAAATGCTTCTTTTTTGGTCTTTAGCTACTAAAAGAAAGGAAAAAATATTTGATTATTATTTATTCACCAGTTGTTTTGATCAAATTATTGTAACGCAGTGCCATATTAAGGTATAATATGTACATGAACGTCATGTCTGATTTGATGATGGCAGCTGAGTATCGCTGGAGGACAGTTCATCATGAGTGGGTAAGCCTGCATAATGAGGGAGAAGAGATCGGCCTCTCTGATGCAGTGTCCAGTGACACTAACCTTCTGTCCTACTGTTCTCTGCTAATGTAGAGGGTGAATGCTTATTTAGGTGAATGTAAGGTTTCATTCTTGTAAAATATTTCCGAGCACTTTTTTTGTTGCTGAAAATTAATCTTGTGCATTTGAATGAATTCCGATATTGTCACCTAATTCTATACATTGTTTCATCAGACTAGAACTTTTATAGGAGCTCAATTGCATTTATGAATTGCATAGTGATAGTATTTCTTTCCGTTTAAATACTTCAGTCAAAAATGTAGAGAAGGTGCTCCTGTTTTCACCATTATAAGAACTGTGATGCACCAGTAATATTTACTCTCACAAAAGTATTGTTATTGTATTGTTCTGTTCTGTAACAATCTTGAGTGACACAAACCTTCTGTTTTACTGCACTACACTTCTCCAGAGGCCAGTTCAGCACACAAGGATCCTCAGTCAAACAAACACTGCAATCGCTTGATAAAAGCCATTCCTCATCCTTTCTCTTAGTATTGGTGCAACTTTTGTATCCAAAGAAGGCGATTTGACAATGAAAGGTGCAATCATCTTAAAGAGAGTCTTCATGAAGGCATGCACAGCTTAAGGCACATGAAGCTGAATCCATGAGCTGATTGACACAAAACAATGTCACTTCACATTATCCGCAAAGCTGTTTTGCTTGTCTGACCACCTCTTCGTACTTTACAGTGAGCGCATATATTTCAGTTTCTTCTTTTGTATTTTCCTTACTATTTTACTGTCCCTTTCCCCCATGTGGAGATGTATCCACTGCCAAAACTGCTGTCTGATTATTTAAATTATCTGTAAAACTGTTACATGACTTCATCTAATTGTAAATTTATAAGACAGTCTGTGAGACATTTGTGAGAGTAGCTGAATCCCAGGGCTGGTGTGGAATCACACACAGACAGGTCTTCTGTGTGATCTGAATCCCACTGCCCAGAGCTACAGACTGGTCAAATGGTCACTATTGTAGACACGACCATCGGACAATCGGCTACAAATAATCAATATACTGATCATATTGTCACTACTGGTGTTTATTACATAAATACTATATATAAATAATAAGATAATTCCACACTCATGTGTGTTATAAAACATTTATAAACATTTTGGGAGGCTGACATACAGTAAAGAAAGTAATACTGAAGGGCTGGAAGTCCTGGAAAGCGTTAATAGAACCTTCTTGCTTTCGACCTGGAACAGAGCCCACAACTGCCAGATCAGTGACCCCTGAGCCCAGTTCACAGAGAGGAGAACCAGGGGCTCTTCTATGTCTCTAAGAGGGCTGGGAGGAAGGATAAAAGGGGGAAATGTGACATGAGTCCAGGCTGTTCTGTCTGATATTGTTCATGTAGCAGCACTGATTGTCTAAATATCTTCTGGTTCTGGATTGTGAGGATAGAGAGCAGTACGGAGTTGAGATCCTGTCTGAGTGTGAGTCTGAGCAATGAATCTGACTGAGAAAAGAATAATGATTTTTTATTCTGCCTGAGAATTTTCCTGAGAATTTTTCCTGATAATTTTTCTTCTTTTCCAAGTGGTGTTACATCCCCTTCAGATACTCTACACAGACTGCCAGAGAGAAGAGGAGAGAGAGATGGACAGATAAGAGCACACACAGCAAGAGACACATACGTCTTGATTTACTTTGAAGCAAGTGTTCATTTCTTTTCAGGAACAAGTTGTTTTTGAACTTCAAGAAATTCATACAAATTCTGAAAGATAAAATACAAATCTTGCTTCTCAGGACAGAAGAAATGCTGCAAAAAAATGCCAGTGATTTGTGAAAAGCAACGGGAATGTGTCCCTCTGCAGCTGTTAAACAAAGGGCTGGTGGGTCAAACGCACTCAGGGACGTGCTTCAGATTGTGATGATGTAAACATAATCTCCGCTAAAAATTGAAGGGGTTTCTTCGCAAACCCTCTTGAATGTTGCAGGAAATCTTCGTGTTTTACTCGTGTGCAACTAAAACAAGTAAACAATTCAGTACCTAAGTCAATGTCCAAGAAAACCATCCTCACGTGTGGAATTTTTCTTTAACTGGCTGTTGGGAGAATTCATTTATACACCCGTTGTATCCTTAGCAAAAATATTTTAAAATTAGAACACAGATTTGTTGGAGAACTTGACAATCCTTGACAATCATTATTAAATGAGCATTATAGAAATGTGCGTTGATATTTTTAATATGTACCTTAATTGTAATATATATATATAATTGCTTTGATGTGGATGTTCATTTGAAGGAATTGAGGAAACTATGAAGGATCGCAGAACAACCAAAGATACATTTGGGCATCTGCTATTGGTAAAGATTAACGAATACAGTAAGTGTGAAGCTTGCACATACACGAGAGAAAAAGATCAGTTTAAATTCACTTCATTAGACTGACGGTGTGTATAGCAATGGATGGTTCTGATACATCGACCTCTGGGTTATGGGCCCAGCACGCTTCTGCTGCGCCACTCTGCTGACAGCTGTCGTAGTGTGATTCAACACAACTGCTCTATCTTTGTTTTCTAAAAGTGCGCCCGAGATGAAAAGTTTCAACGGCAAACACAGACGTCACTTTGAGCACTTGGTCTTTTATAGTACGAATCATCACACGCTGCTCTACATGGGCGTGTCTTCAAGATCGTTGAGAACCAAACCTTCTGCTTTCCGAGGCAACTGATTCTTTCCTTGTTAATTCACAAATCTTCAATGGGAATCAGTGAAACGAAAACCAAACACATGTACACACTCGCGTCCTAGCCTGAAAGAAAAATGATGGAAGCATTTGAGAAATAACAAGAGTAGTCTGAACAGCTCCAGTCTATCAACTGCTCTACAAAGTGAGCGCTACTTCCACACCCAGTTTATAACGCTGAAAATGATTCAGGAAGCACAGCAAAGTTCAAAAAGCAGTGGTTGAAAAGCGTCTAGATACATAAAATGACAGTTTCTCAAAAGTAAAATCTTAAGCTTTTAAATATTGTCAGCCATATATTTTCGTTTTTCTCTTTTTTACATAACACGCTTTCGAGAAATAGACTGTCTTGTAATGAAGGCTGCATTAGAAAATGTGTGTCTAAATTAAAATCGGGTTTATGACTTCTGAGTTTTTCAGCTTTCTTAGCGCTTGGGTCTCGATTCAGATATTGCAATTAAAGCAACAGGGGAGTAAGTTTTCCTTTTCTAAATCAAAGGTGATCTGCTCACAAGGAAGTATAAAAACTTCAGCGTTTACTTTTTGAAGACCGCAAATTGTCGAAACACTGTTGCTTCATAAGCTAATAAGTAAGGTTTCTGACCACGCATTGTATTACTAATGCTGTTATTAATAAAAAAAAAGCTTAAATTCACATAATGGAATTTGGACGGCTCAAAGTAGTCTATTCTTTGTACAACTTTACTTGCCCGCTGAGTAGAGTTTAAAGCAACGGCAGCAGAAGTAGCAGTAATAGCAACAACGTGGTTAGAGTGTCACAATACACTCTATGAAATTATTGCGGCTTCAGATCGTTTTGTTCTGTTGAAGCTGCCTACAGGCTCTGAATTGCTGACATTGGCTGTGATCTTTTTTCAGGTTTCATGAAATTCTTCACATATTTGAAATATTTAATTCGGGTTCGCCTAATACACGGTGCAAACCGTACCTGCAGCAGAATGCTGTGGCACATGAAGCCGTTTTGTCTATCGGGTGTAAGGATTTAGGAGCGTACTACAAATCGAGCAAGCGAAAAGAAAATTAAACAGGAGTCACTTTTTGGATTGCTAATTCATTGTGCTCTGCTCGTCTAGGTTCAAATCCTATCCTTGTCATGGTTAAGGCCTGAGACGTGTGTGTTTTTTCTAAACGGTGTTTGCATTTGTTTCCTCTTTACTCCTGTAAACTCAGGATTTTTTTTCCTTGGTGCAACAATACGCTTCTGTAAATGGTAGACTCTGCTTTCAAATTAGCTGCACCAGGCATTCGGATACAGAAAAACACAGGGATTTAAAATTCAGGAATATGAATGGCCAATTGCTTACAGCTAGGGTTTTTACGTTTTCTTATTTAGCGATTTGTGTATCAATCTTTTAACAATTCATTAAAATGCTAACAATATGTAAAATCAAAACAACAGCACCGTTAAATGCTGGGGAGACAGGTAGTTTTTTTTTTTCCATCAGATGCCAATCTCTAATGCTGTGTGTGAGAGCTTACGTACCTTTCCTTTTCTCACATTTTCTGACAACTATTCCAAAGGGGCACCCTGTCAGCTCCTAATACTTTTTAAAAGTCTGCCTGCATGTTTGATTATTGTCGTTTTATTTAGAAAAAGTTCAATATTGATCATAACTAAAGAAAATTAGGATCACGAATAAAAAAAGGGCTGAAGATGCGAGTCGCTCTTGAATCAGAGCTGGGCGACACGGGCTTCTGTTCTGATATGATTGTTCGAGAAGCAGGAGGAATCTCTTCTCTCCTATGGAGCATGAGCTGAATCAGGAGTGAGACATTTCGTATGCTCGTGCATATGTTAACACATGACCTACATCGTAAAACTAAATTAAAAACTAACATTAAGTTGTCAAAGACATTCATTTATATACAAACAAGAGACAGACATAGTAATGATTCTACATTAACTTGTCCTGCACTGATCAGACTAATTGAAATGTATGAAAGCCCGTTTCCGCCAGGGAGTTACAAAACAACGCGCTATGGTATCGCAGAATTCCGATTAAGTAACTCAGAATTGCGACTTAGTAACTCACAACTCCGACTTTATATTTCACATTTGCAACTTCGAAATAGCCCATATTTCATTGTCTGTCCTTTTGTTATTGTAACGGATTCGGGTTCTAGCTAGCAAGACCTGGGTTTGAGCCAATAGAGTGAGGCACGAAGTAGGGTGGGAGCGGCGAGGGCACAAGCCCTAGAACCCGAATTCGTTACAATAACAAAAGGTCAGACAATGAAATATGGGCTTTTCGAAGTCGCAAATGTGAGAGATAAAGTCAAAATTCTGAGTTTTTAGGCCGCAATTCTATGATTCTAAGTCACAATTCTGAGATACCATAGTGCGTTTTTTTTACTCCCTGGCGGAAACGGGCTTCCATAGGTTCTCGGTGCTGCGAAGCAAAAGCAATCTCTGGAAAATCAGACAAATTATCAGATCATGTCAAAAGCTGATCAGTATTTCTTTACTGGGAAGCAAAGAGATGCTTGTATTACACATTTTAATATGACATGGAATTACACGTGAAAAATAGTAAAATTATTTTCATTGCGGTACGTGTTGATAGAACAGCCCCCTCGATAAAAGAAAGTGTGGACGGACGTGTCGCATGTTCCGTACTCTGTCTGACAGCGAGTTTAACACACTTTCCACGGAAATTAGAAACTAATTGAACAATAAATTAATCTGAGCAAATTTTACACGTGTGGGTGATTTAATTCTGTCGAAATTGCGTGGAACTCCTCCGCTGAGGTCAGATACACACGGGAAAATGTTCAGGCGGCTTCACGGAGTCCCGCCTCAGACTGAAATCAGGTTCTAATTAGACGCTGAGAACAATCCGGATCTCTGTATGTAATTGATTGTGTTGATTGTGTGACCAGGTGTGCGGTAACAGGTCCTGCCAGTATAAAAACCTAGTCACCGCGTTCACACTTTATGCTTTCTTGCTTCAACACAGTTTTGTGGTTTACTTATTTTACTCCTGTAGCAATTGAGCGGGACGTTAATTTGGCGATGCGCTCGTTTCTCTTTATGCTGTGCCTGTGCACATGGGCCGGGCTCCCCGCACTGGTTTCCGCCGGGCCGGCTGGCTGGGACTCTCGGGAATTGGCGCTCCAGGCCGACCTCCCGGCTCCTGAAGACGCAGCCCAGTTGGAGGACTTGAACCTGGCAGATGCGCCCTCCGAAGACCTGTCTGCAAGCGAGAACGACTCGCAGTCCTTGGCTCCCGACTTTCGCCGCCTTCCCGTGTCTAGAGACGCGTACTCGCCCTACTTCGACAAGGAGAAGATGAAGCCCGAAGCCGGCAGCCGCCCCTTACCCGCCTACATCAAGAGCGTCCTGTTTCCTCCCCAGCGAGGGCGGCAGCCGGCTCGCCCGGCTATCGGGGGCACCCGAGGAGTGGCTGTGTGGTGTGACTCCAGCAGGATGTACGTGAGGGTCAGTCGGCTCCTGTTCGGCTTCAGCTGTCGGCCATCGGAGGTGACCTTGGGCAACTGCAGCGTCAGCCGAACCACACGCAGTTACTTCTACTTCATCTACGGGCTTCACGAGTGCGGCACCGAGCGATCGGTAAGCAGGTCTTCATCTACAGGCAGTGTATCGATGTGAGCTGTAGGGCCAGTGTCGGGGTTGCCTTTCCTGGGAATATCCCTTCCTCTGTGACCCTGCAGGTTGTCCAGGGCCGCCTGGTGTACTCCAACACTCTCCGCTATGCCCCGCCCTCCTCCAGTGCACCTGTGCATCGCTTCATTCCCTTCTCTGTGCCTGTCAAGTGCTCCTACAACAGGTAGGCAGGGCTCTGCTGCTGAGAAGCCGCTAGGAAAGTGTCCAGATGCCCCTCATCCCCTCTGTCCTGCAGGTTCCACTACTCCTACAAGGTTGGCTATGTCCCCACGTGGGCCAGGAGAAGGACCTTCTTCAAGGACCTGAAGAACAAACACAGCTTTGTGCTGCTCACCACCAACTGTAAGCTCCTTGAGTGAGTGGCTCCTCCTGCCTGCAGGGGGTGCTGTGTGCAGGTGTAATGCTGCCTCTCTCTCTCTCTCTCTCTTTCTTTCCAGCCCGCTGGGTCCGGCTCTCTCCTAAGGATGAGTACTTCCTGGGTCAGCCCATGTACTTCCAGGCCACTGCCTACTTTGCCACAGCAGAGCAGAGGCTGTACATCCACTCGTGTTACGTAACGGAGAAACCAGACCAGCACTCCCAGCCCCGTTTCCCTGTGATCGACAACTTGGGGTACGGCCCCTTCTGGGAGGAGAGGTGGGCAGGAGCCCCGAGAGCCTGCAGGGGTTCATCCTTGTCCTTGTCCCCAGGTGCATGGTGGACAGCAAGGCAGATGGCTGCCTGTCCAGGTTTGTCCCCTCCAAGCAGAAGGATGTGCTCCGCTTCACAATTGATGCCTTCCTCTTCCAGAAGAAGCTGTCCAGGAAGGTACTGCTCTCAAAGGCTGCTCAGCCTTCTTGCTCTACTGATCCATGGTCTGCTTTCACATCCATGATCTAGATGTGAACCAGACTGTGGCAGCTGTAGTGCCTAGAGCTGCCAGCTTGCCTTCACTGATGGCAGAAGGTCTTTCTCTGTCCCTCTATTGGCCTTGATCCCTTAATGCTGTGACCTTCCCTCTTGCAGCATGAAGTGACTGAGCTGTACATGCACTGTGTCATGGCTGTGGCTCCTGCTAAAGCAACACCAGGGACCAAGTCCTGCACCTACAACAGGGAGGCTAAGAGGTACTTCTGCAAGGAGCCTGCTGAGGGTGCTCTGGGACATGCCAGGTTTAGGCCTCACCTGTCCTCCTCTCCTCCAGGTGGGAGGAGCTGTATGGTGACCATGAGGTCTGTGCCTGCTGTGAGTCCAGGTGTGCTGGCAGTCGGAATGAAGGTGGGTCTGGTTCTCTATCCCTTGTGGATGCATCTCTGCTCAAGAGACAACCATGCTTGGACAACTGAGGAATGATCCCATGCTGGACAAAGACTGTTTAGATGAGTAGCATCACTGTGGGACTCTGGGTATAGCAGATCCCTCACTCCTGGGTGCTGCTTGTCCACAGGTACCAGGAGCCTGGTGACCAGCAGTCGGGTGGCTGTGGCACCAGTAGAAGCTCCTCTGGATGTGGGAGCTGACTGGACTGAGGATGAGGAGGGAGACCCTCAGAGCTCCAGTGAAGATGCTGAGAGCACCAGTGAGGATGTGGAGGGAACAGAGGACTTTGGAGATGTTGGCCAGTGGACAGGTAGGGTCTGGCAGGAGGAGCTCCTGTAGGGGTGGTGTCCTGCAGTTCAGCTGGATTGTTCTCCTTCTTTCTCCCCAGGTGCCTGAATGAAGGCTCCAGCCTGGCCCTTGTGACTCTCCTGCCTCCACTTGCCTTGTAATGGCAACATTTCAATAAAACTGTGAAAGACCCTTCTGCCTGCCCTTGTTTCTTTATGGTTTATAGGTTTGAATGGGGTGGAGGAATTCAAGGGAAGTGAGACCCATTAATCAATGGAAGTATTTGTGGGGGTTCCCCTTTCAAGAATGCTTCCCGTATTGCTGCCAATGAGGACTGAAAATGGCTGGAGTAATAAAGCGTTGTAGTGGGGGAAGATGGCCGCACTATTCCTTGGGCAGGGCAGTGTGACTTTTTTTACTGTGAGAGAGACGGAGGTGTTCAATATACTGGAAATCCTCCTGTTTCCGAGATGGGTAGTGCTTATGGAGTGTGAGTTGCTACTGTAGTGCCCAGTAAGAGTGAGATCTGGTTTCCTATTCTAGGCTGCACAAACTGACTAAAAGAAACACAAGGAAGGAATTGTCAACAGGGGCTTGGTGTAAAGTAGGCCTTCCCAACCTTAGCAGAGGAACAATACTGGTGCACAAACATCAGTGAATAATTGTGCAGTTAGAATCTTGGAGGTCTTGTCTTATGGGTGTTGGTTTCACAGTAGTGGTATTGGACAGTCATGGGGAAGTATTAGGATAGAGACCGGAGATCCCAGTACTTGACTGGGAAGGCGGGTGTTCACAACCACCTCTACCAGCAGCACAGACTGTGTAGATTGAGACTGAACGCTTACTACACAAAGCCTCTCCCCTGTTTCAGTGTCCCATGTCATGAATTTCAAGTGAATCCTAGTCTTCCTTTGTGCCTACCTATAATTTGCACAAATCCTGCTGGCCCACTAACACTGTCAATTCTTAGCCCTACTGCAGTGCCCTATTAAAGCTTCAAGGATTTAGGATAAACTATTTTATATAATGGTTCTGAAGGTGGCTTCTCAAAGCACTTGACAGAATTACAATAAGAATACACAGGACAAAACAATTCCAATAGACAGAGGAGACCATGGATGGTGGTACTAAGGAAAGTAGAAGCAGAGGGCTAAAGAATGGAACCAGTTCAGTAAAGGCTCTTCTACAGAAGAAGGTGTTGAGTCTGAATTTGAAGGAGTTTAGGGAAGCTGACTCTGCTATCCTTGGGCAGAGAGTTCCAGAGCCTGGGGGCATAACAGGAGAAGGCCCTGTCACCCATACAGTGTAGACGGGCTTGGGGGACAGTTAGGAGACCAGAATTAGAGTGAAGGTTATGAAGTGGAGAGTAGGGTGATAATAGATTAAACTGCAACTGAAATGTGAAGGCACGTTCTACAGTTTATGCAAGAAAGGGTAATGTTAGGCTTTTATGGGACGGGGGTAATGGCAGCACTTTTGAGGACTGTTGGTACAACAGCAGTGCTCAAGGATTCATTTCTAATATTGAGGACAATGGGTTATATACCCATCGTTATTACCAAAGGCTCAGAGACCTTTTGCTATATAAAAAGACTCCTTTCCACCACTAATTTATTCAGGTTTGGTTCATTTGGGTTTTATCAGTTAAACATTTAATATTGTATGTCAGTTTGTTGATGCCTGTATATCACAGTGATCTGCACACACACCTTTGACTGAATATAGGCTGCCAAACCTCTCCAGCAAACTTATGTATCACGGTAGGTACACAAGAAGTTTATTTGTAATAACAGGGTTGTTGGTGCCAGTAGTCAGATTGGGTCAATTGCAAGGTAAGAACAGCATCGCATTAACTGGAGATGATCCAGAGATTAGCATGCAGCTCTGTACGCCAGATTAATACCGATTTGCAACTCGCTCGTCTGCTGACTTTAGTCCCCTGCTCAGTTATCACAATGTTCCCAATTGCAATGAGCCCAAGGAAACAGCTGCTGCTCTCTAGAGGACACTACAGGACAGGACTAAGTACAATTCCTGCAATAGACTAAGCAGTTTAGTGCCAAACTAATGGAACTCTGAATCCTATGGGACAGTTCCGAATGTAGTAACAGCTTAATACTGAAATAATATCGTAACACCTCGTGATCTTAAGAATCTGTCGCTGTTAAAAAGTATTATAATAATAAGCTAAAATTGTACTGCAGCCACAACACAGTGGACTTGCAGCTCCTGTCCTGATCATACAGAAAGATGTCATCACTATAATACCTGTTAACAAACAGCGCCTGCAGTCTGTGAAAGAGAGCTCTGAGGTGAATATTCCTTGCAGGGAAGTGAACTGTAAACAAGGCAAATACATCACTCAGATGAGGAGCAACGACTGTTGCTAAAGAAAGTGAGCGAGGGTACACCTATAGTAGTTCATCCACAGAAATTCAAACATAAATTTGTGAGAGTACCGCACCAGAGTACCGCAAAGCTAGAAGCGTGCCTTCAACTGGAGTACTGTAGCACGACTGTTTATTTTTTAAAGTAATATTAACTTATTCCAGGCGTTCATCTGGTTTAAGAATACAAATCGATGCCTTCAAATAGACCTTTAACAGTCCTTTGATGTAGAATTAAGAAAATGGGGAATTATTTGATCCCATTCTCAATCCAGTAGTTTATGGACAGGCGCTCTCAGCGGACTGTGTGCAGGAGTGATGGGTGATGTGGAATTCTATGGGCTCAGTGGGACTCTGGGCGTCAACTCAGGGCTCTGCTGTAGATTCCTGTAGAACCGGTGTGAAATGATAATGTATCGTTGGCTGGTATTGTTAATGTAAAGTTTACTGGTACGTTTCGGCCAAAACATATTTTCTTTCTTCTTTTTTTCAGCATGGAATAAACCTATTACTTGTTCCTTTGCAGCCTACGCATGCTGACGCAGCTACCCACCTGAACTACAAATTGTATGTTGGCCGTTCCGTTACACTATATTGATGAATCGTACAAGATCATAGGATCTATAAGCCTGAAGACTTGTCTTGTACAGTGCCCTGATAAAAATCAAATTAATTACACTAATTTTTATGGAATCCCATTTCCGGTAGTGAGGCTTCCATAGTACACGGATGGAATAGTGGATGGTGGGCTTTTAAATTCTTTTTTTATTTAAACACCAGAAATACAAAAACGAAGAAAGAATATGAAATAAGATACAGAAATAGACACTTCACATCCAGAAGAATTCACAATTATAAAAGCTGAAACTTATACTTTTTAAATATTTCCATTGTATGTCATTTTTTACTTAAAAAAGAAACTCTTCTTTAGCTCAGCTGGCAAGGCCTGGGTTCGAGCCAATGCAGTGAGGCACGAACTAGGGTGGGAGCGGCGAGGGCACAAGCCCTGGAACCCGAATCCGTTACAATAACAAAAGGACAGACAATGAAATATGGGTTATTTCGAAGTCCCAAATGTGAGGTAGTCGTAATTACGAGATATAAAGTCGGAATTCTCAGTTACTAAGTCGGAATTCTGAGATACCATAGCGCGTTTTTATTTTTACTCCCTGGCGGAAACGGGCTTCCATAGAAATGGTCAGATTCAGAGCCATTGCAGTTCGTGCTAATTAGAACAACGCCAGAACTGAACCCTCAGCACCGTACTGACTACTGAGCACAAGATCAGCTGCTCGCCAGCTTTGTTTCGCACAGTTTTGCATTGCTATTGAGCTCAGAGCAGGAGCTGATCTTCAGACAGTCAGATGCGTTATACATTACGTCACTGGCCCTAATCTTACGGTGCTCAACTGCACCATAGTGACCTCAGCGCCACTACTAGTAATGCATCGCCCCCGGCCAAAATTGCTTAGTAAAAAAAAAAATTACTATACTGTCTGTTTAAAAATATTATATCTTTAAAAATGACAAAGGGTTTGTGTGTCGCGCTAAAGTTTCGAATCATTTCAATGCAAAGAAAAAACATTTTCTTCCAAGAAATCATAAATTTGTCTCATCCTTCATACTATAATTCTCTCTTGTAGTAGTAAAGCATTTTGAGTCAAACCGAACAATATATTAAAGGAACAAGTAATAGGTTTATTCCATGCTGAAAAGAGAAGAGAGAAAACACAACGTTTCAGCTGTGAAACCTTCTTCAGGTTTGTTTTCTCTCTTCTCTTTTCAGCATGGAATAAACCTACAATATTACTTGTTCCTTTGCAGATACGCATGCTGACGTAGCTACCCACCTGAATATATTAAATGTTTCATCTATATGATTAACATAATGTTCTCCTGAATAACTACAGTAAATGACAAAGCCTTAGAGCCACAGAGAAAAACAAATTGCATTTAAAGTAATTTTAAAGGCTCGAGATAACATTGCACTATAAACGCAAATGTCTGTCTTCTTTGTGGCGCTTACTTTTTGTTGCTTTAGCAAATTTCATGCAGTTTATTTCTGACACAAGACATAACAAGCTTGTGTATTTATGACAAAAAAGCAGGGCAACAATTTATATCGGCCTTGAAATTGAAATTGTTAAAAAGTGAGTTAAATGCAGATATAGTAAATATATTTTCTCATATAATGGTGTGTTTTTTTGTCTAAAAATCCTTCATGAATGGTTTAACAGACACTTTGCATAATTAAAAAATATATATTTACAAATTTTAACTTTTTATACAGTAAAGTTTTGTTGTGAACATGAGCCCTGTTTATCAATATCACCAACACAGTTCTGGATTTTATTCTGCCTTCCTATGGACATTGGAATTTTCTTTCACACAACAGCTCCCATGTGTGGTAGCTTATTAGCGCCAGGGAGAAAAAGAATATTGTTGGCTTTTAAATGAGAAACCATTTGCGTTTATACAAAATCACAATGCGTTGTCCCAGATATTGGGACATCCTCTGTTTAAACACCTGTCGTTTTCTCTAATATTGGCTCCTGTGCTTCGGTCCATTTGAGAGAGAAGACACTGAAAAAGTCGTGTGAAAGTGGATTTTGCACCTGCGCCAGTGCTGTAGTGGTATCATACAGACACCCATACAAATCCATCACACGTTGGAAGCCCTGGAAGGCAACGTAAAATATTGCTCTGTCCGTTGGTGGATTAGGTATGCATGCTACATTTCAACGTAAAATGCAATGTAAAATGATCAAATTTGTTTCAAAGTCGATTAATGTAAAAACCGATAAAGCTCATGTTTTTTATCTAGTTTTATCTATATCTATATCTATATCTAGTTTTTCAAAGGTCTTAAACAAATGTTTATCGCAATTGTGAAAGTTAGAGAAGGTGTACCAGCGCGTGCCTTTATATCGCCAGCTTCAGTCTCGCCTGTAGCTGCGAGAAGGTTAAAAGCGTACAAGTGATCTGTCTTTCGTCAAAATAATTGCTGGAGCAGCAGGACGTAGAGTACCATCCAGCAGCTGTAGATGGTGCTCGGGTAAGCGCTAATTCTGTTTTCAGCACAGGGAGCAAGAATGAGCTCAGTCCGGCTCCCAGCAGAATCCATTCTGGTTTGGTTGCTGTCAGACTGTGCATCTGAGGCTTTTTGGATCGCAACGTGAAAACAAAAGAACAAAAAACAATTGCTCACATCGTGTTACTTCCACCAGAGGAAGGGAAGATATCACTTAAAAAAAATCAGAACTGAATATTTGGATCCGGGGCCTCATACTTATCAAATTATTAAAATAATAATTATTTAACTATCAGATTGTGTTTCTGCAACATTTCGTGCACAGTATGCCGTATTCAACAATAAAACAACAGTCACAACGAGGCCTTTACACCCAGTCTGGGGTATTTTCCCCTTTTATATTTTTGCCACTTTATATCGAACCTGTTATACTCCCAGAAGTGCGCAGTAGCTTCTACTTAATAAAAATATACAATTCACCGCTGGTATAAACAGATGTGTGCCATGTCTGCCTTTGTAAGCATTTGTTTAAAAAATAAGTTCACAATATGTTAAAAACACAAAAAGCACAAACTTAATAATACAACGATACAAAATCAAATCCAAATCATAAAGCCAATTAAGTACCCATCCTTTGAAAACAGAGAACACCTTTATATCTAAAATAAAAATGTGACATTTGTATCTACTTTTGAATTACTGTACAAAGCAGACAGAGTAGTCCCTGAATTCAAAGATCAGATCTTGGCCAAAACAAGACAATCAGACATGAGCTGAATTCGGAACAAGAGCCTCTGCTTCGTCGTTTATTGAGCTTTTGATCAAAGTCTGAGTGAAAAAAGATCAGCTATTTTAACAAAATACACAAAAGGCACCTTCCTTCAAGCTGGTGACCTAAGGATTCCCTCTTGTTTCAACTACAGTCCTCCATTCTACCAACTGAGCTATCAACAGATGTCAGGAGGTGCTCTCTGGCACATACTGCCCAATGTAGTGAAATGTTCCAGATGATTTAAATCCCAGATCGACATCGTTTCCAACTCGTTTCCTTAGTCTTGTTTACCTTGAATTTAAGCCACAAACCAGGATTCTACTGTATAAACTTCCGGAGATATTACAAAATGTTTGATGGAGCATCAATCATTCCAGGCGGAAATTGACTCCTTTTTCTTTCTCGAGGGATCATATTAAACATTTAATTTGGATCGAGAAGAGGATCACCATGAGACACAAAACAAACAGTTTCATTCTGTCTTTATTAGAATCTGTATCACAGCTAATGCATGTAAAGCCTTTAGTATGCGAGAGTGAGAGTTCAGTTATGCCAGGGAGTGTGAGAAAAGAGAACTGAAATTTAGTAAATTAATATTTAAATAGAGTGTAAATCTTCAAAGTGTCACTGCAAAATTATTACATGGGTCTACCAGCTGCCGGACGTACTTGTTTTGGGACTATTTCCAATAAGTACCGCATTAGTAGTTGTGTGTCCTTACTGGTATCTTTTAAACATTCGGTTATATACAAACGGGACAGAGACACAGTAATAATCCGACTTTAACGTGTCCTGCATTTTAACTTACTGAACAGATAAATTGAAATGTTCTGATTCAGAGCTCCTGCAGTTCGTGCTAATTAGAACCACAACAATACTCCTGAGTCCTGAGCACCACACTGAGCAAAGGTTCAGCTGAACTCTGACTTTGTTCAGCACGACTTGTTGTTGCAGTTGAGCTCAGAGCTGGAGATGATCTCCATGTTCTACCACACTAACTAGTCCTAAACGTAGTACACAGTACACACTTTTTTAAAACAATTTAAAATATTACACAAAGGCTGTAAAGCACACTCTAAATCGATCCGAATATTTGATTTCCGCGATCCGTTTAGGCAACATTAGGCAACGTGGCGCTTCTCCAGCAAAGCATTTCTCAGTTTTGTGAACTACTGGTGCTTTTAACACACCAACTTGCGTATCTCGTCAGGATGGCCGAGTGGTCTAAGGCGCCAGACTCAAGGATTCCTGTCTTTCCATTGCTTGGGTGTTCTGGTCTCTGAATAGAGGCGTGGGTTCAAATCCCACTCCTGACAGCTTTTCCCTCTCTTGCATTTTTCCTGTCTTCTTGTGCTCCCTGACAACGACAGAAAGAAGAAAACGGAGAAACCGGCTTGCGGGCACATGACGGGCAGGGAAATGCTTCGTGAACACTTCAATGTGATTAGCAGAAAGTCAAATAGGCTTCGATTTCTCCCTTAAGAACTGTTTGGGGTGCCTGTAATCGAGTAAAGATTTACGGTCAAGGTATGCATTCAAAGGTGAAAGATCGAAATATAAATCCAGAAGAAGATGTATTAAAACATATTGTAACGCCCCCGTTGCGTTACAATATCGTTTTCCTTGCGGTTTCCCCTGTACTTCATTAAATGTGGCATTGTGAAATCAGCCTGTAGCCCTACGGAATGCAGCCACTCTCCCGGTGACAGCGGCAGGAGCCGAGAGGATTAAATCAGAGCTCGAACCGAGAGTTTAAAAAATATGGGCAACTAGAACATAGATCATAGAACATTTTTATTAAACTTTCCTATCTGCTCGGCCTTACTGAAGTATTTTAGCTGCATTTTAGCTTCTATTTATATACTTTACAGTAGTAGTGTTTAGTAAGAGAAGAGAGATACAAGCGCTAAACCCCCACAATAACCAAACCTTAACTAAAGCAGGAAGATCAGTTTCTGCTCGAGACAGCCGTTTTCTGAAATGTAAACCTTCAACACTGGCTGGAGACGCTGTGTGTCCGGACTCAGAGGTTGTATAAGAAAAGACTCGGAGAGCTGCAGTCGCGGCTCATTGCTCTGCGCTCCCCGTGCGGAATGCGCGTGTCCTCACTCCTTCATTACCTTCATACACTCCTCTCAAACCACAGCAAACTCCTGAAATATTTCGGTGAACAGATACTGGGTCTTTCTTTCCGAGATATCATAGGCAGAAACAATAAACACGGTGAAAACAGGAAGGTATTCTAATCGTATAGAGAAATGCGCAAAAATACATTTCCTAAAATCCAATAAAATCTAGTTACATTCTGATGTATCTGAATAGTTTTGGCACAGTTGTTACAGCAAAGAGACAAATAAACTTTTTTTTTAATTTCATTCGAGCTGTAGTTTTGAAAATGTTTTTTCAATTCTCTAAATAATACAAACACAAACACCCGTTGTAAGCGTCTGACCATTGATACTCTTGAATTACAGTATAAGCCCGTACACACGCTGGCAGGCAGTTCAGCGAATATGATGCCCCTGCAGGGGCCGAATATTAGACGTATACATACAGTCATCGTGTGGAGTTTATTCCTCCTCTGCCGCAGTCTTTGCCTCTTGTCACATTTGCGCTTAATTGTCGATTTTTTGTATAGAACACCGAATATCTTGAGGAAGCCTGTCAAGCGAAGACTGATGGATTATTGAGGTGCAAACACTGGTTCAAAATCAACACCCTCTGCTATTGCCGTTGTTTCTTTGATAGTTTCTTCAAATTCCTCATCTGACCTTCAATATCAAGGGATATTGAGCATAATACCATACAAATTGTAACTTTCTTTTGATTGCCAGTTTTATTAAAATGCCATCCCCTTTTACAGTTATTTTAGATGTTTGGCAAGGCGTAATATCCCCCCTCTCACCCTCAGCTAAAATATTTTAAAAGTACAACAACATTACATTATATTGAACAGCGTTTATGTTAACATTTATATTCAAATTAAGGTAAATATACGAAAATATTAAAATAGAACTCCGGCGATCTGTTGTTTTTGCTTGTCAAGTTCTCGAACAATTTTGCATTGTTTTTTAAATTACTTTAGCTGAAGATGCAACGGGAGCATAAGTGAATTCTCCCGCCACTCACTGGAACATATAATTCCATGGGTGAATACTAACTGCTTGCAAGTTGCCAATGTCGGTAATTATTGGACATTCCCGGTAATGTTGACTCTGGTACTCAATTGTTTACTATTGCAAATATCAAAATAGTTCAGGTTTTGCGGAACAATTAAATTTTTGCGGTGATGATGTTTACTATAGGAAGAAGTGCGTCCCTGGGTGGGATCAAAAAACCCACCTGGGGGTTAATAGCCGAAAACGCTAACCGATTGCACCACAGAAATGCTTGCACCTTGCTTTTTTTTCATTTACATACTTTTGGTGAACAAAAAAATTCGCTCGCATTTCATCTTTCGCAAGCTATATGATTTAAAAAAAAACAAGTTGTTCTGCAAAGGAAATGAATAAACGCATTAAACCAAATCAAGACCTCTTTGAGTGTCCCAAATTACATGTTCTGTAAAACAAGACAGGAAAAAAAAGGTACTGCTGGAATTCGGATCCAAGATCTCCTCTTTATGAAACAGGTGTTTTAACCATCTTTACCACAGCGCCGGCAGAACACTTTTCTTATACAGGTGGGTACCCACCCTCAAACCCTTGTTCTCTCGCTACTTTACCTTTGCCTACTGCCATGTCTCTCTCACACCTGAAGAAGGCTCCACGGGCGAAACGTTGTGTTCTCTTTCTTCTTTTTTTCAGCATGGAATAAACCTATTACCTATTCTTATACAGCCGCTTGGACACACCGCTCTGAGACATCTGAGGTCGATGTGCTGAGCCTGGTCGCCTAGCAAAATCATGCCCAAGGGGAGGTGGCTTTCATGACGAGGTGGCCGAGTGGTTAAGGCGATGGACTGCTAATCCATTGTGCTTTGCACGCGTGGGTTCGAATCCCATCCTTGTCGGTTTATGTTTTCGACTTGTGATCCGTTTCTAAGTCGGACTTGCTTTCTTTAGCTACTGTAGTAGAGCAGTAATATTTCTAGCGTTGGCTGAACATGGCTTACAGCAGTAGCTGACAGATATAGTCTCTTAATATCTAGGTTACATTTATGCTTTGTACTGCTTTCACCTGATATTAATAGTAGTCCTGATGAACGATTTAGGGACATGGCGCATCTTGAAAATGTTCTTGTTAATTTCAGTTTGGAAAAGATGCACTCACCAGAAGCAGAAACTGGTCGTATCTGCAAAATGCGCAATGCAATAGCAATGTCTTGCTATGAGTCCTTACCTGTTACAGGAGGCGTTGTAGGACTTTTTTAGTTCAGAAAAAGCTATCAATTCATCTTACATTTCTACTCCATCAATATTAGCAATGCTATCTTTACTAAGCTCTAAATATAGCTCTAAATAAATGCTAATTTTAAAATACATTTTAAAATAAATGCTATTCCATATGTTGTAACTTTGTGGTATTTAGAAATTTTATCTGAGGATGCAAGGGAAAGTATTATACAACTGTGAAAGAGGCTTGTATTTTAATACAATTTTCAATCAAAAGAAAACCAAAGTCCCTATGATATTACCGTCAATATCCCTTGATATCAACGTTCAGTTGAAAAATTTGAAGAAACTCTCAAACAAGCAACTGCAGTAGCAGAGAGTTTTGATTTAAACCGATGCTTGGAGCTCAATACTCCATTCATCCTTGAAAGAAGCAAAGACAGGGATATTTTGAGTGTCTCCATGATCCTCTTCTCAATCCAAAAGAAAGGTTTTATATGATCCTGATCCCACTAGAAAAAGGGTCAATTTCAGCCTGCACTGATGTCCCTTAAACGTTTTATAAGAACTCTGGACGTTTATACAGTGGAAGCCTGGTCCATTTCTTCTTCTGAACGAGACTATGGGAGTGAGTATTTTGATGTCGAACTGGGATTTAAATAAAGAGGAACACTACACTACACTGGGCTACACGTGTGACAAAGCGTTTACTTTCTGACCTCTCGATAGCTCAATTGCTAGATCTTAAGACTATAGACAAAAACAGTGGGCATTTCTTATGTCCCTGGTTTGAATCCAGCTCGAAGGATGGTGTTTTCTTGTTCCTTAATCAAAAAGTGAAAATTGCGAATTTGTCTTTCACTTTGACGTTCACCCGAAAGCTCAGTATACAAAGAAGTAGAGGTTCCTGTTCTGGATCCTAATCCTAATCCTCACGTCTGATTGTTTTGCTTAGACCTTTAAAATGTACACTGTGGACTGTTTGCTCTTCCTAACACAATTAAAAAGCCGCCGACAAACTTACCGATCGGGAGTTTAGTTCAGTGATAGCGCGCACTTAAGACGCTCCGTTATCTATCTCCGGCATCTCTGTATTCTTTTTAAACGCGATATTTTTTATTCTTCGTGTGTGAATTTCAGGGAGACTCATAAACCCTTTGTCTGTTTTAAAGATACATTATTTTAAACCAGACATAATGAAAGACGTAGTAACTAGACACACATACAAGACACATGAATAGTAGCGGCTCTGAATGCAATACAAACGCCAATGGCGCAATGGATAACGTGTCTGATTACGGATCAGAAGACGTTAGGTTTGTACTCCTTCCTGGTTCGTGAAGAAGCTTTTAAACCTCACTACTCAACACTGACATCGTAGGGTGTGCGGTCCTACACAACCTTACTATCGACTGGATGAGTCTTCTGTTCAATCTCCGATTCTTTCCGCACATTCCTGCTATTTCACCACCGTTATTGTAGGATAACAGCCACAGACACGAGAAGATATACTATTCCGAACAAATGTCTTAAAAAATCACGTTGAAAAAGGTGACAATACGTTTTTGTTTCTTTAACGTAACCTTATTTTTGCCTGTAAAGTTCACATTATTTTCTGTAGCCGCAAATCCCCAATATTTCTGCTGTCTCCCGAGAAACACAAGCGTGGAGTCAAATCATATTAAATAACACAACACATCTATTAATTTAACACCCAGATGTGACAGAACACATGTAAGACTTACACACAGCTTTTAATATGCTCTAGTGAATTTGCAGGTGTCCTGGGGAGGGAAGAGAACTGATATTAAGGAAATACATATTTAAAGGGGATGTAAGTCTTAAATGTTTTTTGTCACATCTGGGTGTTAACTGAATAATTTTTTAGCATTATTTATTGTGTTTTGACTCTATACTTGTGTTTCTCAGGAGACAGCAGAAATATTGATGTTTACATTTATATTCACATTCCCGGTGATATTGACTGAGGTAATGCAGAAGCATGTTCTCTATAACAATAAACGGTGCGAGAAGACAGGAAGAAAGGCGCCGCTAGGATTTGAACCCAGGATCTCCTGTTTACTAGACAGGCGCTTTAACCAACTAAGCCACGGCGCCGGCAGAATTCTCCTCTTTTACTGCCACTTGGACACACCGCTCTGAGACACCCGCGTTCAGTAAGCGCTGAGTTAGCTGGCTGAGCACGTTGCCTCCTTTACATTCAATAGGAGCCCCGACACTAAGAGAAACGTACAGAAATGGGTTTTATCCGGCACTTTTCATGTCCAATGCGCTTGACATCTCCCAAGGGCGACAGAGTTCATTTACGACACTTTTCCTTTCTTTCTTCTTTCTGTACTCTTTGATGAAACAAAACGAGAAAGCATGTAAGGGAAAATGTCTTTTTTCATGGAAAAAACATGCAACGGGAAATGTTGTGTTTAGAAGAAGTGAGTTAACATGAAAAGTGACCTAATTTACCGGAGCAAATGCTCACCTAGCAAGATCTGCTTTACTACTAGAGAGAAGTAGAGTGAAAGACGTGATCATTTCACGCCGTTGTGGAACGAAACGCTTTTGTCTTGGAATTCTAAATGAATTAGAAGTTCAGAGCGACACATAAAGGCTTTGTCTGCTTAAAAGTGATTTTTTAAAACAAAAAAAAATGTAGAAAACACGTTTCTCACTTAGAATTTTAAGATGGGGGTGGGGTATTACTAGTAGCGGCACTGAACTCACCATGGTGCAATTCATTTACGTGACGGGCTAGTGGTTTAATGGATAACGCGTCTGATTTCGGTTTATAAGATTGTCGATTCGACTTCTACCGGGGTTGTGTGATTTAAACAGGCTCCTTTGAAATAGTCTGTTATGTAAATGAACCGCACCTGAAAGCAAACGTTGGGTCTGGGTTCCTTTCTTTCCTGCATGAAATAGCAAATCGTTACAAAAAAAAAACACCAACTAATGTCCAATAGTCCAATAGTCATTTAAGTAAACATGAATATACTGTAAGGTCTTGGTACATGGGAGTGGATTTCAACCACAATTAAAAAAGGGCAAATTATAATTACAGGCTTCAGACACTTTTTCATACAAAAGTGACCAAACACTCCCTAACTTTCAGGTTTGCTTGAACCTGTAACAAGAAGGAGGTCTGAAACTTCCATTCTCTGATGTTACTGTCTCTAAAGCCGGACGTGATGTTTCACGTATGGGCAGTGTGTCTTTTCTCTTGTTGTGTTCAAGATGATTCACTGAATAAGCTCCTGACTGGGTGTTCTGTACTGCACTGTTATTTCATTCAGATTACCTCTGTGGTGTACAGATAAAACCCAACTGCATGGTGTAATCTCTGGGTTCAGCACCAGCAGCACCTGCAAACTCATCAGCTGACCTCAACGTGATTTGAACACACAACCTTCTGATCTGGAGTCAGACACGCTACCGTTGCGCCACGAGGTCACTCGCCTTGCATGCTTTTAATTCCCCCAAAGAGAACAATCAGCGTCCTTGAAAAAGATTGTTTTCATTCTCTCCTGTGAGGAGCGCCGCTCTTCCAACGAGGGTCTCTTCTTCCCAGATCACAGATTATTCTTTCCGCTCGGCTCTCTCACCGAGAGCAGACACACAGTCTCCACTAATGTGTTTACTATATCTATAGATCTGACCCCCTACAGCCCTGATATTCCTGGACAGGATATTTACCACCAGCCTCGTGAACTTCTCATCTTGACCTCTTCCAGGAGGAGCACAATTAACACAGAATCCTCTCTCCATTTAGCAAATAACACAAAACACTGTTTACCTGTCAAGACAGAAAACCAGGCTGCTCCAAGGTGAGGCTTGAACTCACAACCTCGGCATGATTCTACTGCTCATGTTATTTGACATGGCCTGACCCAGGAAAGAGATTGTAAGTCAAGAAGTTATGGTTTTGTTTTAATACTTGCCTACTCTTTTAATTTTTCGGTCAAATCTTTTATTTGGGAGTACTTTCAATGGATGTTAATCTTTGTCCCGATGCACGATTCTGGGCCATGGTGCATGTTGAATAATGTTCTAATAGGCTTCAGTTTGGAAAAGTGCACTCTTCAGAAGCTCCCGAAACCGCTAATGGTTACATAACACTTAATGCAAAAGGAACGTTCGGGTTTGAAAAAGAATATTACTTGCTATGAATACAAACACTGTTACAGGAGGCGTGTTAGGGCTATTTTAGCTTAGATCATCAACTCATCTTACATTTCTTCTCCATCTATATCAACAGCGTAATCGCTACTGAGCGCTAAAGGCAGGTCCTGGCAATACAATCTTCTTTAGAAAACGTTTTTAAAACTATTTCCACTACCATACGTAAAGTAAAAGATACCGATTGCACGCAACTAATAAAATCTCTTTTCCAGGGACGTTGTAGCTAGATGCAAATTACAATTGGAAATTTATCAGCTTTAAAAATTTCTTTTGGATCCACAGGACGATCAGCACGAGACTCAAAATATACCTGTGCTTGACTGTACAGCATAGATTGTACAGCATTTATGTTTATATTTATGTTAAAATGAAGGTAAATATATCAAAATATCAACATCCAACTTCACAGTGCTAACGTAACAATGCTTGTCAAATTCTCAAACAAATCCGTGTTGTATTTCTAAGCTATTTTAGCAGAAGACGCAACAGGAGTATAAATGATATCTCCCGCCAGCCCTTCAAAGATACTTTTCCATGGGTGAATATGGTTGTCTGGGGAGTTGCGGTGTTGATCACTATTGGACTTCCCCGGTCTCAAGTGTTGTTGTTGGACACGGGCAAAAGACTTGCATTTTCGGCAAATATAAAGAAAGTTAAGGTTTCGGCTTTAGCGGAGACAGTGTTTACATTGACAATAATAAGAAGCTCGTCCCTGGGTGGGCTTGAATCACCAACCTTTCAGTTAACAGCCGAACGCGCTCACCGATTGCGCCACAGAGACTGATGAAAGGTTGCTCCATTCGCACCTTTCCGGTAAAAAAATAAACATTGCTTGCATTTTCTTGCCAGTCGGCAATATTCCTACGGCTCTGATAGCCAAGAATTAAATTTCATTTTTCACAAGCTGTATGAATTTCTTGAAAAACAAGTTGTTGCAGAATGGAAATGCATTCATGCATTAAACTAAATCAAGCCCTATGCGGCTGTCCAAAATGGTAGTTTCGGCACAAAAAGACAGGAAGAAAGGTACAGCTGGGATGTGGAGCCAGGATCTCCAGTTAACGAGACAGGTACTTAAACCAATTCAGCTACGGCGCCGGCAGAATTCTCCCATTTTCCCAGTGGGCAAAAGATGTATAATATATGTCTTTTAAACATATACCTTAGATGTATAAATGTGGTCTGTAATTGGTCTAGAATGAAATTCTAATATACGTCTATTGTTATACGTCAATTATACGTCTATGATTATATGTTCATTATACTTAAATGGTTGGAGTTCTATTATACGGATAACTGTAGAGGACTATTATAGATATATGGTTAAAGATCTATTATGCATCAAAGATAGGTTTTACAGGTGTAGAAACTAGTAAATCAAGCCAGTGATTTGGTTTAGAAATGTATTCTGAAAATTTACAATCATTCACACCTGAGAAATATGTAGTTCAAATTATACATTATATACAATATTGTAATCAACATATGGCTAATCATCATAAAAAAACACAACTTGTAAACTTCAGCTACAAATACTAGTGACATGGTGTAGCGGCGAGGCTTATTAATAAGGCAGAATTAAGTGTTTCTGAGCTTTCCCAAATTAGGCCTCATCTCTCTGTTCATCTCTGTGGTGCAGCCACAGAGAAACTATTCATGCAGGCTGATTTAAGGTTCCTTTGATAAGGACAGCTTCCAAAGGGGGATGCACTTAGCTAAGCCTGGCTATCATGATCAATGGTCATCCATTGGCGCCTATCTGTCTAGGGAGTGCCAGATGGACATCTGGACTGCATTCCTAAGTGTCATGAGTAAGTGACTCATATCTCACCTTGATCAACCAATCAGGGACTGGTAGGGCCGAGTAACCCACGTGGGACTCTGATGCCCATGGAACTTTCAGCCAATGAATGAGCTGAAGTTCCTCCAGGTAAAAACAGGCAACACAGAGAGCCTGGGAGATTCAGTAAGATTCAGGAGAATTCTGTGGACTGTTCTAAAGGGAATTCAAAGGAGAATTCCAGGGCAGGACGGCCCAGGAGCAGAAGGCTCCCAAGGGCAGGACATTCTCGCAGCGCGCCTCCTGACCATCCTGAGACTCAGCCCGGACAACCACGGAACGGCCAATGTGTCCGAGTGCCAGAACTTTCCTTTGTTCTAAGAGTCTAGAGCGGAGGTTGCCAGAGAGTAACCAGAGGATCCACCCGAGGTTAGCACCAGCAGCAGGCCTCGTGAACAGGTCGGAACTGTGGACAGCTGAATCACTATTCAGAACTAGCTCTTCATCAGGAACGAACCGGTCCTCTTCCTGACTTGCTGGGACCCACAGTCATCTTTTCTCCTGTGTGCAAACTTTGCTAGTTAAAGCCAACACTAACTAGCCGGTCAGTGAGCATCTGCAGCGCACCTTCGCAAGCCGCACAGCGCAGCCTGGCACACAGCCAGAGAGCGCGGATTGGACAGAAACAGCCTGCAACTGTTTCTTTGTGCCCGAGGGAGATCTGAATCCCCAGAGATTGGATGAGTATTCAACTTCACTGCATTACTGCTCGAGAATTCAATTGTTATCCCAACCAGTTGATATCAATTTAATTCCTAAGAGTTATGTACTTGTTTTGAGTATCTAATGTAGAAGTTGTAACCAAGTTCATTTACGAAACAAATGACTGTACAGCATTCTTAATGAATGATATACTGAACGTATGTCCTCTTGATATGTGTAACACTTTGTAACTGACTGAATATATACCTTTTGTATTCTGATAACCCTCTCGATAAGATCTGTTAGGTTTACATGCATATTCTATGTATTAATAAATGTATCCTCGTGTATTAGTACCTGTGTGTGTGTGTTGTTTGAGTTATGTCGCATGGTTGGATTCTAAAGCCATCAAAAGAATCAACTTTTTGATTTACTGCTACAATTAATAATTGTCTCAGTTAATGCCCAAACCCTACAGAACTGGTGCCTTCAGAGAGCCACTACATTACATTTTGGCTATGGCAACATTACAAGGCAATATATATATATAAAGACAAACACAAACTAATTACATGAACACGCTAATATTTAACTCAAAAACACACTTCGAATCAAATATAAGTTTCAAAATTTACAAGTTCTATATCTCAAAGAAAAAAATATTACAATGTGAAGTTAAGATGATTTTTGCTGTTCACCATTTGAAAAGCCCTGTGTAATTGTCCTAACAGTTAGAACCAGCATTTTATCATCTTCAGTGTCCAGACTTCTAGGCCCCCTGCCTTGCATATGCATTGTGTGCTCCTTTATTTCTTTTTCTGTTACTGTTGGATGGGACTTCAGCACCACAGCTAGGAGAAAATTTTAGAATATTAGTGCTCAGATAAATGATGATTAATCTCTTCTTGAATATAATCTCAAAAAAGAACCATTAAGGTTTACTAAGCTCAAAGCTTAATCAATGTATTAAGTTTAGCTCGCATCATAGTAATTGAGCAATTAAGTCTGTCCTAAGTAAAGAGTACCCAAAGTTTGAAAGTACAAGATAGAATAAGAGTACCTTAAATTGCTCTAGAAAGATTTGTGTCTCCCAGGCACCTCTTTTGTCATTGATCTTTCCGGCTTGTGCCAGCGAAGTTGAATTCCATCATTAGTTAATTTGTCATAAGTCTGAAAACCAATTATCACTGAGCTTAGACATTTTTCAAGTAAGTTTCCACTCAATATTTATTTACTCAAATATTTAGGATCAAATGTACTACTGTAATCCTTATATTTTAAAAGAAAAGTTTGTAGTTTTACACCTTGCAAATTAAGTGGTTAACACATAGGTATCTATAAGCTAAATTTTGTGGATACTTAAACTTGATCAAAGTAAACATTTAATGTAAAAATATCTTAAAAATCAATAAGCTATACCTTGACAACACTGCAAACACACTCTGACATCACTTCCACCTACTCTCCAAAGCTGGTTTATTTGGAAATAATATTATATTAGAAATAATATTAGAAGCTATTTTTACTACTGGGTCTTCATTAATCAACTAATCAGAGATACACATTACACATGACCATTCAATGGAATGAACACATTTTCACATATTAACTGCACTTTTCTGCAGTATTTGCTCAACCTTAGATTACAAAGTGACCACATGGAGCTTTTTTAAAACACTTTATTTTGGCATTAAAAGATAAGCAAGATTATACATTATAAACTAAAAAAAGAAAGTATGCCAGAGATGGATCATATTAATCAGATGTAGGCTGTCATATTATGACCTATTTGTAACCAAGAATACTAGTAGTGAATATTTTCTACACCACAGAGAGAATATAATATCATACAAGCAGCAAGGACTCGCTTGCGTGTACAGAACTCTTCCACTGTGCTCAGCCTCTTGATGTGGAACTGGGAGTCCGATGGTTTTGTACACCTTCCCACATGCCTCAATTCATCTCTGATCTCTATAGGAGACTCAATACCCACTTCTGAAACGCTGAAATCATTCACATCTTGTATCAATATTTGAAAGGAATTTGGTCAGGATTTTCTTACACTATTGTTATATTAGCATTACTGTAGTGTTGCTAACGTGCTACATGTAATTTATAATCTTAAAAATTTTAAATTCCCACAGTTGTAGTTGATTTTGTGTGATCTTCACTTTTACACTAATGTGCCATTTATTGCTTATTAACATACTATTTTTCATTAAATTTATATTAAGTAAGACCTGATGCATTAAAATAGTATTATTATTATTTATACTTACTTGTGAAAAGAGGATTGCTGAGATTTTTGCAGATTTCTCCTTTGTTGAAAAACGTGATGGTATTTAACCAAAATGGCGACCAACGAATATCAGCAATGCATTTTGGTATATAACTGGAAAAGATGCAGTGTTAGATATGTTTTCAATTTCAATAATATATGCATTTATTAATGTTGTCGATATTACGGTTGTAATTTAACATTGATAATACATTGTGGCAATGTGTCCCCTGCTACGTGCTGATGTACAAATTAAACGCATGCAGTTAGTAAGGAAATGGTCAGTGTTTTAAGGTATTCTATTATATATAATTACATTATACAGAACTGGGCAAAAGGATTTTTGAACACTTTCGCTTACTTAACTTGCAACCTAAAAAATAGTTGTACATTGTCAACGGTCAGTAAACACTAACTGACACTAACACTCGGACTGTTTGATGTGCAGGAGGGCTATCTGTCCAGTATCTACAGATACACGATAACTAACATTAACACAAATACCACTCATATTACAACAGTAACACTATCACTAAGACATACACTATCATTATCACTAACACTGTCACAAACTACTTATAATAACAGTAATGCTATTATTAAAACTAACACTACTACTACTGTTAATACTCTAACAGTAACACTATAATTATAATTGATATTAACATGAATATGAACATTAAAACTAAACTATCAGTAGCGCTATCATCATTAATACTCACATGAACACTAGCATTAAAACTACCAGTTGTACTGAATGAAGTTGTATGAATACACTAGTATTAGTATTTGTTGCTACCTGTAATCATTCATAGCCGTTCAGGGACGCCAAATATGTAATCATAGCCACTCAGGGACGCCAAATATGTAACGTTGCCATACCCAAAATGTAAATGTAGTGGCTCCCTGAAGGCACCAGTTCTGTAGGGTTTGGGCATTTACTGAGACAATTATTAATTGTAGCAGTAAATCACAAAGTTGATTCTTTTGATGGCTTTAGAGTCCAACCATGCGACATAACTCAAACAACGCACACACACAGGTACTAATACACGAGGATACATTTATTAATACATAGAATATGCATGTAAACCTAACAGATCTTATCGAGAGGGTTATCAGAATACAAAAGGTATATATTCAGTCAGTTACAAAGTGTTACACATATCAAGAGGACATACGTTCAGTATATCATTCATTAAGAATGCTGTACAGTCATTTGTTTCGTAAATGAACTTGGTTACAACTTCTACATTAGATACTCAAAACAAGTACATAACTCTTAGGAATTAAATTGATATCAACTGGTTGGGATAACAATTGAATTATCGAGCTGTAATGCATTGAAGTTAAATACTCATCCAATCTCTGGGGATTCAGATCTCCTGCGGGCACAAAGAAACAGTTGCAGGCTGTTGCTGTCCAATCCGCGCTCTCTGGCTCCGTGCCAGGCTGTGCTGTGCGGCTTGCGACGGTGCGCTGCTGATGCTCACTGTTGGCTTTAACTAGCAAAGTTTGTGCACAGGAGAAAAGATGACTGTGGGTCCCAGCAAGTCAGGAAGAGGACCGGTTCGTTCCTGATGAAGAGCTAGTTCTGAATAGTGATTCAGCTGTCCACAGTTCCGACCTGTTTACGAGGCCTGCTGCTGGTGCTAACCTCGGGTGGATCCTCTGGTTATTCTCTGGCAACCTCCGCTCTAGACTCTTAGAACAAAGGAAAGTTCTGGCACTCGGACACACTGGCCGTTCCGTGGTTGTCCGGGCTGAGTCCCAGGATGGTCAGGAGGCGCGGTGCGAGAATGTCCTGCCCTTGGGAGCCTTCTGCTCCTGGGCCGTCCTGCCCTGGAATTCTCCTTTGAATTCCCTTTAGGATATTCCACAGAATTCTCCTGAATCCCTTCTGAATCTTACTGAATCTCTCAGGCTCTCTGTGTTGCCTGTTTTTACCTGGAGGAACTTCAGCTCGTTGATTGGCTGAAAGTTCCATGGGCATCAGAGTCCCACGTGGGTTACTCGGCCCTACCAGTCCCTGATTGGTTGATCAAGGTGAGATATGAGTCACTTACTCCTGACACTTAGGAATGCAGTCCAGATGTCCATCTGGCACTCCCTAGACAGATAGGCGCCAATGGATGACCATTGATCATGATAGCCAGGCTTAGCTAAGTGCATCCCCCTTTGGGAGCTGTCCTTATCAAAGGAACCTTAAATCAGCCTGCATGAATAGTTTCTCTGTGGCTGCACCACAGAGATGAACAGAGAAATTAGGCCTAATTTGGGAAAGCTCAGAAACACTTAATTCTGCCTTATTAATAAGCCTCGCCGCTACATACCCATGACGTCACATCGCTCTTTGTGACGAACGCGAGACACCTAGACGCGCACAGTGACGTGGCGCCTGTCGCTGTGGTTACCATACTTATGATTTATAAACACGGGAAAAACTGTTACATACATTTATCAACTTGGAATATATTTTTTTTAGCTCTAGGATAGTTACCTAAATAATAATATGAATAATCATTGTTTAATTTCGGTTTTAACATTTTTTACACTAAACGCACTATGGTAATTGATCGATACAGTTTTATTGACTGTTTTCTAGATATTTAAAACAGGGTCAAAAACAGAAAAAGAATCACTACTCACATATCGGTTAAGTTAATTGTTTATTCTACAGTTCTTCAGTTGAATTAATTGGTTTTCGATAGATAAATGATCAATAACTCTCCTCTGTGCGCCCAGCGTGCCTCCCGCGGTGACAGAGCAGAGCGCGTCTCCGCTGGAGGAGGCTTATGTCTGGAGCCCGGGGGTCTTTTCTTACAGATATAACACCCCCCCCCAAAAAAAGAACACTCCGGGCTGTGAAGAGAAGCGAATCATAACAGTTGTAAAAGGAGAGCGACAAATCAAGGAATGAAATTCATTAAACACGAAAAAAAATAGTTTACTTCGCAGATTAATGTTACAAAGCGTACCCGTGTGGAGCAGTAGAGAACGAGCACAAGTCCCTGTAATAAGTGCTTTTAAATGTTTTAAGCGAATCTTCAGAGTATAGAAGCCAGGCGGATCAGGAACCTGATCCTGGAGGTTAAAATGTGTATCCTGGTTTTATTCCCAGCCTGCTCTCAGTTCCATAGGTAGTCTGATTATTTAAATTAACTGTATAACTGTTACAATAATTCATCTAATTGTAAATTTATAAGACTGTGAGACACTTGTGAGAGACATATGAGAGCTGCTGATTCCCAGGGCTGGTGTGGAATCACACACAGACAGGTCTTCTTCTGTGTGATCTGAGTCCCACTGCACAGAGGTACAGACTGGTCAACTGGTCACTATTGTAGACACGGCCATCGGCCCATCGGCTACTAATAATCAATATACTGACCAGAGTGTCACTACTTGTGTTTATTACATAAATAGATAATTCCACACTCACTTGTGTTATAAAACATTTATAAAACATGTTTGGAGGCTGACATACAGTAAAGAAAGTAATACTGAAGGGCTGGAGGTCCTGGAAAGGGTTAATAGAAGCTTCTTGCTTCTGACCTGGAACAGAGTCCACAGCACCCAGATCAGTGACCTCTGAGCCCAGTTCACAGAGAGGAGAACCAGGAGCTCTTCTCTGTCACTAAGTGGCTGTGAGGAAGGAGAAAATGGGGAGATGTGACCTGAGTCCAGGCTGTTCTGTCTGATATTATTCATGTAGCAGCACTGATTGTCTGAATGTCCTCTGGTTCTGGATTGTCGGATAAAAAAAAGTATGGAGCTTCTGTCCGAGTGTGTCTGACCTGTGAATAATACATTATATACAGTATTGTAATCAACAAACGGCTAATCATCATAAAAAACACAACTAGTAAACTACAAATTCTAGTAACATGGCAATTTATATATAGTAATGACAAACACAAACTAATTACATGAACACGCTAATATTTAACTCAAAACCACATTTCGATTCAAATATAAATTTTAAAATTTACAACTTCTTTATTTCCACGAAAATATTATTAATGTAGCACAAATGCTACTTTCTAATAAAGACAGAAAGAAACTGTCTGTTTTGTGTCTACTGGTGATCCTCCTCTCGATACTAATGAAATGTTTAATATGATCCCTCGAGGAAAAAAAGGAGTCAAGTTCCGCCTGGAATGATTGATGCCCCATCAAACATGTTGTAATATCCCAGGAAGTTTATATAGTAGAATCCTGGTTCATGGCTTATATTCAAGGTAAACAAGACTAAGGAAATGAGTTGGAAAGGTGATGTCGAACTGGGATTTAAATCACCCGGAACAGTTCACTACATTCGGCAGTATGTGCCAGAGAGCAACTCCTAACATCCCTTCGATAGCTCAGTTGGTAGAGGGGAGGATTGTAGTGGAAACAGCTGTGGATCCTTAGGTCGATGGCTTGAAGAAAGGTGCTTTTTGTGTACTTTAATCAAAGAGTTAAAACAGCGAAACTTTTTCACTCAGACGTTGATCAAAAGCTCAATAAACGACGAAGCAGAGGCTATTGTTCCGAATTCAGCTCACGTCTGATTGTCTTGTTTTGGCCAAGATCTGATCTTTGAATTCAAGGACTACTCTGTCTGCTTTGTAATTCAAAAGTAGATACAAATGTCACATTTTTTGTAGATATAAAGGTGTTCTCTGTTTTCAAATGTTAGGTACTTAATTGGCTTTATGATTTGGTATTGATTTTATATCGTTTAAGTATCATATTATTAAGTTTGTGCTTTCTGTGTTCTTATCGTATTGTGAACTTATTTTTTAAACAAATGCTTACAAAGACAGACACGGCACACATCTGTTTATGCCAGCGGTGAATTGTACATTTTTATCAAGTACAAGCTACTACTGCACTTTTGGGAGAATAACAGTTTCGATATAAAGTGGCAAAAATATAAAAAGGGAATATACCCCAGACTGCATGTAAAGCTCTCGTTGTGACTGTTGTTTTATTTTTAGATAAAAATGGCGTACTGTGCACTAAATGTTGCAGAAACACAATCTGATATTTTAATAATTATTAATTTATTTATTATTAATTATTTATTTATTTAATAATTTGATAAAAATTGAGGCACCAGATCCAAATATTCAGTTCTGATTTTCTAAAGTGATATCTTCCCTTCCTCTCGTGGAAGTCACACAATGGGAGCAATTGTTTCTTTTTTTTTCACGTTGTGATTCAAAGACCCTCAGACGCACAGCAACCAAACCAGGATGGATTCTGCTGGGAACCAGACTGAGCTCATTCTCATTCCCTGTGCTGAAAACAGAATCAGCTCTTTGCCGAGCACTGTCTATAGCTGCTGGATGGTGCTCTGCGTCCTACTGCTCCAGCAATTCCTTCGACTAAAGAGAGACCACTCGGGGGCTTTTAACCTTTTCAAAGCTACAGGCAGGACTGAAGCTGGAGATATGAAGGCACCCGCTGGTACATCTTCTCTAACTTTCACAATCGCGACAGACTTCTCTTTAAAAAAAAGCAGATATAGCCCTGAAAAAAGCATTAGCTTTATCAGTTTTTACATTAATCGATTTTGAATCTAATTTTGATATTTGACATTTGATATAATTTTTATTGCATTTTACATAATAATTATAATAATAATAATAATTATTGTTTACACTTATACAGCACTTTTCTGGACACTACACTCAATGCGCTTTACAGGTAAGGGGAACTCCCCCTCCACCACCACCAATGTGCAGCATCCACCTGGATGACCACAGAGAGTCAGGACCTCAGTTTTACATCTCAGCCGAAGGACGGCGCCTGTTTACAGTTTAGTATCCCCATCATTATACTGGGGCATTAGGACCCACACAGACCGCAGGGTGAGTGCCCAGCGACAGAAACCAGATGGTACCGTGTGTCGGGCTTGGCTGCAAGCAGGACAATGATGTCACGGGGACAAAGTAGAGAAAATCAAAACGGTTCTATAAAAGACCTGTGTCAGCTGTCGGTTCGTACTCTGGACTCTAAATCCACCGATCCGATTTCAAATCTCTTTAATACCTGAGCTGCGGCTTCTTCCGAGTACTTATTCGTATAATTAGCACGAACTGCACAGGCTATGAATCAGACCATTTCAATTAATCTGATCAGTGTAGGACACGTTAATGTAGAATTATTAATAGGTTTGTTAGTTCAGGTTTACCCACCTGAACTAATGTAGAATTATTACTTGGTCTGTCTCTTGTTTGTATATAAATGAATGTTTCTGACAACTTAATGTTAGTTTTACGATGTAGGTCAGGCGTTGACATATGCACGAGTATACGAAATGTCTCACTCCTGATTCAACTCATGTTCTATAGGAGATTGGCAATTCCTCCTGTTTCTCGTACAACCATATCAGAACAGAAGCCCAAGTCACCCAGCTGTGATTTAAGATCGACTGGCATCTTTATCCCTTTTTTGTTCGTGATCATTATTTTCTTTAGTTATGATCAATATTGAACTTTTTTGAAATGAAATGACAATAATCAAACGTGCAGGCAGATTTTTGAAAAGTATTCGGAATTGACAGGGTGCCCCTTTGGAACAGTGTTCAGAAAATGTGAGAAAATGAAAGTTATGTAAGCTCTCACACAAAGCATTGAAGATTGGAATCTGAGTGTAAAAAAGCTACCCGTCTCCCAATGATAGGCAGGGATACACACCATGACTCGAATAGACTCAGCGAACTTTAACACCTATGATATTACGAGTGCTTTGCACGTGTCGAACTTCAAGAAGGAACTACTACAACAGTTGTGGACATAATTCAATACCACCGGCAAAGTCCAATGCTGGCAACTTCTGAGAAAATAATGTTCACTCATGGAATTTGGTCTTTGAATGGCTGGCGGGAAAATTCATTTATCCTCCTGTTGCACCCTCAGCTGAAACATGTTAAAATAACAACGCAGATTTGTTGGAGAACCTGACAAGAATTATTGGGTTAGCACTGTATGTATTCTTGTATATTTACTTAAATTTTAATATAAATGTAAACATGCATGCTGTATAATCTATTGCAATTTTAAAATATGTTAGCTGAGGATGCGAGGGGGGCTATTATACCTTGTGAAACAAGCAAGGAACTGTAAAAAAGGCTGGTATTTGAATAAAATTGGCAATCACAAGAAAACCACAATTTATGTGGTATTATCATCAATATCCTTCAAAATCTACGTTCAAATGAAGGATTTGAAGAAACTATGAAAAAAGCAATAGTAGTAGCAGAGGATTTTGATTTTTGCTCTTCAAGTCAGTAGATCACCGTAGAGTTGCACCCCTACAAACAGCACAAAGGATGAAACTCACCTCCTTCGTTATTGCTATGTTTGTGCCGGTGAAAGTAGCGTTTGTGCTATTGAAAGCATCTCGGCAGATGAAGGTGCAGTCACTTCCACATGTCATGATATCATTAGATCCGACGACAAGAGCTGAAGCCTCCGGCATTTTCCAAGTCAGCAATGTGAGGAAGATGGAGCTGGTGGAAGGTAGCGTGGCCGAGCGGTCTAAGGCGCTGGATTTAGGCTCCAGTCTCTCTGGGGGCGTGGGTTCGAATCCCACCGCTGCCAAATGTTAATGTTTTAAGACCTGCAATACGATCAGTAAAAGCGCTTTTTGTTAGGCTGCGGGAGATGTTTAGAGATAGACTTTCTAAAAGACAGGCTTAACATCAAGGCAGAAAAAATATTTTGTTTTCTCAACAGAAATTCTCTTTGGCACATTCAGCTTTATGTAGGGAACAATATCTGCCGAGATCACTTTTGAGGCAGTGCACATGATAGTGTACCGGCAAGTACATTTAATATTGGCTGTGGTGGTGAGCTGCTTTTGTCTGTGAAACTTTTAATTCTTCACGCCGAATCATTGGCAGGGGTAAAGCTTATTAAATCTTTGAACATAGCGCTCCATCAGAAGTACTTTGTTCGTGATCAAAAGAGATCAGAGGATTAACTTCATGAATTCACATAGCATACCTTACAGGAAAGATTTAAAAGGGGAATTGATTGTGCTTCCTGATGTTGTTCCTGTGGTTTCTTTGGATACAAAGGTGAATGTTCTTTGACGTTCTGCTAGAGTATCCACTGGGTGGGTTTTATCGATTAGCTCAGATAGGTCATCAGTGCTCCGTCTCCGGAAAATAATCAGCACTGTTTTTTCCTGTGCTGTCTTTTAAAACATATAAGATCACGAGTTTACAGATTTCTCCAAATAACAACTATACATTTTAACCCAGCGGTTAGCATTCCTTCAATCCAATAGTTTTACTCTGGGTTAAAAGCAGCGCAATATACAGAGAGATGATATTCAAATATTTCAACGTTCTGTTGGATTACCTGTATGGAGATATCGCTCAGAATTCCTAATATGATTTTGAGTTCAGTTTTGCTTTACTACTTTCAGAGTCTTTTATTGACCTTGCTGAAGCAGAGAAGTGACATAATCACAAATGCGACCTACCTGTGCTGCTGTTTCTGGTTAATAATTATTATTGCGAGGAAAAAAAAACAGCTTCTTGCATTAAGAGCAAGAGCAACCAACGCGCTCTCTTGTTGAGTTGGGTTTTTTCCGTGGTGCTCTTCCTCGGATGCAAAGTTATTTGGCGAGCAAGGACCTCTGAGAAGGAGCCTGAATCCGTCAAGAACTCTGAAATTCTAATATCGCACTACCGTCTTGTGTACAGAGATCTGCTTCTTCCTTTTTGAGTGTTTTGTTGTTTAAGAGCACACTTCCTACCTCGAATGTTAGTTTCACGATATGTGTTACCAGATCACAGATCATCTTGAAAAGATTTGGGGATGCACTGGCTCAGTTATTTGAAGGAACCTATACCACCAACGCACTTCTGAGAAGCACCTGCACATTTTCGCAATCCTCTCTCTCACCTACAAAGTTATGAAGACACAGATGACCAACAAAAACTAATTTGATTCACTCAAGGCTTCACTCTTCTGTTGTGATGTCGTTTTAATTAGTGTTAGCTGTGATGAGGTGTTGTTTCTGTCTCTTAAAGTTTAAGAGTCTGCTCCTTTCTTCCTGGTATAGAAATAACATGTTCCATCTTTGTTTACAAACACCACTGTAAATTATTTGTCCATCTCTAAAGCCTGTGTGTATTGACAAGGCAATTCAAAAGCACATATTAAATAAGAACACGATCCTTCTTGTTACCATTCACGTGGTTGGAGCATTGTTTCGCCCTTTAACGTTCTTCTACAATATTTACAAAAGGGCTTTATCACTGGAGTTGTGTGCATCGGTCCATGAACATCAGCTGTACTGCTGTTTTTCTATGCGTAATTTAATCACAAGCACTTAAAAGATGCAAAAAGGTTTCAAAGAAAACATAATTGAAATACAGTCGAGTAAGGAGGTAGAAAAACGCACTCCCCCGTTGAAGAATCAACCACCGTCGCCCATGTGACTGGATATAAAAATAAATTATTCATTTCAATTATTCATGAAGGGTGGATTGTGGTCAGTGAACATATGCACATCTTTAAGTCAGTTCCACCATCTGTGCAATAGGGGATGTAGCTCAGTGGTAGAGTGCATGCTTTTCATGTATGAAGTCCTTTCAATCTCTGGCATCTCTAGATGTCTTAAATTATTGTGCTCACATTGCAATCTTCTGTTGAGTAAGAACTCTTTGCTCGTGTTCATAGAGAGCCAGGTTTACACAATTAAATTCAGTCACACACGAAGTGCTACAGTCTTGCTCTGCTGTTTTAAATGTACCTCCAAAGCATTTCGTTCTGTTAACTACCAAATGATTTGAACTAATTTTACGTCATATTCAGGAAATCCAGAGAAGGTCATCAGACTTTTAGTGGCTGTTGAAGAAAACACCTGTTGAATCTCACCAGGGATTTCAGCGATCATTCAGCGAGCAAGTCCTCCCTCTGGACTCCAAACATTTTGGGTTAAACCGTTATTCACATACTCTAACGAAGAGAAACGTTAGTGTCTTCCGGTGTGTGAGCCCATTTCTCAAAAAAAAAGTTATATAAATTGAATTGTTCTACTTTTTAGGCTTGCATAGTCTTATTCATATTTCAGTTAAATCTTTTTTTCTGTAGTAACATCAGTTGATATTAATATTAGCCCTGATTTATAATTGTTTGTAATGGTTGATCTTAAGTAATTTTGTAATTAGTTTCAGTTTTGAAAAATCATGCAGAGAAGCTACCAAAACTGGTAATGTTCATATAATGTGTAATGCAATAGCAGCATTTTGGGTTGAAAACAAAAAGTATATCTTGGTATGAATCCTAACACTTCATAGGCAGCATTCTAGGACTTCTCGCTTCAGATAAAGTTGTCAATACATCATAGATTTCTACTCAATCAATATCAGCAGTGTTATCGCTACCGAATGCTAAATATAGATCCTGGCAATACTTCGTGAGATCTTCGTAAGAAAATCCAAAATACTACGGAAGGAATCGAATTTATACGTTTCTTTGGATCGAGAAGATGATCATTATGAGACTCAAAACATGCCTGTCTTTTCTTTTTTCGAGGACAAATGAATTATTGAGGTGTAAAAATGGGTTCAAAACCAAAATCACCTGCTATTGCTGCTGTTTCTTCAAATCCTTCAACTGATCATCGATATCGAGGAATAATATATAGTTTCTTCAAATCCTTCAACTGATCATCGACATAGAGAAATAATATTATACAAATTGTGGTTTTCTTTTAATTGCCAATTTGACTGTAATTACATCTTCGTTTACAGATGTCTTGCATGTATCACAAGGTATAATAGTCGTCGTGCGTCCTCAGTTAAAATGTTTTAAAAAGTACGACAAAAGTACAACATTTATGGTTACATCCATATTAAAATGAAGGTAAATATACCAAGATATTAAAATACAATTGTACAGTCCTAACTTAATAATGCCTGTGAAGTTTTCCAACAAATCCGAACTGTAATTTTGAAATATTATAGCTGAGAATGAAAAGAGAGTACAAAGATCAAATTCAATGAGTGAAAATGCACCAGTAGTTCTCTAAACTGAGTTTCTTCCCTGAAATGACTTGCTTGCGAAGCACCAAGCAGCCTTGAACAGTTCGCGGAAATCAAATATACAGTACAGATGGATTCAGAGTGTGCTTTCCAACTTTTGTGCAACATTTTCCTTTGATAGGGCAGAGTTGTCTTCACAATCTGGGTTAAATAAAAAGGTGTGTCATCAGTGTTAAACAGCTTTCCTTCTTGGGGAACAATGGTTGTGTTCCATATTTTTAACTATTTTGGTTTCAAGATCGCAATTTAGTGTGAAACATAAAAGCCAGCTGGATAAGCTTGATTAATTTCCCTCACGGGATCAATAAAGTATCTATCTATAAATCTCTTACATGTCATTTACAATGACCTTTCAACTAATAGCCCGTGCAGGGATCAAACCCCAGCTGTTGGTACGAGTTGCATAAGGCCCTGTAACGCGCAGATAAGAAACTAACCTCTGCTTCTTCATTATATACACAGTGAGCTATATATGCGAGCTTACTGACCCCTGCGGGCTCTGTATTTGATTGCGGTGGAGACCGGCTGTGGAGATAAAGTGAGACGGGTGTGTACATTAAAAGGCTCATAGCGTCCCTGGAAGGGCTCAAACCACCACCCTTTTTGTTAACAACCGAGCCACAAAGACTCATGTACAGCTTAACACTCCTCGGTCTCAGTGAAAGTGATACACTCCGTAAAATTTCAGGAGATAAATTTTTAAAGGAAAATCACCAACAGTGGCCGAGATCTACTGGAGTTTTTCATTCTATACTGCGATTTCTGTAGGGTACTCTGTGAAAATATGAGTTTTGACGAGAAGGGATGGACATATAAGGTCAGAAGGCTTGGGGAATTGAACTTTAAGGTGAAGACTGCGGGTTCAGTAGCAGCAAAACCTCATCAGTATCAGTTGACTCTGATATACTTTGAAAATGAACTTGGAGATTTAGAGTCAGACGTGCTACCGTTGCACCATGGGGTACTTAATTAAAAAAAATAGAAAAACAGTCAGTGTTCCTGGATCTGTTATTGAGAACAACACCTGCACATCAGCTGCGCATGAAGAATAAAATGTGGTCTGGGATGAAGAGACTCTCTTCAGAAGAGCGGCGCTCTTCACAGAATTTTTTGTGAAGCTGATTTGTCTCCTTTCGGGAATTCAAATTAGCTGATAGTCGTGACCTCGTGGTGCAAAGGTAGCGTGGTCTGATTAAAGATCAGAAGGCTGCGTGTTCAAATCACATTGAGGTCTACTTTTAGTTTTTCAGGTTCTGCTCGTCCTGAACACAGAATTCACACCATGCAGTTGAGTTCTATCTGTACACCACATAGATAATCTAAACAAAATAGAGCCCTACTGGACATACAGTTAGGATCTCACACAGCGAATACCCTTGAACACAAGAGAGAAAGCACAGTTCACATCTGCGAAACATCACATCCGTCTTTAGAGACAGCTACATCAGAGAATGGGATCCCGGAAGTTTCAAATAACTTCTTTTAATACAGGTTCAAGCAAACCTGAAAGTTAGGGAGTTTCCGGACACTTTTGTTTTATTAAAAAGTGTCTGAAGCCTGAAAATGTAATTTGAAAAAAAAAACGCTATTGGACATTAGCAGGTACTTTTTGTAACGATTTGCTATTTCATGCTGGAAAACAAAGGAAACAGACCCAATGTTTGCTTTCAGGTGCGGTTCATTACATAATAGACATCTATTACTGTGGAGCTTGAATAAAATTTACACGAGCCAGGTAGAAGTCGGACCTACAATCTTATGATCCAAAATCAGATGCGTTATTTATTAAACTGCTGGTATTTCACATAACCGGAATTCCCCCATAGTGTGCTCAGTGTCGCTACTAGTAATATACCGCCCCGTCTAAAATTTCAAAGTGAGAAACATGTTTTCTGATTTTTTATGAGTTTTAAAATATTATCTCTTTAAATCACACAAAGGGTTTATGTTTCGCACTGAAATTCCGATTGATTGAGAATTCAAAGAAAGACTGTTTTCTTCCACAACACCGTATAATTATCACATCCACCAGACTCTCCAACTTCTCCAGACCTTGCTGGGTGAGCATTTGCTCCGATAAATTAGGTCACGTATCATGTTAAATCACTTCTTCTCAACACAACACTTCCCGGTCCACGTTTTCTCTATGAAAAAAAGACATTTTTCCCTTGCACGATTTCTAGTTTTTTATCAAAGCGTACAGAAATAAAAAAGAAGAAGAAATAATGTTGCAGAAGAACTTTGTCGCCCTTGTTAGATGTCAAACGCATTGGACATGAAAAATGCCAGATAAAAGCCAGTTCTCTTCGTTTCTCAGTGTCGGGGCTGCTACTGTATGTAAAAGAGGCAATTTGCTCTGAGAGCAGGTTCAGCGCTTTCTGAACGCAGATGTCTCAGAGCGGTGTGTCCAAGTGGCTGTAAAAGGTGATGGTTGTCCTGTCACTGTAGCCTAGTTGGTTAAAGTGCCTCTTTATTGAACAACAGAACTGTGGTTCAAATCCCAGCTGTGTATTTCTTCCTATCTTGTAGTACAGAACGTACCATTTGGGGCACTCACAAAGGGCTTGATTTTGTTAAATGCATGTGTTCATTTCCTTTCAAAAACTTGTTTTTGATGAAATTCACACAGCTTGCGAAACATGAAATTCAATTCTTGGTTATCAGTGCAGAAGAAATATTACCGGCTGGCAAAATAAACGGTAAGAGATTTTTTTTTTTGATTCGAGAAAAGACTCCACCAGTCAGTCTCTGTGGTGCAATCGGTTAGCGCGTTTGGCTATTAACTGAGAAGTTGGTGGTTCAAGTCCACCCAGGGATGGGTTTCTTCTGCGATGTAAACATTGTTTTCGCATAGGTCGATTGGATTTCTCAGCTAAACCATAGCCATTTTAATATTTGTAGGAAATGTGACTGTTCAACACTTGTCAAAAATGTCCAATAATGCCCAACATCGCAACTCCCCAGAAAACCATATTCACCCAAGAAAAATGATCGTCGAATCGTCATTTATACTCCCATCACATCTTCTGCTGAAATATTTTAAAAATACAATGCAGATTTGTTTGAGAACTTGACAAGCATTGTTTTGTTAGCACTGTGCAGTTGGATTTTGATATTTGGACATATTTACCTTAATTTTAAACTGCAAATACTGTACAATCTATTGTAATTGTGTTGTAATATTAAAATATGTTAGCTGAGGATGCAAAGGGGTGAAAGGGAAAGGTCAGAGGGTATAGTAACAACAAAGTTAGGATTGGTGGAGGTGGTAGGGGTGTTGATGGTTTTTCTCTGTAGAGGATGATTGAATTTTTTATCCTTCTCTGAAGTGAGAAACTGGAAGAGTGCAGTTGAGAGAACTGATGAGGTTAGTTATAAAAGGAAGTTGATGTGGAGCTGTTAGCCGTAAGAATTCCTTAATGTCTTTGATGTTGTCATCAAAGATAAACTGCAGTCAGCAAAGATAAAAAGAAAATTATCTTTGCATACTGCCCTGTCTTTCTAACACCTGAAGAAGGCTCCACGGCCAACACATCGTGTTTCCTTTCTTCTCTTTTCAGCATGGAATAACCCTTTACTTGTTCCTTTGCAGCCTACGCATGCTGACGCAGCTACTCACCTGATATTTAACATTCCTATAATCACAACTATGAATGTCCACTGTGGGTATTTTTTCCATGATTATTTATTCTGTCATTGAAGCATATTTTATGTCATACCGAAGTGTCATAATCACCGAAAATTTTTTTTTTTCATTTAGAAAGTCAGAAAATGATAAATCACTATGAATTGCATTTAGCCTGTTCTGATCTAGATTTTCTATATACTTTAACATGCCATGTTCACAATGTCACAACTCAGAAATGCAACAGTGAAGTGTTGTAATTACCAATGTACATAGTGTTGGAACATTGAGATGTTTTGGTAATGAGGAAGGAGGGACATGCCATGTTCACAGGGTCATATTTGAAAAAATGGTACTGTAAAATTTCCTATAGCTCAGGATTTTGATAGTCTGTTCCATTGTCTCTCACACCTCAGTGTCATAATTTTTAGATGTTTTTATAACCAGGGGGTAGGTTTATAGCAAGAAGCAGAAAGTGCCATCACCCGTTGCTCATCCTCGGTTAACCATATATTCTGATATGCCATGTTCTAAATGTCCCATTTATATTAAAAAGTTCTTGTAAAATGCAAGATTTTAAGACTTTTTTTGATCAGAAGGCAAGGTCGTGGTAAAAATGCAGAAAGTGCCTGTGAACTTATGTTTTGCCTTTGTCTTATTTACTTATTGTGTTTGTGTTATTGTGAGTTTTGAAAATTGATTTACAATTTTCTGAAATGTGTTTCACACAAAAATTATATTTGGATAGTCACTACTTACATATTCCCATTTACTGAGGATAAATACAGTAATCCATCCTGATTAGTACTTTTAAAAATTACTGTAAAGAGCCATCTACAGGCGAAAGGCGGCATAACATCACAGCAGCAGCATTTAAGGCAGAAGAAGAAGCTGGCGAATAAGAAGCCAGCTTCAGCCTCGTTAATGCAATACCATTGGGTGAGGTGGAAAAATATTTCTTGCTCTGAATCCTAACATTTTTATAGGAGGTGTTCTAGTACTTCTTGCCTCAGATAAAATTGCCAATACACTTAATTTCTACTCCATCAATATCAGCAGCGTTATCGGTACTGAGTCCTAAATGTACGTCCTGTCATAATATAAAATGTCAAAAGTTTCGACTGCATTCAACTGATCAAATTTCTCTTCGATGACAGTTATAATTTTATCCAAAATACATCCGAAACAAATTTGCACTGTTTTTTTTTTTTAATCCAGAAGAGCATCATCATGAGACTCAAAACATACCTGTTTTTTCTTCTTTCCAGGAGGAAGGATTGTTCAGATTCAAACATTGGTCCAAAATCAATGTACTCTCCTATCGCTGTTGCTTCTTTAAATCCTTCATTTGAACGTCGATATTGAGGGATGATATCGTACAAATTGTGGTTTTCTTTTAAAGCAAATTATATTAAAATATGAGCCTCTGTTATAGTTGTCTTGGAAGTTTCGGAAGGTATAATAGACCCCCTTGTGCCCTCAGCTAAAATATGATAAAATACAACAAAATGTATTTACATAGAACAGCATTTATGGTTACATGTATATTACAATTAAGATAAATATACAAAAGTATTAAAATACAAATGTACAGTCCTAGCATAATCATGCTGTCCAACTGTCTTTTTTGCTTGTCAAGTTCTCCAACAAATCTGTGTCGTAATTTTAAATATTCTAACTAAGGATGCATCGAGAGCATAAATGAATTCTTCTGCTAGGCGTTCGAAGATCAAAGTCCTTGGCTGAATATGATGTCCTTGAATGTTGGTCATTATTGGCCATTCCCAGTGATATTGACTTACATACTTAATTGTTTAACAAAAACATTCATATTTCTTGCAAATATCAAGTGGGTTAAGGTTTTGCTAAGAAATCCGAATAAGTAGAGATGAGGTTTACATTGCAATAATGAGAAGTGCATTTCTGGGTGGGCTCAAACCACTAACCTTTTAATTAACAGAGACTCACGTGTGTCCCTTTTCTCCATTTGCAAGCTTAAAAAAAAGAAAATAATGCTTTTTTCTTACCAGCCTGCGATATACAAGGCAAGATTTGTATTTCATCTTTCACAAGCTTTATGAATTTCATGAAAAGCAAGTTGTTCCAGAAAGAAAATGAAAACTTGCGTTAAACAAAATCAAGCTGTACGTAATCATCCATAGTGATACATTTTGTAAGACAAGACAGGAAGAAAAGCACTGCTGGGATTTAAGCATCTCCTGTTTAAGAGGAAAGCATGTTAACCAAATCAGCCAAAGTGCCGTCAGTGTATCAACACCATGTCTGAGTCAGTGATTGCAGCTGACTGTCACTGGAGGACAGTTCATCGTGAACAAGTCAGCCTGCATAATGAGGGGGAAGAGACTGACTTCTGTGATGCAGTATCGACAGATACTAACCTTCTCTCCAACTGTTCTCTGCTGCATTCTGGATTAGCAGGTAAATATTGGTTTCCATGCGTGTGTAGGGGTTTTGTGTATTTACTGTGACAATTATTAATTATTAATGCTCTTTGAAGACCGGCTAGTTAGTGTTGGCTGAAACTAGCAGAGCTTGTGCACATGGAAAGTGACTACGGGTCCAAGCCAGTCACACTCTTTAGATGGGAAGAAGACTAGTTCGTTCCCGATGTAGCGCTAGTCCTGAATCCTGAGATTCAGCTGTCGACAGTTCCAACCGTAGTTCACTCGTTGATCAGGCGAGCTTTGAAGGTGGAGTACCCGCGGTTCACGGGGCTTGCTGCTGGGCTAACCTCGGGCGGATCCTTTGGTTATGCATGGGCAACCTCCGTTCTCGACTCTTAAAACAAAGTTAAGTCCTGGCACTCGGACACACTGGCCGTCACGTGATTGTCCGAGCTGAGTCTGAGAATGTCCTGGAGGGGCACCTTCTGGGCATCGTGCTGCCTTTTTTATCTGGAGGAACTACGGTAGTTCAGTGGCTTAAAGTTCCGCGGGCATTCGAGACCCACGTGGGGGTTACCCTGCCCTACCAGTTCCTGATTGGCTGATTGAGGTGGAGGATGAGTAACAGTGACCTCTGACCTTAGGGTTGTAAACCTTGGGATGAACCTCTCCCATGGAATCTCCCAGACAGTAAGGCGCCAGAGATGACCACTTATTAGGGTGGCTGGTGAATCTCAGCCTTGGGAGCTGTTCCTTATCAGGAAACTCTATCAGCTAGAAAAACACCTTAAATGTGAACCAGATGGAATGGCCTCTCTGTATCCAGCTGCACTGAGATGAGGGAGAGAGGGACTGGCAAGGGAGCAGCAAACTTAATTCCTGTATTTTAAATACGCCTTGCCGCTACAGAAGTGTCCTTAGAAGAAAAACATCTTCTATGATAGTGGTACAGTCCATCACACCCCTCCTATAGCCTTTCAAAGAGAAAAAAAAACTGACAACAAAGTATGTCTATGTGTGGTAATCAACCAGGTCTTACAAACATTCTTAAACCCTTCCACCTCCTTTCATTGCAAATGATTTGTACATGTTAGAAGGTTAATTTTGGCTTCTGATATTATGGTGGATTAAGAGTCCTGAAATCTTTGTAGAAGTACAAAGATGAAAGAAAGGGCAGTGTAATCATGGCCAAGAGAAGGCAAATGTTGGACTATCTGCTTGGATTGAATGGAGCAAAATGTAGGCAACTCCTTGAGCAGAACCTGCTTCATCCTTCAGACTGGGGTTTCTGAAGATCTGTACATTTGAACTTTCAAAGTGACTAAAGTAAAGGAGTTTTCCCTTTTTACCACATAATTCCCACAGATCAACACTAACAGAGAGCCTAATTCCAGACAGGATTCAATCACTGTCTCTCAGGCATCCCAGCAGTGGATTTCATGACTTCAGAAAGTCATCTTCACCAGTGGAGAACTCAATGCTCTGAGGTTTACTGGCAGAGTCTCACACTGGGTAATGTTAGATGTTGATAAATAATGTCCTATGGAATTCTACTATTGATAAATTCTACTATGGAACTGCGATGTGTCTTGAAAAAAATCTTCTATGATAGTGGTACAGTCCAGCACAGCCTTTAAAAGAGAAAAAAAAAACAAGGTAAGTCTGTGGTGTAATCAACTAGGTCTTGCAAACATACTTAACCTCTTCCAGCTACCAACATTACAAATGCTGTTTACACATTAGATGGTTATTTTTGGCTTCTGATATTATGGTGGATAAAGAGCCCTGGAATCTTTGTAGAAGGACAAAAGACGGAAAGAAAGGGCAGTGTAACCATGGCCAAGAGAAGGGAAATTTTGGGGAGAGCTTTTTTCATACACTTTTTATCATTGTTTTTCCAGCCCAACAAAGATCAACATATATGAGCAGGCGTCCTGTGCCAAATCCAATCTGCCTTCCTTCCAAGCATACAGGAATGTGAGTGAATTAAATATTGACATATGAAAATACACAAAAATATGCAATCACACTGTAGTGTGCTCTCTGAAGGCACCAGTTCTGTAGGGTTTGGGCATTTACTGGGACAATTATTAATTGTAGCAGTAAATCACAAAATTGATTCTTTTGATGGCTTTAGAATCCAACCATGCGACATAACTCAAACAACGCACACACACAGGTACTAATACACGAGGATACATTTATTAATACATAGAAAATGCATATAAACCTAACAGATCTTATCGAGAGGGTTATCAGAATACAAAAGGTATATATTCAATCAGTTACAAAGTGTTACACATATCAAAAGGACATACGTTCAATATATCATTCATTTAGACCGTTTCGTAAATGAACTTGGTTTTAACTTCTACATTAGATACTCAAAACAAGTACATAACTCTTAGGAATTAAATTGATATCAACTGGTTGGGATAACAATTGAATTCTCGAGCAGTAATGCAGTGAAGTTGAATACTCATCCAATCTCTGGGGATTCAGATATCCTGCGGACTCAAAGAAACAGTTGCAGGCTGTTGCTGTCCAATCCGCGCTCTCTGGCTCGGTGCCAGGCTGTGCTGTGCGGCTTGCGACGGTGCGCTGCTGATGCTCACAGACCGGCTAGTTAGTGTTGGCTTTAACTAGCAAAGTTTGCGCACAGGAAAGAGGATGACTGTGGGTCCCAGCAAGTCAGGAAGAAGACCAGTTCGTTCCTGATGAAGCGCTAGTTCTGAATAGTGATTCAGCTGTCCACAGTTCCAACCTGTTCACGAGGCCTGCTACTGGTGCTAACCTTGGGTGGATCCTCTGGTTACTCTCTGGCAACCTCCGCTCTAGACTCTTAGAACAAAGGAAAGTTCTGGCACTTGGACACACTGGCCGTTCCGTGGTTGTCTGGGCTGAGTCTCAGGATGGTCAGGAGGCGCTCTGCGAGAATGTCCTGCCCTTAGGAGCCTTCTGCTCCTGGGCCGTCCTGCCCTGGAATTCTCCTTTGAATTCCCTTTAGAAAAGTCCACAGAATTCTCCTGAATCTTACTACAGTAAGTCTGTGTTTCTTGTTTTTACCTGGAGGAACTTCAGCTCGTTGATTGGTGAATGTTCCATGGGCATCAGAGTCCCACGTGGGTTACTCGGCCCTACCAGTCCCTGATTGGTTGATCAAGGTGAGATATGAGTCATTTACTCCTGACACCTAGGAATGCAGTCCAGATGTCCATCTGGCACTCCCTAGACAGATAGGCGCCAATGGATGACCATTGATCATGATAGCCAGGCTTAGCTAAGTGCATCCCCCTTTGGCAGCTGTCCCTTATCAAAGGAAACCTTAAATCAGCCTGCATGAATAGTTTCTCTGTGGCTGCACCACAGAGATGAACAGAGATGGGGCCTCATTTGGGAAGGCTCAGAACACTTAATTCTTTCTTATTAATAAGCCTCGCTGCTACAACACATATGCAGTTTGAGCAAACATAAGACAATAACCAAGTACCACAAACTACCAGGCATCTAGTATCATTAGCAGTTCAGGTGGGGAGCTGCATCACCATGTGTAGGCTGCAAAGGAACAAGTAATAGGTCTATTCCATGCTTAAAAGAAAAGAAAGAAAACACAACATTTCAGCCGTGGAGCCCTCACACCTGAAGAAGGCTCCACGGCTGAAACGTTGTGTTTTCTTTCTTCTCTTTTCATATAGTGTCATTAGCCTTTTAACAGTTCCTGTCAAAATAAAATAGAAATGGATAACATTCTAGAGAGAGTTTGAAATACCAAGGTACAATTTAAAACATATCTCTTCCACTACAACCACAATATTTTGGAGAGATCGTTGAACCTCACTGTTCTGACATGTCCGTTAGCCTCCGTCCTGCTTCAGCAATGAATGTGGCGGGGCACATTCTGAGGGAGATGAGGTCAATCATGTGGCAGGAAAACCACGCTATGCTTTTTTTTGAGATCCTGAAAAGGACAGAAGGGCCATGTATATGTGTGCAGCTGGATATGTAATTGCATGTGGCGTAGCAGATTCTGCTGAAGCCCCACTGCCTGGTGTGGACGGTAGCTGTGTATATTGCAGCAGAATTGTGCATGTGAGATCAAGGGGGCATGTCATGTGTTTCAGCACTTCACTCCCTTCAGTAGCACATGATTCCCTGAGTTCTTTGGATGACCCGTGGACCGATCTTTCACGATGAAGAATTCCTTAAGAAGAATAGATCCCGGCCCACCAACCCAATGCCTCCGTCTCAAAACAGCAACCTCCCACTGCCCTTTGTCTGCAAGGCAGTCGTGTAATTGCGGCTTTCTTGACTTATTGATGAAGGTCTGACTGGACGAGCGAATGACGCCTCTCCCCCATCCTCAAGCTCACTGACCGATTGAAATGGAAAGTGCTGCTGTGGCTCGTTGGTCTAGTGGTATGATTCTCGCTTAGGGTGCAAGAGGTCCCGGGTTCAACTCCCGGACGAGACCTCGTGTGCTCTTTTCCTCCTCTTCCACAAGACTGGGAACTGATATCCACATCACTTCGCAGCGTCTGCTTATGGCAAACGATGGAATGTGACTAATGACTGAACGAGCCTGGTGAATTCTCATCACGTGGCACAATGAGAGCGTGCAGTCAGCTGTCCAAGGCGGCAACCTCATTGCTTGTTCAAAAGAACACGTACTGAAAACTCATCACCACTATGTCGTAGATGAGCACCGCGATCGCTTGTTGTCATGCGTCCTTACTTGGGAAATGCAGAAGCAAAAACTGCCCTCTCTCAGCCACCGAAACGTGTGCGGCTCGCCTTGCGCTCTCTGCGCCTCGCATATTTGTGGAGCTGTCTGCTCTTCTTTCTGTTGAAGTAATCAAGTTACGGGGCGTCCTGCAGCCTATGATGTTCTCACTGAGAGCTTTCAAGATTTGAAGGAAAACTACGAGCTTGATGGCTCAAGTCGAACGAATGTGATTCTTAAGCAATCGATGATCAAAAGCACGTCTTCTAACAATTCGTGAGAGTATTATCAGCACTGTTTTCACTCGGATATACTTTTCACTTGCTAAGCTGACAAATTGGACGAGAAAATGCTGGAGACGCACTCAGTGCAGACTGAGGTTGGGAAGGAGGTGTGGCCCTTCAACGCTTGACAACTAAAGGACATTCTCTCCGCAACGGAGGAGCACCTGTCAGAAGTCGCAGAAGCACCGGGCTTCTGGAGATCCAAACTCAGACCTGGAGGATGCGGGAATCGATCCCGCTACCTCTCGCATGCTAAGCAAGCGCTCTACCATTTGAGCTAATCCCCCTCGCTTCATGCTTCTCGGCATCATGTCTTACCGCCTCTGCCCCTCTTACCGGGCACCGCCCACTGCCCTTGGTCTGCAAGGCAGTCCTTTCAAGTGCGATGATGACGCTGGGACCTTCGTTGCCTATTGTATGAGCTGAACTTTTGTGCTCTTTCCATCAACTCATCTTGTCATCTTACAGTCTGGGTAATTGGAGACAGGGCTGTTCTGCTTCCTATGGTCATATACGGGTTTTTCGCATGAAGCCGTATTGAACAGTATTTCTCGCATTGTGAACATGTGCACACAGCGGTCCCCCGGGTTCCAGTTAGTGCGTAATTACGCATCGATGAAAAACGAAATTAGCTCACTGAAAGTTTGATGCAGAGAATGTGGAAATTTCCACAAGTTGTGGTCTTTAAAATGCATTTGGTTTGAAGACGTTCTGTGCTTCCATTGTGAAGATATGGACAAAACAATATTTGAGCGTGGTAAAAAAAAGTCATAAAAATGGCAAAGAGAAGGCTGAGAAAGCATTCACAATGCATTTTATACACAAAGCAAGTGTTTTTGTAACTCTAAGAGATTTCGCAAAAGCACTACAGGTGTGCCAAAATCGTTTTTGAACTTCAAGCTAACTTTACCCCGGTCTTAGAGAAAGGACTGCCTTTCACTTCTCTGTGTTTTCTTTCACAGCGCTGTGCACTTTTTCATTGCTCTCACTTTCAGAGCCTCTGCACAGCACACGACTCAACATCAGGAAGCACATTGAAGTGAAAGCAGAAAGCGCTGCGACATGCACTGTGCAGATCCCGCCACACTAAGAGGTGAGTGGGTCTGTTCGATCACAGCGCTAGGCGAATCCCCAAACAGTGTGCGTGGCAACAAAAAAAGCTGCTCTGTTTTGAACTGGGGACATTTCACATGTGAGGCTAACGTGATAACCACTACACTATGGAAACGGTGGGAAATTGTGCCCAGTGGCCCAGTGCTGAGCTTCGCCAATGCTATTCAGGGGCTATTCAGGGGCCAATGCTATTCGATGTGAATTGAATGCTATTCAACTCGCCAATGCTATTCAGGGGTGGAAAAGGGTGGAGCCGTGTGTGTCTTTTGTTCAAAGACACCTACATCTCAGAGCCAGAAGTACAGGCCTTCCTCCCGCAGGTCCACAAAGATGTTATTTTTTAAGAAGATCCTGCGAAAGTCGGCCATCCGCCTTTCAGCCCTGCAGTAGGCCAGGCTGAGAGAGAAGCAGTCCTTCACCCTGGCAATGTACAGCCTGACAAGGTCTGGCTTCGGGCCATTGTACATCATGAGGTTCCTCCTCTCCCAGACAGCTGTCCTCGTTAGGCTGAGGAGGAGGTTCACTAAAATGGCGTTAACCCCCCTCTCAGACCCGCGGTACCCAAAGAGGAACAGCTCTTTCCAGGGCACCCCGTCAAGAACAGCTCCTCGAACAGAGCGAAACAGGCCATCCAGCAGATCCGTCAAGTACGCCCTGGCTCGAGCTGGGGGAAGATCTTACCCCAGAACACCTCTGAGACCGGCACTCTGAAGCGTTTCGCCATCATCAGCCTGTAGAACATGCTGGTGGTGCACCCCAGGAGGTCCACCCCATGGTCCCCCCACTTCACCCTCAGCTCTGGCCAGGCCGGGCCTGCTGCCCCGTCTTGTAGATGGAGCTTCTCCAGCCAACTGTCCGGGAGACCGAGTTTGAGCTGCTCGTAATCCTGACGGATCTTACTGACAGGCAGCTCGTCGTCGACCTCTCGCACAGCGTCGACAATAGCCTGGGTGGGCAGAAATCCGTCCTTTACTTCATAAAAAGATCCTTGACCTTGGATATGCCAGCCTCGTAGAGCTGCCAATTTAATTGGCCCTCATCTTAATGAGCTTCTCCTTCCACAGGAGAAGCCCAGTGGCCTGCTCATCAGCGTTAATGTAGATGCCAAGGACCTTCAGGTGACCAGTCTCAACCCTGAAAGGGTAGCCGAAGAGCGGGGCAAGGTCTGCCCTCCCCACCGGCATGACCTCAGACTTCTCCAAGTTTACCTTGGCGCCCGAGGCAGCGCAGTAGGCCTGCACCACCTCCAAAATGGCTGAGATCTCCGCCACCTCTGCCAACGTCAGTGTGGTGTCGTCAGCATATTGGTATATCAACGAGGTGCCGGTGCTCCCAGGCAAGGTCACTGGAAAGAAGCTCGTGAGGGAACCATTCACCTTGACACAGCTCACGATCCCCTTGTACACGAGCCTCACCCAGGAGATGAAGGCCTCGCCGAAGCCAAAGCTCTTCAAGACCTCAAACAGGAAGGAATGCTCCACCCTGTCGAAGGCCTTCTCCTGGTCCAGTTTCAGGACGTATCCACCCCTCGGCTGCTCCCGCATAAGGTCCACAACATCTCTGATGGAGCACACCGTGTCCGCGATGTCTCCCCACTTGACGCAGTAGGTCTGCGAAGGCGACAGGATCCTGGGCAGAACCTTCCCGAGCCTGAGGGAGAGAACACGAGTTAGTATCTTATAGTCTGTGTTCAACAGACTGATCGGGCGAAAGTTTTTCAAAAGGAAGGGATCCCCCTGCTTTTTGTAGACAAGAGAGATCACCCCCCTTCTCATAGATGGGGTCAGAGCGCCGGTCCTGGAAATCTCCTGGAACACCTCCAGAAGGAGGGGCCCCAGGGACTGCTGAAAGTGTCTGTAGAGCTTGGAGGAGAGCCCGTCCCACCCAGGGCTCTTGTTAGGAGACGAGCCCCGAAGTGCTTCAAGCACTTCCTCCAAGCTCAGCGCACTGTCACAGAGCTCACGATCGCTCTGTGACAGGCGGGTACTCACCCAAGCCAGCATGGCCCGGGTCTGCTGCTCATCCACCACTTCGGCCAGAACAAGGCGCTATAAAAAGAAAACACCTCATTCCTAACGGCCTCGGGGGCAGAGAGCCTCACACCGTCCTCTCCCACCAGCTCCTCGATGAAGGAGCTGCGCTGCCTCTCCTGCTCCAGGCCGAAAAAGAACCTCGTGCTCTTCTCGCCCTCGGCCAGATACTGGGCTCTGCTGCGCACCCTGGCTCCTCTCCACGTCTCCTCCTCCAGGGCTTGCAGCTCACCCCTGAGCTCCAGCAAGAGCTCGCAGCCCCCGCCGTGATCTGCCAGGAGCCCGAGCTCTGAGGTGATCCGAGCCCGAAGCTGTCTCTCCCGCCTGGCCTTCTCCCGCCCCCGGGACAGGCCATACTAGATACTGAACTCTTTGATGGCGTACTTGAGATTATCCCACCAGACCAGCTTTTCTGACCTATACAGGGGACACTGCAGCTGCTGCCGGATAAGGTCTTCTATGCCCTGACAGAATGAAGCCTCCCCAGGAGCGCCTTATTAAAGCACCAGAGGCCGGGGCACCGGTCCTCCTGTGCCCCTGCTAGAGAAAAGTGAAGCACAGCATGGTCGCTCAGGGTCATGAACACATAGCGCATCTGGCTCAGGCACGGGAAGAGACTCATGTGCCCCTGCAACAGGTCGATCCGGCTCTGTCTCAAGACACCTTCAACGACCTGCCGCCGAGAAAAGTCCCTCCGCGCACACTAAGCCTGACGCCACGCATCCACGAACCAGTGAGCTTCCGCACTGCGCTCCAGGAAGCTGCGAGCAGCACTGCTCTTAAAGGTCATCCCAACCGCGACATCGAGCGCACTCAGTGCACAGTTAAAATCTCCGACGACCAGCCCTGGCTGCTGAAAGCAGCTCGCCTCCAGCTGCTTGAAGAAGGCGAGCCGCTCAGCTTCCCCATTGGGGGCGTAGATGTTGCTCAGCAGCACGGACTGTCCAGGAAACCCGAGACAGACCTGCAGGAGCCGGCCCTCCGTGTCCCGGTGCAGGAGCCTTACGCTCACGTACACTCCCCTCCTCACCAGCACAGCCACCCCCCTCCTGCACAGGCCGGAGGCGTTGCTGTAAAACAGCTCCCAGTCCCACTGTGCTCGCACCTTCCGGACACACTCCTCGTCCCAGAAGGTCTCCTGGAGGCAGACAACATCCGTCCGCCCCAGCAGAGCTAACACTGCCCCGAGCTTCGCTCTGTCCCTCAGCCCGTTGGCATTTAAAGAGGCGAAAGATGCCATCACGTATATGGCCGGGAAAGAGTGAAGTTAATTCTCCGGCCTGCACAACAGTTTCCCCGCCCTTTCTGCCACATTCTCATTGCCAACACTTGCTGCTTCCTCCCCACCTCCTGTCTCCGCCACCGCAGAGACATCAGGGATGGGTCTGCGGACAACTCTTGAATTGGGATTGAGGTTGGGCTGAGGCCTGACGTGGTGCCACTGGATCCCGGCCTTCGAGGGCCCAGGCTGTTGTACCCCGACTCGCCCACTCCTCTCCCCCTCCTCCCTGTCCTCCCTCTCCACCCCATCCATCTCCACCACCTCTCCTTCCCCCTCCATCTTCATGCCCTGTAATTCCCCCTCCTCCGTCCCTGCCCCATCCATCTCCAGACACCCATCCTCCATTCCTACTTCCACCACTTCCCCTACCTCTCCTCCCACGACCATATCCAACTCCCCTTCCTCAGTCTCTGCCAACGGTGCCTGACCGAGTATTGAAGAGGCTCCCTCACCTGGCAGGCCGGTGTCTTGTGGCCGCTGCAGGGCAACCGGGCGCTTCCCCTCAGGCTCCTCTGGGTCCTCGGGCGTCTTTTCGTCTGGGCCTATGTCCACCTTGCCAGGGTCTTTTCGCCGTTGCCGCTGCCGCTTGGTCACACGCCTCGCAGCAGCGCCTTTGCTGACCCCAGCAGGCTTCTCATCCCCTGGACCCAGAAGAGGGCCCTGCTGGCTCACTGGTAAGCTGGGGAACCGCTGACGGTGATGGTGGAGGTGGTGCTGGTGCCGTCGCCTCCTCCCTCTGCCTCTCTCCCTGCACAGGCTGGGGTGTCAAAAGCCCACTGGTACGCTGAGGGGCCGCCTCTGGTGGTGGTGGTGCCCGTAGGATCTCAGCTGCACCACGCTGCACCGCCGCATGTTGTGGAGCAACCTCCCTCTGCTTCTCTTGCGGCACAGAGTGGGATGCAGCAGGATTGTTAGGGCAACGGGGCGCCCCTGCTGGTGGAGATGCTGGCTGGTCCCCGGCTCCTTTCTGCTGCGCTGTACCCAAGATTGGAGGGGCCTCCCTCTGCCTCTCCCCCATGGGGGAGCCGCTGGGGCACCGCTGCTGGCAACTCTCCATGCTCAGCTGCAGCGGCCACTCGTAGTCCATCTTCAACCCCCTCAGCGTTGCGGGTAGCTGCTCCTGCGGCGGCTGGATCTTCCGGCTCCGGCTCGCAGTTGCAGCTCATGAGCGCATGGAGGCAGTCCGGGCACTCGGCAGCGGTGCAGTTCCTGGCGCGGTGGCCGGGCTGTCTGCACTCATAGCAGAGGAACTCAGGGCAGTCCTTGGCGATGTGCCCCGAGTCCAGGCAGACATGACACACCCTTTGTTGCTGGTCGTGGAGGACCCTGAAGTACTGCCCCCCCTCTGCCGTGGCGAAGCGGGTGCTGTATGGCAACGAGGCTACATGCTCGGGAAAGCGAATCTGAACAAACCTCGTGCCATCAGCAATGGTGGTCCCGGGGTAGTGGCGCATCCTGATGTCCGAAATCACTCTCAACCCCCAGCTACTCAGCTTCTCCTTGATAGTCTCGTCTGAGATATATGCCGGGAGGTGGAGGAAGGAAACCACTACCTCCTTCCGCTCCAGCCAGCGGCAGTAGCAGGGTGTGCCCTGCACATCCAGCCCCACAGCCACAGCGTCCGCATGTTCTTTTGAGTCCAGAGTCAGTTCAAACTCTTCTAGCAGCAGTTTGAGCTTGTATTATCAGTCCACCTGGAGTCCTGATTTCTGTATCTGAGCTCTATTAACACAAACCACAGCAGGTGTGTTATGGGAGCCAGATTGGTCTCCCATGTAGAGGTCAGTTAAACCTGACGGTTTTTCTGGAGAAGACACTAGACAGATTTCAGGGAAAGACACACTAGGTTTATTTGTGAGGACAGTTTGTGATCCAGTTCACAGGGGAACAGCCAAAGGCAACCGAGCCCAGGCAGATCCAGGTTGGTACTCAGGGAACAGTCCGTAATCCATAACAAGGTAATCCATCCGAGACGAGCACATGATAAACTGCTTGGCACAGAGCACTGACCCTCCCCAACTACTGCTGGACACAGAGCACTTACCCTCCCCAACTACTGCTGGACACAGAAGATGGACACTCTCCAGCTACTACTGGACACAGAGCACTGACCCTCCTAACTACTGCTGGACACAGAGCACTGACCCTCCCCAACTACTGCTGGACACAGAGCACTGACCCTCCCCAACTACAGCTGGACACAGAGCACTGACCCTCCCCAACTACTGCTGGACACAGAGCACTGACCCTCCCCAACTACTGCTGGACACAGAGCACTGACCCTCCCCAACTACAGCTGGACACAGAGCACTGACCCTCCCCAACTACTACTGGACACAGAGCACTGACCCTCCCCAGCTACTGCTTGGCACAGAGCACTGACCCTCCCCAACTACTGCTGAACACAGAGCACTGACCCTCCCCAACTACTGCTGGACACAGAGCACTGACCCACCCCCAGCTACTGCTGAACACAGAGCACTGTCCCTCCCCAACTACTGCTGAACACAGAGCACTGACCCTCCCCAACTACTGCTGGACACAGAAGACGGACCCTCTCCAGCTACTACTGGACACAGAGCACTGACCCTCCCCAACTACTGCTGGACACAGAGCACTGACCTTCTCCAGCTACTACTGGACACAGAGCACTGGCCCTCCTAACTGCTGCTGGACACAGAGCACTGACCTTCTCCAGCTACTACTGGACACAGAGCCCCGTAGCTTTACAGCTGGAGCCCTGGGGGTGATCCCAGCGAAGAGCCTTTTCACTTCATTGAGCCCAACGTCTCTGATTTTTCAATCCATTAGGTACTAGATAAGATATATAAGATCATTTATTGGCCATGAGACACACATACAGGGAGAGAAGCTGGGGGTCAGAGCGCAGGGTCAGCCATTTACACGGCGCCCCTGGAGCAGTTGGGGTTAAGGGCCTTGCTCAGGGGCCCAACGGAGTAGGATTCCTCTGCCGGCTGTGCGATTCCAACCGGGAACCTTCCAGACATAGGCGCAGATCCTGAGCCACAGAGCCAGCGCTCTGCCTGATGCCCAGTGGGGCCAGATGGGCTAAATGGCTCCCTGGTGTCTGCAAGCTGTCTGATTGTCTTACTCTCGTGATTGAGGCCAGTCTGGTGTCTCCCTCACTGACCAGCTGGCCCACTTTCTTATTCAGTTATAAAGTGTTTACTGTGGGGCTGTAGCAGAGTGGAAGTACAGGAGTATTGCAGTATTGGAGAGCAGGAGTATGGGAGTATTGAAGTATAGAGTGTGGGAGAACAGAAGCATGAGATTATATGAACATGGGATTATAGGAGTATGGGAATACTGGAGTCTAGGATTCAAAGAGAATAGGAATGTTAGAGTACAGGAGCAAAGATGTCTGGGACAATGATGAGGTTAATTAGAGTAAAAAATAAACCCACAGGAGCTCAGCAGGTGTGAGCCTGGTCAGTACCTGGATGGGAGACCTCCTGGGAAAAACTTAGGTTGCTGCTGGAAGAGGTGTTAGTGGGACGAGCAGGGGGCGCTCACCCTGCGGTCTATGTGGGTCCTAATGCCCCAGTACAGTGACGGGGACACTATACTGTAAACAGGCGCCGTCCTTCGGATGAGACATAAAAGGATGAGAGGTCCTGACTCTCTGTGGTCATTAAAAATCCCAGGCTGTTTCTTGAAAAGAGTAGGGGTGTTACCCCGCCATCCTGGCCAAATTTTCCATTGGCTCTTACCAGTCATGGCCTCCTAACAATCCCCCTCTATGAATGGGCTTCATTACTCTGCTCTCCTCCCCACTGATAGCTGATGTGTTGAGAGTGTACTGGCGCACTATGGTTGCTGTCGTATCATCCAGGTGGGGCTGCACACTGGTGGTGGAGGAGAGTCCCCATTACCTGTAAAGCACTTTGAGTGTCCAGAAAAACCCTATATAAATGCAAGCAATTATTAATTATTATTAATTCTAAAGAATTATAGGAGTATAGAAGTAATGGAGTAATTGGAGGACAGGAATATGGGAGTATAGGTGTAGGGGAGTGTGGAAGTACACAATTATAGGAGTTTGGGAATATAGGAGTACTGGAGAATGAGAGTATGAGAGTTTGGGATTAAAGCAGTATGGGAGTCTGATAGTATGGGAATTCAGGAGTATGAGAGTATAGGCACACTCCCATGTGCCTATACTCTCATATTCCTTTCATATTGTAGGAATATGAGAGTATTGGAGTCTGAGAGTATCAGAGTATGGCATTTCCAGAGTATAGGAGTATACTCAACAGCTTTCTTCTCGGCCTCCCCATGATCACAGCCTGGGTCACTTCACACTGTGAAGGTATCGAATTTAAAATTGATAAATTTCTCTTTAATTAGAAAAATCCCAACAGAGGCTGGAAGCGAAAGCACAGTAAATATCTTTGGAGCAGCGATCAGACATGGTCGACGTGCGCTGGAGAAGCACAGACCTTTGTACAGTTTCTGCTGCTTATTGCTATTGTTAACATTTACAAGTTCATCACTGATTCAATGATGATCAAATCAATCCTCTAACCGAACATCTAGTTGAAGGTGGAGTGCGGGGTTTGTGAACAACTCGTACAACTCAGGCGTGATCAAGAAGAATTCCCCTCTCCAGCCCTCTGGTGTGGCCTCACTGCCCGCTGGGGGAGTGAGTTCGTTAGTGACTGGGCTCGTTTCCGTCCTTAAACCTGAAACCACACGTCTGGTCATCTTGCACAAGCCGCTCTGCAGCAGCCCCTTCTCTTCATAAATCAGAAATGGGAAGACTGGGGGTGGTGGTGGTGCTGAATGTCTTCCTCACAGAGCTGGGGTTGTGGACTCAGGTTCTGGGGTGCTGTGTGTGTGGAGGTCTTCTTGTGTTTGCTTGAGTTATCTCCTGGAGTTCCACTTTCCTCCAGCAGCCCAGAGATATCCCGGGAGACTAAGTGACTTAGCAAAGCTGAGCAAACTAGCCCCCTGTTCTCGTGTCTGTGTCTGTGTGCTGCCCCGTGATGGACTGGACTCTCCTCGAGGCTGGACCCTGCCCTGAGCCCACTGCCTGATGGGATAGGCTCTGCCCTCCCGCAACCCTGAAGCAGATGCAGAGGTTAGAGAGTAGATGGATGGATAATTCCCATTATTTCTGGAATCCTGACACTTGATTTACTTGTAGAGTAGGGAGATTGATTTCCATTATCTTTTGGGCAGCCAATTCATACAAGAAGGGAGATCATTAGTATTGTCAGTATGAAAGGTATCATCAGTGTTAGTATCAGTAGTATCAGTTTCAGTATTATTTTCTCTATTAGTGTTAATATCAGTATTAGTATCATCATTAGTACTAATTTCAGTATCATTATTAATATCAGTATTTGTGTCAAGATTAGCATTAGTATTGTCATCCATCTATGTTTCTATAGTGTTACCAGCTGTAGATTCTTGCATCTATAGTGAAATCCTATACCAACACCTTTACCCTTAATGAGCATCAATATTATTTATTGGTGTTTCAGTATTATCATTGGGATTGTTAGTATCAACAGCAGTAGCGATATTTAAAAGAAGTGCATCCTGACTCATGATTTCACAAATTTAAGATTTTGTTATTCTTGGAAGTTGCAAGAGGTTTGCACAAGCTGTGCTGAAGAAACCAAGCCGTTATTAACCCCGAATCATGTGGTGTTTCGCAAGGGTGCGAGCCTGCTAACGGCCCGCGGTTGAGAAAGAGGACCTCAGCCCTGATTCAGCAGGATTCCTCTCCACCTGCTTCTCGCTGTGTTTCCTACAGCTGTTGATTCACAGAGACTGAATTCCTGGACGGGCAGCTAGAGCTGAAGACTACAAGCCAGGACTACAAATACCAGGAAGTGTGACACCAGAGGGCCAACTGACAGTTTCACGGGGTTCCATTGGCCCTAGAGCTGGTTTCTACAGTACAGTACACAGGGCTTAGCAAAGACAGTTCTAGTGCCTTTGTTTGGAGATTGGAATTTGGGATACATTGAAGGAAGTAAGTTGAAAGGGAAGGGACTTTTGGGGGCTTAAAAAGAATTCTGTAGGTGAGGTTTTGTAGTTCAAGGGTCAGAGAATAATATGTTCTTTAAGAAAGTAATGAGGTTCAAGTTAATTGTTTGAACATGGAATAAAACCGCAGTTACTTACTTTACATCTAGTGTGTAAGAACTTTACTGTAGTGACAAGAGGTCATTAAAACCAGAAACTCTCTTGAACGTCTGCATTGCTTGGATACTCTTCCACTTTGAGGACTTTTGGGAGTTCCAGCAGTGAACCAGAAATGACTAAAGTTTCAGAAAACTTCTGGGAGCTGCAGTGTCTTTAAACCAGAAAGGATTAAAGACAGTTTGAGTCTCAGATGGTCATTCATGAAACAACAGGAACACAGAGGAGCATCTTCCCTGTTAATCTCTGCATTCACACCTTCTCCAGGGGCTTTCATACTCCCAGTAAAGCTGTCTCAGTCTGTCTCATGTGTCAGCACAGACACCGTTCTTAGGGGTGAGAGAATTTCAAACCTGACATGACTTGACCTAGGTTAACTTCTGATCTGGGCTGATTAATTGTCTTCTCAGAATTCCTGAAAGAGGAGGTTCACCTAATCAGAAATAGCCACTGTGCCACGTGTGGAAGCGTTCTATAGTTCTGAAGCACATGCCATGGTCACTCATGCCCTTTCATCATAATACCACAGGGGGAGCCCTCTGGGCACAGTTTGAACTGCTCTTCCCCAACGTTTCCTCTGCTGTCCTCTGGATTGTGTCTTACTGTTTATTATGAAGAATTCAGCTGTGTTGATCAGTGTGGGACACTCCCTTCAGACTAAAGAGACTCAGTTCCTCCAGCCTGTCAGTGTGGGACCATCCCTTCACACTAAAGATGCTCAGTTCCTTCAGCCTGTTAGTGTGGGACACTCCCTTTAGACTAAAGAGACTCTGTTCCTTCAGCCTGTCAGTGTGGGACACTCCCTTCAGACTGAAGAGACTCAGTTCCTCCAGCCTCTCAGTGTGGGACACTTCCTTCAGACTAAGGAGACTCAGTTCCTTCAGCCTGTCAATGTGGGACACTCCCTTCAGACTAAAGATGCTCAGTTCCTTCAGCCTGTCCGTGTGGGACACTCCCTTCAGACTAAAGAGACTCAGTTCCTACAGCCTGTCAGTGTGGGACACTCCCTTCAGACTTAAGAGACTCAGTTCCTTCAGCTTGTCAGTATGGTATACATCTCTGGAATTATTCCAGTGCAGCAGCATCTTTTGTTTTGTAACATGCTGACCACAACAGTACACTATACTCTAAAACAGGACTTTGTCCTTGTTCTACAGCTGGGGAGGATTGTCAACTCAAGGCTCACAATTTTATTCATCCTTCCGTTGTCGCACCACTTCTTCCAGCTCAGGGTCGTGAGGGAGCAGGAGTCTATTCCAGCAAGCAATGGGCCCAGGGCAAGGTACGCCCTTGACAGGACGCCAGTCCATCACAAGGCACACACACACGCTGACACCAGGGCCAATATTCCCAGATCCTACCAGTGTGTCTTTGAACTGTGGGAGGAAACCCATATGAACATGGGGAGACCATGCAAACTCCACACACACAGCACCCCAGGAGCTAAACCCCAGGACCTCAGTGCTACAAGGCGCACATGCTCACCCCTGCTCAGTGCCTGAGGTCTAGCTGCTCTTTCGTCTGTTCAATTCCAGCTTTGTCCTGCTGTCTCCCCCCCAGGGTGATTGGAAATCAGATTCGGGGAATCTGCAGAGCTATCAGGTGCGCCTGAGTTATCTGGAAAGTCTGGGAGCGCTTATCAGGGTCGAATCACACAAGCGCCAGTGCAGCAGCTCATCAAGATGAGAACAACACACAGCTGCAGAGATGGAATCAGAAAAGACAGGAGACCGATCCCTGACAAACCTTGGGACAGGAGGATCTTCTGGTGGGAGTGTGGAACAAGCTGCCCAGCCATGCTACTGAAGCTGGGCGGCACTTTCAGATCAGTTATGTAAAATCAAGCGGGCGAGAGGGGCTGAACAGCTCTGTGTGTGATTGGCTGTCTGCAGGGTTTAAGAGCAGCACAGCCCACAGATGGGCTCACACCGAGAGCTGAGTGAGTGGGCACATCGACACCACAGTGACTCCCAGAGTAAGTGTGTCTCCTTTGATCTGCTGTCTCATCTACCACACTCTCACTGGGCTTTACTGCACTCTACTGTGCTTTTACCACAATCTCACTGGGCTGTACTGCACTGTACTGTGTTTCTACCCTGATTTCACTGGGCTTTACTGCACTGTACTGTGTTTTTACAACAATCTCACTGGGCTTTTCTGCACTGTACTGTATTTTTACCACAATCTCACAGGGCTTTACTGCACTGTAGTGTATTTTTACCTTGATCTCACTTGGCTTTACTACACTGTACTGTGTTTTTACCTCGATCTCACTGGGATGTACTCCACTGTTCTGTGTTTTACCACAAACATACTGGGGTGTATTGCACTGTACTATGCTTTTACCACAATCTCACTGAACTTTACCTGTAATGGACTGTTTTACCACAATCTCACTGGACTTTACCTGTAATCAACTCTTTTACAATCTCACTGGGTTTTACTGCACTGTACTGTGCTTTCACCACACAATAACAAAGTATATCTTACTACAGTACTTGACAGAAAGTCTCAGTGCTGTGTGTGGCTGTGTAGGTTGCTGTATTGCCCTGATTGGACTGGGGTTCGTCTGTGTTCAGTGACCAGCTGTGTGTTAAAGACGCAGGTGTGCTCAGGGATACAGACTCATCTCTGTCTGGTTTTCTCTAACAGATGGATGTGTTTCTCCTCCTGCTGTGTCTGGGGCTGCTGTCCTCAGTGAGAGCCAGTGAGTATTATTCTCACTCCTCCAGCTCCTTAGATCTTGAGCTGGAAATGAAGCTCTGCTGTGGTTCAGAGTGATATACATTTCTATTGAGTATTCAATCAGCAATCTAATTAGACACAATCTCAGAGCAGTTTCAGTTTAATTTATTTGCCACAGGGGCAAGCGCAATGAGATGCTTATTTGCATGTAGGCTCCAATACAAAGACATTGAGGAAACATCACCTTCAACACACAACAACAGCAGCAGCAACAACGAAGCTGAATAACACACAGATAAAAGGCAGCAGAAGCAGTGTGCAGTTGTAGAGTCACTGTAGAATTAGACAAGCTGACATCATGAGGGAAGAAGCTGTCTCTGAGTCTGGAGATCTGTGTTTTTGTGCTCCTATAATGCTTACCAGAGGGTAATGGACTGGGCCAAACTGATCAACCTTGTGACACATTCCAGTCAGACATCGAGCTGCTGCCAAACCACACTGTGATCCCACAGGTGATACCACACTCTCAACAGAGCACCTGCAGACTGGAGTAAGAATACCTGAAGACAGAGAGATCACAGAGAATCTCTCAGTAATACACAACAGGACAGGAGACACGGTGAGAGAGAGGAGATCACTGAGAATCCCTCAGTGATAAACACACACAACAGGACAGGAGACACAATAAGAGAGGAGATCACAGAGAATCTCTCAGTGATAAACACACACAACAGGACAGGAGACACAGTGAGAGAGAGGAGATCACAGAGAATTCCTCAGTAATAAACACATATAGTACAACAGAACAGGAGACACAGTGAGAGAGAGGAGATCACAGAGAATCCCTCAGTGATAAACACACACAACAGGACAGGAGACACAGTGAGAGAGGCGATCACTGCAAACCTCAGTAACAGGATGGGAGGTGTAATTCTGAGTGTCGTAAGAAAGCAGGAAACCAGTTGTCCTGAGAATTTGCCTCTTGTAACACTCTGTCTTTCAGAGTCTCATCAGTGTGACTGGTGCTACCATCGCGGGCAGTGTGGTAAGACACCGGAGTGAATCATCTAATCAATAAAATCCTGATCAGTGATTGATTAAGGAATGCTCTGATTAATGACCCTGAATGATGATTGGTTAAGGAATGGCCTGACTGAGGTCCAGTCTCTTGTCTACACAACCGATCAGTGTACACAGGCACTGTGTCTCTGTTACAGGCCCTTCTGCCTGGGTATCCAGGCCTTTTGGTCACTGCAATGGGCAACGTCAGTCTCCTGTGGACATCAGGACCTCCGGAGTGACCACTGACCCCAATCTGACTGAGCTGACCTTCACTGGGTACAGAGAGAAGAACATCATGAGAGAGCTGACCAACAACGGACACACAGGTAACACTGACACACACATTGACTGACTGAGACAGCGAGAGACTGATCGAGACAGTGAGAGACTGACCGAGACACTGACTGACTGAGACAGATGTGGACTGACTGAGACAGTGACTGACCGAGACACTGACTGACTGAGACAGGGACTGACTGACTGAGACAGTGACTGACAGAGACAGTGAGAGACTGACCAAGACAGAGACCGACTGAGACAGTGAGAGACTGACCGAGACAGAGACTGACCGAAACAGTGACTGACTGAGACAGTGAGAGACTGACCGAGACAGAGACTGACCGAAACAGTAACTGACTGAAACAGTAACTGACCGAGACAGAGACTGACTGACTGAGACAGTGACTGACCGAGACAGTGAGAGACTGACCAAGACAGAGACTGACCGAGACAGAGACTGACCGAGACAGAGACTGACTGAGACAGTGACTAAGCGAGACCTTGACTGACCGAGACACTGACCGAGAGACTGACCGAGACAGTGTGTGACTGGGACAGAGACTGACTGAGACAGAGACTGACTGACTGAGACAGTGACTGACCGAGACAGTGTGTGACTGGGACAGAGACTGACTGAGACAGAGACTGACCGAGAAAGTAAGAGACTGACCGAGACAGAGACTGACTGAGACAGAGACTGACTGAGACAGAGACTGGCTGAGACAGCGAGAGACTGACCGAGACAGAGACTGACTGAGACAGTGTGTGACTGAGACAGAGACTGGCTGAGACAGAGACTGACTGAGACAGTGTGTGACTGAGACAGTGTGTGACTGAGACAGAGACTGACTGAGACAGAGACTGACCGAGACAGTAAGATACTGACCGAGACAGAGACTGACTGAGACAGTGTGTGACTGAGACAGAGACTGGCTGAGACAGAGACTGACTTAGACAGAGACTGACTACGACAGTGACTGCCTGAAACAGAGACTGACTGAGACAGTGACTGACCGAGACAGTTAGAGACTGACCGAAACAATGTGTGACTGGGACAAAGACTGACTGAGACAGAGACTGGCTGAGACAGTAAGAGACTGACTGAGACAGTGACTGACTGAGACAGAGACTGACTGAGACAGAGACTGACTGAGACACTGACTGACCGAGACAGTGTGTGACTAGGACAGTGACATAAGCAGTGAGTGACTGGGAGAGTGATGGGAGCAATGTGTGACTGGGACAGTGACAGGAGCAGTGTGTGACTGGGACAGTGACGGGAGCACTGAGTCACTGGGACAGTGACTGGGACAGTGACGGGAGCAGTGAGAGACTGGGACAGTGACGGGAGCAGTGAGTGACTGGGACAGTGACGGGAGCAGTGTGTGACTGGGACAGTGACGAGAGCAGTGTGACTGGGACAGTGATGGGAGCAGTGTGTGACTGGGACATTGACAGGAGTAGTGAGTGACTGGGACAGTGACGGGAGCAGTGAGTGACTGGGACAGTTAGAGGATCAGTGTGTGATTAGGACAATGACAGGAGCAGGGTGTGACTGGGACAGTGACAGGAGCAGTGTGTGACTGGGACAGTGATGGGAGCAGTGTGTTACTGGGACAGTGACAGGAGCAGTGTGTGACTGGGATAGTGACGGGATCAGTGAGTGATTGGGACAGTGACAGAAGTAGTGAGTGACTGTTTCAGTGATGGGAGCAGTGTGTGACTGGGACAGTTAGAGGAGCAGTGTGTTACTGGGACAGTGACGGGATCAGTGAGTGATTGGGACAGTGGCAGGAGCAGTAAGTGACTGGGACAGTGGCAGGAGCAGGGTGTGACTGGGTGACGGGAGCAGTGTGTGACTGGGACAGTGACTGGGACAGTAATGGGAGCAGTGTGTGACTGGCACAGTGACGGGAGCAGTGATGGGAGACACCCTGGCTCTCTCTGGCTGTGTGTCTCAGTGCAGGTGACCCAAAGGCCAGGGGCGGGGGTCAGTGGCGGGGGGCTCTCTGGCTGGTACTCCTCTGTCCAGTTCCACTTCCACTGGGGAAACTCCGCAGACTTCCCCGGCTCCGAGCACCTGCTGGACGGACAGCACTTCCCCATGGAGGTGAGGGGACAGTGCGGGGCTGTGTGACTGTGTCCAGGGCTGTGTGACTGTGTCCAGGGTTGTGCGACTGTGTCCAGGGCTGTGTTACTGTTTCCAGGCTTGTGTCACTGTTTCCAGGGCTGTGTGACAGTGTTTTCAATGCTGTGTCACAGTGTTGTGTAACTGCTGTGTTGTGTTACTGTTGTGTTATCAGCTGCACATCGTCCATGTGAAGAAGGGGAAGAGTTTGCCTGCAGCTCTGGCTGATCCTGAGGGCATTGCTGTCCTGGGCTTCTTCATAGAGGTCAGTACTGAGAGAGAGAGAGAGAGACAGGACACTGAGAGAGAGACAGGACACAGAGAGAGAGAGACAGGACATACACACAGAGAGACAGGACACACAGAGAGAGAGAATACACAGAGAGAGAAATGACACACAGAGAGAGAGACAGGACACAGAAAGAAGGAGAACACTGAGAGACACAGAAAGACAGAACAAAGTGAGAGAGGACAGAGAGAGGACAGGCATGATAACAGAGAAGTGATATGTGATAGTGAACGTCTGAAATGACATGGGGTTCATCTGTCGCGCCAGCAAAGCTGTCTGGTTGAGCCCCAGTGTCCAGCAGAGGGCAGTGTTCCTGCAGGAAGATGAGTGTGCAGGCTCTCAGCTCCTGCGGTCCCCTGGGGTCACTGTGTGTGTCCAGTGGCGCTGTCCAGTCCAGAGACCAGCTGATCTCAGACATGTGGAGATGAAGACCACAGACTGGGACACAGACAGCCTCTCTTTGGGTTGCTAGGCGACAGAGGCAGGTGGCACTCCTGAGGGCTGGAAGACACTGACGTCACTCCTGAAGGAGGTCGCTGGGACAGGTGAGGTGACAGGAGAGGAGTGTCCAGCCAGTGAGGGTCCATCAGCGAGCGCTCTCGGTTAAGGATGCATCTCTCTCTCGTTCCCCCATAGGCTCCACTAAGACTCTGGCTCTATCCCTCTCCCTGGACGAGCTGCTGAGGGGGGTGGACCACTCCAAGTTCTTTCGCTACAGGGGGTCCTTGACCACCCCTGACTGTAATGAGGCTGTGGTATGGACCGTGTTCCAGGAGCCTGTGAGGGTCAGCAGAGATCTGGTGAGAGACAGGCGGACGTGTGTGTGTGTCTTAAACATGTTTGTATTGAGCTGTTAGTGTCCAGTCAGTGTGTCTGTATTAACCTCTCTCTCTCAGTGCAGTGTTAATGTACTGGAGTGTCCAGTCAGTGTGTCTGTATGAACCCCTCTCTTTCAGTGCAGTGTTAATGTATTGGAGTGTCCAGTCAGTGTGTCTGTCTGAACCCCCCTCTCTCTCTCAGTGCAGTGTTCATGTACTGGAGTGTCCAGTCAGTGTGTCTGTATGAACCCCTCTCTCTCTCAGTGCAGTGTTCATGTACTGGAGTGTCCAGTCAGTGTGTCTGTATGAACCCCTCTCTCTCTCAGTGCAGTGTTCATGTACTGGAGTGTCCAGTCAGTGTGTCTGTATGAACCCCTCTCTCTCAGTGCAGTGTTAATGTCCTGGAATGTCCAGTCAGTGTGTCTGTATTAACCCCTCTCTCTCTCCAGATTGACCAGTTCACTACAGTCCTGCACTTGGCTGATGTTTATCGCCCTGTCTTGCCTCTGAATGGCCGCAGTATCTTCTCCTCCCCTGCTGTCAGGCTGGCCCTGGGTGCCAGGGATGGAAGCAGCCCTGACCAGCTCCTCACTGGAGCTGAAGAGGAGCTGAACGTTCTGTCTGGCTAAGGGAACAGGGGGCCCTTTTTGAGAAAGTCATTGTTTTCACTCTACATCTGCATTTGAGACATCTTTCCTCTCTCTCTTCCTGAGTCAGGACCACTCATCGCTCTCTCCTTTGGGTGCAGCTGCATGGCTCCTACTCATAAACATAACATCCCCGCAGTAAGTTACAAGGGCTGTGAAGACATTTGGGGATTGTATGATGTCAATTCTGGAAAATGTGATGTAATATTGGAAGCACATGAAATCATATCAGGACTTTGTGATGTCATGGTGGCACTGCTCTGTCTGTATCACATCCTGCTTATTCTGTGTTTTAATAATTATTACTGCTTGAGAATCTGTTTGAAATATTTAATAAATGCTGGGCAGTCCTGCCTGAGAAGAGACGCCAGCACCTTCTCTCTGCATCGAACCCAAGCTCACACTCACCCTCCCCTGTCCTGCGACAGGACTTCAACACATTAGCACGCGAGTCACTGCCTCAAGCTGAAGTTACAGTTCAGCTACCTGCTTGTGCAGAGACCCGACAATCCCCGTTTAGAGGCTGCCAGGACCCCCAGATCTCTCCCCAGGACTGGCCCTGTCTCATTCTCACCTACTGATGACAACCTCACCTGTCACGCAGATGAAATTTCCACCTCCTCGGTGTCACTGTCCAGCCATTACTGGGTTCATCCTAGTGCCTCTGACAGGGAGTCTTCCTCGTGACTTCATCCACAGCCTTTAGATTCAGGGCTTTCATCTGGAGCACAAGAGCGGAAACTAGCTGGAAGTGCATCTAAAACTGAGAACAGGAGCACATCCTTACACAGAGGGTGGTGGGAGTGTGTACCAAGCAGCCCGGCCATGTTCTTGAAGCTGATATACAGACTTCTTTTCAGAAAGAACTGGATGTGGGTCGACATTTCTTCATACTTCTTCATTGCTTTTTACAAGTCCACGTTTCTGTCAATGAAGACCTAGCAAGCCGCAGCCACCAAACAGATGTAAAACCCTGGGCTGGGTTTAGGGTTTTGGGCTTTCATATGAAGAAAAACAGAGCTTTCACTGGCCGATTATCACACTTGATTGGGAACTGAAATAAAGAAAAAAGAAAAGAGTAGCAGACACAGCACGTCCACACCGTACTTCCCCCTGAGACAGAGATAAAAAAAACTGCTCTCACACTAACAAAACCACCATAGGAAAAATAAACCCAATAAGAAATAAAATACACAATACAGAATATGCTGATGTGACCCTGTCTAAGGATTAGACTGGCTGTAGCTGCTCACAGACACAGTGCTGGCTACAAACTACAACTCCCATAAACACCCTGAGCCACTTCCTGTCTGCATCACAGTCCCTATTCCTCCTGGCTGTGGTGACATCAGTGGGTCCCTTCCCGTTCTGGCAGCTTCACAACCTCCGGTGTGCGCAGGAGAGACTCATACAGGATTTCATTTTTAAAAGTTTATTTTCTTAAAATTAGAAAAAAAAAACATGGGAGGGTTTCCAGAGATATTTACAAGTCAGGAGTACAGCAGGCTGGTAGCGAGTTATCTCGCCCTCTCTGGTACATGTTATTTTTCCCTGTTTAATTTTTTTTATTTAGTATAAACACGACACAACATCATCATTTCTAAAATTACTATTATATTTATGACATCATCTCAGAGGACAGAGAGCTGGAAGAGAGTCAGCCTGTGTTCATAAGTCAGTGATGGGGTTAATCTCCACACTGACAGCAGGCAGCAGCTCAAGGTCCTTAACTGAATCAACAGTCCAGAAGTCAGGATAGATCTTCTCCCCCTGAGTTAAGACCATGTCAGTGAAAGTGTAGAGATGAGCTCTGGACTCCACTGTGTAAAAGGAGACCTTCCTCTCCTCAATATCCACACACACCCCCAGCTTCCTGGGCCACAGACGGCTGGGGAGATCAGTCTCAGGGTCAGTGAGAGCACAGAAACCAGGGTAAGACTCCAGACACCAGTAACCCTGCTGGGGAGAGAAGCTGAAATCTCCTTTCCTCTCTGCAGACTCTCTGGTCACTCCTGTTCTCCACCACTCATTCACCTCCACCTCCCAGTAGTGTCTCCCTGAGGTGAAGGCCTCCCTGCTCACGACACATTTAATGTAATCAAATCTGTGAGGATTGTCAGAGAGACTCTTCCTCTGTCCCAGTTTCACTCTCTTCCCATCCTCAGACAGGCTGAGCCCACAGTGAGCTGTATCAGGGTCCAGAGTCACAGCAGCTGGGGAATAAAACAGCAAACATCACAACAGGCTTCTGCCGATTACAGTCCAATTCAACTCCATTAGACTGTGAAATGTCTTTGTCCCCAAACACACTGAGAGAGAAACACAAGTCAATTACTAATGACTTCTCTTCCCTTCCAGAGAAACAACATCTTCTGTCATTGTTTCACTGAGTATTACACATGGAAGTGATCCCCAATGTCCTCTAAATACAAACATTAAACATTAGTTTTCACAGCGATTAAACTTTATTTTTTTAAACGACATTATTAATGAACACAGGACCAACCAGACTGCAAGAGAAACTACAGCTCGACCACTCGCTTTCATACACTTCAAAACTCACCACAACGACCTGTATACTGTAAGAAACTGGACAGCCTGTCTGTTAAACCAGTTTATTTCAAATCTCAGTTCAGCAGGTCGTTCATCTTCTCTAAGACCATTTTCCTGATGATGCAAAATAAAAAAGTGCAGAATTCAAAGACTGCATAATGCCCGTTTGTTACAGAAAAAAATATAAGAAAGCTTTCACACTTTGAAAATGTGAGGAAATATCCAAAGTATTCAATTTAAACCAGAAATAACACATCCATAAAACCCTGAGAGAAACAGAGGTGCTCATACTGACTTCAGACTGCTCGCGCTTAGCTGTCCGCATCTCTGACAGGAGACACCAGCTGTCAATCAGTGATCTCTATCCATTGAGAGACAGGGGCGGGGCTCATACATGATCAGAGTGAATGGAGGTTTTAATCAATTAAATTCAAGAAGCTTTATTCGCATGACCAGTGAATACTGACTTAATACTCTCCTGATACTAAATACTTAAGTATGAACTCTCAATACTTAATAAATACTACCCTTCTTTCGTCTGCAGGTCAATCTGTAACAAACAGTTCTTTCCGGACCCTATGCGGACGACATAGTCCGACGGAGTGGGGAAACGTCATGCAGGAATACGGGGCAGAAGACAGGGGGGCGTGTCCACGGTGCGCTGGTGCACGGGGGAGGTGTGGCCGAGGCGAACAATCCGAGAGAGTAGTCCTTAGGGAATATCCAAAACACACGAGTTAGTCCAAAACCAGAAGATCCATCAGAACTCGGAATTAAAACCACGAAGGCCGGGTCGGAACCGGCGGACGGGGAACGGGAACGGGAACGGAGGTTAAAGCCTTAACGGGACCAGGCGCTTCCAGGTCCCGGACTGGCACGATATGGAAATCAGATGCAGAGCTTTTAAGGTGGGCTGGGAATGGGAAACAGGTGAACAGAATAAAGTCTTGAGTGAAAGGGCTGGAGCACCCTTAAGGAGGGGGAACTAATATCGTGACACAATCTAGTGAAGATCAAAGAGATTCTTTTCAGTTCTTATTGTTTTATTCCTGGAGAATATAAAGGCTGTAAAAAAAGCCTATCCAGTACAAATAGTAGAAATATATTGGACATAGCCTGGAAAAATAGGTATCTACATGTGCTACATTTTGAAAAATCACTTTCGAAGATTTTTTTTTTTTCGGGGGGGTGGATATTTCTTCCTAGTGTGTGTACTGAGTAATATATATATATAAATCTGATGTTTTAGACTTGATGTCCAGGTGGTTCCTTGTATTCAGACCACGAACTAGGCCTGTACTCTCTATCCCGTCCAAGATATTGCAAGATGTTCAGGACACAAACACTCCAGGTGGAAATGACCTTTGAGGGGCTGAGAGAGAGGTTCAGCTCTGAAAACTGGAATATTAACACAGACAGAGGAAAGAGGGAAACAGAAGAAGAAAAGGTGATTTTATAATGTTTCTTCCTGCTGACCCATCAGCCTGGTTGACATGTGAAGAGAAGCAGCCATTTCCCAGACAAGAGAGAGGCCTACAGGCTCCAGAGGAAGCTGCCTCTCACAGTTTACATACTGACCATCTCACACTAAAGAGACCTTCTGGACTCAAGAACACAATAACCCCAGACACTAGGGCTTAAAACAGAATCTCTACCATCAAGAAGAGACAGACCTACCTGCAGCACTGCACAGCCACTGCCATTCAGAAACACAGCGATAAAGAGACACTGTTAATCACAGACACACACTGGAACACAGAGATACAGATACTGTTAATCACAGACACACACTGGAACACAGAGATACGGACACTGTTAATCACAGTCACACACTGGAACACAGAGATACGGACACTGTTAATCACAGTCACACACTGGAACACAGAGATACAGACACTGTTAATCACAGTCACACACTGGATCACAGAGACACAGACACTGTTAATCACAGACACACACTGGAACACAGAGATACAGACACTGTTAATCACAGTCACACACTGGAACACAGAGATACAGACACTGTTAATCACAGTCACACACTGGATCACAGAGACACAGACACTGTTAATCACAGACACACACTGGGCTCCATATTGAAACAAAGATGTCACAACAGTTTTCATTATAAATCTCATAGTACAAAAAGTAAGGGGTCAGGGGTAATGAAATTCACTGGAGACCAGTAATGCTTTCTTGAACTGGTTTCTTTCAAGAGACTAAACGTTAAAATTACAAGACAACTTCAGACATACAGTATCAGTATTAAAAAAAAATCTGGAGCTCAGCTTCATTCACACTGAAACCGGTGTGAAACCTCCTCTTTATTGCTCATGTTCTAAGAATTGAAAAATCCAACAGAATTGCCCTTTTGGGAGCTCTCTGCCCCCCAGTTTAAATACCGCTCTGTCCTCCACACACACTCTTCCGCAGCACACTGACAGGGAGAGAACTTGAGCTCAGCAGGAGCTGTGATTTTACACACAGTGGACTTACGCAGGTCAGGGATGGGGCTGCCTTCACCTGTACAGAAGAAAGGAGATGGTCAGTACTGAGCTGTAGTGTCTGTGTCCAGCACAGACAATACTGAGGTTATACCCCAGACAGGTGAACGGGGCAAAGGTAATGTAAAGATATATTTTATAGTGTGACAGTGTGTGGGTTATCAGGCTGTGCTGCTCGCTGGCTTTATGTCTAATATCTCTGAAGGAGATCAAGCACCAGCGTGAAAACTGCTCACAACCAGCTGCCCACTGAGACCCAGCAGTGTGGGCCTGGCCAGTACCTGGAGGGGAGACTCTTGGGAGAGCTGAGGCTGCTGCAGGAAGAGGTATTAGTGGGGCCAGTAGGGGGCGCTCACCCTGAATGCTCCAGTACAGTGACGGGGACACATATCCTTATTATGTAGGATCACGAGGTCAGCAGTGAAATAGTGTTCTTACCGTCAGTTGTGTAAATATTGTAATAATCGATTTTGTCATCTCCACTATGTTTATTAAAATGCTCCACTGTGTAGGATTCATGATTTGTACCCATGACATGTAGTCTGCTACAGGCTGAACTTTTCATAGTAAAAAGGTTTTGATTTAGGTTGTGTGATTTTATAGCTCAGTCAGTCCAGCACAGACATGACTCTACTGGCTGAATGACAACATGATCACTGTGAAAGGAGATGAGGTTTTCCAAAGGAATATGATGTGAACCTGCAGGGAATCTCACTTTACACTGATTCTCATTCTCCTTAACCTTTTATCAGTGCATTTCTCACCAGGAATCAATACTCTTTAATATTGGTGCTCAATAGCAGTACTGTGTCTGAATCTTCAACAGGAAACAGACCTACCTGCAGCACTGCACAGCCACTGCCATTTTGAAACACAGAGATGCGGACACTGTTAATCCCAGTCACCCACTGGACCACAGAGATACAGACACTGTGAATCACAGTCACACACTGGTAAGAAAATGTCAGTACAGTCAGTGCTGTCAGTCAGCAGAGTTTCACACATTGTACATACAGCATCTGCAGAAAGAGAATAAGTCTTTATTGTATTAAAGACCTTTATTGCTTCTTACCTGTTATTATACCAGAGTTTATACTACAGTCTGCAGTCAGTTCATTTCAGGATCCCCAGTCTCCACTGCAGTGTGGATCAGAGTGTCAGTGAGTGTGAGCAGCAGTGGCTGTAAGACTGGAGTCTCACTCAATAAGACTGAGCAGCATAATGCAATAAGACACACAGACACATCACAGGACACCCTGGAGTCTGGTGCTTGAACCACTGAGAGAGATAAGAAATAAATACAGTCTGCAGTCTCCAGCACTGAGGGATATTTCATATTTAAATAACCATCCATTAATACTGAATTCTGTTCACTGTTCAGTCAGATGAGTGAAAGTGTGGGCTGCTCTCACACAGACTAAGGGTCCGGTACCAAGAGTGACCAGTATCACTGACTGAGATACAGAGATGTCCTTCTCACTGGTCACACTGCCTGATCTCTGGACATCAGCTGGACAGTGAGAGATGACCAGTCACACACCATGGTGAGCACATCTCCACACCAGGCCTGATCCAGGAAGACTGACAGAGACAGTATCAGTCTGACACAGACAGGGGCCCAGCTGGCTGAACACAAGCAGTCAGAGCAGCTGTGTTGTTCCAGCACTACAGACACTGTGTGTGACAGCAAGACACAGGCAGGACCCCCACAGTGTCAAGATACAGACTGTTCACTCAGGACAGGGGGCTGATGGGCTGTTGTCAGTCTTTGTCTTTTCAGACAAGAGTGAAGAAAATGTGTCTTTGACACATTAGAAGAGAGCAAAGAGTACTGATATTCATACAAGCAGCATTTCTTACTTTATAGTTTGTGCTGCCAGTTAGTTTCTTCACCCATGCAAATGGTCTAAAACTAAAGTTTTCATTAAAATATTAACTTTGAAAATGTGCATTGGGACCAAACAGAGTCAAAACTGAGTAAGATCTCCTTATTTACATTGTGGTACAGGAATGTCTCTATTTCTCTGTAGCTTCTATTGCTTTTTTAAATCTTCACAACTGATCAAACACCTGTGTGTATTTGTAACGACCCCAAGTGTCTAGGGGAAAAGGGGTGTAACATTTAGGATAATTCTTTTGAAAGCAGGGGGTGTTTTGGTGAGGGACTAGGAAGCGTGATAAGGTTAAGGAACTAGAGTGGTGCCAAAGAAAAAAACAAAAAAACAAAATAGAGCTGGCTAGGACAGTGAGGGAAAGCTAATCTGACTACAAAAGAAAACCCGAAACACACGGTCTTCGGCGTCTTCAACACCCTAACTAACCTGCACTGACTACCCAAAACCATACAAGACAAACGGCACTCACCCGTACTAAACTAGTGTACTAATACAAAATCAACTAAGTGTGTAAGTGTACCCAACAACCTAAACTAACCTTATATACAAAAGTTCACACAAAAACACAAGTGAACCAGGAATACAAATAAGGGAAAACAAGAGTAATCAACAGGAGCAGGGTACAAAAGAACACAAGTTGAACATGTACCACTGGGGCAAGGTAATGACAAAACAAGGATGAACACACAAACAAACGAAAGTACAAAGAAACTAACAACAAACCAACAAAACAACAAAGCCAAAGCTATATGAAAATACACACACATACAAAGCAAAACAAACCAACAAACGAAGCCAAAGCAATAACCAGAAGCGAAGCGAAGCGATAACCAAAACCAAACGGGACCGAAGTCAAACAAAAGGCCTCTTTTTCCTGAAAGCCTCCATGTTATATAGTGAATAAAATGTGTTCTGATTGGCTGAGAGTTAATTAATGATGACATCATACTGAAAATGTGGTGTGATGGTGGGCCAATGGGGAAGGGAGAACAATCAAGGGTCAGCAGTGTGGACATAACAGAAAAAACACACACACTGGGACGTAACAGTATTACTGACGGATAATACACAAGAAGGATACACTTCAGTGCAATATAGTTCATTACAGTAGAGTACAGTAAACTGCAGAACAACAGTGCACTCAAATATAATTCATTAGTGTTTGTATTGGTGGATCTGTGATCTCAGAGACACAGAAGATCACTTAGCCAGTTCTGTGAGGATGACAGGGATGGCTGGAAATAATAAGACATGATTTAGACCATCAGAGCTCCGGTGTCTGATGACACTCAACTTGGTAGACTTCAAATTGGCAGTTAATAGCTCCTTCCATAAATAAACTGTCAATTATAAGAAAAGTGTTAATAAACAAGTTGTTCTACGTGGACCTTTTATCATAATAACAGACAATTCAGTTAGAAAACTGGTGCAGGATCATTTACAGAGGAGCTCCTGCTGAAATCACTACAGGACACAGCACAGAGAGTCTGACTGATTTACTCACCATTGAGTTTCTCCTGCCTTGCAGGTCGTTCTGCTCCTCTAGCCATACGTTTGACAGTAATTGACAGTAATTGATCCACAGATCTTATTCAACCCTTTCTGCTGTGAACTTCCAAAGAACTGACCCCTCTTATCCCTGTTCTCTCTGATAGATGAGAAGGTCTGTCTCTCTCCAGGTCATCTGTGATTTCTGTGATAGATTAGCAGGTCTGACACTCTACCATTCATCTGTGGTTTCCCCTTTAAAGGTCCCCACCCCCTCCTGTCACGTGATCATGTTTGACCAATGAACACAGAGCTCATGAATACACTGTTCCAGACTGAGGGAAATTCACTGCCATCAGGGGCTGAAATAGACAGGAAGGGTTAGGGGGTCTTTGAATGGGCTTGACTATGGTGACAAAGATAGATACTCCGGAATCAGAGGACTGCACTACTCTGAAGTGAATCCTTAAACTACTGCAGCTGTGTGTGGTTGTCAAATCTTATTCTAATATTGAAATGTAAAAATGTATATACCTGTTTGTGCCTTTCTGCATTAATCATACTGTACAGTAGCGATAAACAATCTAATGAAATACAATGATTACACACAACTCTGCACAAATATTGTATTGTACAATATTGTGTAACACAAACAGAAATATTTTTATTTCATATAGTACACAGAAATATTAGAAATTGTGTATAAATAATAATTAGAGAAAAGTTAATTTTATTTTACTTTTGCTTATTAAAAATATACTATACTCAGAGGCTTTAAGAACATATTGTACTGTAATTTATATCAATTGTAACAATCCTGAAGCCTGAACACCTGACCTTCATCATCCAGCTTGCCCTCTCCTCTCTCTATAAACAGAGTCCAGTTTCCTTTCTCTGTCTCTCTGGCCATCACTCTCTCCCTCTACCTTCTTCCTTCCTGTCCTCTCTGAGTGACCAGCACGCCTGTGTCCCAAACAAGGACAAGAGGCCAGTTCACTGCACTCCCAGTCTCTTGCCTCTCTCGTCCTCCTGTGCAGAGGGAAACTACAGAGAATCGCTACAACATTTTTTTTTTCAAGACATGTGATCATTAGGCTAAGGAGAAAGAACAGATTAAATGAATCTTCTTTCACAAGTGTCACCTGTTGATCTGTTTTGAGCAACAAAGGGCTGATTGTGGCTCACTGGTATAATGCAGTGAGTTTATCTCAGGGTTTGATGTGTATTATAGATGTTTGTATTATAGATAGCTGCATCAGTAGCTCTGCTGGGGTGTAGTTCTCTATAAAGACTAGAACATGCTCTGGCTCTTGAGCTAAATGTTTTAGTTTTTCAGTTCCCACTGGCAGTCAGTTGTTATCAAGAGGAATGTCCTGATCTGCTCATACACAGAGGAATTTTAAATCCTTCCTGACACAGACATTCAAACACACACACGTGTCTATATAAATGAGCACATACTGTCCATTATTCTCCACTGGATCACCAGAAGTACTGATGCTGCTACAGTAACAGCTGCTGTTAGGAAGAGAGCCACCATCCATCCAGAGGAGCAGGGAAATTGTCTCCTGGAAAACAGGACAGGAGTATTATCCCACAGGCACTGACACACAACTCGTAGGGCCTGTTACTGACAGTGTGAAGTAAGATTTATGTTCTATTACTAATATAATGTACACATACTGTAGAATTCATGTTTAGCTGTGCACTGATTTAACCCTAAATAGACTCCATGCAATACCATACTCTTCTGGGAAATATTGTTTTAGAATCACTCACTTTTTTGTGTTTCTACTGCCCAGAGTAGAATTGTACATTTTGTATGGGTATGAGTGATAATCCATTGCTCCTCTATTCATACTGTCATGCTGGTGTGATTCTCTTTATGTATGGATGTGGTATCACTCTGCACTGTGAAGTATTATTCTGTTAGGGTCCATGTGTATCAGGTCTCAAGCCTCTGTAGACATGTCAATCAGGAAGCCTGTGTCATTATGTCTTGTAAAAGAATTTAAAGCCTACAAACAGCATCAAACAATATCACAATCTGATGAACTAATGCATATACATTTTTTTGGATAGATACTTTATGGATCCCATGAGGGAAATTGCAGTGCAACCGCAGCTTAACACAGACAACACAGCCACAGTGTAACGAATGATACAATAAAAATAGTACAATACATACAGATGCAGCCATTCAAAGTGCGCGGCACAGACACGTACCGGAGGTTATTGGCTACGGCCTCGCGCATTGTGACGCGCGATGACGCAAAATACCGCGGTACGTGATTGGTTGACGGACAGGGCACTCGTGGTGCGTTGGTAGGTTGTAGAAAGATTTAAATGTCTTTACTGTGCCCGTTTTAGTATTGAATATTTATATGGCTGGTCTCATTACTTTAATGAAAAAATACACACCAGTATTCCATTTCTCCCTAAACATTTTAAGCATCGAAGTCTTTAACTAACGTGATACCGGAGTCAACAAGCATACTTTTAGAATTTGATAAAAAGGGAATATAATATAGAATCACGTATCTAAAGAAATTAATAACGATATAATTATATTCATGTATCGCAACACAAGCCGGAATCCAGCCGTAGCCATAACTTTATTTTTTAACAAACATTTCTTTGAAAAAATAAAACGTTTCCCTGGGTCAGATAAATAAAAAAAACTTCACTTGCAAACAAATTTATATTTCTAAATATCACAACATGATTGAAATAAGTTATTTTAATAACAATGAATAGTCACCTATGCGTTACAATATCAACATTTATATTGATTTAAATCTCGTTTTGAATTAAATCGCAAACGCTTAGATTTCCCCGTTTAGATTTATTTTTCTTGGGATCTTGGGATCAAACGTGGAAAGATTAGATTGTAATCGTTTTTATTTTTTAAATACATTTTATAAAAGTGTAATTTATACTAAAAAGCTGTACACCACCTGCTATAAAGATACATATTGTAATACTTTCGGGCTCAGACAGGACGGACACAAGAACTCAGAATTGCGAAGTTAAAGCCTTGATTTTATATATCACCTTTAAAAGTGGCATCTCAAAGCAATACAGATTACAAAGTAAATACCCAACACTGATTGTACCCATCTGTCATGCTAATAAAGCACCTTAAATTGAATTGAATTGAATTGAGAGGGGGGGGGGGAGGGCGAGCGAGAGAGCATAGTCAGGACAGACAGGCAAATAAGATACACTCCACAGACATTCACAACAGTGACATATCACAAAACATTTGTACATATTGTTAAATTATTACTTGTTTTTCAGGAAGTTAAAAAAACAGTTGAATTACTTATCCAGTCTCTCGAAAAAAATATATTTTTCAAGCAATGCAACTAATGTCGGGCAACGTGTTTTTTTTAATCCAACATTGACAGGCACATCTTAAATCTTGTCAGTCAGCTCTTTTTTCTCTATTTGAATTGTGGCGATTCAAACAACCTGGGATAACAAGTGGTCCCAAAGTCACCGAGCTCACAGAGCTTCAACAACAGATGACAATTTCCTTAGTCCTTCCTTAGTCTTCCTGAAATTGTCAGATTATGAGTGAATAAAAGCATTTTATTAAAAACACGTTTGTGTTTGTTTGGGAGCTATATTATGTATTTTTCATATGTAAGATATACTGATGTGTTCCTGATTACACATTGCACGACTTTAAAATCTAGAAAACAGGTTTCGATTCACATTATCTGGCGAGCCTAGTTTTGTCAAAGGAAAATTCTATTCTACTCTGAGAATGTAGGGGGAGGAAGAATGCCCCTGGTCTTTTCACTTACTCCAATACACCAACGCATTAGCATGTTAAAGCGATTTCATTGAGGAGCCTAGCTTTCTTAACTAGTAAGTACTGTACTTACTGGGTTTTGAAGGGGGGGGGGTGTCTTTCGCTGGAAATCTCGTCCCCTTCTACTTTGAAAATACCTGTAAAACCGGTTTAATTCATCACAGCCAGCACTCCCGCAGAGAGGGGGGTTGTACTTGCAGTGCATCGGTATAGATGGGAAAGCCAGAGCCGAGTCAAGTCTAGCCATGTGTGAGTCTAGTCTCACAGAGCTTCAAAAGCAGATGACAACTTGTGAGTTTGATTAAGAATGAATAAAAGTATTTCATTAATAATGCGTTTGCGTTTGTCTGGGTGCTGACAAAGTAAAAAACAATTACTTTTTGACAATGAAAAACTGTGTGTGTGTCTCTCTCTCTGCTGGCGTTTGTAATCGTTTTTATTTTTAAATACATTTTAGCAAAGTAATGTACCATAAAAGTATTGTGAGACATATTTGGGTTTACATGTTCAGTGTTCAGTGTGTGGTAATTTGTTTGGTGCGAGTGAAGTTTTATTTAAAATCTGACCCAGGAAAAAGGGAGGTGTGGATGGCTGAGGAAAGAATGCAGGCTCGCACTGTGTCAGTTATTCTTTTTGTCTTTTTGAGCCAGTGAAAGCTCTGTTGTCCTTCACATGAATGCCTGAATCATTGTACCGAACCCAGGATTATACAGTATTTTTTCTTTAAAATACCAATAACAGCAACAATAACAGTTTACATAATATGTTGATGTTCCAAAATTAATATAGTTTATGACCTTTATGACCTTCGTTATACTCTTCGTTAATGTCTAAGCCGGAACACATCATTATATCTCAGTATTGTTGTTATTGTTTTTATCCTGTAAAGCGCTTTGAGGAGCCACCTTTAAAGGTGCCATATACAATAAAGTTCATTATTATTACTATTGTAAATTTGATGGACAGAGAGGTGAACATTATTACACAGAAGACAAAGATAGCGATTTACGTTGCATTGTGCATTGTGCTGCTATAATACAGTTTTAAATAATTAAAAGTCTAAACAGTATCAGCTTTATTTATGTGTTTTAAATAAAGGCGATTTAAACGTGATTTAAATCAATATAAATGTTTATATTGCAACGCATAGGTGACTATTCATTGTTATTAAAATGACTTAAATTCGATCATGTTGTGATATTTAGAAATATAAATTTGTTTGGTGCGAGTGAAGTTTTATTTAATCTCTGACCCAGGGAAATGTTTTATTTTTTCAAAGAAAAGTTTGTTAAAAAAAAAGTCATGGCTTCGAACATGCCATGTGATATAGGAGTCAAGAACCTAACCCACAGCACCACCATCAAGGTTGCATGAGGAGTGTTGAAAAAGCCCTACAAACATTATCAACAGACATCGTACAGCGTGTACTATTCATGTGTTACGGTACATGAATATAATTATATCGTTATTAATTTCTTTAGATACACGATTCCATATAATATTCCGTTTTAATCAAATTCTAAAAGTATGCTTGTTGACTCCGGTATCACGTTAGCTAAAGACTTCGATGCTTAAAATGTTTAGGGAGAAATGGAATACTGGTGTGTATGTTTTACAAGTACCGAGACCAACCATATACTGTATGTTTTTGTTCCAAAATTAAGATCGTTTATGGCTTTCACACACGTTACAGTATGCTCCTATTCTTTTTATGCTCAGCTACTATTTCTTGCAAGATTTCCCTTCAGTGGTAAAATTCCATCTAAATATTCAATACTAAAACGGGCACAGTAAAGACATTTAAATCTTTCTACGAACAACCAACGCACCACGAGTGCCCCTGTCGGTCAACCAATCACGTACCGCAGTATTTTGCGTCATGATGCGCGAGGCCGTAGCCAATTACCCGCGGTATGTGTCTGTGCCGCGTACTTTGAGTGGCTGCATCTGTATACGTATAGCCGTATTTTCGCCGTGATATATACGTATATTCAATGAATCACTGCCCACTGGGTGTGCGGACCTTTTCTTATTTACCTTGTGCAATCGTTTTTCATAAAATGTAATTGTATTATAGCATGAACCCCTGGCGATTTTCTTGATACGTTATATGTGCTCTTGTTTGTATTGTATGTATTTTTGTTGTTCAAATGAAAAGTAAGAAGCATAATTTTCCGGATGCAGCTGCTGTAAAAAAAATGAGATCAAGGGTGCTGTACGCAGAGGTCTGAAGCCTGCTCCACAGGAAAACTTTATCCAGAAACTTTATGTTAAAGAAGTCAAGATCTCGCCATGAGAGGGGAAGCATCTCAGAAAAAGAAGTGCAGTCGGTTCCACAGTCATAACGCCACTAAGTTGGATGACAAGAGCAAGAGCCACCCGGCTTCCTCCAGGCAAGTAATGAGACAAAGAGACAAGGCACAGCGGGTAGTGTGGCTGAGCAGTCTAAGGTGCTGGCTTAAGGCTCCAGGTTCTTTGGGGGCATGGGTTCAACATTTGTCTTTCATCTTTCGCAAGCTGTATAGATTTCTTTAAAAACAAGTTGTTGCAGAAAGGAAACCAACACTTGCATTCACGTAAATTAAAAGGCATGGGATTTGACTATAACGATAAACTCTGTACAGTAAGACACGAAGAAAGGCACCGCTGGGAATCGGACGCAGGATCTCCTGTTTACTAGCCAGCTAAGCCAATTAAGCTAAATCTGTTCCACAGATGTACAATGTGCCTTTCCTCTTGTCGTATTCAAGAGTACTGACTGCGTGAGCTCCTCACTATGTGTCCTGTACTCTACTGTGATTTCATTTAGATCATCTACGTGGAGTACAGTGATACGATCGCCTTGAATATTTTCACTTTGAGTAAGTCATTGAAGAAAACAGAAGATGTCAGAGTGGCCTCATCAACAATCCACTCAGGCAGAACTCCTCTGTAAAGTGCTGTTTGTTCACATCGATTGGCTTTTTTTTGCCTTCATTCATGCAAGTAGTACAGGCAGACGCCCCTATTCTGCCGTGACCCAGATTCGAACCGAGGTTGTTGCGACCACAATGCAAAGTACTGACCACTATACAATCATGGCAAGTTACCAAAACACACGCTGGGGGAGGAAAAGGCTGTGCTCTCTCGTGTGACAGGAGTCACCTGCTCCTGCTTTCCAAAAGATCAGCACCATGTACGAAAGAGACGCATTAAAACCACTCAAACATGTGCAAAACTTGCGAGAAGAGGGGGCTCTTGTTTCCACCTGAAGACTTCTCGCATGTGAGACGAACTGATCATTGCTGCAGCTCGGAAACCTGCAGGAGGTGGGAGGGGTACTCTCGTAGACAGTGCTGATCTGAAACCCCAGAGATTGGATGAGTATTCAACTTCAATGCATTACAGCTTGAGAATTCAATTGTTATCCCAACCAGCTGATATCAATTTAATTCCTAAGAGTTATGTTCTTGTTTTGAGTATCTAATGTAGAAGTTGGAACCAAGTTCAATTACGAAACGGTCTAAATGAATGATATACTGAACATATGTCCTCTTGATATATGTGTAACACTTTGTAACTGACTGAATATATACCTTTTGTATTCTGATAACCCTCTCGATAAGATCTGTTAGTTTTACATGCATATTCTATGTATTAATAAATGTATCCTCGTGTATTAGTACCTGTGTGTGTGCGTTGTTTGAGTTATATCGCATGGTTGGATTCTAAAGCCATCAAAAGAATCATTTTGTGATTTACCGCTACAATTAATAATTGTCCCAGTAAATGCCCAAACCCTACAGAACTGGTGCCTTCAGAGAGCACACTACAACTGCATCCAGGATGGCCCAGAAAGTGAATCTTAGAAGCATGAAAAACGCATTTCTCGAGCTTGGTGTATAGCTGGTTGTCGATGAGTCTGGACAAGAACTCCTGGATGTGATGGACATGTTCCTGAGGGTTGGCGGAAAAAATTAGGATGTCGTCCAAGTATACCAAAACAAACTTTCCAATAATGTCCCTAAAGGTCATTCATGAAGGACTGGAAGACTGCCGGGGCATTAGTGAGTCCAAAAGGCATAACCGGATATTCATAGTGGTCATAAAGGCCGTCTTCCACTCATCCCCTTCACAGATCCTGATTAAATTATAAGCCCCTTGTAGATCTAGTTTTGAGAAGATGGACGCTCCACGTACGGACTCCAGAGCGGCCGGGATTAAAGGCAAGGGGTAGTGATCTTTGACTGTAATGGAGTTCAGCCCTCTGTAGTCAATACAGGGCCTCAAGAAGCCGTCCTTCTTCCCTATGAAGAAAAACCCTGCACAGGCTGGGGACGAGGAGGGATGAAACCGGAATCCAGGGTCTCCATGATATAGTCTTGCAGGACTTCATTCTCTGCCTGTGAGGGGGTAGATCCGTCCTTTGGGTGGGAGGGTTCCCGGAAGCAAATCTATTGCACAGTCGCAGGTGCAGTGAGGGGGGAGCGATAGAGCTTTCTGTTTGTCAAAGGCTTGTTTCAGATGTGCACATTGGGGGGGGGGGTGGGGGGGTAATAGACTGCTCTTCCAAGGGGATTACTGCAGCAGCAACATTGAGCGTAGGGTTACAACAGTTGTCACGACAGGCATGGCTCCAGGCGATGATCTCATTCTTGGCCCAGGAGATGTGGGGATCTTGCTTCTTGAGCCAGGGAAAGCCCTGGATCACAGGGTAAGCAGGGGAATCCAGGAGAAGGAGTGAAATGTTCTCCACGTGAGTGGCACCAACAGTAAGGGATAGAAAAAATAGCCTGCCAGGTAATGTGTCCAGGAGAAATCGGTGACTCATCCAAAGTTTGAATGCAGACAGGGGGTGAAACCGGAGCAAGAGGAATATCCCACTTCTTAGCAAAAGAGGTATCCACAAAGTTCCCCGCTGCCCCTGAATCCACCAAAACCGAAAGGGGAAGGGGCGTGTCCATCCATGAAATCTCAGCTGGGAATAAAGGCCCCGAAGAGGATTGTGAAAAAACAGCACTACTGACTCTAAGAGTAGGCAGTGGGAGAGCTCGAGATGGATGTAGGCGAGCAGGTGACCCAACGCAGAGCAGTACAGACACAGCCCCTCCTGACGGTGCCTTTCCTTTTCCTCCAAGGACAGGGGTGCATGTAGCAGGGTGGGTGCCAAAAGGGGAGGATCCATGGGGTGCACAGGTCTGCTTCCTGGGTGTCTCTCTGCTCTCTGAAGCCGAATGCGGGTGTCCAATTCAACCACCTGAGCGATAGGTGGGTAGAGGCCTGAGCATCAGGTGGTCCTTTAAATCCTCCGAGAGACCCTTAGAGAAGAGGCAAACCAAAGCTTCAGGGTTCCAGGCAGACTCTGTGGCGAGGGCTTGGAATTCAGCCACATAATCTTGCAGTGGTCTGTCGCCCTGGAGAAGAAAGGAAAGCCGAAGGCAAGTCAAATCCGGGTTGCTTTCAGAAAAACGTGCCTGGAGACGGTCAGCAAAAAGCTGAAAGTCAGAGAACAGCTGATCTCCCCTAGCAAGCAATACTGCTGCCCAATCCAATGCTTTGCCTGTGAGCAAGGAAAGGGCGAATCCAATCTGCTCCCGAAGAGTAGAAAAACGCTCATGCTGCAGCTGAAAAGCCAGGGAGCACTGAGCAATAAAGCCCATGCAGCCTGCAAGGCTGCCATCATACTTCTCCGGGAGGACAAATGGTAAGGTTGAGGGAGTGGTGGACGGGGCCGCGGGGGTCGGAGCAGGTGCTTGTGCAAAATGCGTTACAGGAATCGGTGCAGGAGCTGGCGAAACAGGGGAAGAAAAAAGCCAGGGGACCTGGTTAGTGAGCTGTTGGAGTGAAGATTGCAGCTGGGTGATAGTTTGGGAATGCTGCGGGAGAAGGGAACGAAGAGTCTGTGCATCCGCGTGATCCATAATAAGGCTCGGTTTCTATAATGCTGCTCTGAAGAGGTGAAACGGATCCAATGCAGATGCCAGAGTCGTAGGGAGGTAATTAGGCGAACAAACCGAAACTAGGAGCTGAATCGTAGTCCGGATCTGAAGGGACAGATTCTGAACTGCTGACTATGACCAAGTCCTGCCAGAGAACTGTTCTTTTTCTTCCCAATCACATTCTTCCTGAGAGTAACACGTTGATGAGTAAAGAGACTCAGTCACAAGGCTTGTGTCTCTGTCGAGCAGGACTCTCAGCCTGAGGGTAAGGAGTTCAAGTCCTGGCTGTGTCCTCATGTTAACTTTCAATTTTGTTCCTAGTGACAGTAAGACGGTGATTAGTACAGAGATTGGCTTGTCAGGAGCTCTAATGTAGAGGTGAAGTATGGAGTCATGGCTCAGTCTCAGTCCATGAGATTTATGATTTGTTTTCAGTTTAATTCCTCCTGAAATGTCAACACACTGATCAGTAAAGAGACTGGTCCTGTGAGTGTGTGCTTCTGTACCTCACCGGTTACAACTGTAGGCTCACAGTCACCTGGTTGTGGGCTCAAGTCCTGGCCGTGATTGCATGTTGTTTTTCAGTATAATTCATAGCAACAGTAACACATTGCTAAGTCAACAGTTAGGGGTTGAGCTTTATGGTCCAGAGGTTAAGAGTCTGGGCTTGTGGCTGACTGGTGGTGGGCTCAAATCCTCCATGAGACCTGTGGTTTTTCAGTGTAATTCTTCCTGAAATGTCAACACACTGATAAGTGTGAAGAGAGGGAGTCTGGGAGTGTGTGCTTCTGTAGTGTGGAGGTTAAGACTGTGGGCTCAGTGTCACAGGCTGGGGGGATCACATCCTGCTCCTGAGTGCAAGCTGGTTTTCACCTTAGTGACAGTCGCACATTGATAAGTAAAGAAATTGGGGCTGGACTTTGTGGCTCTGTTGAGTAGGGGCTTAGACTCTGGGCTGTAAGGGTCTTGGCAGGGCTGTGCGGTTCAGTAGGGATAATAAATATAATAATAATAATTGCTTACACTTATATAGTACTTTTCTGGACACTCAACTCAAAGCACTTCACAGATAATAGGAATCCCCTCCACCACCACCAATGTGCAGCATCCACCTGGATGATGCGATTGCAGCCATAGTGCTCCAGAACGCTCACCACACACCAGCTCTCAGTGGGGAGGAGAGCAGAGTGATAAAGCCAATTCATAGATGGGGACTATTAGGAGGCCATGATTGGTAAGGGCCATAGTGTCCCCCATCACTATACTGGGGCATTAGGACCCACATAGACTGCAGGGTGAGCACCCCCTGCTGGCCCCACTAACACCTCTTCCAGCAGCAGCCTTAGTTTTTCCCAGGAGGTCTCGCATCCAGGTACTGACCAGGCTCACACCTGCTGAGCTTCAGTGGGGCTGCCAGCTAGGAGTTATATGGCTGTTGCCCAAAATAGGGAAAACTACTAGGGCACCTGATACTAGTATTTCATGCGACGAACAGCCAACTCAGGGGATGTCATCACAATTACTTCTCAATACTAGTACGGTATGTATGGATACTCGTGATGTATTCACAATGTCAGCGGATTTCATCAGAGCAGCCGGTACCATCTGACCTTCTCATGGGAGCTGAAATGTTTCTCTGTGAAAGGTTACAGCATGCCATGTTCTTTTAATATGTGTGATCTACTGAATTATTAATGTGATGGCTGCTTATTTCCGTAAACAGACTGGACCCCGATCCCAATCTCCAAATCCAGTCAAACCCCCCATGAATCACTTCAGACGAAGAACCAGCCTTTTTCCTCCTCCTGTGTTTAACACGCAGCTGGGGGGGGGGAGTCATGGTCATGCCCTGAGCATCGGGATGGTGGGGTGTCTAATTAGCAGACAGAGGTCTGAATTAAAGCCGATCGTAAGAATTAACTTCATGGTTTCTACCACTACTGTGCAGGCAGGAAAACACTGTGAGATTTAGAAATGTAGAAAAAGACTAAGGTGACACATCTGGGCCAATTTTCCTAGATGCCAATGAACCCACTAGCATGTCTCTGGACTGTGGGAGGAAACCCACATGGACACAGAGAGAACATACATATTCTACACAGATAGAACACTCCAGGAGTCAGAACTGGGGCCGCAGCGCTGTAAGGCACTGTGCTGTGCTATATAACTGAAGTACAGCCAGTGGGAAGAAAGCAGACCTAGAGTCCTCAGCTTCCTGTCTTGAAGCAGTCACCTGACCAATGGTCTGCTTCCAAATCAGTCAGGTGATGGAGGATGGCACAGGTCAAACCCCCCCCCCCACACACACACCCAATGCATTCTGGGAAATGTAGTTTCAGACAAGAGCTGCCATCTTTGTCAGACCTTCGTCCCCTCTTTCGCCACACGATCGAGACAGCAGAGGACCCGCTGATGGGCAGGGGATTGAAAGCAGGGGCCCCTCGAGGCCCATCTGCCTTCACCATACAGAGGTTCGACGAAAGGCACATCATTCCTCGCCCCCCCAGAAATAAGGGGTCAAGCCTCTGGTACAGATAATCACTGCAAAAAAAGCCACTACGCAAGAGGTGCTGATCGACTTTTTATTGCGTGTGAAGAGCATCGCCGGAGCCCCAAGAACCCCACGATGGGGGCGAAGGGAGGAGTCGACCCCTTCAGAGCGGTCGATATCCCAGCAGCCCCCCCGACTTGAAGCACCGCCCTACTTCGGCCCCTCAACAGCCTTCCCAGCATCTTGGTCCGGCAGCTCCCGGAGGGTGGGGGGGTTCAGCTTGTCCAGCTGCGCCACCACGCTGTCGTACTCATGCTGCCACTGCTCCTTGCTCAGGGCCGAGGGGCTGACCTCCAGGAACCTGTAGGCCTCCTTGGACTGCAGGATGAACATCCCGCGGACGTGCATGCAGACGTTGCAGAAGTTCTTCCAGATCTGCGGGGAAGGGGAGGAGAAGCACAGACGTGAGGCCGACCTGAGTGGTGCGGGGAAATGTGAGATCGCACTGCCACGGGGCAGAGAAGAAACGCTCCTGCTGCTGGCAATCCTTCTGCTGTGGGAAAAGGGGGCGCTGTTGTCTGAACCACGTGACTCCATTTCCCCAATCAGACCCACGCGGTCTTATATAACACTTTCCTGGACACCCCACTTAAAGTGCTTTACAGGTAATGGGGAATCCCACTACCACCACTAATGTGCAGCCCTCACCTGGATGACGCGATGGCAGCCATAGTGCGCCAGAACGCTCACCACACATCAGCTCTCATTGGGGAGGAGAACAGAGTGATGAAGCCAGTTCAGAGAGGGGGGATTATTAGGAGGCCATGATTGGTAAGGGCCAATGGGAAATTTGGCCAGGACGCCGGGGTTACACCCCTACTCTTTTCGAGAAACATCCTGGAACTGTTAATGAGCACAGAGAGTGAGGACCTCGGTTTTATGTCTCATCAGAAGGACGGCACCTGTTTACAGTCCAGTGTCCCCGTCACTATACTGGGGCATTGGGACCCACACAAACTGCAGGGTGAGTGCCCCATGGTGGCCCCACTACCACTTCTTCCAGCAGCAGAATTAGTTTTTCCCAGAAGTCTCCCCTCCAGGTACTGACCAGGCTCACACATGTGTAGCTTCAGTGGGTTGCCAGTTGCCATCTTGGGTGCGAGAGGGGGTTTGAGTCCGTTCAGTGAAGCGCAGTTGAGAGCAACAGGATTTATCCCTGCCGCACCGAGGCCTGGAGATAACGTGGACCAATCGGAATCAAAACACACCCATCAGCCCGCAAGGAATCATCTGCTCGCTCGGGGGGGGGGGTGCACACCTCTATCCCAGAAGGCATTGGGGTGCGGTCCACATGTCTCGCAAACCCTTGCAGTGATAATCCACCCGCAGGAATATCCCTGACCAGTGAAAGGATCTGACCGAATTCTAGCCCAGAAGGGGGCCGTCTGGATGTTTAGTACATGACTACTCTCTGATCCACAGCTACAGCTCATGATCCCCTGCGTCCCCTGTGAAACCTCCCACCTTGCTCTTCAATCTCGTAGCCTTTGGTCTCCATCGCCTTAGGCTACACTTTTGACTCTCGCTTTTCTTATTCCACTTGACAGGGTGATGACAGAACAGCCTCCCCACGACACCACCCGCGCCTATACAGGACAAGCACTGCACCCATCAGAAGCCACAGTAACCACTGCATCGGCAGCTCAGGGGCTGCCTGTAGGATTGTTGGTGCTGCAGCTCAATCAGAGTGTCTGGGGTGTGCAGGCAAAGATCTGGGCCAACAGGTACCAGATCAGAGAAGCTCAACCCGCCAGGCAGGACAGCTCTGTCCACCCCTGCTCTGAGATTGATCTACCAGAATCGCTCTGGGAAAAAAAAACAACACTGACCGGCTCAGCCTTATCCAGGCTGGACAGGAAGTCCATCTCACAGTCCTCCAGGAAGTCCAGCATGTCCTCTCCGGCGAAGGTCCTCTGCTTGAGGTTGTCCAGCGCCACGCCGGTCGTCTCCCAGAACTTCTTCATCTGCAGCAGGATCTCCTGGATCTTGGTCAGGCACTTCTGGACCTCCGCCAGCATCTTGGGATCTCCAATGGATCCTGGGAGGCAGAGGAGGAAAACAGGAATTGCTGGAGGGGCTGGATCAAGAGGCAGATGTCATTTTTAGATGGAAACATACCCTGGCTTCTCTCAAGACACAGCTGGATGAGCTCCTCCAGTCAGGGCAGGAGGGTCTCCTTTACACAAAGGGTGGGGGAGTGGGGAACAAGCTGCCGAGCCATGTTGCTGGAGCTGACACCCAGAATTGGGTAAAGATGCAGCTGGACAGGAGGCGCTTCTTTTACACAAAGGGTGGGGGAAGTGGGGAACACCCTGCCCAGCCATGTTGCTGAAGCCAACACCCAGAATTTGGTTAAGACGCAGCTGGCTGAGATCTGCTTCTCAGTCAGTTACCGATCTGCCAGCCGTGACTGGAGGTTACAAACAGGACGTTTTCGTGCACCGAGCTGCCGGACCGGGACAGGCCTGTCCTGAGCTGCCGGTGGGAATCGGGGTCGCCGAGGCCGTGACCTCACCCCGGCAGACAAGCCTCATCCCAGCGGCCCCCCACGGTTCGGCAACCCACCCGCCTACTGGTTTCAACTCTGGCGACAGCTCAGGTCTGTTACAAGCAAACAATCACATAAAAAAACAAAACACATTTCCCTAAATCCTGACTTTGCTATGGGCTTGAAGCCGAGAGCGGGACTTCAGTCAGGACAGGAGCGGCTCCTTCACACAAAGGGTGGTAGGGGTGTGGAGCAAGCCGTCCAGCCACGTTGTTGAGGCCAACACCCCGCACAAAACACGTTCCAGCGGCCCCCACGATCCGGCAACCCGCCCATCTACCCATGTCGATCTGGACCTTGGCGTAGTCCAGCTGCAGCCGGATCAGCTCCTTCTCCTTCTGCCACAGCTCCGACACCTTGGCGTCCTTGCGGCTGCGCAGCTCCTCCAGCTGGACCTTGAGGGACTCCACGGCCGCCTTGTCCTTGGGGTCGTTGGTGGCCTTCTGGATGGTGTTGATCATGGCGCCCAGGATGGGCACCACGGCCGCCACGATGCCGAACTTGCGGTCCCGCTCCCCGATGCTGTTGATGAGGCACTGCAGCTTCTTGTTCTTGTCCTGGATGTCCGTCTCCAGCTGGTTCCTCTCCCCCTGTAGCTGTTTGACCGAGGTGTCTAGCTTGCTGCACTGTCCCTCCAGGGCCTTGGCCTCCGCCGTCTTCTCCTTCTTCTGCTGCTCCTTGTCCGCCTTGGTCTTGACCACGTCGCTGCAGGTGTCACCCACGCCTTTGCTCAGATTCTCATACCTGGAGGAGGAGATGGGGTGGGGAACTGTGACCCCTCTTGTGTGGAAGCCCGCAGCCCCCCACCACCGAGACCGTATGGGACAGGAGAATCCGAGCCAGCGAGCCAAGAGACAGGGGGGGAGATGTCCACCTGCTGAAAAACTAAGGTTGCTGCTGGGAGAGGTGTTAGTGGGGCCAGCAGGGGGCGCTCACCCTGCGGTCTGTATGGGTCCTGATGCTCCTGTATAGTGACAGGGACCCTATACTGTAAACAGGCGCCGTCCTTCGTGTGAGACGTAAAACTGAGGTCCTGACTCTCTGTGGTCATTAAAAATCCCAGGGTGTTTCTCGAAAAGAGTAGGAGTGTAACCCCGGTGTCCTGGCCAAATTTCCTCCTAATAGTCCCCCTCTCTGAACTGGCTTCATCCCTCTGCTGTCCTCCTCACTGAAAGCTGATGTGTGGTGAGCGTTCTGGTGCACTATCGCTGCTGTCGCATAATCCAGGTGGTGGTGGAGGGGAGTCCCCATTACCTGTAAAGCGCTTTGAGTCGACTTTCCAGAAAAGCACTATATAAGCATAAGCAATTATTATTATAATTATTATTATTATTGCTGCTTGAAAGCAGCCTGGGACCCAGTGGAAGGAGCCTCCCCCTGTTCGCCATCAGAGGGCAGCAGTGTGAATGATTCACCGCTACATCTGCTGAACTCCACTCGCCTCCGCGCGCTGCTCTTCTTGCTGGTGTTACTGAAGTTATTGCGCATTTACTGTCCAGCACTGCCCGTTGTTGGTGTTGGGTTGTGCATGATGGTGGGCTGTCATGACTGTTGTTATTTACTGTTTTGTAGCGTGCCATGCACACTGTGCCGTCTTTTTTGTACTGTGCGCCTCCCGAGAGAACGGGGCCAATACGAACTCCTATGGACTGTATGTGTGCATACTGTAGGGCAATCCTACTCTGTTTGCGAGAAGCGAGGCCCTGCACCCCAGCTGCTCCAGGTGGCACCATATAAATGGCCGACCCTGCGCTTTGACCCCCAGCTTCTCTCTCCCTATCTGTGTGTCTCATGGAGAGCAAGCTGGAGTCTGTGAAAAGACAAATTCCCAATGCAAGAAACTGTATAGGGTTAATAAAGTGATCTTATAAATTACTCTGCCTCTCATCCCCTGCGCTACTTCTGGTTTGTGATCTTTGAGGTTACTGGGTGACCGATGAAGAGTTTTGACTGGGTTGATGCATTCTCATGCATTTGATGCCAACAGCAGAGGAGGATCCCGCAGTACTTTCTCCTAGTTGGTAAAATAAGGTATTCAGTGGTGTCAGAACAACGATAACGGGCACCCTGGGCTGACAGTCTATCTAATATGAAGCAAACGGCAGCTCCCGAGACAGTATGGGAGCGGATAATTCAAGCCTAACAGGAAGTGCTTTTCACAAAGGGTGGTGGGAGGGTGGAGTAAGCCGCTCGGTTGGAATGAATCCTGATATCCCAGGATCTCTGGCTGCTTGCAATGACGGGTTCCCCCATGGCAGAGCTGGAGCTCTGGGGGGTCTTACTTCTCCACCGATCGGTCCACTTGGTGGCAGATGTCCTCGATTCAGCCCTTCGACTTGTCCAGGAACTTCTTGGCCAGCGCCACGTTCCTCTTCTTCACGGCCGTCCGGATCATCGGCAGCATGGTGCCATGATGTTGGTCCCCGTACTGGCACACTGCGAGCGAGACCAAGCGCCAGCACCGTTATCTCTGTTTCGCAATCCTGACCCCTCTGCTGTCTCAAGAGTCTCCAGCGCTTTTATTTCAACAGGGAAGACACCCTGGATCTAGATTTTAGGATTGGGATGTATTTTACAGCAGACTATCCATCCATTTTCTCAGAGCTCTCTCCAGTACAGGGTCACAGGGGGAAGCTGGGGTCTATCCCAGCAAGCAACAGGCACAAGGCAGGTTCACCCTGGACAGGACACCAGTCCATCACAGGACACACAGACACACACACATGGACAGGACAGGACAGGACAGGACACTAGTCCATCACAGGACACACACACACACACACGCAGACACGCACTAGGGAAAATGCACCTGCCAGTATGATTTTGTACTATGGTAGGAAACTGGAGCACCCAGAGGAAACCTGCGTGAACACAGGGAGAATATGCAAAGTCCATGTAGGAGTTTGTAGGAGTCTATGGAAGCCTCCCAGGGTTCTCCCAAGACCCAACTAAATGTATGGAATACAAGTCCATTTGTAGAACCCTTTGAAAATGAGATTTTTTCCAGATTTTAAATTTCATTAAATTTTCTGCACACACAACTGAGACACATACACAACTGAGACACACACACCTGTCAAAGCATGTGTGCACACACATACACAACTGAGACACACACCGGTAGCAGCAGGTGCCCACACACACACACACAACTGAGACACACACACCTGTAGCAACAGGTACACACACGCACGCAAACCTGGAGCTGTAAGTACGAGGACTCACCTGGAGCAGCAGGTACTCTCTCACACACACACACACACACACACACACACACACACACACACACACACACACACACACAGAGAGAGACACACACACACACAGAGAGAGACACACACACACACACACACACACAGAGAGACACAGACCCACCTGGAGCAGCAGGACCTCGGAGGAGGCGAACAGCTGCTGGCTCTCGGTGGCCTTGAGCCTCAGTTTCCTCTCCAGCTCAGGGTGGGTGGCCAGACACAGGTAGGACAGGTGGAAGAGCAAAGCTGTCTTCTCGGCGGCCGGGACCATATGCCTGAACATCTCCATGTCATTCATCAGCTGCTGATCCGCAGGCACTAGGTCTGAGAGAGACATTCAGGAAAGAAAAGGCTTTTTAAATATTTTCTTCACCCCCATGTCCCCCATGTCAAAACCCTCCCAACCCAGAGTGTCCAACATGAACACCTTGAGCCCTTGAGTCTGTGTAAAACTTTCTGCACATCTGCCTTGTGCAAACACCTTCAGTAACTGAAATCAAGACAGTTCACTGTGGTTCAGCTCGTGAATCCTAAAGCCTCATTATACCTCCATAAGACACCAAGGGGTCAAAAACCACAGCTGAAGTCGGAGAATCACAATATCCGAATCGGGTTAACGGATCAGAACATGCTTACCGCAACACTGAGACATCTTGAAGCAGGTTTGTGGGTGACCTTAGGCACTGAAACGTCTGTCCTGCAAAGAGAAAGAGGGTGTTTTTTTAAGGCAAATATCAAGAAAATAATAAAGTTATTTCCCTCTCACCCCCTGCCGCTCCTATGCCAGAACACCAGCTGAACACCGCCGATGGAGAGCAGCTGGGTTTGAGATGAACTACAATACAAGCTGAGAGACCAACAAATTGCTTGAGATACCCTACTGGGGAGGTATCAAGTGGAGAAAGCACACACCGATTTCAAGTCTACACAAGTTTCAGCCGCATTTTCTAGCGGCCTCACAGCTCACTGGAATGGTGTGCAAATTTTCATAAAACGAGCATCTGGTCTCCTCTTAACAACTAATCATTTTCTTTGACCAGCAGACAAAACACACACACCCCTCCCCCCACATTAAGACCAGGAGAGACAGGAGGACTGCAAGCCTGACTGGTTCAAATCGAAAGCACATGGCAAAGGCAGCAGATGGGACAACGGAGCCTAAATGGATATAGAAAGGCATCCTAGAGCATATTAATAAAAAAAGCCTTTAGACTCATGGCTGTACGAAGCTCTCTCAGCTCTTCCCGGAGGACTTTGAAAGTGTGCCCTTCTCTGAGCCTGTTTTATAGTGCTCCGAACAGGTAAGAAACACCATATAAGGCTCGCAGGGCTGCAGAACCCCGCCCCTACTCAGACTGCTCCAGGGGGAAAATCTGTAGGGGGGCCGTCTGAAATTCGGAGGGGGGGAGTGAAACAGAGCCGCTGTGACTGCCCCAGCAGAATTTCGCAACCAGGCCCCTGACGGTAGTGATCAAGATACCGATGAGCCATCTGGCATTGAGCGACGAAGCCCGGTTTCACGTTCACCAGCGCCCGCGCGATTATTTTTATTATTGCCCGGAGTAGCAAAATACACCGACGTTCTGAATCGTTAATAATAATAATAATAATAATAATAATAATAATAATAATAATAATAATAATAGCAAGTGGAGCTGTATGTCCTGAAGTATAATAATAATAATTAATAATTGCTTACACTTATATAGCGCCTTGCTGGACCCTCCACTCAGAGCTCTTCCCAGGTCATGGGGATCCCCTCCAGCCCCACCAGTGTGCAGCCCCACTAACACCTCTCCCAGCAGCAGCCTCAGCTTTCCCAGGAGTCCCCCCTCCAGATTAAGAAAACAGCAGGCACAGACTCCGATAACTACGGTCCTCGTTATAGAATAACTCTAAAGTATTAGGATAAACTCTTGCAAGGCATCGGTCAACCCGAGCCCTCGAGATCGTAATAATGCTGCAAAGGGACGGGTAATGGGTTTATTCCCTGCCACAAAGGAAAGAAAGGCAACGTTTCGGGCCGTGGAGCCTTCTTCAGGCTGAAACGTTGCGCTGCCTTGCTGCTCTTTTCGTTACCTGTCCTTACCTTTTACCTAGAGGAAACCTTCTCGAGCTGCTTTATAATAATGTTGACACCCAGGAATGCAGACACCATGGAATAGGTGCTGTTCATGGACGGATAGCCCTTCTGGCACATCAGACAGCCCGATGCAGGACCTGCGAATTCGGGGGTTCGTGTTCATTATCTGACCATTGACAAAGCACATCTGTTTTTTTAGGGCCCGAGTTAAGTAGGTGAAAGTCCTTTTGTCCGAAACTGAGGGGGCAGGACAGTTGAGTCGAGGGGGCGATGCACCGGGTCTTGACTGCTCTGCCCCCACACCCTTCGGCAGACACCTCTACCAGGAGGCATTCCTGCAGACCCTATTACAGTGTTCTGACACAAGCAGCCCCCAGTGTTTCTCTCACTAATGTACGCAGCTGTGTGGACAGGGGCTCACAATTGCCTTTTCTGTGAAGTGTCAGTGAAATCACCAGAGTCATGTGTGTTAACAGCAATGTACGGCGATTTCAGCAACCAGACAGAGTACATGTCAGGGTCTGAGGGAGTGTCCCACACTGCCAGCTGGAGGGACTGAGTCTCTTTTGTTTGAAGGGAGTGTCCCACACTGCCAGGCTGGAGGAACTGAGTCTCTTTAGTCTGAAGGGAGTGTCCCACACTGACAGGCTGGAAACTGAGTCTCTTTAGTCTGAAGGGGGGGTCCCACACTGCCAGGCCAGAGGGACTGAGTCTCTTTAGTCTAAAGGGAGGGTCCCCCACTGACAGGCTGGAGGAACTGAGTCTCTTTAGTCCGACTTTTAATGTCAGGATTTCCAGCCATAGTGTCAACATCGGAATGATATCACCTATTTGATTCATGATGTCTGAAGCTTTCGACTAAGCTACAGAAAATAAACGCTTTGCTCAGGAGTGGGTGCAATAGTAAAAAAATAAAACACAAAACTCGCTCATGAGAATTGGGACCAATAAATAATCCAGTTACTTTTTTGTACAACATGAAAACATATTTCAAATTCATAGAAACATGCCAAAATGGAGGACAATTAAATACAAAACCTGTTCTAAAATCATGTTAAAAAAAAGACCCAATATTTGAATACAGGTCCTGACCAGTTGAAATTAATGACAGAAGCGACTAGGTTCACTCACTTACAGAGTGCCAGAGACTTGTGCAAACTTCAGCTTCGATTGTGGCAGGAAATGATTTACAGTTGTCGAAGAGGTCTGACAGAGCATGTTCCCAGTCTCTTACACTCCCATCCCCTCCAGCACTGTCCTCTGTTATACTTTCAAAATGTCTTTACTTCCGGCCCTGGGATGAAGTCAACCCAGCGGACGTCTGAAAAAGAGCAGAGAGACAGGAGCTCCCTGAAAGGGCATTTGGAACTCAGAGACTGAGACGCCACTTTACACAGAGGGTAGTGGGGGTGGGGAACAAGCTGCTCAGCCCTGTTGTTGAAGCCGATACCCCGGCTACTCTCCAGACACAGCTAGGTGAGCTCCTCCAGCCAGGACAGGAGGCTCTTCATTACACAGAGGGTGGTGGGGGTGGGGAACAAGCTGCTCAACCCTATCATTGAAGCCGATGTCCAGCTGTGTCCTGAGAAAAGACCGGGTGAGGTCCTCCAGTTGTTTAACACTGCTTGATTGTTTAACATCAATAAAGTAAACAGACTGCCTAGCAGGACCAAGTGACTAACTATCCTGCAGAAACAGCAGAGGCGCTGTAGCTGTGAAAGAGCTTTTCCCGGTACTCAGGGTGCGACAGGGACCATTACAGAAGATCATTTGTGCCTTCTGCCATAAGACTTTACAACCCAACTACAGTATGTCTGGGCGGGGGCAGGGGCACTGACCTGTTGCAACACCATACCTGTACTCCTGAAACCTGATTCCTCTGTAACAACTGATGCTCTGTGTTACTGGCGCTCTGTCTACATCTGGTTTATAGTGCAATAGGTGGAAGTGGAATGGGCAATTCATTTATTATTCACAACTGTTCAATAGTTACCTACTCTTTGCAATGTGCTTGGGAGTTTGTAATATCTATACTGTCTATTACACCTTCCTTGTGTTCTGTACATTCAATTTTTTGCTTTGTGTGCCTTTTCTGTTTTGTTTGTAATTCTTTATTCCATTTAATTTAGTTATTGTATTGTATTACTGTATTATTGTATTACTACATCTGTACTGTGCTGTGTTGACTGTGCCTGGCTGCTGTAGCACCTGAATTTTACCGGATGAATAAAGTACCTATCCGTCTTCCTTCTGCCGGGAGAGTGGGGAAGGAGCCGGCTGCCTCACACTCCGATGGCCATGTCCTGGGAGAGGCTCAGCTGCTCCAGCTCTTGCAGGGCCCGGTCGTACTCCCTCTGCAGCTGCTCCGCAGACTGATTGGAGGGGCGCAGGGCCAGGAAGCTGTAGGCGTCTTCGCAGTGAGAGAACTTCTCCCCCACACTGGAGCAGCAGGCACACAGCACCTGGAAGGACTGCTCTGTGTGTGTGTGTGTGTGTGTGTGTGTGTGTGTGTGTGTGTGTGTGTGTGTGTGCAGAGGGGGTGTCCTACACTGACAAACTGAAGGAACTGAGTCTCTTTAGTCTGAAGGGGGTGTCCCACTCTGACAGGCTGGAGGAACTGAGCCTCTTTAGTCTGAAGGGGTTGTCCCACACTGACAGGCTGGAGGAACTGAGTCTCTTTAGTCTGAAGGGGGTGTCCCACACTGACAGTAAAATGTTTTGTTTCATGTTTTGTCAGTGACAGAGTACTCAGTACTCGTAAGCAAGGTACCCATTTCCTGAGGGATGAGTGTACAGTATGTTTGAATATCAGGATTTCCACAGCTGGAGTCAACTTCAGACTGATATCATCTACTACATTCATGATGTCTGGAGGTTTGGATTACAAGTCCTACAGAAGTCCTACAGAAGATAAGTCCTTTTACCTTTCAGGAGTGGGCTCAATAATAAAAATAAATAAATAAATCATAAAAACTCTGCTTTACAAGAATCTGGAACACAATAAAAATCAAGTTAGTTTTTTTTGGCCTCATTTTAAATTAATACTAACGTGGCAAAATACCAAACCGGAAGACAGTAAAAAAACAAAAACCTGTTCTCAATACGGAGACGGCTGGGCTCACACACTCACAGAACGCCAGAGGACATGAGCAGGAGGGGTGTATCCACCTCAGTAGCCACAGTAAGATGATCTGGAGTGATCTGAAGCTATTGAAGGGGCATGCCAGAACACGCCTTTGGCCTCCAACACTCCCACCCCCTCCAGCAGTGGCCTGTTAGCAGGATGCTCTTAGCATGCCTTCCTTTGAGGCCCCGGGGACGACGTCAACCCAGCGGATGTCTGAAAAAGAGAAACAGGAGCTCTGTGAAAGGGCAAATGGAACTGAGAAACAGAGACACTGCTTTACTCTGAGGGGGGTGGGGGTGGGGAACAGCTATGCTGCTGGGAGCCGGTAACCCCGGCTTCTCTCAGGACACAGCTTGATGAGCTCCTCAGATCAATTAACTCCTAAATACTGAAAAGGCCAGATCTTCTAAGCTTTATTAGGATCATATTGTTGTGTTTAACAAAGTGCAGATATGAAAATACACACCATAAACGATCATCGAAGTCCTAGCCACTGTTATACTTGACGATATTCCAGCAGATCAGCTGGCATTGTAGAAACCAAGAGATTCGAGCCTGAAGTGTCCGTTCGTCCAGCCAAGCTTTATAGTAGGCATACAAGGAACCACAATAAGGACTATAGTAGTTGTAGTAGCTCAGAGGGGACATGCCTCTACACAGCTTATAAATACACGTTTCTCTACACCCTCCCCCTCCTGTCTTCGAGGTAGCTTTCTCAGGACACTCCCAGGACTCGGAAAGCACTTAAAACATTCCTTTCTTGTCAGGAGTTTAGTGTAAACATTCCCCATTTGGGAATTTGGGACAGGAAGTGAGAAGCATCTGTGCTCAAGCCAGCGTGAAGGTTAGAGCTTAGCATGTGAATGCAGCAGGAGTTCACAGCTCCTGCCACTATCTGGGTACAGGGTTACACACTGATTCTGCTCACAGACTCCATCAGCACGTATGGTGCTGAATCCTGGAAAAGAGTGAAAGTCTGATTGAATTTATATTATAGGCTCGGTTCAATTGAGGTCTGCGGATCATTGTTTCCTGCTCCATTAAATTTGTCTTTATCTCAACAAAATGTCATCCAAATAGCCTCAGGCCATCGGGGAACTTCTTAAAATCACATTTGGGTATGTTAACAGTCAGCATTTGCGAGTGCAGAAGTCAATCTAAAAAATAAGGATTCAGTTTGTCTGGCTGGCGTCCAGTTTCAGTTTTTCCCCTGTATCATACTGCTCATGGTGAAGCACAACCCGGGGCTGGGGTATAAACTGCACGAAAGTGGGTTTAAAACTGGACAGCAGGCGCTTCTTTACACAAAGGGTGGTGGGGGGTGTGGCCAGCAGCCATCTCACCCTGCAGTGCCCAGCTGGCAGTCCCCCCCCCCACTGGAGCTCAGGAGGTGTGAGCCTGGCCAGTACCTGGAGGGGAGACTCCTGGGAAAGCTGAGGCTGCTGCTGGGAGAGGTGTGAGGGGGGACAGTAGGGGGCGCTCACCCTGCGGTCTGTGTGGGTCCTGAAGCCCCAGTATAGTGACGGGGACACTGGACTGTCCTTCTGATGAGACGTAAAACCGAGGTCCTGACTCTCTGTGGTCATTAACAATCCCACGGTGTTTCTGGGAAAGAGTAGGGGTGTTACCCCAGTGTCCTGGCCCAATTCCCCCCCTGGTCTTTACCCATCATGGCCTCTTAATAACCCCCCCTCTCTGAACTGGCTTCACCACTCTGCTCTCCTCCCCACTGAGAGCTGCTGTGTGCTGAGCGGACTGGAGCATCATCCAGGTGGGGCTGCAGGGGATCCCCGTGACCTGGGAAGAGCTGGAGAGTGGAGAGTCCAGGAAAGCGCTATAGAACTGTAAGGAGTTATTAATTATTATTAACAGGCTGCCCAACCTGTTGTTGAAGCCTCTCTCGGGACACAGCTGGACGAGCTCCTCGGAACAATTAATTCCTCACCATCAAACAGGGGGCGGAGGGGTCCCACGGGCTGAACGGGCCCCTGGTGGATGCAGGTGTGTTCACACGCAAGCGAAAGGCGGGACGTGCCCCGAGAGACACAGCCGGGTTGGACAGCGGACGGTTGAGGAAAGCCGGCGCCTGTTCTTATCTTGACTGGCCTGGAAAACTGCCACCTCTTCAAAAATCACCCGTTTCAGCAGGAAAGGCTGCGTGTCGCGCGGGGTGAGAGGTTCGAGGGGAGGGGGTAGGCGGGGCCGCGCGCACACAGGTCTGTATCACCAACCTGCCCCACCTCCTCCTCCTCTCGCACGCTTTTATTCCTTTCACGCGCGTTTCCAGCAGCTCCTCGGTGCGTATTTGAGCTCGGTCCTCTTCTGCGTGGCCGCTGCATCGCGCGATCAGCTTGCCGGTCCTGCCGCGCTTGATCGGGCTGGCCTGCGGGTTTTGCTCTGCATTGTGTGTCGGGGTGGGTACGCCAATATTAATCCACGATCCAGTGTCACACGGACGTGCCGATACTACGCGAGCACGGAGTGTGTGTGTGTGTCCTGTGATGGACTGGTGTCCTGTCCTGTGTGTGTGTGTGTTTTAAGCAGGCTTAAAAGTTAATTCCACGCCAAAACGTGGACAGAAAAAAAAACCCAGCGTGTGTGTCCGTTTCTGCTTTTCTGCGTGGAATGAATACCCGCCGCAGTCTTTCACGGTGCAGGGCTGTGTGTGTCTCGGGTTCCTGTTCCAATCAGAAAGGTTCAGATCTGCGTCTGTTGGGGGTTTTAATGACCGATGCGTAACGCAATAAGGATTAAAAAGGGACACGCGCGTGGCTTTCTTTCGGGGTCCCCTGTCTCGCGTGAAGAGCACTAGAACTGTCATTCAGTAAGAATTTGCAACTTCACTCCGATCCCCAGCAAACGCGGTAAAGGCAGCAGCTATAAAATAAGATGAGATTACTTTAACTAGCCCTATACAGTGTCTTTTCACAGACCCCAGCTTGCTCTCCGTGAGATACACAGACAGGGAGCTGGGGGTCAGAGCGCAGGGTCGGCCATTTATACAGCAACTCTGGAACAGTTGGGGTGAAGGGCTACCACTGCCGGCCGCGGGATTGGAACCGGCAGACCCTGAGGCACAGAGTCACCGCTCCGCGCTCCGCCCCTTTGTATATAAGGAATTAATTCATTAGATACAGCGAGGCACCGGCAGAAACACACCCTCTACTCGCCAGCGAAGTAGCAAACACGCACGCTGGAGCTGCCCCTATAATGAAGGACCCTGGAAAAAGTACCCAAAAGGGGGGTACAGGTCATATTATTCAACCCCCTCACACCTATATAGCGCCTTTCCGGACTCTCCAGCTCTCTCCGGGTCACGGGGATCCCCTCCACCCCCCACCAGCGTGGAGCCCCGCCTGGGTGACGCTTAGGGTGACAGAGATGCAGGGAAAGGAAGAGCAGATACTGACCACAGATTTTTTAAAAAGACGAGGGAGGGAGAAACCAAGCTATTTAAAAAAAAAAACATTTTGATCTCCGTCTCTCTCTTTTCCAGAAGTAAAGAAGATCAGCAACAAAAATGGCGGAGAACAAAGGTAGGTGTGTTGGTACCTCCGAGGTCGAAAAAAGGATCACCGACTGCATGCCATGTGCGTGACAAGTCGGCTTAAAGATCAGACGCTGTTAAACAAAGGAACTTCTCATCCCGTTATCTTATAAGGACGGAAGACTGAGAAAATCAAAGATGACGTTCTTGAGCAGCGTCAAGTGAGATCTAATTTACAAAATCGAAAATGAATGCCCCCCAAAACAGCCACGGGTGGTTATATTATCCTCGGGAATCTCTTCCTTATGTCCAAATGGCTTCAACTGTGGGAACGCGTAGACCTGATGGAAGTCTGATAGGACTTGGGGCGCCCTCTGGCGGAAAAGGGCCGAATTATCAGCCTTCAACAATGAGGCGTCCTCAAACAACTAGTAAAAAAAGTTACTCGTTACTACTAAAAGACCCGCTTATTAGATCTCGGTTACCACCATTTCCTCATCGATGTTCTAGAAAATTAATTTTTATTTTTGGATTTAAGTGGAAACAGCGCTGTGGTTCCCCCTTCGGGAATGGCGCAAACTCCCAGCTCTTTCCTCCCTGTTGCTGGGACGAGCTTTTCCTGCAGCGGCCGAGGCAGCTGCATTTTAATGCTCTCCTCCCCTCCCGTCTTATCCGTCTGCCGTCTGGCTGTTTTCGGCGGCCCGCAGCGGATTTTAACGTGGCCTCCTGTCCGGTTTCTCTCTCTCTCTCTCCGCCTGCGTGCGGCCGCAGTCCAGGCCGGTTTCCACGCGGTGCAGTCGGTGATCCAGCTCCAGGAGCTGGTCTCCGTGGTGCAGAAGGCGGCCGTGCTGTTCAAGGTGTCTTACTTCAGCCTCTGCCAGTACCCGGATCTGGAGACCAAAGTCCACCAGCGGGGGACGGAGTCGCGCAAGCTGTGCATCTCTACGGCGGCTACGTTTTTACAGGTAGGCAACGCGCCCTTTAAATATCATTATTGCTGGCCCATCAGCACTAATAGTGATGCTCGTGTAGTGGACCACTGCCTGGAAGTGTATTTCAAACTGATGGGGGGGGGGAGGCAGCACGTCTGTACACAAAAGATGGGGGTGTGGAACAAGCTGCCCAGTCCATGTGGTTGAAGCCGATGCCCTGGCTCCTCTCCAGACACAGCTGGGTGAGCTCCTCCAGTCAGGACAGGAGGCTCTTCTGTACACAGAGGGGTGCGGGGGTGGGGAACAAGCTGCCCAGCCCTGTGGTTGAAGCCGATACCCTGGCTTCTCTCCAGACACAGCTGGGTGAGCTCCTCCAGTCAGGACAGGAGGCTCTTCTGTACATAGAGGGTGGTGGGGGTGGGGAACAAGTAACTTTACCTTTCTCTCTCATTTCCGGTTCTTCCCCCCCCCCGAAGTGCGCCAATGTGGGGACCGACATCATGAAACGGGTGTTCCCAGCAATTCGGCAGGCGGTGAGGGACCAGCAAATGCAGTCGGCCCGGGTCAGCCTGGAGCTCTCCAAGACCCTGATCCAGAAGATGTGCTCCGACGTGCAGAACGTCGTGGAAAAGTACACATCTTTATTTTCTCTGGGGAATTCCAGCTGCGTCTGCTGGGTCTGTTGATGCTCTCTTGGGGAAGGGGGTTAAATATCATTCTCATCATTTTAATCGGAGTTCAGTCAGGCTAAAGATGGAAGGGTTGAACTGAACAGCTGAGCAAATGGATAAAGGCTATTGAACGATACGTCAAGTCTCACGTTGTTCCCCCCCCAAGGCGCTCGTTTTTCTCTGTCGTGAGAACATAAGAAGGGCCAAGTCCTCTTTTTCATTTCGAACCGGTCTAGCCTGTTTTAATGGTTAATGGATCCGAGGCTGCAATGGTGTGAAAGTAGCCAGTTTTCAACCACAGAGCTGGGCAGGTTGTTCCACACCCCCACCACACTTTGTGCAAAGAGGTGTTTTCTGTTCTCCGCTTTCAAACGCTTTCAGATAGTTTTACACTCCCTTCAGACTAAAGAGACTCAGTTCCTCCAGTCTGACGGTGTGGGACACACCCTTCAGACTAAAGAGACTCAGTTCCTCCTGCCTGTTCTCTCTCTCTCGACCGCAGGTACGAGAGCCTGAACGGCAGCGTGGCCGGCACCTGCAGCGATGTGAAGGCGGTCCGCGAGAGCGAGCAGCAGGAGAGGGAGAAGAAGACTCAGGAGGCGGAGGCGCTGCGGGCGCAGGCCCACGCCCTGAAGGACCGGCTGGCCCGCCTGAACGAGGAAAAGGCCCAGGTGGGCCGGCAGATCCAGGACAAGCTGGCGGAGAAGAGGCAGCGCCAGGGCGGCTGCTGGGCCTACAGCGACAAGAGCAACAACGCCCGCCTGAGCGCCCTGGAGGGCGAGCTGCGCCACCTCTACGGGCAGGACAACTGCCTCACCCGGGAGATCTGGGACAATGCCGCCGAGCTCAACCGCATGCAGGCCGTCTACTCCCAGGTGCTGGTGGAAATAGGTAAGCGTGCCGATTGAGGGGGGTGTCCATGCCTGGTCCTGGACTGGTGTCCTGTCCAGGGTGTGTGTGTGTCTGTGTGTGTGTCCTGTGATGGACTGGTGTCCTGTCCAGGGTGCGTGAGTGTGTGTGTGTCCTGTGATAGACTGCCGTCCTGTCCAGGGTGTGTGTGTGTGTGTGTGTGTGTGTGTGTGTGTGTGTGTGTGTGTGTGTCCTGTGATGTACTGCTGTCCTGTCCAGGGTGTGTGTGTGTGTCCTGTGATGGACTGCTGTCCTGTCCAGGGTGTGTGTGTGTGTGTGTCCTGTGATGGACTACTGTCCTGTCCAGGGTGAACCCTGCCTTGTGCCTGTTGCTTGCTGTCCACCCTTCTCCCTCTCTCCCTCTCCCTCAGGGAAGCTCGGGAAGCCCAAGCAGCTGCAGGAGGTGCAGCGCTGCCTGTCCCGCGTCCAGCAGATCCTGCTGAGGCTGCACAACTTCTGCGACACGGCTCGGGTGGCCATCGCCAGCCTGGGGCAGAAGACCGAGGCGGGAGAGAGCTTCCTGGATTACATCCAGGACTTCAAGGAGGAGTACCTGAAGAGCCTGGATGAGGCGGAGCAGGTGGGTGGAGGGGCAGATCGGTGGTGTGATTTTCTCTCCCGAATTTCAGTGGGAGCCTCCGTCAGTCAGACGGGTAGCTCTCTACAGTAGCTGGAAATAAGGAAACTACGATATTTTAGGACAGTCATTCATTTTAGAGTTAATAACTGCCATTTTTCTCCACACATCTACACACTGTGCACAAATGCACACTACACACATTCTGACTACAATGGCACCGTGCACACCAACACAATGCATACACTCAACTGATCTGACACAATCGCACTCTACACCCTACTATACTGTATACATACTACACACGCACAAACATTCGTACTATATCCATCAACACAACGCATACACACTACACACGCACACACATTCATACTGTACACATCATCGCAATGCATACACACACTGTACACACAACTGATCTGTATTCACAATACACACAACGACACACTACACATGCATGCACATTCGTACTACATACATCAATGCATACACACTTTACACACCACTGATCTGTATACACAATACACACAACCACACTCTACACCCAACTATACTGTATACACACTACACATTTGTACTGTGTACATCAATGCAACACATACACACAATTGATCTGCGCACACACACACGCACACGCACACTGCAGTCCTTCCAGGTGCTGTGTGCCTGCTGCTCCAGTGTGGGGGAGAAGTTCTCTCACTGCGAAGACGCCTACAGCTTCCTGGCCCTGCGCCCCTCCAGTCTGTCTGCGGAGCAGCTGCAGAGGGAGTACGACCGGGCCCTGCAAGAGCTGGAGCAGCTGAGCCTCTCCCAGGACATGGCCATCGGAGTCTGAGGCAGGAGGACGAGGACCGGGAAGAGCTCTCTCACTTCCTCTGCGCTTCCTGCATTATAATAGGGTCCCTGCTTGGCCATCTGTCTAGTTTCTTGATGATGTCATGTGGTGATTTATGATGTCATGGAGGATGGGAATCGCTTTTCCCTGCTCCTGGGGTTCTGGTGAGGGGTTATCATGCAGACTAGGATCAAGGCTAGGGTGTTGCTAATCTACAGCAGGGGGGTTTGGTTATGTCCATGTTTCTAGTGTGACTGCAGAAAATTTCAAATGCACCTTTTTGACTATGTTCATTAATGGAATTTTGACAGCTTAAGTGAGGGGGGTGACTGTCACATAGCTCCACAATATCATACTTGGGATCCCCCACACACGGTGTAATTCATGTGCCTGATCCCCATCTGTATGGCATGAAATAATGGAACTGCACAATAAAATGGTCTCGATGGGAGCAGTCTGATTCCTTTGCCGTCTGTGATACAAGCTGCCCAGCCCTGTAGTTTAAGCCGATACCCTGGCTTCTCTCCAGACACAGCTGGGTGAGCTCCTCCACTCAGGACAGGAAGCTCTTCTGTACACAGAGGGTGGTGGGGGTGGGAAACAAGCTGCCCGGCCGTGTTGTTGAAGCTTATTCCTTCGCTTCTCTCCAGACACAGCTGGGTGAGCTTCTCCAGGACAGGAGGGTCTTCTGTACACAGAGTGGGGCAGGGGTGTGGAACAAGCCGCCCATCCCTCTGGTGGAAGCCGAGACCCTGGCTTCTCTCCAGACACACCTGGGTGAGCTCCTCCAGTCAGGACAGGAGGCTCCTCTGTACATAAAGGGTGGTGGGGGTGGGGTACAAACGTACCCTTCCATTTGACTAAACAACCTTTTCTCCATATCCCTGCTTTACCCTGAGAGCCAAGAGGGTGGAGTCCCATCCAAATAACAAAAGACAACACATCTATTCAACTGACACTCAGAGGTGACCGAACACATTTCAGGTTTACACCACAGTTAAACGTGCCTTTCCTTCATTTCAGATCGCTCTGCTCCCCATGATCTCTGAAAACCCACTCTCACACACCACGCCCTCACATCGCACATGGCTCTACATTCACCAGCTGTAATACGGCTACGAACAAAGACAGACATTAAAGTTCGCTGTTACTAAATGACATTCGTATTAGTTCATGCATGTATTAATGTTCACTGGAAAGCAGTTTCAGTTAAATATTAAAATGTTCCCAGCGACAGCTGCATAACAGACTCATGACAGTAGTGACCGTATTATGTCCACCCTATCTGGGGATGTTCTAATGTGACTCCAGCTGCTTAAACCACATGAAGAGGTGATGTCAGTTCGTCCCCCTACTTCAGTAACCAGTAGAGGGCAGCAGCTCTTGCTCTGAGTTCGCTGAAAGAGAGACTTATAGAAGACACAGGCACAAAAACGGAGCCTGGAGAGATGTTCAAATAAACACCGCCCCCCAGGGAGACCCGACTGTGTAAGAGCCTGGGACCTGTGAAAAGAGTCTTTTATATTTCTATTTTAGTGATTTTTTTAATATTTATTTTGTATTGCTGTACGCATCTTAATTTTTCGTCTATTCTGGTGTCTGGTTTTCTGTTTTTTTTGGCTTGTCTTGGACTGCTGTAACACATCAATTTCCCTTCAGGATCAATAAAGTCCTATATATCTTCTGCACTGTTTTGTACCTTACAGAATGATGAGTTAAAAGCTAAGTCAGCCATTTACAGAGCAACACCCACACTAACACAGATGATTTTTTTTAATTCCCACAACAGATAACAGTATATTCAAACAAAGCAACAGCAATATAATAAAGCTGACAGGAGCTACTTTAACACCTCATGCTCTTTCACACTTCAATTCTCTCAACAGATGGGCAAAAAAAAATTCCAGCAAAGAGATAAGACTTTTATTGTCCCCTGAGGGAATTTTGTATGGACACCCAGCACTCCTGTACATTTAAATAGCATGCACAAAAAGAGAGAAGAAAATAAAATCATTGCACATTACACTATTACAAAAAATAAGAAAAACACTGCACATCATTCTATTGCACATGTACAGTAGAACACATAACATGGAACGTTTATAACACATCGCAAAAACATATTGCACTCAGGTGGGTTGTAAGAGTCAAAATTGTTTATCCTTGACATTTTTGTGTTGACAGCTGTAATGTATAGTGGAACAAAGGAATCTTTGTATCCGTTTCACTTACCTTTGGGAACCCTGAAACGTTTGCCCGAAGGAAGAAGTTGGTATTCAGGGTTGAGGATGTGGGAAGGATCTGATATCATTGTTCCTGTCTGTCTGATTAGGGATTTTTCAAAGATCTAATCAGCCTGCGGGGAGGGCTGCTGTTTCACTCCCTTGACCTTGAAAGCTGTCTGGATGAGGCGGGTCATTTGCCATTTAAAATGAACTGATAGATGACCGAACCACACTGAAATACCATATCTGATAATGCTCTTGATTACAGCTCCAGAGACAGATAAAGTGGGTGACCGCAGCTACTGTCTGCAACACAGTGTGGTGTGAATGATACAGGGTGTAAAGACCTTTTTCAGACGAGCTGCGATCAAATGATCGGAACACATAGGAGACGAAACTGGAAATTAGACCATCTAACAACCCAGCAAACAGGGCTGAATAGATAAGAAAACCCATAATTAATGAAGAAATATAAGCTAACCATATGAGGAATCACAGGAGAAAATATATGAAATAATTTAAAAAACAGGAGTATAACAGTGGAGCTGATGTATGATATGCAAACAGACAAAAGGAAAAAAAAATCATTGTAAATGGAAAGAAAAAACATTCTAAGCAAGAAATTATTCTGCAGACTTCATGCTGTCAACACTAAAGGCAATTCAAGTTAAACAGGGGGCTAATTTCAGCGGCCACATTTGTTGCTTCTGGTCTTAAGGCTGAATTCCAGTTTGGGGTGCTGCTTTCAGTTCATTACAACTGACCCCAGCAGGAAGGGCAGCCCCTACATCACAATTCTCGCGAGCTCTCACCCGTGATGAGAGCAGCCTTGCGCTGATCTCCACAAACATGGCGACCATACAGGACTTGCACAACGTTCACGAATTCGTGAAGGTCTCGGAATTTCTCACATTTTGCAGTACCCTCAATAATTTCTTCTGAGACGGAGATTTAATAACTGGTTGGAGACACTGGGGCAGCAATCCCCGTTTAACACTACAAAGTGTACATTGCCACAAACAAAATACGTGTTCCTAAAAAACGTTGCAAACGCAAAAGATTCCCAATAGCCTCTGAACACAACTATAAAGTTTACTTTTACAGCGGTGAATCTATTTGGTAATAAACAAACAAGCCAATAGCATAATACCTTAACGCCCTCGCCCAGTGGTGAGGAGGAAGCGCACCTAGGCGCTCATAGTACCGCAAAGCAGGCTGGGAGTTGTACCCGGGGGGAGTCTGAGGGTCAGCACGATGATATGTCTCTGCATACGTAAATATTGTGATAGTAGTTTTAGTGTCCTGTATAGCTCTATAAGTGTATAGCCCGAAGTTAACGAGTTACCACCCTAAACATGTGTAAGTGTTCTGTCGGTCTCCTCATGTGTGTATAGCCTGTGTTTGGTTTTTGTGTGGTTTTGTTTGGAGAATAAAGCCGTCGCTTGGTTTACGATCATGTCTCCACTTGTCCTTTGTCCTGAGGGAACCTGAAAAATGTTACATTGGTGTCAGAAGCGGGCAGGATGGACAGACCATGGCAGACATTCACTGATTTTGTCAAGCGCCGGCTAACCCTAAAAGAGACTGAACCCACCGGCAGCGCACATACAGAGCCTGAGCAACTCCTGGGTGCGACAGGTGGCCACAGCCCTTACCAGGGCTACCCAGTAGTGGTCCCGCTAGTAGAATTGGGGCGACTGCCCACTACTCCTGCCCAGTGGATGCCCAAGAGAGAAGATGCCCTCCCTGCCGGAGTCGGCCAGCTATTCCCACACCCGCCAGCGCGGGTGCTACCCAGTCGCTACGACGGGGAAGCGCATGGGAAACCTACGAGGCGCAGTTCCAGCTCGCGGCCCGGACAAATGGCTGGAACCGGGCAGAGGTGGCCGGCCACCTGGCAGCGGCGCTGGAAGGAGTGGCCTGCCAGGTTCTCCTGGATGTCCCAGAGGAGGACTAAGGTGAATACGCGGCGCTGGCAGCAGCTCTCCGGCTGGGCCTGGTCGCCACTGATGTCATGTTCCTCGCCCGCTGAGGATACCCGGTTTTCCCCCGGGAGGCGCAGCGGGAGATGGCTCTTCAGGCCTTTCTCAAGGCCCTCTTACCCGAGGAGCCGTGCCGAAACAGGGAAACAGGTGCTTGCCTTCCGTCTGGGTACAGCGACGGTGCGCCTGCTACCTTGCACCCATCCAGGAGGACTGCATCCTGGGGCTGGACCTGCTGCAGGGAGTGGGGACCGGATTGGACTTGGGCCGGCAGGAGTTGGTGTGGCAGGGAGAGCGACTTCACCTGGTGGAGGGCAGGCCCGGCGAAGGCCGAGGGACGCTGGCTTGCCGGAGCCGGGGGAAAAAGAGGCAGTGGCGGTGGCAGTCGCCGGGGCGGACCGGGCCTGCGAGCCGGGGAGCGAGTGTGCCGGATCCTGCCCCTGAATCACCCGGGGGGTCTGACAAGGCGGCCGTGGCGGTGGCGGGGGCCGAGCATTGCGTGGAAGCGAGGCGCGCCATTGAGGACCTCTACCAGTGAAGCTGCGAGGGCCTCGATTGGGACCACCGGCAGCGGCTCCAGGAACTACTCGCCCAAAAAGAGGACCTCTTTGCGGCAAGGGATGAGGACTGCACCCGCGCCGCCCTGGTCCAACACGACATCAACACTGGCGACGCTAGGCCCATCTGCATCCAACCGGGACTCATGGCTCATGCCAAGCATACTCCCGCTGAGGAAAAAATCAGAGAGATGCCCGCAGTGGGAGTGATTGAGCCCTCCGCGAGCCTGTGGTCGGCGCCAGCTATACTGCTCCGAAAAAAAGACGGCTCATGGAGGTTCTGCGTGAACTACCGCAAGCTGAATGAGGTCACCTGGAAAGATTCCTACTCCCTGCCGAGGATAGACGACGCCTTGGACTACATCACAGGGTCGACCTGCTTCAGCTCCTTTGACCTCCGCTGCAGCTACTGGCAGGTACCGCTCGCTCCCGATGCTCGACCGAAGACGGCCTTTTCCATCGGCCAGGGCCTCTGGCAGTTTACTGTCATGCCCTTTGGCCTGTGCAATGCCCTGGCGACTTTCGAGAGGCTGATGGAGAGGGTGCTGGCATTGGTCCCGCGGAACCAGTGTGTGCTGTATCTGGACGACCTGCTGGTTCCAGGCCTCGACGAACCTCCAGGCGGTGCTGGCCTGCATCTGCTGTGCTGTCCTGAGGCTCAACGCCCACAAGTGAGAGCTCCTGCTGCGGGAGGGGACCTTCCTGGGACATGTTGTTGGACCGCGAGGGGTGGCTACAGACCCAGGTAAGGTTGCTGCAGTGAGGGGATGGCCGACTCCCCGCACCGTCGCAGAGCTGCATTCTGGGGTTGGCGTTGTATTATCGGAGGTTCGTCCGGGATTTTGCCAGCATCTCTCCCCCGCTGCACTGCCTCACCGACAAGGGCCGCCGTTTTGACTCGGACTGCGAGACGGCTTTCGGTCGGTTACGTGAAGCTCTGGTGGGGGCCCCCGTGCTAGACTACCCCGATCCGTGGTTACAGTATATCCTAGATACCAACGTGAGTGTCTCAGAGGTGGGCGCGGTGTTGGCACAGGAGGGGCCAGATGGGGAGCGGGTAGTTGCCTACTACAGTCGGGCTTTGAATAAGGCTGAGCATCATGCGGTGTGCATGGCGCAGAAAGGTCCCCTCTCCAACAACACCAGGTAGGGGCTCCTATGGGGCGGGTGTGGGTGGACGTTTTGGGCCGAGGCCAGAAACCGCTATGTCCTGGTAGCAATGGACTATTTCATGAAGTGGCCAGAGGCCTATGCCCTCCCGGACCAGAGTGCCCCCACGGTGGCCGATGCACTACTGGAGGGGATGTTTGCCAGGCTGGGGGTGCCGAAGGAGTTACACAGTGACCAGGGGTGTAACTTCGAGTCCCAGGTCTTCGCCAGAGTGTGCCAGCGCCTGGGGATCTCTAAGATTCAGACCACCCCGCTGCATCCCCAGAGCGACGGGTCTGTGAAGCGGTTTAATTGGATGCTCGCCACCCAGCTGGCCAACCCTGGTGTCCTGGCACCAACGGGATTGGGACCACCACCTCCCCCTCGAGCTCTGACCACAGTCCAGGAATCTACCGGGTGTACCCTGGCCTCACTCATGCTGGGCCGGGAAATGCGAACCCTGGTGGACCTGGTCTTCGGCCCGCCGCCCAGAGACGAGTCGGCACCACCAGCTGGACCGGACTACGAGTAGGACCTGCAGCAGTGGATGCGGCGGGTGCACAGCTTTACCCAGACCCATCTGACTCAGGCGGGAGTCCGGCAGAACTACGACCTGCGCTGCAGGGGGCCTGCCTTCCAGCCCTGGGAGTTGGTTTGGGTGTACAGCCCGCGCCGCCGCAAAGGCCTCAGCCCTAAGCTGGTGCCTTTGTGGGAGGGGGCCACTGAGGTCCTCGGGGTGGTAGGCAAGGTCTGCTACCGGGGGAGAGTGATGGTTCTGCACCGAGACCGCCTGGCCCCCTACCGGGACCGGGGGGAGGAGCCCCGCGGGGAGGCTCCGGAGGAGCAGCCAGGGCCAGAGCCGGCCGACAATGGGGTGACCGCGGGCCGCCGGCCACCACCGCTTCATAACAGCTGCTCACGCAGAGTTCCACAGCCTTTAGCCTAGTATGAGTATAGCCTGAGGGGGGCGTTCGATGTCAGTGGGACGCCAGACGCTTCAGGTGGGGACAGTGTAACCCCCCTGGCCCGGTGGTGAGGAGGAAGCGCACCCAGGCACTCATGGTACCACGGAGCAGGCTGGGAGTTGTAGCCGGGGAGAGTTTGAGGGTCAGCTCGATGACCAGCAGCTAACCCTGCATATGTTAATAGTGTTATAGTAGATTTAATGTCCTGTGTAGCCTTATAAGTGTATAGCCTGTTGTTAAGTAATTACCACCCTAACGAAGTGAACGTGTTCCATCAGTCTCCTCATGTGTCTGTATGTCCTGTGTTTGGTTTTGTGTGGTTTCGATAAAAGAATAAAGCTGTCGCTTGGTTTACTATCACGTCGCCACTTGTCCTTTTCCTGAGGGAACCTGAAAACAGTACAATATTATAGCATGAACCCCTGACGATTTTCTTGATAAGGTTTATGTGCTTGTTTGTATTGTATGTAGTTTTGTTGTTCAAATAAAACGTAAAAGACACAATTTTCCGGATGTGGCTGCTGTAAAAATAAAATGACATCAAGGGTGCTGTACGCAGAGGTCTGAAACCTGCTCCACAGAAGATCTTTATCCAGAGGTGTTAAAGAAGTCGAGATCTCGCTATGAGAGGGGAAGCATCTCAGAAAAAGCAGGTGCAGTCGGTTCCACAGTCATAACGCCACTAAGTCGGGCGACAACAGCAAAACCCACCCGGCTTCCTCCGGGCAAGTAATGAGACAAAGATAGATACTTTATTGATCCCGTGAGGGAAATTGCAGTGCAACAGCAGCTTAACACACACAACACAGCCACAGTGTAACGAATTATATAATAATAGTACAATACATACAATACAATACAAGAGTTACTCACAGTCCGGACACAGAAAAACAAACTAGAACAGAACAGTACACAGAAAAATCGTATCACACATATGAATATAAATATAGATGTAAATATAGATATACATATAAATGTATTGCACAGGTCCCTGGCATATATTGCACAAAAAATGGTTGTAAACGGGAAAAAGAAAAAGAAAAAGAAAGAGAACAGATGTAGCAGTAGATGTGTAGATGCGTTTAGTCCAGAAACAGGTCACTGTCGATGTTGCCTCTGCCAAGACGCAAGGTGGATGCGTTGTACAGTCTTATGGCAGAAGGCAAGAATGACCTCCTGTAGCGCTTCCTGTCGCACCGTGGATGAATCAGTCTATTGCTGAGCGTGCTCTTCATTCCTGCAAGCCTGTCATAGAGGGGATGGGAGAAGTTGTCCATGATGGCCTCTAGTTTGGACATCATTCTCCTCTCAGCCACTACCTCCAAGTGGTCCAGGTCAGACCCAATGACAGAGCTTGCTCTCCTGTTGAGCTTGTTCAGCCTTTTAGAATCCACTGCTCTAATCCCAGAGCCCCAGCACACCACTGCGTAGAAAATGGCACTCGCTACCACTGACTGATAGAACATGTGTAGCATCTTACTACACACATTGAAGGACCTGAGCCTCCTCAAGAAGTAAAGTAGGCTCTGTCCCTTCTTATAGATGGCCTTGATGTTCTTAGACCATTCCAGTCTATCGTCGATGTGCACTCCCAGGTACTTGTATGAGTTCACCATCTCCACGCCACTCCCATGGATGTAGACAGGAGTAGGTTTGACCTTTTTCCTCCTGAAATCTACCACCAGTGTTGCCAGCCCTGTCCAGGTGTGAGTAGGCCCTTTGCAGCATGTAGATGATCGCATCCTCCACACCAACACTGGGCTGGTAGGCAAACTGTAGGGTGTCCAGTGATGAGCTGACCAGGGGTCTCAGGTGGGATAAGACCAGCCTCTCCAGTGTCTTCATGACGTGAGAAGTCAGTGCAACTGGTCTGTAGTCGTGGAGGACAGAGGGGCGCCCTTTCTTTGGTACCGGGACCAGGCATGATGTCTTCCAGAGCACAGGGACTCTCTCCAAGTGCAGGCTCAGGTTGAACAGTCGCTGGAGCACTCCGCTGAGCTAATCAGCACAGGCCCTCAGAACTCTGGGACAGATGTCGTCTGGTCCTGTGGCCTTACCCTGGTGCAGCCTCTTCAGCTCCTTCTTTACCTGGTCAGCTGTGATGGTCAGCCTGGCCTGGGGGATGGTGCTCATAGCACTGTCAGTGCTGCAGGTGTTAATGGTGGAGGTGTTGGGGAATGGCAGCTGTGGGGGATTGGGGGGTGAGTAGCTGTTGGGGGTCGTAGCTGTAAGCGGCCATGATTGTGGGGGGATGGAGGAGGTGTTGGGCAGTCGCAGCTGTGAAGGGTTAGGGAGCGTGTGGCTGTGGGGGGATGGGTGTTGAGCCACAGAGGGCTTGTTGGCCATCTCCAGGTTCCCCTCCATTGCACCGCCAGCCTGTTTGAAGCCAGTGATCTCTCTCATGCTGCTCCATACATCTCTCACCCTGTTCCTTTGCAGCTTGTCCTCCACCTTCTTCCTGTAGGCATCCTTGCTCTCTCTTAACTTCTGCTTTAGTTCCCTCTGTACACGCTTGACCTTTTCCTTGACGCCACCTCCTAAAGGCTCTCTTCTTGTCATTCAGAAGAGCCTTCAGGTTGCTGGTGATCCAGGGTTTGGTATTGGAAAAGCAGTGTACGTCTTTGGTGGGGATGGTGTTGTCTACGCAGAAGTTAATGTAGTCAGTGACACAGTCCACCATGCTGTCTGTGTCGTAGTCAGTGACACAGTCCACCATGTTGTCTATGTCGTCACAGTCCACCATGCTGTCTATATATTACATATGAGACTGTATGGCTTTAGAGCCACTACAGTACAGTATGTGTGAAATTGATTTTTATAATAAAAATGTAAAGTTAAATTGTTTCCTGATTACTTGTTGCTGAAATTTGCATTACATTAGGTATATATTATGTTATACTTTTTATTTTCATCCACCAAAATTTCCCTTAAATTGTAAATTCCACATTAATATTCCATATGCACAGTAGAGATACAGATTAAATGACAAAATCGTTTCACTAACATCTAATGCAGCACAAGTGCCACTTATTGATCATCTTTGGCCAGCTAAATGCATACCGCAATACACCACACGACCTTTACTGTATTAGGAAGAAATACTGCACGTTTTAAGTGCCTGCATCTGGAGTCAGGGGTCTTTTGTCTGAGATTTGAAAGTCTGGTTTTTGTGATGACTTGTCTTGGACTCTTAAAAAGGACAAAGTGAGTAATCCTGCAGTTTGGTGTTTGTATTAAAGATTCAATTTTATTGTATTTTTCTTCTTAAAAGAGGGAGCTTGCTTGTGTTTTTGGATGCCTTTGTTGTAAAAGACTTAAGGACAAAATCCTGGCTTTCCTCCAGAAGTACAGCCTTGAGATTCTAGTTGGTTGTGACCAGACAACCTCTGAAAATGTCACACTGAACACCAGTGAATCTCAGCTGTAGGAGATTCAGGAGGGACTTACTGTATCCAGACTGATTAACTTCTCAGAGGTGTTGACAAGAAAGTGGGTTTCCATCACAGCACAGGATTACTACTTTACACAAACAGTGGTGGGAGTGTGAAACAGGTTCCACAACATTTTAGAGTAACATGAGATGGGATAGTTAGATTAATTAGCTTCTAATAATAATCAGACACACAGGATGTTGTCAATCTCACACAGAGATCAGGGGTTTGTTACAACAGCTGGATGGGCCAACTGGCCTCCTCTTGTCTGTCCCCATCAGGGTCTGATCTTCTCATGCTGTGTGAGTGAGTTAGTATTTTATTGTTTTAATTATTGGGAACACAAACCACTAGATTGACTTCACATTAATCTCTGTACATGAGCAGCTACTGACATCTTAAAAAATCATAAAAAACTTCTCTCTGTCAGCCTGAGTCCAAAATGACACCAAAAGTCACCTCCCCTACAACACCACCTCCTTCTTTTAAACAACAACCACCAAAGAAATCACAGCTGTTTCTAAACCACTCCCCCTAATAATCTTAATCACACCCCTAACAACGACACCCCCTAGCACTCACAGCCCCGCAGCTCTGTGCAGATCCAGGAAGTGAAACTCAGAGATCAGTTTCGTTTCACTTGAAACAGCCTCACTGCAGCTCCGTCTCTACTGCTCCTCTCTGTGCAGTTTTTACTTGTCAGAAAAATGGCAGAAGGCAATATTTCAGTTTCTCAGGACCAGTTCAGTTGCTCAGTGTGTCTGGATTTGCTGAAGGATCCAGTGACTCTGCTCTGTGGACACAGTTACTGTATGGGCTGTATTAATAACTGCTGGGATCAGGAAGATCAGACTGGGATCTACAGGTGCCCCCAGTGCAGACAGACCTTCACCCCAAGACCTGATCTTCACAGAAACACCATCCTGGCTGAAGTGGTGGAGAAACTGAAGAAGAAAGAACTCAGTGGTCCTCCTCCTGCTCACAGTCCTGCTTGCCCTGGAGATGTGCTGTGTGATGTCTGCACTGGGAGAAAGAGGGGAGCTGTGAAATCCTGTCTGGTGTGTCTGGCCTCTTACTGTCAGACTCACCTCCAGCCTCACTATGAAGCTGTTCCATTGAAGAGACACAAGCTGGCTGATGCCACAGGGCAACCGCAGGAGAAGATCTGCTCCACTCATCACAAACTGCTGGAGTTCTATTGCCGTACTGACCAGAAGTGTGTTTGTTATGCTTGTGTAATGGATGAACACAGAGACCATGATACTGTCTCAGCTGCAGCAGTAAGGACTGAGAAACAGGTGAGGACTTTGAGTCTGTATTTATTTTCTAGTACAAGATGTAAAATTGATATTTAGGATATCTCGGGCTCTAACTGATCTCTGGACTGTATTTACTGTTTCTGTAATGCTATATCTCTCCACTGGTGAGTCCTGCTCATGTACTCAGCTGTGATCCACACTGGTTGTGTCTCTGAAGTGTCTCCTGTTCTTCTGTCTGTTGTTTATTATCTCCTCCTCCTCCTCCAAACATGTTGAGTGATTATCAAAGACTGGTATGTATTTAGCCAAGATACTAGTTTTGAAAGCATTTCAAATTTTGCAAGTTGCCACATATTTATTTCTGTTACGTTTCCAGTCAAAACTGACCTTATGATTTTATCTACAAAGAAAAGACAGTGAGTAAAAAATTGTGTTCAAATGACACTTTATTTTGCAAACATCACAAATTCAACTAGCCTTTCAGATAAAATGAACAGTCCCTTTTTTATGTGTGTTTGTGTGTGCGTGTGTTCACGCACATGAGTGCAGCGGGTGGTAATGATGGCGTGTTTTTGTGGTTTACGATGCTGGTTTTTACATCCCTTGGGACACAGAGCTGTCTGTTCTTCTGTCGGGGGCAGCTGCTGGGGAGGTAGCCCAGATCTTTATGCCATATTTGCCTGGTTTACTCGGCATGTATTGTTGGGAAGGACAGTTGTAACAAGTTCAAGTGATGAATTAGTAGAATCCTATGATGACGAGAGAGAGTAGAGGCAGAAACAACACAGGTGTCCAATCTGAATCGACAGGCGAGTTCATGGTCAAGAGCAAAGGTAAGTTCAAAAAGCTGAAAGTAGTCGTACAAGAGAGGTTTCCAGAAAAGGAGCGAGGTAGGAGCTCGCTAGGAGAGAACTCAATAGCGAGCAGTTAGTAGCCAGTTTAGAGGGTTTAAATAGAGCTGAGTGCAGAACGGTACAGCAGGTGGTGATGGTTTAACACATGCAGCGGCGGTGGTGCTTGTTGTGATTAGTCTGCTGCTGGAACAGGTCTGTGGTTTGTGGATCGATCTCTGATGACTGGTGGTCATGACAACAACGACCTCTCAGGGGGACCAGGTGTTCATCCACAGTGACTTCCGGGCCGAGACTGTAGATGAGTGGCAGGCGCTTGTCCCAGACATCTCCAGTGCAGCGAATTCGTCTTGTTGACATCGGGCAGGTCTTGTGTCCCGCTTGTCAAAGCAAATGGCTCCTGAGAGAATATGAAAGGATTGACACATTAGCCTAAAATATGGCCCAACCAGACTCGGCATGCCAAAAGCTGGTGGTGGCCTCATTCCTTGATCTGTATACGCCAGACAGAATCAACAGACCCACGTATGCTTGAGAGTCTATTCAGTCCACCTCCCTCCAGCTATCGCTATGCACAAGTCTCCCCTCCAGGTTTGTCACATCTAGGGCTGTCCTTTCAATAGCCCTTGGCAGAAACAATTTAAAGCTGGACTTTATATCTTCAACACGGGACACGGTATACATCTTGGCCCCGGGGCCATCCTGAAACTTGCAGCCACTGGGCTCATCAGCACTGCTGAAATCCCTTGTTGTGAGGAGCAGAGAGCAGTTAGGACACAGTATTGAGCTGTAAGAATGAAAAGCGAAGTCTCTAGATTGTGTTTCAGATATAATTTCTGTGTTTTCACTTCACATACAGATGTGCAGACCCAGGTGCGAGGAGTAAAAGTCGAGCAGGAGGTGGAGACTCGTGGTCTGCTGCGCTGCACATGCTGCCGGTGTAGATTAGACACGAAACAGGAGTGTGTCAGACAGGACCAGGAAACAAAGCTCGTGTGGATAAGACATCAGAGATACAGAGTGTCAATTGTCCTGGGTGACTCTAAGGGGCATCTCTGTGATGTGATTCTCTTACAGCAGAAATGCCCTGAATGTCTCTGTTTCTCCACAGAATCAGCTAGGGGTGACACAGACACAAACCCAGCAGAGACTCCAAAAGAGAGAGAAGGAGCTTCAGGAGCTGACACAGGCTGTGGAGTCACTCGGAGTGGGTATTGACCAGAGAAGTGGACGCATTGACACACATTTCCAAAGCTGAACACTGGACAGTACCCTTTGGAAACACAACATACTGCATAATGTAGTTTGAGAGTTTTCCTGTGTAATAATCTACTGTGTGTCTCCTCCCTCAGAGCTCTGCACACACAGCGGTACAGGACACTGACAGGATCTTTACTGAGCTGATCCGCTCCATTGAAAGAACACGCTCTGAGGTTACAGAGCTGATCAGAGCTCAAGAGAGGGCTGCTGTGAGTCAGGCTGAAGGACTTCTAGAGCGACTGGAGAAGGAGATCACTGAGCTGAAGAGGAGAGATGCTGAGCTGAACCAGCTCTCACACACAGAGGATCACATCCATTTCCTCCAGGTAACATCACTGCTCTGTGATTCTGCAGTACAGAAAGGTGTCTCTCACACAGAGCTGCTCCTGGCTTCTCCCAAGGATTGTGTGTTGTGTTTGACTGGAAACTCCTCTTTCTGTTCTCTTCTCTTCAGAATTTCCAGTCTGTCTGTGTCCCTCCTGGAGATGGACACTCACCCAGCATCCCTGTCCGTCCAGATTTCTCTCCTGAGGCAGTGAGGAGAGCTGTCTCTGGACTGAAAGAACGACTGGAGGACATCTGCAAGAAGGAATCAATAAAGATTTCCATGACAGGTTGGTGGTGAAACACACTGATGTCTTTCTGGATAGACTATGAATTTCTCTTATATTGTTAATGGATTTTCTGTTCAGTGATTGTATTTATCAGAGCAGCTTACCAGTCAATGATTCAAATTCTAGGTGAAATATCTTTAAAGTTTTAGTCTCACAAATCTTTATGACAGTAACTGTATTGTTATATTGTGCTGTATGTAGTTTAACAGGAATGTTTTAATAGGAGCGACAGTCCCTGTATAGTAGAACCATAGGTGTAACGAACAGTTCTTTCCGGACCTTATGCAGACGACACAATCCGAAGAAGTAGGAAACACTAGGAAAACGTCATGCAGGGATATGGGGCTGAAAACAGGGGGGCGTGTCCAAAGTGCGCTGGTGCACGGGGAAGGTGTGGCCGAGGCAAACAATCCAAAAAACAATCCATAGAGGCAATCCAAAACACAAGAATAAGACCATTGGCAGGTGATCCATCCAAACAAAGAATTAAAACCAGAAACCGGGTCGGAACCGGCGGACAGGGAACAGGAACAAAGATTAAAACCTTAACGGGACCAGGCCCTTCCAGGTCCCGGACTCGCACGGTGCGGAAACCAGATGCAGAGCCAGGATGAGCATCAGCGCCTGGCTTTTAAGGTGGGCTGGGAAAAGGGATCAGGTGCACACAATTAAGTCTAAAGTGAAAGGGCTGGAGCACCCTTAAGGAAAGGGGACTATAATCGTGAGAATAGGGGCCACAGTCTCAGTCCAGTAGATCAGTCCTGTTACAATAGGATCTACAGCCCAAGTGAAGCAGAATAGCTCTGTTATTCCTGTTAATCTGTTACTGCAGCCCTGATGAAACATTTCTCTGTGTGTCTCCCCAGTTACTGAAGTCTATAGTCTGCTGACTCCAGAACCCGGGTCCAGAGCAGAGCTTTTACACTGTGAGTCTGTTTTCACAGCTCAAACACAAAGCAGAAACAGTGATACAAAAACTGATACACACTCTGACACACACACTGGTTCACACTCTGATACTTGCTGATACACGTCTGAATTCAGAAAGTCAAGCTTGCAGACAGTCACTCTGTGTGGATCAGAGTCACACTGTGTAAGAAACACACAGATGGACAGAGACAGAAAATCCAGTGGGGGTCATTTTTTCAGAAAATGCACTTTATTACAACAATGTGTACAGCACACTTCTTACAAAAAATACAATTATAACAACAACACTTCAACAGAATTTAAATCGTCTCTAAGAGAGTGATTGTTCATTATCAAACTTTCCATTTCGCAAGTGGTCAGTGAGGCTGGTTCACACAATAAGAGCCCCTCCAAGCCTCCTGGGTGTTACCACTGGCTGCAGTCCTGGCTCTGAAACTGCGATTGTCCATTTCTCAACAGGAGCACTAAGGAACAGGTTTTCTGAGCTTTCTTCAGTCCCTGTACAGAGCTCTCTGTCCTGTCCAGTGCACTTTTCCGTGGAGAATCCCCACCAGGCTACCTAGTTAAATAGCTTCATCCTACATGCCTCCGTTATGCTTCGTGAGCTGGAGGTTCCAGCTGACGGATCGCTGTTCCACCCCACACGTCTGGTCGCTATTGATGATGTGGGGCAGGATGGTCCTCAGTCTGCTGGCTAGTAGCTTGGACAGGATTATTGACACCTCTCACTGTCTAGCTGATGTCCAGAGATCAGGCAGTGTGTCCAGTGAGCAGGACATCTCTGTATCTCAGTCAGTGATACTGGTCACTGTGGGTACAGGTCACTCAGTCAGTGATACTGGTTACTGTGGGAACAGGTCACTCAGACAATGTTACTGGTCACTGTTGGTAAAGGTCACTCATGCTGTGAGAGATCACACAACAATGAGAAGCATTTGACTGAGCATTGATCAGTTCTCAGTATCACTGCTGGTTCTTTATGAAATCACTGCTCACTGCTGTGGACAGACTGTGTTTCTTATCTTTCTCAATGGCTCAAGCACCGGACTCCAGGGTGTCCTGTGATGTGTCTGTGTGTCTTATTGCCTTGTGCTGCTCAGTCTTATTGAGTGAGACTCCAGTCTTACAGCCACTGCTGCTCACCCTCACTGACTCTGATCCACACTGGAGTGGAGACCGGGGATCCTGAAATAAACTGACTGCAGACTGTAGTATAAACTCTGGTATAATAACAGGTATGAAGCAATAACAGTCTTTAGTACAATAAAGATCTACTCTCTCTCTCTCTCTGCAGATCCTGTGAAGCGAGCTCCTATCCCTAAATCACGTATGTACACTGTGTGAAACTCTGCTGACAGACAGTACTGACTTTACTGACGTGTTATTACCAGTGAGCGACTGTGATTACAGTGTCTGTATCTTTGTGTCCCAGTGTGTGTCTGTGATTAACAGTGTCTGTATCTCTGTGTCCCAGTGTGTGTCTGTGATTAACAGTGTCTGTATCTCTGTGTCCCAGTGTGTGACTGTGATTAACAGTGTCTGTATCTCTGTGTCCCAGTGTGTGACTGTGATTAACAGTATCTGTGTCTCTGTGTTCCAGTGTGAGACTGTGATTAACAGTGTCTGTATATCTGTGTTTCAGAATGGCAGTGGTTGTGCAGTGCTGCAGGTAGGTCTGTCTCTTCTTGAAGACAGAGGTGTTGTTTTAAGCCCTAGTGTCTGAGGTTATTGAGGTCTTGAGTCCAGAAGGTCTCTTTAGTGTGATATGATCTGTAAACAGAAGGAGATGTATTTCAATCTCATGTTTCTGTAACATCCTACATGTGGGCTGTGAAGATCAATCTAAGTTTCATGGTGGGAATTTCTATCTCCGTCCTGTGTTTCAATCTAATGGCCAGTATGAGTCTCTCCAGGACTGACAGTATAGAAAACTCATTTTCCCCGAAGGCCACGTGCTCTGGTCTCTGCTAACTCCTGAATGAGGGTCTACAGACTGAATGTGGCAGAACCAGTGACTGGAAAAACTGTGGAATATCAGGAGAATTCAGGAGCAGAGCCAGTCTCATAATAACAAGCTGTTCAAATCCTAAGGAGAAACACTGTTAAAGGTTGTGGAAAAAAGGATGGTATAATGACAGTATTCTTCCCCTGAAGTTTCACAGACACACAGCCTCTTGTGAGAGGCAGCAGTGGGACTCTGGTACAGGGGCTCCTCTGGGGCCTGTAGGCCTCTCTCTTGTCTGAGAAATGGCTGCTTCTCTTCACATGTCAACCAGGCTGATGGGTCAGCAAGAAGAAACAAATGAGAGTTTATATTTATAAAATCACCTTTTCTTCGTCTGTTTCCCTATTTCCTCTGACTGTGTTATCAGGATGTTCATACAAACACAGTACAGGCAGGATGGGCTTCTATATAGACTACGTTCAGGCTGAGGGAATAATAAACATTATCAGGCAGATAAACGTTATTGCTAAACAGCTCATGTTGTTGCTTTTTGTGTTTAAAATCATGATACAGTCAGGATGTTGAACCTCTTTAACCCCCAGCGCCTCAAAGGTCATTTCCACCTGGAGTGTTTGTGGCCTGAACATCTTGCAATATCTTGGACAGTATAGCAAGTCCAGGCCTGGTTCAGGGTCTGAATTCAGGGAACCATCTTGACATCAAGTCTGAAACATCAGATTTATATATATCTTACTCAGTACACACTCTAGGAAGAAATATCCGCCACCCCGAAAAAACACATTTCATTTCTTCAAAAATGATTATTCAAATTATAGCACATGTAGATACCTATTGTTCCAGGCCGTGCCCAATATATGTCTATTATTTATACTGGATAGGCTCTTTTTTACAGCCTTTCTATTCTCCAGGAGTAAAAACATAAGAACTGAGAAGAATCTCTTTGATCTTCACTGGACTGACCAGCAGACAATAGAAGGAGAGTTTTTATTAATTATTAAGAGTTTGTATTTAAGTATTAAATATCAGGAGAGTATTAAGTCAGTGTTCATTGGTCATGCGAATAAAGCCTCTTGAATTGAATTGATCAAAACCCCCATTCACAATGAACATGTATAAGCCCCGCCCCCCGTCTCTCAGTGGTCAGAGCTCACTGATTGACAGCTGGTGTCTCCTATCAGAGAGGCAGACAGCTAAGCGCGAACAGTCTGAAGTCAGTATGAGCGCCACAGTCACAAAAGTTTTTTTTTTATTAAACGAATAGAATTTACAAATACAACTACAACCGGAGGATCAGAAACAGGTACAAGAGAAAAAAAACACAACAGAAAAAAACATTTAACCACCAGAGGTAATGAAGTAAATTATGTGATCAAATTGTATTTTTTACATATATCATGTTTCCCTTGCTTTATTATTTCTCAATTATATATAGAATTTAAATAGTGTTTCAACATGCATGCGTTTCCTGTATAAAATAAAAATCAGCACTCACTTTTTTAGAAAACAAATAAAAACACTTTTCTTTTTAAACACTTCGAGTACCTCTGGCATTCATGAAAAATACATACACAAAAGCAGATAACTTACTCTTAAATTGTCTAAATTATTGAGTTTTTCAAGAACCAGAACTATAACAGTCCTTAATACATAACTACAACATTCCAAACTAACACTAAATAAACATTAGTATATACTGCTATAACAAATTAAACCAAACATAATCATTACCTGAGCAGTCACTGGGAGCGAATCTCCTTCCTGTCCACAGAGGCCCTCGCTCCCACAAAGTAGGCTCTCCTCCCCTCTCTTCTGGCAGCTTCAACCTTGGGCCACAGCTGGTTCCTGGTGCTCCTGTCTGGGGCGGACAGGTCCTCTGCAAATCTCAGTTTGTTCTCATTCAAATACTCATTCCCCCTCGCCGCTGGCCACAGCATATCCCTCACCGTCCTCTTGGTGAACTGTATTATAATCATTCTAGGGCGCACTTGCCCAGACATGTTAGCTCTCCCGAGCCTGTGAACAGTGTTGATGGCCGATATCATGCCCTCCTGGTCCGGCAGGGTCCTTTTACAGATACTCTTCACTGTTGCAACAATGTCCTTATTTTTCTGTAGTCAAAAAAAGCAAAAAAATAACATTCAGGTCATGAAAAACTCAAAACAACTCCTCAGCCTCTAAACTTTACCTCCCACCTGAATGCCATCTTGAATGCTGCGCCTCTGTTTCTCTCTGGGTTTCTGGATGTGTTATTTCTGGTTTAAATTGAATACTTTGGACATTTCTTCACATTTTCAAAGTAAGTGTGAAGGTTTTCTTATATTTAAGCAAGATTTTGGTTTTGTAATTATATTGTTTTTGTGTAAAAACGGGCATTATACAGTCGTCTTTGAATTCAGCACTGTTTTATTCTGCGTCATCAGGAAAATGGTCTTAGAGAAGATGAACGAGCTGCTAAACTGGGATTTGAAATAAACCGTTTTAACAGACAGGCGCATCTCCAGTACTCTTTCCACGTCCCCTCCAGCTGCTACACTTTTCTCTTTAGTTGCCATCGATATTTTGTAGTACCATATATATATACGATTGAGGTATCTTAGACTTCTCCTTTGAAGACCCAGCACTCCTAAATAAAGACATTTCACAGTATAATGGAGTTAAGTTGGAATGTAATCGGCAGGAGCCTGTTGTGATGTTTGCTGTTTTATTCCCCAGCTGCTGTGACTCTGGACCCTGATACAGCTCACTGTGTTCTCAGCCTGTCTGAGGATGGGAAGAGAGTGAGACAGGGACAGGGGAAGAGTCTCTCTGACAATCCTCACAGATTTGATCACTGGTCCTGTGTCGTGAGCAGGGAGGCCTTCACCTCAGGGAGACACTACTGGGAGGTGGAGGTGAACGACTGGTGGACAATAGGAGTGACCAGAGAGTCTGCAGAGAGGCAAGGGGGGTTCAGCTTCTCTCCCCAGCAGGGTTACTGGTTTCTGAGCTCTTACCTCTCTGTTTTATCTGCTCTCACTGAACCTGTGACTCATCTTCCCCACAGTCTGCAGCCCAGAAAGCTGGGGGTGTGTGTGGATATTGAGGAGAGGAATGTCTCCTTTTACACAGTGGAGTCCAGAGCTCATCTCTATACTTTCACTGACATGGTCTTCACTCAGGGAGAGAAGATCTATCCTGTCTTCAGGACTGTGGATCGTAACAAAGACCTTGAGCTGCTGCCTGCTGTCAGTGTGGAGATTAAACCAGTCACTGACTCATGAACACAGGCTGACTCTCTCCCAGCTCTCTGTCCCACTGCTCATACTGGGAGATGGGTTTAACGGCGGGTAGTGAGATGATGTCAAAAATCTAATAGTAATTTTAGATGATGTCGATGTTGTGTCATGTTTAAACATGTTATATTACAGTAAAAGATTAAAACAGGAAAATAACATATACGAGAGAGGGAGATATTCCTCGCTACCAGCATGCTGTACTCCTGACTTGTAAATATCTCTGGAAACCCTCTCGTGTTGTTTTTTTTTTCGAATTTTGAGAAAATAAACTGAAATGAATTAAAAATGAAATCCTGTGTGAGTCTCTCCTGCACGTGCCGGTGACTGTAAAGCTGCCTGAACTGGGAGTCCAGCTGACGTCATCAGCCAGGCAGAATAGGCACTGTGATGCCATCAGAAAGTGGTGTAGCGGCGAGGCTTATTAATAAGAAAGAATTAAGTGTTCTGAGCTTCCCAAATGAGGCCCCATTTGGAGCCACAGAGAGACCATTAGTGCAGGGTGATTTAAGGTTTCCTCTGATAAGGGACAGCTCCCAAAGGGGGATGCACTTAGCTAAGCCTGGCTATCATGATCAATGGTCATCCATTGGCGCCTATCTGTCTAGGGAGTGCCAGTTGGACATCTGGACTGCATTACTAAGTGTCAGGACTAAGTGACTCATATCTCACCTTGATCAACCAATCAGGGACTGGTAGGGCTGAGTAACCCATGTGGGACTCTGATGCCCATGGAACTTTCAGCCAATCAATGAGCTGAAGTTCCTCCAGGTAAAAACAGGCAACACAGAGAGCCTGGGAGATTCAGATTCAACAAGATTCAGAAGGGGAGTTTCAGAGAGATTCAGTAAGATTCTGGAGAGGATTCTGTGGACTGTTCTAAAGGGAATTCAAAGGAGAATTCCAGGGCAGGACGGCCCAGGAGCAGAAGGCTCCCAAGGGCAGGACATTCTCGCAGCGCGCCTCCTGACCATCCTGAGACTCAGCCCGGACAACCACGGAACGGCCAGTGTGTCTGAGTGCCAGAACTTTCCTTTGTTCTAAGAGTCTAGAGTGGAGGTTGCCAGAGAGTAATCAGCAGCAGGCCTCGTGAACAGGTCGGAACTGTGGACAGCTGAATCACTATTCAGAACTAGCTCTTCATCAGGAACGAACCGGTCCTCTTCCTGACTTGCTGGGACCCACAGTCATCTTTTCTCCTGTGCACAAAATTTGCTAGTTAAAGCCAACAGTGAGCATCAGCAGCGCACCGTCGTAAGCCGCACAGCACAGCCTGGCACAGAGCCAGAGAGCGCGGATTGGACAGCAACAAGCCTGCAATTGTTTCTTTGTGCCCGCAGGAGATCCCCAGAGATTGGATGAGTATTCAACTTCAATGCATTACAGCTCGAGAATTCAATTGTTATCCAAACCAGTTGATATCAATTTAATTCCTAAGAGTTATGTACTTGTTTGAGTATCTAATGTAGAAGTTGTAACCAAGTTAATTTATGAAACGGTCTTAATGAATGATATACTGAACGTATGTCCTCTTGATATATGTAACTCTTTGTAACTGATTGAATATATACCTTTTGTATTCTGATAACTCTCTCGATAAGATCTGTTAGGTTTATATGCATATTCTATGTATTAATAAATGTATCCTCGTGTATTAGTACCTGTGTGTGCGCGTTGTTTGAGTTATGTCACATGGTTGGATTCTAAAGCCATCAAAAGAATCACCTTTGTGATTTACTGCTACAATTAATAATTGTCTCAGTAAATGCCCAAACCCTACAGAACTGGTGCCTTCAGAGAGCCAATAACATTACATATTTGGCATCCCACGGCTACGGTTTTCCTACAGTGGCTAAGGGTGTTTATGGGAGTTGTAGTTTGTAAGATGTTTAGTTCCCAATAAATTGATATAATAGCCCAGTGAAAGCTCTGTTTACCTTCATATGAAAGCCCAAAACACTAAACTGAACCCAAGATTTTACATCTGTTTGGTGGCAGCGGCAAGTTTTTTTCTTCACGGACAGAAACTTGGGCTACTTGTCAGTCTTGTCTTCTGTCCTGGGCTATGGGCTATTTAATTATTTACTTTTTTCGATAGCCTGAAATTTCATTCAGATCTGTCCATGTAATGTCATACATTTTATTGCCCTTGTGTGTGTTTAACCCTTGTCGAATGGGTTGTAAATGTCTCTTCCCTGAGTACTGGCCAACACTGAAAAAAGGCTACAGGAGCTCTGTAAATGAAGATTTGTGTGTGCGCTACCCAACACACTTAGTTGCAGCAGTGTGGGTGTTTAAATGCTATTGGCTCATGAACAGCATCCCCCTATCCCAGTGCATTGCCTGTCTAATAGTGCCACATTCAATAAAACCAATAGAGAAAGAGATTCACAACGCAAAGCAGTGTCAATCTTCTGTGTAAAATATCGGTTTGTAAAACTCCGCTCTGAATCTGGACTGTAATTAACACTGTAAACATCCCGTTTGTATAAAAACAGGTGAGTGTAAATCTGCTTTGTTATTGTCGAGCTGTGTAAGAAGACAAGAAACATATATTTCCGGACCTTTAATTCAGTATGATGTGTTTAGTACTGCAGAGATCAATGACAATGTATGTATAGAAAAAAGGTGAGGGTGAATCTGGTACAGATGCAGCCATTCAAAATGAGCGGTAAAAACCCACGGTACAGTAACCAACCCGCAGGGCACCGTGGTAAGTGATTGGCTGGCCAAAATGACCGACAGGGGCACTCGTGGTGCATTGGTTGGTAGTGAAAAGATTTAATCATTTAATGTCTTTGGACTGTGCACATTTCAATCCGCTTAGTTTTGAATATTTATATGGAATTTTACCACTAAAGGGAAATTTTAGTAGCTGAGCATAAAAAGAAGAGGAGCATAACGCATCTGAAGGTCATAAACGATATTAATTTTGGAACATAAACATACAGTATATAGCTGGTCTTGGTACTTTAAAGAAAAAAATACACACCAGTATTCCATTTCTCCCTAAACATTTTAAGCTTCGAAGTCTTTAACTAACGTGATACCAGAGTCAACAAGCATACTTTTAGAATTTGATTAAAAGGGAATATAATATGGAATCGCGTATCTCAAGAAATTAATAACGATATAATTATATTCATGTTGCAAAAGAACTGCAAAGGACATAAAAACTCCCTTGCTTTTAACAGAGCATTCCATAATTTCTAACTACGAAAATGCCAGGTGAAAGGATTTGTAAACATATTTTGTTAAAGCAAGTCAGTTTTTTCCGCAACACATAAAATACATTTTTCCAAGAAAGATTAGCTTTTGTCACTAATGAAACCACTAAATAAAGACATAAATATAGAAATCTTAAGATTTGTTTTATTTAATGTTGGTAGCAGGATGAACTGTCAGAGTGTATATTTTGTCGCAGAGTTGCTGCAAGATGTTAACAGTGAAAAAGGTATTTAGAAATGAGTTATTTCAAGATGAAAATTTTCAGAATAATTGCAAATCTAGCAGGATAATGAAAGCACAGAAAACTGGCAGTTAGATTGATCAGATTAGTATGAAAAGTCATTTAGCAAAGGGAATGAGAAGAGTGACAAACTAGTATACTTTAGATCTTTTTTTCTGAACCAGGGAAAATCTGATCATGTTTCCCTATAACAATAATAAAAAACTTTATTTGATATATCACCATTAAAGGTGGCATCTCAAAGCAATACAGTAGATGTAAAAACAGATAAAAGGACCACAGATTACAAAGTAAATGCATATAAGAAAGACAAGCAGTTAGAGGTGCTACCAAAATTAGAAAATGAAGCAGATACAGACACTAAGTCTTCTGAAAAGAAATGTTCTGAGGTTAGATTTAAACTGGCCCTGGTGTGTGTGTGTTTGTGTCTGTCTGTCCTGTGATGGACTGGCGCTATGTCCAGGGTGTATTCTGCCTTGTGTCCGTCACTTACTGGGATAGGCTCCAAATCCTCTGTACTGGATAAAGAGATTAGAAATGGATGGAAGTAAAGGCACTGTAGAAACCCAGAAAGCCACTATGAAATGGCAGCATCTCACTGACAATAAAACATTTTATAGTGCTGGCATAAGGAAACAGCCTTTCCACCTCTCTTGCACATCAGTATCCATACCTAGTTATTTAAACAAATTGCCTCTAATTATAAACATCTTAATATGCTGGCTCTGTGGATCCGCATCAGCTATGTTTGTCCATTCCTTCAATTCATGTGCATCCAACACACAGTTCAACGCTAGCAACTACACAAAATCTAAAATATGAGCTCTACTTGCCACTTACAATACCAACAGTACCAGTTAACTTTAGTAGTGACATTTTCATGGATCTTTTTAACAATAAAATTTACAACATCAGACTTCAGACACAATTAAGCAGGCCTCAAAAAAGTCTGGTACAAACATTTTCAGCATGGAATAAACCTTTACTTTAATGGTATAAACCTTAAATGGATTCATATTCTCAATAAGATTTGGTGCTCAGTAACATGACTTAGAAAATGACAGAAGACATACGTATCATGCTTATCCTTCTATTTTTCATAATCGTAAACTCCTTAAGGCAGTTACATTTTCTCTGTTCTGACCTGGAGTTACAGAGAAATTTAAATTCTAATAAGAGATTTGTAATGAGGAAAGTCATACCAATCACTCATACAGTACCAGGATTTGCAATTACAATATAAATACTTTCTTTCTGTATGTGTTTATATTTGCAGTTTGAGTCTATGGCATTCCTTTGGGGGTCTATACTCCAAGGCATGACTTTTTTATGTATAAACATCAGTATTTACTGCTATTAATTACTGTACGATTTATAGTTGAAATCTGAGCTTAGATATAAAGTTAGATATAAAGTTAAAATCTCGACAAAGCAATGTAGGAAATACAGAGAAAATAAATCCTTTCTGACATCTAAAATCAGTTTCGATCAAGGTCTCTAAAACGAACAAGAAAAAGAGGATTTTCGGAGGGCAATTACGCTGTGTTTATATAGAATAAGTGATTTATGAGCAATCTAATTTCTTGTTCGTTTAAAACAGTGAAATGTCAGCTGAAAAAGATCGCACCAGAAACAGCACTCTCTCTGCCTGTCATAGACGTTCAGGAATGTCACGCCCGACATCCCTCCTTAGAGGGCGCTCCACTGCTCTCATTATTGTTCGTGTCATTTAGCTCTTCAGGTGTACCCTTTTAGTGTTCTTATTTAAAGACCAGCTCCTCCAGTCCTCGGGGCTCATCATTAGGTTAAGTTGTCGCGAGGCCCGCCTAGCACCAGGAAACCCTATGTCCGTCTCCTGAAATAGGCCTCATCCCCGACACCTCCCGTTTCCTGAGCCCGGGGTCTGGAGGATCTCGCCCCGTCACCCTTGGACCTCCATGTTTCGTTTGTCTGTGTGCTCCTCCCTCCGGGGATTTTAACTTTGTCGCGTTCCAGGATGGATTTCCAGTTTATGGACTTTCGGACCGTGCTTTGACCTGCCCTTGGACCCGTTTGGATTTGGATGCCGCTTTGTCTTCCCCGTACACTGTCTCACGGACTGTCACTATTATTTTGTGCACTATTAAACCCCTGTGTGTTCCTTTTTACCACGCCTCCTGTTTTCTCCAGCTCTTACCGCATCGCATAGGGTCCTCTACAAGATCCGACACAGATTCCAGTCCGTGTCCGTTACAGAATGATGAGCCTACGCTAGACCCCGCGAGCGGTAATCTGGAACACCCGGAACCTCATCTGGACCTTTTTCTTTTCAAGATGCCCTTCCTGTTTTTCTGTCAAGATCCATTCCTGTTTCGCTGGACAAGGTATTTTTTGTGGATTTTTTTTTAAAGGAATTCTTGGATTTTTTTTTCCTGGACCGTTTTGTTTCTCCGTTTTTTCTTTCCCCGCTGGAACTATTTTGAGAGTGGACAGCCCTACCGTTTTGTATATAGTATTCTCCGGTTTTATCTCTTGTGTATATAGTGATTCTGAATTTCCTTCTCTGGTTGTATATAGTCTGTGCTTGTGATATTCTTGTTGATAGTATTGCCCTTATTTTTAATTGTGTAGGGCGTCAGGAGCCGCCCTTGAAGGGGGGGGGGGGATACTGTCACAACCGACATCCCTCCCTAGAGGGCGCTCCACTGCTCTCATTATTGTTCGTGTCATTTAGCTCTTCAGGTGTACCCTTTTAGTATTCTTATTTAAAGACCAGCTCCTCCAGTCCTCGGGGCTCATCATTAGGTTAAGTTGTCGCGAGGCCCGCCTAGCACCAGGAAACCCTACGTCCATCTCCTGAGGGCATAGGCCTCATCCCCGACACCTCCCGTTTCCTGAGCCCGGGGTCTGGAGGATCTCGCCCCGTCACCCTTGGACCTCCATGTTTCGTTTGTCTGTGTGCTCCCCCCTCCCGGGGATTTTAACTTTGTCGCGTTCCAGGATGGATTTCCAGTTTATGGACTTTCGGACCGTGCTTTGACCTGCCCTTGGACCCGTTTGGATTTGGAAGCCGCTTTGTCTTCCCCGTACACCGTCTCACGGACTGTCACTATTATTTTGTGCACTATTAAACCCCTGTGTGTTCCTTTTTACCACGCCTCCTGTTTTCTCCAGCTCTTACCGCATCCCATAGGGTCCTCTACAAGATCCGACACGGATTCCAGTCCGTGTCCGTTACAAGGAAAGGCTGAATGAAGTCATGTCAAGTACAATAATTCGGTGATCAATAATAACAGTTGTAGGACAGTATATAAGGAGGATAAGGATTTTGAAGTTGACTCGAAATCTGATAGGTAACCAGTGCAAGGACTTGAAAACAGGTGTAATGCATCCCTGATAGGATTCTTGCTGTCATATTCTGAACATATTGAAGATTGCTCAGTGTGGATTCAATTTCCCCAGTGAACAGGATGTGCATTTATTAATTCTAGAAAAAAAAGCCTTTCTTGATTTCTCTAGTTCTTAGTTTCTCTAGTTCCCTTTAAAATAAACTATTATTCCACAATGCAGAGTATTACATGGCCAGTATTTACACATGATATTTGTGATTTAAAGAAATTAACACAAGCAGCTTTTGGAGATTTAAGTGTTGGCTGAGTTATTGCAGGATAAAAGACTTGAGATGTTGGTAAGAAGAAGATAATCTGGGGAAAGCTGAGGAATACACTTATAACAAGAACACTTCCTAATGGGGTTAGGCATAACCTTTTGATGAAGATGATGAAGTTAACAGACTATATGTTTACATAGATACTGAAATAAGGATTGTATTTTAGATTATGTGTAGTTGCTGGCATTGAACTGTGTGTTGGATGCACATGAATTGAAGGAATGGGCAAACATAGCTGATGCGGATCCACAGAGCCAGCATATTAAGATGTTTATAATTAGAGGCAATTTGTTTAAATAACTAGGTATGGATACTGATGTGCAAGAGAGGTGGAAAGGCTGTTTCCTTAAGCCAACACTATAAAATGTTTTATTCTCAGTGAGATGCTGCCATTTCATAGTGGGTTTCTAACACTGTGTATGGTTCCATCCACACAGTGCCTTTACTTCCATTTCTAATCTCTTTATCCAGTACAGAGGATTTGGAGCCTATCCCAGTAAGCAACGGACACAAGGCAGAATACACCCTGGACATAGCGCCAGTCCATCACAGGACAGACAGACACAAACACACACACACCAGGGCCAGTTTTCCCATAAACCAATTAACTTACCAGTATATTTTGGAGTGGGAGAGGGAGTCATATCACACATATGGAGAAAAACCATGTAACCGAGAGAGAACATGTAAACCCCACACACACAGGATGGCAGGAATTGAACCTAGGACCCCAGTGCTGCAAGATAGCAATGCTAACCACTTTGCCACCATTATAAATGGATAACTTAGTTATCTTTCTAGTTCACAGGTTTGCATGCATAATTTAATTTTGAAAGCCACTGAGACATCAGGTACTACTGTTGTATTTATGAAAAAGAAACAAAACAAAAAACATACTAACAACTGTGCCATCCTACTCCTTAGTTAATACATTTTATTATTCATAAACAGTTAACATTGTTAGCAAAATATTTTGAATTATATTTAACCCTATTTTTTCTTTAAGTTTGTATTTAACATATTATATGATAGTCAGACTTAATGTATATTTGAACAATGAAAATATATTTTTACAAGATTTTACATTAAGCACTTAAAATTAATATGGTTAATAATAGTAAACTGTAACATGCTGTAACAAGATCGGTTAAACTGCGAAGAAAATGCTTTCAGAGAAAATGTTTCAGGTGTGAAGAACATAGATCTCCAATGCAATTTCAACCAAACCTGTTCCCACACACCCTGCCCCCACTACCATTAGAATATACACAAAGCACTCAAATCTTTTGAGCTAATGATCAGGTGACCCGAGAGAGAGAGAGAGAAACACCAAGGGGTGCGGAACTATTTACATGGAAAACGGGCGATCTCCCCAGACTGTCCGCCCGTTTCACTGTTACCTGGATACCTCTTTATTTAGAACTCACTAACACTGATTTTTAGTTTAGAAGGATTCAAGTAGGGTTTTAGATGAAAGGCAGCGACCTTAATCAAGCCCAAATCATAACTGAACCCATTCAGATCCTACATTACATTTTAGCGTTTCATTCTGAGCAGAAGACCCTCACACCTGAAGAAGGGGGAGGTGTTTTTCGCTAGAAATCTCGCCTGCTTCTACTTTACAACCGGAGTGCTGGCTGTGACGAATTAAACCGGTTTCACAGGTTTCAATCACAGACCATGTGACATGGGAGTCAGGAAAATAACACACAGCGCCACCGGATTCGATAACGCTATAAAAACGCTATAAAATAATGTGACTTGGCACAGAACAAGTTTACAGCACAGTACAATAATAAATGCTGACCATGACTTTAGAAGCATAAATTGTCTTACACTCAATTTAAACACAAGCTGTCTTTAGCCCTCTAAGCTGGTTCATACAGAAATGTAGAGATCCAGGCTCAGAACACACAGCTTCATTAGCGAATACATATGCAGGACAACTAGAGAAGACGTTTTACAGAGGATGGATTTTTAGAAACATCCCATCAGTGACATCACTGAAGTCAACTCCAAGGTACTGTAACTGTCGTGTGGATAGTTTCACAAGAATCAGACAAAGGTTTAAGCATCGCTTGTTCTAGATAAAACTGCAAAAAAAAACAACAACAACCTATAATGTACTTTTTTGCGGCTCTGTTTGCCCAAATCATATATTCACAACGTGAAATCTAGAAAATAATATTACGTAACCAAAATCCGCAATATGGAAACAGAACCTGTGTAATTGTTGATAGATGATGTACTCGTAACATTTTTTCAAGACGAACTACAACATTTAAAAAATGACTTGTATGTACTTGATATCTCTAATCAATCCACAGGTCCCAGCACAAAACGAAACTAAAACGCATACCGTTTCGCGCTTCTTATTAGTTGCTCAAAAGTAATTTGACTGTATGAAATGCATAATATAAACCTATAAACATATACGTGAGCAGTACTTAAGCACTGTAGTATCGGTGTTAAGACATACCTCTCAAATACTGTAAATCAAGTTAAAAATATCTCAAGACCGATTCTGGTCATAATGAAACCATGTTTCGTGTATGTTTTCTTTAAAGTACCGAGACCAGCCATATACTGTATGTTTATGTTCCAAAATTAATATCGTTTATGGCCTTCACACGTGTTGCAGTATGCTCCTATTCTTTTTATGCTCAGCTACTAAGATTTCCCTTCAGTGGTAAAATTAGATATGAATATTCAATACTTAAACGGGCACAGTTAAGACATTAAATATACATATACATACTGTATACAGTACAGTTTTCATACAGTAATATGTTTATGTTCCTAAATCAATCTCTTTTATGAGCATGTGAAAGGCATGGTGAATCGATTCTCAAAAATTACTGTACTTTGCATGATTGGAAACAAATGCTTGATTGCGAAATGCTGTGGTGTAACTTTTACAAAGACGGTCAATGAAAAAAAGAATGTTGACCAGGGCAATACTTTGAGTTTACACTTACAGCTTGTCCAAGGTCATTCATTATTAATACTTTTAGTAATATCTTCGTTAAAGACTTTGATGGCCACAGCTCAAACATGAGAGGTTGAGTTTATCAGCTCCACCTTGCCGAAATTCCGGATACTATTATTTTGCTTGTCATATTATAGGAGAATTTACGGTAACTAGCGGTATTTACCAGTAACCCGCGGTATTTAATGGTTACTTGCGGTAGACTGAAAATAATGCGGTATCGCCCACGCATTTTGAATGGCTGCATCTGTATGTCCCCCAGCTCTGAGCCCATTGGGCCTGCTGGTGTGACCAGAGCTGCAGCGTCGCCATGCTGGTGGGGGTCAGTTTGGCTTTTCTGTTGGAATGAACAGGGGGGTTACATGATGGTGCTGTCTGTGGTCTGGCTGTCCTGCTGGTCTGGATGAGGGGTGCGTAGTGTGGTGCAGGGTCTTGTCCCATCCTGCTCTTGGTCCCGGTTGGAGGGTTGCACCGATTCTGAGTCTTGTTAGCTGGTATGGATGGGTTTGGGGGTGTTGATACCAGAGTGGTCCGGGGGGGGTGCAGGTGTCTCGGGGGCATTCTTGTTTTTCTGTGAGTTCAGGTTGATTCTGTTGGTTCTGTCACGAATCTCCCTCACGCAGGCAAGCGCTCCCGCATTCCTACGAGCTCTCCCCATACCAAACGTGCACGTGTCAATCAGTCCTCTGCTTAAACCCTCATCTGCCCCCCGGTCATTGCTCACGATTGAGATTCTCTCCCGGAGCTTACCTACTAACTACACCTTTGCCTTACTACGACTTCTCCCCTGGACCTCGACCCCGCTTTTCCGACTACCGCTTTAGCCACTCGATTTTGTACCTTCGCCTGTTTTACGCTTTCTCGGATCCCGACCCCAGCCTGTCTCTTCGTTTACGCCTCTGCATTCTGAATCCACACCGACGCAACTTCTACGCCTTCCCGGACTCCGACCCCTGCCAGTCCCTTGACTACACTTTCGCCTGCCGATTCTGTGCCTACGCCTGTGCTACATGTGGAAGACTGAGTCAAAAGGTCAGGACAGTGACTATGCGTGGGAAAGGATTTCTGTTCGCACCTAAGACCACTGTCTTAGGTGCAAACTAAAGCCTGTGATTCCTCACACCCATTCAACCAGAGAAAATTGAAACAGATTGTAGGATGTCAAATGGCACCCCCCTGTCCTGTTTGTTTGACTTCTGACACTGCCCCTTTCCCTGTATGTTCCTTTGATATGTTAAAGTATTGCCTACTTTTAATGTATAAAAAAGGAAAGTATAACTTCAGAATAAAGTATGAAGTCCAGTGAGCATGTCTTGAGTGCTAGGGGAAACCCTTTCTCTGTGATATGCTCCCCTTCAGCTGATTGTATTAAAGATCTCTGTTGACAATCTCCCAACCTGAGTGAAGACTGAGTTTTCTTCGACATACGCCTTCCCGGACTCGGACCCCTGCCTGTTTACTCCGACTACGCCTGCGTCTCGCGCCAACCCTACCAAGGGCACCGCATTGGATCCCTATCCTCAGCAGTCAGCCCCTGCGTGACAGGTTCTGAGTGTCTTGGTTACATCCGTTTGTGTGTATAGATGAAAAAGCTATTGAAGAGCACCCCAACACCCCCCACCCATCTCGGTGGAAGTTGCCATGTTCAAAAAATCCTAAAAAGATAATTAAAGTTTCACACAACAAAGCATGACTTTGAAAAGTCAGGAGGCCTGGCCAAATTTCCCCATTGGCCCTTACCAATCATGGCCTCCTAATAATCCCCCTCTTTGAATTGGCTACATTTCTCTTCTCTCCTCCTCACTGATAGTGGTGAGTGTTCTGGCGCACTATGGCTGCCGTCGCATCATCCAGGTGGATGCTGCACATTGGTGGTGGTGGAGGGGAGTCCCCATTACCTGTAAAGCGCTTTGAGTGGAGTGTCCAGAAAAGCGCTATATAAGTGTAAGCAATTATTATTATTATTATTATTATTATTATTATTATTATTATTATTATTATTATTATTAATGAGCACAACACTTAATTACAGTAAAAAAATCATTAAAAAATAAAGAAATGTTCCACAACTCAAAGCAGGTTGTATAAGGTTAGGGGACCTGTCTGATGTGTAAAACACCTGGTTGCAGCACTGTGGCTGTTGTGCTTGAAGAGCTATTGACTCGTGAATAGCACCCCCCTATCACCATGTACCGCCTGTCTAATGGTGCCATATTGAAAACATCATACAAAAATAAAGAAAAGGGACACAGCCACAGCAAGATTGTATAAGGTTAGGGGGCCTGTCTGGTGTGTAAAACACCTGGTTGCAGCACTGTGGCTGTTGTGCTTGAAGAGCTATTGACTCGTGAATACCACCCCCCTATCCCCATGTACCGGCTGTCTAATGGTGCCATATTGAAAAAATCATTACAAAATAAATAAAGGGGCCACAGCCACAGCAAGGTTGTATAAGGTTAGGGGGCCTGTCTGGTGTGTAAAACATATGGTTTCAGCAGTGTGGCTGTTGTATTTGAATTGCTATTGAGCCATGAAGAAGACCCACCTATCCCAATGTATTACATGAAGTGTTACCTTCAGAAAATCATAAAAAATAAAGAAAGGGGTCACAGCCACAGCAAGGTTGTATGAGGTTAGGGGGCCTGTCTGGTGTGTAAAACATATGGTTTAAGCAGTGTGGCTGTTGTATTTGAATTGCTATTGTAGCGGCAATGCTTGTTAATAAGACAGAATTAAGCGTTGGTATGCTGTCCTAAAGGAAGCCCCATCTCACCCTCCATCTCTGTGGTGCAGCCACAGAGAAAGTATTCATGCAGGCTGATTTAAGATGTTTTCTTTTGATAAGAAACAAGCTCCCAGACGGGGATGCACTTAGCTAAGCCTGGCTATCATGATCAATGGTCATCCATTGGCGCCTATCAGTCTAGAGAGTGCCGAATGGACATCTGGACTGCATTCCTAAGTGTCAAGAGTAAGTGACTTATATCTCATCTTGATCAACCAATCAGGGACTCGCAGGGCGTGGTAATACCATGTGGGTCTCAAATGCCCGCCAAACTCTCAACCAATCAGCACACATCTGGGCCTTGGTCAAAAAGGGAGCGCAAGCTCAGATCGGGGCTCTCCTTGGTCATTTTCGCGCATCCTCAGAGACAATCACGTGACAACTGCTGTTGTCTGCAAAAGGACTTGGACTTTGTTCTAAGCGCGAGGCCGAGGATCCCGTACGTACTCAGAATTCTACCAACGTGAACGCTCCGCTTGATCAACGGCAGCCTACAGTTGGACCCTCGTCGACAACCTGGATAGCTTATTCAGAAGCAGCGCTAGACCGGGAACGAACCAGCTTCTTCCCAGGCAAAAGAGTGACTTGTGAGGACTCGCGGTCACACTCTGTGCATAGAGACTTTCTACTAGCCAGCCGGACTGCTGGTAGATCCCCTCGGAGCAACGACTGCCCTGCGCGCCGCAGTCAGATTTCTCCGCCCGTCCTACTCCGAGCTGCACCTCGACTGGTTGGGCCAGTAACCAGAGAACGCCGGGACAACGCCCATTGGACAACCGCTGGAACAGAGGCTGCAACAGAGCCTGTCAGCTGGTTTGGTGTTCGTGCCGGGAGATTCCAAATCCATACACAGTGGATAAGTAAACCCCATGTTCTACATTGCGTCTCGAGAATTCAATTGTAGCTCAACACAAGTTGTTATCAATTTAATTCATGAGTAATGTATTTACTTCCGAGTTTAGAGTAACAGTGGGTAATAACACTGGTTAGCGATTTGGTAACCGAACGATATATATTGACATATATTCTCTGTTGTGTATCTCTTTGTGTTTGCATCTCTTTGAGATTATATACCTTGTATATTGATAACCTTCACAGTAAGGTCTGCCGCTCGTATCCAGGCAGACTAGTATATCTTTGGTGCACAATTTATATTAAGAAATGTATCTCGTGTATTGAACCCGTGTGTGTGTGTTGTTAGTTCTTCTGACGATTGATTTTCTAAAAGCTACAACGAACAACCTCGTGATTACTGTTACAATTAATAATTGTCTAAGTAAACCCATCAAACCACTACACTATTGAGCCATGAAGAAGACCCACCTGTCCCAGTGTATTACCTGTAGTGTTACTTTCAGAAAATCATAAAAAAATAAAGAAAGAGGCCACAGCCACAGCAAGGTTGTATGAGGTTAGGGGCCCTGTCTGGTGTGTAAAACATATGGTTTCAGCAGTGTGGCTGTTGTATTTGAATTACTATTGAGCCATGAAAAAGTGTATACCTGTAGTGTTATTTTCAGAAAATCATAAAAAATAAAGGTTCCACAACCCAAAACAAAGCTGGGAAAAGTCAGAAGACCTGCTTAGTGTGCAAAACACTTACTTGCAGCATTGTGGGTGCTGTGATTTAAATGCTATTGGTTTGTGAACAGAATACCCCTATCCCAGTGCATTGTGCCATATTAAATAAAAGCAAGAGAAAAAGAGATTCAGAACGCAAAGCTGTGTCAGTGTTCTGTGTAAAAAATCGGTTTGAACATCATGGGAGCTGTTTTTAATAAGCTGCTGAGTTAAGAATATTTTAATCTTCCTGCTGTCAGTAGTATTGTCACTATAGTTGACCCTTACCTGAATGAAAACAGGGCGTAAAGGAAGGGTTTCAGAAATCAAACAAAGCTTTATTCCTGTGCTTACAGTCTGGGTAATTGGAGACTGCACTGTTCTGCTTCCTATGGTCATATACGGGTTATTCGCACGAAGCCGTATTGAGCAGTATTTCTCAGGTTGTGAACGTCTGTACACAGCGGTCCTCCGGGTTCCAGTAAGTGCGTAATTACGCATCGATGAAAAACCGGAGGTTTAAAAAAAGATAATTAGCCCACTGATAGTTTGATGTAGAGGCTGTGGAAATATCCACAAGTCTTGGTCTTTAAAATGCATTTGGTTTGACGGCGTTCTGTGCTTCCATTGGGAAGATATGGACAAAAGAATATTCGTGCTCGGTCAAAAAAATGTCATAAAAACGAAAAAGTAAAGGCTGAGAAAGCATTCACAATGTATTTTATACACAAAGGAAGTATTCTCACAACTCTAAGAGGTTTCGTGGTTTAATTTTTTTTAATTGTTGAATCATATTTAAATGTTAAACAACTGAAAAGCATATTGCTGTAGACCAGGATGGCCGAGTGGTTAAGGTGTTAAACTTAAGATCTAATGGACAAATGTCCACGTGGGTTCAATCCCCACTCCTGGTAGTGTTGTAATAAATTTTAAGTGACAGAACACTTTGATGATTTACACTCTATTTAAATATGAATTTACTAAATTTCAGTTCAGTTGTCTTCACTCCCACTCCCTGGCATAACTGAACTCTCACTATCGCATACTGAAGGCTTTACATGCATTAGCTGTGATACAGCTCCCAATAAAGACGGAATCAAACAGTTTGTTCTGTCTCTCATGGTGATCCTCTTCTCGATCCAAATGAAATGTTTAATATGATGCCTCGAGAAAAAAAAGGAGTGAATTTCCGCCTGTAATGATTGATGCCCCATCAAACATTTTGTAACATCCCCGGAAGATTATACAGTAGAATCCTGGTTTGTGGCTTAAATTCAAGGTAAACAAGACTAAGGAAACGAGTTGGAAACTTGATGTCGAACTGGAATTTAAGTACCCGGAATATTTCACTACATTGGGCAATGTGTGCCAGAGAGGTGCACTTTAAATCCCTTCGATAGCTCAGTTAGTAGCGCAGCTGACTGTATTAGAAACAGTTAGGAATCCTTAAGTCGCTGTTTTGACTCCAGCTCGAAGAAAGGTGCTTTTGTGAACTTTAATCGAATAGTTAAAATAGCTCATCTTTTTCACTCAGACGTTGATCAAAAGCTCAATAAACGATGAAGCAGAGGCTCTTGTTCCGAATTCAGCTAACATCTGGTTGTCTTGTTTTGGCAAATATCTTATCTTTGAATTAAGGGACTACGCTGTCTGATTTGTAATTCAAAAGTAGATACAAATGTCACTGTTTTCAAAGGATAGGTACTTAATTGGCTTTATGATTTGGTATTGATTTTGTATCATTATATTATTACGTTTGTGCTTTCTGTGTTTTTTTATCGTATTGTGAACTTATTTTTTAAACAAATGCTTACAAAGGCAAACACAGCACACATCTGTTTATACCAGCGGTGAATTGTACATTTTTATTAAGTACAATCTACTGTATTTTTAGAAAAAAATGGCATACTGTGTACGATATGTTGCAGAAACACAACCTGATATTTTCATAATTATTATTTTAATCATTTGACAAGTATGAGGTCCCGGATCCAAATCTTCAGTTCTGATTTTTTTTAAAGTGATATCTTCTCTTCTCTCGTGGAAATCACAAGATGTGAGCAAATGTTTTTTGTTCTTTTTTTTCACGTTGCGATCCAAAGAGCCTCAGACGCACAGTCTGACAGTAACCAAACCAGAATGGATTCTGCTGGGAGCCGGACTGAGCTCATTCTCACTCCCTGTGCTGAAAACAGAATTATCTCTTCCCCGAACATCGTCTACAGCTGCTAGATATTGCTCTGTGTCCTACTGCTCCAGCAATTCCTTTGACCAAAGACAGATCACTTGTGCGCTTTTAAACTTCTTACCGCTACAGGCTCTTTGATGGCTCATGCTGATCGTCCTGTGGATCCAAAAGAAAATATTAAAACTGATACTGATATTTTCGATTGTAATTTGCATCTAGCTACAACGTCCCTGGAAAAGATAATTTATTAGTTGCGTGCAATCGGAATCTTTTACTTTACGTATGGTAGTGGAAATAGTTTTAAAAATGTTTTCTAAAGAAGATTGTATTGCCAGGACCTGCCTTTAGCACTCAGTAGCGATGACGCTGTTGATATAGATGGAGAAGAAATGTAAAATGAATTGATGATCTAAGCTAAAATAGCCCTAACACGCCTCCTGTAACAGTGTTTGTATTCATAGCAAGTAATATTCTTTTTCAAACCCGAACGTTCCTTTTGCATTAAGTGTTATGTAACCATTAGCGGTTTCTGTAGCTTCTGAAGAGCGCACTTTTCCAAACTGAAGCCTATAAGAACATTATTCAAGATGCACCATTGCCCAGAATCGTGCATCGGGACAAGGATTAGCATCAATTGAAAGTACTCCCAGATAAAAGATTTGACCGAAAAATTGAAAGAGTAGGCAAGTATTAAATCAAGGCCCTAAGTGCTCGATTTCTAGTCGCTTTCCAGGTTCAGGCTTTGTAAAATGACGTTATCAGTGGAGTCATGCTGCGGTTGTGAGTTCAAGCCTTACCTGGAGCAGCCTGGTTTTCTGTCTTGACAGGTAAACAGTGTTTTGTGTTATTTGCTAAATGGAGAGAGGATTCTGTGTTAATTGTGCTCCTCCTGGGAGAGGTCAAAATGAGACGTTCACGAGGCTGGTGGTAAATATCCTGTCCAGGAATATCGGGGCTGTAGGGGGTCAGATCTATAGATGTAGTAAACACATCAGTGGAGACGGCGTGTCTGCTCTCTGTGAGAGAGCCGGGCGGAAAGAATATTCTGTGGTCTGTGAAGAAGAGTCTCTCGTTGGAAGAGCGGCTCCCCTCACAGGAGAGAATGAAAAAAAATCTTTTCCAGGGACGCTGATTGTTCTCTTTGGGGGAATTAAAAGCACTTGTGGCGAGTGACCTCGTGGCGCAATGGTAGCGCGTCTGACTCCAGATCAGAAGGTTGGGTGTTCAAATCACGTCGAGGTCAGCTGAGGAGTTTGCAGGTGCTGCTGGTGTCGAACCCGGAAATTACACCACGCAGTCGGGTTTTATCTGTACACCACATAGGTAATCTGAATGAAATAACAGCGCAGTACAGAACACCCAGATAGGAGCTTATGCAGCAGGTCATCTTGAACACGACAAGAGAAAAGGCACACTGCACAAATGTGAAATATGACGTCTGGCTTTAGAGACAGTGACATCAGAGAACGGAAGTTTCAAACCGCTTTTCTGTTACAGGTTCAAGCAAACCTGAAAGTTAGGGAGTGTTTGGTCACTTTTGTATGACAAAGTGTCTGAAGCCTGTAATTATAATTTGCCCTTTTTTAATTGTGGTTGAAATCCACTCCCATGTACCAAGACCTTACAGTATATTCATGTTTACTTAAATGACTAACGCCATTGGACATTAGTTGGTATTTTTTTTTTTGTAACGATTTGCTATTTCATGCAGGAAAGAAAGGAACCCAGACCCGACGTTTGCTTTCAGGTGCGGTTCATTTACATAACGGACATCTATTTCTAAGGAGCCTGATTTAAATCACCCAACCCCGGTAGAAGTCGAATCGACAATCTAATAAACCGAAATCAGACGCGTTATCCATTAAACCACCAGCCCGTCACGTAAATGAATTGCACCATGGTGAGTTCAGCGCCGCTCCTAGTAAAGCCCCATCCCCATCTTAAATTTCTACGTGAGAAACGTGTTTTCTACATTTTTATCAGTTTTTAAAAATCATCACTTTTAAGCAGACAAAGCCTTTATGTGTCGCTCTGAATTTCTAATTGATTTAGAATTCCAAGAAAAAAGCGTTTTGTTCCACAACGGCGTGAAATGATCACGTCTTTCACTCTACTTCTCTCTTGTAGTAAAGCAGACCTTGCTGGGTGAGTATTTGTTCTGGTAAATTAGGTCACGGATCATGTTAACTCACTTCTGCTAAACACAACATTTCCTTATGCATGTGTCTTTGTACAGCTGTTATACAAAGGGCTGGTGATCAGGGACGCGCTTCGGATTGTTTCGATGTAAACATAATCTCCGCTAAAAGCCCTCTTGAACTTTGCAGGAAATGTGCGTGAAACCATTTTCACGTGTGGAATTTTATCTTCAGCTGGCTGTAGTTAGAATGCCTTATACACCCGTTGTGTATCCTTAGCAAAAATATTTTAAAATTATAACACAGAGTTGTTGGAGAACTTGACAATCATTATTAAATGAGCACAGTACAAATGTACATTGATATTTTTGTTGTATGTACTTTAATTTTAAAAGATATAAACATAACTGTGCTGATATGGATGTTCATTTGAAGGATTTGAGGAATCTATAAAGGATGTCAGAACAACCAAAGAAACATTTGGGCATCTGCATATTTGTAAAGATTAAAGAGCACCGTAAGTGTGAAGTTTGCACACACGAGAGAAGAAATGAGTTTCAATGCACATCATTAAACTGATGGTGTGCTTATCAGTCATGCATTAAACATGTATAGCAGAGGATGTCTTTGATCCATCAATCTTTGGGTTATGGACCCAGCACGCTTCTACTGCGCCACTCAGCTATGTTTAACACAACTGCTTTTGCACCTGAGATGAAAAGTTTCAACGGTAAACGCAGACGTCACTGAGCACTTGGTCTTTTGTAGTACAAATCATCACACGCTGCTCTACATAGGCGTCTTCAAGATCGTTGAGAACCAAAGCTTCTGCCTTCCTGGTTACTGATTCTTTCTTCGTTAATTCCCAAATCTTCAATGAGAATCAGTGAAACGAAAACCAAACGCATGTACACACTCGCGTCCTAGCATGAAAGAAAAATGATGGAAGCGTTTGAGAAATAACAAGAGTAGTCTGAACAGCTCCAGCCTATCAACTGCTCTACAAAGTGATCGCTATCTCCACACCCAGTTTATAACACTGAAAATGATTCAGGAAGCACAGCAAAGTTCTAAAAACAGCGGTTGAAAAGCGTCTAGATACATAAAATGACAATTTCTCAAAAGTAAAATCTTCATCTTTTAAATATTGTCATCCATATATTTTCGTTTTCCTCTTTTTTACATAACACGCTTTCGAGAAATAGAGTGTCTTGTAATGCAGGCTGCATTAGAAAATGTGTATCTAAATTAAAATCGGGTTTATTACTTCTCCGTTTTTCAGCTTTCTTAGCTTTGAAAGCAACAGGGGAGTAAGTTTTCCTTTTCTAAATCAAAGGTGATCTGCTCACAAGGAAGTATAAAAACTTCAGTGTTTACTTTTTGAAGACCGCAAATTGTCGAAACACTGTTGCTTCATAAGCTTATAAGTAACGTTTCTGAGCATGCATTGTATTACTCATGCTGTTATTAATAAAAAAGCTTAAATTCACATAATGGAATTTGGACGGCTCAAAGTAGTCTATTTCTTGTACAACTTTACTTGCCCGCTGAGTAGAGTTTAAAGCAACTGCAGCAGAAGTAGCAGTAATAGCAACAACGTGGTTAGAGTGTCACAATACACTCTGAAATTATTGCGGCTTCAGATCGTTTTGTTCTGTTGAAGCTACCTACAGGCTCTGAACTGTTGACATTGGCTGTGATCATCTTTTTTCAGGTTTCATGAAATTCTTCACATATTTGAAATATTCCATTCGGGTTCGCCCAATACACGGTGCAACCCGTACCTGCAGCAGAATGCTGTGGCACATGAAGCCGTTTTGTTTATCGGTTGTAAGGATTGAGGAGCGTACTACAAATCGAGCAAGCGTAAAGAAAATTAAACAGGAGTCATTTTTTGGATTGCTAATCCACTGTGACCTGCTCCTCTAGGTTCAAATCTCATCCTTGTCATGGTTAGGGTTAGCCTGAGACGTGTGTGTTTTTTCTAAACGGTGTTTGCATTTGTTTCTTCTTTTACTCCTGTACTAGAGCAGTAATATTTCTAGCGGTGGAAGAACATGGTATCACATGCTGACAGCAGGAACACGTGGCCACAAGCTGCAGTACATTGGTTTTGGAACAGCAATAACTTTCCTGTGGAGACAGGTGCGCCGGTATTAATACAGCGCTTTCGAGCGGAAAGAGTTACAAGAACTGACTTAAATTTACCAGTTATGTTCAATAGCTAAAAACACAAAATCAACCTCTTCAGTGGTTGAATCTAAATAACAGAAGCCAATGCTGCCATCAAGGAAAAAAAAAATCCTGAGTTATGTAGTTTTGAGACTAAATATCTGACTTTCAGTTTGAAGCGGTACAATGGATTCTAGGTCACATTCGTTCTTGATTCAGGATATATACGAGTGTGCTAATGGTTAGAACTGTGTTTACATGAGCTACAAACGGTAACATTTTCATTGCGAGAAGAAAGTCAGTCCATGCGCTTTTCTCAGCATGCACATTGTCAGGAAAACTAAACCCACAGTGCCAGCAAACCTTTCGATAGCCTGTAGGTACTGCCATTGCAAATGTAACAGGTTGTTCATACACACATATGACATCGTTGCTATCTCGTAATTAGGAGATAATTTGGTATTTATTAATTAAGATTTTTTTCCTGGGTGGCAAAAATGCGCTTCCGCAATAAATCATAGACTCTGCTTTCAAAATAGCTGCACCAGGCACTTGGACACAGATAAACACAGGGATTTAAAATTCAGGAATATGAATAGTCAATTGCTTACAGTTGGGTTTTTACGTTTTCTTATTTAGCGATTTGTGTATCAATCTTTTAACAATTCATTAAAATGCTAACAGTATGTAAAGTAAAAACAACAGCACCTTTAAATGAAGGGGAGACAGGTAGTGTTTTTTTACAATCAGATTCCAATCTCTAATGCTGTGTGTGAGAGCTTAGGTAACTTTCCTTTTCTCACATTTTCTGACGACTATTCCAAAGGGGCACCCTGTCAGCTCCTAATACTTTTTAAAAATCTGCCTGCATGTTTGATTATTGTCATTTTATCTAGAAAAAGTTCAATATTGATCATAACTAAAGAAAATTAGGATCACGAATAAAAAAAAGGCTGAAGATGCAAGTCGCTCTTGAATCAGAGCTGGGTGACACGGGCTTCTGTTCTGATATGATTGTACGAGAAGCAGGAGGAATCTCTTCTCTCCTATGGAGCATGAGCTGAATCAGGAGTGAGACATTTCGTATGCTCGTGCATATGTTAACGCATGACCTACATCGTAAAACTAAATTAAAAACTAACATTAAGTTGTCAAAGACATTCATTTATATACAAACAAGAGACACACATAGCAATGGTTCTACATTAACTTGTCCTACACTGATCAGACTAATTGAAATGTATGAAAGCCCGTTTCCGCCAGGGAGTTACAAAAAAACGCGCTATGGTATCGCAGAATTCCGACTAAGTAACTCAGAATTGCGACTTAGTAACTCACAACTCCGACTTTATATCTCACATTTGCAACTTCGAAATAGCCTATATTTCATTGTCTGTCCTTTTGTTATTGTAACGGATTCGGGTTCTAGGGCTTGTGCCCTTGCCGCTCCCACCCTACTTCGTGCCTCACTGTATTGGCTCGAACCCAGGTCTTGCTAGCTAGAACCCAAATCCGTTACCATACAGATGCAGCCATTCAAAATGCGTGGGCGATACCGCATTATTTTGCGGTACGCTGTACGCAGTCTACCGCAAGCTACCGGTAAATACCGCGAGTTACCGTAAATCCTCCTATAATACAACAAGCAAAATAAGAGTATTCGGAATTTCCGCAAGGTGGAGCTAATAAAGCTCAACCTCTCATGTTTGAGCTGTGGCTATTAAAGTCTTTAAAGAAGATATTACTAATAGTATTAATAATGAATGACCTTGGACAAGCTGTAAGTGTAAACTCAAAGTATTGCCCTGGTCAACATTCTTTTTTTCATTGACCATCTTTGTAAAAGTAACACCACAGCATTTCGCAATCACACATTTGTTTCCAATCATGCAAAGTACAGTGATTCACCATGCCTTTCACATGCTCATAAAAGAGATTGATTTAGGAACATAAACATATTACCGTATGAAAACTGTACTGTATACAGTATGTATATGTATATTTAATGTCTTAACTGTGCCCGTTTAAGTATTGAATATTCATATCTAATTTTACCACTGAAGGGAAATCTTAGTAGCTGAGCATAAAAAGAATAGGAGCATACTGCAACGCGTGTGAAGGCCATAAACGATATTAATTTTGGAACATAAACATACAGTATATGGCTGGTCTCGGTACTTTAAAGAAAACATACACGAAACATGGTTTCATTATGACCAGAATCGGTCGAGATATTTTTAACTTGATTTACATCAAGTTGAGAGGTATGTCTTTTTGAGAGGTATGTCTTAACACCGATACTACAGTGCTTAATTACTGCTCACATATATGTTTCTAGGTTTATATTATGCATTTCATACGGTCAAATTACTTTTGAGCAACTTATAAGAAGCGCGAAACGGTATGCGTTTTAGTTTCGTTTTGTGCTGGGACCCATGGATTGATTAGAGATATCAAGTACATACAAGTCATTTTTTAAATGTTGTAGTTCGTCTTGAAAAAATGTTACGAGTACATCATCTATCAACAATTATACAGGTTCTGTTTCCATATTGCGGATTTTGGTTACGTAATATTATTTTCTAGATTTCACGTTGTGAATATATGATTTGGGCAAACAGAGCTGCAAAGAAGTACATTATGGGTTGTTTTTTTTTTTTGCAGTTCTATTTAGAACAAGCGATGCTTAAACCTTTGTCTGATTCTTGTGAAACTATCCACATGACAGTTCCAGTACCTAGGAGTTGACTTCAGTGATGTCACTGATGGGATGTTTCTAAAAATCCATCCTCTGTAAAACGTCTTCTCTAGTTGTCCTGCATATGTATTCGCTAATGAAGCTGTGTGTTCTGAGCCTGGATCTCTACATTTCTGTATGAACCAGCTTAGAGGGCTAAAGACAGCTTGTGTTTAAATTGAGTGTAAGGCAATTTATGCTTCTAAAGTCGTGGTCAGCATTTATTATTGTACTGTGCTGTAAACTTCTTCTGTGCCTAGTCACATTATTTTATAGCGTTTTTATAGCGTTATCAAATCCAGTGGCGCTGTGTGTTAGTTTCCTGACTCCCATGTCACATGGTCTTTGATTGAAACCTGTGAAACCGGTTTATTTCGTCACAGCCAGCACTCCAGCAGAGAGGGGGTTGTACTCGTAAAGTGGAAGCAGGCGAGATTTCCAGCGAAAGACACCTCCCCCTTCTTCAGGTGTGAGGGTCTTCTGCTCAGAATGAAACGCTAAAATGTAATGTAGGCTCTGAATGGGTTCAATTATGATTTGGGCTTGATTAAGGTATTTGCCTTTCATCTAAAACCCTACTTGAATCCTTCTAAACTAAAAATCAGTGTTAGTGAGTTCTAAATAAAGAGGTATCCAGGTAACAGTGAAACGGGCGGACAGTCTGGGGAGATCGCCCGTTTTACATGTAAATAGTTCCCTGGTTCCGCACCCCTTGGTGTTTCTCTCGCTCTCTCTCGGGTCACCTGATCATTAGCTCGAAAGATTTCAGTGCTTTGTGTATATTCTAATGGTAGTGGGGGCAGGGTGTGTGGGAACAGGTTTGGTTGAAATTGCATTGGAGATCTATGTTCTAAACACCTGAAACATTTTCTCTGAAAGCATTTTCTTCGCAGTTTAACCGATCTTGTTACAGCATGTTACAGTTTACTATTATTAACCATATAAATTTTAAGTGCTTAATGCCATTTTTTGACCAGGCACGAATATTCTTAAGTCCATATCTTCGCAAGGGAATCAGTGCGAATTGCAATACTAATTAAATTAAAACTACTAACTACTAACTAATACTAGCTAATTAAAACAAACCAGAAACGTGTTGTTCTGTCTAATGACATTACAAGTGGAAAGATTACAGATTTTAATCGTCTTTAATTTTGTTACGTTATACATTTTAGAAACGTTTCATCCATACAAACACCACAAAACTATTTTCGATTGTATTTCTGAATAGTATGTTACACTTAGTTCACTGTTTTAAATACATCTAATTAAGAAAGTTAGGTGTTAGCATAAACTATTAGCAATCAATAATATTAAATTTAGCACTGTAATAAGCTGTTGCACTTTCCCCCGCATCTTGTAAAAATATATTTTCATTGTTCAAATATACATTAAGTCTGACTATCATATAATATGTTAAATACAAAACTAAAGAAAAAATAGGGTTAAATATAATTCAAAATATTTTTCTAACAATGTTAAAATAAAATGTATTAACTAAGGAGTAGGATGGCACAGTTGTTAGTATGTTTTTTGTTTTGTTTCTTTTTCATAAATACATCAGTAGTACCTGATGTCTCAGTGGCTTTCAAAATTAAATTATGCATGCAAACCTGTGAACTAGAAAGATAACTAAGATATCCATCCATTTATAATGGTGGCAAAGTGGTTAGCATTGCTATCTTGCAGCACTGGGGTCCTAGGTTCAATTCCTGCCATCCCGTGTGTGTGGGGTTTACATGTTCTCTCCGGGTTACATGGTTTTTCTCCATATGTGTGATATGACTCCCTCTCGCACTCCAAAACATACTGGTAAGTTAATTGGTTTATGGGAAAACTGGCCCTGGTGTGTGTGTGTTTGTGTCTGTCTGTCCTGTGATGGACTGGCGCTATGTCCAGGGTGTATTCTGCCTTGTGTCTGTTGCTTACTGGGATAGGCTCCAAATCCTCTGTACTGGATAAAGAGATTAGAAATGGATGGAAGTAAAGGCACTGTGTGGATGGAACTATACACAGTGTTAGAAACCCACTATGAAATGGCAGCATCTCACTGGGAATAAAATATCTTATAGTGCTGGCTTAAGGAAACAGCCTTTCCACCTCTCTTGCACATCAGTATCCATACCTAGTTATTTAAACAAATTGCCTCTGATTATAAACATCTTAATATGCTGGCTCTGTGGATCCGCATCAGCTATGTTTGCCCATTACTTCAATTCATGTGCATCCAACACACAGTTCAATGCCAGCAACTACACATCATCTAAAATACAATCCTTATTTCAGTATCTATGTAAACATATAGTCTGTTAACTTCATCATCTTCATCAAAAGTATGCCTAACCCCATTAGGAAGTGTTCTTGTTATAAGTGTATTCCTCAGCTTTCCCCAAATTATCTTCTTCTTGCCAACATCTCTAGTCTTTTATCCTGCAATAACTCAGCCAACACTTAAATCTCCAAAAGCTGCTTGTGTTAATTTATTTAAATCACAAATATCATGTGTAAATACTGGCCATGTAATACTCTGCATTGTGGAATAATAGTTTATTTTAAAGGGAACTAGAGAAACTAAGAACTAGAGAAATCAAGAAAGGCTTTTTTTCTAGAATTAATAAATGCACATCCTGTTCACTGGGGAAATTAAATCCACACTGAGCAATCTTCAATATGTTCAGAATATGACAGCAAGAATCCTATCAGGGATGCATTATACCTGTTTTCAAGTCCTTGCACTGGTTACCTATCAGATTTCGAGTCAACTTCAAAATCCTTATCCTCCTTATATACTGTCCTACAATTGTTATTATTGATCACCGAATTATTGTACTTGACATGACTTCATTCAGCCTTTCCTGAACGTCTATGACAGGCAGAGAGAGTGCTGTTTCTGGTGCGATCTTTTGCAGCTGACATTTCACTATTTTAAACGAACAAGAAATTAGATTGCTCATAAATCAGTTATTCTATATAAACACAGCGTAATTGCCCTCCGAAAATCCTCTTTTTCTTTTCTCGTTTTAGAGACCTTGATCGAAACTGATTTTAGATGTCAGAAAGGATTTATTTTCTCTGTATTTCCTACATTGCTTTGTCGAGATTTTAACTTTATATCTAACTTTATATCTAGGCTCAAATTTCAACTATAAATCGTACAGTAATTAATAGCAGTAAATACTGATGTTTTGCGCCCTCTTACCACAAAAATATATGTTTTGTAGTTGGGATTAACTTTATTTCGTACGCGTAGCTACTCCGATTCGGACACCGAACAGTTAAACATGGCGGCAAATCAGACACCCAGAGAAGGGGGGGGGGGCGTCTTCTCGCCTCCATAACTAAAATGCCAAATAGGAGTGGCTTAAGCGACATACACAGTCGTGTAACTGACAGTTTGAGGTAGCCTATCGTGTAAATTTCGCTTTGTTGCTGATAGGTTAAGCTTTCGAAACTCTGCCCCAAAGTCATGTGACTAATTTTTCGCCCTGTTTCGTTGGTTAAACGCAATGATCACAAGCACCACCATGGTAACTGGGATGTGTAGTTTTTAATTCCGTTTGAATTATAACTGTACGTACTGTCTTCATATTTGGCCAGGGCTTAAAAGAGAAGGCGCGCCAAAAAAATTTGGTGCCGTCGTCTCCGCTTTAAAGGTACCCCCGTGCTGGAAGAATTTGACCTTGGAATGTTTGCCCAGCGTAGTTATAGTGGACATAAAAACAAGAGTTCGCTGGCATTATATCCTAGAAGACACAGACCGGCGCCAGACCGGTAAATGCTTGATGAACTAGGGATTGGACAGTTTCCAAGTGCTTGTACAATCGATGGAAATGTTCAAATAAATGTGCAAAAGAAATATACAAAATAATCATTTATTTCTTTATCATATTGGCTAGCTAATGTCCTCTCTTTGCTACTTAGTGGCTGTGTTTCTGCGTTGGGTAGCAACGGTTGACTGTTCTCAGGCGGAAGATGTAAACAGCCTAATTTTCGTGTTAAATAATTTTTAAAAATTAAAATTCATTCTATACAGCAATCACATGTTTGGGTATCGTTTCATAAAACTTTCATGCTTAAAATGTTTAGGGAGAAATGGAAGACTGGTGTGTATTTTTTCTTTAAACTATCAAGACCAGCCATACACAGTACAGTTTATGTACATACAGTAATGTTTATGTTCCTAAATTAATATCGTTTATGACCTTCAGATGCGTTATGCTCCTCTTCTTTTTATGCTCAGCTACTAAAATTTCCCTTTAGTGGTAAAATTCCATATAAATATTCAAAACTAAGCGGATTGAAATGTGCACAGTAAAGACATTATATGATTAAATCTTTTCACTACCAACCAATGCACCACGAGTGCCCCTGTCGGTCATTTTGGCCAGCCAATCACTTACCGCGGTGCCCTACGGTGCCCTGCGGGTTGGGTACTGTACCGCGGGTTTTTACCGCTCATTTTGAATGGCTGCATCTGTAGAAGCCCGAAGCCTATTATACTCAGTCTAGACTTGGATCCTCTGAGTCCCATGACTCAGTCTTGTCTGCTTTCCTAGAATAAAACCAGTTAAGTCTTGTGTACTATGCAATTTATATTTTCCGATTCCATGCATTCCCTTAATGTTTAGAGTTTACTATATTCTCCAGACTCAAACACATAAGTGCTAATAGCTCTGTCCCTTAAGGAGACTCTTTGCAGTACTGTGTCCCACTACCCCCATGAATTATTTAGGTTGGGTCTAATATTTTCCAGTAATATACAGAATGGGATACAAAATGCTGTCAGGCAGGTAACAGAAAAGAGAAAAATATAAATATTTCCATTTTACAGACGTTCACACATTTATAACATTTTGGCTCAATAAAAAGCTAACCCAATAATTAAATGTGATAAAGTATAGTTTGGATGTTTATACATTCATGTTAATCGTATTCTTGATTTATTTCAATACGTGTTCATGTTTCATTTGCTAACTTAGAGCATTTTGTGCAATGAAGAATAAAATAGCTGCATGACAAGTGACTTCCTTCTCTCAGTGGAAATTAAAAGGTAGCCTGATAAATTATAAGACAGTAAGAAAGGTTCCAATCAGGAGGAGACAATTCTTTCCATTTTTTTTGTTTGATTGCTGGTAGCAAACTGATCTGAGGATCTACTCCAGCTCTTTCTCTTTTTATCATACAGTAAATTTTATTTTCTTGCTTTCTGAAACACAATATAACAAAAAATAACCTCACAAACTCAAAGAAAAAATCCTTGCTCCCCCCCCCTCCCCTTGGCAGTACTTCCTCCCATGCTTTTAACTAAGGGCATCTAAAATACTGTCAAACAGCTACAATGGTATCTCTGTACAAGGCTTTGACTGTGTCAATCACAGCACCTACCGTTCCCTTACCAGCAACAACATGGATTCTAACACTCAGACATTAAAAAAAGTCAGGCCAAGAGAGAAAATACTGAGCTTTACAACATGCGGTACCAGTAACATTTTACCCACAGTAGACTCACCAACCAGATGTGTTTCAGTTTCTGTGATAAGCCTAGATTAATCATATCCTCTCCTCTAGTAGGAGCACCAAGTGTAAACATGTAACGTCCCTATTAAAAATAATGGCAAAACAGAAGTTCACTCTTTCTATAACATACCTTCCTATGGACACTCCTAAAATGTATAAAATAGTGTCCACAGCATCTCATAATAGAGGCAAATGGGGAACTACAAACTCATTTCATACAATGCCATCCATGAGGGGTTAAATACACCCTGAGAGAAATTAATTTCTGGATAATTCAACGGCTGTGATTTCTGGAATATGTATTATCCCAAATATTTTCAAAAGAAATTGAATCATTTCAATGAATCTGTGCCATTCAAGTACCTGCTCCAGACAGTAACCACTGCTAAGGGTTTATATGAAGCTTGCATTAAAAGACTTTAAAAAAATGTCATGTTCCCATAAAAAAGTCATGCCTTGGAGTATAGACCCCCAAAGGAATGCCATAGACTCAAACTGCAAAATAAACACATACAGAAAGAAAGTATTTGTATTGTAATTGCAAATCCTGGTATGAGTGATTGGTATGACTTTCCTCATTACAAATCTCTTATTAGAATTTAAATTTCTCTGTAACTCCAGGTCAGAACAGAGAAAATGTAACTGCCTTAAGGAGTTTACGATTATGAAAAATAGAAGGATAAGCATGATACGTATGTCTTCTGTCATTTTCTAAGTCATGTTACTGAGCACCAAATCTTATTGAGAATATGAATCCATTTAAGGTTTATACCATTAAAGTAAAGGTTTATTCCATGCTGAAAATGTTTGTACCGGACGTTTTTGAGGCCTTTTTAATTGTGTCTGAAGTCTGATGTTGTAAATTTTATTGTTAAAAAGATCCATGAAAATGTCACTACTAAAGTTAGCTGGTACTGTTGGTATTGTAAGTGGCAAGTAGAGCTCATATTTTAGATTTTGTGTAGTTGCTAGCGTTGATGCACATGAATTGAAGGAATGGGCAAACATAGCTGATGCGGATCCATAGAGCCAGCATATTAAGATGTTTATAATTAGAGGCAATTTGTTTAAATAACTAGGTATGGATGCTGATGTGCAAGAGAGGTGGAAAGGCTGTTTCCTTAAGCCAGCACTATAAAATGTTTTATTCTCAGTGAGATGCTGCCATTTCATAGTGGGTTTCTAACACTGTGTATAGTTCCATCCACACAGTGCCTTTACTTCCATCCATTTCTATTCTCTTTATCCAGTACAGAGGATTTGGAGCCTATCCCAGTAAGCGACGGACACAAGGCAGAATACACCCTGGACATAGCGCCAATCCATCACAGGACAGACAGACACACACACACACACACCAGGGCCAGTTTAAATCTAACCTCAGAACCTTTCTTTTCAGAAGACTTAGTGTCTGTATTTGCTTCATTTTCTAATTTTGGTAGCACCTCTAACTGCTTGTCTTTCTTATATGCATTTACTTTGTAATCTGTGGTCCTTTTATCTGTTTTTACATCTACTGTATTGCTTTGAGATGCCACCTTTAATGGTGATATATCAAATAAAGTTTTTTATTATTGTTATAGGGAAACATGATCAGATTTTCCCTGGTTCAGAAAAAAAGATCTAAAGTATACTAGTTTGTCACTCTTCTCATTCCCTTTGCTAAATGACTTTTCATACTAATCTGATCAATCTAACTGCCAGTTTTCTGTGCTTTCTCTATCCTGCTAGATTTGCAATTATTCTGAAAATTTTCATCTTGAAATAACTCTTTTCTAAATACCTTTTTCACTGTTAACATCTTGCAGCAACTCTGCGACAAAATATACACTCTGACAGTTCATCCTGCTACCAACATTAAATAAAACAAATCTTAAGATTTCTATATTTATGTCTTTATTTAGTGGTTTCATTAGTGACAAAGGCTAAACTTTCTTGGAAAAATGTATTTTATGTGTTGCGGAAAAAACTGACTTGCTTTAACAAAATATGTTTACAAATCCTTTCACCTGGCATTTTCGTAGTTAGAAATTATGGAACGCTCTGTTAAAAGCAACGGAGTTTTTATGTCCGTTCCAGTTCTTTTGCAACATGAATATAATTATATCGTTATTAATTTCTTGAGATACGCGATTCCATATTATATTCCCTTTTAATCAAATTCTAAAAGTATGCTTGTTGACTCCGGTATCGCGTTAGTTAATGACTTCGATGCTTAAAATGTTTAGGGAGAAATAGAATACTGGTGTGTATGTTTTCTTTAAAGTACCGAGACCAGCCATATACTGTATGTTTAAGTTCCAAAATTAATATCGTTTATGGACTTCACACGCGTTGCAGTATGCTCCTATTTTTTTTATGCTCAGGCACTAAGATCTCCCTTCTGCTTTGTGTAAGAATGGTATCAAAAGCAATCTTAAGTGGTGAGAAAGCTGTGCTCAATGTATTTAAGGGACTTAAAAGTAAAAGGAGATGCTTCATATTGCTTGACTAATTTTAAAAACTAAGTTATAAATGCAGACGCTCCCTCGGTGCGCTGCTCTGGTGCGCCGGCTCTTACAAAGGGCCTGTCTGCCGTAAGCGTTACAATATACATACCCAACACTGCTTGTACCCATCTGTCATGCAAATAAAACACCTTGAATTGAATTGAATTGAGGGGAGAGGGGGGGAATACTAAAGCCAATACTGGCTCAATACCCTCAATGGGCTTTGACGTGCTAATGCGTTGGTTTAACAGTCCGGGTGTGGCAGGCTTCCAATGTCAACTCGACTCGATTGGAAGACAATGAACGTATTTTAGCACTAAATGAATTAATAGCAAACATGGTTTACATAAAATACATTTTTCCAAGAAAGTTAATAATAATACGATCTATAGTTGAAATCTGAGCCTACTGTATAAATAAAGGAAATGCATTTTCAGAGAGCAATCATGCTGTGTTTATGTAGAAAAAGCGATTAGGTTTATGAGCAATCTAATTACCTATTCGCTTAAAACGCTATATAAAATAAAGTTTATTTAGAGATGAATGATCAGTGTCACAGTTTAAATAATTTTTGTAGGAGGGCTTGGACAGATTCCAAGTGCATTTTTGCAATTTACGTTGCATTGTCCAATGTTCTTTTGTAATACAGGCTAGAATACAGTTACAGTAGTCTAAGCTCTATCAGCCAATTTAAAATAATTTTTTTGAATCCCCGGCGGGACACACTCCATAGGAATCAGCGCTTTTATACAGTATATCGCCTTTAAACACATATATTTAAACACGCGTTTGCGATTTAAATCAGAACACGATTTAAATCAATATAAATGTTTATATTGTAACGCATACTGTCCAGCCTCCAATTCTCAATAAAAATTTACTCTGTTGCACACACACACACAATAGAAGCAGGAACCGTTGTGAGAAGGGAAGAAGGTGACTATTCATTGTTATCAAAAATGACTTAGAATCGATCATGTTGCGATATTTTGAAATATAAAAGTCAATTGATTGTCCATAATATCGCTATTCTATTTTTTCGAAGAAATGTTTGTTAAAAGAAAGGTCCAGCACCAGCTGGATTCAAACACACAACTTGTGCTTTGTTAGTCACACACATAGACCAGTAGGCTACAAGACAACTCGCATGAACAGGGAGGCGAAACAGCCTTACACAGCCCTGTCGCAGTACACGAATATAATCATACCGTTATTAAATTCTTTAGATACGCTATTCCATATTATATTCCCTTTTAATCAAATTCTAAAAGTATGCTTGTTAACTCCGGTATCATGTTAGTTAAAGACTTAAAATGTTTAGGGAGAAATGGAATACTGGTGTGTCTTTTTTTCTTTAAAGTACCAAGACTAGCTATATACTGTATGTTTATGTTCCAAAATTAATATCGTTTATGGCCTTCACACACGTTGCAGTATGCTCTTATTCTTTTTATGCTCAGCTACTAAGATTTCCCTTCAGTGGTAAAATTAGATATGAATATTCAATACTTAAACGGGCACAGTTAAGACATTAAATATACATATACAGTACAGTTTTCATACAGTAATATGTTTATGTTCCTAAATCAATCTCTTTTATGAGCATGTGAAAGGCATGGTGAATCACTGTACTTTGCATGATTGGAAACAAATGTGTGATTGCGAAATCCTGTGGTGTTACTTTTACAAAGACGGTCAATGAAAAAAAGAATGTTGACCAGGGCAATACTTTGAGTTTACACTTACAGCTTGTCCAAGGTCATTCATTATTATTACTATTAGTAATATCTTCGTTAAAGACTGATGGCCACAGCTCAAACATGAGAGGTTGAGCTTTATTAGCTCCACCTTGCGGAAATTCCGGATACTATTATTTTGCTTGTCGTATTATAGGAGAATTTACGGTAACTCGCGGTATTTACCGGTAGCTTGCGGTAGACTGCGTACAGCGTACCGGAAATTAATGCGGTATCGCCCGCGCATTTTGAATGGCTGCATCTGTATGTTTTGAGTGTCACCATGATCCTCTTCTCAATCCAAACGAAAGGTTTTATGTGACCCTGATCCCATCAGAAAAAGAGTCAATTTCCGCCTGCACTGATATCCCTTTAAATGTTTTATAAGAACTCTGGACGTTTATAGAGTAGAAGCCTGGTCCATTTCTTCTACTAAACGAGACTATGGATGTGAGTATTTTGATGTCGAACTGGGATTTAAATAAAGAGGAACACTACACTAGACTGGGCTAGACTGGGCGTGTGATTAAACGTTTATTTTCCGACCTCTCGATAGCTCAGTTGCTAGCTCTTAAGACTGTAGAAAAAGCAGCGAGTATTTCTTATGTCCCTGGTCTGAATCCAGTTTGAAGGATGGTGTTTTCTTGTTCCTTAATCAAAAAGTGAAAATTGCGAATTTGTCTTTCACTTTGACGTTCACCCGAAAGCTCAGTATACAAAGGAGAGGCTCCTTTTCTGAATAATTCCTCACGTCTGATTGTTTTGCTTAGACCTTTAAAATGTACACTGTGGACTGTTTGCTCTTCCTAACACAATTAAAAAGCCGCCGACAAACTTACCGATCGGGAGTTTAGTTCAGTGATAGCCCACACTTAAGACGCTCCGTTTTCTATTGCCGGCGTCTCTGGATTCTTTTTAAACGGGATATATTTTATTCTTCGTGTGTGAATTTCGGGGAGACTCATAAAACCTTTGTCAATTTAAAAGAGACATTATTTTAATCCAGACATAATGAAAGACTTAGTAATTAGACACACGTACAAAAACACGTGAATCTAATTGAGAAAATGTTGACCGGAGCGATGTATTACTAATAGCGGCTCTGAGCTCAATGTGGTGCTGTATGGAAATGCTATAGGAATGCCAGTGGCGCAATGGATAACGTGTCTGACTACGGATCCGAAGACCTTAGATTTCTACTCTTTTCTGGTTTAAACCAAGCTACTCAACACTGGTACCGTAGTGTGTGCGGTCATACACAACCTTACTATCGACTGGGTGAATCTTCTGTTCCATCTCCGATTCTTTCCGCACATTCCTGCTATTTCAACACCGTTATTGTAGGATAACAGCCAAAGACACGAGAAGATATACTATTCCGAACAAATGTCTTAAAAAATCACGTTGAAAAAGGTGACAATAAGTTTTTGTTTCTTTAACGTAACCTTACATTTGCCTGTAAAGTTCACATTATTTCCTGAAGCCGCAAATCCCCAATATTTCTGCTGTCTCCTGAGAAACACAAGCGTAGAGCCAAATCATATTAAAGTACACAACACATCTATTAATTTAACACCCAGATGTGACAGAGCACACGTAAGACTTACACACAGCTTTTAATATGCGATAGTGAATTTGCAGGTATCCTGGCGAGTGAAGAGAACTGATATTAAGGAAATACATATTTAAAGGGGATGCAAGTCTTAAATGTGTTTTGTCACATCTGGGTGTTAACTGAATAGTTTTTTTGGTATTATTTATTGTGTTTTGACTCTTTACTTGTGTTTCTCGGGAGACAGCAGAAATATTGATGTTTACATTTATATTCACATTCCCGGTGATATTGACTTAGGAACTCCACTATTTACTTGTAGTTTGACTCGTGTCAAAAGTTGAAAATCTCTGCAAACATCAAGATGGCTAAGGACGTGGAAAGAAACTCAATAACATTTAGAGAAGGTAATGTTAAGATCAGATTAATTCGAAGTGTGTCTCTGGGTGCGTTTGATCTACCAACGTTGTGTTTAACTGAAGCACACCCCGACTGAGTGTGCCATAGAAACTGACACATGTCATATTTTTCTACATTCACAGATTTTTGGCTAAAGTAAAAAAAAAAATCGTTGTCATTTTCTTGCCAGCTGGCAGTAATTCTTTTGCACTAATAAGAAAGATGAGCATTTTATCTTTCGCAATGTGTGGATTTCTTGAAAAATAAGTTGTGCCAAAAACGAAATGAACACTTCATTTAAACATAATGCAGAAGCATATTGTCTGTAACAATAAACGGTGGGCAAAGACAGGAAGTAAGGCACTCCTGGGATTTGAACCCAGGATCTCCTGTTTACTAGAAAGGCGCTTTAACCAACTAAGCCACAGCGCCGGCAAAGCACTGCCCTTTTTCAGCCAGTTGGACACACTGCTCTGTTATATCTTCGTTCGGTGTGCGGTGAGCCTGCTCACTGAGCAAGTTGAGAAAGGATGTGAAATGGCTTTTATCCGCCAATTTCATTAACAAGGAGCTCAATATGCTTTTGATTATCTACAGGGTGTCTAGTGCAACACAGGCGATGGACTGCTGGGATTTGGAGCCAGGATTTCCCGTTAACTAGACAGGTGCTTTAACCAACTAAGCCACGGCGCCGGCAGAATTCTCCTCTTTTACTGCCCCTTGGACACACCGCTCGGAGACACCTGCGTTCAGTAAGCTGAGTCGGCTGGCTGAGCATGTTGCCTCCTTTACATTCGGGCCCCGACACTAAGAGAAACGTACAGAAATGGCTTTTATCGGGCACTTTTCATGTCCAATGCTCTTGACATCTCCCAAGGATGACAGAGTTCATTTACGACACTTCTCCTTTCTTTCTTCTTTCTGTACTCTTTGATGAAACAAAACCAGAAATCATGTAAGGGAAAATGTCTTTTTTTCATGGAGAAAACATGCACCAGGAAATGTTGTGTTTAGAAGAAGTGAGTTAACATGAAAAGTGACCTAATTTACCGGAGCAAATGCTCACCTAGCAAGATCTGCTTTACTACAAGAGAGAAGTAGAGTGAAAGACATGAATTTTTCACGCCGCTGTGGAACAACATGCTTTTTTCTTGGAATTCTAAATCAATTAGAAATTCAGAGCGACAAATAAAGGCTTTGTCTGCTTAAAAGTGATGATTTTTTAAAACTGATAAAAATGTAGAAAACACGTTTCTCATTTAGAAATTTAAGATGGGGGTGGGGTATTACTAGTAGCGGCGCTGAACTCACCGTAGTGCAATTCATTTACGTGACGGGCTAGTGGTTTAATGGATAACGCGTCTGATTTCGGTTTATTAGATTGTCGATTCGACTTCTACCGGGGTTGTGTGATTTAAATCAGGCTCCTCAGAAATAGATGTCCGTTATGTAAATGAACCGCACCTGAAAGCAAACGGTGGGTCTGGGTTCCTTTCTTTCCTGCATGAAATAGCAAATCGTTACAAAAACAAAACACCAACTAATGTCCAATAGCGTTAGTCATTTAAGTAAACATGAATATACTGTAAGGTCTTGGTACATGGGAGTTGATTTCAACCACAATTAAAAAAGGGCAAATTATAATTACAGGCTTCAGACACTTTTTCATACAAAAGTGACCAAACACTCCCTAACTTTCAGGTTTGCTTGAACCTGTAACAGAAAGAAGGTCTGAAACTTCTATTCTCTGATGTTACTGTCTCTAAAGTCGGACGTGATGTTTCGCACATGTGCAGTGTGCCTTTTCTGTTGTCGTGTTCAAGATGATTTGCTGCATACGCTCCTGACTGGGTGTTCTGTACTGCACTGTTATTTCATTCAGATTATTTATGTGGTGGACAGATAAAACCCAACTGTGTGGTGTAATTTCCAGGTTCGGTACCAGCAGCACCTGCAAACACATCAGCTGACCTCGACATGATTTGAACACACATCCTTCTGATCAGGAGTCAGACGCGCTACCGTTGCACCACGAGGTCATTCGCCACATGTGCTTTTAATTCCCCCAAAGAGAACAATCAGCGTCCCTGAAAAATATTTTTTTCATTCTCTCCTGTGAGGAGCGCCGCTCTTCCAACGAGGGTCTCTTCTTCCCAGACCACAGATTATTCTTTCCGCCCGGCTCTCTCACAGAGAGCAGACACACCGTCCCCACTGATGTGTTTACTACATCTATAGATCTGACCCCCTACAGCCCCGATATTCCTGGACAGGATATTTACCACCAGCCTCGTGAACTTCTCATCTTGACCTCTCCCAGGAGAGAGCACAATTAACACAGAATCCTCTCTCCATTAAGCAAATAACACAAAACACTGTTTACCTGTCAAGACAGAAAACCAGGCTGCTCCAGGTGAGGCTTAAACTCACAACCTTGGCATGACTCCACTGATGATGTCATTTTACATGGCCTGAACCAGGAAAGAGTTTGGAAGTCAAGAAGTTATAGTGTTGTTTTAATACTTGCCTACTCTTTCAATTTTTCGGTCAAATCTTTTATTTGGGAGTACTTTCAATTGATGTTGATCCTTGTCCCGATGCACGATTCTGGGCCATGGTGCATCTTGAATAATGTTCTTATAGGCTTCAGTTTGGAAAAGTGCGCTCTTCAGAAGCTACCGAAACCGCTAATGGTTACATAACACTTAATGCAAAAGCAACGTTCGGGTTTGAAAAAGAATATTACTTGTTATGAATACAAACACTGTTACAGGAGGCGTGTTAGGGATATTTTAGCTTAGATCATCAATTCATCTTACATTTCTTCTCCATCTATATCAACAGCGTCATCGCTACTGAGCGCTAAAGGCAGGTCCTGGCAATACAATCTTCTTTAGAAAACATTTTTAAAACTATTTCCACTACCATACGTAAAGTAAAAGATACCGATTGCACGCAACTAATAAAATCTCTTTTCCAGGGACGTTATAGCTAGATGCAATCGAAAATGTATCAGCTTTAACATTTTCTTTTGGATCCACAGGACGATCAGCACGAGACTCAAAATATACCTGTGTTTGACTGTACAGCGTAGATTATACAGCATTTATGTTTATATTTATGTTAAAATGAAGGTAAATATATCAAAATATTTCTAAACTATTTTAGCAGAGGACGCAACAGGAGTGTAAATGATATCTCCCGCCAGCCCTTCAAAGATACTTTTCCATGGGTGAATATGGTTGTCTGGGGAGTTGCGGTGTTGATCACTATTGGACTTCCCCGGTCTCAAGTGTTGTTGTTGGACACGGGCAAAAGACTTGCATTTTCGGCAAATATAAAGAGGTTTAAGGTTTCGGCTTTAGCGGAGGCAGTGTTTACATTGACAATAATAAGAAGATCGTCCCTGGGTGGGCTTGAACCACCAACCTTTCAGTTAACAGCTGAAAGCACTCACCGATTGCGCCACAGAGACTGACGAGAGAGGCTCTACTCCATTCGCACTTTTCCGGTCAAAAAATAAACATTGCTTGCATTTTCTTGCCTGTCGGCAATATTCCTTCTGCTCTGATAGGCAAGAATTAAATTTCATTTTTCACAAGCTGTATTAATGTCTTGAAAAACAAATTGTTGCAGAAAGGAAATGCATTCATGCATTAAACTAAATCAAGCCCTACGCGGTTGTCCAAAATGGTACTTTCTGCACAAAAAGACAGGAAGAAAGGCTCAGCTGGGATGTGGAGCCAGGATCTCCAGTTAACGAGACAGGTACTTAAAGCAACTAAGCTACGGCGCCGGCAGAATTCGCCTCTTTTACAGTCGGTTGGACACACCGCTCTGAGCCATCTGCGTTCTGTAAGCGCTGAGTCTGCTGGCTGAGCAAGCGTCCTCCACCGGGGTAAAGTTACGTTGAAGTTCGAAAACAGTTTTGGCACGTTATCTCAGTGCATTGTGCCACATTAAATAAAAGCACGAGAAAAGAGATTCAGAACACAAAGCTGTGTCAGTGTTCTGTGAAAAAAGTCGGTTTGAACGTCATGGGAGCTGTTTTAATAAGCTGCTGAGTAAAGAATATTTTAATCTTCCTGCTGTCAGTAGTATTGTCAATATAGTTGACCCTTACCTGAATGAAAACAGGACATAAAGAAAGGGTTTCAGAAATCAAACAAAGCTTTATTCCCGTGCTTACAGTCTGGGTAATTGGAGACAGGGCTGTTCTGCTTCCTATGGTCATATACGGGTTTTTCACACAAAGCCGTATTGAACAGTATTTCTCGCGTTGTGAACGTCTGTACACAGCGGTCCCCGGGTTCCAGTGCGTAATTAAGCATCAATGAAAACCCGGAGGTTTTAAAAAAGATAATTAGCTCACTGATAGTTTGATGTAAAGGCTGTGGAAATATCCACAAGTCGTGGTCTTTAAAATGCATTTGGTTTGAAGGCATTCTGTGCTTCCATTGCGAAGATATCGACAAAAGAATATTCGTGCTTGGTCAAACAAATGTCATAAAAACTAAAAGTAAATGCTGAGAAAGCATTCACAATATATTTTATACACAAAGGAAGTATTCTCGCAACTCTAAGAGGTTTCGTGTAAACGCTACAGGCGTGCCAAAATCGTTTTCGAACTTCAAGCTAACTTTACCCCGGTGTCTTGCTTCGACCTTTAAAATGTTCAGTCGACTCCCACTCTTCCGAACACAATTAAAGAACCGCAAGCGAAAGGAGCACTGTGGAGTTAAGTTCAGTGGTAGACCACATGCATCGCGTGTCTGAAGCCGTTTTCAATTGTCGGTGTCTCCACTCTGGATTTCTTTCTACGATACTGTATATCTTTTCTGTGATTTCTTTCGTATGACTTCCCTCGTGTGTGAATTTCAGGACGACGCTCAAACAGACAAACTGAACGACATAGTATCTTATTACACGTATAACACAATTATTAATAAATAACACTTTTATTAATAAAAGACGTGTATTCATAAGATTGATCGTGAATAGTTGTGGTGTATGGAAAACAATTGTAATTAAATATAATAATAATAATTTTCAAGAGAGTGGTGCATAAGCTCGTTATTTAGTGACTATATTATTTCCACTACATTCAGGACAAATGTAATGTTCTGCTTAGTCCCCTACTGAGTTGCTTTAACCTGTGAAGAGGTGGTTTGTTAGTCTCCTACTTCAGTAACATCTAATGGGCAGCAGTTGTTATTTTACGTTTGTTGCAATTGAGAATAGGTTTTGTACAGAGCTGCTGACAAATTTCAGCAGCCATGATTGTTGCAGCTGACCTCAATTGGAACTGCCCTCAATGTAGTGGAAATAATATAGACACTAAGTAATGAACTTATTTACCACTCGATTGAAGATTATTGTTATTTTAAATAAAATTCCTTTCCAGACACCACAACTATTCAGAATGAATTTCATCAATAAACGGCTTTATTAATAAAAGTAGTTCAGGTGGGTAGCTGCATCAGTATGCGTAGTCTGCAGGGGAACAAGTAATAGGTTTATTTCATGCTGAACAGAGAAGAGAGAAAACAACGTTTCGGCTGTGAAGCCTTCTTCAGGTGTGAGCTTGTGTGAGCATGTTCAACTTAAGTAATTTAAAATACAACGCAAAATTGTTTAAGAACTTGACAAGCCAAAACAACAGGTCGACCGGAGTTGTACTTTAATATTTTCGTATATTTACCTTAATTTGAATTCTAAATGTTAACCTACTGTAAGTGCTGTTCAATATTATGTTATTTTGTTGTACTTTTAAAATATTTTAGCTGAGGATTACACCTTGCCAACCATCTTAAATATCTGTAAAAGAGGCTTGTTTATTTGTATAGTATTATGATAAATATCCCTCGATATTGAAGGTCAGATGAAGAATTTGAAGAAACTATCAAAGAAGCAACGGCAATAGCAGAGGATGTTGATTTTGAACCAATGTTTGTACCTCAATAATCCAGCAGTCCTCGCTTGCAAGACTTCCTCAAGATATTCGGTGTTCTATACAGAAAATTGATGTACCAAGAGGGGTGGGTCCAAGGCAGAGACTGCGGTAGAGGAGGAATAAACTCCGCACGATGACTCTGTCTAATATTCGGCCCCAAAAAGGCATCATATTCGCTATTTGAAGAAGAATCTCTTTCTGCTTTTTTATTTAAGTGTTTAGAGAAACTTCCTACAACACTACTCAAAACCTTTGCCCCTCTACTGAGCATATATTTTATTTTCCTGATATACTGTAGGAAACAGAGCAAATAAAAGAATTGCCATTTAATTACATGCAATACCAAATGCAATCTCTTACCATCTTAAGAGCAAGAGTTCACACGATAGTACAACAAAACCTGATAGTTTCCACAAAAAAGTGCCTCTTACAGGGCAAATATTCAGGAAGCCGCTATAAATTATCATCTGGTACCAATTTTTCTATGTATATCACCATTCTCTCTTGTGTGTTAGACTTTCAGCAAGGAAAAATATTTTTTTTTACGATCCAGAACCTTGAATTACAACAAAAAATTGTTTTATATATATACTATGTACCAAGATCTCTCTGTAACAAAAACAAAGCCACAATAATATTATTAGAAGAAGGAGATATGATCTCCTGGTTCTGTGGCTGAACCATATGTACTGTATATGGTTGTAGTTCTTAACCCTACTGTCACTTTCAATATTATATTATTAACCAGGAAAAAGACTTTCACCAGGTCTGTGAAAAGTAAAGCTTTATTTACAAATTTAGCCCAAAGTGATACATTCAATTTACAGTACATAAAGCATATAACAAACATATTAAAAATGACTTATGTAAGTATAAAAAGCTAGACTATATCAAAGCCAAAAAAGCCACTGAGCAGGAACGTGACTTCCAATCTGTGTGTTCAGATGTCTGCGGCAACACTCATCCAGACATGTTTATTAGACAACATGTTTATTTTGCAAAGTTCATACCCAACCATCCTGGAGTACTTCAAAACAAAAATAATTAGTCTTCTAAAAGCATTCGGGTTACATTCAGTCTTCCAAAACCTAATTTGAAAAGATGACTCATCAGTTCTGACTGAAGAGTCTAGAGTTTGAGCCTTGCTGCAGTTGCCTAGGATTAATGTAGTAAGGATTATTTTAGTCATTTTTGTCTACGTGTGAGATGTTTTTATCATTTGAACAATTCTGCTGCTTGTTCTGTTTGCTTGTATCTATCTCTGTATTTCCCCTGATGTATACACATTGTTTTTGTTGTTCAGTGCTCTGTGAAGGCAGTGTTTTTGGAAATTGCTAGATGAAATCAGGCCCGATTGATTGATCATTCTTTTATCTACATGTGCTGGAAATAAGACACATCTGTCTGTCAGCAGCAGTTAACAGGTAACCACGATCACAATGTTCAGTGCTGATCTCAGAATTGCTGGACATTAGACCTTCTGTGGCAATGCAATGTCTCTCAATTTAAAGGTATACAGTAAATGTGTAGGTCAGTCTCACAGCCTGGCAGAAACAGCAGGAGACACATTAACATGGTCTCACTAGGCCAGTGACTTTGTAATTACTGTACACTGCCCTAACCTTATAATTCTGTGGATCTTCATAATCCTCATAAGATATAGAACTGAAAACATTAAGGGAGAGAAAAAATAGTATTTTAACAGTGGCAGTGCAGGAACAAAAGGTGCATTATATTGGTTTTACTCAGTCCCAAGCTATAATCTAACACAGTCAGGCTCACACAGCTGCTTAGACTCTGACATCATCATAGTCAGTGCTGTCAACAGAGGAAGTTTCGTCTTCTGAGGGCTCTTTGGCCAGGAGACTCCGCACTCCAGGGGCAATAGGAGAGACACCTACAAGAGAAACACAGTCAGCACAAGAGGAAGACAGGCCCCAGCAAATAGATTCAGCCTGACAAGAGGAAATGGGATCTTCACTGACAGAAAAAAATGGATAAAAAACACAAGGCAATGTGATGAACAGCTAGGAGCTATGGGAGCTATTTCTAACTATTAAATCAATGTTTTCCATAGCCCGGTCTATTTGAAAACATAATAGGTTCTCCGGCAGCCATTTCTTTTTTTTGTTCACTATATTTGGCATATTTCATATATATTTTGGCAAATATTTGCTTTTGTGATGTTGTTTTTGAGAATTGCGAATTATGGATGGAGTTTGGAGCTTCTCTTAACTGAAACACTACATAAATATACCTATAAAAAGATTAATTTGCTTTATTATTTGGTACCTGGTTATGAAACACACTGTTGAAAAGCTTGGCTTGCCTTGTGTCTTGTGACATGTAGTCTGTGCTGCTGTTCTTGTTTTTCCTAATATAAATATTAGTTTATTTTGCTATTTAGAAATAGCAGTTTCTGTCTGAAGTGCTGTTGTCAGCATTATACTATTGTTTTGTTTATTACACAATAGTTTTGCTACTGTGAAAACAAACTTAATGGTGGTGTTTAGAGAATATTGGAGATTAATATGTGATATATTTAAAGAAAAGTGTTTTTAGTAATGAAAAGTGTAGTGCTGAAAGCACATATATGTGTTTAGTCACTTAGGCCTACAATGGCTGAAAAGTTAGTCAAAGAAACAAGCTTGTAGAAAAGATATAAATTAACCGAAGCATCTGTCAAGATACATGTGGCGATCAATGCTGAGAAGTTTACAATTGGCATTCTTCCCACAATTTGAAAATGTGAAATGTGAGTGAAATAAGTTAATGTCAGAATATAATACCTATTAATTGTTTAATGAAAGGATATATAGAAAATGGTAGCTGTTTTCACCTTTGTTTATAGCATATACAACCATACAAAGGTTATTTTCAAGAAAATCAGTAGTAACTAGTGGTTCCCAGTAACTAATTGATCCAGGATATTAACCAGGTAGTTCTTGAAAAAAAGCCAGGGTATCATCTTCAACAATGGCTCTATATAAAAAGTTCCACAAATCTGACAAAGTTCCACAAAAAAGACACAGTAGAAAACTTTAAAATTACAAAATATGTATTTTGTAAACAGATATTCATATCCCCAATAAAATAGAAACAAGAAACATCAAAAACAGATTAATTAGATAATGTGTCTTCCTTAAAAATTCTAAAAATGTTATATTGTTTATATTATTTGCAACAGTGTGGGAGTGGGAGGAGCCACGGCGACCACCTTTAAGTTCGACGCCCCATCTGATGGGGCAGAGGCATCAGTGTGAGGATAGCGAAAACCAAAAAAAAGGCTGGACTATCACTCTTAGCAGGGGTCCACCCTGGGGGAAAAGAAAGATCGCTTGGGACAGTGGCATCCAGACTGGACTATTCCTATTTAGTGGGATCCAGTATGGAAGAAAAGAAGAGCGAGGCCAAAACAAAAAAGAACTCAACCTGTCCCAGTAGGAGATACACGGCGGGACAGGCGAAAAGAAAAAAGAAAGTAAAACAGAGGAAAACGTGGCCTCAAATGCTGTGGTCCTTAAGCAGTCACACAGCTGTGGTTGCTAGGGCAACGCGCCACCCTTTATCCAGGGCTCCGCCTCCACACTGAACACGCCCCCAAGTAATGCCACAAACCATACATACATTACTGTAAATGTATAGCCTGTCCCAACATCCTTTTTGCTTTCAATTTAAATATAGGAGAACAGTAAATGGGATTGGGATCTAAACTTTCTTCCAATTTAAAATCTGTAGAAAACAGAATATATTAATAGAATATACTAATAGACTAATAGATGTGTTTTTTAGTCAGGACTTCATGTAACGTTTCTGAGTAGGGATTCCAGCTGGCACTCCAGGGATTGAGTAAAACCCACTCTATGTAACCTGCTTAACCTCCCACCCCCAATGTGAGCTCCCCTGACTACCACAGCCCTCACCTGAGATGGGCTCATTCTCATTGTTCTCAACATCATCGTATTCAGACTGCAGCTCATCACAGAGGAGTTTTCCTGGGAACAAGAGATCAATTAAATACAGTATGTGTTTCAGCTAGTAAATTAATTTCAACAAACACACTGCTATTTTCTTCTGCTGCTTCTTATTACTTGTGAATTTGTTTAGATTTTCTATTCTAATTTCTTTAATTACTCCGAACAACTTCAAAGTAATAAGTTGTAATAGCAAATCAAGAAAATACTGTTGTAGATAAAGAACAGAGGAAAATTTTGGAGGACAGTGTATATTGGCCACAGGACTGATGTGGACACATATCCCTGTAAGACAAGATAACAGTCTGATGATTTAAGACTTAAAAAGTTAACTCAAGATCGGAGTGGGCATTAACATGTCCAACATCATCATAATACCAAATAGCATGTTAAAAATAAGTCAATGAGCTTCTTGCATTTTTCCTACAAACACGGGCTAAATTGATTTACTGAGGTTTGCAAAACAACAAAATTGAGTTTATCCAAATCTTGATAGAGTACACATGTGTGAGTGGGCAATGTTTACCTGGGACAGGGTGCTCCTTACTATCCTCCAGATTGTCATATTCAGAAGTCAGCTCATCAGAGAGGAATCTCCCTGTGAACAGGAGGACAGACCAGTAATACCTGCAGTCAGACAGCAGCCTCCCTGTCCTCTACTGGCTGTTCCCACTAGGAGTGAACAGTAACACAGAGTTTGTGTTTCTAAGAAGAGACCGGGTGAATACTGCATTGAATTCTTTCTATTTAGCTAAACAACTGTCACGGATGTCATATGGGCCAAGTGTCACGGATGTTGGAAGGGACGAACCGTGGAATGGCAGGAGATAAAGACCCTATGCATAGCGGCTGAGTGAAGGTGAATGAGAGACCCGGAAATATATAGCCCCAGAGAGAGAGAGACACCGGAAGGACAGCAAAGCACAAGAAACTAGGGACACGAAAGGGTAGGAGTGCCCTCTGGCTGCAGAGGGCATGACAGAACCCCCCCTCCCTTTATGGGCGGCTCATAACGCCCATACAAATAAATGAGCTGCACAGCACTGGGGGGAGGAAAAACCTAATTTAACTGAAAGGAAACCTCCGGGAGTCCACGGCTGAGAGCTGCCCCCTCCTCCAGGGTATAAACCTTTATTGGGTAGAGGAAGGGGGGGTCAGGTAGAGCTCCAGAAACTTAAAACAAAGTACACAAGCACAAACCACAACAAAGATAAACATGGGAGACTAGGGAAACAAACCACAAAAAACAGATAGGAACCAAAAGTTCCGAGACACATGGGGAAGGGGCACCAGAGAGAAGGGGAAAACAGGAAGTGAAAAAATCAAAACACCAAGCAAAAACTAAAAATCAAAACACAAAAACCCCGGAAAAATACCGCCGACTGCGCAATAGGCACGTTCACATTCTATCACTGATATCAGAGTGGGCAACCCGAGGAAAGCCAGGCCGCAGCCCTCTTACAGGTACGGATGTCTGGAGTGATATCCAGCAATAAGAATAGAAGAACGGCAAAAAGGCTCACCAATCTATCGCTGATATCGGCAGAAGACAACCCGAGGAAAGCCAGGCACTAGACCGGCTCACAGGCACGCATGTCAGGAAGGTGATATCCAGCAATGAGAATGGGAGAGATAAAAAGTCTCACCACCCTATCGCTGATATCGGAGTGGACAACCCGAGGAAAGCCAGGCACACGGCCCGCTCACAGGTACGGATGACCGGAGTGATATCCAGCAATGAGGAGAGGAGGGCCAGCTCAACATTCAATCACAGATGCCGGAATGACAACCCGAAGAAAGCCAGGCCGCAGCCCGCTCACAGTCGGAATTAGCATCCCATTATTAGAATAGGAGAGCTGAGAGAAAAAAAAGCCCAGGGAGAAAAAAAAAACCTGCGGGAAAAACAAAAATGCGCCACTCGCGGGGTCCGTAGGAGGCTCAGCATTCTGTTAAGGATGTCGGAAGGGACAAACTGTGGAATGGCAGGAGAGCAGAAAAGATCTTATTCGTAGCGGCGGAATGGGAGATTAGCCCGGCTCAGCAGTTCTGGAGTCGTATAGACCAATGCCCTCAGGCAGCGGACTTGGGGCAACCTGGTGCTAGGCAGGTCTCAGGCCATCTGAATGTCAATGCTGAGTGAAGGTGAATGAGAGACCTGGAAATATATAGCCCCAGAGATAGAGACACCAGAAGGAAAGCAAAGCACAGGAAACTAGGGACAGGAAAGGGTAGGAACGCCGTCTGGCTGCAGAGGGCGTGACAACAATGATAAGTCTTTATCCTTCCCCAGGTACAGTGTCCCTAAGAGTAACTTCACTATTGCTCTGAGGTGTGAAATTGAAATGTTTTGTGTAGAAGATTGCTGTGCATCCATTGCTCGCTGAGAAAGCACATCCAGTTGGTTCACAGAGTCGGTAATGACAACCTGTGAAAACATTCTGTGTCAGTGTGTTTGTTCACTTGTTGAGACTGAAGTATTGAGTGGTCAACAGTGTGATCTCCTGTCTCCTGTACAAGAGGGGGTGCTGTCATTGCCAGTGTGTGTGTCCACTCACCTCTCCTGGCGGTGCGGTGGGCCCCCTCTACAGTCTGTTTGAATGGAATTTCTTGGTAGACATTCATGGGTTCGAATTCTGCTTCAGCTAAAGCTTTGGAAAGAACAGACAAGGGGACACACAGCTTAATGGATATCTTAAAAATATTTAATTTTTTGTTATATTTTCTTATGGGTGTTTTTAACAGAGGGAAGACAAAACCACTTGTCACTGCATAACTGCACAATGTTGCAACCAAACCGACAGCAGCTCAGAAACTACTGCTATCCCGGGACACCATAGCATTACCATGTATGATCACATTTCTTCTGAGGCTCCTATTCAAATACACTCTGGCCATTTGTTAATACGTCTGTCATCCTATCAATCAGCCACTCAGTCTTCCCATTGATCAAACATGGCATTTTGTATAAAATCCACTGGAAAGGTGCTCTGTCATTGAGATAACTGAGCTGCTACTAGAGACATGCTAGCAGTGAACCCCGAAACCTGAGGTCCAAGACCTGAGGCTAAACTGCCCAGCACCTTTGCAGTGGCTGCTTTCCCTGCCTGTTTCTGTCTTCTCTAGTTCCTGTTCACCTTCCTTAGTTCCTTCAGCCTCTGGAAAATACAGAACTCCTGTGAGACACAGCTTTCAGCAACATCCGGCAATATTTGTGAGGTTAAGTTCCTTCTTATTGTATCTTATTGAAATTAAGATACAATAAATTCTTACTTATGTATCATGCACTTTACACATTGTATATAGGGCAGAAGAGAATATTCTCAAGGATCACGATGTGAATACAAGAAAGCAGTCTAATCCATAGCCAAGCAATTAAGTAGCCATTTCAGAAACAAAGGGAAAAGAGGACACCATTAGTTGTCCTAATTTGGTAAGGTGAAGAACTTTTCAATGTGTACATAGTGAGCACACATAGAAGGCTCTGACCAATAAATGGGACCTAACATAACACTTAAACAAATGAACACACAAGAACACCCAAGAGCAACACAGTAGAGCAGAACAGAATGAAGTGAACTGTAGAAGAACCCCACACTGAAACAAAACCCAAAGTCCCGGAACCTTGGCCTGTGATCTCCCCAAACTGAAATCCCACCAAGAATCCCTGGATCATAATTTATTGTCAGGTAAAAGCTCTGTGAAAGACAGCACACATCCCAGAGCTTGACTAAATGTCTTTTGTGAAAGTCTGAACAGATCAATGTAAACCTGTTGCTGCTGCACAGGTGTGTACACCTAGTTTGGAGTCTATGACCTGGGAAGATTCTCTCAACTTGTTAGGGTGATATTTAGTTTGAAATGAAATGTGAATAGATTCTTTCTCATTGAGGTTGAGTATCATTTGATTATTAAGATATACAGTTGAACATAAACTTGCATATACAGTGTAAGGAACAGTTCTTTCCGGACCCTATGCGGACGACACAATCCGAAGAAGTGGGGAAACACTAGGAAAAAGTCATGCAGGAATACGGGGCTGAAAACAGGGGGGGGGGGGGCGTGTCCAAAGTGCGCTGGTGCACGTGGAAGGTGTGGCCGAGGCAAACAATCCAAAAGTAATCCATAGAGGGAATCCAAAAAAGCAAGAAAGTCCATAGCCAGGTGATCCATCCAAACAAGGAATTAAAAACACGAACCGGGTCGGAACCGGCGGACAAGGAACAGGAACAGAGGTTAAAACTTTAACGGGACCAGGCGCTTCCAGGTCCTGGACTCGCACGGTGCGGAAACCAGATGCAGAGCCAGGCTGAACGTCAGCACCTGGCTTTTAAGGTGGGCTGGGAAAAGGGGTCAGGTGCACAGAATTAAGTCTGAAGTGAAAGGGCTCGAGCACCCTTAAGGAGGAGGGACAATAATCGTGACATACAGTTACTTTTACATGTGTAATAAACACAAACACCATCTCAGGTTTTCACAGTTGGACTCACTCCTTACCTTTACGCAGTTTCCTGTTCTGCAGCAGCTGCCCGACTAGCAGGACCAGCAGCACAAAGACCAGAGCTCCCAACGGGAAGAAGATCACAGCCGGGACATTCCAGCCTCCTGCCTCCTGCTTTGGCTGTCTGGGTGATTTAGTGACCCCTGGTAAAGCCAGGAAAGGAGAAGAACTCAGAAGGTGAGATGTAGTGTTGGTTGAATACAAACCCTTGAAGCTTAAATCAGATGAACCCAACAGAAGGTCAACCAACCCCCTCCACCAGACCAGTAAAACTGTTAGTGTCATGCCAAGAAGAGAGAGAAAAGGTTTCTGCACTGGATATGTGAAGACGCATAAGTATGGAGAATAAGGATTATTTGGAACAGGAAAGCCTTGTAATTTACTTGTTGCTGCTGCTGGAGTAGCTGTTGTAACTGTTGTAGTTGTCAAACCTGGGGAAGAGAAAAGAAAAGCTTGTTTTAGAGAAATCAAGCATGTGGTCTAGCTGTCTGTCCAGATTTAAATCCCTTTACATTTGTCAGAGAAGTCAAGAGAATTCACAAATGGAGATCAGAGCAGGAGAACCTAGATAGGCCTGGGCTTGAATCACTTCCTGCAACTAAATTAATTGGCTTAACAAGAGCTGAATGTTGCCCCTGCTTAGAATGATCATGAAATAAAGGAAATGACATGGCAGAATATGAAACTCCTGCAGAGATAAGAATCCCTGTTTGTAATGTATTGAAAATCCTCCATCCCTCCAATCTTACCCGTACAAGTAACCCCTGCATCCTCCTTGTGCTGACAGTCAATCTGATTCAGTCCAGAGTGACAGCAGTCCCACAGGAGAAGCTCACTGCCCCTGCAGTTCACTTCGTCCAGCCAGATGGCACCACTCCCTGGTCCGAATGAGGCCTCTATTGCTGCACTCACTGCGTCCCCACAGCCCAGCTGTCTGCAGACCACCTGGGCATCCTGCAGGTCCCAGGAGTCGTCACAGACTGTCCCCCAGGAGCCCTCGTACCGCAGCTCCACCCGGCCAGAGCAGTTAGTGCCTCCAGCCAGGCGCAGAGCCTCTGATGATGAAAAACCAGAACAATGTAAGAACCTCTGATTGATTGGATGCAGACTTTAAAGGAGCGGTGCCTGTTGGATAATCATGGGGAGTGTTTGCTTTGCAACATTTGATTGAATCATCCCATGCTGAAATGATTCCGCTTCTGGGGTCACAGCAGCTGTAAACTGACCTGTGCAGTGCTGCTGAGTGGGGTCCTCAGAACAGGACCTGTGGTTGCTGGAGGCTGAAAAACAATAACATAACACTTCAGTTATTACTGCTGTACTACATTACATTACAATACATTACAATAGCAACATGTACAAGAATGAATGAGGGTTAAAATGCTGCTGACTGAAAGGTTTGCTACAGCTATAGGTGACTAGGAAGTGTCTCTTTTTTAGATAGACTTTGTGATATCTGGCAGAGTTAACATTTCTAGCTGAGATGTGGAAGATCCCCTGATTAATAATAATTTCAAATTTTAACTTGGTATACCTATGTAATTAAGTCACGGGTTAATGATTGTCAATAAGCAGTACAAAACACACCATATAAGATCACATGAAGACCACAGGGAGACAACATATTACTATGCAATATGGCATATGACTTCTAAGTGGTTAATTCTTCTTTGTGGTTAATTTGTTCATCATGATTTCTTGACCCTGGATAGGCTACAGCTCCTGTGTGACTATAAATTGGAAGAAGTGATTATAAAATGGATGGATGGAGAGATGATTTATTGAAGTCTGCTTTGATGAATTGTTAAAGCTGAAGGCAAAACTGTTTATTAAATTCTTAACATGTTCTTTGAATTGCAAAGCCTCTATTTCACTCCTTCATTAGTCTCTCATTCCACACAGTTCATATACGTTCTAGCATGGAAGAATCAATACGGACTTCTTTTATGACAGAGAAAAGCATGAGATCTTTTTACCTGAGCAGGTGATGTTAGCCACTTCCCGGTCTGTGCAGTCATTCTGACCCCAGGGGGAGGAGGGACACTGCCACAGGGTGGAGTCATGTTTGCGACAGGAGACAAAGTCCAGCCATTTGGGATCCGGGCTCAGCCTAGAGTTTGTCTCTCTGATGGTGCCCTTGTCTCCACAGCCCAGCTGTTTACAGATCACTGCAGCTGTAATGTCCGTCATGGCGTTCTGACACACACTGCCCCAGGTGCCATTGTAGTAAACCTCTACCTGTCCTGAACAGCCTGCAGACAGCCTCAGCTGCTTGTGCTCTGGGAAGAAAGTGAGAAACAGAGAAAGAAATCACTCTTACATAAACAGCTTAACCTTATTTTAATACAACAGTTAAAATTCTCAAAAACAATATTGCTCTACAATATATTTCATATTTAGGTCTGATCTGAAGCATTTATTTCAACATAGAGCCCTCAGAGTCACAAAACTTTTATGGATCAACATTTCCACACCTGTGAAAATAATGGCAAATATAATAATATAATATTTTAAGTTCTCAAAGTCTACATGTTCGTGATTTATTTCATGAAGTGGCACAATCAAATGTTGATATCCATTACAAAACATATATATATATATGTCACGTAGCACTGACAAAAAATATAAATGATCTCCAGAGTGCGTCTGTGCCAAGATTGCCTCCATCATCTGATATTCTTTCTCTCCCCACTCACTCCTGTCAGCACTGTAGGCTCCACATTGACCAAGAGTCCACTTTCACACATTACTCTCCACCTCTTCAGCCCCAGAAGCTTCAGTATGTTTTTCTGAGGTCTAAATGAAATTAGAATTTTTCCCCCAGTTTTAAATCTTCAGCAGATGGAAACATGTTTTCCTCTAGTATTTGTTGTACTTGGCTCTGTCCATTTTTCCTAAGGTCTTAATGATTTCCTAGCCCCTGCTGAAGAGACGCAACACTGCCATGCTTGACTGGTTGGTAGTGTTTACTGGGGTATGTTGGATCTGTGCTTTGTATTTAGATCAAATGTCCAAATTTAGTGTCATCTAACCTCCACACCTTTTGCTGCATTTTGTGTATCCTCAATCAATTTTTTTTGTAAATCTCTTATGGGATTTGAGATGGGTTTTTGAATTATATCCAAACTCCCTATGTTGAGGAACAGGGATATTTTTTGACTCATAGACATTTCCTCCCATTCCAGCCTCTTTTTCAATTTATTCTTTTACACCTTTGCACAGATTTCAAACATAAAAAATTGCTGTCTTACCTGAACACAGGATTCTCACGTCCTCCTTGTGTCCACAGTCGTGCTGTCCCCACCCTGCTGAGGGACATTCCCACAGAGATGACTCGTTCCCCAGACAGCCTACCTCATCCAGCCAGATGGGTCCAGTTCCCTGGCTGAAGGAGGCCAGGACTGGGGCACTGAGGGGCATCCCACACTGGAGCTGGCTGCACACCACCTGAGAGTCTGCCAGGTCCCAGGAGTCATCGCAGACTGTCCCCCAGGAGCCCCTGTGATAAACCTCCAGCCTCCCAGCACAGTCACCTCCTGCCCCAACCAGCCTGAGGGACAGCTGGTCTAGGAGCAGAGAATTAGAGGTCAGGGGTCAGAGATCAGTGCAGTACTAAGAGATCACCATGACCTGCTGTTACAGTACAAGTTGAAGATCAGCTCAGCCCACTAGGCAAAGCAGATACAGTACAAGTACAGTGGTTCTTGACTTTTGATTAATTTAATATATCTAGTACTTGTAACAGACTCCGTGTTGATCATCAGCACTATACCAGATTTGTTACTGTTGTGATCCAATGTTGAGCACAGAGTCAATAGCTTTACAGGTGACAAACTGCTGTATTCAGGTAGATGTGTTTGCTGTAGGTCCCAAAGACCCAGACTGTGTGTGTGAGACACAGAGCAAACTATAAACACACACAAATGCGCAGATTCATCAGGGATTGAACTGAGCAAAAGAGGTCAACACATGAGAGCCCTGTAGATACAGAACAGGGGCTAATTCATACCTGGTGTTTCTGAAAGAGGAACAGCTGAAGAAGGGAAACCTTTCAAACACACAGAGAGAGAAATCAGACTGTGAGCTGTGTGTGAGAGGAGCAATTTAACACCATTCATTAAACTACAATTGAAACGGATAGACAGTCTTCATTCTCTCTTTACCTGCTCCAGGTGAATCTCTGGTCATATTTGATTCTGTAAAAGAAGAAATGAGCTCATTTCAGTCCACAGGAGTGATGGTTCACCAGTGCAGTGTCAGCTGTGTGTGGGGTTGAACTGTACATAACATCTGTAATCATTGACTTTCTGAGACTCACTTTTTCAGCCTCCTGTTTAATAGGGCTCTATTAATTAAACTAATTAAACAGTTCAGGTGTTAATTACAGGATTCTGAGATCCAAGACTTTCTTTCATTTTTAGGACCGTGATCTCAATATAAATATAAAAAAGATTTTTGTCCACAGTAAATTTTTGTACCTAATCATCTGAAAGAAAATGACTATGAAAATGATTACCCCTTTAGGTAATGTTTGAGTTATATATGACAAGATTAAATTATACTCACATGCTTTAAGGAATATATTTTTGCTGGCAGCATGTAACAGAGCAGGTATTCAGTAAACCATGAAGACAGTGTGCTGCTGTGTGTAAGCAAAGAGGGTGTCACTGTGTTTTAAACACCCAATTCTCACCAGAGCATATGACTCCTGCGTCCTGTCCATGAGAGCACACTGCTCTCCCCCATGAGGAAACAGCGCAGTGTGAGAAATGGCTCTCATTGCCCCGGCACTCAAACACATCTGCCCTTACTGGTCCACTGCCCTGTCCAAACCAGGCCTGCCCTGGCACTGCTACAGCCTCCCCACAGCCCAGCTGCTGGCAGAGAACAGTGGCGTCTCTCAGGTCCCAGTAGAGATCACACACTGTGCCCCACTCCCTGTAGAGCCACTGTAACTCCACTCGGCCAGAGCAGGAGTCCGAGCCATTCATCAGCCTGAACCCTGTGTATCCTGCACAGGAGAAACAACAAGAGGAGAAGTGAGACTCCTTGTGAGGGAAAAGAGGTGTGTGTGTGGAACTGGCCACTCTTCTGGGCTCAGTTACCGGTCTATATGAACAGCCAGGAGAAAAAGGGTTTCTGTGTTTGGGCTATAGTTGGAAAGGAGGGAGAGTGAGTAGTTTTCATTAGAAACTGATTGGGTGTTTTACAGGCTAGTGGACTCAGTAGGGCTTGAGAAGATATAACTTCAACTACATCACAGGTGCTGGACAGATGAGCTATATGGTAATTTGTTTTCCAGGCTTAATGGGGTTAAAGTGAGCTGCTGAGTAACAGGACTGTCCAGGTGGACCAGGGCTGTCTGTAGGTGTTGGGAGGTACAGGTTGGGTCCTGATGTCAATTGATTCCCTGAATTGTACTGAATCATATGATTTAGCTTACTGAGAAGTGTTGAATTGCTCAGCTCTACACAGGGCAGCAGCTGATAAACTGCCTGCCCTCTCCTATGCTGACCACACACTTACAGTATCCACACAGAAAACACATGCCCCCAGACTATAACTGGGTACAATTGAAAACATACAAAAACTAAGACATGACTGGACAAGTGAAGTTGCATACAGAATTAATACATAATTAAATTATGGTGGAAGCAAAAATTGGAAATGGAAGCTGCCATTTTGCCTCTTTCCCCTATTTTACATACAAAACACTGTATAGTTTACAGAACCTGAAACTAATTCTCTGTATGACAACAGTGAATAAGAGAAAATACGTTTTCAAACTAGTAACAAACCACACTGCAGTTAGACACAGCAGAGAAAACTAGCCATGCCTTGACATAGTCAACTGCATTGTCAGCCTAAAATGACTGTTAAAAAAGGGTGAGCAGGTATCTTCTTAGCTGTTACTGTCCCAAAGTGTGAATTTGTTGTGAGAGATGTTTTACTTTTGCAAAAACAGCTTCAGATTTTACCTATCAAGGCCTGAGCCTCAGCAGTAACCCTGTGCTCTAATTCTTGTGTTTCTCCACCGATCTCCAAGCAAGAACCATCAGAAGCTATGGAGCTAAATCATAGGTTATAATAGAGAAACTTCTGGCAAGCACAAAATCTTGTAGTCTTGATATGGCCTTATAAAGTACTCAAGGCAAATTGATGCTCTCACCTGAACAAACAATGCTCACATCATTTTTGTGTGTGCAGTTCTGGTGCTGTGTGGTGGAGGTTTGACAGAAGGTCAGATGGGTTTCATTGCCCTGGCATTGGATCTCTTCGGGCCAGACAGGACCCTGCCCCTCTCCAAAGTTAGTTCCACCAAATATGGCTTTAGGAATCCCACAATGCTCTTGCCTACAAATGACTGCTGCATCCTTCCAGTCAAGGTCAGTGTCACACACTGAGCCCCAGGTCAGATCAGGCATGATCTCGACACGCCCAGAGCAGGGGTGACTGCCATTCACCAGCCTCACTCTGTAAAGATCTATATTTAAAAGTAGAAACAGATCTGCCATGAACACTATAAAACTGAAGGGAGTTAAAATAAGATTAAGTAAATATGGAGATAAAAAGCTGTCACAAAAAATAAGCTGTGAGACATTGGTTCTGTGAGTAAGATAAAAGTTGTTTAATGCAGAGGTGAAGCGTGCTGGCTTGTATGTTGAGGTGTGTTGGTGTGTGAGAAGTGAGGTGTGTTGGTGTGTCATGAAGTAAGATCTGATAGTGTGTGTTGATATGAGAAGTTATGAAACAGTGGCATCACTGAGCGGAAAGAAAACTGACTGAATTTATTCAATGAACACAAAAAGGGACAGCAAAAATTTAGTATCATTCATTATTCATTGGTTTAATAATTTATAAACTTTTTATTTCCATCACCTTGTAGAAAGTGACAGAGACAAATGGAGAAGAGCAACCAAAGCAGCTGACCCCAGGACAGTCTGGGACTAAGGCTGTGAAAAAGAAGAAGAAGAAGACCTTGTAGAAAGTGATGATTTGTAAAGGAGGGATTTTACATACAAAGGCTCATGTGCATTGATACTGTATAATGTATAATAAAGTTTACTATATATGCTTAACACCTGAGATCCAGTTCAGTGCTACAATCCAAGTTGTAAAATAATTTGAAGAAAATGGTGACCTGAATGGCTGACCTGACACAAAAAAATAAATTGAGACATATTGGTTCTGTGAGTAAGACAAAAGTTGCTGTTTGCGGAGGTGAAGTGTGCTGGTTTGTATGGTGAGGTGTGTTGGTGTGTGAGAAGTGAGGTGTGTTGGTATATTATTAGCTGAGTTTTATCATTGTGTTATCAATTTGAAGTGAATCTCTCAGCAGAGATGTGTTCAACTCACCATCATAGCAGATGAAAGGGGAAAGGACAGTGCAAAAATTATCATTCCATTTTCCCCTATTACTGTCGTCTAAGAACACAGTAGCACAGTCTTCAGTTCCACCAGCATTGTTGGGTTCACCTCTAGCCCAGTTCTGGAATGACAAGCTCTCCTGGTCTGACCATTTCCAGTCCCCCCTGTAGAGACCGATCCACACTTCATTCCCCTTCGCTGTCTCTTTGATCTTCTCATTCTCCCTCTGGTTCCTCACACTGACCAGGTCTGTGTGCCTCTCTCTACAGAATCTCTGAGCTTCTGGCCAGCTTTTTTGTTCCCAGATCAGAACGTATGTCAGCCCATTGACTGTTTTATCTGAATAGACAAAGAGTGTGTGAATATGTTAACTATTTTTGTAAAATATATGAAAAATCAATACATAATTTTTATTATTCTATAATTTTGTTTTCAAGGATCCTTAAATTCATGTCTTTAATGTTTACAAATTGAAATACTGTCATGGTTAACTCTTCATCTTTCATGTTATTGTCAGATTGTAATATGTCAAAGCTTCTTGCTACAGGTTTCTAAATTTGTGTCCTCTGCCACCAGGAGGGATCATCTCAAAAGTCTGTGACAATTGATGACACAAATATCACCTTAATTCCAACACTGCCAGAGTGTCACACCAGTGTTTAATGTTTGAAGTGGTCTGTCCTAGTCTTTGGATCCTTTCTTGGATTGGAGCTTTTCTTCCTAGGTTTTTCTTAACTTGGTTCTACTCACACAGGTCACTTGATTTTCAAACATGCTCTTCAATCTCTGTCTCCATTAATCATCAGACAATGGAGTATTCAATCTAATTAATTCTGTGTTGAACAAAGGTTAATCAGCAGTTCACTAATCAGCTAAATAAACCAGTTAAATAATCTTTAAAAAAACTATTTCTGTGAAAACTTTCATGTGGGAAGAACCGAAATTAACAAAGGAAGAGGTGGAAGGAGTGAGCTTTGAATGGGTGCATTGTGTCGGTAGGAGGAAACTGGGAAGAAGCCCTGTATTAACCAAACCCTGGCCTGTAGTGGCCCGGTTTTCGAGCTACAAAATGAAGTTGATATTAATGGAAAGAGGAAGAGAGTTAAAAAATAATCATTGATTAACCATCAATTCCCACCAGAAAGTGTGGCCAGAAGGAAAAGGCTGTACTGTACCCCATTATGAAAAGTAACCGGCAACGAGGTGTTAAAGTACGTCTCATTCTAGATAAATTATATGGATGACAAGCTTTTTAAAGATCCAAAAATTACTACATGGCTGTAAGTAGTAAAAGACCATAATCAACGTTTTTTCTTTTATTTTTTTGATAAATGGACTCTTGTAAACATAGGCATGGTTAAGTTAATCAATTTAAATAAAACTGCCTGTAATCTAGACTACATTAAACTGCTCTGGGGTCTCTGGCTAGTCTCATTTTGTCCTAAAATCAATTGGGATTGAAATTTGGGAAGATAGCCTTGCCCTCAGAGTACAATATGTTTCAAGATATGAAATGTAACAATGTCTACAAAATCACTCTTGTGCTTTTTTATGAACATTACTTTTTGAAGCTGTGAAGCTATATTAATAACGGTTAGATTTAGATACTGGTATAATAATTACCTTCGGTGAGTAAAAAGCAAGGTTTTTTTTTTCAGCTTCATGATCAGTAAGGGAAAGGTGGGGGAGGGGGGAAGGGAAGGTTGAAGGAAGGGGAATGGAGGGAGGGGGGTGGGAGCTAGAGACAGCATTTTGGAGGCAACACTTTGGTGGTCTGGATATACAACATTTTAATCTACTCTCTTACTCTTACACTGTATTTTTTATGCTTAATGGATAATTGTCTTAACCTTGTGACATGGAATGTTAAAGGTTAAAATAGTATAACCAAACACAATAAGATATTAAATAGTTTGATGAGGTTAAAAACAAAGAAATTCAATTGAAAACTGAGGATGTGCATCACATGTGTAGATATTCGGCTGGACAGGCTAATGGATCTAGAGTTTCATCAAAAACAGTGGGGTTGCCATTCTTATTCATAAACCTGCTCCCTTTTTACTCAAAAGTAAAATAGAGGATCAGAATGGTAAATTTATTTGTTTAATTGGTAAATGGAACTCCTGGTTAGTGACTTTTGTTAGTGACATGTGCATGGTCCTAATTTAGATGACCCAATATTTATTACAAAGATAGAAGAAAGATAATATAATAAGATAAGATAGAAGAAAGAAATAGTCTCAGAAAGAGACTATACTTTCTTCTCTGATAGACACAAATCCTTTTCCGTAATTGATTATTTCTTTATTTCTCAAAATATCATGCAACACACCAGGGATGCAGTTATTCATCCTAGAACCATCACTGATCATAGTCCTATACAGTTAATACTTTCACTACCTGACGTAATAACACCATTAGGAAGATGGAAAATTAATAACTCCCTACTACAAGAGGCTGATTTTAAAGGCAAGTAGAGTAGTTTATTCAAAATTTTATGGAAACCAATCTAAATTCTGTCTCTGACCCTAATATTATTTGAGAATCACTTAAGTGTTGTTTAAGGGGAGAATTCATTAGAATTGCTACTTTTCATAAAAAGCAAAGGGAGTCAAAAGAAGGTTGCCTACTCATCATAATGAAGGCTAACAGCTCAGACTGAGGTAATCAGATACAATTACAGCTACAATATAATGCGTTATTAAGGATAAAAACAGAGTTTTACATTAAGTAGAGCTCAACTTAACTTCTGTGAAGAGGGGGAAAAAGCAGGGAAAATGCTTGCAGCCAGGTTAAAAAAGAGCTGTACACAATACTACTAGCAGCATCAAGAAAAAGGATGGGTCAATTACCCAAGATCAGAAAGAAAGAAATTAAACCTTTGTTAGTTTCTTTGAAAAATGTATAGTCATCTGAAGCCTCTAGCACAGTGGAAGATATGCAGTTCTTTCTTGCAGATACAGAGCTCCCAAAATTTAGTACAGAAGAAAGAAATATTCTTGAGTCATCTCTCACTCTATCAGAAGTTAAAGAAGCCATTGCTTCCTTTTCTCACAATAAATCACCTGGACCCAATGGATTTACAGCTGAGTTCTACCAGACATTTCAGTCCATAATTAGTCCAATCTTACTGCAAATATTTAATAATATGTGGTTAACAGACAAGACCTCTTTAATAACTCTTGTACAGATGCAGCCATTCAAAATGCACGGTACAAACCTGTAACGCACACAACTACTCACGTTATACCGCGGTACGTGATTGGCTGGCCAAAGTGACGGACAGGGATACTTGTGGTGCATTGGTTGGTAGTGAAAAGATTTAATAACTTACACTCTTTACTATGCATTTTTTTAATCTGTTTAGTATTGAATATTTATATGGAATTTTACAACTAAAGGGAAATTTTAGTAGCTGAGCATAAAAAGAAGAGGAGCATAACGCATCTGATGATCATAAACGATATTAATTTAGGAACATAAACATATTGTGTAAACTGTATATGGCTGGTGTTGGTATTTTAAAGAAAAAATACACACCGGTATTCCACTTTCTCCCTAAACATTTTAAGCATCAAAGTCTTACATGTGGTTATTTTGGAAACCTTTTTACGTGCTCCTTCTGACCATATTAAGTTTATATACTTTGTGAAAAGTGCTAATGTTTTAACCTTTTCTGCGAATACGCTTGTTATCGGAGTAAACAAAAGCATACTTTTAGAATTTGATTAATAGGGAATATAATATGGAATTGTGTATCTAAAGAAATTAATAACAATATAATTATATTCTTAGACAGTAGCTCAACTATTAGTATAATACACTTTCTATGTGTGCTTCAGTTTCACTATTTACCATGTAACTATGTCTGTGATGTGAAGGCTTTAGCGTGTGCATTGTAAGCCTGAGGTCCTCGGGACAAGTCCTACTGTCACCATCACTTTTCTTAACAAATAAACATTTCTTTGAAAAACTAAAATAGCAAATGTTATGGACACAACTGTATATTGACATTTTTTATATTTCTAAATATCACAACTGTTCGAAGCTACCTCATTTATTATTAACAACAAATAATTTGAAGCTGCTACTACTGTCGTTATTACTGATAATAAATATTATCGTCACTATATTGAATTTGTTGGTATTTCTAAATATCACAAAATGTTCAAAGTTAAGTGATTATCATTTTCCATGAATACTTTCACTCGTTATCACAGTAAAAGAAACTTTTCATAATTTAATTATTTAAGCAATAAGGCACTCGAGGCCTGTGCCACAGTTAAAAGGTGTTGTTAGGCCCAACACGATAGTCCCTCGTTGCAACACAACGCAGAAACACAGCCACAAGTAACATTTGCTAGCAAATAGAGGGCATTAGCTAGCCAATATGATAAATAGAGGGGGGAAAAGCAATTGGGGAAAAAAAGACTTGCTGATCTGTTCTACATACCAGGAATAGAACAGAAGCACGTTAAAGCCAGAACCCATGTAAATTACTAAGTTAAAGACTTTGATACATAAAATATTTATGATGAAGGTGGAAGGTTGTGTACTTTTGTCCAACTGAGCAATCTTGCTTTTATAAAATATACCTACTTTTTAATGTATAATGATTAATGTGCTGTAATACACAGTTTAAAATTAAAAGTCTAAAGAGTATACAACTTAAATTTTTAATTGGATAAAGATTTTCCCTCAGCAGTGAACAGGATTTGAAACCTGGTGTTTTCTGGCGACAGCTCAAATGCTGTACATGAGAGGCTAAGCTTTATTAGCTCCATCTGGCAATGATTCCGGATAATAATACCATGACTGCGGTAAAATGCAGTATGATGTGTTATGATGCAACACACCCACCACATTTTACCGCAGCATACCTAGGTCGTTTTGAATGGCTGCATCTGTATACAGTATAAGAAAGGCAAAGATCCATCATTTTGCAGTAGTTACTGCCCAATAAGCTGAATGAACTTGGACAATAAGATTCTAGCTAAAGTACTCGCTAATCAGTTAGGTAAGGTGCTATCAAAAATCCTACATCCCAATCAAACATGATTTATGAAAAATAGATATTCTTCAGATAATACAAGAATGCTGTTTAATGTGATTTATCACACTTAACATAGTAAATCAACACCAGCTATATGCACACTGGATGCTGAGAAGGCCCTTGACGGAGTTGAATGGAAGTACTTATTTAATGTGCTAAAATTGTTTGGTTATGGCCCATATTTTATTAAATGGGTTGGAATCGTATACAGTAGTCCACGGGCATCTATAGTGACTAACAGCTGTATATCCAAACCTTTTTGTTTATATAAAGGCACCAAACAAGGGTGTCCTCTATCACCAAGACTAACTATACTGTCAAGACCAATTAATTGGTCAGTATGGATTCAAGTAGGTGTTAGTAAATTGGGTCATATGATTAGAGATAACAAATTGTTGTCCTTTTCTGAATTATCTCATCAAACATCTCTTCCAGCAAAATAATTTTTAAATTACTCAAAACTTAAAAGTTTACTGTCTTAAACCTTTCCGTTAAGTGGATTAAAACAAGAACTGGATAATTACAGCAATAAACTATTGCAGACTAACATACAGGTGAAGGCTCAGACATTTTACAACCTTCTCAATGCAAGATCAGGCAAGTCTTTTGATAGTTGTGCATCTCAGTAGACAGTTGATCTACTGTATGTGTAGGGTAAGAGGACCTGGGATACTGTTTGGCATAATATTAGTTATCGATTTAGAGCTATACATAACAAACCGCTTCAGTACAAATGTTTCAATAAGTATAACTCTTTTATACCCAAGAAAATTTTTAAAAAATGAAGTGGCATAATACAGGAATGTGTTCCAAATGTAACACACATAAAGTATCACTATTGTACTTATTATGGTATTGTCAGGACCTCCACAGAGGGGAAAGCTCTCAGGCACATAAATATCTCAATTCCACTTACTCCCATTACATGTATCCTTGGTGATTTATCAAAGGTTAAAGAAGTAATTCAATATAAAAATACTTTTTTGACTCTGTATTATTGCTAAAAAAATAATATTGCAAAAATGGGGGGACAGTACAGGATCCTCGTACAAAGAACAGATTAAAGAAGCTGTATTACAAGTTAAATTAGAAATTATTTAATATAATTTACAGGGTAAACTTAATGAGTATAGGAATGTCTGGGGCCCATTAGAGATGTACTTTAATGGCACCGGATGTTAAGAATATTAGTAGGAAGTTTTTGAATTAATATTGTTTTGTGAATTTAAGATTTTTTTGTTATTGTCTAAATAGAACAAAAACAAGAGAGTGAAACAAAATAAAAATAAAGAAGTCATCCAAAGTTGGGGGTTGGAGGTGGGTTAAAAAAATAATTTCTTAAATCAAGTCAGCTCTTTGCTCTTACACTTCACCCAGCACTAGATCATTAACAGCTAGTAACATGTCTAGTCCTTATCTAATGAAGCTCATCTAGTTTGGGATACTACTCTAGAATCAAAACTTGTGTCCTGGACAAAAAAACAGCCAGTTTATTGTTTTCTCCCTCACACTCTGAGATCTCCTCACTGTGTCCTATTGTCAAGAATATTCAACCTGTTTCATCAACACTTCTCTCTTGTCTATGAGGGGAAAGTGTGATCTCCCACTGATATACAAAGCTTAGCTCCTTCAGGTACAAACACCTTCCTAATGCCTCCTTGACTTAGTCACGCAGATCCATTCCTAATGAGCCCTTGCCCTCATTCTCCTGCCAGCCTAGAGCCAAGGTGCGGACTGATGCCTTTCTCCTTCTAGCTGGTCTATTAATTATCCCAGAGGAGTGGGACCATGTAGACATAGCCAGGAATACTTCAGCTCTCTGAGACAGGTTACCTGGACTGAATATGTATGTCATTCATTGTGGCTTCTAATGAAGTATTGTGTGACAAAATAGAAGAGTCAACCATGAGCATAGCGGTGTCAGTCCTTTTAAGGGTACTTAATAATAAACTTAACAATGGCAGGGATGGTTACCTTGATAGCAGATGAAGTATCTGGTGAAACTGCAGGGCATATCGTGCCAAGTACCCTGACTATCCATCGCTGCACAGTCTTCATTCATATTCCCACTATTGTTTGGCTCCCCACTATGCCAATTGCGGAAAAGAGTCTCACCCTCCCTGTAGAAATCACTGCCTGTCAGGGACCACTGCCATTCTACATAAAGTCCTATCCAGGCATAGAATGTCTTCTCTGCATTGCTGAGAAGCCTGTCTAGCTGTTCCCTGCTGTGGATGGAGGCCAGGTCAATATACTTTTCTCTGCAGTAACGCTGAGCATCGGTCCAATTCAGCGGAGTGCTCACAAAGTGATACTGATGTGTGCGACACAAAGAGAGTTTGCAGAGTCCTGGAAATACACAACACAACCCACAAGAGGTTTCAGTCAAGCACTGCAACCACACATAAGTTAGGGTAACATCAGTCGATGAGGTTAGTTTAGGGTGGGAATCAACATTTCCACTTGTCTCATACTGTGTGATGTCAAAGTAACTTCCACATGAAAAATAATTTTGATATTCAATGTTTTGGACAATCAGTTTGTGCAATTTGTTACTCACAGCTATCCCATTTGTCTATAAAAACAACATTGAGTGCACCTTTACCAAATCATTCTTACCAACTGCAGATGACTGGTCATTAACAGAGTTAGCTGGTTCTAATCATGTGACCCTAATGGTATTATGTATAATATTATTCATATTATTTAGCAAAAACACTGTGAAAGGGAGGACAGTAGCAAATTTGTAAAAAGCTACAAACTACAGTGAAGAAACTGGTAACAAAGATCAAGATTTGTAGCAGAAGACACTGACCTGAGAACAGTAGGATGAGAAACACACTCTTCTCCATGCTTCTGGATTTCCAGTCTGGAAATGTATAGAGGAACAAATATATCAAAAACATAGAATGAGAGAAAAACATTAACATTATGACTTCAGAATCGAAACCTACTTCTCTCTAGGTTTACACAGATTAAGTGCATTTGTGTTCTGTCATTACTGGAGATTATGCTGATAGCCAACAGACACTGCTATCACTCAGAGCTGCTGTCCACCTGCTGTCACAAACACTTGAAGGCAACCTGAGAATGGAGGTTTATAGTGTTATAAAAGTGCAAGCAAACGAGACCTAGTAAAGACATTTAACAATGGAAGGAACCGAGTTTTGTTAAGATACTGTACTAAAGGACTGATTGGATAAAAGTAAAACAACTAAAACTATGTCTGGCTTTTTGCAGGGTGAGTTTATTTGTGCAGTAATTAGATAGCTGCATTAACTCAGTTTTCACATCTTCAAGGCACATACAGTGATAAATTATTATTGGTAATGAATTTTTCATGTCAAAGAATATTTTGTGGGCGTACAGTGCATCATGCAAACAGTATTATTTTCTATTTCCTGCATGTTTCACTTTACATAGGGGTTACTCAGGAATCTTTGATTTCCGAGTATGAAAGGCAAAAATAAAACAAAATGCTAAAATCCTGAAATAATGAGTAGTGCTCTGGAATGCGGGGATGACATTATCAGAAATAGCCATTGTGTAATATGAGGAAGAATCTAGTATAGTTCCAATGCTATGTAATGGTCACTTTCAAACACCCACTCATTGTAATAACAGAGGTGACCAGCTGTACTCAGACTATAAAAACTTCCAGCTATGAGAAGTTACACCTTCTTTGAATCTTCTTTAGTGTTCTTAGGAAAATTGAAAATGTTGTCACAAATTCCTTATAGTATACTATATATAATACTCATAGTATACTGTATATATATATAATATCATATATGTATATATAATATTTACAGTATTATCTACATGGATTGTAGTACTATTTTATCTTCAGAAAATAATAAAATTGCTTAGCTTATAGCCTGTTGCAATGTATAAATTGTATGAAAAATGTCTTATACCTTGTTCTTGCACTGTTTATAATTGTTTTGAAGTAAAATATTATGTGTCTGGGGAAAGCACAGTGTTTAATTCCTGTCAAAGCATTTCTTAAATGTAAATAATGGCCCTGGGAATATCTGCACAGCTGCCTGGTTTTATAATATCCTTAAAGAAATAAACATGAAATAAACAACCACTCCACAGTGTACCTGAAAATTCCATTCTACAAATCTTTACATTTGTATTATAAACGCAAAATTTGAAAGCAATCAAGTGTTATTAAAAAGGTAATAAACAACAAATTTAAGATTATTGATATTATGAAGCTAAAAATGAATTTGCATCTTCCCTGACTGCTGGAAAATACATTAAAAAGTCTACTATACTCTTATACAGTAGGTTACATATAAACTATAGCAAATATCTGATTTTCAAATTGAAATGTCTAATATATTCTTTTTATAATTTTTATAATTAAAATCTTAAAAAAATATATAAGAAAAAAATACTTCATATGCATACTATATTGAAAAATTAAATAATTTATATATCACAATATGTTGAATATTCATTGTACATTCACGATTTCTTAAGCCCATTGTGGCTGGTGTGATTGACTCTACACTCAGTTGTCAGGGATCCGGCAGGTAGTTCTCCAGGGATCCGGTGCCATGAATTCTACAGAATGCAGAGGCAAACAATCCAAAATCGTAATTCTGAAGCAAGGTCGATAGGAGAAGCTAGAGATCACTTAACAAGAAAGAGCTGAGACAAACCGAGAAGACAATCCAAAAGGCAAAATCCAAGAGACAAGATCAAAAGGGAAAAGTTAAGCCCAAAAACAGGGAAATCCAACAAGAAAAGAACACTCACTAGAAAACTCTATCTAAAATCTAAAAAATAAAACACCTGCTGGGCACACCGTTATACGATATGATACAATACGTATACCATAGGGTTTTAAAAGATTTCAGATTTGTTTTTAAGTTTGTATTTGTTGTAACTGTTAATACAATGGTGAATATAAATGCAATGTTTATCACCTAATATTGCGAGTCTTATAAATATGCATGAGCTGTATTTAAATGAGTGGTTTTGTAATAAATCACATATACATTTTAATTAATGGCATATTTTGTCTTATGTATTGTTAAGTCACATTATTAGACAGTTTCTATATCCAGGCTGTTGTCACTGTGTTTGAACTCTCTGGACAGTCAGGGCTGCCTAACTTCTCCGGTCTGTGTCCAGTTTCTAAAATCAGGCTGTGGTCACTGAGCTTGTCCTTTCTGGACAGTCAAGTTTGTCTGTAAACAGTTTCTATGTCCAGGCTAAGGCCACTGATCTTGTCCTCTCTGCACAACCATGTCTGTCTGTGTTTCCAGTTTCTAAACACGGGCATTGATCACGGAACTTAAACTTTCTGGACAGTCAGTTCTGTCTGTGTCTATTTGTAGGCTGTTGTCACTGAGCCTGACTGTGGTCAGTGAACTTGTCCTCTCTGGATGGAAAGGACTGTCTATGTCCAGTTTTTATATCCAGGCTGTGGTCACTGAGTTTGTCCTGTCTAAACAGCCATTCAGTCTGTGTCCAGTTTCTATGTCCAGGCTGTGATATTTGATCTTCTCCTCTCTGGACAGTTAGGTCTGCCTGTGTCCAGGTTCAATTTCCATACTGTGGTCATTGAGGTTGTCCTCTCTGGATGGAAAGGTCTGTCTGTGTCCAGTTTCAATGTCCAGACAGTGGTCCCTGAGGTTTTCCTTTCTGGATAGCCAGATCTGTCTATTTCATTTATATGCACAGACTGTGGTCACTAAGCCTGTGTTCTCTGGACCTGGACAGTTAGGTCTCTCAGTGTCTACAGATGCAGCCATTCAAAGTGCGAGGGTCAATAGTGTGAGGGTCTTCAGCTCAAAATGAAAAGCTAAAGTGTAATGTAGGCTCTGAATGGGTTAAACTTGGACTTGCCAGTGTGGTGATGTCACTGCCTTTCAAATGAAATCCTGCTTGAAACTAAAAATTAGACACAAGAAGAGTATTATTGGACAATGCTGTGAGGCTCTGGTGAAATTTTTCTGTGAACTGAAGAGTTAAAGTGTAAAGTGTCTCCTCCTTAAACTTGTTAATGCAACATGGAAGATATTACTGTATTAATGATGTAGCGCTTCTGGGATCAAGTGGGTTTGCGCCCTACACCCTGCGGTACCACTATGTACATACAGTACGAACATGTTGTGATATTTAGAAATATAAAAAATGTCAATACAGTGTCCATAATATTTGCTATTTTCGTTTTTCAAAGAAATGTTTATTTGTTAAAAGAAAACTCATGGCAATAACTGGATTTGAACACCTGACCTCAGGGGTATAAGTCAGTCACTTAAACCATCATGCCACTGATGTTTTACACACTGACACAGCAGTACACATATCAATAGAAAGTCTTATACTACTTTTTGTGCAACAGTACATGAATATAATTATATCATTATTAATTTATTTAGATACGCAATTCCATATTATATTTCCTATTAATCAAATTCTAAAAGTATGCTTTTGTCTACTCCGATAATGAGCATATTTGCAGAAAAGGTTAAAATGATCACTTTTCACAAAGTATATAAACGTACAGTAATATGGTCAGAAGGAGCACGTAAAACCATTTCCGAAATAACCACATATAAGACTCTGATGCTTAAAATGTTTAGGGAGAAATGAAATACTGGTGTTTATTTTTTCTTTAAACTACCAAGACCAGCCATCTACAGTACAGTTTACATACAATAATATGTTTATGTTCCTAAATTAATATCTTTTATGAGTATGTGAAAGGAATGGTGAGTCTGAGATTCTCAAGAATTACTTTGCATGATTGGGAACAAATGCAAAATGCTGTGGTGTTACTTTTTGTCAATGAAAAAATAAAGTATTTTCGTTTACAAAGACGGTTGCAAAGAATGTGGACCAGGGTAATACTTTTAGTTTACAGCTTGTCCAAGGTCATTCATTATTAATACTATTAGTAATATCTTTGGTAAAGACTTTGATGCATACAATATTTCTGCGTAATTAAAATATTTATGATAAAGGAGGTAGGTTGTGTACTTGTGTCGAACTGAGCAATCTTGCTTTCATAAAATATACCAACTTTTTTCACGTATAATGATTAACATGCTGTAACACACAGTTTAAATTTTAAAGTCTAAAGGGTATACAACTTAAATTCTTAATTGAATAAATATTATCCCTCAGCAGTGATCGGGATTCAAAACTGGGTGTTTTCTGGTGACAGCTCAAATGCTGTTTATGAGAGGTTAAGCTTTATTAGCTCCACCTGGCAGTTTTACAAGGTGATTCCAGATACTATTAACATAATCTAATTTGCATACAGTATGATGCGGTATAACCTGAAACGTATTTAGATGTGACAAACCCACCGCATTGTACCACACCATACCCCGCATTGTACCACTCGTTTTGAATGGCTGCATCTGTATAATGACATGCTAAAGGAACTGAATCTCTGTCTTAAGGAATATTGTTCACTGGCAGCCTAAAGACACTGAATCACTTTAGTCTGGGACACAGAATACAACAAGTAGATCGTATATGAGTATATTAGAACCTCAAAACCATAGAGGCAGTCAACTCATACAATTTCTTCACAACAAACAATGACACATAAACCCAAGGGTGTGTGTATCGCATTTAAAACTAAGATGAGGCAGTTTCTTAAAAATGACAAGAGTGGACACCATGCCATGAATAAGAATGACATGTCAAAATTTGACAAGATCTGTTTTCCTCTTACTGCTTTTCTCCTATGCTTACTTATCTTTAATGCCGATTAATTAACTGTGCAGTTTACCATGTTTTACATGTAGTGCATTTCTACTGACATCCAACACAAGTCTATCAGTGGATTTTAACCTTTAAATCTTTACTACAAGGTCTGGTTTACTTTTTTAAATGTGAACAAAGGTATCAGTCTGCCTTTTCATACCACAGCTTGTTTTATAATCAAAAGAGTAGCTAAACTGAAACAATAATTAAAAGCAAAAACATGGCGTAAATTGAATGGTATAAATTTTTTTGTATTTTATAGCAAGGAGTGGTTGTCTGAACTGTGTTTGCACTGGGCTATAATAAGAAAGAATGTTGAAATATTCTTTGTGTGAAAACTTTGTTTTGCCTTCCAGGACTTCATTGTAAACTGTTCTCTTGTGTTTTAAGGAAAAAAAAACTGTCTGGATAGCTCCTAATAGTAATATAAATAATGTTATAATTACTGATATACATTTAGTTCATATATATATAGTTGCTAATTGTATATAATTAGTATTATCAGCAATAGCTACAAAATACTGTGAAAAGAGCAAAGAGCTAGAACACAATAAAGCAATGTTGAATTATTATTTTATATATAACACATAAAGTCAAATGAAATACATTTGTCAATATAAAATGTATAGTTGCATGTTGTGTAATATTTTGATATCTTGCTATTAAGTTAAATCTGTATTATCTTTAAGTAGTGCAGTTGAAATTTAACACCTCTTGTAGAGTTCTTGTAGAGCTGCAACACACAAATCATTTCACAATTTACTCAAACTGTACACATTTGAATATATTAAATCATTGTCTGCCTTAATTTAAACCCAGAACTCTACACAAAGATCAAATTCTACATTAACTGTAGTAGTATCTTTAATTGAAAGAATAGCGAGTAGAACATCAGAATTTCCTAAAACTAGCAATATTCTTCTATTATTTTGAGCTCTTCTGATTTTTTTTGTATTTGTTTTGTGTCTCTAAAATGACTTTTAGAGTCACACTCAGAAAATTAAAATGGAAATAAACAAAGTATCTGTCTTATCTACTGTCACTGTTTCAAATAATGTGGACGTTCACCCTGATTCTCTATTTAATTTTACTTCAATAATTTAAGAGGCTTTACCCAAAAGCACACAGACAGTAATACATCAAATGTATCCTTAAAAATGGAACACCAACCACCTTTGACACAACCTCTGGAGCTTATCATCCTGACTGCCTGTCTGAAACAGAATCAGTGCCTCCTTCTGACCAAGCTCAGAGGTCAAATAATAGTGGAACACTTACTAGCAAGAGAGAAGATGGACAGGCAGCTCTCCGTTGTCATCAGGAGAGAGTGCAGCTGAGACCCCTGTCTTCACCCCTGAGCCCACAGGGCAACTGAGCTGCTCCTCCGCACCCCAGACCCCCAGTAACAACACAGCCCCCCACCCCGCCAATCACACACAGCACTGCCTTTTCAGACTGACAGCAGGAACCTCTCACACAGGCGGGACGGCCAATCACACAGGGCCCTTTCAGTCTTCTCCATATATATCAGAGACACATCACTGTTTCCTCTCCCTGAAGACACTCCCAGCAGCGCGGAGGAGAGGAGAGACAGGAGCAGCTCTGTGTCTCACTGGAGGAAACACAGATATAGATACAGACAGCAGGGCTGCAGGTGCTGCAGGGGCAGGAAGAGATCAGATATTAAACTAAGAAAAAATTGTAGACAAGTATTATATTTTTAAATCAGTATCAAGATAATTAATTATGCATATATGGTCCTGTAATTCCTGCTGTCTGTATCAGGAAGTGTCTAGTGACTGATGTCCAGAATGTGGTCCTATGTGCCTTGCTGTCTGTGTCAGGCAGTGTCCAATGACTGGTGTCCTGCAGTGACTCACAGAGTTGTTGTGTCTCCAGACAGTACATGTCTTCTGGTCCTCTTCAAGGGCAGTGTGAGGAGAGCCTGTGCTCAAGGTGGCAGTGAGGTCATTCAGGTCAGCACAGGAATCCGGAGTCAAGGTGGACTGAATAAGAACTGGCTGTCCTGTGACTGTGATCAATAATTTAAATGAAAAAGAAAGAAAAGCTCAGCAGTGATTGTCCCCTATGTACTGAGCCTGTTGGACAGCAGCTCTTCCAGTTGAGTCCCTCAGACCCTGAGTCTGTCCCTGCGCAGCTCCAGTCCACACAGATGTTCCAGCCCCTCCAGCTGTGACCCCAGTGTCTCTCTGTGTGGAGCCGACTGCATGACTGAGACTCTCTAACAGCACAGTGGAGCTGAACTGATACTGATACCCTGATACACCCCAGTCTGAACAGTGTGAGGGCACAGCTCACATCCTCTTCCTTATTATTATAGGAAGTAGGAGCAGTAGGAGCAGCAGTAAAATATTAGTAGTAGCAGTAGTATCAGTGGCAGCAGCAGTTGTGGTAGCAGTAGTACCAGAATGGAGGCTGACTCTCAGAGCCCAGTGTCAGTATGAGGAGAAGCTCTCAGACCTGACTCCTGCCAGAGCCTCTGAGCCTGAGTGGCCATGAGCCCTGAGCTCCTCAGCAGCTGAGAAAAGCCTCCTGTCTCCTGAGGTCACAGTGTGGTTGAACACCTGCGCTGTCTTCCTGCTCCTTCTCTTCTCTCTCCCCTTTCCTGTCTCTCTCGCTGTGCATGCTCTTATCTGTCCATCTCTCTCTCCTCTTCTCTCAGTCTGACAGTCTGTGCAAAGTATCTGAAGGGGATGTTACATTGCTTGGCAAAGAAAAAGACTTCTCAGAGGCAGAATAATAAAAAAAGCTTTATCTCCTCTCAGTCAGATTCACAGCTCAGACTCACACACAGAGCTCTGGGACCCTCAGTACTTTACACAAACTCCTACCTCCTGAGCAGACAGAAGCTCATCTCCATACTGTTCTCTATCCTGACAATCAAGAACCAGAGGACATTGTGACAATCAGTGCTGCTACATGAACAATATCAGACAGAACAGCCTGGACTCAGGTCACATCTCCCCCTTTACTCCTTCCTCACAGCCTCTCAGAGACAGAGAAGAGCGCCTGGTTCTCCTCTCTGTGAACTGGGCTCAGGGGTCACTGATCTGGCAGCTGTGAGCTCTGTTCCAGGTCAGGAGCAAGAAGCTTCTATTAACCCTTTCCAGGACCTCCAGCCCTTCAGTATTACTGCCCTGATTCATTGTCTTTACTGTAAGTCAGCCTCCATCCCTCTGTCAGAAGTGTTTTACTGAAAATTGAGCAATATGTGATTATCTCTTATTATTATTTTTACTGATTTAATGAACAGCAGTATTGCTTCTCTTATAAATGTAATATGATTAGCAGCAGCAGACTGATGGTCTTGTCTACAATAGTGAGTAGTTGACCAGTCTGTACCTCTGAGCAGTGAGACTCAGATCACACAGAAGACCTGTCTGTGTGTGATTCCACACCAGCCCTGGGATTCAGCGTCTCCCACATGTCTCTCACGGAGTAACTGTATAAATATACAGTTAAAGAGAGTCTGATAACAGTTAAACAGTTAAATAAATAATCAAACTGTCAGCTTGAGTGGAAATAAAACCAGGAGATGCTTTTCAACCTCCAGGATCAGGAGTCTGATCCTCCTTGCTTCTATTCTGTGGAGATTCATGTAAAACGCTTAAAAGCGATTATTACAGGGACTTGTGCCCTTTCTCTTCTGCTCTACGGGAGTAAACTATACAACGCATTAGTCTGTGAAGTAAACTATTTTTTTGGTTAAATGAATTTCATTTCTCGGTTTGTCGCTCTCCTTCTCCAACTGTATGATTCGCTTCTCTTCACAGCCCATTGTGTTTTAGAGATATTATATCTGTAAGAAAAGCCCCCCGGGATCCGGACAGGAGTCTCCTCCAGCGGAGACGCGCTCTGCTCTGTCAGAAAGACCGCTGTGACATCACAGACACCAGCCAGAGCGCCGGGATCAGAGAGCGAGACCGCGGGAGGGAACGGGGGGAGAATTATTGATCACTTATGTATCGACAACCAATTAATTCAACTGAAGGACCATAGAATAATCGATTAACTTCACTGATTGGTGAGTACTGATTCTTTTCTTGACCCTGTTTAAATATCTAGGAAACAGTCAATAAAGACTGTATCGATCAATTACTATAGTGCGTTTAATGTTAATAATGTTCAATCTGAAAGTAAACAATGATTATTCATATTATTATTTAGATAACTGTATCCGAGATCTAGAAAATTATATTCCAAGTTGATAAATGTATGTAGTAACAGTTAATTGCATTTTTCCAGTGTTTATAAACCATAAGTATATATATATAGTGGCACGTCACTGTGCGCGTCTAGGTGTCTAGCCTTCGTCACAAAGAGCGATGTGACGTCATGGGTAGCGACTACTACTAGTGTATTCATGTTAATATTAGTGAGAGTACAACTGGTAGTTTTAATGCTACTGTTCATGTGAGTATTAATGGCAATAGCGCTACTGATAGTTTTAGTTTTAATGTTCATATTCATGTTAATATTAATTATAACTATCTTGTTACTGTTAGAGTATTAACAGTAGTAGTAGTGTTAGTTTTAGTGATAGCATTACTTTTATTATTAATAGTTTGTGTCAGTGTTAGTGATGTTACTGTTGTAAGTAACATGAGTAGTATTTGTGTTAGTGTTAGTTATCATGTATCTGTAGTTAAATGTGTATGTGGTGTCTGTGCATGTGTGGGTGTGTGTCTGTAAGTGTGTGATATCTGTCATTTTGTGGGTGTGTGTCTGTGAGTGTGTGGATGTGTGTCTGTGAGCCTGTTGTGTCTGTTAGTGTGTAAGCATGTGGGGTCTCTGAGTGTGTGGTGTCTGTAAATCTGTGTCTGTGAGTATGTGTAGTGTCTACTTGTTTCTGTGAATGCATGCCTGTAAATGTGTGTGTCTGTGAGTGTATGGTGTCTGTCATTGTGTAGTTGTATATTTGAAAGTGTATGTGTGGGTATGTCTGTTAGTGTGTGTAGTGTCTATGTGTCTATGTGAGTATTTAATGAAGATAGTGTTACTGATAGTTTTAGTATTAATGCTTGTATTCATATTAATATTACTGATAATTATACTGTTAGTGTCAGAGTATTAACACTCATCATCATGTTAGTTTTCATGACAGTATTACTGTTACCATAAGTTTTATTAATCTAGTAGTAGTTTGTGTCAGTGTTAGTAACAATGATAGTGTATGTTTGGTGATAGTGTTACTGTTGTAATATTAGCAGTATCTGCATTAGTGTTAGTTATAGTGTATCTGTACCTAAGAGTGTATGCGGTGTCTATGTATGTATATAGTGTCTATGTGTGTGTCTGTGAATGTGTATGAGTAAGTGTGTGGGTGTGTATCTGTGAGAGTCTGATTGAGTGTCTGTGAGTGTAAATGTGTGTGAGTGTGTAAGTGTATATCTGTCAGTGTGTGTGAAAGTGTGTGTAGGTGAGCTTGGGCTCCACTGGTGTATCTGACAGTAGTGACCCATCAACAGGTGTTGAAGTCCAGAGCAGCTTGTGAATAGTAACACTTTCTAGAGTCCAGACCACATCCAGTGAGCTGTGAGTCCTCTGTTTTTATCACTATCAGTAGTAATGACAGTAGTAATTCCCACGTGAATCATTATTAACCAAAACAGCCATCAGAAAATATCGCCTTTGGAATAATGTCACAGATTTTCTTTAGTGACAGGACATTTGAGTGCCTGTTGCAATAAGTGCAACAAACCATTTCTTTCCAATATTTTCTTTTTTGGTTATTTATCACATATGAAAACATGAATATTTTACCTGCAAAGTCACAATGAAACTGCTATGGCGAATTAACTTTTTATGGGTGGAAAATGTTCAAAAGGCTTAATGGCTCCACAGGAGGCTTTAAATCACAACCTCATCATGACTCTACTGTACACAGCTGTGTAAATACTGCACACTGACCAATTGTACCACTGGCTCTCTGTAAGGTAAGCCCCTACACAGATTGTAAAACTAGCACAAATGAGGGTGAAACATGGGGTTTTGGCTGTGGATCCATCTCCACATGGGGGAAAGGGACAGTAAAATAATAAGGAAAATACAAGAGAAGAAACTGAGATATATGTGCTCACAGCAAAGAAGGAAGAGGTGGTCAGACAAGCAAAATAGCAACAGTTGTGGATAGTGTGAAGCGACTGTTTTGTGTCAATCAGCACATGCATTTATCTTCATGTGCCTTAAGCTGTGCAATTTGTATGGTTGTTGAATGAGATTGGTTTCTTCACAAGCCCGGTCAATTGCCAGTGGAGAGCTTTCTGACGCACTCCTTCATGAAGACTCTCTTTAAGATGATCACACCTTTCGTTGTCAAGTCACCTCCTTTCCATACAATAGTAGCACCAACACTAAGAGAAAGGATGAGAAATGACTTTTATCAAGTGATTGCAGTGTTTGTTTGACTGAGGATCCTTGTGTGCTGAACTGGCCTCTGGAGAAGTGTAGTGCAGTAAAAGAGAAGGTCTGTGTCACTCAAGACTGCAACAGCACAGAACAATACAATTACAATACTTTTATGAGAGTAAATATTACTGGTACATCACAGTTCTTATAATGGTTAAAACAGGAGCACCTTCTCCACATTTTTGACTAAAGTATTTAAACAGCAAGAAATACTATCACTATGCAATTCATTAATGCAATTGAGGTCCTCTAAATGTTCTAGTCTGATGAAACAATGTTTAGAATTAGGTGACAATATCGGAATCCATTCAAATGCACAAGATTCATTTTCAGCTACAAAAATGCGCTTGAAAATATTTTACAAGAAAGAAACCTTACATTCACCTACATAAACATTCACCCTCTATGTTAGCAGAGAACAGTAGGACAGATAGTTAGTGTCACTGGACACTGCATCACAGAGGCTGATCTCTTCTCCCTCATTATGCAGGCTTACCCACTCATGATGAATTTGTCCTCCAGCGGTAGTTTCCTGCCATCACTGACTCAGACATGACATTCATGTACCTTAATTGTACCTGGCACTGCATTACAATAATTTGATCAAAACAACTGATGAACAAACAATAATCAAATATGTATCTCTTTCTTTAAGTAGTTAAAGACTTTGTCCAAAAAAGAAGCATTTATTCCTTTCCTCTCCTACCAGCCTTTACAAGTCACCCAGTTTTCTCTGAGCCAGTGTGAGGTCTTACTCTCTCTCTCTTTTCTCTCTCTCTCGGGTGCACGGGCAGTGTGTTGGCTCACGCTGTTGGCGGACGGGGGCGCGGGAGAGCCAGGCTAGCAGGTGGTGACGGAGAAGACAAATAATGGCTTTAACTTGCTTTAGCTCTGCAAGTCTGAGTTCTTGTGTCCGTCCTATCCAAACCCGAAAGTATTACAATATGTATCTGTATAGCAGGTGGTGTACAGCTTTTTAGCATAGATTACACTTTTCTAAAACATATTTAAAAAATAAAAAGGATTACAATCTAATCCTTCCACGTTTGATCCCAAAATCCCAAGAAAAATAAATCTAAACGGGGAGAAAGCTATGCTGAAAGTTTATTAAGATACCTAGAAGACAAAGATACTGTATCAATTTATGTTGCATTTGTCTGATTACAATTAAAAAAACACATAGAATTAAACACGCGTTTGTGATTTAAATCAAAACGCGATTTAAATCAATAAAAATGTTTTCTTTAGATACGCGATTCCATATTATATTAGCAGAAAAGCTTATAACTACCACTTTTTTACACGCTATTTCACGTTAGTTAAAGATGTGTATTTTACATGTGTATTTTTTCTTTAAAGTACCGATTCCCGGAATCTGACTGGCTGACACCCTTCTGAAGTGGTTCCATAATATCTGGTATACGGAAAAGAAAGCGTTGATAAAAAAAGCCTGGATTCTCATGTATCTGATACAAGTATCTTTTAATACAGTCTTTGCTGTGCTCTTGAGGATCCTTGTGATATTTTGAGCTCTGGTTGAATGATAAGTGTCGCAGTTCAAATAATTTTCCTAGTTAGAAATTATGAAACGCTCTGTTAAAAGCAAGGGAGTTTTTATGTCCGTTGCAGTAAAAGAAAATGCCTGACAAAGTATGGCTTGGACAGATTCCAAGTGCTTGTACAAATGTGCTAAAGAAATTATACTTTGAGTTTACAGCTTGTCTAAAGTCATTCATTATTAATACTATTAGTAATATCTTCGGTAAAGGCTTTGATGCATAAATATTTCTGATAAAGGTAGGTTGTGTACTTTTGTCCAACTGAGCAATCTTGCTTTCATAAAATATACCAACTTTTTAATGACTGATAATACACTGTAATACACAGTTTAAATTTAAAAGCTCAAATGCTGTACATGAGAGGTTAAGCTTTATTGGCTCCTCCTGGCGTTTTTACAAGGTGATGCCGGATACTTTCCTGCATGACGTCAAATGGCGTGATTTACCCCGTGATACTGAGTGATACTGCGACACGGGGGTATACCGCAAAATACCCCACCCATTTTGAGTGGCTGCATCTGTATGAGGGTGTCGAGGCTAACACAGCTGAACACTCTAAAGAGTTGGATTAAATCTCCAGTCTCTTTGGGGGTGTGAGTTGGAATCCCACTGCTGCCAAATATCTCCAACTATCTCTGTGTTAAGAAGCACTTGTTTTTTTGTTGTTATTTCCCTGCGGTTTAAACCAATTTCAGACCAATTAATTTAAACAACCATGCTGTTCTTACAGCATGGCATTGTCTGGCAAAAAAATAACATGACACCTCCTTTAAAACACACATTTTCTGCGGAGGGAACAGGAGAACTCTTGCCATTCAACCTTATAGCGTGATGTCATTTTATCATGCTCATTTTTAGATGCTTGTCATCAAATCTATGATCCTTATGAGTGCGCTCACCCTCCATAAAGGCAGCACAGATATAATGTTAACATTAGATATAATCGCGTTAAATACAGGTCAGAAGAAGGCGACAAAATGTCCGCTAGGCAGTTCAGTGACGTCAACGGTGTTCTCTGTTGTTTAGGTGTAGAGTGCCAGCCGTTACAACCAGGAAACTCACAGTTTCAGGTGTCAAAAAGACTTCCCCAAAACCCTAATCCTCTCCTTGCTCCAATAATGGCATTCAGACATTTCCTGCAACAAAGCCATGATACGGTCAACAACACAAGTTAAAAGCTTGTTCCCTACCCCTGCAATCCTTCTCAAAGAAGGACTGTGTGTGCTCAGTGTTAAATGCATAAAGAAAATAATAAATAATAATAATAATAAATAAAAAATAATGATAAACTCTACTTTATATAGCGCCTTTAAAGGTGGCTTCTGAAAGTGTCACGATCGTTACTCCTCCTCTTAAGGGCACTCCAGCCCTTCCTCGTTCTGTCCCATTCCCCACACCTGTTCCTTATTCCAACCCATCTTTAGTTCCACCTTTAAAGCCAGACGCAGGCGTTTGCCCGGGGCTTCTCATTGAATCCCGTTTCGTGAGAGCCCGGGGTCCTGATGCCTCTGGCTCCATTATGGTTTTAGTTTCCTGTTCCTGATTCCCTGTCCCGCCGGTCCCAACCTGGTTCTGGTTTTAATTACTTTGGATGGATCCCCTGGTCTTGGACTCTGCCTCCCATTTTGGATTTCCCTTTTGGATTTATTCTTGGATGGTTTGCCCCGGACTCACTTCCCCTGGACACCTGCTCACTTTGGACACGCCCTCCTGTCTCCTGACTGACTCCTGCATGATATTTTTCCCTATTGTTTTTTCACCTTCCGGATCGTGTTGTCCGCATAGGGCCCGGAAAGAACTGTTCCTGACAGAAAGCACTTTGCAGAATGACATCAATAAAATAAAAAATACACAAAATAAGCAGGATGAGAATACACAGTTAGAGGAGACTGTGGATGGTGGTACTAAGAAAAGCAGAGAGGTGAAGAATGGGATCAGATCAGTAAAGACTCTTCTAAAGAAGGAGGTTCTGAGTCTGGATTTGAAGGAGTTTAGAGAAGGTGACTCTCTGATATCTTTGGGGATAGAGATCCAGAGCTTGGGGGAATAACCGGAGAAGGCCCTGTCACCCATAGAGTGTAGATGGGCTTGGGGGCCAGATAGGAGACCAGAATTAGAAGAGCCAAGGTTGTGAGGTGTGGAGTAGGGCAAGACAGGTACTGAGGTGCCAAGCCATGGAGAGCCTTATAGGTGAGCATAAGGATTATGAAGTCAACACGAAACTTGACAGAAGCCAGTGCAAGGACTACAGGATAGGAATAATGTGATCACTGACCAGGTCCAGTGCTAATTTCTCCCTCATGGCCGCTGGTTCATTTCGACTGTAGACTCAGAAGAAGTCCTCTATTTGACTTGATCAACACCAATCCCTAGAGAATTTCGAAAGGCTGAATCAAAATGAAAAATGATTCTAGTGGGACTCGAACCCACCCACAACCTTCAAATGACTTCATTCTATCAACACCTAGAAATCCCACACGCTCTCTATTGCACCACAGAGCCATTAGATATGAGCCAATATAAAACAGCTGCAGAAATCTGTAACACATGGTTATCCTTTCATCCTTAAATTGAGCTTCATAAATATTGGTAGTGAATGGCCTGGTGTCTATGAATAGATACCAATCGGATTCACACCCAGGATCACTTGTTTTTTAGTGAGGCACATTAACCAGCTAACCCATGGCACCTTTCCTGTGTAATGTTATCCACAACTTCAAACACCTGTGAGAAACAGGCAACTTAGCAGTGTTACGCCTGCTGGCTCAAAAGGTTATCCTTTTCAAAGATGAAGATCGGGAGAGGATTTTTTTGTCAATTCAATCAAACGTTTCAGAAATGCTGAAATATTGGTGTGATTCATGCATAGCACGGGCTCTTGTTTGCTTACAAGAAGAATTAACTTCTTACTCCAATCTACTCAACTACAATTTTTGCTAATCATTTTGTTTAATTGCTTCCTACTGTATACTGCACTGATTCCTGCACTGTTCAATTTCCCGGTTAATTTTCATTTATTTCATTTATTGTTTTGTAGGGCTGTTTAAAATGTTACCTCACACTTGAGCTGCTCTTTTCTTTCCAAAGGCACAGAGAGAGATACTACAACAGGTAACAGCCCCTGTGGAACATCATGAGCACCTGTAAAACCTCTCTACCTGCCCGCTCCCCACACCGACATGTATGAGGAGGGTTTTAAAGGGACATTTTGAAGCGTAGAAACATTTTATCATTCTGTTATTTTCTATACAGTTTGTTCCCCTTTAAGTCCGCCCGACAACAGAGGTAGTTTTTAATACGACAAGAGTAAAGACACACTGCACATCTGCAGAAGATCACATCCGAGTTTAGTTACAGCAACGTAAGAGATTGGAAGGTAGGTAGTTTCTGATCACTTTTTTATTCTAGTTTTAAGCAACCCTGAATACCTTTTCAAGAAAAAATTAAGAATCCCAGCCAAATCCAGTAAGATTGCTGCACTGATCTCTAATATACAATTAGAATACTGTTTGTGCTTTATATAAAACACACTGCCCAGAGCATTTCTAAAACAGAAATTACATGTTTCGGAATGCGCCCTCCTTTATAAATTAAATAAATTAATATTTATATTATTTATAAATACATTAATTAAATAAAAGGTCTGAAGCCTGCTCCAAAGAAGAACTATATCCAGAGCTGCCAAAGAAGTCGAGATTTCACCAAGTGACAGGAAGCATCTCAGAAAACGAAGGTACAGTCGTTTCCACGTGTCGGACAAGAGGAGCTGAAGCTACCCGGCGTTCTCCAATAAGTAATGTGAGGAAGGAAGATGCTGGCAATGGCATCGTGGCCGAGCGGTGTTAGACACTGGATTTATGCTTTAGTTTCTTCGGTGGTGTACTTTCGAATCTCCCCGCCGCCAAGCATTTCTGAGGGGGCGACTTCCCTTCTGTTGTGAGCTAAATGGGCAAAAGATTTGTTTGTCAAGAGACTGCGCTAGGTGTTTCAAGACTTAACATCAAGGCAGAAAATAGCCACGTTTTGTCGTCCCAAAAGACGTTATGCAGGGAACAACATCTGCCGTGATCACTTTTGAGTCAGTGCGAATCGTAGTGTGCTGTAGTTGTTTTTAAAATTGTTTTTTGTTGGCGTGCTGTATTTGTCTGTTTAATAAAATTTAATGCTCTGCTTTTTCATGCCGAATCGTCAGTAGGAGCAAAGCTTATTCAAACTTTGCACACAGCGCTCCATCAGAAATACTTTGTCCAAGTTTACATACTTTATATTATATTACAGCAGAGTAAGCAAATCGTTACTTGGGAGTGTTAATCTACAATTAAAAGAAACACATGGCATTTATAGCTCTAAAGGGGTTAACATAGACGTCAAAGGAACAAGTAATAGGTTTGTTGCATGCTGAAAAAAAGAAGAGAGAAAACACAACATTTCGGCCGTGGAGCCTTCTTCAGGTGTAGGAGAGACAAGGCAGTAGGCAAAGGTAATGTAGTGGGAGAACAAAGGCTGGGAGGGAGGAGGGGTTAGAGGCAGGAGCAGGGGACAGAAAGAGAGGCCAATCAAGAGGTGTGAAGTCAGAATAGGTGTCAAGATGTGTGATATGAAACTTCCAATGAATAGAAAAAATTTAGAAGAATAGTAGTCTGTCGTTAAGAGAAGGGGGAAGGTGCGATCCTAGCTGCAGGATAAGTTTGGTTTCGGTAGTCTTTCTGATGTATGAGTTTGGAAAACCGTCTTTGAGAACACAGATGGAGAGATTAGAGTTGTCATGGCCATCAGAGGTGAAATGAGAAACAATGGGCTGCAGGAGAAGTTTGGTTTCGGTAGTCTTTCTGATGTATGAGTTTGGAAAACCATCTTTGAGAAGACAGATGGAGAGATTAGAGTTGTCATGGCCATCAGAGGTGAAATGAGAAACAATGGGCTTGGTGAGATCTTTAATCTTCATAGCCCTGACGTGTTCCCTGAAGCGCTCTCCAAGTCTCGTAGCCTAAGGAACTGTGAAAAAGGAAGAGAGTTTTTAGTGTGGTTGGGGTGAAATGAGCTGTACAGGAGGTAGCTGTGTGAATCCGTGGGTTTATAATAAACTGAAGTGGACAGTCGGGGGTAGTTGATGGAGAAGTTGATGTCTAGAAACGGAAGAGTAGTAGAAGATATGTTAACCGTATATTTGAGGGATGGGTGGAAGTTGGTGAAATGGTGCAGGAAGAACTCAAGCTGATCGTTGGAGCATGTGGCGGCACCGACGCAGTCATCAATATATCGTTTGTAGAGGTCAGGGACATAGCCAGTGTAGGAAGTGAAGAAGCGTTCTTCTACCCAGCCGACAAAAATATTGGCATAGCTGGGTTCCATTCTGGTGCCCATGGCAACTCCACTGACCTGTTGGTAAAAAAGATTATTGAAAGAGAATGCGTTCAGTGTGAGGACCAATTCTGCAAGGCGTACCAGGGTGTGGGTGGGTGGATCAAGCACTGTGCGTTTGTCCAGCGTGTGCTTAAGGGCTGTAAGGCCGTCATTATGGGAAATGACGGTGTACAGAGATGTTGGAGCGCGTGGTTGGTGTCTTTGATGTATGAGGGAAGATCTTCAACCAGCGGTCTCATGAGGCTGTCGAGAAAGGCTGAGATGTAAGTAGTTGGACAGTTACATGCTGATACGATGGGGCGTCCAGGGGTGTCCGGTTTGTGGATTTTGGGGAGGAGGTAAAATTGAGATACCTGCGGATGTTCCATGATGAGCCGGTTCGCCTCCTGGGGGAGGTCATTACTGCTGATAAGAAGAGAAATGGTGGATACCACTTCCTTTTGGTAGTCAGTGGTAGGGTTCTGTTGGAGAGGGAGGTAGGCAGTTAGTTGTCTAGAGGCTTCAAAGATATATAGATCCTTATGCCACACCACAACAGCGCTGTCACGGACGTCCAAAGGGACTAACCGTGGGGAGCAGGAGAGCAGAAAAAGACCCATATGCGTAGCGGCGAGACGGGAAAAAGGCCCGGGCTCATTAGTGCAAAGAGTTCAGGAATGCCGTATAGAAACCTATGCCCTCAGGGAGTGGACGTGGGGCGCCCTGGTGCTAAGCGGGTCTCAAGACATCCGAACGTCAGTACTGAGCCAGGACAGAGTGCAAGACCCAGAAATATATAGCCCAAGGAAGAGAGGGACAGGAAGGACAGCAGACCGGAAACTAGGGACAGGACGGAGAAGGAGCGCCCTCTGGCTGCAGAGGGCGTGACAGTACCCCCCCCCTTCATGGGCGGCTCCCGACGCCCAAACAAATAAATAAGCTGCACAGCACTGGGGGGAGGAAAAACCTCATTTAACTGAAAGGAAACCTCCGGGAATCCACGGCTGAGAGCTACCCCTTCCTCCGGGGTATAAACCTTTATTGGGTGGAGGAAGGGGGGGTAGAGAAGAGACTTAAAACAAAAAAAGTACACAAGCACAAACCCAACAGACAAAAACCTGGGAAAGACCAGGGAGACAAACCACACAAGACAGATAGGAACCAAAAACAGGAAGGAACCAAAGTTCCGAGACACAGAGAGCAGGGGGGACCAAAAAGGAGGGGAAACCAGGAAGAAAAAAAAATCAAAACAAAAGGCAAAAAACAAGAAAAAAAACACAAAAATCCCGGGGAAAAATACCGCAGACTGGGCAAATTGCACGTTCACATTCTAACGCTGATATCGGAGTGGACAACCTGAGGAAAGCCAGACCGAAGTCTGCTCACAGACACAGATGCCCGGAGTGATATCCAGCGAAAAGAATGGAGGAACGGCAGAAAGCTTACCATTCTATCACTGATATCGGAGAGAGCAAGACCAGGAAGAGCCAGGCACGAGAACCCGCTCCAGACACAGAAGCTCGGAGTGATATCCAGTAATAGGAATAGGCAAGCCAGCTCAACATTCAATCACTGATATCGGAGTGATCTACCCGAGGAAAGCCAGGTACAGGACCCGCTCACAGGCACGGAAGATCGGAGTGATATCCAGTGATTAGAATAGAGGAACTGAAAAAAAAAACAGCCCAGAGAACAAGAAAAAAAAAACTGCGGCAAGTAGGTGGCTCAGCATTCTGTCACGGACGTCCAAAGGGACTAACCGTGGGGAGCAGGAGAGCAGAAAAAGACCCATATGCGTAGCGGCGAGACGGGAAAAAGGCCCGGGCTCATTAGTGCAAAGAGTTCAGGAATGCCGTATAGAAACCTATGCCCTCAGGGAGCGGACGTGGGGCGCCCTGGTGCTAAGCGGGTCTCAGGACATCCGAACGTCAGTGCTGAGCCAGGACAGAGTGCAAGACCCAGAAATATATAGCCCAAGGGAAAGAGAGGGACAGGAAGGACAGCAGACCGGAAACTAGGGACAGGACAGAGAAGGAGCGCCCTCTGGCTGCAGAGGGCGTGACAAGCGCTTCCTTTGTCCGCTGGTTTGATGACGATATCATCCCTGTTGCGGAGAGACTGGAGCGCCTGATTTTCTCCTTGGGTGAGGTTAGACCTGAGTTTACTGGGTATAGAGAGTGCCTTGGGAGCTTGATTAGTGCATTGGTTGATGAAATAATCAACTGGTGGAAAACGGCCAGAGGGGGAGTCCAACAGCTCTGTTTGGGATTAATGTTTTTAATGACATCAATAACCGGGTTGTTATCAGCTGCCTGTGAAGAGGAATCGTCGGCAGAATGTGCTCTGAGACGGATCCTGCGGTAAAAGCGGTTAAGGTCGACATTGGTCTGGGGGATGTCCAGCTTCCTGGGAACTGGTACAAAACTGAGCCCTTTGCTGAGGAGGGATCACTCATCCTGTGAAAGGGAAAGGTCAGAAGGTATGGTGACAACAATACAGTAATTTCAGTCCTGTTACTGTTACTGTATTACAGATGTTTTCAGCTCTAAAACCAGACAACAACAGTTCAGATTCCAGTAAAGAATCCCATTGCTACATCACCCAAGTCTTTCCCAGTTCACTCTTCATCTCTCCACTATATTCTCACCAGTGAGGAAGTTAAAGAGACTGGTTTTAAACACACACACACTGGCTTCATACAAGTCACCACACTGACCTGACAGCTCCAGTTTCATGCCCATTTCTTCTTTTTTTTTCCCAATCACTTCACAGGGAAAAAACTCAGACCACTTCCACTTCAAGGAAGTAAGGGTACGAAATTGCAAGGGCATCAATTATTAGTAAAAAAAGCTCTAAAATACCTTTATGCTGATATTATTCCCTCTTCCAAGAGGGACTGGAATGCTCACACTGCAAGGTCTGCTTTACTACAAGAGAGAAGTAGAGTGAAAGATGTCATAATTTCACTGCGAAAACATTTTTTTCTTTGAATTCTAAATCAATCAGAATTTCAGAGTGACACACAAACCCTTTGTCTGTTTTAAAGAGATGATATTTTAAAACTGATAAAAATGTAGAAAACACGTTTCTCACTTAGAAATTTTAGATGGGGTTCAGTACTGGCGTTGTTCTAATTAACACGAACTGCAATGGCTCTGAATCTGACCATTTCTATGGAAGCCCGTTTCCGACAGGGAGTAAAAATAAAAACGTGCTATGGTATCTCAGAATTCCGACTTAGTAACTGAGAATTGCAACTTAAAAACTCAGAATTCCGACTTTATATCTCTTAATAGCGACTTTATATCTCACATTTGCAACTTGGAAATAACCCATATTTCATTGTCTGTCCTTTTGTTATCGTAACGGATTCGGGTTCCAGGGCTTGTGCCCCTCGCCGCTCCCACCCTAGTTCGTGCCTCACTGCATTGGCTCAAGCCCAGGTCCTGCCAGCTGAGCTAAGGATTTATTAAATAAAAAAGGACATACAATGGAAAAATTGTAAAAAGTATCAGTTTCAGCTTTTTTAATTGTGAATTCTTCTGGATGTGAAGTGTCTATTTCTGTATCTTATTTCATATTCTGTCTCCGTTTCTGTATTTCTGGTGTTTAAATTAAAAGAAAAAATTTAAAGCCCACCGTGCACAGTTCCATCCGGGTACTATGGAAGCCTCACTAGCGGAAATGGGATTCCATAAAAATTAGTGTAATTAATTTGATTTTTATCCGGGCACTGTACAAGACAAGTTTTCAGGCCTATAGATCCTATGATCTTGTACGATTCAACAATATAGTGTAACGGAACGGCCGACATACGATTTGTAGTTCAGGTGGGTAGCTGCGTCAGCATGCGTAGGCTGCAAATGAACAAGTAATAGGTTTATTTCATGCTGAAAAAAAGAAGAAAGAAAACACGTTTCGGCTGAAACGTTGTGTTTTCTTTCTTCTTTTTTTAGCATGGAATAAACCTATTACTTGTTCCTTTGCGACATACAATTTGTACGATCTGGTTGCAGTGATGACGGCACCGCCCTCCCCTGCGCATAACAGGGATGCTGGCCGCCGGGACTAAAGAAAGTGTTCTTTAGCTCAGCTGGCAAGACCTGGGTTCGAGCCAATGCAGTGAGGCATGGACTAGAGTGGGAGCAGCGAGGGTATAAGCCCTAGAACCTGAATCCGTCACAATAACGAAATGACAGACAATTAAATATGGGTTATTTCGAAGTTGCAAATGTGAGATATAAAGTCGGAGTTGTGAGTTACTAAGTCGCGATTCTGAGTTACTTAGTCGTAATTCTGCGATACCATAGCGCGTTTTTTTGTAACTCCCTGGCGGAAACGGGCTTTCATACATTTCAATTAGTCTGATCAGTGCTGGACAAGTTAATGTAGAATCATTACTGTCTGTCTCTTGTTTGTATATGAATGAATGTCTTTGACAACTTAATGTTAGTTTTTAATTTAGTTTTACGATGTAGGTCATGTGTTAACATATGCACGAGCATACGAAATGTCTCACTCCTGATTCAGCTCAAGCTCCACAAGTCCATTAAGAGCCGCACTATCACTGTCGTGTGTGGTCCTACACAACTACACAGCTATCTACTGGAGTCGTCTTCTGTCCGTTGCAGTTGAGAACAGATTTAATATGGAGCTGCGCAGAAATTTCTGCGGCAAATATCGCTGTAGAACTAGCCCGTGCACAACAACGAAGAGAAAAAGAAATACCACAGGGTTGCCCATAAGAGGGAAAAATAGATATCAATTGTTCAAACAATTACAACACTCTTCCTCTTACAGTGGTCTCATGTTATTTTTCTTGCCATAAGAACAGTGGGATTGTTCAACTGTATTGTTCCCCAAATGGTTGAATAATAATAATAATGATAATAATACTGGTGGTAGCTGATGGTTCTTGTCCGTGGCCGAGTGACCTGTGCGAATAAAGTATGTTGATTTATTCTCCACAAGGCATCACTTTAGCAATTCAAAGAGCGTGGGTTTTAACCCATTCAGTGCTTATTTCAACTAATGCCATGTTCCTTTTTCTAGGTCTTCAAATAGTTTACAATGTAGAGGTATCTTTAGTAATAAGAAAAAGATGCACCTCGGAGATCCATCTCACAAAAGCAAAGACTTCTTAAAGTGCACTTATGAGCTGTAGAACCTGAAGGAGTTCTCTCTCCTAGATATTAAACATGCAGATAATGAAATCAGTGATTTATGATTTCTGCAACCTTCCAATAAATACATCTAAGACATGTAACAAACCCATTGTGCAGCTCCAGTGGCACAGTTGGTCAGTGCATTGTACTTATGTCACAGTACATAGTGAAGTCATGCTGAGGTTGTGAGTTCAAGCCGGCAGTGGTTTTGCCTGTGATTTCAGCTGCAGAAACTTTTTGTTGGATTTAGGTTGGTTCTTCTGTTACTTTTTCCGCTCGATGGAGCTGTATTAATGCAGGCACACCTGCTTCCTCGGCATTTTATTTTATCGCTGCTCACAAACCAACATACTGCAGACACCTCTGATACTGTCACTGCTTGTGGGCCACGTGTTCCTGCTGTCAGCCTGCTATACCATGCTCATGCACGTCTAGAAACATTACTGCTCTAGTACAAGAGCGAAAGACTAAACGAAATCGCACCCACTTTGAAAAAATCACGTTTGACAAACCATAGGATGACAAGAATGGGATTCTTTGGTTGTTTGAGTACATAAATCAAAGACACTGTGTTCAGCATATTCACATCAGGCACTCGGACAGAGATAAACCCAGAGAAATTCTTCTCACATTTTAATCTGTAACTGCAGGATTCAACAAATTGTTAATTATCTCAACTTCACTTACAATTTTTAAACAATTTACAAAGCCCACAGTGGATGACATTTGGTTCCGGCACACATCAGTTGCTTGGAATATCATTGTAATATTTAATTTGCTTTCCCATCACACCACTTTTATTAATAATGAAGTTTATCAATACACGTTTGTTTAAAACATGTCATTTATTATTGATACAGTTTCATTCTGTCTTTATTAGGAGCTGTATCACAGCTAATGCATGTAAAGCCTTAAGTATGTGATAGTGAGAGTTCAGTTATTCCAGGGTGTGAAGAGAACTCAAATTTTGTAAATACCTGTACATATTTTAATAGAGTGTAAATCTTCAAAGTGTTCTGTCACTTCAAAAGCAAATTACAGGAGCAGGGATTGAACCCACATAGACATTTGCTTATTGTGCTTAAGTCCAACACCTTAAACACTCAGCCATCCCTAAAAACAGTTTCAGCTCTCTGTTACACAGTTCATTGAATATATTAATTTAATATATTTGTTATATTTTTGAATGGAATGGGACTGTACACTGGTGGTTCCCAGGGGAAAACAGGGTTATTGAGCCATTGGGTATTCTGAGAATAAATTGGGTGGGTGAATGTAATCGTGTGGTAAAGTAAAACAGTCTTCTTAGATGAAGCGCTACAGATGCAGCCCCTGAAAGTGTATAAGACTTAAAATTTATAGTACTGCTGACACACATGGAGCCTCTACATCAGACCGAAATAGCAATGTGTTCGCTTAATTGTGCTGAGGATCTCCTCATGAATCTGTCTCATTCATCAGTGGAAATAGAAGCCGTCACTGTAAACTTGGACGTGATGTTCCACAGTGTGCCTTTCCTCTTGTTGTATTCAAGAGTACTCACTGTGTGAGCTCCTCACTGCGTTTCCTTTTCTTTTCCTGTGATTATCTACATGGAGTGCGGTGACAAAATAGTCTTGAACATTTTCGGTTTGTGAAAGGAAACACTAAAGAAAATACAAGTGATTAACTTTTAAAATATTACTTAAGGAAAACACAAACGCCTGAACAGGGACTTGAACCCTGGACCCTCAGATTAAAAGTCTGATGCTTTACCGACTGAGCTATCCAGGCTCTGGAAAGTGAGTGCCACTGTCGGGATCCTCGCAAGTCACATGTCTCTTCTTGTGCCGAAGCGCAGTCATACAGTACCTGACCCGTCTGGAATGACCGCTGATAGACTTTATCCAGAAGCGACGGCACCACTCCCAGTAGAATGAGTGAGAAATACAGCATGACATGGGGAGGTAAGGGGCTCCCACAATTCATCTTTCCTCACATTACTGATTTTTTCAATAGCATTTTGACCTTATTTCACAGTCAGATTTTTTCGCATTTAATAAGATCTTAAAATCAACAACATTAAGAACGAAAACAAATGGAACATTTTTTGGAACAACAGTTAAAAAAAACGTTTCAATGCCTTGGTTCTATAAGTGTGCATACCCTTTATAAAGGGAGTTGTAACTATGCTGAAATTTAAAGAGCATTTCTGTAGAGAAAACATTTTTTCTGCCTTGATGTTAAGCTCAGGGAGCCTGCCTTTTAGAAATTATATCTCTAAACACCTTGCGCAGCCTCCCGAGAGACTAACAAATATTGTTTTGAGAAATTGGCTCACACACCGGAAGGCACTAACGTTTCTCTTCATTAAAGTATGTCAGTAACTGTTTAACCCAAAATGTTTGTAATTGTGAATTTGTTAAAATTCAATAAATAGTCTATCAGCAGCAAGAAATTATTATGAAAGTAAGATTTTTTTATATCATAAACTGTAAGACATGAAGAGAGTTTACAGGTCGTATCCTTCGCTTTGTCTTTTAAATTAAGCGTTCGGGATTCAAACCTGTGTTCGGACTGTTGTGTTTCTTGAATTTCTTGCAATCATCAAATGTCGTTGTTTGGTCCATCAGTTTTTTTCTCGGTTGTACAATGGAATTCGCGCAGTTTTCAGCTCAGTGCGGAGTCCAGAGGGAGGACTCGCTCGCTGAATGATCTCTCAGGAAATCCCGGGTGAGATTCAAAAGGTGTCTTCTTCAACAGCCACGACACGTCTGAAGACCTCTGGATTTCCTGAATATGACATAAAATTAGTTCAAATCATTTGGTAGTTAACAGAACTAAGTGCCTTAGAGGTACATTTAAAACAGCAGAGCAACACCGTAGCACTTTGAGTGTGCCTGAGTTTAATTGTGTGAACTTGGCTCTCTATGAACACGAGCAAAGAGTTCACATTCAACAGAAGATTGCAATGTGAGCACAGTAATATAAAGCACCTGGAGATGCTGGGACCTTATACATGCAAAGCATGCGCTCTACCACTGAGGTATATCCCCAACAGACTTATTAACAGAACTGAGATGTGCTGATGCTCCCTGAACACAATCCACCACTAACGAAGGATGCCTGCAGTTTCCCACTTTTGCATTTCCTCTACTACAGAGTAAATTCATAGGAATGAAGAAATAAGGAAGGAAAAATAACAGCATCGAAACTTCCAGAGATTGGTTAAAATGAACCCGTTATTTTTATATCCAGTCACACGGGCGACGATGATTGATTTATCGACGGGGAGTGCTTTTTTACCTACTGTTACGATCCCTGCCTCCCGGCAACGGAAGAGGCAGAAGTAGGCGTAGCCCTAATCCATCAGTTTACCTATCAGTTTTCCTATTCACCACCACACCCCCGTCTCATCCTACTTAAACACCTGTCTTTCCCTACCTCGTTGCTCAGTATTGGTTTTCCTTTCGAGCTTCCTGGTTGCGCTACTCCTACTCCTACTCCTACTCCTACTCCTACTCCTACTCCTACCCTATGTTCTTCTTGGCTTTCGGTTTACGGTTTTCTCCCTTTTGACTACGGCTTTTCGGATCACGGCTTGGCTTCGTTACTTACGCTCTGTTTTGGATCTCTGGCTACCCCTGGACTATCGGATTGCTCTTTTGTCTACGATTTCGGATCACGCTTCGGCTTCGGTAACTCGTTCCCTTTTGGATCTCTGCCTTCCCCTGGACTCTCGGCTCGTTCCTTCTACTACGGCTTTCTTTGGATCACGGCTAGGCTTTGTCAGCTCCTGGAAGTGGGTTCTCTCACTGGTTTCGGTCCCTCTTACCGAATCCATAACACCATAACACCTCCTCACTCGACTACCTTGATTAAACTACGCATAGAACAACAGCAGTACTGATGATTTTCATGGACTGACTTGTTTTGTACAACTCGAGTGATAAACTCCTGTCTGCAAATATTGTAGAAGAACGAAAAAGGGCGAAACAATGCTCCAACCACAGGAATGGTAACAGGAAGGATCATGTTATTTAATATGTCCTTTGGAGATGCCTTGTCAACACACACAGGCGTTAGAGCTGGACAAATAATTGATAGTGGTGTTTGTAAACAATCATGGAACATTATTTCTAACCCAAGAAGAAAGGAGCAGACTTAAACTTTAAGAGACAGAAACGACACCTTATCACAGCTAACATTAATTAAAATGACATCACAACAAAAGAGCGGAGCCTTGAGTGAATCAAATTAGTTTTCATTGGACGTCTGTCTCTTCATAACTTTGTAGGTGAGAGGGAGGATTGTGGAAATGTGCCGGTGTTTCTCAGAAGTGCGTTGGTGGTATAGGTGCCTTCTAAATAATTGAGCCGGGTTTGAATCCCGGTAAGTGCATCCCCAAATCTTTTCAAGAAAATCTGTGATCCGGTAACATATCTTTTGAAACTAGCATTCAAGGTAGGATACGTGTTCTTAAATACCGAAAAACTCTATAAGGAAAAAGCACATCTCTGTACACAAGACGGCAGTGCGATCTTAGAATTCCTGTGTTGTTGACGGATTCAGACTCCTTCTCAGAGGTCTTTGCTCACCAAATAACTTTGCAGCTGAGGAAGAGCACCCCGGCAAATACCAAACACAACCAGCGAGCGTGTTGGTTGCTCTTGCTCTTAATGCAAGGAGCTGTTTTTTTTAATCATTATTAACCAAAAACAGCAGCACAGGTAGGTCGCATTTGTGATTATGTCACTTCTCTGATTCAGCAAGGTCAATAAAAGACTCTGAAAGTAGTAAAGCAAAATTGAACTCAAAATCATATTAGGAATTCTGAGCGATACATCCATACAGGTAATCCAATAAGAATGTTGAAATATTTGAATATCATCTCTCTATATATTTCACTGATTTTTACCAGGAGTAAAACTATTGGATTGAAGGAATGCTAACCGCTGGGTTAAAATGTATAGTTGTTATTTGGAGAAATCTGTAAACTCGTGATCTTATATGTTTTAAAAGACAGCACAGGAAAAAACGACAGTGCTGATTATTTTCCGGAGGCGGAGCACTGATGACCTATCCGAGCTGACTGATAAAGCCCACCCAGTGGATACTCTAGCAGAACGTCAAAGAACATTCACCTCTGTATCCAAAGAAACCACAGGAACAACATCAGGAAGCACAATTAATTCCCCTTTTAATTTTTTCCTGTAAGGTATGCTATGTGAATTCATGAAGTTAATCCTCTGATCTCTTTCGAGCACGAACAAAGTATTTCTGATGGAGCGCTCTGTTCAAAGATAAGCTATTACCCCTGCCAACGATTCGGCGTGAAGAATTAAAAGTTTCACAGCAGCTCACCACCACAGCCAATATTAAATGTACTTGCCGGTACACTATCATGTGCACTGCCTCAAAAGTGATCTCGGCAGATGTTGTTCCCTACATAAAGCTGAACGTGCCAAAGAGAATTTCTGTTGAGAAAACAAAATATTTTTTCTGCCTTGATGTTAAGCCTGTCTTTTAGAAAGTCTATCTCTAAACACCTCCCGCAGCCTAACAAAAAGCGCTTTTACTGATCGTATTGCAGGTCTTAAAACACTAACATTTGGCAGCAGTGGAATTCGAACCCACGCCCCCAGAGAGACTGGAGCCTAAAATCCAGCGCCGTAGACCGCTCAGCCACGCTACCTTCCTCCCTGCCTATCTACCTCACATTCCTGGCTTGGAAAATGCCGGGGGCTTCAGCTCTTGTCGTCGGATCTAATGATATCATGACATGTGGAAGTGACTGCACCTTCATCTTCCGAGATGCTTTCAATAGCACAAATGCTACTTTCACCGGCACAAACATAACAATAACGAAAGAGGTGGGTTTCATCCTTTGTGCTGTTTGTAGGGGCGCAACTCTACGTCGATCTACTGACTTGAAGAGCAAAAATCAAAATCCTCTGCTGCTACTATTGCTTTTTTCATAGTTTCTTCAAATCCTTCATTTGAACATAGATTTTGAAGGATATTGATGATAATACCACATAAATTGTGGTTTTCTTGTGATCGCCAATTTTATTCAAATACCAGCCTTTTTTACAGTTCCTTGCGTGTTTCACAAGGTATAATAGCCCCCCTCGCATCCTCAGCTAACATATTTTAAAATTACAATAGATTATACAGCATGCATGTTTACATTTATATTAAAATTAAAGTAAATATACCAGAATACATACAGTGCTAACCCAATAATTCTTGTCAGGTTCTCCAACAAATCTGCGTTGTTATTTTAACATGTTTCAGCTGAGGGTGCAACAGGAGTATAAATGAATTTTCCCGCCAGCCATTCAAAGACCAAATTCCATGAGTGAACATTATTTTCGCAGACGTTGCCGGCGGTATTGAATTATGTCCACAACTGTTGTAGTAGTTCCTTCTTGAAATTCGACACGTGCAAAGCACTCGTAATATCATAGGTGTTAACGTTCGCTGAGACTATTCAAGTCATGGTGTGTATCCCTGCCTATCATTGGGAGACGGGTAGCTTTTTTACACTCAGATTCCAATCTTCAATGCTTTGTGGGAGAGATTACATAACTTTCATTTTCTCACATTTTCTGACGACTGTTCCAAAGGGGCACCCTGTCAATTCCGAATACTTTTCAAAAATCTGCCTGCATGTTTGATTATTGTCATTTAATTTAGAAAAAGTTCAATATTGATCATAACTAAAGAAAATAATGATCACGAACAAAAAAGGGATAAAGATGCGAGTCGATCTTGAATCACAGCTGGGTGACACAGGCTTCTGTTCTGATATGGTTGTACGAGAAACAGGAGGAATCGCCAATCTCCTATAGAACATGAGTTGAATCAGGAGTGAGACATTTCGTATACCCGTGCATATGTCAACGCCTGACCTACATCGTAAAACTAACATTAAGTTGTCAGAGACATTCATTTATATACAAACAAGAGACAGACCAAGTAATAATTCTAAATTAGTTCAGGTGGGTAAACCTGAACTAACTAACTAATAAACCTATTAATAATTCTACATTAACGTGTCCTACACTGATCAGACTAATTGACATGGTCTGATTCAGAGCCTGTGCAGTTCGTGCTAATTACAACAAGGACAGTTCTGAACCCTCATCACCGAACTGAGCACAAGTTCAGCTGTTCTCCAGTTTTGTTACGCATGGTTTTTCATTGCAATTGAGTTCAGAGCTGGAGCTGATCTCCAGACAGTACAGTGTTTTGGGTAAGTTGTCAAAAATTCACATGAGGCTGCAGACAACTTACCCAAAGTGTTTTCTATAGCTTTCAGGTGGAGTTCATTTATATAAAAGAATGTAAGTGGTATAAACGCAACAAGCCAGACGGCAGGCCAACCTATAATTTTCCGACGCGAGGCCTGACGCGTTATTCATTACGCCACTGACCCTGCTATTGCAGTACTAAAAAAAACACATTTTCTATATTTATGTCTGTTTAAAAATCACTCTAAAAAAGACAAAGGGTTTGGGTGTCGCGCTAAAAATCCGCTTCATTTCGAATGCAAATAAAAACCGTTTTGTTCCAAGAAATCACAAATTTGTCACATCTTTCATACTATACTTCTCTCTTGTATCAGTAAAGCATTTTGATTTAAACTGAACAATATATGAAAGGTTTCATCTATACATTTACACATAATAAGTATACGAATAAATACTCCGAAGAAGCCGCAGCTCAGGTATTAGAGAGATTTAAAATTGGATCGGAGGATTTAGAGCCCAGACTGCAAACCAACAGCTGACACAGGTCTTTTATAGAACCGTTTTGATTTCCTCTACTTTGTCCCCATGACGTCATTGTCCTGCTCGCAGCCGAGCCCGACACACATCTGGTTTCTGTCGCTGGGCGCACACCCTGCGGTCCATGCGGGTCCTGATACCCCAGTACAATGACGGGGACACTAAACTGTAAACAGGTGCCGTCCTTCGGCTGAGACATTAAACCGAGGTCCTGAGTCTCTGTGATCATTCAGGAGAATGGTGGTGGTGGAGGGGAGTCCCCATTACCTGTAAAGCGCATTGAGTGGAGTATCCAGAACAGCGCTATATAAGTGTAAGCAATAATGATGATGATGATGATTATTATTATTGTAATGTAAAATGCAATAAAAAATAAAAAAAATATCAAACTTTGATTCAAAATAGATTAATGTAAAAACTGATAAAGCTAATGCTTTTTTCAGGGCTATATCTACGTTTTTTTTAAAAAGCGAAGTCTGTCGCGATTGTGAAAGTTAGAGAATGTGTTCCGGCGGGTGCCTTCATATCGCGAGCGTCAGTCTCGCCAGTAGCTGCGAGAAAGTTAAAAGCGCACAAGTGATCTGTCTTTCGTCAAAGTAATTGCCGGAGCAGTAAGACTCAGAGCACCATCCAGATGCTGTAGACGATGTTCGGGGAAGAGCTAATTCTGTTTTTAGCACAGGGAGTGAGAATGAGCTCAGTCCGGCTCCCAGCAGAATCCATCCTGGTTTGGTTACAGTGCGTCTGAGGCTCTTTGGATCGCAACGTAAAAAAAACAATTGCTCACATCGTGTGACTTCCACGACAGGAAGGAAAGATATCACTTAAAAAAATCAGAACTGAAGATTTGGATCCTGGGCCTCAATTTGATCAAATTATTAAAATAATAATTATCAAAATATCAGATTGTGTTTCTGCAACATTTCGTGCACAGTACACCATTTTAATCTAAAACAGTCACAACGAGGGCTTTACACGCAGTCTGGGGTATTTTCCCCTTTTATATTTTTGCCACTTTATATCGAACCTGTTATACTCCCAGAAGTGCACAGTAGCTTGTACTTAATAAAAATGTACAATTCACCACTGGTATAAACAGATGTGTGCCGTGTTTGCCTTTGTAAGCATTTGTTTAAAAAATAAGTTCACAATACGATAAAAAACACAGAAAGCACAAACTTTATAATACAACGATACAAAATCAATACCAAATCATTATGCCAATTAAGTACCTATCCTTTGAAAACAGAGAACACCTTTATATCTACAAAAAACTTGACATTGTATGCATTTTTGAATTACAAAGCAGACAGAGTAGTCCCTTAATTCAAAGATCAGATCTTGGCCAAAACAAGACAATCAGACGTGGGCTGAATTCGGAACAGGAACCTCTGCTTCGTCGTTTATTGAGCTTTTGATCAATGTCTGAATGAAACAGATTCGCTTTTTTTAATTCTTTGATTAAAGTACACAAAAAACACCTTCCTTCGAAACGGAACCGAACCAGCGATCTAAGGACTCCCTGCTGATTCCACTACACTCCTCCACTCGAGCGACTGAGCTATCGAAGGGATGGCAGTAGGCTCGTTGGCACATACTGCCCAATGTAGTGAAGTGTTCCGGGTGATTTAAATGCCACTTCGACATCAAGTTTCCAACTCGTTTCCTTAGTCTTGTTTACCTTGAATTTAAGCCACGAACCAGGATTCTACTGTATAAACTTCCAGGGATATTACAAAATGTTTGATGGGGCATCAATCATTCCAGGCGGAAATTGATTCCTTTTTTTTCTCGAGGGATCATATTAAACATTTAATTTGGATCGAGAAGAGGATCACCATGAGACACAAAACAAACAGTTTCATTCTGTCTTTATTAGAATCTGTATTACAGCTAATGAATGTAAAGCCTTTAGTATGCGAGAGTGAGAGTTCAGTTATGCCAGGGAGTGTGAGAAAAGAGAACTGAAATTTAGTAAATTAATATTTAAATAGAGTGTAAATCTTCAAAGTGTCACTGCAAAATTATTACAGGGGTCTACCAGCTGCCGGACGTACTTGTTTTGGGACTATTTCCAATAAGTACCGCATTAGTAGTTGTGTGTCCTTACTGGTATCTTTTAAACATTCAGTTATATACAAACGGGACAGAGACACAGTAATAATCCGATTTTAACGTGTCCTGCATTTTAACTTACTGAACAGATAAATTGAAATGTTCTGATTCAGAGCCCCTGCAGTTCGTGCTAATTAGAACCACAACAATACTCCTGAGTCCTGACCACCACACTGAGCAAAGGTTCAACTGAACTCTGACTTTGTTCAGCACAACTTGTTGTTGCAGTTGAGCTCAGAGCTGGAGATGATCTCCATATTCTACCACACTAACTAGTCCTAAACGTAGTACACACTTTTTTAAAACAATTTAAAATATTACACAAAGGCTGTAAAGCACACTCTAAATCGATCCGAATATTTGATTTCCGTGATCCGTTTAGGCAACATTAGGCAACGTGGTGCTTCTCCAGCAAAGCATTTCTCAGTTTTGTGAACTACTGGTGCTTTTAACACCCCAACTTACATACCTCGTCAGGATGGCCGAGTGGTCTAAGGCGCCAGACTCAAGGACTCCTGTCTTTCCATATCTTGGGTGTTCTGGTCTCTGAATAGAGGCGTGGGTTCAAATCCCACTCCTGACAGCTTTTCCCTCTCTTGCATTTTTCCTGTCTTGTGCTCGCTGACAACGACAGAAAGAAGAAAACGGAGAAAACGGAGAAACCGGCTTGCGGGCACATGATGGTCAGGGAAATGCTTCGTGAACACTTCAATGTGATTAGCAGAAAGTCAAATAGGCTTCGATTTCTCCCTTAGGAACTGTTTGGGGTGCCTGTAATCGAGTAAAGATTTACGGTCAAGGTATGCATTCAAAGGTGAAAGACCGAAATATAAATCCAGAAGAAGATGTATTAAAACATATTGTTTTCCCTGCGGTTTCCCCTGTATTTCATTAAATGTGGCATTGTGAAATCAGCCTGTAGCCCTACGGAATGCAGCCACTCTCCCGGTGACAGCGGCAGGAGCCGAGAGGATTAAATCAGAGCTCGAACAGAGAGTTTAAAATATATGGGCAACTAGAACATAGATCATAGAACATTTTTATTAAACTTTCCTTTGTGCTCGGCCTTACTGAAGTATTTTAGCTGCATTTTAGCTTCTATTTATATACTTTACAGTAGATAGTGTTTAGTAAGAGAAGAGAGATACAAGCGCTAAACCCCCACAATAACCAAACCTTAACTAAAGCAGGAAGATCAGTTTCTGCTCGAGAGAGCCGTTTTCTGAACTGTAAATCTCCAACACTGGCTGGAGACGCTGTGTGTCCGGACTCAGAGGTTGTATAAGAAAAGACTCGGAGAGCTGCAGGCGCGGCTCATTGCTCTGCGCTCCCCGTGCGGAATGCGCGTGTCCTCCCTCCTTCATTACCTTCATACACTCCTCTCAAACCACAGCAAACTCCTGAAATATTTTGGTGAACAGATACTGGGTCTTTCTTTCCGAGATATCATAGGCAGAAACAATAAACACTGTGAAAACAGGAAGGTATTCTGATCGTATAGAGAAATGCGCAAAAATACATTTCCTAAAATCCAATAAAATCTAGTTACATTCTGATGCTATTCTGATGTATCTGAATAGTTTTGGCACAGTTGTTACAGCAAAGAGACAAATAAACTTTTTTTTTAATTTCATTCAAACTGTAGTTTTGAAAATGTTTTTTCAGTTCTCTAAATAATACAAACACAAACACCCGTTGTAAGCGTCTGACCATTGATATTCTTGAATTATAAGCCCGTACACACGCTGGCAGGCAGTTCAGCGAATATGATGCCCCTGCAGGTGCCAGATATTAGACAGACGTATACATACAGTCATCGTGTGGAGTTTATTCCTCCTCTACCGCAGTCTTTGCCTCTTGTCACATTTGCGCTTAATTGTCGATTTTTTGTATAGAACACCGAATATCTTGAGGAAGCCTGTCAAGCGAAGACTGATGGATTATTGAGGTGCAAACACTGGTTCAAAATCAACACCCTCTGCTATTGCCGTTGTTTCTTTGATAGTTTCTTCAAATTCCTCATCTGTCCTTCAATATCGAGGGATATTGAGCATAATACCATACAAATTGTAACTTTCTTTTGATTGCCAGTTTTATTAAAATGCCATCCCCTTTTACAGTTATTTTAGATGTTTGGCAAGGCGTAATATCCCCCCTCTCACCCTCAGCTAAAATATTTTAAAAGTACAACAACATTACATTATATTATACATCACTTCGGTTAACATTTATATTCAAATTAAGGTAAATATACGAAAATAGTAAAATAGTAAAATAGAACTCCGGCGATCTGTTGTTTTTGCTTGTCAAGTTCTCGAACAATTTTGCATTGTTTTTTAAATTACTTTAGCTGAAGATGCAACGGGAGTAGAAGTGAATTTTCCAGCCACCCATTGGAACATAAATGAACATGGGTGAATACTATCTGCTTGGAAGTTGCCGATGTCGGTAATTATTGGAAATTCCCGGTAATGTTGACTCTTTTCTCAATTGTTTACTACTGCAAATATCAAAATAGTTCAGGTTTTGCGGAAAAATAAAATTTTTGCGGTGATGATGTTTACTACAGGAAGAAGTGCGTCCCTGGGTGGGTTCAAAACACCCACCTTTGGGTTAATAGCCGAACACGCAAACCGATTGCACCACAGAAATGCTTCCACCTTGCTTTTTTTTTCATTTACATGCTTTTGGTGAACAAAAAATTCGCTCACATTTCATCTTTCGTAAGCTATATGGTTAAAAAAAAAGCAAGATGGGTTCCGCAAAGGAAATAAATACACGCATTAAACCAAATCAAGACCTCTGTGAGTGTCCCAAATTACATGTTCTGTAAAACAAGACAGGAAGAAAGGTACCACTGGAATTCGGATCCAGTATCTCCTCTTTATTAAACATGTGTTTTACTCAACTTTGTCATGGCGCTGGCAGAGCGCTCTTCTTTTATAGCAGCTTGGACACACCGCCATGAGACATCTGCGTTCGGTGTGCGTTGAGCCTACTCATCAAGCAAGTTGCCTCCTTTAATGCACTAGGAGCCCCGATGGTAAGAGACAGGATGAGAAATGGCTTTTATCTGTCACTTTTCATGTCCAAGGAGATCAATGTGCTTTCCGTGTACAACAGGGTGTCCTCTACACCCGCCACTGAAGCATAACACAGGCTTGGTGACTTGACATCTCCCAAGGAAAATAGTGAAATTACAGGTGGAAGAGGAAAATGACCCTCAAGAATGCAGAAAGATGGTCATCTTAATGGCACCAAATCATGTCTGAAGGGAGTGGGTTTCTAGGTGAGGTGGCTGAGTGGTTAAGGTGATTGACTACTAATATATTGTGCTCTGCACGTGTGGGTTTGAATCCCATCCTCATCAGTGACAATTTCTTTTTCTTTAACGTAACATTACATTTGCCCATAAAGTTCATATATTTTTCTGTAGCCGCAAATCCCCAATATTTCTGCTGTCTCCCGAGAAACACAAGCGTGGAGTCAAATTATATTAAATAACACAACACATCTATTAATTTAACACCCAGATGTGACAGAACACATGTAAGACTTACACACAATGTGTGTATTTTTTTAAAAACAAGTTGTGCCAAAAACTAAATGAACACCTCCATTAAACTTAATGCAGAAGCATGTTGTCTATAATGATAAATGGTGCAAAAAGACAGGAATAAAAGTACCACTGGGATTTGATCCTAGGATGTCTTGTTTACTAAGCAAACACTTTTACCAAGTGAGCCACAGCAAAGCACTACCTTTTTTTAAGTGGTTGTGTTTTCATTTCATTTTTCGCTTTTGTACTAGAGTAGTAATGTTTCTAGATGTGCACGAACGTGGTATAGTAGGCTGACAGCAGGAACACGTGGCCCACAAGCAGTGACGGTATTAGAGGTGCCTGCAGTATGTTGGTTTGTGAGAAGCGATAAAGTAACTTGCCGAGGAAGCAGGTGTGCCTGATTTAATAGAGGCCATCGAGCAGAAAAAGTAACAGAAGAACCAACATAAATTCAACAGCGATCTTCTGCAGCTGAAAACACAGGCGAGACTTCTCCAGGAAACTCACAACCTGGGCATGACTTCACTGCACACTGCTGTTGAGAATGATTGGTGCAGTGGTGCACTGGAGCTGTGCAAGTAATTCTCTCGACACTGACTGACACTGCAGAAACACAGGGTTTGGGCTGTGGATCCATTTCCTCGTGGAAGAAAGAGACAGTAAAATAACAAGGAAAATACAAGAGAAGAAACTGAAAGAATTGTGCCCCCTGCAAAGTAGGAAGGACAGAGGTGGCCGGATACTTAAAACAGCTCAGCGGATAATTTGTAACGACATTCTTCGGTGACAATCAGCAGATGGATTCAGGTTCTGTTGCGCAGTTTGAACGTTTGTTCTCCGAAATCTGGTTCGTTATATGAGATGAACTGATATTAAATAGGACTAATCATTGATATAATAATTGATGTCTGGCGAAGGCAAATAACCTTTGTTCATGATTTGGGATGTGACTGGTTACATTTCAACAGTTACAACCCCCTTTATAAAGGGTTTGCACGTTCCCATGTTCTCTCTCTTCACTGCCTTCGTTCCGCTCTATTTCACTTCAGCCTTTCACTCTTGCTTCCTTCCAATGAGGACGGAGCTGCGGGAGAAAGGGCGCTATAGAGGATCGCTGTTGAGAGCTGCTGCTGTGCTTTGACATCTGAGCTCTGTGGAAAACGATCTCAATACAATTCTGAAAAACACGACTCCCCGAACGCCAGCCGAACAAGTCTCCACAGCCGAAGCGCTGTGTCTCTTTTCAGCTGGCGATAAACCTTTCCTCGATCCTTTGCGGACTTGTAAAACTGTTCCTGATCAGAATAAAAAAACGCTCACGCTAATACACAAGCACCACAGAGATGGAGGGTGAGATGGGGCCTCATTTAGGACAGCATACCACCGCTTAATTCTGTCTTATTAACAAGCATTGCCGCTACAACGGCATCTCTCCTGTCAAACTTCCTCCTGACGTGTTTGACAGGATCTGGGCCGTGGTGAACAGTGGGAAAGACGCCCTGTGGAGAGTGAGGACCATGGGGCTGTTCAAAGGCATCGAGGTCCCAGTCAAGGCAGCAGGTAGCCTGGCCCTGTTCATCACCCGAGAGAACTATTACCTCAGAGATCTGTGGAGAGAAAGGAGGGAGGAAGCAGAAAATCTGTGGGAAATAGAGAGCATAGGTCAATATCTCAAGAAACTGTGAAAAACATTATCATGTTTAAGTAAAGAATGTGATTTGCTTCAGAAAAAAAGAAATTGTTGCTATGTAACTGGTACCATGTCAAAATGTAATGAGATGTGATCATATATACTGTTTTAAGTATGTATATTAATGTAAAGCTTTCTAATTTGTGATGTCCAGTATTTTTTTTGTGAAGTTCTTAAAAAAAAAATCGATTCACCCAGGGCGACGCTCGGCCATTGCACTCCGGCTGTGCTGACCCCTGCGAATTCCCCAAATGTGGGAATCTCGACTGCATAATTTCTGGTAGTGGGGGACTGCGTTCGCGCTCTCCCCTGATGTGCTTGGTCCAATATCAGATACGGAAGAGTTATGACACCACGAGCTGCGATAGGATCCCAGTTCGAAAGGAGTCGATGCCACTGCTGGTTCCCAGTTTCTTTTAGTTAGAGGTCCGGAGAAGCATTTCAAGCTGGTTACACTACTCCTTCCGGACATTCATTCCCTTTTCAAAGTCAGTCGTTTTGCTGTAGTCTGCATTATTAAGGCCAATTTATTTGGTCATGGGGGCCTCGGTACTGTATGCTAATTCTCAAGACAGTTTCACCCGTTTTCTGATTGCTAGGTTCTGTACCAGTGCAGACATGTCAAACAGTGAATGGCTGTACCTCTATTGTATCTGTGCTCAATGAATGAAATCAGTAATAAATGAATATATGTATAGTTATACGAAAAACAAGTGGTTTATCGACTCATCTTTGCAGATTTAGAGGCAGCTTCGATATTCGTTTACAAACTGTTTTTTTTTTTATATGGGTCACACACATGCCATAGCAACAAAACATCTCTAGAGATGAGGCTATAGATCACCTTTCCATCCTCCAGGTTTTCCTCCCAAAGGCTAACCAACGGTGACCCCTGCTGGCCGAGAGAGCAAAAGCTTGCAGCACCTGGTATTCCCAGGAAGTCTCCCATCCAAGTACTAACCAGGCCCACCCCTGCTTAGCTTCCGAGATCAAACAAGATCGGGCACATTCAGGGTGGTGTGGCCGCAAGCGAAAGACATGGCGCCTGACTCGTTACTTGAAGCTGTGTGTGGCTGGGGCTCTGTGCCCCCCGAGCGGGACTGAAGGATCGTTCGTGTGCAACTCTTTGGGAAGGAGCCTCTTTCCAAATCGCATTGCGTACCTGGATGTTGGCGAATGTGCTCCCTTGTGTTGGCTTGTCCCGCACTGGAGGAGAACAAACAAACTGCACGGAGGAGCACAAGGCAAGTCTTCACAAGACAAAAACCTCCAGTGCACAGCACTCTGAAAACATTTCTGGGCTGTTGCGTGTTTATTTCAGCACATAAAGCGCACCAGTCCAACACGTTGGCCGGGCGCGCGGCGCCTCCGCCCTCTTGTGGCCTTGCGGCGTCAGAGCAAGAGGCTCCTTCTCGTTGCCTTTTCGCTGTGTTGCAGAGCCCCGAGAGGGAACCTGGAACGCACACTTTGTGGGGGGCGGGGGACCGCGTTCGCGCTCTGCCCCCGGTCTCTTGCGCGAGTACTAAATCTCATGGCGCCAGCCAGCGGCCAGGAGACAAATACAATATCGCGGGACAGGGGGCCTCGTCATTGATTGTTACATATGAGACGGGGATTAGGAGGAGACCCCGACTGATTGGTAAAGGGGAACACTAACACCAGAGAGACACCCTTCTTAATGGCCAAGCAGAGTCGGGACCTCGGTTTTATGCCTCCCCCGAAGGACGGCGCCTGTTTGTGCAGCAGAGTGTCGCCATCAGGATGCTGGGGCATAAGAAAGCCACACAGACCGCAGGGTGAGCGCTCCCTACTGGTCCCAGTCACACCTCTTGTAGGAGCAGCACCAACCTGAGCTTTTCCGGGGGGAATCTCCCATCCGGGTGCCGGCTAGGCTCACACCTGCTGGGCTGCCGTGGGTGAGCCCAGTCGAGAGTCGCAGGGTGAGATCTAGTCACCGGGGAGAAACGATACAAGCGAAGGATTACTCGGCTCCCAGCACTTGAAAAGACCGACAAATGACTCGTTCCCACCGGAGCTGAATGTACCTGCATGTGTCGTGTCGTCTTCTTCCCCTCGCCCGCTGTGTTTGCTGTATTGCCTTTGAAGCCGGCCCCCGAGACGAGACGGGCTGTTCCTGTGCCCCAATTAACACTTTACAGGTGCCATTCCCTGGCATTGTGGCCATTGTCGGTGGTCACACGCGATAAGTTAAGGTGGAGGAGAGCGGGGCATGCCCAGCGCCAGACATTCGGGGAGGGGGGTGTGCGAGGTGAGGTGAGGTGCGACACGCCGGAGCCCCGACGCTGCTAATGCAGAGCACTAGTTGAACTGGCATTGAAAGGACGTGTGCACACGGAGCGAGCCTTCCCTGCGGCGGAGCGTGGAAACTTTCTCCCCGCGCTGCAGGAGTTGTGTGCGCTGCAGCGGTGCCGAGAGAACAGCACAGAAGGCAGCAGGCTCTGGAGAGCGGGTAAGAGACGGCGAGCAGGCCCGTTTTTTTGGAAATTGCTGAAAAGGCTCCGGTGTTTGTTCGGTGTGTGGCAGGCGCACGACACGAGCTTGCGTAGTGATCTGCGGGTCTGGTGTTATGCAAATGAGGCCGAATTGCGTCCCGGGACATGCTGCGAATGCGCATTGGCGACTGCAGATGTGTAGGAAACGGCGCGCTCGTTTTCTCGTTTTGCCCACCCTTTTGAGTGTTAGTGTGGCGTGTGAGTGTGTGAAAGAGTGGGCCCAGCAGGAAGCGGTGGCGTGCATGGCGAGGAGCTGGCCTAGGCTGCGCGCTTTGTGCTGTGGGTGCGGGCCGCTTGCATGGGCTTGTACAGCTCATACTTACCTGGCAGGGGAGATACCTTGATCATCCTGTAGGTGGAGTAGTTGGATTGTTTTCTTGTTTTGTGGAAGCAGTGTTTGTTTTGCAGTTTACGAAATGGCAACTTTTGGATCCCGCAAGAATGCTGTGTGTTTTGAGCTTTTGGATGACCTCTTCATGGATCGTATGCAGTTTAGCAGAAAAGTGTTGCAGAAGGAACTTGGCTTTGAACCTCAGCACTTGGATTTCATCTTCGCTCTCCCAGGTCAGAAAGCATTTGAGGTTGTATTTGCTACCTTTCCTCTGTTTGAACAATGTGTGGATGTGTTTGAGGCAAAAAGAGGGAAAGTTCCTGCCCTTGAGAAGATCAGCTTGCAGCCTCTGACACAGAGAGAGAGGAAAACGGTGCATTTTGTTATGTTCTTGGAACTGGCAAAGACGGAGGACATTCACACCTGGCTTAACCAGTACTGCACCGTCCACCATGGAACTGAGGTTAGAGATGTTGACAGTGGCTATGTTTTTTATGTGGGACAACCAAAGGTGTTTCGGCGCTGTGGCGCTGTGGGACACCTGGCATCATTCTGCACCGTGAAATGCTGCAAGACCTGTGGCAAACAGGGACATTTAGCCTCTGACTGTTCAATGCTGCCAAAGTGCAATTTATGTGGCTCGGAAGGACACGTTTTTAAGAACTGCCCTCACGCCTACGCCAATAAACTCAAAATGAGAAAGGATGAGGCAGTGCTTGTTTCAGCCAAACCGGCCCGAAAAGCCAAAGCAAACAACAAGTCAAACAAAGAACCTTTGTTGGACAAAGACTCTCAGCCTCCAGCCAGGATCAGTCCTGCTGTGGCTCCGGGGCTGGTGGAAGAGAAATCCACTACGCCCCCACAACTGCAGACTGCACCAGAAAAGCACGAGGGTTTGAAAACCCCCGAGAACAGCCAGGACCCCTCCCCCACTCCTGCTCCTGAGAACAAGGGCCAGTGTGGGGCCCCCCGGTGGAGCGGGTCCAGCGAGGATACCCAGGATTCAGCGGAGCTGCTTTTCACAGACTCTGCATGTGCTACAGATGCATTCCTCTCTTCCATCCAGTCCATCACGGAGGATCTGCAGCAGCTGGTGGGTGAGGGGGAAGAGGAGACTGGTGCATCGGCTGCTCCCCTTTCCCCTCAGTGCTCCCAGGAGCTGGACTTGAGGAAAAGGAAAAATGACTCTGTTTTCTCCCCGAGCGAGGAGGAAGGAGAGCATGGCGATGGGGACAGCTGGAACCCCTCCACCCCTCCCTCTACCCCCTTCCTTGAAATGGACTCCGTGAACGCTTTTACTGCTGCCACCCTGATGAAGGCTCCTTAAGAGGATGGCTGGCAGGAAATTGGGAAGAAGAAAAAGAAAAAGAAGAAGGTAACAGTTGAGACAGAAGAGAAATGTGTTTTGTAAAGACTGGTTCCACTTTCTTATGTAATATGGCTCTAAACATAATTTCTCTTAACACCAGAGGTATCAATGACAGAGTTAAATGCCAGTCTGTCTTTGATTACCTCCAGCAGAGAGAGGGAGATGTGTTGATGTTGCAGGAGTGTGCTTTAGCCTATCAAGAGAGGTATAAAAGCTTTGAAGATAGGTGGGATAAAGGGCCTTCTGTTTGGTCAGGGGACAATAACAACAGAGCCTCTGGCGTGGCCATTCTTTTCAAAGGATGGGCATTCAAATTGAAAAGTATTCAGAGGGTCATAGATGGCAGGTTGCTGTGTGTGGATGTGGAATGGGGGACCGTTAACCTGCGGCTAATCAATGTGTATTGTCCTACTGACGTGGGAGGAAGGGAGGACAAAGGCCTTTTTCATGGCTGAGGGAAGGAAGGCTGCTGCCAGACGGAGAGGAGTGCTAGCCAGGAAACAGAGGCAGCTGCAGCGTCTCTACACGATGCTGCACAGTGGCTTCGATGTGCTCGAGGATATCACCCTTTTAAAAAAGGACATCCGGAGCATAGTGGAAGAAAGTAGTCGAGGAGTGCTGTTAAGAAGCAGAGTGCAGTTCTTGGAAGAAAATGAGAAGTGTACTCGCTTCTTTTTCAGTAAAGTGGTAGGCTCCAAGTCTGTCATGGAAAGTGTAGTTGATGAGGAGGGACGAGAGAGAACAGAGCTGAGTGCTATCCTCTCCTGCACCGAGGCCTTCTACTCAAGACTGTACAGCTCTACAGAGGTAAAGGATGAAGAAATTCATTTTTTTACCTCAAAGCTAGAAAACGTTTTGAGTGAAGAAGATAGGGAAGTACTTGAGAGGGATTTGACAGTAGAATAGCTGAGACAGGCTATGGAGAGCTTACAGAAGGGGAAAACTCCGGGTGCTGACGGGGTCCCTAAAGAATTTATTGCACCTTTTGGGATCTGCTTCAGGATCCGCTACTGCTCCTATTCGAGGAAAGCTATAAGACAGAATTGCTGCCTGACTCCTTAAGAGAAGGCACTATCTCTCTCTTGTTTAAGAAAGGAGCAAAGAATGACATAAAGAACTGGAGAGCCCTCAGCCTGTTAGACGTGGACACTAAGATCCTGTCCAAAGCCCTTTTCCTGCGCCTACAAAATGTATTGGCCTCACTGGTAGGGAAAGAACAGACTTGTGGGATAGCAGGATGCCTGATGAGCGACAACCTGGCCTTGTTGAGGGACGTCTGTCTGTACTCAGAGGATCGCTCCCTCCCTCTGTGCATTTTAGGTGTAGACCTAGAAAAGACCTTTGACCGTCTAAACCGGCAGTACTTAACATCGGTACTTGAGCACATGAAGTTTGGCCCCTTCATGAGAAAGTGGATTAACCTGCTGTACACAGGTAGCAACAGCAGAGTAATGGTTAATGGCAATAGATCACGCCCCTTTGAAGTCTGTTCAGGGGTGAGGCAGGGCTGCCCATTATCCCCCTTGTTATTCGTTTTGGCTATGGAGCCCTTAGCCTGTGCCTTGCGCCAGGATCAGGCCATTAATGGGATACCAGTGCCTGGAAGTGGGGGAGGAGAGGTAACGTCACCCTGCTCCTCTCTGACAATGCCTCAATTAGCAGAGCTCTGCAGTACTGTGATCAGTTCTCTTTGGCTTCCTCCGCAAAAATTAATAAATCTAAGGGTGAGATTTTTTATCAGAACTGGAGGGAGCCAAAAGAAGGACATGATCTCAGGCTGCAAGAAAAGAGAATTAAGGTCCTGGGGGTGTATTTTGGAGAAGAGATGGGAACAGTAAATTGGCAGAACAAATTGCCAATCTTAAACAAAAAACTGATGGTTACACTACTGCCAGCAGGGGTCGCCGTTGGTACCGTAGGCTTTGGGAGGAAAACCTGGAGGATGGAAAGGTGATCTATAGCCTCATCTCTAGAGATGTTTTGTTGCTATGGCATGTGTGTGACCCATATAAAAAAAAAACAGTTTGTAAAACGAATATCGAAGCTGCCTCTAAATCTGCAAATGAAGATGAGTCGATAAACCACTTGTTTTTCGTATAACTATACATATATTCATTTATTACTGATTTCATTCATTGAGCACGGATACAATAGAGGTACAGCCATTCACTGTTTGACATGTCTGCACTGGTACAGAACCTAGCAATCAGAAAACGGGTGAAACTGTCTTGAGAATTAGCATACAGTACCGAGGCCCCCATGACCAAATAAAGGCTAACCTCGATAATCAGCCTAAATAATGCAGACTACAGCAAAACGACTGACTTTGAAAAGGGAATGAATGTCTGGAAGGAGTAGTGTAACCAGCTTGAAATGCTTCTCCGGACCTCTAACTAAAAGAAACCGGGAACCAGCAGTGGCATCGAATCCTTTCGAACTGGGATCCTATCGCACCTCGTGGTGTCGTAACTCTTCCGTATCTGATATTGGACCAAGCACATCAGGGGAGAGCACGAACGCAGTCCCCAGCTACCAGAAATTATGCAGTCGAGATTCCCACATTTGGGGAATTCGCAGGGGTCAGCACAGCCGGAGTGCAATGGCCGATCCTCGCTCTGGGTGAACCGATTTCGATTTTTAAGAACTTTTATTTCCTTTTCACAATAAAATACAGGGCATCACAAATGCTTTACATTAATATACATACTTAAAACGGTATATATGATCACATCTTATTACATTTTGACACGGTACCAGTTACATAGCAACAATTTCTTTTTTCTGGTGCAAATCACATTCTTAGTTAAACATGATAAATTTTCTCACAGTTTCTTGAGATATTGACCTATGCCCTCTATTTCCCACAGATTTTCTGCTTCCTCCCTCCCTCCGCTCTGGGTGAACCTCCTTCTTGATCAAGGTATTGAAGTGGAAATCTAATAAGTAAATTGATTCTTAAAAATGTAGAGAAATATATTGGTGCTTTTAGATAATATATTTCAAGGATGTAACTGCTGTGCTACAGTGCGTGCAGAATTTTAGAAAACAGTTCGTCAACAAAGTACAATGTTTAGGTTAGTTTAGAAGACAATGTACCAAAACAATATATGCTGTCTGGGTTATTAAAATTAGCTGAAAGTAACTGATAAGCTTTTAATAACAAATCTAGTTTTTCTTCTCTCACTCTATGATGTAATCTGTTTTCTCTTAGAGAAAGGGGAAGTTTTAGAAGGGACCAAGTGCTGAACTTTTTTACAGCGCAACGTCTTTTAAAAACCCTGTACTGCTTGTAACAAATTGAGTCTCTGGTTGCACTTTGCGAAGTGACAGCAGGGCTCCCAATATTGCAATATTGAAATAAAGACCTTACTCAGGTGAGAACTCTCTTTTGTGGCTTCTTTGATAGTTATATTTCCATGACAATTTGGGGGCTCGTCCGGGATCACAAACCTGAACACGAACGGCTGCTGAAACTCCATCCGGACCCGGACAATTTTAGCAAATTGGACGAACTTCGGAGGATAAACTGTTTATCCTTCCAGAGACGCGTCTGGAGAATTGGCAGCTGTCTGACGTCAGTAAGTGATCCTTTAAAATTAATAGTTTGAGAAGCTAGCCACAGGGGTGTTCTCACGCGGGTTTGATGAGTCCAGGACTCATATAAAGAACTTATCTCAACACAGACGTGTGGTTTTTGCTCTGCGGAGTAGTTAATGTGATAAGGTTCTAAGTAAGGCACCGATCGGTAAAAATGGGAAATTAAAATTCAAAGACGAAAATGGGACCGAGCAGTCCAGCAAAAGTACATGTACGACAAATTCGGAGAAACAATTATAGCCTGGGTTAGGAAAAAAAATATGTTCATGAACTGTAAAGCTAGGGTAATAGGTGTAAGGGAACTTGCACATAATTTATATATGATAATTAGGGGCCCATAACTATGAAGGATCTTTATAAGTGAATCAGAATGGACAGAGGAAAGTTGCATTAGGAAAAAGAAGTTTCCTGAAAAAGGGGAAACTTAGAAGAGAAGGAGAAGAAAGGAAAGAAAATGAATTGGAAAACTTATTCAATGGAAAGAGGAATCACAGAAATAATGGGAAGCTTAAAAAAAAGACTAGTGTTGAAACTAAAGAACAGCAAGCTGCAGCTAAAGTCATGGCCATGCGTACAAAAAAGAAAAAGTCTTCACCGAAATTAGAAAGCGGTCCGGAGCCACTTGTTTGTAAAATGCCAATGTGCACTTTTCCAGGTCCAGAAGGAACTCCAGCATATGTACAGTACATTGACATTGGTCTCCTAGTGAATTATTTGCATTAGTTAAGTCTTTTCCTAAATTGCCTGATGATCGTAAAGAATTTAGAAGAAAGGCAAGCGCCTTGTTCTTGATTGTCTTAAGCCTAATTACAGTGACATAACCTTGTTGCTAGATCATATTGTTCCTAAAGGTTTACAACGTCCTCTAAAAAGGAGGAGGCAGATTGGCGGATACGTGACCCAAATGATGAAGAAGTATCCATCTAAATTAAACCACACGGACATGGAGAGGAAAAGTTAGGCGGCCGCTTCTAAAAAGAGGTAAGGACTCCTTTTCTAAAAAGTCCCTTGTCCTCTCCATGTTGCTGGGTTCAGGGTTTTCCTGAAGCTGAAGCGAGTACAACAGAAAAATGAGTTAATGGTGTATGTGTTTTAGATGCCTGTTTTGTGAAGGTGGGGTAGAAAAGGAGGGATTGCTGAAGGAATAGCATCTCGCCCTGCCCGTGCGAAAAAATCCAGGTGTTGCATCCTGGTACACGACTGCAGTACGGCTGAAGGTAGTAACTAGAACTGTACTCGCAGAAGAGCCGAAAATGGTAACTCGATTCAACTGTGTGTTTAAAGCCAGGATTTGGAACCTGGTCCGTGTTCCCCTATTGTGATAGTTCGTCAGTTTGTCTCGACTGGGGGATTCCGCGGGGCGCGTGGGAGACGTGAAAATGGTTTGGTGTGAAGGGAAAAATAAAGTTTGATTAATCCAAAGTGAAATTTAAAAGAAATATTGACTGTCAGACGGTATTTAGGCTGAACAGGAATGTAGAAAAGTGTATGAACCTTTGGATAAAAATATTTAGAGGAATATTTGAGAATTCAACAGAATATCATAGATGAGACGGAAAAATCCCTGATGGAAAAGCTAAAAGCAATGGCTGAACGAAACGAAGTTGTATATGTAGAAAAAGAAAAAGCAAAAGAAGAAATAGAACGCCTTAAGAGAGAATCTGGGAGAAGGGTGGGAATTAGTGTGGAGATTTTTGAAAGAGCATTACCCACCGAAAACTGATTAGAGAAAAGTAACAGCATGTCAGCAGAAGGAAGTGAGGATGTTTTCAGATTTTACAGAAAGGTTTATAGCTTTATGGATAGTATACTCGGGGTTAGCCGATGAAAAGGAAGTGAATGAAGATTCTTCCACAGTAATAAAACAAATTTACTTGAGTGGGTTAAAACCTGATGTTGCCAAGAATGTACAACTATGCTTTCCTGATATTACGAACAGAGACAGATGTGATTTAATAACTCGCGAAGCATGCATGCAGAAGTGCGAGCACTGCAAATGGGAGGTAAAAAGACTCCCAAGGAGGAGAAAAGGGAGCCGCCAGTTTGTCGAAATTATTGTGCGACTTTAATGTTATACCGAGATATAAAACCCCAAAGACAAAACTACTAATAAGCTGGTGTGCAGTTACTAAAAAAAAGGTGTTTTTGGAGAAATTGTAAGAAAGAGGCTTGATTTCACAATTAAAGAACATGTCAGAAGCTGAAACGAGAGCCGTGCGTGAACTAACAGTTTTAATCTAGTAAACCCCTCTGTAGCCTTCCTAAATTTATCTCAGGATTTAAATAAAAGTGAAATAATCTTACAGTGTGCAGTAACTGGGGGACACAGGAGCACAGCTGTACTGTTTTTAGACTAAAACAGCATAAAGATGTGATATAAAGTTTTCTAACGGGTAACAGGAGGCTACAGGAGAAGGGGTGCAAGGGTTGTGTTTAAAGCAAATATAAGCTGTCACAGTCTGCTTGGGAAAAGATGTACAGTTTCAACTACTGATGTGGGTGGGGGACACCCCAGACCTATTTTAGGCCCAGACTGCAGCATTTTATAAGGAATTACTGCATGAAATAGCATTTATATAAACTAACTCAATAGAGTTATGTGATATTGTGATTGTTTTACCTAATGAGGGAATCCATAAGGCCGGGCTACTCCAAGTATTGGATCTAAAGAGGAAAAAAAGGAGTATAAAACCAACTACATGATAAAGCCAGGGTGAATGCCTTCTCAGAACGAGCTTGTCTAGTGACGTATTGGTTTAAGGGGGGTAGTGCAGTCTAAAGACAAAATTGCCTTGACCCCTGCAGCAGAAACCGTTTTTGATGTTTTGAGACAAGCTTTCTTGCAGGCACTGGCCCTGGACTGGATTCCCTCAGACTGATCATCTGTATGTAATTTGTCTGTAAGTGAAAGAAATGGGTTGTGAGCTGTTGTGCTGGTGCAGGAGCATGGAGATAGGCATCGTCTGGTGGGTTATTATTATTCAGGACCCCTTGATGCAGTGGCCAAGGGGCCGTGTTTATGTGTTGTGCAGGCTACCTGCCTGGCTGTATAAACTGTGAATAATCTGGTGTAGAACTAGCAGACCGAATGAAAATATTTAATTGAAACTTGTAAATATGCTAAATGGAAAATTGTAGCAATTTATATAGACTATATATATACATTTGGTGTATGCCACAATTTTGGATGGCAGTGAAGGAATAGGGATTTCCCCAACATGGGAGATGGCTCTCCAGGCTTTTCTCAAGGCCCTCTCACCCGAGGAGCTGCGGCGCCACGTGCAGCTGGCCGCGCCAACATCGCTGGAGCAGGCCTCGGCCCTTGCTACACGGGCTGAGGCCGTGTTCGAGGTGACTGGAAGTGCCAGCAGACGCAGTGCGCCCTGCCGGCTGACCGAGACGGCGACGGAGGAATCCAGCGAGGGGGAAGAGGAGCCAGCCTGGGCAGCGACCCCCGCGGAACAGCCCCGCACGCTGATTTGCAACCGCTGCGGGAAGAGGGGACACCGAGCCCGGTTCTGCCGGGCACCCAAACCTCGCACTCCTCGATCGGCGTCGGGAAACGGGAACGGGGCGGCTCAGCGTGGGGAAGGCCGCCCCTCGAACACCTCAACCCCCGCTCCGGAGAGTGATGTTAAGACCGGTGCCCCTCACGCCACCGTGGGGCGAGTCGGCTGTAGCCGGGGCCTGTACCTCCACTGCAAAATCGAGGACCAACCCTGCCTGGCCCTACTCGACACCGGTTCATCGGTAACCCTACTCCGTCCGGGCGTCCTCCCCGACACCGAGGGCACCAACCCCCCAGGATGGGAGGCCTCCAGCCTGCGGCTAAGGACCGTGACGGGACAGCTCGCTGCAGTCCGGGGGAAACAGGTGCTTGCCTTCCGTCTAGGTGCAGCGACGGTGCGCCACCCCTGCTACCTCGCACCCATCCAGGAGGACTGCATTCTGGGGCTGGACGTACTGCAGCGAGCGGGGGCCAGTTTGGACTTGAGCCGGCAGGAGTTGGTGTGGCAGGGGGAGCGACTGCACCTGGTGGAGGGCAGGCCCGGCGAAGGCCGAGGGACGCGGGCTTGCCGGAGCCGGGAGAAAAAGAGGCAGTGGCGGCGGCGGCGGCGGCAGTCGCCGGGGCAGACCAGGCCTGTGAGCCGGGGAGCGAGCGTGCCAGATCCTGCTCCCGAGTCAGCCGGGGGGCCAGACAAAGCGGCGGCGGCGGGGGCCGAAGGTTGCGTGGAAGCGAGGCGCGCCGTTGAGGATCTCTACCAGCGGAGCTGCGAGGGCCTCGATCAAGACCAGCTGCAGCGGCTCCAGGAGCTACTCACCCAGAACAAGGATCTCTTTGCGGCGAGAGATGAGGACTGCACCCGCACTGCCCTGGTCCAACATAAGATCAACACCGGCGACGCTCGGCCCATCCGCATCCCACCGGGACGCATGGTTCACGCCAAGCGGACCGCCGCCGAGGAAAAGATCCGGGAGATGGCCGCAGCGGGGGTGATTGAGCCCTCCGCGAGCCCGTGGTCGGCGCCAGCTGTACTGGTAAAAAAAAAAGACGGAGGTTCTGCGTCAACTACCGCAAGCTGAACGAGGTCACCCGGAAAGATTCCTACCCCCTGCCGAGGTAGATGACGCCCTAGACTACATCACTGGGTCGACCTGGTTCAGCTCCCTGGACCTCCGCTGCGGCTACTGGCAGGTACCGCTTGCTCCCGATGCTCGCCCGAAGACGGCCTTTTCTATCGGCCAGGGCCTCTGGCAGTTTACTGTCATGCCTTTTGGCCTGTGCAATGCCCCGGCGACGTTCGAGAGGCTGATGGAGAGGGTGCTGGCATCTGTCCCGCGGAAACAGTGTGTGCTGTATCTGGACGATCCGATACTTCATGCCCGGGGCTTAGACCAGGCCTTGACGAACCTCCAGGCGGTGCTGGCCTGCATCCGCCGCGCTGGCCTGAGGCTCAACCCCCGCAAATTCGAGCTCCTGTGGTGGGAGGTGAGCTTCCTGGGACATGTTGTTGGACCGCGAGGGGTGGCTACGGACCCAGGTAAGGTCGCCGCAGTGAGGGACTGGCCGACTCCACGCACCGTCACGGAGCTCCGCAGCTTTCTGGGGTTGGCCTCGTACTCGTACTGGGGTTCGTCCGGGACTTTGCCAGCATCGCTGCCCCGCTGCACCGCCTAACCGACAAGGGCCGCCGTTTCGACTGGGACTCGGGCTGTGAGACTGCCTTAGGCCGGTTGCGTGAAGCTCTGGTGGGGGCCCCCGTGCTGGCCTACCCGACCCGCGGTTGCCGTATGTTCTCGACACCGACGCGAGTGACTCGGGGGTGGGTGCGGTGTTGGCGCAGGAGGGGCCGGATGAGGAGAGCGTAGTGGCCTACTATAGTCGGGCTTTGACTAGGGCTGAACGGAACTACTGCGTGACCCGTCGCGAGCTGCTGGCGGTGATGGCGGCGGTCCACCACTTCAGGCCGTACCTGTTCGGGACCCGGTTCCGGCTGAGGTCCGACCATGTTTCCCTCACCTGGCTGCTCCATTTTAAGGAGCCGAAGGGGCAGATGGCGCGATGGATAGAGATCCTGCAGGAGTACGACTTCACTGTCGTGCACCGTGCGGGGTCTCGCTCTCTCGCGGCGCCCCTGCGAGGCCGCGGTGCACGGCCAGCCGGGCGTGGGGCACTTCGGCGGTAAAAAAACCCTGCAGCGTCTCCGAGGCCATTGCCACAGAGACGTGCAGCGGTACTGCCGAACGTGTGCGGTGTGCGTGGCGCAGAAGGGTCCCCCCGAGCGCTCTCGGGCCCCCCTCCAACAACACCAGGTGGGGGCTCCTATGGAGCGGGTGGGGGTGGAAGTTTTGGGCCCGTTTCGGCGCACCGAGGCCGGGAACCGCTACGTCTTGGTGGCCATGGATTATTTTACGAAGTGGCCGGAGGCCTACGCCCTCCCGGACCAGAGTGCCCCCACGGTGGCCGATGCACTGCTGGAGGGGATGTTTGCCAGGCTGGGGGTGTCGGAGGAGTTACACAGTGACCAGGGGCGTAACTTCGAGTCCTAGGTCTTCGCCAGAGTGTGCCAGCGCCTGGGGATCACACCGCTGCATCCCCAGAGCGACGGGTTGGTGGAGCGGTTTAATCGGACGCTCGCCACCCAGCTGGCCACCCTGGTGTCCCTACACCAACGGGACTGGGACCGCCACCTCCCCCTTGCGCTCTGGGCGTATAGGACCGCGGTCCAGGAATCCACCGGGTGCACCCGGCCTCGCTCATGCTGGGCCGGGAAATGCGAACCCCGGTGGACCTGGTCTTCGGCCCGCCGCCCGGAGACGGGTCGGCACCCCCGGCTGGACCGGACTACGAGTGGGACCTGCGGCAGCGGATGCAGCGGGTGCACAGCTTTGCACGGACCCACCTGACACAGGCGGGGGTCCGGCAGAAGCGGTACTACGACCTGCGCTGCAGGGGGCCTGCCTTCCAGCCCGGGGACTCGGTTTGGGTGTACAACCCGCGCCGCCGCAAAGGCCTCAGCCCTAAGATGGCGCCGTCGTGGGAGGGGCCCGCTGAGGTACTCGGGGTGGTGGGCGAGGTCTGCTACCGTGTCCGGTTGCGAACACGGGGTAGAGTGGTGGTCCTGCACTGAGACCGCCTGGCCCCCTACCGGGCCCGGGAGGAGGAGCCGTGTGGGGAGCCTCTAGAGGAGCAGCCGGGGCTTGAGCCGGCCGATAGTGGGGCGTCCATGGGTCGCCAGCCATCACCGCGGCGCAGCGGCCGCTCACGCAGGGTTCCGCAGCAGTTAGCCGAGTACGAGTACAGCCTGAGGGGGGTGTTCGACGTCGGCGAGACGCCAGACGCTTCAGGTGGGGGCAGTGTAACACCCTCGCCTGGTGGTGAGGAGGAAGCGCCCCTAGGCCCTCGTAGTACCGCTGGGCATGCTGGGAGTGGTAGCCGGGGAGAGTCTGAGGGTCAGCACGATGAAAAGCGGCTGACCCTACCTGTGTAAATAATGTCCTAGTATTTCTAGCGCCCTGTGTAGTCTTATAAGAGTATAGCATGTTGTTAAGTAATTACCACCATAAAGATGTGTACGTGTTCCGTCTCCTCATGTGCGTGTATATTCTGTGTTTGGTTTTGTGTGGTTGTTAACAAATAAAGCTAGCACTTGGTTTGTTAATCGCGTCTCTACTGGTCTTTTGTTCTGAAAAGAACCTATAAATGCTACAATATATTTATTTATTACTGGTTTCATTCATTGAGCACGGATACAATAGAGGTACAGCCATTCACTATTTGACATGTCTGCACTGGTACAGAACCTAGCAATCAGAAAACATGTGAAACTGTCTTTAGAATTAGCACACAGTACTGAGGCCCCCATGACCAAATAAAGGCTAACCTCGATAATCAGCTTAAATAATGCAGACCACAGCAAAACGACTGACTTTGAAAAGGGAATGAATGTCCGGAAGGAGAAGTGTAACCAGCTTGAGATGCTTCTCCGGACCTCTAACTAAAAGAAACCGGGAACCAGCAGTGGCATCGACTCCTTTCGAACTGGGATCCTATCGCAGCTCGTGGTGTTGTAACTCTTCCGTATCTGATATTGGACCAAGCACATCAGGGGAGAGCGTGAACACAGTCCCCCACTACCAGAAATTATGCAGTCGAGATTCCCACATTTGGGGAATTCGCAGGGGTCAGCACAGCTGGAGTGCAATGGCCGAGCCTTGCTCTGGGTGAACCGATTTCGATTTCGATTTTTAAGAACTTTTATTTCCTTTTCACAATCAAATACAGGGCATCACAAATGCTTTACATTAATATACATACTTAAAACAGTATATATGATCACATCTCATTACATTTTGACACGGTACCAGTTACATAGCAACAATTTCTTTTTTTCTGGTGTAAATCACATTCTTTACTTAAACATGATAATGTTTTTCACAGTTTCTTGAGATATTGACCTATGCTTTCTATTTCCCACAGATTTTCTGCTTCCTCCCTCCTTTCTCTCCACAGATCTCTGAGGTAATAGTTCTCTCGGGTGATGAACAGGGCCAGGCTACCTGCTGCCTTGACTGGGACCTCGATGCCTTTGAACAGCCCCATGTTCCTCACTCTCCACAGGGCGTCTTTCCCACTGTTCACCACGGCCCAGATCCTGTCAAACACGTCAGGAGGAAGTTTGACAGGAGAGATGCCGTATATGACGAAAGCAGCGGTCAGGGTAAATTGGGGCGAGAGAGCTTGCAACCAATCTTCAAACTGTGCCCAGAAGGCCTTAGCAAAAAAGCAGGACCACAGGAGATGGGTCACAGTCTCCTCCTCGCCGCAGCCCACCCTAACGCAGCGAGGGCTGGGGGTGAGGCCTAAGAACTAAGAAAGTTCGTACCGGTAAGCACTGGTGGACGACACTCCAGGCTAAATCTCTGTGAATGTTGCACAGAAACTTAGAGGATGTGTGTTTCCACACCTTCCTTGTTTGGGTTGATGTTAAAATGCCCACAGGGGTCTGCCTATTGTTCTGGGGTGCAACGAAATCTTCCAGTTTTTGGACGCTGACATCTCGGAGGGGAATATGGCGAATTGGGTGAGATCTTAGAAAACTTTTAACTGTCCCATAAATTGCAGGGCATGTGTCAGAGAGTGGGACATCCAGCTTGGGTCTGACACCCCACACTCTGAACACCTCCCTACCTACCCAGAGCCTGGCACAATAAGTCCAGGTATGCGCTGCAGGTGCTGTTGCAAAGCCTCTCAGCACAGAGGCCAGGAAAATGCACAGCAGCTTCGTAGCAATATCTGGGACAGACTTCCCCCCTGAGGGTAGCGGCCTGTACATTATTTCCCTTCTGAGTCTTTCCTGCTTCCCACCCCATAGAAATTGAAACATCAATCTCCTCAGCACCGCCGCAACACGGTGTCGGATTGGGAAGGTAGAAGCCAGAAAATTCAAGACAGGCAAGAGCTCGGCTTTGATGACCAGCACCTTACCTGTCATGGTGAGGTCTCGGTCCTTCCATTGCATCAGTTTTTTGTTTAAGATTGGCAATTTGTTCTGCCAATTTACTGTTCCCATCTCTTCTCCAAAATACACCCCCAGGACCTTAATTCTCTTCTCTTGCAGCCTGAGGTCATGTCCTTCTTTTGGCTCCCTCCAGTTCTGATAAAAAATCTCACTCTTAGATTTGTTAATTTTTGCAGAGGAAGCCAAAGAGAAACGATCACATCACTGCAGAGCTCTGCTAATTGAGGCATTGTCAGAGAGGAGCAGGGTGACGTCATCCATGTATAGAGATGTCTTTACCTCTCCTCCCCCACTTCCAGGCACTGGTATCCCATTAATGGCCTGATCCTGGCGCAAGGCACAGGCTAAGGGCTCCATAGCCAAAACGAATAACAAGGGGGATAATGGGCAGCCCTGCCTCACCCCTGAACAGACTTCAAAGGGGCATGATCTATTGCCATTAACCATTACTCTGCTGTTGCTACCTGTGTACAGCAGGTTAATCCACTTTCTCATGATGGGGCCAAACTTCATGTGCTCAAGTACCGATGTTAAGTACTGCCGGTTTAGGCAGTCAAAGGCCTTTTCTAGGTCTACACCTAAAATGCACAGAGGGAGGGAGCGATCCTCTGAGTACAGACAGACATCCCTCAACAAGGCCAGGTTGTCGCTCATCAGGCGTCCTGCTATCCCACAAGTCTGTTCTTTCCCTACCAGTGAGGCCACTACATTTTGTAGGAGCAGGAAAAGGGCTTTGGACAGAATCTTAGTGTCCATGCCTAACAGGTTGAAGGGTCTCCAGTTCTTTATGTCATTCTTTGCTCCTTTCTTAAACAAGAGAGAGATAGTGCCTTCTCTAAAGGAGTCAGGCAGCAATTCTGTCTTATAGCTTTCCTCGAATAGGAGCAGTAGCGGATCCTGAAGCAGATCCCAAAAGGTGCAGTAAAATTCTTTAGGGAGCCCGTCAGCACCCGGATTTTTCCCCTTTTGTAAGCTCTCCATAGCCTGTCTCAGCATTTCTACTGTCAAATTCCTCTCAAGTACTTCCCTATCTTCTTCACTCAAAACGTTTTCTAGCTTTGAGGTAAAAAAATGAATTTCTTCATCCTTTACCTCTGTAGAGCTGTACAGTCTTGAGTAGAAGGCCTCGGTGCAGGAGAGGATAGCACTCGGCTCTGTTCTCTCTCTTCCCTCCTCATCAACTACACTTTCCATGACAGACTTGGAGCCTACCACTTTCCTGAAAAAGAAGCGAGTACACTTCTCATTTTCTTCCAAGAACTGCACTCAGCTTCTTAACAGCACTCCTCGACTACTTTCTTTCGCTATGCTCCGGATGTCCTTTTTTAAGAGGGTGATATCCTCGAGCACATCGAAGCCACTGTGCAGCATCGTGTAGAGACGCTGCAGCTGCCTCTGTTTCCTGGCTAGCACTCCTCTCCGTCTGGCAGCAGCCTTCCTTCCCTCAGCCATGAAAAAGGCCTTTGTCTTCACCTTCACCTCCTCCCACCACTCTCCTACTGACCCATACAGACACTGCAAGGACAGCCACTGTGATAGTTTCTCCTTGTAGCGGGATACTAATCCCCTCGTTCTCTAGCAGCTTTGTGTTGAGTTTCCAGAGGCCTGGGCCAAAGACAGTCCCGCCCTTGAGTTCCACTCTACACCCTAAAGCCTGATGATCTGAGAAGAAGACAGGCTGAAGAGTGACCCCAACAACTTTCATTTTCTCTGACACAAAGCAATAGTCAATTCTGGAGCTGCTATTCCTCCCTGACCATGTCTATCCTGCTGTTGTGGGATATATACATCTATATGTGTCTGAGAGTTTAAAGTCTTGAACTAAGTTTTGTAGGGCCAGTGAGCTGGAATCCAATTTTATCGGCCTTTTGGCTAAGATCAAGTTCAAGTGGCATGCCCGCAGTTCTTGTCTTTCCAAAGTTCTAGAAGGCGATCGAAGATCCTGAAGAGCGCTTGAGCTGGTATCACCCTAGGTTGAGCCTAGGGGGTTAAGGCCAAGCAGCAGCTGAGCTGGGTGGGATCCGGCAGCAACGTTCTCTCTCTCTGCTCTCTCCTCTCCCCTCTCCCTTTCTCTCTCTCTGCCTCCTTGGCCTCTTGGCTGGGAGTAGGTACTCGTGGCCTGCCCGCGGTGCTTACTTTCTTCCTCGAGACACGGAAGCACTATCCGCTCCCTCCCTCTCTCTCCTCCTGCGCCTGCACCTAGCTGGGCTTTGCCCACAAGGACAAAGGCCAGGGCTCCCTTGCTGCTCCTTTAGCAGCTAAACCCTCCTCTCCACAGGACCTTGCTCTCTCTCTTTCTCTCCTTTTTTCTTTTTTCTCCTTTCCAGATGGCAGACAAGAAGACACTGATCCGGTTCCACTGGACCAAGAAAACAGAGACGATGCCAACTGCGAAATCCTTTTTCATTACCTTCCTGAGAGGGATCCTGCAGTTGGTGGCCGGAGATCTCTACTGCCTGCAAGACAACAAGGCAGAGAGATACATGGAGGCCTACATGGCCACGGTCGCTTCATATGAAAAGGCCACGAAAATTATCAGAGAAAAAGAGGGGCACCTGGCAAAAACCTGCCGGGCAGCCAAAAAGTGCGATGGATGCGGCGTCGAGGGACACCTCCTTCACTAATGCAACGTAAGCAAACCTTCGTTTGCGCAGGTGGTGGAAGCCGACCGGCAGAAACCGGTCTCAAGACAAAGGGAGATAGGTGAGAACAAAGAACCCGCACCTCCCCTGCAGAGAACCGAAACTGCCGAGGCCACACCCCAGCTGCACCAGTGCCTCAAGATGGCCGCCAGGACGACGGACAAAATGGCTGACCGGAGGAAGGGCCCTGGATAACTCCCAGCAAGAAGGGAAAGAGGATCCACCTTCCGAAGGACAAAAGAAAAGAGTGGTAAGGGAGAACCGTTTCCTCGTCCTAGAGGAAACGGAACTTTCTTCCCCCGAGGCCCAGGAACCAACGGAGGAGGCAGCCCAGGAAATGGAAACCCTCCCCCCCGAGGCCCAAAGATGACAGGAAGTGACAGCCCAGGAAACGGAACCCCCCTCCCCCGAGTCCCACGGACAACAGGAGGAGGCAGCCCAGGAAGTCGGAACCCCCTCCCCTGAGGCCCAGGAACAACAGGAAGAGGCAGCCCAGGAAGTGGAGCCCCCCTCCCCCAAGGCCCAGGAGCAACTGGAGGTCCCCGAAACTCCTGGAGAAAGGGAAGAAAAAAGCCTTCCCGAAGCAGTGGCGGAGAGTATCCTCGAGGAAGACTAGGATTACTTTGAAGCCGCCCTGGAGCCTGGACTGATGGTAGGGCTGGACCTGTCCAGCATGTTTACCTTTCAGTCCCCAGCGATACCTGGAGGGAGCCCAGCATATTCCCCCCAGGACCCGAATGAGAGGAGTTACATCTAGGCTAAACAGTGCCCAGATGTAGACTCCCAAGTTTTCCACTGTAAGCACAAAGAGAGGAGGTTCAACTTTCACTTGTTTAATCATGACTGTGAAACTTATCTTTCTAACAACTAACGTGAGAGGGCTAAGAGACCCGGTGAAAAGACGGGGAGTCTTTCATGATCTGGCCTCAAAGTCTTTCTCAGTTTGTTTCTTACAGGAGGTCCACCTGAAGGATGAAAGCGACAAGCTGACATTCAGCAGGGAATGGACGAAGGGAGAATCATGCTGGAGCGTAGGAGGGGTCCACTCTTCCGGAGTGGGAATCCTCCTCGGAAACCCAGAGATGACGCTGGTTTCCTCCTTCTCGGTGGTGCAGGGCCGGATCCTGGTCGTAGACATCGACTGGAGGGGGCAGAAGTTGAGAGCAATTAACGTCTATGCTCCAACAGAACCCTCTATCCTGAAGGAAGTGTTTGCTGACCTGGCCAGCTGCTGCACCACCAACAGACAGGTGGTGCTTGGCGGGGACTTCAACGTCGACCGGGAGAAGGGGAGCGATGCTAGCTCGGCAGAGCTGGAGTCGCTACTCAAGCAGTTCTCACCGGTAGACGGTTTCAGACGGTGCTGCCCTAACGACACCGGAACGACATGGAAAAACTCCCGGGGAGTGTGCAGCCGCCTGGACTACATCTTTCTGCACACGACCTGCTCCCTGGAGTCGGCGACGGTGTCCCCGGAGGGGTATTCCGACCACGAGCGATTGATGGTGGTGGCTAACACCAACCTGTCGCCATTCGGTCGTGGGTACTGGAAGCTGAACCGGGAGATACTGGAGGAAGATGAATTCAAGGCACTGTTCCGTAAAGACTACGCGAGCTGGGTCGATCTGAGAGACGGCTACAGCTCCATGGTGGAATGGTGGGAGTCGGTGAAAGACAGGACCCGAACCCTGGCGCAGACGTACTGCAGACGGAAGGTGGCCAGGGAGAGGAAGGAAGCTGCACGACTCCAGGGCCAACTAGAGGAGGAGTACAGCTCGGCTAACGGGGGAGGAGCCTTCAATTCAGCCCGGGCACGGGACCTGAAGGAGAGGCTCCGCAAACTCAATCAGGTCCGAAGAGCCCAGAAAAAGAGTGTGATCCACGGCCTGAGACGGGGAAATGGAGAGGAACTGCTGGCCGAGAGCGACAAGGTAGAAGCGGCCACCGCTTTCTACACGGAGCTCTTTTCAGAAAAGCAGACGGAGGTGGTGAGGGAGGACTTGGAGGGTCCGATTGCGGCTGAGGAGCTGAAGGCGGTGCTCTTGTCCATGGAGAATGGCAAGGTGCCAGGGCCGGACGGACTCCCCAAGGAATTCTACACCTGCTTCTGGGACACCCTGGCGGAAGACCTGGTGGAAGTGGCGCAGGAGATCTTCTGCCGGGGGAAACTCGGAGACACCACGAGGGAGGGCTCCCTGCTCTTCAAGAGCCCTTAGCAGAGACGGTGAGACGGGACCCTGTCATCGACGGCCTGGAGATACCGGGAGGCGTGGGGGAAACCCTGAAGATCTCCCAGTACGCCGATGACACGCCGCTGTTCCTGAGGTCGGACAGGGGGTTGAGGAGGGCCCTGCAGGTCATGGAGCAATACTCCAGAGTCTCGGGGTCGAAACTCAACCGCCGAAAGAGCAAACTGAAGTTCTTCGGGCCCTGGAAGCACAGGACGACGGCGCCGGAGGGTCTCGAGCTCTGCACGGAGCCCCTCAAAATACTGGGAGTTTCCTTCCAGAGCCAGGACAACGAGACCAACAACTGGACCAAGAGGATCGCCAAGGTGAACGCGAAGCTGGGTCTGTGGAAAACGCGGTCGCTGTCCTACACAGGGAAAGTGATCCTGCCGGCTTTGGTTTACCTGGCGGTGGTGTACCCGCTGCCGGCCAGACTCAGACGAGCGCTGCAAGGGATGATCTTCGGCTTCGTCTGGGGCGGGAAGTACGAGTACATCACGAGAAACCGGATGTGTCAGCCGGTCGAGGAAGGGGGTCGAGATGTCCCACATTTCTCCCTGAAACTCGACTGCATCTTCTACTGCAACCTCTGTCGGGCGCTGCGGGAGCCCATCGGACCTCAGGAGGAGGACGAAGTGCCTAGTCGCCAAATGGGGTTTCCCCACGGCGAGGGAGCGCTGGAAAGGACTTTGGGCCCTATACAGGGATTAAAGGACAATAGCGAGTGGTAGGTTTGGAGGGACTCTCTTATTTGCGCAAATCCGCCCCCACTTGCAAAGATTGATAACGGACAATCAATCTCCGTTACGCCGTTGTTATTTATTACATGGAGTGTTAATATGTGTGAGATGTTTCTTTTGAGATGTTTATTTTGCGGAATAAAGTATATTTTGTAGAACAAAAAAAATCTTATGACAAGGTTTACAAGTTATCTGTTGAACTACATTCTAATAGGTGTGGTCACATTCCAGGTCATTTGTTTACGTTTTTGTTTCTGGAGTACCTGTTAGATGAAATGTGCTAATATGTAACCTAACTCCAGTGTGAATAACTAGAAGACGGGAGCAGCTCCATTCCAGACCAAGGGAGCTTTGAGATTGGCTGGGCCAGATCTCTCATTTGCATATCTTATTTGGAAATACAACACTAAACCCCCTTCTTGCATGGATCTAACTTGCACCCAAGAGACCCCTACTGTGTATTGCTACTTATTTTTTATGATAAGTGGTGATTACCAGTTGACAGGTTTCATTTGTTGAATTATAAATGGTTCTGTATTATCACCCTGAATGGCCTGTACTCAAGGTTTGGTAGGGTATGTGTTTTCATTTCATTTACCAACTGGAATTTTTGCTCTTTTAGTATTTGTCTAGAAGGCTTTCTAAAGTCAGGAAGCCCATTTATTTGGTGAAAAAAGATTCTGTATTAATATTAATATTTCTCATACAACATAAATAGGGTCTTTTATGAATAAAAAGATTTTGCACTTGGAAATCTTGATAAAGCTGTGTGCTTCCATACACTCTAGCAGTTTTGATTCCTAATATTTGACCTTAGGTGTGGGAACGGGTCTTTTTTGCAATTTGATTTCCAATTGATCAGCACAGTATAGAAAATAGACCCATAAAGCAACCTCAGCAGTGACAAATGTCACTGGGTCACTTGGGTTTATACGTCAGGGTCCGGTAGTGAAGCTCCTCTCCTGTTTAGCCTCCGAAGCCGTACAGGGTGCGGCCCTGGCGCTTCAGCGCGTACACCACGTCCATGGCGGTGACAGTCTTCCTCTTGGCTTGCTCGGTGTAGGTGACGGCGTCGCGGATGACGTTCTCCAGGAACACCTTCAGCACCCCGCGGGTCTCCTCGTAGATCAGCCCGGAGATCCGCTTCACTCCCCCACGGCGAGCCAGGCGGCGGATGGCGGGCTTGGTGATTCCCTGGATGTTGTCACGGAGAACCTTACGGTGACGCTTAGCGCCTCCTTTCCCGGGTCCCTTTCCGCCTTTGCCTCTTCCAGACATCTTCTAGTTATCAGCTGTGAACACGACACACACTGCTCATCTTTGATGTATAATAGACATCTTTCTTTGATGTCTATTATACATCAAAGAAAGATTTTTATAGGTGTAGAAACTAGTAAATAAAGCCAATGATTTGTTTTAGAAATGTATTCTTAAAATATACAATTATTCACACCTTAACAATATGTAGTTCAAATTATACATTATATACAATATTGTATTCAAATGTCTAATCATTATAAAAAACACAACTAGTAAACTTCAGTTACAAATTCTAGTAACATGGCAATATATATATATTAATGACAAACACAAACTAATTACATGAACATGCTAATATTTAACTCAAAACCACATTTCGATTCAAATATAAATTTTTAAAATTTACAACTTCTTTATTTCCACGAAAATATTATTAATGTAGCACAAACGCTACTTTCTAATAAAGACAGAAAGAAACTGTTTGTTTTGTGTCTCATGGTGATCCTCCTCTCGAGACTAATGAAATGTTTAATATGATCCCTCGAGAAAAAAAAGGAATCAATTTCCGCCTGGAATGATTGATGCCCCATCAAACATTTTGTAATATCCCTGGAAGTTTATACAGTAGAATCCTGGTTCGTGGCTTAAATTCAAGGTAAATGAGACTAAGGAAACGAGTTGGAAACTTGATGTCGAAGTGGGATTTAAATCACCCATTTCACATTTTACTTCATTGGGCAGTATATGCCACAGCATTCCTTCGATAGCTCAGTTGGTAGAGCGGAGGACTGTAGTGGAGTCAACAGGGAATCCTTAGATCGCTGGTTCGATTCCGGCTTGAAGGAAGGTGCTTTTCGTGTAATTTAATCAAAGAGTTAAAAACGTTTTATTCAGACATTGATCAAAAGCTCAATAATCGACTAAGCAAAGGCTCCTGTTCCGAATTCAGCCCACGTCTGATTGTCTTGTTTTGGCCAAGATCTGATCTTTGAATTAAGGGACTACACTGTCTGCTTTGTAATTCAAAAATACATACAAATGTCAAGTTTTTTGTAGATATAAAGGTGTTCTCTGTTTTCAAAGGATAGTTACTTAATTGGCATAATGATTTGGTATTGATTTTGTATCGTTGTATTATAAAGTTTGTGCTTTCTGTGTTTTTATCATATTGTGAACTTATTTTTTAAACAAATGCTTACAAAGGCAAACACGGCACACATCTGTTCATACCAGCGGTGAATTGTACATTTTTATTAAGTACAAGCTACTGTGCACTTCTGGGAGTATAACAGGTTCGATATAAAGTGGCAAAAATATAGAAGGGGAAAACACCCCAGACTGCATGTAAAGCCCTCGTTGTGACTGTTTTAGATAAAATGGCGTACTATGCACGAAATGTTGCAGAAACACAATCTGATATTTTGATACAGGTAGGCCAGCGCTTCCAAAGCATGCAGGTGTAGAACAGGACTTAATGCATTTTTATACAAAAATTCGTATTCTATATTCTGGTCGCTTGCAGATTAGAATGGCATATGTTTAGCAATAATATTATTTATGGTACCTGAAAGTTTCAGGTTGTTGCACAAAGCTAAGGTATGCGTATACGTGATCTGACAACTGGAATCAATTTCCTGTCGTTAAACTCTGTTTATTTTTAAGTTGAGGCCCAGGATCCAAATCTTCAGTTCTGATTTTTTAAAGTGATATCTTTCCTTCCTGTCGTGGAAGTCACACGATGTGAGCAATTGTTTTTTTTTACGTTGCGATCCAAAGAGCCTCAGACGCACAGTCTAACAGTAACCAAACCAGAATGGATTCTGCTGGGAGCCGGGCTGAGCTCATTCTCACTCCCTGTGCTGAAAACAGAATTATTTCTTCCCCGAACATCGTCTACAGATCACTTGTGCGCTTTTAACCTTCTCGCAGCTACGGGCGAGACTGACGCTCATGATATGAAGGCACCCGCTGGAACACATTCTCTAACTCTCACAATCGCGACAGACTTCGCTTTTTTTTTAAAAAGTAGATATAGCCCTGAAAAAAGCATTAGCTTTATCAGTTTTTACATTAATCTATTTTGAATCAAAGTTTGATTTTTTTTATTGCATTTTACATTATAATAATAATAATTATCATCATCATCATTATTGCTTACACTTATATAGCGCTGTTCTGGATACTCCACTCAATGCGCTTTACAGGTAATGGGGACTCCCCTCCACCATACTCCTGAATGATCACAGAGAGTGAGGACCTCGGTTTTACGTCTCAGCCGAAGGACGGCACCTGATTACAGTTTAGTGTCCCCGTCATTGTACTGGGGTATCAGGACCCGCATGGACTGCAGGGTGAGCGCCCAGCGACAGAAACCAGACGTGTGTCGGGCTCGGCTGTGAGCAGGACAATGACGTCACGGGGACAAAGTAGAGGAAATCAAAACGGTTCTATAAAAGACCCGTGTCAGCTGTTGGTTTGCAGTCTGGACTCTGAATCCTCCGATCTGATTTTAAATCTCTCTAATACCTGAGCGGCTTCTTCCGAGTATTTATTCGTATACTTATTAGTAGTATGAAGGATGTGACAAATTTATGATTTCTGGAACAAAATGGTTTTTATTTGCATTCGAAATGAAGCGGAATTTTAGCGCGACACACAAACCCTTTGTCTTTTTTAGAAAGTAATTTTTAAACAGACATAAATGTAGAAAACTTGTTTTATTTTAGCACTACAATAGCAGGGTCAGTGGCGTAATGAATAACACGTCAGGACTTCCATCAGAAAATTATACTGTAGGTTGGACTGCCGTCTGGCTTGTTTCGTTTATACCACTTACATTCTTTTATATAAAAGAACTCCACCTGAAAGCTATAGAACACACTTTAGGTAAGTTGTCTGCAGCCTCATGCGAATTTCGACAACTTACCCAAAACACTTGTAAGAAAACCGGTTCAGGGACGCCAAATATGTAATCATAGTGGCTCTCTGAAGGCACCAGTTCTGTAGGGTTTGGGCATTTACTGAGACAATTATTAATTGTAGCAGTAAATCACAAAGTTGATTCTTTTGATGGCTTAAGAATCCAACCATGCGACATAACTCAAACAACGCACACACACAGGTACTAATACACGAGGATACATTTATTAATACATAGAATATGCATGTAAACCTAACAGATCTTATCGAGAGGGTTATCAGAATACAAAAGATATATATTCAATCAGTTACAAAGAGTTACATATATCAAGAGGACATACGTTCAGTATATCATTCATTAAGACCGTTTCATAAATGAACTTGGTTATAACTTCTACATTAGATACTCGAAACAAGTACATAACTCTTAGGAATTAAATTGATATCAACTGGTTGGGATAACAATTTAATTCTCGAGCTGTAATGCATTGAAGTTGAATACTCATCCAATCTCTGGGGATTCAGATCTCCTGCGGGCACAAAGAAAAACTCTTTGCACTCCGCGCTCTCTGGCTCCGTGCCAGGCTGTGCTGTGCGGCTTGCGACGGTGCGCTGCTGATGCTCACTGTTGGCTTTAACTAGCAAAGTTTGTGCACAGGAGAAAAGATGACTGTGGGTCCCAGCAAGTCAGGAAGAGGACTGGTTCGTTCCTGATGAAGAGCTAGTTCTGAATAGTGATTCAGCTGTCCACAGTTCCGACCTGTTCACGAGGCCTGCTGCTGGTTACTCTCTGGCAACCTCCACTCTAGACTCTTAGAACAAAGGAAGGTTCTGGCACTCGGACACACTGGCCGTTCCGTGGTTGTCCGGGCTGAGTCTCAGGATGGTCAGGAGGCGCGCTGCGAGAATGTCCTGCCCTTGGGAGCCTTCTGGTCCTGGGCCGTCCTGCCCTGGAATTCTCCTTTGAATTCCCTTTAGAACAGTCCACAGAATCCTCTCCAGAATCTTACTGAATCTCGTTGAATCTCTCAGGCTCTCTGTGTTGCCTGTTTTTACCTGGAGGAACTTCAGCTCATTGATTGGCTGAAAGTTCCATGGGCATCAGAGTCCCACGTGGGTTACTCCCTAGACAGATAGGCGCCAATGGATGACCATTGATCATGATAGCCAGGCTTAGCTAAGTGCACCCCCCTTTGGGAGCTGTCTTTTATCAAAGGAACCCTAAATCAGCCTGCATGGTTTCTCTGTGGCTGCACCACAGAGATGAACAGAGAAATGAGGCCTCATTTGGGAAGGCTCAGAACACTTAATTCTTTCTTATTAATAAGCCTCGCCGCTACATATCCCCCCTTTTTGAAGGTCACGAGGTCCTGAGGCATTGTTGCCTTCAAAACAAAACAGAGTTAAGTGATGTCCCTTGCCATTAGAACATTAATCTTAAATGTCCACATTACTCCTCGAGAATTCATACCGGAACCAGCATTGGATACAAACAGGATGAATAACATCTGGAGTATGTATAAACACGGTAGGAGACATTATCTAAGTCTAGGAATTACACATCAGGAAGTTCACTGTCAATATCTGATACCTCTGTAGTAGATATTTGGGAAGAAGTAACTTCCTTTCTTTTGGCATGCTACCTTTGACTCATTCATGCTACCCAGAGTACATCTTGATGTGAGAGTACATCATTCAGAGTACACTGTCAGTCATGATCCAGCTACCTGGCAGTAGTGTTACAATAACAACAGTTCCTGTTCCCAGCCCCCCCGATAAACCACAACACCTGTGTTGGGTATCTGCTAGGGTGGTTTGGAGGTTTGTTCCATTAAAGCAAACTCAACTACCTGTACCTCTTCAGGGCTTACTGTTTCTTGGATTTCTATCCAATTCCTTAGTGTGGCACCTGAAGGCATCCACGACCTCAAGTTTGGTCTTAAATTGTCTGGTTCCAGACCATACAGTATTAAGTTCAAGAACACTGTGGCCTCCTCGGGAACTTGCAGGAAAACTGTTTGATTAGGTAGCTGCATTGCGGTAGCTGTATCATGCCTGTCACAAGTCATAGTGTCAGTTAAATGTGGTGTGCTGACCAGCCATTAACTTCCCACCTGCTCTTCATGGGGTTCATTAACCTCCCTCTGCCCATTAGTAGCTTTACACCCTTCATTGGTGAATCGTTTAGACACAGCCAATGGATAGCTTTGGTAGCCATACCCATCTCAAGATTTGGAACCGAATTCAATCTTGGATTGCCTTCTGGGTGAGCTATGAGCGATGGGGTTAATGTCACATACTCCTCTACTGAGAAGAGTGGAATCAAGTGGGTTGGGAATTGTGCCATGGTTAGACTGGCTACAGTGGCACTAAACTCCCTTAACAGGTCTTGTGTCAACATTCTGGCCTGTTGCACACAAGCATAAACCCACTGTATAACACCGGCAATCATGTCCACTGGTTGGGGAATAAGATTTAACCCTGTTGCATAGGAAGTTGCCTGTAGGGTTTTCCCTAAGCTTTCCAACTTTTGCTGCTGTCGATACAGTCTGTCACTACCCTCTGGCATCTCTGACACCTGCCTTCTTGGGGCAGTCAGGGTGAGAGTGCCAGTAGCACACAAACCTACCAGAAATAGCAAATGCACAACAGTGGTGGCAGCAATCAGTCCTCCCAAAAGTCTTTTCGGGTGGCTGATCCCAGTCATCTCCTTCTGAGTGACTGTTGCCTTTCTAAGCTGGCGCAGCGTGTACATGGTGTCTTTCTCAGTATGCCATGTGGCATCTTGGGCACCAACATCCTGGAAATCTGTGGAGATCTGACGCAGCTGCTGATGCTGTTCCTCCTTTTCCAGGGCATCTGCTCTTTCGATTTGTTCATGCCTGTGCTCTAGGAACCCTGCAGGGGGCGGTGCAGCGGTGGAGCATGCCTGACCCTCGGCTGAGTGGTCATCTGGAGTGTCTGAGTGATCTGGGATTGTTACCCTATTCTCACTGTTCAGGTCCACCCTGCACACTTCCCGATTGAGGAATCCCTCTATCGGCATGTTTACAATCGTTCGCTGGGCGTGGGTGTAGGACACCTGCTCGCTCCCCCCTTCCCTCGCTAAGGGTTCAGGGAGCTGCCCCAGCAGTGGGATAGCTAGTTCACTGTCTTTGAACTTACTATCACTCACCAGGCCCATGTCAGTGCAGGCGGGGATTCTGACACCTCTCTTTGCGATGTCCTGCACTGGCAGGCGGGTGACTTTACCATCCAGCTCCAGTCTGGCTGAACCACTGTTGGTCAGACTCAGACTGACAGACTGAGCTGGTGGCTGTAAGAAAACCGGCTCGGCTTTCATTCCCTGTCCCTTCTGGGGGACTGGGTGTGTAGGCAACCCTGCCGTTGAGGCAGGAACAATCAGGTCAGTCTCACTCACTACCTGGTAGTTGTGAGAAATAATGTTACCTGACTGCAGGTTCCCTGGGTCACAGCAGAGGGAATCGGCATCTGGGATCAGGTGTGTCCACAGCGCAGTAGTCTCAGCGTCCAGCTGGACCTCCTGTCTAACCTGTGAATGTTGCACTAGGGGCACCTGGCGGTGGCCCTGTGACAGCTGCTCAAGCAGATCCTCACTAATAGAGGACCTCTCAGGGCTAAGGGTGAGGGCTTCATCACCAACCTGCTCTCCTGCCATCTGGATCCCTTCCACCACTGCAGGGTGGTGGTCCTGACCCCTCTTGGGTGCCAGGGTGCACAGGGAAAGCTCCTTTTCATCGCCAGGTGGGGAGATCTGCTCCTCTTTAGGGACGTAAAAGGTGTGTGCTTTACCTGGTGGATCAGGCGGCTGCTTGGAGCACCGCTCCTGTGGCATGGAGGCTGTTGGGACCTCAGCCGGGACACGACTTCCCTGTATATCCGGGGAACAAGGAAATATTTTTATTTCTTGTCCAGAGGGAACAGAAGGAATCTCCGCATGGGCTTCTGTGTTCGGTGGGCACTGTGTGAGCACAGTCTGCCTCTTGGCCCCCCTTTCCTTCTGTACAGAAGGCTTAGGAGCCTTGACCTGTTTCCACACCTTGCCTTTCTGGTGATCCACCAAAGGTTCCTCTCTGAGTCGCATGCCCTTTTCTTTTTCTACCCGTTTGAGCTTGCCGTGTGACTTCAAACACCTTTCAACCTCAGTGTCAATCAGTGTCTCACTGGGTAAGACATCTCCTATGGCAGCCTTGAGGTAAAAGCTTCTTGCTTTTCCTCTGCGTTTTACTGCCTGCTCTGTGACTTCAGGGGTGGAGTCAGCACTTACTTGGGAGTGGCTGACCTTATCCAGGCAGGACCCCTTCCGCTCAATCAGATAGACTGAGGGAGGGAGAGGGGGCGGGTCTCCGCCTCCTCCAGTGGAGAGTATCAGCTCATTCACGCTTCCGGCAGCCTTGGGGAGCGGTTGTCCCTGTCCTAATAAAGCTTGTTCAAGCCTGGCCAGGCGGGCGGCTACTGAATCCTTTTGTTCAGCCTTTTCTAGCCCTTTCCCTCCCCCGGTGTTCTCATGGCACTTAGGACGCTGGGTGCGGTCCTGTGTGAGTGCTTTGGAACGGGGCTTAGCCAGCTCAGGAGCCTGTGCTCCTTCGAGCAGGGGGGAATTAACCCTGCTGGCTCTGACGGCGAACACAGTCGCTTTAACAGCTTTTTGCTCAGAGCGACTTTGGACATCATACTCCCAGGCCTTCTGCACGAATCTCTTAATATCAGTCATTTTCATGGTCTGTGCATCTGTATGCATTAAGATCATCTTTCTGACTGATGGGTGGAGATTCACAATGAATAAACCCTTGAAATGTGTGTTCTTTTTGCAACCCTCATCATTTCACCCTGCAAAATAAGTTCGCCTAAGTCTCTCGTAATATTCGCGAGGGGACTCTGCTCTCTCGTGCTTAATGTTAAGAGCGGCGGCTATCGCAGCAGTCGGGTCAATAAACGCACTGTATTCTTCGATAAGTGCTTGACAAAGCTGCTCAAAGTCATTACAGACTTCTTTCATCTGCCTAGCCATCCACTCATGTACAGCTCTGCTGGTAGTTTTCCTGACCAGAAACACTTTCTCCTGTTCTGTGGCGTTTGGCAGGTACTGCAGGTTATACCTGAGGTCCTGAATATAACTCTCGATATTATTCTCTGACACTGCGGGGTCAAATCTCTCTATGTCCTTCGCTAGCTCTCTCAGAGAATGGAGATTTATTCTCCTAGCTTCTCCGCTGACGGAGATATGGAAGAGATCGTGGTCAGACCTGTCGCTGCTAGAGAGAGTGCTTAATAGCGACTCGAATTCAGACCTTTTAGCAACCATCGTTAAACTTAAAGAGTATTACTTTTAAGTACGAAATCACAGTTTTACCACAGAAAACCACAAGATCAAGTATGCAATCAACCCGGTAGATCGCAAATGATCACAAAACAATCAAGCACTGCTTAAAGAGCAAGGGGAACTTTTTCTTTCGGCTTTCAGCACACTGTATTGTCGTGTATGAAACCCGCGGCGTTTTATATTGAATTATTCCGCTTGGTTGACTCATTTCAGTCTTGCCACGCCCGTGCCAGAGACGCCAAATAATGTAGATTAAGCCGGTTCATAGCCGTTTCAGGGACGCCAAATATGTAATCATAGTGGCTCTCTGAAGGCACCAGTTCTGTAGGGTTTGGGCATTTACTGAGACAATTATTAATTGTAGCAGTAAATCACAAAGTTGATTCTTTTGATGGCTTTAGAATCCAACCATGCGACATAACTCAAACAACGCGCACACACAGGTACTAATACACGAGGATACATTTATTAATACATAGAATATGCATATAAACCTAACAGATCTTATCGAGAGGGTTATCAGAATACAAAAGATATATATTCAATCAGTTACAAAGTGTTACACATATCAAGAGGACATACGTTCAGTATATCATTCATTAAGACCGTTTCGTAAAGTGAACTTGGTTACAACTTCTACATTAGATACTCAAACAAGTACATAACTCTTAGGAATTAAATTGATATCAACTGGTTGGGATAACAATTGAATTCTCGAGCTGTAATGCATTGAAGTTGAATACTCATCCAATCTCTGGGGATTCAGATCTCCTGCGGACTCAAAGAAACAGTTGCAGGCTGTTGCTGTCCAATCCGCGCTCTCTGGCTCGGTGCCAGGCTGTGCTGTGCGGCTTGCGACGGTGCGCTGCTGATGCTCATTGTTGGCTTTAACTAGCAAAGTTTGTGCACAGGAGAAAAGATGACTGTGGGTCCCAGCAAGTCAGGAAGAGGACCGGTTCGTTCCTGATGAAGAGCTAGTTCTGAATAGTAATTCAGCTGTCCACAGTTCCGACCTGTTCACGAGGCCTGCTGCTGGTTACTCTCTGGCAACCTCAACTCTAGACTCTTAGAACAAAGGAAAGTTCTGGCACTCGGACACACTGGCCGTTCTGTGGTTGTCCGGGCTGAGTCTCAGGATGGTCAGGAGGTGCGCTGCGAGAATGTCCTGCCGTTGGGAGCCTTCTGCTCCTGGGCCGTCCTGCCCTGGAATTCTCACAGAATCTTGTTGAATCTGAATCTGAAAACTCCAGGCTCTCTGTGTTGCCTGTTTTTACCTGGAGGAACTTCAGCTCATTGATTGGCTGAAAGTTCCATGGGCATCAGAGTCCCACGTGGGTTACTCTGCCCTACCAGTCCCTGATTGGTTGATTAAGGTGAGATATGAGTCACTTAGTCCTGACACTTAGTAATGCAGTCCAGATGTCCAACTGGCACTCCCTAGACAGATAGGCACCAATGGATGACCATTGATCATGATAGCCAGGCTTAGCTTAGTGCATCCCCCTGTGGGAGCTGTCCTTATCAAAAGAAAACATCTTGCATGAATAGTTTCTCTGTGGCTGCACCACAGAGATGAACAGAGAAATGGGGCCTCATTTGGGAAGCTCAGAAACACTTAATTCTGCATTATTATTAAGCCTCGCCGCTACATATCCCCCCTTTTTGAAGGTCACGAGGTCCTGAGGCGTTGTTGCCTTCAAAACAAAACAGAGTTAAGTGATGTCCCTTGCCATTAGAACACTAATCTTAAATGTCTACATTACTCCTCGAGAATTCATACCGGAACCAGCATTGGATACAAACAGGATGAATAACATCTGGAGTATGTATAAACACGGTAGGAGACATTATCTCAGTCTAGGAATTACACATCAGGAAGTTCACTGTCAATATCTGATACCTCTGTGGTAGATATTTGGGGAGAAGTCACTTCCTTTCTTTTGACATGCTACCTTTGACTCATTCATGCTACCCAGAGTACATCTTGATGTGAGAGTACATCATTCAGAGTACACTGTCAGTCATGATCCAGCTACCTGACAGTAGTGTTACTATAACAACAGTTCCTGTTCCCAGCCCCCGATAAACCACAACACCTGTGTTGGGTATCTGCTAGGGTGGTTTGGAGGTTTGTTCCATTAAAGCAAACTAACTACCTGTACCTCTTCAGGGCTTACTGTTTCTTGGATTTCTATCCAATTGAATAGTGTGGCACCTGAAGGCATCTTAGACCTCAAGTTTGGTCTTATATTGTCTGGTTCCAGACCGTACAGTGTTAAGTTACCATGCTGTACTATGGCCTCCTCGGGAACTTACAGGAAAACTATTGGTTAGATAGCTGCATTGTGGTAGCTGTATCATGCCCGTCACAAGTCATAGTGTCAGTTAAATGTGGTGTGCTGACCAGCCATTTACTTCCCACCTGCTCTTCATGGGGTTCATTAACCTCCCTCTGCCCATTAGTAGCTTTACACCCTTCATTGGTGAATCGTTTAGACACAGCCAATGGATAGCTTTGGTAGCCATACCCATCTCAAGATTTGGAACCGAATTCAATCTTGGTTTGCCTTCTGGGTGAGCTATGAGCGATGGGGTTAATGTCACATACTCCTCTACTGAGAAGAGTGGAATCAAGTGGGTTGGGAATTGTGCCATGGCTAGACTGGCTACAGTGGCACTAAACTCCCTTAACAGGTCTTGTGTCAACATTCTGGCCTGTTGCACACAAGCATAAACCCACTGTATAACACCAACAATCATGTCCACTGGTTGGGGAATAAGATTTAACCCTGTTGCATAGGAAATTGCCTGTAGGGTTTTCCCTAAGCTTTCCAACTTTTGCTGCTGTCGATACAGTCTGTCACTACCCTCTGGCATCTCTGACCCCTGCCTTCTTGGGGCAGTCAGGGTGAGAGTGCCAGTAGCACACAAACCTACCAGAAATAGCAAATGCACAACAGTGGTGGCAGCAATCAGTCCTCCCAAAAGTCTTTTCGGGTGGCTGATCCCAGTCATCTCCTTCTGTGTGACTGTTGCCTTTCTAAGCTGGCGCAGCATGTACATGGTGTCTTTCTCAGTATGCCCTGTGGCATCTTGGGCACCAACATCCTGGAAATCTGGGGGGATCTGACGCAGCGGCTGATGCTGCTCCTCCGTTTCCAGGGCATCTGCTTTTTCGATTTGTTCATGCCTGTGCTCTAGGAACCCTGCAGGGGGCGGTGCAGCGGTGGAGCATGCCTGACCCTCGGCTGAGTGGTCATCTGGAGCACCTGAGTGATCTGGGATTGTTACCCTATTCTCACTGTTCAGGTCCACCCTGCACACCTCCTGATTGAGGAATCCCTCTATCGGCATGTTTACAATCGTTCGCTGGGCATGGGTGTAGGACACCAGCTCGCTCCCCCCTTCCCTCGCTAGGGGTTCAGGGAGCTGCCCCAGCAGTGCGATAGCTAGTTCACTGTCTTTGAACTCACTATCACTCACCAGGCCCATGTCAGTGCAGGCGGGGATTCTGACACCCCTCTTTGCGATGTCCTGCACTGGCAGGCGGGTGACTTTACCATCCAGCTCCAGTCTGGCTGAACCACTGTTGGTCAGACTCAGACTGACAGACTGAGCTGGTGGCTGTAAGAAAACCGGCTCGGCTTTCATTCCCTGTCCCTTCTGGGGGACTGGGTGTGTTGGCAACCCTGCCGTTGAGGCAGGAACAATCAGGTCAGTCTCACTCACTACCTGGTAGTTGTGAGAAATAATGTTACCTGACTGCAGGTTCCCTGGGTCAAAGCAGAGGGAATCGGCATCTGGGATCAAGTGTGTCCACAGCGCAGTAGTCTCAGCGTCGAGCTGGACCTCCTGTCTAACCTGTGAATGTTGCACCAGGGGCTCCTGGCGGTGGCCCTGTGACAGCTGCTCAAGCAGATCCTCACTAATAGAGGACCTCTCAGGGCTAAGGGTGAGGGCTACATCACCAACCTGCTCTCCTGCCATCTGGATCCCTTCCACCACTGCAGGGTGGTGGTCCTGACCCCTCTTGGGTGCCAGGGTGTACAGGGAAAGCTCCTTTTCATCGCCAGGTGGGGAGATCTGCTCCTCTTTAGGGATGTAAAAGGGGTGTGCTTTACCTGGTGGATCAGGCGACTGCTCGGAGCAGCGCTCCTGTGGCAGGGAGGCTGTTGGGACCTCAGCCGGGACACGACTTCCCTGTATATCTGGGGAACAAGGAAATATTTTTATTTCTTGTCCAGAGGGAACAGAAGGAATCTCCGCATAGGCTTCTGTGTTTGGTGGGCACTGTGTGAGCACAGTCTGCCTCTTGGCCCCCCTTTCCTTCTGTACAGAAGGCTTAGGAGCCTTGACCTGTTTCCACACCTTGCCTTTCTGGTGATCCACCAAAGGTTCCTCTCTGAGTCGCATGCCCTTTTCTTTTTCTACCCGTTTGAGCTTGCCGTGTGACTTCAAACACCTTTCAACCTCAGTGTCAATCAGTGTCTCACTGGGTAAGACATCTCCTATGGCAGCCTTGAGGTAAAAGCTTCTTGCTTTTCCTCTGCGTTTTACTGCCTGCTCTGTGACTTCAGGGGTGGAGTCAGCACTTACTTGGGAGTGGCTGACCTTATCCAGGCAGGACCCCTTCCGCTTCATCAGATAGACTGAGGGAGGGAGAGGGGGCGGGTCTCCGCCTCCTCCAGTGGAGAGTATCAGCTCATTCACGCTTCCGGCAGCCTTGGGGAGCGGTTGTCCCTGTCCTAATAAAGCTTGTTCAAGCCTGGCCAGGCGGGCGGCTACTGAATCCTTTTGTTCAGCCTTTTCTAGCCCTTTCCCTCCCCCGGTGTTCTCATGGCACTTAGGACGCTGGGTGCGGTCCTGTGTGAGTGCTTTGGAACGGGGCTTAGCCAGCTCAGGAGCCTGTGCTCCTTCGAGCAGGGGGGAATTAACCCTGCTGGCTCTGACGGCGAACACAGTCGCTTTAACAGCTTTTTGCTCAGAGCGACTTTGGACATCATACTCCCAGGCCTTCTGCACGAATCTCTTAATATCAGTCATTTTCATGGTCTGTGCATCTGTATGCATTAAGATCATCTTTCTGACTGATGGGTGGAGATTCACAATGAATAAACCCTTGAAATGTGTGTTCTTTTTGCAACCCTCATCATTTCACCCTGCAAAATAAGTTCGCCTAAGTCTCTCGTAATATTCGCGAGGGGACTCTGCTCTCTCGTGCTTAATGTTAAGAGCGGCGGCTATCGCAGCAGTCGGGTCAATAAACGCACTGTATTCTTCGATAAGTGCTTGACAAAGCTGCTCAAAGTCATTACAGACTTCTTTCATCTGCCTAGCCATCCACTCATGTACAGCTCTGCTGGTAGTTTTCCTGACCAGAAACACTTTCTCCTGTTCTGTGGCGTTTGGCAGGTACTGCAGGTTATACCTGAGGTCCTGAATATAACTCTCGATATTATTCTCTGACACTGCGGGGTCAAATCTCTCTATGTCCTTCGCTAGCTCTCTCAGAGAATGGAGATTTATTCTCCTAGCTTCTCCGCTGACGGAGATATGGAAGAGATCGTGGTCAGACCTGTCGCTGCTAGAGAGAGTGCTTAATAGCGACTCGAATTCAGACCTTTTAGCAACCATCGTTAAACTTAAAGAGTATTACTTTTAAGTACGAAATCACAGTTTTACCACAGAAAACCACAAGATCAAGTATGCAATCAACCCGGTAGATCGCAAATGATCACAAAACAATCAAGCACTGCTTAAAGAGCAAGGGGAACTTTTTCTTTCGGCTTTCAGCACACTGTATTGTCGTGTATGAAACCCGCGGCGTTTTATATTGAATTATTCCGCTTGGTTGACTCATTTCAGTCTTGCCACGCCCGTGCCAGAGACGCCAAATAATGTAGATTAAGCCGGTTCATAGCCGTTTCAGGGACGCCAAATATGTAATCATAGTGGCTCTCTGAAGGCACCAGTTCTGTAGGGTTTGGGCATTTACTGAGACAATTATTAATTGTAGCAGTAAATCACAAAGTTGATTCTTTTGATGGCTTTAGAATCCAACCATGCGACATAACTCAAACAACGCGCACACACAGGTACTAATACACGAGGATACATTTATTAATACATAGAATATGCATATAAACCTAACAGATCTTATCGAGAGGGTTATCAGAATACAAAAGATATATATTCAATCAGTTACAAAGTGTTACACATATCAAGAGGACATACGTTCAGTATATCATTCATTAAGACCGTTTCGTAAAGTGAACTTGGTTACAACTTCTACATTAGATACTCAAACAAGTACATAACTCTTAGGAATTAAATTGATATCAACTGGTTTGTATAACAATTGAATTCTCGAAATGTAATGCATTGAAGTTGAATACTCATCCAATCTCTGGGGATTCAGATCTCCTGTGGGCACAAAGAAACAGTTGCAGGCCGTTGCTGTCCAATCCGCGCTCTCTGGCTCGGTGCCAGGCTGTGCTGTGCGGCTTGCGACGGTGCGCTGCTGATGCTCACTGTTGGCTTTAACTAGCAAAGTTTGTGCACAGGAGAAAAGATGACTGTGGGTCCCAGCAAGTCAGGAAGAGGACCGGTTCGTTCCTGATGAAGAGCTAGTTCTGAATAGTGATTCAGCTGTCCACAGTTCCGACCTGTTCACGAGGCCTGCTGCTGGTTACTCTCTGGCAACCTCCACTCTAGACTCTTAGAACAAAGGAAAGTTCTGGCACTCGGACACACTGGCCGTTCCGTGGTTGTCCGGGCTGAGTCTCAGGATGGTCAGGAGGCGCGCTGCGAGGATGTCCTGCCCTTGGGAGCCTTCTGCTCCTGGGCCGTCCTGCCCTGGAATTCTCCTTTGAATTCCCTTTAGAACAGTCTCCAGAATCCCTTCTAGAATCTTGCTGAATCTTGTTGAATCTCTCAGGCTCTCTGTGTTGCCTGTTTTTACCTGGAGGAACTTCAGCTCATTGATTGGCTGAAAGTTCCATGGGCATCAGAGTCCCACGTGGGTTACTCGGCCCTACCGGTCCCTGATTGGTTGATCAAGGTGAGATATGAGTCACTTAGTCCTGACACTTAGTAATGCAGTCCAGATGTCCATCTCGCACTCCCTAGACAGATAGGCGCCAATGGGTGACCATTGATCATGATAGCCAGGCTTAGCTAAGTGCATCCCCCTTTGGGAGCTGTCCTTGGACCTTAAATCACCTTGCATGAATGGTTTCTCTGTGGCTGCACCACAGAGATGAACAGAGAAATGAGGCCTAATTTGGGAAAGCTCAGAAACACTTAATTCTGTCTTATTATTAAGTCTCGCCGCTACAGTGTCTTGCATTCGTCACAGAGAGTGTATGTGACGTCACGGGCAGCAACTAATACTACTACTAGTGTATTCATTTTAACATTAGTGAGAGTACAACTGGTAGTTTTAATGGTAGTGTTCATAACAAAGTGTAAGTATTAATAACAAAGCGCTTGTTTGTTAATCGCGTCTCCACTCGTCCTTTGTTCTGAAAAGAACCTGTAAATGCTACAATATTCTTTACTCAGCAGCTTATTAAAAACAGCTCCCGTGATGTTCAAACCGATTTTTTACACAGAACACTGACACAGCTTTGCGTTCTGAATCTCTTTTTCTCGTGCGTTTATTTAATGTGGCACAATGCACTGGGATAAGGGTATTCTGTTCAAAAACCAATAGCATTTAAACCACAGCCCAGGTTCGATCTGTCTCCCAGAATCATCAGGGCGCACACACACACACACCCGTGCCGTTGAAGTGCTCTGCTTCATTTCTAAGGGCAACTCAACATTCACTCCTACCCCGAGTGCAGAAAAGACAGCATCCACAGCAACAACAGCTCAGGTCTCTGCACAGGAGCTAAGCTGCCCTCATCTCCTCTGCTCTGCGGCTCCTGCGGAGTGGAGTCCTGCCTGGAGCCGTGTTTGCAGGCGGCGGCTCCCCGCGCCCTGTCTGGGCGTCGTGTCCAAGAGCTCCTGGGAGGAAGAGCGAGCCCTCCCACTCGGGGGCTTTTCCACGGTCTGTGTGAGGAGGGGCGGGTGTGTCCAGTAGCTTATCGAGCGGAAGCCTGGGGCGGCGGAGAGCTGTGATCGTGCAGACCTTGAGGTGTCACCTCTTTGTCTGCTTTCCCGCCCCCCCTCCGCCCAAGCTCTGCTCCAAAGTAGCCCGGCAACCCCTCACACCTGCACGTGTCACAACCTAAGGTGCGGTCATGAGACACCCATGGGGTGTCGTTCTGTTCTTGCTAATTGTTTCCTGCCCGTCGCAGGCAGGAGTCCATGCGAGGAAGATGCGCTGGACAGAGCTCAGAGGGCGCAGCTGGGTGGCTTTCCTTCTGAGTTATGTTCCTGCAACACTCTCCCGCTACTCTTGGTGCGCTCATGCCACAACACAGGAAGGCTGGAGCAGGTGGCTGTGGGCTTTGCGCACTGCCGAAATAGCTCAGTTGGGAGAGTGTTAGACTGAAGATCTAAAGGTCCCTGGTTCGATCCTGGGTTTTGGCATTTTGTTTCATCGCGCCCTTTGTTCCTCTCTCCAGCGCCACCTGCCTAAAGTGACGCGTCCCTTTCTCAGCCCGAAACGCAAGCGAGAGACCAGCAGCAGTCCCTACAGGTTTCCGTAGTGTAGCGGCTATCACGTTCGCCTAACACGCGAAAGGTCCCCGGTTCGAGACCGGGCGGAAACAGCCTCGTTTTGCACGCTCCTGTACTTCACAGAGGTCTTGAGCGACCAGTCATTTGTTCCCAATGTATTTCCGGTGCCTTCGTGCACTCTTGTACCAAACGCACGTTCCTTCTGTACGCGGAGCCGATCATTTGCAATTGGGCTGTGCCGACAGACCAGGTCGAGCTCTGTCGGCTCAAAAGCAGCGCAGGACCTGCAAGAACAACAGAAAGATTAGCATCCAGCGGGGGCCTCTTAGTGAGCCCAAGAGCTCATCAAGAATCGGCTCCACCAACAGGGCTGGGCGCATTGTTCCATTCTCCGCCCACTCTCGGTGTAAACAAGTCCCTCCTGGTCTCTGCTTGAAATGCACTTTCCTGCGTTTGCTTTGGTGTAACTGGCTTCCCCTGCATGGGTGAATGTGAAGAAGATCCTTAGTAAGTCATTGAAGAAAACCGAGAAGAGGTCGGAGTGGCCTCTGTCGTTCATCAACGATCCAGTCAGGCAGTACTCCTCTGTAAAGCGCCGTTCGTTCACGTCGATTGGCTTTTTTTTGCCTTCATTCGTGCGAGTAGTAAAAGCAGACGCCCCTATTCTGCCGTGACCCGGATTCGAACCGGGGTTGTTGCAGCCACAACGCAAAGTACTGACCACTATACGATCACAGCGAGTTACCGAGACACACGCGGCAGGGCGGAAAGGGCTGTGCTCTCTTCGTGTGACATAATTCGGAAAAGTCCTGACGTTGCATTTCAACTGAGCCCCAGTATACATCGACCCTTCGACACTCTGAGTGACAACTCTCTTGCGTGTTTTCTCATATTTATGTAGTTTGCTTGCATGATGCCGGGAACAGCATGGTTGTTCGCTGCCATATAGTCTAGCGGTTAGGGTTCCTGGTTTTCACCCAGGCGGTTCGACTCGGTTTTGTCTCCTGCTTTCCAAAAGATCAGCACCGTGTACGAAAGAGCCGCATTAAAACTACTCGAACGTGCAAAACGTGCGAGAAGAGGGGGCGCTTGTTTCCAACCGAAACTTCTCGCGTGTGAGACGAGCTGATCATCGCTGTGGGAGGGTTACTCTGGTAGACAGGGCTGACCTTCGGCAATAGGATTTATAGTCTCCAAGATGATATTTGCACTTTCTGGAGAGGCGATTTTCTCCACTTCAGTAGCCCGATTTCGTCGATTGCGTGGAGAGGGCTGTAGAATGTGGCGCCGCCTTTCCTGCTCCGTCCATGACAGGCGTGCTGGTCTCTGGAGAGAGAGCACGGTCCATCAGCGCACTCCAATAAAGGCACTGGAAGCAGCTAAATCGCATTGGCGAAGCTCAGCGCTGGGCCGCTGGGCACGTCTTACCACCGTTTCCGTAGTGTAGTGGTTATCACGTTCGCCTCACACGCGAAAGGTCTCCGGTTCGAAACCGGGCGGAAACAGACATCTTTTGTCGCCAGGCACAAAAGGGGATTGGGGATTCGCCTAGCGCTGTGATCGAACAGACCCACTGGACCCACCTCTTAGTGTGGCGGGATCTGCACAGTGCATGTCACAGCGCATCCTGCTTTCACTTCAAGGCGCGTCCTGATGCACCCCAGTCTCCCGCGTGACAGGTGGGGACAGGTGACAGGTCCTATACTAACGGGGAAGACATCGCTCTCTCCGACCCCCGGCATCGTGTCCCGACCCACCGTGCTGAAAGCCGACGCGTGCTGTGATTCCTTTACGGAGCAGAAATGACAACCGAGGAGCCGAGAGATCATTTCAGCATTTCGCGTCTGAACGGAAAACACAAACGACCAACTCGGAATGACTTGCCTTTGACGCTTCTCAAAGCGTTCTTTGTGCATCGAACAGACCCACTCACCTCTTAGTGTGGCGGGATCTGCACAGTGCATGTCGCAGCGCTTCCTGCTTTCACTTCAATGTGCTTCCTGATGTCGAGTCGACTGCCGTGCGGAGGCTCTGAAAGCGAGAGCAATGAAAAGGTGCACGACGCTGTGAAAGAAAACAGAGAAGTGAAAGGCAGTCATTTCTCTAAGGAGGTGAAAGAAAAGCTACTCCCCGTCGGGGAATCGAACCCCGGTCTCCCACGTGACAGGCGGGGATACTTGCCACTATACTAACGAGGAAGACATCGCTCACTCCAACCCCCGGCATCGTGTCCCGACCCAGCATGCTGGAAGCCGACGCGTGCTGTGATCCCTTTACGGAGCAGAAATGACAACCGAGGAGCCGAGAGATCATGTCAGCATTTCGCGTCTGAACGGAAAACACAAACGACCAACTCGGAATGACTTGCCTTTGACGCTTTTCAAAGTGTTCTTTGTGCACGACGACTGCGCCGCCTAGCAGATACAAAGGGGTTGTACAACTTTGAACTAGCAAATGGAAGAGGGCTAAGCCCCCTCTCTTTTAGCCCAGGCTCGATCTGTCTCCCAGAATCACCAGGGCGCACACACACACACACCCGTGCCGTTGAAGTGCTCTGCTTCATTTCTAAGGGCAACTCAACATTCACTCCTACCCCGAGTGCAGAAAAGACAGCATCCACAGCAACAACAGCTCAGGTCTCTGCACAGGAGCTAAGCTGCCCTCATCTCCTCTGCTCTGCGGCTCCTGCGGAGTGGAGTCCTGCCTGGAGCCGTGTTTGCAGGCGGCGGCTCCCCGCGCCCTGTCTGGGCGTCGTGTCCAAGAGCTCCTGGGAGGAAGAGCGAGCCCTCCCACTCGGGGGCTTTTCCACGGTCTGTGTGAGGAGGGGCGGGTGTGTCCAGTAGCTTATCGAGCGGAAGCCTGGGGCGGCGGAGAGCTGTGATCGTGCAGACCTTGAGGTGTCACCTCTTTGTCTGCTTTCCCGCCCCCCCTCCGCCCAAGCTCTGCTCCAAAGTAGCCCGGCAACCCCTCACACCTGCACGTGTCACAACCTAAGGTGCGGTCATGAGACACCCATGGGGTGTCGTTCTGTTCTTGCTAATTGTTTCCTGCCCGTCGCAGGCAGGAGTCCATGCGAGGAAGATGCGCTGGACAGAGCTCAGAGGGCGCAGCTGGGTGGCTTTCCTTCTGAGTGACGTTCCTGCAACACTCTCCCGCTACTCTTGGTGCGCTCATGCCACAACACAGGAAGGCTGGAGCAGGTGGCTGTGGGCGTTGCGCACTGCCGAAATAGCTCAGTTGGGAGAGCGTTAGACTGAAGATCTAAAGGTCCCTGGTTCGATCCCGGGTTTCGGCATTTTGTTTCATCGCGCCCTTTGTTCCTCTCTCCAGCGCCACCTTCCTAAAGTGACGCATCCCTTTCTCAGCCCGAAACGCAAGCGAGACACCAGCAGCAGTCCCTCCAGGTTTCCGTAGTGTAGCGGCTATCACGTTCGACTAACACGCGAAAGGTCCCCGGTTCGAGACCGGGTGGAAACAGCCTCGTTTTGCACGCTCCTGTACTTCACAGAGGTCTTGAGCGACCGGTCATTTGTTCCCAATGTATTTCCGGTGCCTTCGTGCACTCTTGTACCAAACGCACGTTCCTTCTGTATCATCAACGATCCAGTCAGGCAGTACTCCTCTGTAAAGCGCCGTTCGTTCACGTCGATTGGCTTTTTTTTGCCTTCATTCGTGCGAGTAGTAAAAGCAGACGCCCCTATTCTACCGTGACCCGGATTCTAACCGGGGTTGTTGCGGCCACAACGCAAAGTACTGACCACTATACGATCACAGCGAGTTACCGAGACACACGCGGCAGGGCGGAAAGGGCTGTGCTCTCTTCGTGTGACATAATTCGGAAAAGTCCTGACGTTGCATTTCAACTGAGCCCCAGTATACATCGACCCTTCGACACTCTGAGTGACAACTCTCTTGCGTGTTTTCTCATATTTATGTAGTTTGCATGGTGGCGCAGTCGTCGTGCACAAAGAACGCTTTGAAAAGCGTCAAAAGCAAGTCATTCCAAGTTAGTCGTTTGTGTTTTCCGTTCAGACGTGAAATGCTGAAATAATCTCTCGGCTCCTCGGTTGTCATTTCTGCTACATAGAGGAATCACAGCACGCGTGTTAAAAGGAGACTGTGATATTCGGTGCATCTTGGATTAGACGAGATTAAAGAGTGAGTAGTTTTGTTTTTCTGTGATGTAATGGGACCAATGAAGAATGTGGCATTCAGACTAATGTGGAGTATTTGTTTCCTTAGGGAAATTGGCACTACCATATACTGGGCCATTAGGACCCATATGGACCGCAGGGTGAGCGCCCAGCGACAGAAACCAGACGGTACCGTGTGTCGGGCTCGGCCGCGAGCAGGACAATGACTTCACTTAAATGTTTAACTGATAAAACCCAAATGAACCAAACCTGTATAAATTAGTGGTGGAAAGGAGTCTTTTTATATAGCAAAAGGTCTCTGATCCTTTGGTAAGAACGATGGGTATATAACCCATTGTCCTCAATATTAGAAATGAATCCTTGAGCACTGCTGTTGTACCAACGGTCCATAAAAGCTTAACATTACCCTTTCTTGCATAAATTGTAGAACATGCCGTCACATTTCAGTTGCACCTCAGTAGCAGTTTGATCTATTATCACCCTACTCCCCACCTCAGAACCTTCGCTCTTCTTATTCTGGTCTCCTAACTGTCCCCCACGCCCATCCACACTGTATGAGTGACAAGGCCTTCGCCTGTTATGCCCCCAAGCTCTGGAACTCTCTCCCCAAGGATACCAGAGTCACCTTCCCTAAACTCCTTCAAATTCAGACTTAACACCTTGTTCTGTAGAAGAGCCTTTACTGAACTGGTTCCATTCTTTACCCCTCTGCTTCTACTTTCCTTAGTACCACCATCCATGGTCTCCTCTGTCTATTGGAATTGTGTTATCCTGTGTATTCTTATTGTAATTATTTCAAGTGCTTTGCGAAGCCACCTTTGGAACCATTATATAAAATAGTTTATCCTAAATCCTTGAAACTTTAATAGGGCATTGCAGTACGGCTAAAAATTAACAGTGTTAGTGGACCAGCAGGATTTGTGCAAATTATAGGTAGTCACAACGGGAGACTAGGATTCACTTGAAATTCATGACATGGGACACTGAAACAGGGGAGAGGCTTTGTGTAGTAAGCATTCAGTCTCAATCTACACAGTCTGTGCTGCTGGTAGAGGTGGTTGTGAACACCTGTCTTCCAGATCAAGTACTGGGATCTCCAGTTTCAATCCTAATACTTCCCGTGACTGTCCAATACTGTGAAACCAACACCCATAAGACAAGACCTCCAAGATTCTAACTGTACCTTTATTCACTGATGTTTGGGCACCAGAATTGTTCCTCTGCTAAGGAAGGGAAGGCCTACTTTACACCAAGCCCCTGTTGACAATTCCTTCCTTGTGTTTCTTTTAGTCAGTTTGTGCAGCCTAGAATAGGACATCAGATCTCACTCTTACTGGGCACTACAGTAGCAACTCACACTCCATAAGCACTACCCCTCTAGGAAACAGGAGGACTGCCAGTATATTGAACACCTCTGTCTCTCCCCCAGTAAAAAAGTCACAATGACATGTCCAAGGAATAGTGCAGCTATCTTCCCCCAGTACAACGCTTTATTACTCCAGCCATTTTCAGTCCTCATTGGCAGCAATACGGGAAGCATTCTTGAAAGGGGAACCCCCACAAATACTTCCATTGATTAATGGGTCTCACTTCCCTTGAATTCCTCCACCCCATTCAAACCTATAAACCATAAAGAAACAAGGGCAGGCAGAAGGGTCTTTCACAGCTTTATTGAGATGTTGCCATTACAAGGCAAGTGGAGGCAGGAGAGTCACAAGGGCCAGGCTGGAGCCTTCATTCAGGCACCTGGGGAGGAAGGAGAACAATCCAGCTACACTGCAGGACACCACCCCTACAGGAGCTCCTCCTGCCAGACCCTACCTGTCCACTGGCCAACATCTCCAAAGTCATCTGCTCCCGCCACATCCTCACTGGTGCTCTCAGCATCTTCACTGGAGCTCCGAGGGTCTCCTTCCTCATCCTCAGTCCAGTCAGCTCCCACATCCAGAGGAGCTTCTACTGGTGCCACAGCCACCCGACTACTGGTCACCAGGCTCCTGGTACCTGTGGACAAGCAGCACCCAGGAGTGAGGGATCTGCTATACCCAGAGACCCACAGTGATGCTACTCATCTAAACAGTCCCTTTGTCCAGCACGGGATCATTCCTCAGTTGTCCAAGCATGGTTGTCTCTTGGGCAGAGATGCATCCACAAGGGATAGAGAGCCAGACCCACCTTCATTCCAACTGCCAGCACACCTGGACTCACAGCAGGCACAGACCTCATGGTCACCATACAGCTCCTCCCACCTGGAGGAGAGGAGGAGGACAGGTGAGGCCTAAACCTGGCATGTCCCAGAGCACCCTCAGCAGGCTCCTTGCAGAAGTACCTCTTAGCCTCCCTGTTGTAGGTGCAGGACTTGGTCCCTGGTGTTGCTTTAGCAGGAGCCACAGCCATGACACAGTGCATGTACAGCTCAGTCACTTCATGCTGCAAGAGGGAAGGTTACAGCATTAAGGGATCAAGGCCAATAGAGGACAGAGAAGGACCTTCTGCCATCAGTGAAGGCAAGCTGGCAGCTCTAGGCACTACAGCTGCCACAGTCTGGTTCACATCTAGATCATGGATGGAAAAGCAGACAATGGATCAGTAGAGCAAGAAGGCTGAGCAGCCTTTGAGAGCAGTACCTTCCTGGACAGCTTCTTCTGGAAGAGGAAGGCATCAATTGTGAAGCGGAGCACATCCTTCTGCTTGGAGGGGACAAACCTGGACAGGCAGCCATCTGCCTTGCTGTCCACCATGCACCTGGGGACAAGGACAAGGATGAACCCCTGCAGGCTCTCAGGGCTCCTGCCCACCTCCCCTCCCAGAAGGGGCCGTACCCCAAGTTGTCGATCACGGGGAAACGGGGCTGGGAGTGCTGGTCTGGTTTCTCCGTTACGTAACACGAGTGGATGTACAGCCTCTGCTCTGCTGTGGCAAAGTAGGCAGTGGCCTGGAAGTACATGGGCTGACCCAGGAAGTACTCATCCTTAGGAGAGAGCCGGACCCAGCGGGCTGGAGAGAGAGAGGCAGCATTACACCTGCACACAGCACCCCCTGCAGGCAGGAGGAGCCACTCACTCAAGGAGCTTACAGTTGGTGGTGAGCAGCACAAAGCTGTGTTTGTTCTTCAGGTCCTTGAAGAAGGTCCTTCTCCTGGCCCACGTGGGGACATAGCCAACCTTGTAGGAGTAGTGGAACCTGCAGGACAGAGGGGATGAGGGGCATCTGGACACTTTCCTAGCGGCTTCTCAGCAGCAGAGCCCTGCCTACCTGTTGTAGGAGCACTTGACCGGCACAGAGAAGGGAATGAAGCGATGCACAGGTGCACTGGAGGAGGGCGGGGCATAGCGGAGAGTGTTGGAGTACACCAGGCGGCCCTGGACAACCTGCAGGGTCACAGAGGAAGGGATATTCCCAGGAAAGGCAACCCCGACACTGGCCCTACAGCTCACGTCGATACACTGCCTGTAGATGAAGACCCCCTTACCGATCGCTCCGTGCCGCACTCGTGAAGCCCGTAGATGAAGTAGAAGTAACTGCGTGTGGTTCGGCTGACGCTGCAGTTGCCCAAGGTCACCTCCGATGGCCGACAGCTGAAGCCGAACAGGAGCCGACTGACCCTCACGTACATCCTGCTGGAGTCGCACCACACGGCCACTCCTCGGGTGCCCCCGATGGCCGGGCGAGCCGGCTGCCGCCCTCGCTGGGGAGGAAACAGAACGCTCTTGATATAGGCGGGTAAGGGGCGGCTGCCGGCTTCGGGCTTCATCTTCTCCTTGTCGAAGTAGGGCGAGTACGCGTCTCTGGACACGGGAAGGCGGCGAAAGTCAGGAGCCAAGGACTGCGAGTCGTTCTCGCTTGCAGACAGGTCTTCGGAGGGCGCATCTGCCAGGTTCAAGTCCTCCAACTGGGCTGCGTCTTCAGGAGCCGGGAGGTCGGCCTGGAGCGCCAATTCCCGAGAGTCCCAGCCAGCCGGCCCGGCGGAGACCAGTGCGGAGAGCCCGGCCCCTGCGCACAGGCACAGCACAAAAAGAAAAGAGCGCATCACCAAATTAACGTCCCGCTAAATTGCTACAGAAGTAAAATAAATAAACCACCAAACTGTGTTGAAGCAAGAGAGCATAAAGTATGAACGCGGTGACTAGGTTTTTATACTGGCAGGACCTGCTACCACACCTGGTCACACTACCGCTCAATCAACACAATCAATTACATACAGAGACCCGGATTGTTCTCAGCGTCTAATTAAAACCTGCTTCCAGTCTGAGGCGGGACTCCGTGAAGCAGCCTGCACACTTTCCCGTGTGTATCTGAGCTCAGCGGAAGAGTTCCACGTAATTTCGACAGAATTAAATCACCCACAGGTGTAAAATTTGCTCAGATTAATTTATTGTTCAATTAGTTTCTAATTTACGAGGACAGTGTGTTAAACTCGCTGTCAGACAGAGTACGGAACATGCGACAAGTCCGTCCACACTTTCTTTTATCGAGGGGGCTGATCTATCAACACGTACCGCAATGAAAATAATTTTACTATTTTTCATGTGTAATTGCATGTCATATTAAAATATGTAATACAAGCATTTCTTTGTTTTCCAGTAAAGAAATACTGATCAGCTTTTGACATGATCTGATAATAATTTGTCTGATTTTCCAGAGATTGCTTTTGCTTCGCAGCACCGAGAACCTATGGAAGCCTGTTTCCGCCAGGGAGTAAAAAAAACGCACTATGGTATCTCAGAATTGTGACTTAGAATCATAGAATTGCGACCTAAAAACTCAGAATTTTGACTTTATCTCTCACATTTGCGACTTCGAAAAGCCCATATTTCATTGTCTGACCTTTTGTTATTGTAACGAATTCGGGTTCTATGGCTTGTGCCCTCGCCGCTCCCACCCTACTTCGTGCCTCACTCTATTGGCTCAAACCCAGGTCTTGCTAGCTAGAACCCGAATCCGTTACAATAACAAAAGGACAGACAATGAAATATGGGCTATTTCGAAGTTGCAAATGTGAAATATAAAGTCGGAGTTGTGAGTTACTAAGTCGGAATTCTGCGATACCATAGCGCGTTTTTTTGTAACTCCCTGGCGGAAACGGGCTTTCATACATTTCAATTAGTCTGATCAGTGTAGAACAAGTTAATGTAGAATTATTACTTTGTCTCTTGTTCGTATATAAATGAATGTCTCTGACAACTTAATGTTAGTTTTTAATTTAGTTTTAGTTTTACGATGTAGGTCAAACGTTGACATATGCACGAGTATAGGAAATGTCTCCCTCCTGATTCAGCTCATGCTCCATAGGAGAGAAGTGATTCCTCCTGCTTCTCGTACAACTATATCAGAACAGAAGCCCGTGTCACCCAGCTCTGATTCAAGAGCGACTCATATCTTTAGCCCCTTTTTTTATTCGTGATCCTAATTTTCTTTAGTTATGATAAATATTGAACTTTTTCTAAATAAAACGACAAAAATCAAACATGCAGGCAGACATTTTAAAAAGTATAAGGAGTTGACAGGGTGCCCCTTTGGAATAGTTGTCAGAAAATGTGAGAAAAGGAAACTTACATTACAAGCTCTCACACACAGCATTAGAGATTGGAATCTGATTGGAAAAAAAAAAACTACCCGTCTCCCCAGCATTTAACGGTGCTGTTGTTTTTATTTTACATATTGTTAGCATTTTAATTAATTGTTAAAAGATTGATACACAAATCGCTAAATAAGAAAACGTAAAAACCCACCAAGGAAAAAAAAATCCTCAGTTATCGTAAATAAGAAATACCAAATTATCTCCTAATTACGAGATAGTAACTGTATCATATGTGTGTATGAACAACCTATTACATTTGCAATGGCAGTACCTACAGGCTATCGAAAGGTTTGCTGGCACTGTGGGTTTAGTGTTCCTGACAATGTGCACGCTGAGAAATGCGCACGGACTGACTTTCTTATCGCAATGAAAATGTTACTGCTTGTACCTCATGTAAACACAGTTTTAACCATTAGCACACTCATATATATCCTGAATCAAGAACGAATGTGACCTGGAATCCATTGTACCGCTTCAAACTGAAAGTCAGATATTTAGTCTCAAAACTACATAACTCAGGATTTTTTTTTTTCCCTTGATGGCAGCATTGGCTTCTGTTATTTAGATTCAACCACTGAAGAGGTTGGTTTTGTGTTTTTAGCTATTGAACATAACTGGTAAGTTTAAGTCAATTCTTGTTACCCTTTCCGCTCGAAAGAGCTGTATTAATTCCGGCGCACCTGTCTCCACAGGAAAGTTATTGCTGCCCTCAAACCAATGTACTGCAGCTTGTGGCCACATGTTCCTGCTGTCAGCCTGTGTTACCATGTTAGACATATTACTGCTCCAGTACAGTAGTAAAAGAGGAAACGAATGCAAACACTGTTTAGGAAAAATACACACGTCTCAGGCCTTAACCATGACAAGGATGGGATTTGAACCTAGACGAGCAGAGCACAATGGATTAGCAATACAAAAAGTGACTCTTGTTTAATTTTCTTTTCGCTTGCTCGATTTGTAGTACGCTCCTCAATCCTTACAACCGATAAACAAAACGGCTTCATGTGCCCCATCGTTCTGCTGCAGGTACGGTTTGTACCGTGTATTAGGCGAACCCGAATAAAATATTTCAAATATGTGAAGAATTTCATGAAACCTGAAAAAAGAAGATCACAGCCAATGTCAGCAATTCGGAGCCTGTAGCAGCTTCAACAGAGTGTATTGTGACACTCTAACCACGTTGTTGCTATTACTGCTACTTCTGCTGCCGTTGCTTTAAACTCTACTCAGCGGGCAAGTAAAGTTGTACAAGAAATAGACTACTTTGAGCCGTCCAAATTCCATTATGTGAATTTAAGCTTTTTGTTTATTAATAACAGCATTAGTAATACAATGCGTGCTCAGAAACCTTACTTATTAGCTCATGAAGCAATAGTGTTTCGACAATTTGAGGTCTTCAAAAAGTAAACGCTGAAGTTTTTATACTTCCTTGTGAGCAGATCACCTTTGATATAGAAAAGGAAAACTTACTCCCCTGTTGCTTTTATTGCAATATCTGAATCGAGACCCAAGCGCTAAGAAAGCTGAATAACGCAAAAGTCATAAACCCGATTTTTATGTAGATACACATGTTCTAATGCACCCTTCATTACAAGACAGTCTATTTCTCGAAAGCGTGTTATGTAAAAAAGAGAAAAACGAAAATATATGGATGACAATATTTAAAAGCTGAAGATTTTACTTTTGAGAAAATGTCATTTTATGTATCTAGACGCTTTTTAACCACTGCTTTTAGAACTTTGCTGTGCTTCCTGAATCATTTTCAGTGTTATAAACTGGGCGTGGAAGTAGCGATCACTTTGTAGAGCAGTTGATAGACTGGAGCTGTTCAGACTACTCTTATTATTCCTCAAATGCTTCCATCATTTTTCTTTCAGGCTAGGACGCGAGTGTGTACATGTGTTTGGTTTTCGTTTCACTGATTCTCATTGAAGATTTGTGAATTAACAAGGAAAGAATCAGTTGCCTCGGAAAGCAGAAGGTTTGGTTCTCAACGATCTTGAAGACACGCCCATGTAGAGCAGCGTGTGATGATTCGTACTATAAAAGACCAAGTGCTCAAAGTGACGTCTGCGTTTGCCGTTGAAACTTTTAATCTCGGGCGCACTTTTAGAAAGCAAAGGTAGAGCAGTTGTGTTGAATCACACTATGATAGCTGTCAGCAGAGTGGCGCAGCGGAAGCGTGCTGGGCCCATAACCCAGAGGTCGATGGATCGAAACCATCCTCTGCTATGTATTTTTTTATGCACGATTGATAAGCACACCTTCAGTTTAATGAAGTGCATTAAAACTGATTTTTCTCTCGTGTGTATGCAAGCTTCACACTTACGGTACTCTTTCATCTTTACCAATAGCAGAGACCCAAATGTATCTTTGGTTGTTCTGCGATCCTTGATAGTTTCCTCAAATCCTTCAAATGAACATCCATATCAAACCAATTGTGTTTATATATATGACAATTAAGGTACATATTAAAAATATCAACGCACATTTGTATAATGCTCATTTAATAATAATTGTCAAAGATTGTCAAGTTCTCCAACAAATGAACAAATGATCCACAAATGATGATTAATCTCTTCTTGAATATAATCTCAAAAAAGAACCATTAAGGTTTACTAAGATCAAAGCTTAATCAGTGTATTTAGTTTAGCTTGCATCATAGTAATTGAGCAATAAAGTCTGTCCTAATTAAAGAGTACCCAAAGTTTGAAAGTACAACATAGAATAAGAGTACCTTTAATTGCTCTAAAAAGATTTGTGTCTCCCAGGCACCTCTTTTGTCTTTGATCTTTCTGGTTTGTGCCAGCGAAGTTGAATTCCATCATCAGTTAATTTGTCTTAAGTCTGAAAATCAAATTATGACTGAGCTTAGACATTTCTCAAGCGAGTTTTCACTCAACGTTTATTTACTCAAATATTTAGTATCAAATGTACTACTGTAATCCTTAGATTTTAAAAGACAATTTAGCAGTTTTACACCTTGCAAATTCAGTGGTTAACAAGGTATCTTTAAGCTAAATTTTGTGGATATTTTAACTTGATCAAAGTAAAAATGTAATGTAAAAACATTTAAAAAATCTATAAGCAATACCTTAACAACACTGTGAACACACTTTCTTTGAAATCATTGTTGCCTACTCTCCAAAGTTGGTTTATCTGGAAATAATATTATATTAGAAATAATATTAGAAGCTATTTTTACTACTGGATCTTCACTAATCAACTAATCAGACATACCCATTACACATTTTCACATTTTAACTCCACTTTTCTGCAGTATTTGTTAAGTCCTAGAATACAAAGTGGCAATATTTCAAAGTTCAAAAGTTGTAGTAATTTCTTAGAACATGAAGCTTTTTATAAAACACTTTATTTTGGCATTAAAAAATTAGCAAGATTATACATTATAAACTAAAAATAAGAATGTATGCCAGAGATGGATCCTATTAATCAGATGTAAGCTGTCATATAATGACCTATCTGTAACCTATAATACTAGTAGTGAATATTTTCTACACCACAGAGAGAATATAATATCATACCAGTAGGTTTTGATTGTCCATGTTGTCAAGGACTCACTTGTGTGTACAGGACTCTTCCATTGTGCTCAGCCTCTTGATGTGGAATTGGGAGTTCACCAGTTCTGTACACTTTCCCACATGCCTCAGTTCATCTCTGATCTCTATCAGGAGACCCAATCCCAGAAACTCTGAAATCATTCCCATTTTGTATCAGCATTTGTAAGGAATTAGGTCAGGATTTTTTTTACACTATTGTTATATTAGCATCACTGTAGTGTTGCTAATGTGCTACATGCAATTTATAATCCTAAAAATGTAAAATTCCCACATTTGTAGTTGATTTTGCGTGATCTTCACCTTCACACTATTTTATATGCCATTTATTGCTTATTAACGTACTATTTTTAATCAAAATAATATTAAGACCTGTATGTATTCAAATAGTATTATCATTATTTATACTTACGCATCAAAAGACGATTGCTGAGAAAAACATGACAGTATTTAACCTAAATGGCAAACAACAAATATCAGCAATGCATTGTGGTATATAACCAGAAAAGATGCTGTGTTAGATATGTTTTCAATTTCAATTATATATGCATTTATTAATGTTGTCAATATTATTACGGTTGCAATTTAACCATGGTGAGAATCCCTGCCTGTCATACAGGAGAGTGGGGTTTGATTCCTGACAGGGAGCTAAGGAGCTTTTTCTATGACCTGTTTACAATTTAAACTGTAGTGTGAGACACCTTTCTTCTACAGAAATCTATTTTTTAAAAAGGAGATGAATTAGTTATAACAACACAAAACATCAAAGTGAAGTTGCTTTTCAGCAACTCCTTGGCTACATGGGAATTTAGTTTTTTTGACAGCAGGGTCATTTGCAAAATTAAACAAGGAATTGATTCACTCCTGTGGAATACTGTATAAAATGGAAGACCGGTTTGATATGGAAACAACTACACACATTTTAGTTTTTTTTCCAATTGTACTCCCATCAAAGTGACATAAGAAAAGTCATTGTCAGAAGTGGGATATGAAAACAAGCCACCAGGGGAGACCGATGTAATAACTTCACCAGAAATATATTGAAAACAAATGGGCTGTCACTAAGGAAATTCATAGAGAAATACAGGTCCCACCATAAAACACCGTAAGGAGTGCAAAACATGTTAAGTTATTTCTGTACTTCATCAGTGTCGGTAAAAGAGGCACTCAAGGACACAAAGACTCTAGTTTGGGATTCAGGCTGAGAAAGGGAAGTGTGACTTTGGACACAGGGCATTGCAGAGAGGAACAAATGGCGCAACGAAACAAAATGCCAAAACCAAAATGCCATTGAACCAGCGACCTTTAGAGCATCAGTCTAAGGTTTTCTCAGCTGAGCTATTTCAACCTCCGTGTATGATCCAACCTCTGCTGTCTGCAGTAGCCTCCCAAAGTTCCAGCATGAGTGCACGAAGAGGAGTGGTAGAGTGTTACTGCAACGTCATTCAGAAGGGGAGTGATCCAGCTCAGCTCTCTGAGGTTTGGTAGATACATCTTCTTCATGAGTAATGTAGGATCAACTTCTTCAGGCTGGAGTAAGGGCTTGCATTTCGGCAGTAGTAACTGACTGAGTAGTGACTTCTAGGACCTCGTCTTATCAGGTTGCTATGCCATGTTTGTCAGTTCTGCTGAAAAGACCTGTCTCTAGGAAATTTAGGAAGCATAAGAATGACTATCTGAAAGATGACATGATCTGCTGGCTGTTTGATGTGATCATGAATGACACAAGAAATTCGAATTCTTGCAATAAGACAAAACAAGATCCATAAAACGCTGGCAGAAGTGCAAAATGTGAGAAGATAAAAAGACACCTGTTTCTGCCCGATTTCAAACAGGGGATCTTGTGCATGTGTGATGAACGTGATAATCACAATATTACAGAAATGACAGCAGCATTGAACAAGGCGAGACATAAAAGATTGTTAATTCCCTTCAAATACTCACAGTGTGTTTATTCTGCTGTATTAATTTACTGTGCTCATCCGGCAGTTACAAACCTGTTACCTACACACTGTTCCCAGAGCTGGATAGGTGACTCCACATTCTACAGCTCTCTAGCAAAAGAGTCAGACTACAGAAATGGAGAAAATCTCCTCTTCAGAATGAGGAAATATATTCCTGAGAGTCCTTTCTCGAAGTTCAACACTCTCTGCAAGTCACCCCTACCCACCTTGCGCAGTGTAGTGGTTATCACATTCTCTTAACACACCAAAGGGTTTCAGTTTGAAAGCGGGCGAAAACAAGTGATCACTTTTTGCACATTTGTTACTGCTGAGGTTGCTTTATGGGTCTATTTTCTATACTGTGCTGATCAATTGGAAATCAAATGGCAAAAAAGACCCGTTCCCACACCTAAGGTCAAATATTAGGAATCAAAACTGCTCGAGTTTATGGAAGCACACAGCTTTATCAAGATTTCCAAGTGCAAGATCTTTTTATTCATAAAATACCCTATTTATGTTGTATGAGAAATATTAATATTAATACAGAATCTTTTTTCACCAAATAAATGGGCTTCCTGACTTCAGAAAGCCTTCTAGACAAATACTAAAAGAGCAAATATTCCATTTGGTAAATGAAATGAAAACACATACCCTACCAAACCTTGAGTACAGGCCATTCAGGGTGATAATACAAAACCATTTATAATTCAACAAATAAAACCTGTCAACTGGTAATCACCACTTATCATAAAAAAATAAGTAGCAATACACAGTAGGGGACTCTTGGGTGCAAGTTAAATCCATGCAAGAAGGGGGTTTAGTGTTATATTTCCAAATCAGATATGCAAATGAGAGATCTGGCCCAGCCAATCTCAAAGCTCCCTTGGTCTGGAATGGAGCTGCTCCCCTCTTCTAGTTATTCACACTGGAGTTAGGTTACATATTAGCACATTTCATCTAACAGTTGCTCCAGAAACAAAAACGTAAACAAATGACCTGGAATGTTACCACACCTATTAGAATGTAGTTCAACAGATAACTTGTAAACCTTGTCATAAGATTTTTTTTGTTCTACACAATATACTTTATTCCGCAAAAAAAAAAATCTCAAAAGGAACATCTCACACATATTAACACTCCATGTAATAAAAAACAACGGCGTAACGGAGATTGATTGTCCGTTATCAATCTTTGCAAGTGGGGGCGGATTTGCGCAATTAAGAGAGTCCCTCCAAACCTACCACTCGCTATTGTCCTTTAATCCCTGTATAGGGCCCAAAGTCCTTTCCAGCGCTCCCTCGCCGTGGGGAAACCCCATTTGGCGACTAACGCTTCGTCCTCCTCCTGAGGTCCGATGGGCTCCCGCAGCACCAGACAGAGGTTGCAGTAGAAGATGCAGTCGAGTTTCAGGGGGAAATGTGGGACATCTCGACCCCCTTCCTTGACCGGCTGACACATCCGGTTTCTCGTGATGTACTCGTACTTGCCGCCCCAGACGAAGCCGAAGATCATCCCTTGCAGCGCTCATCTGAGTCTGGCCGACAGCGGGTACACCACCGCCAGGTAAACCAAAGCCGGCAGGATGTCTGCTTTCAACACCATCACTTTCCTTGTGTAGGACAGCGACCGCGTTTTCCACAGACCCAGCTTCGCGTTCACCTTGGCGATCCTCTCGGTCCAGTTGTTGGTCTCGTTGTCCTGGCTCTGGAAGGAAACCCCCAGTATTTTGAGGGGCTCCGTGCAGAGCTCGAGACCCTCCGGCGCCGTCGTCCTGTGCTTCCAGGGCCCGAAGAACTTCAGTTTGCTCTTTCGGCGGTTGAGCTTCGACCCCGAGGCTCTGGAGTATTGCTCCATGACCTGCAGGGCCCTCCTCAACCCCCTGTCCGACCTCAGGAACAGCGTCATGTCGTCAGCGAACTGGGAGATCTTCAGGGTTTCCCCCACGCCTCCCGGTATCTCCAGGCCGTCGATGACAGGGTCCCGTCTCACCGTCTCTGCTAACGGCTCTTGAAGAGCAGGTAGATGATGCCCTCCCTCATGGTGTCTCCGAGTTTCCCCCGGCGGAAGATCTCCTGCGCCACTTCCACCAGATCTGCCGCCAGGGTGTCCCAGAAGCAGGTGTAGAGTTCCTTTGGGAATCCGTCCGGCCCCGGCACCTTGCCATTCTCCATGGACAAGAGCGCCGCCTTCAGCTCCTCGGCCGCGATCGGACCCTCCAAGTCCTCCCTCACCTCCTCCGGTACTCGTGCCTTCAGCTCCTCCAGAAAAGCATCGGCTGCCTCCACCTCCGTCTGCTTTTCTGAAAAGAGCTCCGTGTAGAAAGCGGTGGCCGCTTCTACCTTGTCGCTCTCGTCCAGCACTTCCTCTCCATCTCCTCGTCTCAGGCCTTGGATCACCCTCTTTTTCTGAGCTCCTCGGACCTGATTGAGTTTGCGGAGCCTCTCCTTCAGGTCCCGTGCCTGGGCTGAATTGAAGGCTCCTCCCCCGTTAGCCGAGCTGTACTCCTCCTCTAGTTGTCTCTGGAGTCGTGCAGCTTCCTTCCTCTCCCTGGCCGCCTTCCATCTGCAGTACGTCTGCGCCAGGGTTCGGGTCCTGTCTTTCACCGACTCCCACCATTCCACCATGGAGCTGTAGCCATCTCTCAGATCGACCCAGCTCGCGTAGTCTTTACGGAACAGTGCCTTGAAGTCGTCTTCCTCCAGTATCTCCCGGTTCAGCTTCCAGTACCCACGACCGAATGCCGGCAGGTTGGTGTTAGCCACCACCGTCAAGCGCTCGTGGCTGGAATACCACTCCGGGGACACCGTCGCCGACTCCAGAGAGCAGGTCGTGTGCAGAAAGATGTAGTCCAGGCGGCTGCACACCCCCCGGGAGTTTTTCCCGTCGTTAGGGCGGCACCGTCTGAAACCGTCTACCAGGGGGAACTGCTTGAGTAGCGACTCCAGCTCTGCCGAGCTAGCATCGCTCCCCTTCTCCCGGTCGACGTTGAAGTCCCCGCCAAGCACCACCTGTCTGTTGGTGGTGCAGCAGCTGGCCAGGTCAGCAAACACTTCCTTCCGGATAGAGGGTTCCGTCGGAGCATAGACGTTAATTGCTCTCAACTTCTGCCCCCTCCAGTCGATGTCTGCGACCAGGATCCGGCCCTGCACCACCGAGAAGGAGGAAACCAGCGTCATCTCTGGGTTTCTGAGGAGGATTCTCACTCCGGAAGAGTGGACCCCTCCTACGCTCCAGCATGATTCTCCCTTCGTCCATTCCCTGGTGAATGTCAGCTTGTCGCTTTCATCCTTCAGGTGGACCTCCTGTAAGAAACAAACTGAGAAAGACTTTGAGACCAGATCATGAAAGACTCCCCATCTTTTCACCGGGTCTCTTAGCCCTCTCACGTTAGTTGTTAGAAAGGTAAGTTTCACAATCATGATTAAACAAGTGAAAGTTGAACCTCCTCTCTTTGTGCTTACAGTGGAAAACTTGGGAGTCTACATCTGGGCACTGTTTAGCCTAGATGTAACTCCTCTCGTTCGGGTCCTGGGGGGAATATGCTGGGCTCCCTCCAGGTCTCGCTGGGGACTGAAAGGTAAACATGCTGGACAGGTCCAGCCCTACCATCAGTCCCAGCTCCAGGGTGGCTTCAAAGTAATCTTGTCTTCCTCGAGGATACTCTCCGCCACCGCTTCGGGAAGGCTTTTTTCTTCCCTTTCTCCAGGAGTTTCGGGGACCTCCAGTTGCTCCTGGGCCTTGGGGGAGGGGGGCTCCACTTCCTGGGCTGCCTCTTCCTGTTGTCCCTGGGCCTCGGGGGAGGGGGTAACCTCTTCCTGGGCTGCCTCCTCCTGTTGTCCGTGGGACTCGGAGGAGGGGGGTTTCGTTTCCTGGGCTGTCACTACCTGTCATCTTTGGGCCTCGGGGGGGGGGGGGTTTCCATTTCCTGGGCTGCCTCCTCCGGTTGTTCCTGGGCCTCGGGGGAAGAAAGTTCCGTTTCCTCTAGGACGAGGAAACGGTTCTCCCTTACCACTGTAGGAAAACCGGCTCAGGGACGCCAAATATGTAAGAAAACCGGCTCAGGGACGCCAAATATGTAATCATAGTGGCTCTCTGAAGGCACCAGTTCTGTAGGGTTTGGGCATTTACTGAGACAATTATTAATTGTAGCAGTAAATCACAAAGTTGATTCTTTTGATGGCTTTAGAATCCAACCATGCGACATAACTCAAACAACGCACACACACAGGTACTAATACACGAGGATACATTTATTAATACATAAAATATGCATGTAAACCTAACAGATCTTATCGAGAGGGTTATCAGAATACAAAAGATATATATTCAGTCAGTTACGAAGTGTTACACATATCAAGAGGACATACATTCAGTATATCATTCATTAAGACCGTTTCGTAAAGTGAACTTGGTTACAACTTCTACATTAGATACTCAAAACAAGAACATAACTCTTAGGAATTAAATTGATATCAACTGGTTGGGATTACAATTGAATTCTCGAGCAGTAATGCAGTGAAGTTGAATACTCATCCAATCTCTGGGGATTCAGATCTCCTGCGGGCACAAAGAAACAGTTGCAGGCTGTTGCTGTCCAATCTGCGCTCTCTGGCTCGGTGCCAGGCTGTGCTGTGCGGCTTGCGATGGTGCGCTGCAGATGCTCACTGACCGGCTAGTTAGTGTTGGCTTTAACTAGCAAAGTTTGTGCACAGGAGAAAAGATGACTGTGGGTCCCAGCAAGTCAGGAAGAGGACTGGTTCGTTCCTGATGAAGAGCTAGTTCTGAATAGTGATTCAGCTGTCCACAGTTCCGACCTGTTCACGAGGCCTGCTGCTGGTTACTCTCTGGCAACCTCCACTCTAGACTCTTAGAACAAAGGAAGGTTCTGGCACTCGGACACACTGGCCGTTCCGTGGTTCTCCGGGCTGAGTCTCAGGATGGTCAGGAGGCGCTCTGCGAGAATGTCCTGCCCTTGGGAGCCTTCTGCTCCTGGGCCGTCCTGCCCTGGAATTCTCCTTTGAATTCCCTTTAGAACAGTCCACAGAATCCTCTCCAGAATCTTACTGAATCTTACTGAATCTCGTGTTGCCTGTTTTTACCTGGAGGAACTTCAGCTCATTGATTGGCTGAAAGTTCCATGGGCACCAGAGTCCCACGTGGGTTACTCGGCCCTACCAGTCCCTGATTGGTTGATCAAGGTGAGATATGAGTCACTTACTCCTGACACTTAGGAATGCAGTCCAGATGTCCAACTGGCACTCCCTAGACAGATAGTCGCCAATGGGTGACCATTGATCATGATAGCCAGGCTTAGCTAAGTGCATCCCCCTTTGGGAGCTGTCCTTATCAAAAGAAAACATCTTAAATCAGCCTGCATGAATAGTTTCTCTGTGGCTGCACCACAGAGATGAACAGAGAAATGGGGCCTCATTTGGGAAGCTCAGAAACACTTAATTCTGCCTAATTATTAAGCCTCGCCGCTACACCACTCTTTTCTTTTGTCCTTCCGAAGGTGGATCCTCTTTCCCTTCTTGCTGGGAGTTATCCAGGGCCCTTCCTTCGTTCAGCCATTTTGTCCGTCGTCCTGGCGGCCATCTTGAGGCACTGGTGCGGCTGGGGTGTGGCCTCGGCAGTTTCGGTTCTCTGCGGGGGAGGTGCGGGTTCTTTGTTCTCACCTCTCTCCCTTTGTCTTGAGACCGGTTTCTGCTGGTCGGCTTCCACCACCTGCGCAAACGAAGGTTTGCTTACCTTGCATTAGTGAAGGAGGTGTCCCTCGGCGCCGCATCCATCACACTTTTTGGCTGCCCGGCAGGTTTTTGCCAGGTGCCCCTCTTTGTTACAGTTGTGACATCTGACGATGTCACACATGTTCTCCTTGTGGCCGGACTGTCTGCACTTCTTGCAGAAATCCGGCATCCTGGGGTAGTAAAGGTACCCCCTGTCGGCTCCGATGTTGAAGCGGGCCGGGGGGTGCTGGAAACCGTCGACGCCCTCTAGGTCCTCTTTCAGGAGGACTCGGTACTGGCGTTTGCCGTACCAGACGCCGCAACTGTCCCTGATCTCCGTCGGTTTGCCCACCACAGTTACATACCTCCCTAGGTACGCTGTTACCAGTGCCATTGGTATGTAGGAGTTGTATGTGAGGATTGTGATGGTCCTCTGGTTTGTCTTCCTCATAGGCTCCGGCCTGAAATCAGAGAAACGGGGGTGCTTACCTTTTTCTCTTATCATTTTCGTTGCCTTTTCATATGAGGCGTCCGTGGCTATGTAGGCCTCCATGTATCTCTCTGCCTTGTTGTCTTGCAGGCAGTAGAGATCTCCGGCCACCAACTGAAGGATCCCTCTCAGGAAGGTAATGAAAAAGGATTTCGCAGTTGGCATCGTCTCTGTTTTCTTGGTCCAGTGGAACCGGATCAGTGTCTTCTTGTCTGCCATCTGGAAAGGAGAAAAAAGAAAAAAGGAGAGAAAGAGAGAGAGCAAGGTCCTGTGGAGAGGAGGGTTTAGCTGCTAAAGGAGCAGCGAGTGAGCCCTGGACTTTGTCCTTGTGGGCAAAGCCCAGCTAGGTGCAGGCGCAGGAGGAGAGAGAGAGAGGGAGCGGATAGCGCTTCTGAGTCTTGAGGAAGAAAGCAAGCACCGCGGGCAGGCCACGAGTACCTACTCCCAGCCAAGAGGCCAAGGAGGTGGAGCAAGAGAAAGGGGGAGGGGAGAGGAGAGAGCAGAGAGAGAGAACGTTGCTGCCGGATCCCACCCAGCTCAGCTGCTGCTTGGCCTTAACCCCCTAGGCTCAACCTAGGGCGATACCAGCTCAAGCACTCTTCAGGATCTACGATCGCCTTCTAGAACTTTGGAAAGACAAGAACTGCGGGCATGCCACTTGAACTTGATCTTAGCCAAAAGGCCGATAAAATTGGATTCCAGCTCACTGGCCCTGCAAAACTTAGTTCAAAACTCTCAGACACATATAGATGTATATATCCCACAACAGCAGGATATACATGGTCAGGGAGGAATAGCAGCTCCAGAATTGACTATTGCTTTGTCTCAGAGAGAGTGAAAGTTGTTGGGGTCACTCTTCAGCCTGTCTTCTTCTCAGATCATCAGGCTTTAGGGTGTAGAGTGGAACTCCAGGGCGGGACTGTCTTTGGCCCAGGCCTCTGGAAACTCAACACAAAGCTGCTAGAGAACGAGGGGGTAGTATCCCGCTACAAGGAGAAACTATCACAGTGGCTGTCCTTGCAGTGTCTGTACGGGTCAGTAAGAGAGTGGAGGGAGGAGGTGAAGGTGAGGACAAAGGCCTTTTTCATGGCTGAGGGAAGGAAGGCTGCTGCCAGACGGAGAGGAGTGCTAGCCAGGAAACAGAGGCAGCTGCAGCGTCTCTACACGATGCTGCACAGTGGCTTCGATGTGCTTGAGGATATCACCCTTTTAAAAAAGGACATCCGGAGCATAGCCGAAGAAAGCAGTCGAGGAGTGCTGTTAAGAAGCAGAGTGCAGTTCTTGGAAGAAAATGAGAAGTGTACTCGCTTCTTTTTCAGGAAAGTGGTAGGCTCCAAGTCTGTCATGGAAAGTGTAGTTGATGAGGAGGGAAGAGAGAGTACAGAGCTGAGTGCTATCCTCTCCTGCATCGAGGCCTTCTTGTCACGGACGTCCAAAGGGACTAACTGTGGGGAGCAGGAGTGCGGAAAAAGACCCATATGCGTAGCGGCGAGACGGGAAAAAGGCCTGGGCTCATTAGTGCAAAGAGTTCAGGAATGCCGTATAGAAACCTGTGCCCTCAGGGAGCGGACGTGGGGCGCCCTGGTGCTAGGCGGGTCTCAGGACATCCGAACGTCAGTGCTGAGCGAGGACAGAGTGCAAGACCCGGAAATATATAGCCCAAGGGAAAGAGAGGGACAGGAAGGACAGCAGACCAGGAACTAGGGACAGGACAGAGAAGGACCGCCCTCTGGCTGCAGAGGGCGTGACACTTCTACTCAAGACTGTACAGCTCTACAGAGGTAAAGGATGAAGAAATTCATTTTTTTACCTCAAAGCTAGAAAACGTTTTGAGTGAAGAAGATAGGGAAGTACCTGAGGGGGATTTAACAGTAGAAGAGCTGAGAGGCTATGGAGAGCTTACAGAAGGGGAAATCTCCGGGTGCTGACAGGCTCCCTAAAGGGGCGTCTGCTTTTACTACTTGCACGAATGAAGGCAAAAAAAAGCCAATCGATGTGAACGAACGGCGCTTTACAGAGGAGTACTGCCTGACTGGATCGTTGATGAACGACAGAGGTCACTCCGACCTCTTCTCGGTTTTCTTCAATGACTTACTAAGGATCTTCTTCACATTCGCCCATGCAGGGGAAGCCAGTAACACCAAAGCAAACACAAGAAAGTGCAATTCAAGCAGAGACCAGGAGAGACTTGTTTACACCGAGAGTGGGCGGAGAATGGAACAATGCGCCCAGCCCTGTTGCTGGAGCCGATTCTTGATGAGATCTTGGGCTCACTAAGAAGCCCCCGCTGGATGCTAATCTTTCTGTTGTTCTTGCAGGTCCTGCACTGCATTTGAGCCAACAGTCGGCACAGCCCAATTGCGAATGATCTGCTCCGTGTACAGAAGGAACGTGCGTTTGGTACAAGAGTGCATGAAGGCACCGGAAATATATTGGCAACAAATGACCGGTCGCTCAAGACCTCTGTGAAGTACAGGAGCGTGCAAAACGATGCTGTTTCCGCCCAGTCTCGAACCGGGGACTTTTCAGGTGTTAGGCTGACGTGACAGCCTCTACACTACGGAAACCAGCAGGGACTGCTGCTGGTGTCTCGCTTGCATTTCAGGCTGAGAAAGGGAAGCGTCACTTTAGGAAGGGGGTGCTGCAGAGAGGAACAGAGGGCTCCATGAAACAAAACGCTGAAACCCGGGATCGAACCAGGGACCTTTAAATCTTCAGTCTAACACTCTCCACACCCACCTGCTCCAGCCTTCCTGTGTTGCGGCATGAGCGCACCAAGAGGAGCGGGAGAGTGTTGCAGGAACGTCACTCAGAAGGAAAGCCACCCAGGTGCGCCCTCTGAGCTCTGTCCAGCGCATCTTCCTCGCATGGACTCCTGCCTGCGACGGGCAGGAAACAATTAGCAAGAACAGAACAACGCCCCATGGATGTCTCATGACCACAGCTTAAGTTGTGAAAGGTGCAGGTGTGAGGGGTTGCCGGGCTACTTTGGAACAGAGCTTGGGCGGAGGGGGGGCGGGAAAGCAGACAAAGAGGTGACACCTCAAGGTCTGCACGATCACAGCTCTCCGCCGACCCAGGCTTCCGCTCGATAAGCTACTGGACACACCCGCCCCTCCTCACACAGACCGTGGAAAAGCCCCCGAGTGGGAGGGCTCTCTCTTCCTCCCAGGAGCCCTTGGACACGACGCACAGACAGGGCGCGGGGAGCTGCCGCCTGCAAACACGTTTCCAGGCAGGACTCCACTCCGCAGGAGCCGCAGAGCAGAGCAGAGGAGATGGGGGCAGCTTAGCTCCTGTGCAGAAACCTGAGCTGTTGTTGCTGCGGACGCTGTCTTTTCTGTTCTCGGGGTAGGACATCAGGAAGCACATTGAAGCGCTGCGACATGCACTGTACAGATCCCGCCACTACTGGGCCCGATTTCCCCGGATCGAAACCGGGCTGAAACAGGCCTGTTTCGTTTGTTGCCACGCACACTGTTTGGGGATTCGCCTAGCGCTGTGATCGAAAAGACCCACTCACCTCTTAGTGTGGCGGGATCTGCACAGTGGATGTCGCAGCGCATCCTGCTTTCACTTCAATGCACGTCCTGATGTACCCTGGTCTCCCGCGTGACAGGTGGGGATACTTGCCACTATACTAACGAGGAAGACATCGCTCTCTGCTTAGTGTGCAAAACACTTACTTGCAGCATTGTGGGTGCTGTGGTTTAAATGCTATTGGTTTGTGAACAGAATACCCCTATCCCAGTGCATTGTGCCACATTAAATAAACGCACGAGAAAAAGAGATTCAGAACGCAAAGCTGTGTCAGTGTTCTGTGTAAAAAATCGGTTTGAACATCATGGGAGCTGTTTTTAATAAGCTGCTGAGTAAAGAATATTTTAATCTTCCTGCTGTCAGTAGTATTGTGCATATAGTTGACTCTTACCTGAATGAAAACAGGACGTAAAGAAAGGGTTTCAGAATTCAGACAAAGCTTTATTCGCGTGCTTACAGTCTGAGTAATTGGAGACTGCACTATTCTGTTGCCTATAGTCATATACGGGTTTTTCGCATGAAGCCGTATTAAACAGTATTTCTCGCGTTGTGATCTTGTGTATACAGCGGTCCCCCAGGTTCCAGTTAGTGCGTAATTACGCATCGATGAAAAACCGGAGGTTTAAAAAAAGATAATTAGCTCACTGATACTTTGATGTAGAGGCTGTGGAAATATCCACATGTCGTGGTCTTTAAAATGTATTTGGTTTGAAGGCGTTCTGTGCTTCCGTTGCGAAGATATGGAAAAAAGAATATTCGTGATTGGTCAAAAAAATGTCATATAAACGAAAAAGTAAAGGCTGAGAAAGCATTCACAATGTATTTTATACACAAAGCAAGTATTCTCGCGATTCTAAGAGGTTTCGTGTAAACGCTACAGGCGTGCCAAAATCGTTTTCGAACTTCAAGCTAACTTTACTCCGGTCTGGTCGTAGGTCACGTAGGTTAAAATCCCAGGCATGTTTTTTTTCCTATCTTGTGGTACATAACGTACCATTTCAGACTATCACAAAGGGCTTGATTTCGTTGAATGCATGTATTCATTTCCTTTCTGGAAAACTTGTATTTCAAGAAATTCACACAGCTTGCGAGAAATGAAATTCAATTCTTGATTATCAGTGCAGAAGAACTATTACCAGCTTAACCTGAAAGTTGTGATGCGAGACACGGACCCACCATTCCGTCTGTGTGGCGCGTTCGGTTGTTCACTGAAAGGTTGGTGGTTCGAGTCCACCCAGAGACGTGTTTCTTATGTGATGTAAACATTGTCTTCGCAAAGGTCGATTGGATTTCTCAGCGAAACTTTAACCATTTTAATATTTGCAGGAAATGCGAGTGCTTAACAGGTGTCAGAATCACCGGGAAATGTCCAATTACTGTATGCCCAACATCGCAACTCCCCAGAAAACCATATTCACCCAAGAAAAAGTCGAGTCGTCATTTATACCCCCGTTGCATCCTCTGCTGAAATATTTTAAAAATACAATGCAGATTTGTTTAAGATGTAGCGGCGAGGCTTAATAATAAGGCAGAATTAAGTGTTTCTGAGCTTTCCCAAATTAGGCCTCATTTCTCTGTTCATCTCTGTGGTGCAGCCACAGAGAAACCATTCATGCAAGGTGATTTAAGGCCCAAGGACAGCTCCCAAAGGGGGATGCACTTAGCTAAGCCTGGCTATCATGATCAATGGTCACCCATTGGCGCCTATCTGTCTAGGGAGTGCCAGTTGGACATCTGGACTGCATTACTAAGTGTCAGGACTAAGTGACTCATATCTCACCTTGATCAACCAATCAGGGACTGGTAGGGCCGAGTAACCCACGTGGGACTCTGATGCCCATGGAACTTTCAGCCAATCAATGAGCTGAAGTTCCTCCAGGTAAAAACAGGCAACACAGAGAGCATGGAGATTCAGATTCAGATTCAGATTGAGATTCAGCAAGATTCTGGAGAGGATTCTGTGGACTGTTCTAAAGGGAATTCAAAGGAGAATTCCAGGGCAGGACGGCCCAGGAGCAGGAGAATCCCAAGGGCAGGACATTCTCGCAGCGCGCCTCCTGACCATCCTGAGACTCAGCCCGGACAACCATGGAACGGCCAGTGTGTCCGAGTGCCAGAACCTTCCTTTGTTCGAAGAGTCTAGAGTGGAGGTTGCCAGAGAGTAACCAGCAGCAGGCCTCGTGAACAGGTCGGAACTGTGGAAAGCTGAATCACTATTCAGAACTAGCTCTTCATCAGGAACGAACCGGTCCTCTTCCTGACTTGCTGGGACCCACAGTCATCTTTTCTCCTGTGCACAAACTTTGCTAGTTAAAGCCAACAATGAGCATCAGCAGCGCACCGTCGCAAGCCGCACAGCACAGCCTGGCACCGAGCCAGAGAGCGCGGATTGGACAGCAACAGCCTGCAACTGTTCCTTTGTGCCCGCAGGAGATCTGAATCCCCAAAGATTGGATGAGTATTCAACTTCAATGCATTACAGCTCGAGAATTCAATTGTTATCCCAACCAGTTGACATCAATTTAATTCCTAAGAGTTATGTACTTGTTTGAGTATCTAATGTAGAAGTTGTAACCAAGTCCACTTTACGAAACGGTCTTAATGAATGATATACTGAACGTATGTCCTCTTGATGTGTAACTCTTTGTAACTGATTGAATATATATCTTTTGTATTCTGATAACCCTCTCGATAAGATCTGTTAGGTTTATATGCATATTCTATGTATTAATAAATGTATCCTTGTGTATTAGTACCTGTGTGTGCACGTTGTTTGAGTTATGTCGCATGGTTGGATTCTAAAGCCATCAAAAGAATCAACTTTGTGATTTACTGCTACAATTAATAATTGTCTCAGTAAATGCCCAAACCCTACAGAACTGGTGCCTTCAGAGAGCCACTATGATTACATATTTGGCGTCCCTGAACCGGCATAATCTACAGTACCACCATCCATGGTCTCCTCTGTCTATTGGAATTGTTTTATCCTGTGTATTCTTATTGTAATTATTTCAAGTGCTTTGCGAAGCCACCTTTGGAACCATTATATAAAATAGTTTATCCTAAATCCTTGAAACTTTAATAGGGCATTGCAGTAGGGCTAAAAATTAACAGTGTTAGTGGGCCAGCAGGATTTGTGCAAATTATAGGTAGTCACAACGGGAGACTAGGATTCACTTGAAATTCATGACATGGGACACTGAAACAGTGGAGAGGCTTTGTGTAGTAAGCGTTCAGTCTCAATCTACACAGTCTGTACTGCTGGTAGAGGTGGTTGTGAACACTTGTCTTCCGGATCAAGTACTGGGATCTCCAGTTTCAATCCTAATACTTCCCGTGACTGTCCAATACTGTGAAACCAACACCCATAAGACAAGACCTCCAAGATTCTAACTGTACCTTTATTCACTGATGTTTGGGCACCAGAATTGTTCCTCTGGTGAGGAAGGGAAGGCCTACTTTACACCAAGCCCCTGTTGACAATCCCTTCCTTGTGTTTCTTTTAGTCAGTTTGTGCAGCCTAGAATAGGACATCAGATCTCACTCTTACTGGGCACTACAGTAGCAACTGACACTCCATAAGCACTACCCCTCTAGGAAACAGGAGGACTGCCAGTATATTGAAGACCTCTGTCTCTCCCCCAGTAAAAAAGTCACAATGACCTGCCCAAGGAATAGTGCGGCTATCTTCCCCCAGTACAATGCTTTATTACTCCAGCCATTTTCAGTCCTCATTGGCAGCAATATGGGAAGCATTCTTGAAAGGGGAACCCCCACAAATACTTCCATTGATTAATGGGTCTCACTTCCCTTGAACTCCTCCACCCAATTCAAACCTATAAACCATAAAGAAACAAGGGCAGGCAGAAGGGTCTTTCATAGCTTTATTGAGATGTTGCCATTACAAGGCAAGTGGAGGCAGGAGAGTCACAAGGGCCAGGCTGGAGCCTTCATTCAGGCACCTGGGGAGGAAGGAGAACAATCCAGCTACACTGTAGGACACCACCCCTACAGGAGCTCCTCCTGCCAGACCCTACCTGTCCACTGGCCAACATCTCCAAAGTCCTCTGCTCCCTCCACATCCTCACTGGTGCTCTCAGCATCTTCACTGCAGCTCTGAGGGTCTCCTTCCTCATCCTCAGTCCAGTCAGCTCCCACATCCAGAGGAGCTTCTACTGGTGCCACAGCCACCCGACTACTGGTCACCAGGCTCCTGGTACCTGTGGACAAGCAGCACCCAGGAGTGAGGGATCCGCTATACCCAGAGACCCACAGTCTACTCATCTAAACAGTCCCTTTGTCCAGCACGTTATCATTCCTCAGTTGTCCAAGCATGGTTGTCTCTTGGGCAGAGATGCATCCACAAGGGAAAGAGAACCAGACCCACCTTCATTCCGACTGCCAGCACACCTGGACTCACAGCAGGCACAGACCTCATGGTCACCATACAGCTCCTCCCACCTGGAGGAGAGGAGGACAGGTGAGGCCTCCACCTGGCATGTCCCAGAGCACCCTCAGCAGGCTCCTTGCAGAAGTACCTCTTAGCCTCCCTGTTGTAGGTGCAGGACTTGGCCCCTGGTGTTGCTTTAGCAGGAGCCACAGCCATGACACAGTGCATGTACAGCTCAGTCACTTCATGCTGCAAGAGGGAAGGTCACAGCATTAAGGGATCAAGGCCAATAGAGGGACAGAGAAAGACCTTCTGCCATCAGTGAAAGCAAGCTGGCAGCTATAGGCACTACAGCTGCCACAGTCTGGTTCACATCTAGATCATGGATGAAAAAGCAGACAATGGATCAGTAGAGCGAGAAGGCGGAGCAGCCATTGAGAGCAGTACCTTCCTGGACAGCTTCTTCTGGAAGAGGAAGGCATCAATTGTGAAGTGGAGCACATCCTTCTGCTTGGAGGGGACAAACCTGGACAGGCAGCCATCTGCCTTGCTGTCCACCATGCACCTGGGGACAAGGACAAGGATGAACCCCTGCAGGCTCTCAGGGCTCCTGCCCACCTCCCCTCCCAGAAGGGGCCGTACCCCAAGTTGTCGATCACGGGGAAACGGGGCTGGGAGTGCTGGTCTGGTTTCTCCGTTACGTAACACGAGTGGATGTACAGCCTCTGCTCCGCTGTGGCAAAGTAGGCAGTGGCCTGGAAGTACATGGGCTGACCCAGGAAGTACTCATCCTTAGGAGAGAGCCGGACCCAGTGGGCTGGAGAGAGAGAGAGGCAGCATCACACCTGCACACAGCACCCCCTGCAGGCAGGAGGAGCCACTCGCTCAAGGAGCTTACAGTTGGTGGTGAGCAGCACAAAGCTGTGTTTGTTCTTCAGGTCCTTGAAGAAGGTCCTTCTCCTGGCCCACGTGGGGACATAGCCAACCTTGTAGGAGTAGTGGAACCTGCAGGACAGAGGGGATGAGGGGCTTCTGGACACTTTCCCAGCGGCTTCTCAGCAGCAGCAGAGCCCTGCCTACCTGTTGTAGGAGCACTTGACCGGCACAGAGAAGGGAATGAAGCGATGCACAGGTGCACTGGAGGAGGGCGGGGCATAGCGGAGAGTGTTGGAGTACACCAGGCGGCCCTGGACAACCTGCAGGGTCACAGAGGAAGGGATATTCCCAGGAAAGGCAACCCCGATACTGGCCCTACAGCTCACATCGATACACTGCCTGTAGATGAAGAGCCGCTTACCGATCGCTCGGTGCCGCACTCGTGAAGCCCGTAGATGAAGTAGAAGTAACTGCGTGTGGTTCGGCTGACGCTGCAGTTGCCCAAGGTCACCTCCGATGGCCGACAGCTGAAGCCGAACAGGAGCCGACTGACCCTCACGTACATCCTGCTGGAGTCGCACCACACGGCCACTCCTCGGGTGCCCCCGATGGCCGGGCGAGCCGGCTGCCGCCCTCCCTGGGGAGGAAACAGGACGCTCTTGATGTAGGCGGGTAAGGGGCGGCTGCCGGCTTCGGGCTTCATCTTCTCCTTGTCGAAGTAGGGCGAGTACGCGTCTCTGGACACGGGAAGGCGGCGAAAGTCGGGAGCCAAGGTCTGCGAGTCGTTCTCGATTGCAGACATGTCTTCTGAGGGCGCATCTGCCAGGTTCAAATCCTCCGACTGGGCTGCGTCTTCAGGAGCAGGGAGGTCGGCCTGGAGAGCTAATTCCCGAGAGTCCCAGCCAGCCGGCCCGGCGGAGATCAGTGCGGGGAGCCCGGCCCCTGCGCACAGGCACAGCACAAAGAGAAACGAGCGCATTGCCAAATTGATGTCCCACTAAACTGCTACAGAAGTAAGACACATAAACCACCAAACTGTGACCGGGGTAAAGTTAGCTTGAAGTTCGAAAACGATTTTGGCACGCCTGTAGCGCTTTTTGTAATTGAAATTTGTAATTGAAATTTTCAAAAACTATATTGAAAATACTACTGACAGCAGGAAGATTAAAATATTCTTTACTCAGCAGCTTATTAAAAACAGCTCCCACGATGTTCAAACCGATTTTTTACACAGAACACTGACACATAGAAAGGTTTATAAGGTTCTGGGGGCTGTCTGGTGTGTAAAACACTTGGTTTCAGCAGTGTGGGTGCTGTATTTGAAATGCTATTGAGCCATGAAGACGACCCACCTATCCCAGTGTATTACCTGTAGTGCTATCTTCAGAAAATCATTACAAAATAAAGAAAGGGGCCACAGCCACAGTAAGGTTGTATGAGGTTTGGGGGCCTGTCTGGTGTGAAAAACACTTGGTTTCAGCAGTGTGGGTGCTGTATTTGAAATGCTATTGAGCCATGAAGACGACCCACCCGTCCCAGTGTATTACCTGTAGTGTTATCTTCAGAAACTCATTACAAAATAAAGAAAGGAGCCACAGCCACAGTAAGGTTGTACGAGGTTTGGGGGCCTGTCTGGTGTGTAAAACGCTTATTTTCAGCAGAGTGGGTACTGTATTTGAAATGCTATTGAGCCATGAAGACTACCCACCCGTCCCAGTGTATTACCTGTAGTGTTATCTTCAGAAACTCATTACAAAATAAAGAAAGGAGCCACAGCCACAGTAAGGTTGTATGAGATTTGGGGGCCTGTCTGGTGTGAAAAACACTTGGTTTCAGCAGTGTGGGTGCTGTATTTGAAATGCTATTGAGCCATGAAGACGACCCACCCGTCCCAGTGTATTACCTGTAGTGTTATCGTCAGAAACTCATTACAAAATAAAGAAAGGGGCCACAGCCACAGTAAGGTTGTATGAGGTTCGGGGGCCTGTCTGGTGTGTAAAACACTTGGTTTCAGCAGTGTGGGTGCTGTATTTGAAATGCTATTGAGCCATGAAGACAACCCACCCATCCCACCTGTAGTGTTATCTTCAGAAAATCATAAAGAAATAAAGGTTCCATAACCCAAAACAAAGCTGGGAATAGTCAGATGACCTGCTTAGTGTGCAAAACACTTACCTGCAGCATTGTGGGTGCTGTGGTTTAAATGCTATTGGTTTGTGAACAGAATACCCCTATCCCAGTGCATTGTGCCACATTAAATAAAAGCAAGAGAAAAAGAGATTCAGAACACAAAGCTGTGTCAGTGTTCTGTGTAAAAAATCGGTTTGAACATCATGGGAGCTGTTTTTAATAAGCTGCTGAGTAAAGAATATTTTAATCTTCCTGCTGTCAGTAGTATTTTCAATATAGTTGACCCTTACCTGAATGAAAACAGGACGTAAAGGAAGGGTTTCAGAAATCAAACAAAGCTTTATTCCCGTGCTTACAGTCTGGGTAATTGGAGACCGCGCTGTTCTGCTTCCTATGGTCATATACGGGTTTTTCGCACGAAGCCGTATTGAACAGTATTTCTCGCTTTGTGAACGTGTGCACACAGCGGTCCCCCGGGTTCCAGTTCGTGCGTAATTACGCATCGATGAAAAACCGGAGGTTTAAAAAAAGATAATTAGCTCACCGATAGTTTGATGTAAAGGCTGTGGAAATATCCACAAGTCGTGGTCTTTAAAATGCTTTTGGTTTGAAGGCGTTCTGTGCTTCCATTGCGGAGATATGGACAAAAGAATATTCGTGCTTGGTCCAAAAAAATGTCATAAAAACGAAAAAGTAAAGGCTGAGAAATCATCCACAATGTATTTTATACACAAAGCAAGTGTTTTTGTAACTCTAAGAGATTTCGTGAAGGCGTGCCAAAATCATTTTCGAACTTCAAGCTAACTTTACCCCGGTATCGTCTGCGGGGGTTGAGCTTGTTAAATCTTTGCGCATAGCGCTCCTTTGGAAGTACTTTGTCCAAGTTCAAAAGCGATCGTGGGATTTACTTCATGCGTGCAAAAAGCATGCCTCGCACGACAGATTTAAATGGGTAATGGAGCCTGCTTCTTGCTGTTTTTCCTGTGGTTGCAGTTACAAAGTTGATCGTGCTTTCACATTCTGTTAACAGTATTCACTGGCTGAGCTTTATCAGTTGGTTCGTAAAGGAATTTCTGCTTCGGTTCCAGAAAAGTCATCTGTAGTGTGTTTTTTTCCGTGCCCATGGCAGTCTTTTAAAGCTGGTAGTAATGGCGGCGAAGTTAATTTTTTATCCTCTTTAAAAGAATAAGGACGGGCTGGGGCGAGCTCCATTTACCACTCTTTCAGCTAACCGCCGAACTCGCGAACTGATTACACTGCAGAGCCACAGGCGCCTCGCTTTTCTCCATTCTCTGGGTTAGGGTGAAAAAAAAACTTTGCTGGTATTAGCTGGCCTGCTGGGAGTACCTCTTCTTCACTGATAAGCAAGATTTGTGTTTCATCTTTCGCAAGCTGTATAGATTTCTTTTAAAACAAGTTGTTCCAGAAAGGAAACGAACACTTGCATGCACCTGAATTTAAAGGCATGGGATTTGCCCATAAGGATAAATTCTGTACAGTAAGACAGGAAGAAAGGCACCGCTGGGAATCGGACCCAGGATCTCCTGTTTACTAGACAGGCGCTTTAGCCAACTAAACCACGGCGCCGGCAAAGTGCTGTCCTTTGACAGCCACTTGGACACGTCTCAACTGCTCTGAGACATCTGCGTTCGGTGTGCACCGAGCCTGCTCGCCTTGCAAGTTGCCTCATTTACATGCGATAGTTCCACCACTAAGAGAAAGGATGAGAAATGGCTTTTATCTGTCACTTTTCATGTCAGAGGATCTCAATCTGCTTTCCCTGTACAAGAGGATGTCCAACTCATGTAGCTAAAGACGTAGACGACAGTGCTCCACTGAAATCTTGATCTCACAACCCTCGGCATGACTCCGCTGTGTTCTGCTTTAGACAAAGGGGGGAAAAGACTTCTTTCATCACACGTTTTGCACTGCTTACGGTGTTTGCAGTGCTCTTTCTTAAATGAAAACCAGGAATCGGCACCATATGAGGTGAGACTAGATAATATTGGAACAAGTAGCCTCGCCATTCCATGCGTGACGTGAGCAAAGTGTAATTCCTGTCTTTATAGTGTGCTTGTTAGAGACATAGCTGGCACCCAGAGCGCTTTAAATCCGGGAGTCAGCAGCCCAAGACAAGAGAGTTTCCTTCATCTATGTTTTTTGCGTGAAGGGGGAAACCATGCGTGTGCTGCAAACGATCTTAGTATCGAAGTGCCGTCCCACATAACCGATCCGAACAATCTGCTTTACAGAGGAGCACTGCCGGAGCTTATCGTTGGCAAACTGAAGACCAGGCTGACCTCTTCTGTGACTTTGAACACTGAGTCTCAAGGTTGTGAATTCAAGCTCCACGCTGGCGGGAAATTCCATAGGTAATGATCACATTTTCTTGCATGCTAATCAAAAGAAATATTAAGAAACTTTTCCCGATAACAGTTTTTTACAAAAGTAAAGGCACACGGCACATGTGTGCCACATCACGTCCGAGTTTAGTGACAACTACCTCAGAGATTTTAAGCTGGGTAGTTTCAGATCAGATCACTTTTTTTATCAAAGGTTCAAGCAAACCTGAATACTTTTGCAAGAGACATTTCAGAATCCCAGTCAAATCCAGTAAGATTGCTGGATCCTTTGAATTCGACTGAACTATAGCACAGATCTGCAGTCCACCATTAGAATACTGTGGGTGTGTTGTATAAGCCATACCGCCCAAAATAGTTCTAAAACAGGAGAAGCATCCTCGTTTAGGAATGTGGTATAAAGTGAAATGGTCTGGGAAGAGTCCTACGTTTGAACAGTTCAAAATAGACGTAAAGGGGTATTTACGGACTCTTTCGAAATGTAAGAACAAGCTGTGCGGACCTTATCTTTATTTACCTTGTGTAATCGTTTTTCATAAAGTGTAATTGTATTATAGCATGTGCCCCTGACGATTTTCTTGATACGTTATATGTGCTCTTGTTTGTATTGTATGTAGTTTTGTTGTTCAAATAAAACGTAAAAGACACAACTTTCCGGATGCGGCTGCTGTAAAAATAAAATGACATCAAGGGTGCTGTACGCAGAGGTCTGAAACCTGCTCCACAGAAGATCTTTATCCAGAGGTGTTAAAGAAGTCGAGATCTCGCCATGAGAGGGGAAGCATCTCAGAAAAAGCAGGTGCAGTCGGTTCCACTGTCATAACGCCACTAATTCGGGCGACAAGAGCAAAACCCACCCGGCTTCCTCCGGGCAAGTAATGAGACAAAGAGACAGCACACAGCGGGTAGCGTGGCCGAGCGGTCTAAGGCGCTGGATTAAGGCTCCAGTCTCTTTTGGGGTGTGGGCTTGAATCCCACTGCTGCTAGGAGTTTTTGTGTTACAACCACCAAATGGAGCAATGTGTTAAAAGCTACTTTATCAGCTTAACATCAAAGCAGGGAGAAAAAAGTGTTTTTTCTTCTCAACACAAATTATCGTTTCCACCTTCAGCAGGGAAGTTTGTCTACCAAGATCACTTTTGAGTCAGTGCAAATCACACGGGCACACGGCACATGTGTGGCACATCACGTCCGAGTTTAGTGACAACTACCTCAGAGATTGTAAAGCTGGGTAGTTTCAGATAACTTTTTTATTAAAGGATCAAGCAAACCCGAATACCTTTGCAAGAGACATTTCAGAATCCCAGTCAAATCCTTTGAATTCGACTGAACTATAGCACAGATCTGCAGTCCACCATTAGAATACTGTGGGTGTGTTGTATAAGCCATACCGCCCAAAATAGTTCTAAAACAGGAGAAGCATCCTCGTTTAGGAATGTGGTATAAAGTGAAATGGTCTGGGAAGAGTCCTACGTTTGAACAGTTCAAAATAGACGTCAAGGGGTATTTACGGACTCTTTCGAAATGTAAGAACAAGCTGTGCGGACCTTATCTTTATTTACCTTGTGTAATCGTTTTTCATAAAGTGTAATTGTATTATAGCATGTGCCCCTGACGATTTTCTTGATACGTTATATGTGCTCTTGTTTGTATTGTATGTAGATTTGTTGTTCAAATAAAACGTAAAAGACACAACTTTCCGGATGCGGCTGCTGTAAAAATAAAATGACATCAAGGGTGCTGTACGCAGAGGTCTGAAACCTGCTCCACAGAAGATCTTTATCAAGAGGTGTTAAAGAAGTCGAGATCTCGCCATGAGAGGGGAAGCATCTCAGAAAAAGCAGGTGCAGTCGGTTCCATAGTCATAACGCCACTAAGTCGGGCGACAAGAGCAAAACCCACCCGGCTTCCTCATGGCAAGTAATGAGACAAAGAAACAACACACAGCGGGTAGCGTGGCCGAGCGGTCTAAGGCGCTGGATTAAGGCTCCAGTCTCTTCGGGGGCGTGGGTTCAAATCCCACCGCTGCCAGGTGCTTCTGTCGAGACCCCCTTTCAGCTGTCTTCAGCCGAAAGGGAGGGAACTGCTTTTTGGCAGTCTCTCGAGAAACTAAGCAAAGTGTTTAAAGATACTTTCTCAGCTTGACATCAAGGCACAAAACAAAAACCTTCTTGCGTCCTCTCAACCCAAAAGCGCTTTGTCACTTTTTGCGTTATGCAGGGAACGATGTCTGCCCAGATCACTTTTGTGTCAATGCAAATCATAGTGTGCCCTGCGTTTTAATGTTGGCTGTGCTGGCGTGCTGCTTCTGTCTGTGAAACTTGAATGTTCTGCTTCTTCACACCAAATCGTCTGCGGGGGTTGAGCTTGTTAAATCTTTGCGCATAGCGCTCCTTTGGAAGTACTTTGTCCAAGTTCAAAAGCAATCGTGGGATTTACTTCATGCGTGCAAAAAGCATGCCTCGCACGACAGATTTAAATGGGGAATGGAGCCTGCTTCTTGCTGTTTTTCCTGTGGTTGCAGTTACAAAGTTGATCGTGCTTTCACATTCTGTTAACAGTATTCACTGGCTGAGCTTTATCAGTTGGTTCGTAAAGGAATCTCTGCTTCGGTTCCAGAAAAGTCATCTGTAGTGTGTTTTTTTCCGTGCCCATGGCAGTCTTTTAAAGCTGGTAGTAATGGCGGCGAAGTTAATTTTTTATCCTCTTTAAAAGAATAAGATCGGGCTGGGGCGAGCTCCATTTACCACTCTTTCAGCTAACCGCCGAACTCGCGAACTGATTACACTGCAGAGCCACAGGCGCCTCGCTTTTGTCCATTCTCTGGGTTAGGGTGAAAAAAAAACTTTGCTGGTATTAGCTGGCCTGCTGGGAGTACCTCTTCTTCACTGATAAGCAAGATTTGTGTTTCATCTTTCGCAAGCTGTATAGATTTCTTTCAAAACAAGTTGTTCCAGAAAGGAAACGAACACTTGCATTCACCTGAATTAAAAGGCATGGGATTTGCCCATAAGGATAAATTCTGTACAGTAAGACAGGAAGAAAGGCACCGCTGGGAATCGGACCCAGGATCTCCTGTTTACTAGACAGGCGCTTTAGCCAACTAAGCCACGGCGACGGCAAAGTGCTGTCCTTTGACAGCCACTTGGACACGTCTCAACTGCTCTGAGACATCTGCGTTCGGTGTGCACCGAGCCTGCTCGCCTTGCAAGTTGCCTCATTTACATGCGATAGTTCCACCACTAAGAGAAAGGATGAGAAATGGCTTTTATCTGTCACTTTTCATGTCAGAGGATCTCAATCTGCTTTCCCTGTACAAGAGGATGTCCAACTGATGTAGCTAAAGACGTAGACGACAGTGCTCCACTGAAATCTTGATCTCACAACCCTCGGCATGACTCCGCTGTGTTCTGCTTTAGACAAAGGGGGGAAAAGACTTCTTTCATCACACGTTTTGCACTGTTTACGGTGTTTGCAGTGCTCTTTCTTAAATGAAAACCAGGAATCGGCACCATATGAGGTGAGACTAGATAATATTGGAACAAGTAGCCTCGCCATTCCATGCGTGACGTGAGCAAAGTGTAATTCCTGTCTTTATAGTGTGCTTGTTAGAGACATAGCTGGCACCCAGAGCGCTTTAAATCCGGGAGTCAGCAGCCCAAGACAAGAGAGTTTCCTTCGTCTATGTTTTTTGCGTGAAGGGGGAAACCACGCGTGTGCTGCAAACGATCTTAGTATCGAAGTGCCGTCCCACATAACCGATCCGAACAATCTGCTTTACAGAGGAGCACTGCCGGAGCTTATCGTTGGCAAACTGAAGACCAGGCTGACCTCTTCTGTGACTTTGAACACTGAGTCTCAAGGTTGTGAATTCAAGCTCCACGCTGGCGGGAAATTCCATAGGTAATGATCACATTTTCTTGCATGCTAATCAAAAGAAATATTAAGAAACTTTTCCCGATAACAGTTTTTTACAAAAGTAAAGGCACACGGCACATGTGTGCCACATCACGTCCGAGTTTAGTGACAACTACCTCAGAGATTTTAAGCTGGGTAGTTTCAGATCAGATCACTTTTTTTATCAAAGGTTCAAGCAAACCTGAATACTTTTGCAAGAGACATTTCAGAATCCCAGTCAAATCCAGTAAGATTGCTGGATCCTTTGAATTTGACTGAACTATAGCACAGATCTGCAGTCCACCATTAGAATACTGTGGGTGTGTTGTATAAGCCATACCGCCCAAAATAGTTCTAAAACAGGAGAAGCATCCTCGTTTAGGAATGTGGTATAAAGTGAAATGGTCTGGGAAGAGTCCTACGTTTGAACAGTTCAAAATAGACGTAAAGGGGTATTTACGGACTCTTTCGAAATGTAAGAACAAGCTGTGCGGACCTTATCTTTATTTACCTTGTGTAATCGTTTTTCATAAAGTGTAATTGTATTATAGCATGTGCCCCTGACGATTTTCTTGATACGTTATATGTGCTCTTGTTTGTATTGTATGTAGTTTTGTTGTTCAAATAAAACGTAAAAGACACAACTTTCCGGATGCGGCTGCTGTAAAAATAAAATGACATCAAGGGTGCTGTACGCAGAGGTCTGAAACCTGCTCCACAGAAGATCTTTATCCAGAGGTGTTAAAGAAGTCGAGATCTCGCCATGAGAGGGGAAGCATCTCAGAAAAAGCAGGTGCAGTCGGTTCCACTGTCATAACGCCACTAATTCGGGCGACAAGAGCAAAACCCACCCGGCTTCCTCCGGGCAAGTAATGAGACAAAGAGACAGCACACAGCGGGTAGCGTGGCCGAGCGGTCTAAGGCGCTGGATTAAGGCTCCAGTCTCTTTTGGGGTGTGGGCTTGAATCCCACTGCTGCTAGGAGTTTTTGTGTTACAACCACCAAATGGAGCAATGTGTTAAAAGCTACTTTATCAGCTTAACATCAAAGCAGGGAGAAAAAAGTGTTTTTTCTTCTCAACACAAATTATCGTTTCCACCTTCAGCAGGGAAGTTTGTCTACCAAGATCACTTTTGAGTCAGTGCAAATCACACGGGCACACGGCACATGTGTGGCACATCACGTCCGAGTTTAGTGACAACTACCTCAGAGATTGTAAAGCTGGGTAGTTTCAGATAACTTTTTTATTAAAGGATCAAGCAAACCCGAATACCTTTGCAAGAGACATTTCAGAATCCCAGTCAAATCCTTTGAATTCGACTGAACTATAGCACAGATCTGCAGTCCACCATTAGAATACTGTGGGTGTGCTGTATAAGCCATACCGCCCAAAATAGTTCTAAAACAGGAGAAGCATCCTCGTTTAGGAATGTGGTATAAAGTGAAATGGTCTGGGAAGAGTCCTACGTTTGAACAGTTCAAAATAGACGTCAAGGGGTATTTACGGACTCTTTCGAAATGTAAGAACAAGCTGTGCGGACCTTATCTTTATTTACCTTGTGTAATCGTTTTTCATAAAGTGTAATTGTATTATAGCATGTGCCCCTGACGATTTTCTTGATACGTTATATGTGCTCTTGTTTGTATTGTATGTAGATTTGTTGTTCAAATAAAACGTAAAAGACACAACTTTCCGGATGCGGCTGCTGTAAAAATAAAATGACATCAAGGGTGCTGTACGCAGAGGTCTGAAACCTGCTCCACAGAAGATCTTTATCAAGAGGTGTTAAAGAAGTCGAGATCTCGCCATGAGAGGGGAAGCATCTCAGAAAAAGCAGGTGCAGTCGGTTCCATAGTCATAACGCCACTAAGTCGGGCGACAAGAGCAAAACCCACCCGGCTTCCTCATGGCAAGTAATGAGACAAAGAAACAACACACAGCGGGTAGCGTGGCCGAGCGGTCTAAGGCGCTGGATTAAGGCTCCAGTCTCTTCGGGGGCGTGGGTTCAAATCCCACCGCTGCCAGGTGCTTCTGTCGAGACCCCCTTTCAGCTGTCTTCAGCCGAAAGGGAGGGAACTGCTTTTTGGCAGTCTCTCGAGAAACTAAGCAAAGTGTTTAAAGATACTTTCTCAGCTTGACATCAAGGCACAAAACAAAAACCTTCTTGCGTCCTCTCAACCCAAAAGCGCTTTGTCACTTTTTGCGTTATGCAGGGAACGATGTCTGCCCAGATCACTTTTGTGTCAATGCAAATCGTAGTGTGCCCTCCGTTTTAATGTTGGCTGTGCTGGCGTGCTGCTTCTGTCTGTGAAACTTGAATGTTCTGCTTCTTCACACCAAATCGTCGGCGGGGGTTGAGCTTGTTAAATCTTTGCGCATAGCGCTTCTTTGGAAGTACTTTGTCCAAGTTCAAAAGCAATCGTGGGATTTACTTCATGCGTGCAAAAAGCATGCCTCGCACGACAGATTTAAATGGGGAATGGAGCCTGCTTCTTGCTGTTTTTCCTGTGGTTGCAGTTACAAAGTTGATCGTGCTTTCACATTCTGTTAACAGTATTCACTGGCTGAGCTTTATCAGTTGGTTCGTAAAGGAATCTCTGCTTCGGTTCCAGAAAAGTCATCTGTAGTGTGTTTTTTTCCGTGCCCATGGCAGTCTTTTAAAGCTGGTAGTAATGGCGGCGAAGTTAATTTTTTATCCTCTTTAAAAGAATAAGGACGGGCTGGGGCGAGCTCCATTTACCACTCTTTCAGCTAACCGCCGAACTCGCGAACTGATTACACTGCAGAGCCACAGGCGCCTCGCTTTTCTCCATTCTCTGGGTTAGGGTGAAAATTTTTTTTGCTGGTATTAGCTGGCCTGCTGGGAGTACCTCTTCTTCACTGATAAGCAAGATTTGTGTTTCATCTTTCGCAAGCTGTATAGATTTCTTTCAAAACAAGTTGTTCCAGAAAGGAAACGGACACTTGCATTCACCTGAATTAAAAGGCATGGGATTTGCCCATAAGGATAAATTCTGTACAGTAAGACAGGAAGAAAGGCACCGCTGGGAATCGGACCCAGGATCTCCTGTTTACTAGACAGGCGCTTTAGCCAACTAAGCCACGGCGCCGGCAAAGTGCTGTCCTTTGACAGCCACTTGGACACGTCTCTACTGCTCTGAGACATCTGCGTTCGGTGTGCACCGAGCCTGCTCGCCTTGCAAGTTGCCTCATTTACACGCGATAGTTCCACCACTAAGAGAAAGGATGAGAAATGGCTTTTATCTGTCACTTTTCATGTCAGAGGATCTCAATCTGCTTTCCCTGTACAAGAGGATGTCCAACTCATGTAGCTAAAGACGTAGACGACAGTGCTCCACTGAAATCTTGATCTCACAACCCTCGGCATGACTCCGCTGTGTTCCGCTTTAGACAAAGGGGGAAAAGACTTCTTTCACCACACGTTTTGCACTGTTTACGGTGTTTGCAGTGCTCTTTCTTAAATGAAAACCAGGAATCGGCACCATATGAGGTGAGACTAGATAATATTGGAACAAGTAGCCTCGCCATTCCATGCGTGACGTGAGCAAAGTGTAATTCCTGTCTTTATAGTGTGCTTGTTAGAGACATAGCTGGCACCCAGAGCGCTTTAAATCCGGGAGTCAGCAGCCCAAGACAAGAGAGTTTCCTTCGTCTATGTTTTTTGCGTGAAGGGGGAAACCATGCGTGTGCTGCAAACGATCTTAGTATCGAAGTGCCGTCCCACATAACCGATCCGAACAATCTGCTTTACAGAGGAGCACTGCCGGAGCTTATCGTTGGCAAACTGAAGACCAGGCTGACCTCTTCTGTGACTCTTGAACACTGAGTCTCAAGGTTGTGAATTCAAGCTCCACGCTGGCGGGAAATTCCATAGGTAATGATCACATTTTCTTGCATGCTAATCAAAAGAAATATTAAGAAACTTTTCCCGATACCAGTTTTTTACAAAAGTAAAGGCACACGGTACATGTGTGCCACATCACGTCCGAGTTTAGTGACAACTACCTCAGAGATTGTAAGCTGGGTAGTCTCAGATCAGATCACTTTTTTTATCAAAGGTTCAAGCAAACCCAAATACTTTTGCAAGAGACATTTCAGAATCCCAGACAAATCCGGTACGATTGCTGGATCCTTTGAATTCGACTGAACTATAGCACAGATCTGCAGTCCACCATTAGAATACTGTGGGTGTGCTGTATAAGCCATACCGCCCAAAATAGTTCTAAAACAGGAGAAGCATCCTCGTTTAGGAATGTGGTATAAAGTGAAATGGTCTGGGAAGAGTCCTACATTTGAACAGTTCAAAATAGACGTAAAGGGGTATTTACGGACTCTTTCGAAACGTAAGAACAAGCTGTGCGGACCTTATCTTTATTTACTTTGTGTAATCATTTTTCATAAAGTGTCATTGTATTATAGCATGTGCCCCTGACGATTTTCTTGATACGTTATATGTGCTCTTGTTTGTATTGTATGTAGTTTTGTTGTTCAAATAAAACGTAAAAGACACAACTTTCCGGATGCGGCTGCTGTAAAAATAAAATGACATCAAGGGTGCTGTACGCAGAGGTCTGAAACCTGCTCAACAGAAGATCTTTATCAAGAGGTGTTAAAGAAGTAGAGATCTCGCCATGAGAGGGGAAGCATCTCAGAAAAAGCAGGTGCAGTCGGTTCCACGGTCATAACGCCACTAATTCGGGCGACAAGAGCAAAACCCACCCGGCTTCCTCCGGGCAAGTAATGAGACAAAGAGACAGTGCACAGCGGGTAGCGTGGCCGAGCGGTCTAAGGCGCTGGATTAAGGCTCCAGTCTCTTTGGGGGCGTGGGTTCAAATACCACCGCTGCCAGGTGCTTCTGTCGAGACCCCCTTTCAGCTGGCTTCAGACGAAAGGGAGGGAACTGCTTTTTGGCAGTCTCTCGAGAAACTAAGCAAAGTGTTTAAAGATACTTTCTCAGCTTGACATCAAGGCACAAAACAAAAACCTTCTTGCGTCCTCTCAACCCAAAAGCGCTTTGTCACTTTTTGCGTTATGCAGGGAACGACGTCTGCCCAGATCACTTTTGTGTCAATGCAAATCGTAGTGTGCCCTCCGTTTTAATGTTGGCTGTGCTGGCGTGCTGCTTCTGTCTGTGAAACTTGAATGTTCTGCTTCTTCACACCAAATCGTCGGCGGGGGTTGAGCTTGTTAAATCTTTGCGCATAGCGCTTCTTTGGAAGTACTTTGTCCAAGTTCAAAAGCAATCGTGGGATTTACTTCATGCGTGCAAAAAGCATGCCTCGCACGACAGATTTAAATGGGGAATGGAGCCTGCTTCTTGCTGTTTTTCCTGTGGTTGCAGTTACAAAGTTGATCGTGCTTTCACATTCTGTTAACAGTATTCACTGGCTGAGCTTTATCAGTTGGTTCGTAAAGGAATCTCTGCTTCGGTTCCAGAAAAGTCATCTGTAGTGTGTTTTTTTCCGTGCCCATGGCAGTCTTTTAAAGCTGGTAGTAATGGCGGCGAAGTTAATTTTTTATCCTCTTTAAAAGAATAAGGACGGGCTGGGGCGAGCTCCATTTACCACTCTTTCAGCTAACCGCCGAACTCGCGAACTGATTACACTGCAGAGCCACAGGCGCCTCGCTTTTCTCCATTCTCTGGGTTAGGGTGAAAAAAAAACTTTGCTGGTATTAGCTGGCCTGCTGGGAGTACCTCTTCTTCACTGATAAGCAAGATTTGTGTTTCATCTTTCGCAAGCTGTATAGATTTCTTTCAAAACAAGTTGTTCCAGAAAGGAAACGGACACTTGCATTCACCTGAATTAAAAGGCATGGGATTTGCCCATAAGGATAAATTCTGTACAGTAAGACAGGAAGAAAGGCACCGCTGGGAATCGGACCCAGGATCTCCTGTTTACTAGACAGGCGCTTTAGCCAACTAAGCCACGGCGCCGGCAAAGTGCTGTCCTTTGACAGCCACTTGGACACGTCTCTACTGCTCTGAGACATCTGCGTTCGGTGTGCACCGAGCCTGCTCGCCTTGCAAGTTGCCTCATTTACATGCGATAGTTCCACCACTAAGAGAAAGGATGAGAAATGGCTTTTATCTGTCACTTTTCATGTCAGAGGATCTCAATCTGCTTTCCGTGTACAAGAGGATGTCCAACTCATGTAGCTAAAGACGTAGACGATAGTGCTCCACTGAAATCTTGATCTCACAACCCTCGGCATGACTCCGCTGTGTTCCGCTTTAGACAAAGGGGGGAAAAGACTTCTTTCATCACACGTTTTGCACTGTTTACGGTGTTTGCAGTGCTCTTTCTTAAATGAAAACCAGGAATCGGCACCATATGAGGTGAGACTAGATAATATTGGAACAAGTAGCCTCGCCATTCCATGCGTGACGTGAGCAAAGTGTAATTCCTGTCTTTATAGTGTGCTTGTTAGAGACATAGCTGGCACCCAGAGCGCTTTAAATCCGGGAGTCAGCAGCCCAAGACAAGAGAGTTTCCTTCGTCTATGTTTTTTGCGTGAAGGGGGAAACCATGCGTGTGCTGCAAACGATCTTAGTATCGAAGTGCCGTCCCACATAACCGATCCGAACAATCTGCTTTACAGAGGAGCACTGCCGGAGCTTATCGTTGGCAAACTGAAGACCAGGCTGACCTCTTCTGTGACTCTTGAACACTGAGTCTCAAGGTTGTGAATTCAAGCTCCACGCTGGCGGGAAATTCCATAGGTAATGATCACATTTTCTTGCATGCTAATCAAAAGAAATATTAAGAAACTTTTCCCGATACCAGTTTTTTACAAAAGTAAAGGCACACGGCACATGTGTGCCACATCACGTCCGAGTTTAGTGACAACTACCTCAGAGATTGTAAGCTGGGTAGTCTCAGATCAGATCACTTTTTTTATCAAAGGTTCAAGCAAACCCAAATACTTTTGCAAGAGACATTTCAGAATCCCAGACAAATCCGGTACGATTGCTGGATCCCTTGAATTCGACTGAACTATAGCACAGATCTGCAGTCCACCATTAGAATACTGTGGGTGTGCTGTATAAGCCATACCGCCCAAAATAGTTCTAAAACAGGAGAAGCATCCTCGTTTAGGAATGTGGTATAAAGTGAAATGGTCTGGGAAGAGTCCTACATTTGAACAGTTCAAAATAGACGTAAAGGGGTATTTACGGACTCTTTCGAAATGTAAGAACAAGCTGTGCGGACCTTATCTTTATTTACTTTGTGTAATCATTTTTCATAAAGTGTCATTGTATTATAGCATGTGCCCCTGACGATTTTCTTGATACGTTATATGTGCTCTTGTTTGTATTGTATGTAGTTTTGTTGTTCAAATAAAACGTAAAAGACACAACTTTCCGGATGCGGCTGCTGTAAAAATAAAATGACATCAAGGGTGCTGTACGCAGAGGTCTGAAACCTGCTCAACAGAAGATCTTTATCAAGAGGTGTTAAAGAAGTAGAGATCTCGCCATGAGAGGGGAAGCATCTCAGAAAAAGCAGGTGCAGTCGGTTCCACGGTCATAACGCCACTAATTCGGGCGACAAGAGCAAAACCCACCCGGCTTCCTCCGGGCAAGTAATGAGACAAAGAGACAGTGCACAGCGGGTAGCGTGGCCGAGCGGTCTAAGGTGCTGGATTAAGGCTCCAGTCTCTTCGGGGGCGTGGGTTCAAATCCCACCGCTGCCAGGTTCTTCTGTCGAGACCCTCTTTCAGCTGGTTTCAGACGAAAGGGAGGGAACTGCTTTTTGGCAGTCTCTCGAGAAACTAAGCAGAGTGTTTAAAGATACTTTCTCAGCTTGACATCAAGGCACAAAACAAAAACCTTCTTGCGTCCTCTCAACCCAAAAGCGCTTTGCCACTTTTTGCGTTATGCAGGGAACGACGTCTGCCCAGATCACTTTTGTGTCAATGCAAATCGTAGTGTGCCCTCCGTTTTAATGTTGGCTGTGCTGGCGTGCTGCTTCTGTCTGTGAAACTTGAATGTTCTGCTTCTTCACACCAAATCATCGGCGGGGGTTGAGCTTGTTAAATCTTTGCGCATAGCGCTCCTTTGGAAGTACTTTGTCCAAGTTCAAAAGCGATCGTGGGATTTACTTCATGCGTGCAAAAAGCATGCCTCGCACGACACCTCTACATACCCGACCACCACTGCATCACACAGCTGCCAGCGCACCTCACCGTGCCACACAGCTGCAAGCGCACCTCACCGTGCCAGGCCACCACTGCATCATACAGCTGCCAGGGCACCTCACCGTGTCAGGCCACCACTGCGTCACACATATTTCAGCGCCATATATTTCATGGATATTATGGAATATAATGGATGGATATCTTAGTTATCTTTCTAGTTCACAGGTTTGCATGCATAATTTAATTTTGAAAGCCACTGAGACATCAGGTACTACTGTTGTATTTATGAAAAAGAAACAAAACAAAAAACATACTAACAACTGTGCCATCCTACTCCTTAGTTAATACATTTTATTATTCATCAACAGTTAACATTGTTAGCAAAATATTTTGAATTATATTTAACCCTATTTTTTCTTTAGTTTTGTATTTAACTTATTATATGATAGTCAGACTTAATGTATATTTGAACAATGAAAATATATTTTTACAAGATTTTACATTAAGCACTTAAAATTAATATGGTTAATAATAGTAAACTGTAAAATGCTGTAACAAGATCGGTTAAACTGCAAAGAAAATGCTTTCAGAGAAAATGTTTCAGGTGTGAAGAACATAGATCTCCAATGCAATTTCAACCAAACCTGTTCCCACACACCCTGCCCCCACTACCATTAGAAAATACACAAACATTTTAGCATTTCATTCTGAGCAGAAGACCTTCACACCTGAAGAGTGCTGGCTGTGACGAATTAAACCGGTTTTACAGGTTTCAATCACAGACCATGTGACATGGGAGTCAGGAAACTAACACACAGCGCCACTGGATTTGATAACGCTATAAAAACGCTATAAAATAATGTGACTTTAACAGAACAAGTTTACAGCGCAGTACAAAAATAAATGCTGACCATGACTTTAGAAGCATAAATTGCCTTACACTCAATTTAAACACAAGCTGTCTTTAGCCCTCTAAGCTGGTTCATACAGAAATGTAGAGATCCAGGCTCAGAACACACAGCTTCATTAGCGAATACATATGCAGGACAACTAGAGAAGACGTTTTACAGAGGATGGATTTTTAGAAACATCCCATCAGTGACATCACTGAAGTCAACTCTTAGGTACTGTAACTGTAGTGTGGATAGTTTCACAAGAATCAGACAAAGGTTTAAGCATCACTTGTTCTAGATAAAACTGCAAAAAAAAAAACAACAACCAATAATGTACTTCTTTGCGGCTCTGTTTGCCCAAATCATATATTCACAACGTGAAATCTAGAAAATAATATTACGTAACCAAAATCCGCAATATGGAAACAGAACCTGTGTAATTGTTGATAGATGATGTACTCGTAACATTTTTTCAAGATGAACTACAACATTTAAAAAATGACTTGTATGTACTTGATATCTCTAATCAATCCACAGGTCCCAGCACAAAACGAAACTAAAACACATACCGTTTCGCGCTTCTTATTAGTTGCTCAAAAAGTAATTTGACCGTATGAAATGCATAATATAAACCTAGAAACATATACGTGAGCAGTACTTAAGCACTGTAGTATCGGTGTTAAGACATACCTTTCAAATACTGTAAATCAAGTTAAAAATATCTCAAGACCGATTCTGGTCATAATGAAACCATGTTTCGTGTATGTTTTCTTTTTCATCTTGAAATAACTCATTTCTAAATACCTTTTTCACTGTTAACATCTTGCAGCAACTCTGCAACAAAATATACACTCTGACAGTTCATCCTGCTACCAACATTAAATAAAACAAATCTTAAGATTTCTATATTTATGTCTTTATTTAGTGGTTTCATTAGTGACAAAGGCTAAACTTTCTTGGAAAAATGTATTTTATATGTTGCGGAAAAAACTGACTTGCTTTAACAAAATATGTTTACAAATCCTTTCACCTGGCATTTTCGAAGTTAGAAATTATGGAACGCTCTGTTAAAAGCAAGGGAGTTTTTATGTCCGTTGCAGTTCTTTTGCAACATGAATATAATTATATCGTTATTAATTTCTTGAGATACGCAATTCCATATTATATTTCCTTTTAATCAAATTCTAAAAGTATGCTTGTTGACTCCGGTATCGCGTTAGTTAAAGACTTCGAAGCTTACAATGTTTAGGAAGAAATGGAATACTGGTGTGTATTTTTTTCTTTAAAGTACGGAGACCAGCCATATACTGTCTGTTTATGTTCCAAAATTAATATCGTTTATGGCCTTCACACGCGTTACAGTATGCTCCTATTCTTTTTATGCTCAGAAGAGCCCACACACTCAGCTCTTAACCCCAGTGTGCAGAAAGGGTCAAAACGTGTTTCTCAGCAGAAATAAACATGTTTCTGCAAGTTTGGTCAACCCCATGTAAGTTATGGAGCAGTAACAGCACACTTTTCAAAACGTGTTTTTCAGCCCGAAATAAACGCGTTTTTTCAGACAACTGAATCCCCATGTAATAATATTTCCCTTCAGTGGTAAATTAGATATGAATATTCAATACTTAAATGGGCACAGTTAAGACATTAAATATACATATTCATACTGTATACAGTACAGTTTGCATACGGTAATATGTTTATGTTACGCGATTAAAAAATAAATAAATAAAAATGAAAAGCCCAGCACCAGCTGGATTTGAACACACAACCTGCCAGTTGGTAGTCACGCACCTAGACCAGTGGGCTACAAGACAGCTCGCATGAACACGTAGGCGAAACAGCCCTACAGAGCCCTGTCGCAGTACATGGATATAATCATACCGTTATTAAATTCTTGAGATACGCGATTCCATATTATATTCCCTTTTAATCAAATTCTAAAAGTATGCTTGTTGACTCCGGTATCACGTTAGTTAAAGACTTCGAAGTTTACAATGTTTAGGGAGAAATGGAATACTGCTGTGTATTTTTTTCTTTAAAGTACCAAGACCAGCTATATACTGTATGTTTATGTTCCAAAATTAATATCGTTTATGGCCTACACACGCGTTACAGTAAGCTCCTATTCTTTTTATGCTCAGCTACTAAGATTTCCCTTCAGTGGTAAAATTCAATATCTACAACGGGCACAGTAAAGACGTTTACAGTAAGTCTTTCTACGACAGACCAACGGACCACGAGTGCCCCTGTCGGTCAACCAATCACGCACCGCGGTATTTTGCGTCATCGCGCGTCACGATGCACGACGCCGTAGCCAATTACCTCCGGTACGTGTCTGTACCGCGCACTTTGAATGGCTGCATCTGTAAGGAGATTGGAAGATATAAGAGCGTCTGAAACGTATAAGTACAGTACAGGTGGACGTAAAAGTAGTTAGATAAACAGTTTTTGTATTTTTATACAATTAGTTGCAATAGTGGAAACAATTTGGATTTTTTCGAATGTCTCAAAACCAGACATGCTGAAACGCTGTAGGTTTAGAATCGAGACTGGGGAGAATAACGTCTTGTGAGAAGATCTGTTTACCTAACGATTAGATCCTGTAAATCCCTTGTAGCCTCCCTAAGTCTGTCCCAGTCCAGTGGATAAAAATGTATTGTTAATGGAGTGTTGGTTTCTCTGTTAGGGGATACTGGAGCACTACTGTCATGCTTGTTTCACTCCTCTGTTCAACAGTGTGCTATAGAGTAATGTATATGGGGAGACGGCAGGAAGCCACAGGAGTATTGGGGCAGCAGGTTTTACTTGCCGAGTACCAGATTTTAATGGGTGGTTTTATCCCAGATCTATTGGGTTGGAATATTATGCATTACAAAGAATGACTATCCAGAACAGGGTATCACGTGGCTTCAACTGACTGTGATCACTCAGTATGTTGATGGTATTCTGAGTTCTTCCCCTGACGAGGAAACCCACAAGTCTGAGTTGCTTCAGCTTTAGAGTGTCTAATATTAAGCAGTTATAATAAGGCCCTTTTGTGTCGAGCATTGTGGAATTTTAACAGGGCCAGGGTGCAATGTTTTTACGGGGTGAGCACAACTTTTAACAGATCTGCTTAAGGGGGGAGTGCAGTACAAGGACAAGATTGCCTTGGTTCCAGCAGCAAAAGCCGCCTGTAATAATTTGAAACAAGCTCTCTTACAGGTGCTGAGACTGGGGTTTCCTCAGATGGATCAACCATTCCTTTATATGTAAGTGTGGACAAAGGGTTACTGTATATGTATATAATGTATGTATTTGTTGCATGTAGGCCACAATTCTGGATGGCTATGGAGAAATAGGATTCTCTCACAACGGCAGGGACTCCAGTTAAGAATACTGGGCTTGTCTCTGAACTGATTTGTAGTTTTACAGCTGCCGACAGAAGCAGCTTGAGTAAGGTGTAAATAACACAATAAATAAAGAATTCCAGTAACTCAAGGTAACAACCATGCAGATGCAGATGCCAGACGAGCGGCACTGGGAGAGCGGGAGTCTGAGACCCCTGTGAAACCTCTATTGGGGAAAGGGGAGAATTCAGGTTGAGGGCTTTAATAGATGTTTAATAGTGGTTAGAACAAATGTGTAAAAATGTGGGGTTGTATAATGATGGGATGTGGGCTGGCACATACCCAAGTGTATGACAAAGATGATCCCGTGGTACGGACTGCCCTTCCCCTTGGATACTGATCTAGGGGCATACTACACTGGGAAGGTGTGCCAGGCTGTAATTGCCTCACTAGGGGTAAGTTAGAAGTCACATTGCCCCCATCACCCACAGTCTGAAAGACCAACTAAGGAAATATCAACTGAAGGAACACCGTGGGTAGATGCTCTACCTGCAGTCCTGTGCGGTTTGCGGGCTGGAGCAAACAGAACTGTGAGACTGAGCCCATTTGAGATCATCACGGGCAGCCAAAGAAACTCCCTGGAGGCCAAGTTTGGCTAACGCACTGATGAATTAACTAACTCTCTATTAAAGTATTGTAGGTTTGTTAACTGAAGCAGTGCACAGGGCTCGTGAACAGGTGCCGGACGCTTGGGGACCTCCAGTAGAGGTGAGACACGACCGGATACCTGGCGAGTGGGTGTAGGTGAAGAAGAGATACCCTGCCAGACGTTGCAATCCTGCTGGGAGGGACCATATCAAGTGCCACCAACTACTGACTGTGCCATCTGAGTGACAGGATGAGATCGCTGGATCCGCGTATCGCACTTTCACCGACCCACGGCACCAGAGACTGAGTGAACAGAAAGAAGGATGTTGTTACCGTTTCTGTGTCTGATGTTTCCTAAGACCAACAGTGTGCTTGTTAGGCCTGAGGAGCATTTCTGGGGATATGGTATCAATACATTCCGGGTGTTGGCATATCTATAAGCCAAAAAATTATTATCGGAGTTGGGTCAGTATTGCTGTTCCAAGATCCTGACGATAGATCTTCACATGGCTGAGGTCTGCGTTTGGGTCCTGGAGTAGGACTTTATGTATTTGTAGGATTAGGGTTGTTTTATATGTATAATTGTAACTATCACTTGTACAAAAACATCAATAACATATTGTTGTAACTGTGGAACACACAATGTCATGGTAATGCATGCCTGTACATCTAAAAAGGAAAGATCTGCCCTGACATTGTATGTGTAAAAATAGGCAGTCCTGACGTATGCCATATTTTATAAGGGGGGAATGAAGTAAGAGATAAGATGTAAAAAGGGTTAACTTAAGTCAGTTCTGCCTGAAAATTAGACTTCTAAGCAACAGGGGTTTATGGCAGGAAAGGGGGTTAACTGATAAGGATTCCAGATGCGAACAAGGAACCCCCTGGGGGCATAATCTTAGACTGACCATTTGGCCAGGGCCTCTTAACTGGCCAAATACCATGACCCCACCCCTTACCATAACATTGAATGACGTCTGAAGCAGCAAGCAAGGACTATATAACCTAAAAGTTTGTACCGGCACATCGAACAATACTTCGGTTTTGTTGTTTCTTGCGGGAAACAAGACTTCGGCTTTATTGTTCCTTGCATGCAATACACTCATCTGTTTTACTTCATCTTGGGATCAAGAACCTTATTCCTTCTGTTACAACAGTACCAAACGCACGTTTCTTCTGTAACGGGAGCCGATCATTTGCAATTCGGCTGTGCCGACAGACCAGGACGAGCTCTGTCGGCTCAAAAGCAGCGCAGGACCTGCAAGTACAACAGAAAGATTAGCATCCAGCGGGGGCCTCTTAGTGAGCCCAAGATCTCATCAAGAATCGGCTCCAGCAACAGGGCTGGGCGCATTGTTCCATTTTCCGACCACTCTCGGTGTAAACAAGTCCCTCCTGGTCTCTGCTTGAATTGCACTTTCCTGCGTTTGCTTTGGTGTAAGTGGCTTCCCCTGCATGGGCGAATGTGAAGAAGATCCTTAGTAAGTCATTGAAGAAAACCGAGAAGAGGTCGAAGTGGCCTCTGTCGTTCATCAACGATCCAGTCAGGCAGTACTCCTCTGTAAAGCGCCGTTCGTTCACATCGATTGGCTTTTTCTTGCCTTCATTCGTGCAAGTAGTAAAAGCGGACGCCCCTATTCTGCCGTGACCCGGATTCAAACCGGGGTTGTTGCGGCCATAACGCAAAGTACTGACCACTATACGATCACAGCGAGTTACCGAGACACACGCGGCAGGGCGGAAAGGGCTGTGCTCTCTTCGTGTGACATAATTCGGAAAAGTCCTGACGTTGCATTTCAACTGAGCCCCAGTATACATCGACCCTTCGACACTCTGAGTGACAACTCTCTTGCGTGTTTTCTCATATTTATGTAGTTTCCTTGCATGATGCCGGGAACAGCATGGTTGTTCGCTGCCATATAGTAAGGCGGTTAGGGTTCCTGGTTTTCACCCAGGCGGTTCGACTCGGTTTTGCCTCCTGCTTTCCAAAAGATCAGCACCGTGTACGAAAGAGCCGCATTAAAACTACTCGAACGTGCAAAACGTGCGAGAAGAGGGGGCGCTTGTTTCCAACCGAAACTTCTCGCGTGTGAGACGAGCTGATCATCGCTGTGGGAGGGTTACTCTGGTAGACAGGGCTGACCTTCGGCAATAGGATTTATAGTCTCCAAGATGATATTTGCACTTTCTGGAGAGGCGTTTTTCTCCACTTCAGTAGCCCGATTTTGTCGATTGCGTGGAGAGGGCTGTAGAATGTGGCGCCGCCTTTCCTGCTCTGTCCATGACAGGCGTGCTGGTCTCTGGAGAGAGAGCACGGTCCATCAGTGCACTCCAATAAAGGCACTGGAAGCAGCTGAATCGCATTGGCGAAGCTCAGCACTGGGCCGCTGGGCACATCTTACCATCGTTTCCATAGTGTAGTGGTTATCACGTTTGCCTCACATGCGAAAGGTCCCCGGTTCGAAACCGGGCGGAAACAGACATCTTTTGTCGCCAGGCACAAAAGGGGATTGGGGATTCGTTGAGCGCTGTGATCGAACAGACCCACTCACCTCTTAGTGTGGCGGAATCTGCACAGTGCATGTCACAGCGCATCCTGCTTTCACTTCAATGCGTGTCCTGATGTACCCCAGTCTCCCGCGTGACAGGTGGGGACAGGTGACAGGTCCTATACTAACGAGGAAGACATCGCTCTCTCCGACCCCCGGCATCGTGTCCCGACCCACCGTGCTGGAAGCCGACGCGTGCTGTGATTCCTTTACGGAGCAGAAATGACAACCGAGGAGCCGAGAGATCATTTCAGCATTTCGCGTCTGAACGGAAAACACAAATGACCAACTCGGAATGACTTGCCTTTGACGCTTCTCAAAGCGTTCTTTGTGCATCCAACAGACCCACTCACCTCTTAGTGTGGCGGGATCTGCACAGTGCATGTCGCAGCGCTTCCTGCTTTCACTTCAATGTGCTTCCTGATGTCGAGTCGTGTGCCGTGCGGAGGCTCTGAAAGCGAGAGCAATGAAAAGGTGCACGACGCTGTGAAAGAAAACAGAGAAGTGAAAGGCAGTCATTTCTCTAAGGAGGTGAAAGAAAAGCTACTCCCCGTCGGGGAATCGAACCCCGGTCTCCCATGTGACAGGCGGGGACACTTGCCACTATACTAACGAGGAAGACATCGCTCTCTCCAACCCCCGGCATCGTGTCCCGATCCAGCATGCTGGAAGCCGACGCGTGCTGTGATCCCTTTACGGAGCAGAAATGACAACCGAGGAGCCGAGAGATCATTTCAGCATTTCGCGTCTGAACGGAAAACACAAACGACCAACTCGGAATGACTTGCCTTTGACGCTTTTCAAAGCGTTCTTTGTGCACGACGACTGCGCCGCCTAGCAGATACAAATGGGTTGTACAACTTTGAACTAGCAAATGGAAGAGGGCTAAGCCCCCTCTCTTTTAGCCCAGGTTCGATCTGTCTCCCAGAATCACCAGGGCGCACACACACACACACCCGTGCCGTTGAAGTGCTCTGCTTCATTTCTAAGGGCAACTCAACATTCACTCCTACCCCGAGTGCAGAAAAGACAGCATCCACAGCAACAACAGCTCAGGTCTCTGCACAGGAGCTAAGCTGCCCTCATCTCCTCTGCTCTGCGGCTCCTGCGGAGTGGAGTCCTTCCTGGAGCCGTGTTTGCAGGCAGCGGCTCCCCGCGCCCTGTCTGTGCGTCGTGTCCAAGAGCTCCTGGGAGGAAGAGAGAGCCCTCTCACTCGGGGGCTTTTCCACGGTCTGTGTGAGGAGGGGCGGGTGTGTCCAGTAGCTTATCGAGCGGAAGCCTGGGGCGGCGGAGAGCTGTGATCGTGCAGACCTTGAGGTGTCACCTCTTTGTCTGCTTTCCCGCCCCCCCTCCGCCCAAGCTCTGCTCCAAAGTAGCCCGGCAACCCCTCACACCTGCACGTGTCACAACCTAAGGTGCGGTCATGAGACAGCCATGGGGTGTCGTTCTGTTCTTGCTAATTGTTTCCTGCCCGTCGCAGGCAGGAGTCCATGCGAGGAAGATGCGCTGGACAGAGCTCAGAGGGCGCAGCTGGGTGGCTTTCCTTCTGAGTGACATTCCTGCAACACTCTCCCGCTACTCTTGGTGCGCTCATGCCACAACACAGGAAGGCTGGAGCAGGTGGCTGTGGGATTTGCGCACCGCCGAAATAGCTCAGTTGGGAGAGCGTTAGACTGAAGATCTAAAGGTCCCTGGTTCGATCCCGGGTTTCGGCATTTTGTTTCATCGCGCCCTTTGTTCCTCTCTCCAGCACCCCCTTCCTAAAGTGACGCGTCCCTTTCTCAGCCCGAAACGCAAGCGAGACACCAGCAGCAGTCCCTGCAGGTTTCCGTAGTGTAGCGGCTATCACGTTCGCCTAACACGCGAGAGGTCCCCGGTTCGAGACCGGGCGGAAACAGCCTCGTGTTGCACGCTCCTGTACTTCACAGAGGTCTTGAGCAACCGGTCATTTGTTCCCAATGTATTTCCGGTGCCTTCGTGCACTCTTGTACCAAACGCACGTTCCTCCTGTACGCGTAGCCGATCATTTGCAATTGGGCTGTGCCGGCAAACCAGGACGAGCTCTGTCGGCTCAAAAGCAGCGCAGGACCTGCAAGAACAACAGAAAGATTAGCATCCAGCGGGGGCCTCTTAGTGAGCCCAAGAGCTCATCAAGAATCGGCTCCAGCAACAGGGCTGGGCGCATTGTTCCATTCTCCGCCCACTGTCGGTGTAAACAAGTCCCTCCTGGTCTCTGCTTGAAATGCACTTTCCTGCGTTTGCTTTGGTGTAACTGGCTTCCCCTGCATGGGCGAATGTGAAGAAGATCCTTAGTAAGTCATTGAAGAAAACCGAGAAGAGGTCGGAGTGGCCTCTGTCGTTCATCAACGATCCAGTCAGGCAGTACTCCTCTGTAAAGCGCCGTTCGTTCACATCGATTGGCTTTTTTTTTGCCTTCATTCGTGCAAGTAGTAAAAGCAGACACCCCTTTAGGGAGCCTGTCAGCACCCGGCGTTTTCCCCTTCTGTAAGCTCTCCATAGCCTCTCAGCTCTTCTACTGTCAAATCCCCCTCAAGTACTTCCCTATCTTCTTCACTCAAAACGTTTTCTAGCTTTGAGGTAAAAAAATGAATTTCTTCATCCTTTACCTCTGTAGAGCTGTACAGTCTTGAGTAGAAGTGTCACGCCCTCTGCAGCCAGAGGGCGGTCCTTCTCTGTCCTGTCCCTAGTTTCTGGTCTGCTGTCCTTCCTGTCCCTCTCTTTCCCTTGGCTAAATATTTCAGGGTCTTGCACTCTGTCCTCGCTCAGCACTGACGTTCGGATGTCCTGAGACCCGCCTAGCACCAGGGCGCCCCACGTCCGCTCCCTGAGGGCACAGGTTTCTATACGGCATTCCTGAACTCTTTGCACTAATGAGCCCGGGCCTTTTTCCCGTATCGCCGCTAAGCATATGGGTCTTTTTCCGCCCTCCTGCTCCCCACGGTTAGTCCCCTTGGACGTCCGTGACAAGAAGGCCTCGATGCAGGAGAGGATAGCACTCAGCTCTGTACTCTCTCTTCCCTCCTCATCAACTACACTTTCCATGACAGACTTGGAGCCTACCACTTTACTGAAAAAGAAGCGAGTACACTTCTCATTTTCTTCCAAGAACTGACCTCTGCTTCTTAACAGCACTCCTCGACTACTTTCTTCCGCTATGCTCCGGACATCCTTTTTTAAAAGGGTGATATCCTCGAGCACATCGAAGCCACTGTCTCGTGTAGAGACGCTGCAGCTGCCTCTGTTTCCTGGCTAGCACTCTTCTCCGTCTGGCAGCAGCCTTCCTTCCCTCATCCATGAAAAAGGCCTTTGTCCTCACCTTCACCTCCTCCCACCACTCTCCTACTGACTCGTACAGACACTGCAAGGACAGCCACTGTGATAGTTTCTCCTTGTAGCGGGATACTACCCCCTCATTCTCTAGCAGCTTTGTGTTGAGTTTCCAGAGGCCTGGGCCAAAGACAGTCCCGCCCTGGAGTTCCACTCTACACCCTAAAGCCTGATGATCTGAGAAGAAGACAGGCTGAAGAGTGACCCCAACAACTTTCACTCTCTCTGAAACAAAGCAATAGTCAATTCTGGAGCTGCTATTCCTCCCTGACCATGTATATCCTGCTATTGTGGGATATATACATCTATATGTGTCTGAGAGTTTAAAGTCTTGAACTAAGTTTTGCAGGGCCAGTGAGCTGGAATCCAATTTTATCGGAGAGCTAGACTGCCTATCTGTGTGCTCTAAGATACAATTAAAATCCCCTCCCACTATCACGTCTGTGCTACATAACAATAGGGGAGAGAGTGCTTTGAGTAGCTCCACCCTTCCTCCAACGTCAGTAGGACAATACACATTGATTAGACGCAGGTTAACGGTCCCCCATTCCACATCCACACACAGCAACCTGCCATCTATGACCCTCTGAATACTTTTCAATTTGAATGCCCATCCTTTGAAAAGAATGGCCACGCCAGAGGTTCTGTTGTTATTGTCCCCTGACCAATCAGAAGGCCCTTTATCCCACCTATCTTCAAAGCTTTTATACCTCTCTTGATTTACTTCTTTTTCTTTTTCTTCTTACCAATTTCCTGCCAGCCATCCTCTGAATGAGCCTTCATCAGGGTGGCAGCAGTAATAGCGTTCACGGAGTCCATTTCAGGGAAGGGGGTAGAGGGAGGGGTGCAGGGGTTCCAGCTGTCCCCATCACCATGCTCTCCTTCCTCCTCGCTCGGGGAGAAAACAGAGTCATTTTTCCTTTTCCTCAAGTCCAGCTCCTGGGAGCACTGAGGGAAAAGGGGTGCAGCCGATGCACCAGTCTCCTCTTCCCCCTCACCCACCAGCTGCTGCAGATCCTCCGTGATGGACTGGATGGAGGAGAGGAGGGCATCTGTAGGACTTGCAGAGTCTGAGAAAAGCAGCTCTGCTGAATCCTGGGTATCCTCGCTGGACCCGCTTCACCGGGGGGCCCCACACTGGCACTCGTTCTGAGGAGCAGGAGTGGGGGAGGGGTCCTCGCTGTTCTCGGGGGTTTTCAAACCCTCGTGCTTGTCTGGTGCAGTCTGCAGTTGTGGGGGCGTAGTGGATTTCTCTTCCACCGGCCCCGGAGCCACAGCAGGACTGATCCTGGCTGGAGGCTGAGAGTCTTTGTCCAACAAGGGTTCTTTGTTTGACTTGTTATTTGCTTTGGATTTTCAGGCCGGTTTGGCTGAAACAAGCACTGCCTCATCCTTTCTCATTTTGAGTTTATTGGCGTAGGCGTGAGGGCAGTTCTTAAAAACGTGTCCTTCCGAGCCACATAAATTGCAATTTGGCAGCATTGAACAGTCAGAGGATAAATGTCCCTGTTTGCCACAGGTCTTGCAGCATTTCACAGTGCAGGACAATGCCAGGTGTCCCACAGCACCACAGCGCTGACACACCTTTGGTTGTCCCACATAAAAAACATAGCCATTGCAGGTGCCCAGCCGGATTGTAGAGGGCAGGTGCCTTAAGCCTCCATTTACATTGTCCGGTAGCAAACGAACCTCGAATTTCCTTGCCTCCTGTTTTTATACTGTCAACATCTCTAACCTCAGTTCCATGGTGGACGGTGCAGTACTGGTTAAGCCAGGTTTGAATGTCCTCCGTCTTTGCCAGATTCGAGAACATAACAACATGCACTGTTTTCCTCTCTCTCTGTGTCAGAGGCTGCAAGTTGATCTTCTCAAGGGCAGGAACTTTCCCTCTTTTTGCCTCAAACACATCCACACATCGTTCAAACAGAGAATAGGTAGCAAAAACAACCTCAAATGCTTTCTGACCTGGGAGAGCGAAGATGAAATCCAAGTGCCGAGGTTCAAAGCCAAGTTCCTTCTGCAACACTTTTCTACTGAACTGCATGCGATCCATGAAGAGGTCATCCAAAACCTCAAAACGCACAGCATTCTTGCGGGATCCAAAAGTTGCCATTTCGTAAACTGCAAAACAAACACTGCTTCCACAAAACAAGCAAACAATCCAACTACTCCACCTACAGGATGATCAAGGTATCTCCACTGCCAGGTAAGTATAAGTTATATAAGGCCCTGCAAGCGGCCCGGACCCACAGCACAAAGTGCGCAGCCTAGCCCAGCTCCTCGCCCCGCACGCCACTGCCTCCTGCTGGGCCCACTCTTTCGCACACTCACACGCCACACTAACACTCAAAAGGGTGGGCAAAACGAGAAAACGAGCACGCCGTTTCCTACACATCTGCAGTCGCCAATGCGCATTCGCTGCATGTCCCGGGATGCAATTCGGCCTCATTTGCATAACACCAGACCCACAAATCGCTACGCAGGCTCGCGTCGTGCGCCTGCCACGCACCGAACAAACACTGGAGCCTTTTCAGCAATTTCCAAAAAATGGGCCTGCTCGCCTGCCCACAAGGCTCCGTCTCTTACCCGCTCTCCAGAGCCTGCTGCCTTCTGTGCTGTTCTCTCGGCACCACTGCAGCGCACACAACACGCTCCGCCGCAGGGAAGGCTCGCTCCGTGTGCACACGTCCTTTCAATGCCAGTTCAACAAGTGCTCCGCATTAGCGGCGTCAGGGCTCCGGCGTGTCACACCTCACCTCACCTCGCACAGCCCCCTCTTCGAATGTCTGGCGCTGGGCATGCCCCACTCTCCTCCACCTTATCTTATCGCGTGTGACCACCGACAATGGCCACAATGTCGGGGAATGGCACCTGTAAAGTGTTAATTGGGGCACAGGAACAGCCCGTCTCGTCCTGGGGGCCGGCTTCAAAGACAATAAAGCAAACACAGCGTGGCGGGGGAAGAAGACGACACGACACATGCAGGTACATTCAGCTCCGGCGGGAACGAGTCATTTGTCGGTCTTTTCAAGTGCTGGGAGCCGAGTAATCCTTCGCTTGTATCGTTTCTCCCCTGTGACTAGATCTCACCCTGCGACTCTCGACTGGGCTCACCCACGGCAGCCCAGCAGGTGTGAGCCTAGCCGGCACCCGGATGGGAGATTCCCCCCGGAAAAGCTCAGGTTGCTGCTGCTCCTGCAAGAGGTGTGACTGGGACCAGTAGGGAGCGCTCACCCTGCGGTTTGTGTGGCTTTCTTATGCCCCAGCATCCTGATGGCGACCCTCCTTGGCCATTAAGAAATCCCAGGGCGTCTCTCAAAAAGAGCCGCCGGGGGTGTCACTCGGGTGTTAGTGTTCCCCTTTACCAATCAGTCGGGGTCTCCTCCTAATCCCCGTCTCTTATGTAACAATCAATGACGAGGCCCCCCTGTCCCGCGATATTGTATTTGTCCCCTGGCCGCTGGCTGGCGCCGTGAGATTTAGTACTCGCGCAAGAGAGCGCGAACGCGGTCCCCTGCCCCCCACAAAGTGTGCGCTCCAGGTTCCCTCTCGGGGCTCTGCAACACAGCGGAAAGGCAGCGAGAAGGAGCCTCTTGCTCTGACGCCGCAAGGCCACAAGAGGGCGGAGGCGCAGAGCGCCCGGCCGACATGTTGGACTGGTGTGCTTTATGTGCTGAAATAAACACGCGACAGCCCAGAAATGTTTTGAGTGCTGTGCACTGGAGGTTTTTGTCTTGTGAAGACTTGCCTTGTGCTCCTCCAAGCAGTTTGTTTGTTCTCCTCCAGTGCGGGACAAGCCAACACAAGGGAGCACATTTGCCAACATCCAGGTACGCAATGTGATTTGGAAAGCAGCTCCTTTCCAAAGAGTTGCACACGAACGATCCTTCAGTCCCGCTCGGGGGGCACGGAGCCCCAGCCACACACAGCTTCAAGTAGCGAGTCAGGCACCATTGCTTTCGCTTGTGGCCACACCACCCTGAATGTGCCCGATCTCGTCTGATCTCTGAAGCTAAACAGGGATGGGCCTGGTTAGTACTTGGATGGGAGACCGCCTGGGAATACCAGGTGCTGTAAGCTTTTAAGCGCAGGAGGCGCCCTATCCCCGCTCGCTCATTCCCCTGTTCACACGTGCAGTGCGGCTTGTCCGTCTGTTTATTTGTCAGCTTTGGCGAGACACGGGTGCTTGTGTATTAGCGTGAGCGTTTTTTATTCTGATCATGAACAGTTTTACAAGTCCGCAAAGGATCGAGGAAAGGTTTATCGCCAGCTGAAAAGAGACACAGCGCTTCGGCTGTGGAGACTTGTTCGGCTGGCGTTCGGGGAGTCGCGTTTTTCAGAATTGTATTGAGATCGTTTTCCACAGAGCTCAGATGTCAAAGCACAGCAGCAGCTCTCCACAGCGATCCTCTATAGCGCCCTTTCAGCTCCGTCCTCATTGGAAGGAAGCAAGAGTGAAAGGCTGAAGTGAAATAGAGCGGGGACGAAGGCAGTGAAGAGAGAGAACGTGGGAAGAAGAGAAAAACGCAAGGGAAAAAAACCAGCGTCGTAAAAGAGGTGACGGAGCTGTCCTCTCTATAAGAAGGAGAAGAAGAAGAGGATTTGTTTGTCTTTAGTAAGACTTTGTTTTTTGTGAATTTTTGTGTTTTTTTTGGTGTTTTTTGTTGATTTTTGAAGCCCTCCCCTTCAGCCTAGCTCTGTTTGGGGAGGGGAGAGACTTTTGGTTTTTTTTTTGTTGCTTTTTTGTTGCTTTCTGAGTCCTGTTTGTGTTTTAATGGAAGGAAAAAACATGGAGGCAGAGAATGTTATTGTAGTGGAGGAGGAGAGTGGTGTAGGAAAGAGAAGGATGAGGAATTCGGACCGACCCCCCCGGCGGCTTTTTGCAAGGGCGCATACTGTTGTGGTGGATGTGAGCGGCGTGGAGAAACCGTCTGCGGGTGCTATTATCGCAGCTGTGCACGGCGTCTGTGGGGAGGGCTCTCTTTTTGCCTGCCACCGCCGGACGCCAAAAGAGTTTGAACTGACTCTGGACTCAAAGGAACATGCAGACGCGGTGGCTGTGGGGCTGGATGTGCAGGGCACACCCTGCTACTGCCGCTGGCTGGAGCGGAAGGAGGTAGTGGTGTCCTTCCTCCATTTCCCGGCATATATCTCAAACGAGACTATCAAGGAGAAGCTGAGTAGCTGGGGGGTGAGAGTGATTTCGGACATCAGGATGCGCCACTACCCTGGGACCACCATTGCTGATGGCATGAGGTTTGTTCGGATTCGCTTTCCCGAGCATGTACAGATGCAGCCATTCAAAATGGGTGAGGTATTTCGCGGCATACCCCGGTGGGCGTGTCGCGGTATCACGCGGTATCACGCAGTTCACGTGTGTCACGTGACTAACTATCCGGCGTCGCCTTGTAAAACCGCCAGGGGGAGCTTAACCTCTCATGTACAGCATTTGAGCCTTTAATTTTGAACTGTGTATTACAGCATGTTAATCATCAGTCATTAAAATGTTGGTATATTTTATGAAAGCAAGATTGCTCAGTTGGACAAAAGTACACAACCTACCTTTATCAGAAATACATATGCATCAAAGCCTTTACTGAAGATATTACTAATAGTATTAATAATGGATGACCTTGGACAAGCTGTATACTCAAAGTATAATTTCTTTAGCACATTTGTACAAGCACTTGGAATCTGTCCAAGCCATACTTTGTCAGGCATTTTGTTTTACTTCAACGGGCATAAAAACTTCCTTGCTTTTAACAGGGCGTTTCATAATTTCTAACTACGAAAATGATTTAAAATGCGACACCTATCATGAAAAGAAAAAAATACACACCAGTATTCCATTTCTCCCTAAACATTGTAAGCTTCGAAGTCTTTAACTAACGTGATACCGGAGTCAACAAGCATACTTTTAGAATTTGATTAAAAGGGAATATAATATGGAATCGCGTATCTCAAGAAATTAATAACGATATAATTATATTCATGTTGCAAAAGAACTGCAACGGACATAAAAACTCCCTTGCATGGTTTCATTACGACCAGAATCGGTCTTGAGATATTTTTAACTTGATTTACAGTTTTTGAGAGGTATGTCTTAACACCGATACTACAGTGCTTAAGTACTGCTCACGTTTATGTTTCTAGGTTTATATTATGCATTTTTATACGGTCAAATTACTTTTGAGCAACTAATAAGAAGCGCGAAACGGTATGCGTTTTACTTTCGTTTTGTGCTGGAACCCGTGGATTGATTAGAGATATCAAGTACATACAAGTCATTTTTTAAATGTTGTAGTTCGTCTTGAAAAAATGTTACGAGTACATCATCTATCAACAATCACACAGGTTCTGTTTCCATATTGCGGATTTTGGTTAGGTATTATCAAATCCGATGGCGCTGTTAGTTTACTGAGTCCCATGTCACATGGTCTGTGATTGAAACCTGTAAAACTGGTTTAATTCATCACAGCCAGCACTCTTCAGGTGTGAGGGTCAAGGGGACAAGGGGATCGTGAGCTGTGTCTAGGTGAATGGTTCCCTCACGAGCTTCTTTCCAGTGACCTTGCCTGGGGGCACCGCCACCTCGTTGATCTACCAATATGCTGACGACACCAGACTGACGTTGGCGGAGATCTCGGCCATTTTAGAGGTGGTGCAGGCCTACTGCGCTGCCTCGGGCGCCAAGGTAAACTTGGAGAAGTCTGAGGTCATGCCGGTGGGGAGGGCAGACCTTGCCCCGCTCTTCGGCTACCCTTTCAGGGTTGAGACGGGTCACCTGAAGGTCCTTGGCGTCTACATTAACGCTGATGAGCAGGCCACTGGGCTTCTCCTGTGGAAGGAGAAGCTCATTAAGATGAGGGCCAATTAAATCGGTGGAGACACAGGTCCCTGACCCTAAAGGGAAGGGTCCTGCTCGTTAACACACTGTGCCTGTCCCTCTTGTGGTACCCATTGTCTGTGATGCCTCTTCCTGAACGGGTAGAGAATGAGATCAGGCAACTGGTGGTTGGATTCGTGTGGGAGGGGAAGCCTCCGCGGGTCACTCATGACATCCTTATTGGGGAAATCTCCAGGGGTGGGCTGAAGCTGTGTGATGTAGGCCTGAAGCTGAAAAGCTTTAGGCTGAAAGTAGTGAAGAAGTTCCTTGACCTGGATAATGTCAGCATTTGGAAGATTGGTATGGCAAGCTACCTCGAGACTTGCGGGGGCTTGGGGCAGGAGACCCTCCTGGTGAGGCTCACTCCGGGGTTGATAAAACATCTGCCCTCCTTTTACAGGGAGGTCCTGCTGGCGAGGGGGTAGTTCATGTCCCAGCATGTCTCCTACACGCCGGAGACCCGGGCCCAGCTTCTGGAACAGCCTCTGTTCCTCAACCCCCTGCTGGTGTCTCGATGGAACAGGCAGCTCTACGGGGCTGGCATATCCAAGGTCAAGGATCTTCTTTATGAAGTAAAGGACGGATTTCTGCCCACCCAGGCTATTGTCGACGCTGTGCGAGAGGTCGACGACGAGCTGCCTGTCAGTAAGATCCGTCAGGATTACGAGCAGCTCAAACTCGGTCTCCCGGACAGTTGGCTGAAAAAGCTCCATCTACAAGACGGGGCAGCAGGCCCGGGCTGGCCGGAGCTGAGGGTGAAGTGGGGGGACCGTGGGGTGGACCTCCTGGGGTGCACCACCAGCATGTTCTACAGGCTGATGATGGCGAAACGCTTCAGAGTGCCGGTCTCAGAGGTGTTCTGGGGTAAGATCTTCCCCCAGCTCGAGCCAGGGCGTACTTGATGGTTCTGCTGGATTGTCTGTTTCGCTCTGTTCGAGGAGCTGTTCTTGACGGGGTGCCCTAGAAAGAGCTGTTCCTCTTTGGGTACCGCGGGTCTGAGGGGGGGGGGGGGGGTTAATGCCATTTTAGTGAACCTCCTCCTCAGCCTAACGAGGACAGCTGTCTGGGAGAGGAGGAACCTCATGATGTACAATGGCCTGAAGCCAGACCTTGTCAGGCTGTACATTGCCAGGGTGAAGGGCTGCTTCTCTTTCAGCCTGGACTACTGCAGGGCTGAAAGGCAGATGGCCGACTTTCGCAGGATCTTCTTAAACAATAACATCTTTGTGGACCTGCGGGAGGAAGGCTTGTACTTCCGGCTCTGAGATGGGGGTGTCTTTGAACAAAAGACACACACGGCTCCACCCTTTTCCACCCCTGAATAGAATTGGACAGATGAATAGCATTTAATTCACATCGAATAGCATTGGTCCCTGACTAGCATTGGTGAAGCTCAGCAGTGGGCCACTGGGCACAATTTCCCACCGTTTCCATAGTGTAGTGGTTATCACGTTAGCCTCACACGTGCAATGTCCCCAGTTCAAAACAGAGCAGCTTTTTTTGTTGCCACGCACACTGTTTGGGGATTCGCCTATGCGCTGTGATCGAACAGACCCACTCACCTCTTAGTGTGGCGGGATCTGCACAGTGCATGTCGCAGCGCTTTCTGCTTTCACTTCAATGTGCCTCCTGATGTCGAGTCGTGTGCTGTGCAGAGGCTCTGAAAGCGAGAGCAATGAAAAGGTGCACAGTGCTGTGAAAGAAAACACAGAGAAGTGAAAGGCAGTCCTTTCTCTAAGACGGGGGTAAAGTTAGCTTGAAGTTCGAAAACGATTTTGGCACGCCTGTAGTGCTTTCGGGAAATCTCTTAGAGTTACAAAAACACTTGCTTTGTGTATAAAATGCATTGTGAATGCTTTCTCAGCCTTCACTTTGTCATTTTTATGACTTTTTTTTACCACGCTCAAATATTGTTTTGTCCATATCTTCACAATGGAAGCACAGAACGTCTTCAAACCAAATGCATTTAAAAGACCACAACTTCTGGAAATTTCCACATTCTCTACATCAAACTTTCAGTGAGCTAATTTAGTTTTTCATTGATGCATAATTATGCACTAACTGGAACCCGGGGGACCGCTGTGTGCACATGTTCACAATGCGAGAAATACTGTTCAATACGGCTTCATGCGAAAAACCCGTATATTACCTTAGGAAGCAGAACAGTGCAGTCTCCAATTACCCAGACTGTAAGATGACAAGATGAGTTGATGGAAAGAGCACAAAAGTTCAGCTCGTACAATAGGCAACGAAGGTCCCAGCGTCGTCATCGCACTTGAAAGGACTGCCTTGCAGACCAAGGGCAGTGGGCAGTGCCCGGTAAGAGGGGCAGAGGCGGTAAGACATGATGCCGAGAAGCATGAACCAAGGGGGATGAGCTCAAATGGTAGAGCGCTCGCTTAGCATGCGAGAGGTAGCGGGATTGATGCCCGCATCCTCCAGGTCTGAGTTTAGAGCTCCAGGAGCCTGGTGCTCTCATTTAGCCTCTGTGACTTCTGACAGGTGCTCCTCCGTTGCGGAGAGAATGTCCTTCAATTGTCAAGCGTTGAAGGGCCACACCTCCTTCCCAACCTCAGTCTGCACTGAGTGCGTCTCCGGCATTTTCTCGTCCAATTTGTCAGCTTAGCAAGTGAAAAGTATATCCGAGTGAAAACAGTGCTGATAATACTCTCAGGAATTGTTAGAAGACGTGCTTTTGATCATCGATTGCTTAACAATCACATTCGTTCGACTTGAGCAATCAAGCTCGTAGTTTTCCTTCAAATCTTGAAAGCTCTCAGTGAGAACATCATAGGCTGCAGGACGCCCCGTAACTTGATTACTTCAACAGAAAGAAGAGCAGACAGCTCCACAAATATGCGAGGCGCAGAGAGCGCAAGGCGAGCCGCACACGTTTCGGTGGCTGAGAGAGGGCAGTTCTTGCTTCTGCATTTCCCAAGTAAGGACGCATGACAACAAGCGATCGCGGTGCTCATCTACGACATAGTGGTGATGAGTTTTCAGTACGTGTTCTTTTGAACGAGCAATGAGGTTGCCGCCTCGGACAGCTGACTGCACGCTCTCATTGTGCCACGTGATGAGAATTCACCAGGCTCGTTCAGTCATTAGTCACATTCCATCGTTTGCCATAAGCAGATGCTGCGAAGTGATGTGGATATCAGTTCCCAGTCTTGTGGAAGAGGAGGAAAAGAGCACACAAGGGCTCATCAAGGAGTTGAACCCGGGACCTCTCGCACCCTAAGCGAGAATCATACCACTAAACCAACGAGCCACAGAAGCACTTTCCATTTCAATCTGTCAGCGAGCTTGAGGATGGGGGAGAGGCATCATTCGCTCGTCCAGTCAGACCTTCATCAATATGTCAAGAAAGCCGCAATTACACGACTGCCTTGTAGACGAAGGGCAGTGAACTGTGCCCGGTAAGAGGGGAACAAGCGGCACTAGGTGACGCCGAGGCATAAGCCCCAGCGAGGGGGGTTGGTTTGTATGGTACAGCGCTTGCTTTGCATGTGGGAGGTAGCAGGATCAATTCCCGCATCCTCCAGGTGTGTGTTTAGAGCTTAATGTGCTAAAAGGTGTCCTTTAGCCTGTGGTCACGCCTTGCATGGAGAGCATCGTGCAGCTGTCAAGCGTTTCGCAGCCACGCCCCCTTTTCATCTTCTCTCTGGCTTAAGCGTCTCCGCCACTCTCTCTTGACATTTCATGTCAGCTTGTCAGAAGTCCGAGTGACATTTTTAATGGCTGAGTGAGGGCACGATGCTGAAGCAGAGAGGCCACTTCAGCCAGAGAGACTTGTGCTAGGTGAGATCTGAAAGACGGACTCACAACAGAAACAGACCAAAAATGTATGGGTGAGATCAAAAGGCAAATGCAACATTCAGCAGAGGGCGTCTAAAGATTAGGGAACGGGGGACTGAAATCCATGTGAGGCAAACTTTCCGGTGTGTGTCCTGCAGCTGGGTTTGTTGGCGTAATTGGTAGTGCGTCAGTCTCGTCATCTGAAGGGCCTGAGTTTGATCCTCACACGGGGCAGGGCTGCTTCCTCTCTTGCTCTATTCAAACACTTGCGGCAACTGTTCGCTCATAACCACGTCTGGAATGCATGACCTTTACACGGGCGAGAAGCAACGCCGCATCCCTTTTCTAAAGAACATTTACATTCAGAAATAAGTCAAGAAATTTGCCATTACTTTCGCTCGCAATGCTGTCAGCCTGCCCATGTTGCCAAAGAAAGATTCACTCGGCGTCAACATGACAGAACAGCGATCACTTGAAAACAATGTTCCACACTCCGTAAGCAAGAACTTCAGTGTTTGCAGTCACCCGATATGCCGATAGTCAAAGGAGCGCAAAACACGAAGCGTCAAAAGACAAGATGAGTTGATGGAAAGAGCGTTGAATTGATGAGCACAAAAGTTCAGCTCGTACAATAGGCAACGAAGGTCCCAGCGTCGTCATCGCACTTGAAAGGACTGCCTTGCAGACCAAGGGCAGTGGGCGGTGCCCGGTAAGAGGGGCAGAGGCGGTAAGACATGATGCCAAGAAGCATGAATTGAGGGGGATGAGCTTAAATGGTAGAGCGCTCGCTTAGCATGCCAGAGGTAGCGGGATTGATGCCCGCATCCTCCAGGTCTGAGTTTAGAGCTCCAGGAGCCTGGTGCTCTCATTTAGCCTCTGTGACTTCTGACAGGTGCTCCTCCGTTGCGGAGAGAATGTCCTTCAATTGTCAAGCGTTGAAGGGCCACACCTCCTTCCCAACCTCAGTCTGCACTGAGTGCGTCTCCGGCATTTTCTCGTCCAATTTGTCAGCTTAGCAAGTGAAAAGTATATCCGAGTGAAAACAGTGCTGATAATACTCTCAGGAATTGTTAGAAGACGTGCTTTTGATCAACGATTGCTTAACAATCACATTCGTTCGACTTGAGCAATCAAGCTCGTAGTTTTCCTTCAAATCTTGAAAGCTCTCAGTGAGAACATCATAGGCTGCAGGACGCCCCGTAACTTGATTACTTCAACAGAAAGAAGAGCAGACAGCTCCACAAATATGCGAGGCGCAGAGAGCGCAAGGCGAGCCGCACACGTTTCGGTGGCTGAGAGAGGGCAGTTTTTGCTTCTGCATTTCCCAAGTAAGGACGCATGACAACAAGCGATCGCGGTGCTCATCTACGACATAGTGGTGATGAGTTTTCAGTACGTGTTCTTCTGAACGAGCAATGAGGTTGCCGCCTCGGACAGCTGACTGCACGCTCTCATTGTGCCACGTGATGAGAATTCACCAGGCTCGTTCAGTCATTAGTCACATTCCATCGTTTGCCATAAGCAGACGCTGCGAAGTGATGTGGATATCAGTTCCCAGTCTTGTGGAAGAGGAGGAAAAGAGCACACAAGGGCTCGTCCGGGAGTTGAACCCGGGACCTCTCGCACCCGAAGCGAGAATCATACCACTAGACCAACGAGCCACAGCAGCACTTTCCATTTCAATCTGTCAGCGAGCTTGAGGATGGGGGAGAGGCGTCATTCGCTCGTCCAGTCAGACCTTCATCAATAAGTCAAGAAAGCCGCAATTACACGACTGCCTTGTAGACGAAGGGCAGTGAACTGTGCCCGGTAAGAGGGGAACAAGCGGCACTAGGTGACGCCGAGGCATAAGCCCCAGCGAGGGGGGTTGGTTTGTATGCTTAGAGCTTGATGTGCCAAAAGGTGTCCTTTAGCCTGTGGTCACGCCTTGCATGGAGAGCATCGTGCAGCTGTCAAGCGTTTCGCAGCCACGCCCCCTTTTCCTCTTCTCTCTGGCTTAAGCGTCTCCGCCACTCTCTCTTGACATTTCATGTCAGCTTGTCAGAAGTCCGAGTGACAATTTTAATGGCTGAGTGAGGGCACGATGCTGAAGCAGAGAGGCCACTTCAGCCAGAGAGACTTGTGCTAGGTGAGATCTGAAAGACGGACTCACAACAGAAACAGACCAAAAATGTATCGGTGAGATCAAAAGGCAAATGCAACATTCAGCAGAGGGCGTCTAAAGATTAGGGAACGGGCGACTGAAATCCATGTGAGGCAAACTTTCCGGTGTGTGTCCTGCAGCTGGGTTTGTTGGCGTAATTGGTAGTGCGTCAGTCTCGTCATCTGAAGGGCCTGAGTTTGATCCTCACACGGGGCAGGGCTGCTTCCTCTCTTGCTCTTTTCAAACACTTGCGGCAACTGTTCGCTCATAACCACGTCTGGAATGCGTGACCTTTACACGGGCGATAAGCAACGCCACATCCCTTTTCTAAAGAACATTCACATTCAGAAATAAGTCAAGAAATTTGCCATTACTTTCGCTCGCACTGCTGTCAGCCTGCCCATGTTGCCAAAGAAAGATTCACTCGGCGTCAACATGACAGAACAGCGATCACTTGAAAACAATGTTCCACACTCCGTAAGCAAGAACTTCAGTGTTTGCAGTCACCCGATATGGTGATAGTCAAAGGAGCGCAAAACACGAAGCGTCAAAAGACAAGATGAGTTGATGGAAAGAGCGTTGAATTGATGAGCACAAAAGTTCAGCTCGTACAATAGGCAACGAAGGTCCCAGCGTCGTCATCGCACTTGAAAGGACTGCCTTGCAGACCAAGGGCAGTGGGCGGTGCCCGGTAAGAGGGGCAGAGGCGGTAAGACATGATGCCGAAAAGCATGAAGCGAGGAGGATGAGCTCAAATGGTAGAGCGCTCGCTTAGCATGCCAGAGGTAGCGGAATTGATGCCCGCATCCTCCAGGTCTGAGTTTAGAGCTCCAGGAGCCTGGTGCTCTCATTTAGCCTCTGTGACTTCTGACAGGTGCTCCTCCGTTGCGGAGAGAATGTCCTTCAATTGTCAAGCGTTGAAGGGCCACACCTCCTTCCCAACCTCAGTCTGCACTGAGTGCGTCTCCGGCATTTTCTCGTCCAATTTGTCAGCTTAGCAAGTGAAAAGTATATCCGAGTGAAAACAGTGCTGATAATACTCTCAGGAATTGTTAGAAGACGTGCTTTTGATCATCGATTGCTTAACAATCACATTCGTTCGACTTGAGCAATCAAGCTCGTAGTTTTCCTTCAAATCTTGAAAGCTCTCAGTGAGAACATCATAGGCTGCAGGACGCCCCGTAACTTGATTACTTCAACAGAACGAAGAGCAGACAGCTCCACAAATATGCGAGGCGCAGAGAGCGCAAGGCGAGCCGCACACGTTTCGGTGGCTGAGAGAGGGCAGTTTTTGCTTCTGCATTTCCCAAGTAAGGACGCATGACAACAAGCGATCGCGGTGCTCATCTACGACATAGTGGTGATGAGTTTTCAGTACGTGTTCTTTTGAACGAGCAATGAGGTTGCCGCCTCGGACAGCTGACTGCACGCTCTCATTGTGCCACATGATGAGAATTCACCAGGCTCGTTCAATCATTAGTCACATTCCATCGTTTGTCATAAGCGGACGCTGCGAAGTGATGTGGATATCAGTTCCCAGTCTTGCGGAAGAGGAGGAAAGGTGCACACAAGGGCTCGTCCGGGAGTTGAACCCGGGACCTCTCGCACCCTAAGCGAGAATCATACCACTAGACCAACGAGCCACAGCAGCACTTTCCATTTCAATCTGTCAGTGAGCTTGAGGATGGGGGAGAGGCGTCATTCGCTCGTCCAGTCAGACCTTCATCAATAAGTCAAGAAAGCCGCAATTACACGACTGCCTTGCAGACGAAGGGCAGTGAACTGTGCCCGGTAAGAGGGGAACAAGCGGAACTAGGTGACGCCGAGGCATAAGCCCCAGCGAGGGGGGTTGGCTTGTATGGTACAGCCCTTGCTTTGCATGTGGGAGGTAGCAGGATCAATTCCCGCATCCTCCAGGTGTGTGCTTAGAGCTTGATGAGCATCGTGCAGCTGTCAAGCGTTTCGCTGCCACGCCCCCTTTTCATCTTCTCTCTGGCTTAAGCGTCTCCGCCACTCTCTCTTGACATTTCATGTCAGCTTGTCAGAAGTCCGAGTGACATTTTTAATGGCTGAGTGAGGGCACGATGCTGAAGCAGAGAGGCCACTTCAGCCAGAGAGACTTATGCTAGGTGAGATCTGAAAGACGGACTCGCAACAGAAACAGACCAAAAATGTATCGGTGAGATCAAAAGGCAAATGCAACATTCAGCAGAGGGCGTCTAAAGATTAGGGACCGGGCGACTGAAATCCATGTGAGGCAAACTTTCCGGTGTGTGTCCTGCAGCTGGGCTTGTTGGCGTAATTGGTAGTGCGTCAGTCTCGTCATCTGAAGGGCCTGAGTTTGATCCTCACACGGGGCAGGGCTGCTTCCTCTCTTGCTCTTTTCAAACACTTGTGGCAACTTTTCGCTCATAACCACGTCTGGAATGCGTGACCTTTACACGGGCGAGAAGCAATGCCGCATCCCTTTTCTAAAGAACATTCACATTCAGAAATAAGTCAAGAAATTTGCCATATCTTTCGCTCGCACTGCTGTCAGCCTGCCCATGTTGCCAAAGAAAGATTCACTCGGCGTCACCATGACAGAACTTGAAAACAATGTTCCACACTCCGTAAGCAAGAACTTCAGTGTTTGCAGTCACCCGATATGCCAATAGTCAAAGGAGCGCAAAACACGAAGCGTCAAAAGACAAGATGAGTTGATGGAAAGAGCGTTGAATTGATGAGCACAAAAGTTCAGCTCGTACAAAAGGCAACGAAGGTCTAGGCGTTGTCATCGCATTTGAAAGGACTGCCTTGCAGACTAAGGGCAGTGGGAGGTTGCTGTTTTGAGACGGAGGCATTGGGATGGTGGGCCGAGATCTATTCTTCTTAAGGAATTCTTCATCGTGAAAGATCGGTCCACAGGTCATCCAACGAACTCAGGGAATCATGTGCTACTGAAGGGAGTGAAGTGCTGAAACACATGACATGCCCCCTTGATCTCACATGCACAATTCTGCTGCAATATACACAGCTACCGTCCACACCACGCAGTGGGGCTTCAGCAGAATCTGCTACGCCACCTGTAATTACATATCCAGCTGCACACATATACATGGCCCTTCTGTCCTTTTCAGGATCTCAAAAAAAAGCATAGCGTGGTTTTCCTGCCACATGATTGACCTCATCTCCCTCAGAATGTGCCCCGCCACATTCATTGCTGAAGCAGGACGGAGGCTAACGGACATGTCAGAACAGTGAGGTTCAACGATCTCTCCAAAATATTGTACCTTGGTATTTCAAACTCTCTCTAGAATGTTATCCATTTCTATTTTATTTTGACAGGAACTGTTAAAAGGCTAATGACACTAGATGAAAAGAGAAGAAAGAAAACACAACGTTTCAGCTGTGGAGCCTTCTTCAGGTGTGAGGGCTCCACGGCTGAAATGTTGTGTTTTCTTTCTTTTCTTTTAAGCATGGAATAGACCTATTACTTGTTCCTTTGCAGCCTACACATGGTGATGCAGCTCCCCACCTGAACTGCTAATGATACTAGATGCCTGGTAGTTTGTGGTACTTGGTTATTGTCTTATGTTTGCTCAAACTGCATATGTGTTGTAGCAGCGAGGCTTATTAATAAGAAAGAATTAAGTGTTCTGAGCCTTCCCAAATGAGGCCCCATCTCTGTTCATCTCTGTGGTGCAGCCACAGAGAAACTATTCATGCAGGCTGATTTAAGGTTTCCTTTGATAAGGGACAGCTCCCAAAGGGGGATGCACTTAGCTAAGCCTGGCTATCATGATCAATGGTCATCCATTGGCGCCTATCTGTCTAGGGAGTGCCAGATGGACATCTGGACTGCATTCCTAGGTGTCAGGAGTAAATGACTCATATCTCACCTTGATCAACCAATCAGGGACTGGTAGGGCCAAGTAACCCACGTGGGACTCTGATGCCCATGGAACTTTCACCAATCAACGACCTGAAGTTCCTCCAGGTAAAAACAAGAAACACAGAGAGCCTGTAGTAAGATTCAGGAGAATTCTGTGGACTTTTCTAAAGGGAATTCAAAGGAGAATTCCAGGGCAGGACGGCCCAGGAGCAGAAGGCTCCCAAGGGCAGGACATTCTCACAGAGCGCCTCCTGACCATCCTGAGACTCAGCCCAGACAACCACGGAACGGCCAGTGTGTCCGAGTGCCAGAACTTTCCTTTGTTCTAAGAGTCTAGAGCGGAGGTTGCCAGAGAGTAACCAGAGGATCCACCCAAGGTTAGCACCAGTAGCAGGCCTCGTGAACAGGTTGGAACTGTGGACAGCTGAATCACTATTCAGAACTAGCGCTTCATCAGGAACGAACTGGTCTTCTTCCTGACTTGCTGGGACCCACAGTCATCTTTTCTCCTGTGCGCAAACTTTGCTAGTTAAAGCCAACACTAACTAGCCGGTCAGTGAGCATCAGCAGCGCACCGTCGCAAGCCGCACAGCACAGCCTGGCACCGAGCCAGAGAGCGCGGATTGGACAGCAACAGCCTGCAACTGTTTCTTTGAGTCCGCAGGATATCTGAATCCCCAGAGATTGGATGAGTATTCAACTTCACTGCATTACTGCTCGAGAATTCAATTGTTATCCCAACCAGTTGATATCAATTTAATTCCTAAGAGTTATGTACTTGTTTTGAGTTTCTTAATGTAGAAGTTATAACCAAGTTCATTTACGAAACGGTCTAAATGAATGATATATTGAACGTCTGTCCTTTTGATATGTGTAACACTTTGTAACTGATTGAATATATACCTTTTGTATTCTGATAACCCTCTCGATAAGATCTGTTAGGTTTATATGCATATTCTATGTATTAATAAATGTATCCTCGTGTATTAGTACCTGTGTGTGTGCGTTGTTTGAGTTATGTCGCATGGTTGGATTCTAAAGCCATCAAAAGAATCAATTTTGTGATTTACTGCTACAATTAATAATTGTCCCAGTAAATGCCCAAACCCTACAGAACTGGTGCCTTCAGAAAGCACACTACAGTGTGATTGCATATTTTTGTGTATTTTCATATGTCAATATTTAATTCACTCACATTCCTGTATGATTGGAAGGAAGGCAGATTGGATTTGGCACAGGACGCCTGCTCATATATGTTGATCTTTGTTGGGCTGGAAAAACAATGATAAAAAGTGAAAAAAGCTCTCCCCAACATTTCCCTTCTCTTGGCCATGGTTACACTGCCCTTTCTTTCCTTCTTTTGTCCTTCTACAAAGATTCCAGGGCTCTTTATCCACCATAATATCAGAAGCCAAAAATAACCATCTAATGTGTAAACAGCATTTGTAATGTTGGTAGCTGGAAGAGGTTAAGTATGTTTGCAAGACCTAGTTGATTACACCACAGACTTACCTTGTTTTTTTTTCTCTTTTAAAGGCTGTGCTGGACTGTACCACTATCATAGAAGATTTTTTTCAAGACACATCGCAGTTCCATAGTAGAATTTATCAATAGTAGAATTCCATAGGACATTATTTATCAACATCTAACATTACCCAGTGTGAGACTCTGCCAGTAAACCTCAGAGCATTGAGTTCTCCACTGGTGAAGATGGCTTTCTGAAGTCATGAAATCCACTGCTGGGATGCCTGAGAGACAGTGATTGAATCCTGTCTGGAATTAGGCTCTCTGTTAGTGTTGATCTGTGGGAATTATGTGGTAAAAAGGGAAAACTCCTTTACTTTAGTCACTTTGAAAGTTCAAATGTACAGATCTTCAGAAACCCCAGTCTGAAGGATGAAGCAGGTTCTGCTCAAGGAGTTGCCTACGTTTTGCTCCATTCAATCCAAGCAGATAGTCCAACATTTGCCTTCTCTTGGCCATGATTACACTGCCCTTTCTTTCATCTTTGTACTTCTACAAAGATTTCAGGACTCTTAATCCACCATAATATCAGAAGCCAAAATTAACCTTCTAACATGTACAAATCATTTGCGATGAAAGGAGGTGGAAGGGTTTAAGAATGTTTGTAAGACCTGGTTGATTACCACACATAGACATACTTTGTTGTCAGTTTTTTTTCTCTTTGAAAGGCTATAGGAGGGGTGTGATGGACTGTACCACTATCATAGAAGATGTTTTTCTTCTAAGGACACTTCTGTAGCGGCAAGGCATATTTAAAATACAGGAATTAAGTTTGCTGCTCCCTTGCCAGTCCCTCTCTCCCTCATCTCAGTGCAGCTGGATACAGAGAGGCCATTCCATCTGGTTCACATTTAAGGTGTTTTTCTAGCTGATAGAGTTTCCTGATAAGGAACAGCTCCCAAGGCTGAGATTCACCAGCCACCCTAATAAGTGGTCATCTCTGGCGCCTTACTGTCTGGGAGATTCCATGGGAGAGGTTCATCCCAAGTTTTACAACCCTAAGGTCAGAGGTCACTGTTACTCATCCTCCACCTCAATCAGCCAATCAGGAACTGGTAGGGCAGGGTAACCCCACGTGGGTCTCGAATGCCCGCGGAACTTTAAGTCACTGAACTACCGTAGTTCCTCCAGATAAAACAGGCAGCACGATGCCCAGAAGGTGCCCCTCCAGGACGTTCTCAGACTCAGCTCGGACAATCACGTGACGGCCAGTGTGTCCGAGTGCCAGGACTTAACTTTGTTTTAAGAGTCGAGAACGGAGGTTGCCCACGCATAACCAAAGGATCCGCCCGAGGTTAGCCCAGCAGCAAGCCCCGTGAACCACGGGTACTCCACCTTCAAAGCTCGCCTGATCAACGAGTGAACTACGGTTGGAACTGTCGACAGCTGAATCTCAGGATTCAGGACTAGCGCTACATCGGGAACGAACTAGTCTTCTTCCCATCTAAAGAGTGTGATTGGCTTGGACCCGTAGTCACTTTCCATGTGCACAAGCTCTGCTAGTTTCAGCCAACACTAACTAGCCGGTCTTCAAAGAGCATCAGCAGCGCATCGCAGCAGGAATCTCTCCCTCCTCTCCTTCTCACCAGCCGCACCGGCCACTGCCTGGCACCGAGCCAGAGAGTGCCGATTGCACACAACAACAGCCTGCCACTGCTTCTTTGTGTCTGCGGGAGATCTGAATCCACACAGATCGGATGAGTATTCAACATTCTGCATTACAGCTCGAGAATTCAATTGTTACCTCAACCACAATTGATATCAATCTAATACCTATGAGTGATGTACTTGCTTTTGAGTATCTAGTGTAGAAGTTGTAATCCCAGTTCATTTACGAAACAGTCTAAATGAATGGTATACTGAATGTATGTCCCTCTTGGTTTGGAACTCTTCATGATTTAATATATACCTTTTGTATTCTGCTAACCCACACTCTTAAGATATGTTATGTTTATATGCACATTTTATGTATTAATAAGTGTATTAGTATCTGTGTGTGAGCGTTAATGAGTTAACCCGCAAAGTCGGTTTTCTAATAGCCATCAAAGAATCATTTTGTGACTTACTGCTACAATAAATAATTGTCCCAGTAAATACACAAAACCCCTACACACGCATGGAAACCAATATTTACCTGCTACTCCAGAATGCAGCAGAGAACAGTTGGACAGAAGGTTAGTATCTGTCGATACTGCATCACAGAAGTCAGTCTCTTCCCCCTCATTATGCAGGCTGACTTGTTCACGATGAACTGTCCTCCAGTGACAGTCAGCTGCAATCACTGACTCAGACATGGTGTTGATACACTGAGGGCACTTTGGCTGATTTGGTTAACATGCTTTCCTCTTAAACAGGAGATGCTTAAATCCCAGCAGTGCTTTTCTTCCTGTCTTGTCTTACAAAATGTATCACTATGGATGATTACGTACAGCTTGATTTTGTTTAACGCAAGTTTTCATTTTCTTTCTGGAACAACTTGCTTTTCATGAAATTCATACAGCTTGTTAAAGATGAAATACAAATCTTGCCTTGTATATCGCAGGCTGGTAAGAAAAAAGCATTATTTTCTTTTTTTTAAGCTTGCAAATGGAGAAAAGGACACACGTGAGTCTCTGTTAATTAAAAGGTAAGTGGTTTGAGCCCACCCAGAAATGCACTTCTCATTATTGCAATGTAAACCTCATCTCTACTTATTCGGATTTCTTAGCAAAACCTTAACCCACTTGATATTTGCAAGAAATGTGAATGTTTTTGTTAAACAATTAAGTATGTAAGTCAATATCACTGGGAATGGCCAATAATGACCAACATTCAAGGACATCATATTCAGCCAAGGACTTTGACCTTCGAACGGCTAGCAGAAGAATTCATTTATGCTCTCGATGCATCCTTAGTTAGAATATTTAAAATTACGACACAGATTTGTTGGAGAACTTGACAAGCAAAAAAGACAGTTGGACAGCATGATTATGCTAGGACTGTACATTTGTATTTTAATACTTTTGTATATTTATCTTAATTGTAATATACATGTAACCATAAATGCTGTTCTATGTAAATACATTTTGTTGTATTTTATCATATTTTAGCTGAGGGCACAAGGGGGTCTATTATACCTTCCGAAACTTCCAAGACAACTATAACAGAGGCTCATATTTTAATATAATTTGCTTTAAAAGAAAACCACAATTTGTACGATATCATCCCTCAATATCGACGTTCAAATGAATGATTTAAAGAAGCAACAGCGATAGGAGAGTACATTGATTTTGGACCAATGTTTGAATCTGAACAAACCTTCCTCCTGGAAAGAAGAAAAAACAGGTATGTTTTGAGTCATGATGATGCTCTTCTGGATTAAAAAAAAACAGTGCAAATTTGTTTCGGATGTATTTTGGATAAAATTATAACTGTCATCGAAGAGAAATTTGATCAGTTGAATGCAGTCGAATCTTTTGACATTTTATATGATGACAGGACGTACATTTAGGACTCAGTACCGATAACGCTGCTGATATTGATGGAGTAGAAATTAAGTGTATTGGCAATTTTATCTGAGGCAAGAAGTACTAGAACACCTCCTATAAAAATGTTAGGATTCAGAGCAAGAAATATTTTTCCACCTCACCCAATGGTATTGCATTAACGAGGCTGAAGCTGGCTTCTTATTCGCCAGCTTCTTCTTCTGCCTTTAATGCTGCTGCTGTGTTGTTATGCCGCCTTTCGCCTGTAGATGGCTCTTTACAGTAATTTTTAAAAGTACTAATCAGGATGGATTACTGTATTTATCCTCAGTAAATGGGAATATGTAAGTAGTGACTATCCAAATAACATTTTTGTGTGAAACACATTTCAGAAAATTGTAAACCAATTTTCAAAACTCACAATAACACAAACACAATAAGTAAATAAGACAAAGGCAAAACATAAGTTCACAGGCACTTTCTGCATATTTACCACGACCTTGCCTTCTGATGATAAAAAGTCTTAAAATCTTGCATTTTACAAGAACTTTTTAATATAAATGGGACATTTAGAACATGGCATATGAGAATATATGGTTAACCGAGGATGAGCAACGGGTGATGGCACTTCCTGCTTCTTGCTATAAACCTACCCCCTGGTTATAAAAACATCTAAAAATTCTGACACTGAGGTGTGAGAGACAATGGAACAGACTATCAAAATCCTGAACTTCAGGAAATTTTTCAAATATGACCCTGTGAACATGGCATGTCCCTCCTTCCTCATTACCAAAACATCTCAATGTTCCAACACTATGTACATTGGTAATTACAACACTTCACTGTTGCATTTCTGAGTTGTGACATTGTGAACATGGCATGTTAAAGTATGTAGAAACTCTAGATCAGAACAGGCTTAATGCAATTCATAGTGATTTAGCATTTTCTGACTTTCTAAATGAAAAAAAAATTCGGTGATTATGACACTTCGGTATGACATAAAATATGCTTCAATGATAGAATAAATAATCATGGAAAAAATACCCACAGTGGACATTCATAGTTGTGATTATAGGAATGTTAAATATCAGGTGAGTAGCTGCGTCAGCATGCGTAGGCTGCAAAGGAACAAGTAAAGGGTTATTCCATGCTGAAAAGAGAAGAAAGGAAACACGACGTGTTGGCCATGGAGCCTTCTTCAGGTGTTAGAAAGACAGGGCAGTATGCACAGATAATTTTCTTTTTATCTTTGCTTACTGCAGTTTATTTTTGATGACAACATCAAAGACATTAAGGAATTCTTACGGCTAACAGCTCCACATCAACTTCCTTTTATAACTAACCTCATCAGATCTCTCAACTGCACTCTTCCAGTTTCTCACTTCAGAGAAGGATAAAAAACTCAATCATCCTCTACAGAGAAAAACCATCAACACCCCTACCACCTCCACCAATCCTAACCTTGGTGTTACTACACCCTCTGACCTTTCCCTTTCACCCCTTTGCATCCTCAGCTAACATATTTTAATATTACAACACAATTAAAATAGATTGTACAGTATTTACAGTTTAAAATTAAGGTAAATATGTCCAAATATCAAAATCCAACTGCACAGTGCTAACAAAACAATGCTTGTCAAGTTCTCAAACAAATCTGCATTGTATTTTTAAAATATTTCAGCAGAGGATGTGACGGGAGTATAAATGACGATTCAACGATCATTTTTCTTGGGTGAATATGGTTTTCTGGGGAGTTGCGATGTTGGGCATTATTGGACATTTTTGACAAGTGTTGAACAGTCACATTTCCTACAAATATTAAAATGGCTATGGTTTAGCTGAGAAATCCAATCGACCTATGTGAAAACAATGTTTACAACATGAATTTCATGTTTCACAAGCTGTGTGAATTTCATCAAAAACAAGTTTTCCAGAAAGGAAATGAACACATGCTTTTAACGAAATCAAGCCCTTTGTGATTGCCCGAAATGATACGTTCTGTACTACAAGATAGGAAGAAATACACGGCTGGGATTCAAACCGCAGTTCTTTTCTTTAATAAAGATGCACTTTAACCAACTAGGCTACGGTGACAGGACAACCTTCACCTTTTACAGCCGCTTGGACACACCGCTCTGAGACATCTGCGTTCAGAAAGCGCTGAACCTGCTCTCAGAGCAAATTGCCTCTTTTACATACAGTAGCAGCCCCGACACTGAGAAACGAAGAGAACTGGCTTTTATCTGGCATTTTTCATGTCCAATGCGTTTGACATCTCCCAAGGGCGACAGAGTTCTTTTGCAACACTATTTCTTCTTCTTTTTTATTTCTGTACGCTTTGATAAAAAAACGAGAAATCGTGCAAGGGAAAAAATGTATTTGTTTCATAGAGAAAACGTACACCAGGAAATGTTGTGTTGAGAAGAGGTGATTTAACATGATACGTAACCTAATTTATCGGAGTAAATGCTCACCCAGCAAGGTCTGGAGAAGTTGGAGAGTCTGGTGGATGTGTTAATTATACGGTGTTGTGGAAGAAAACAGTCTTTCTTTGAATTCTCAATCAATCGGAATTCCAGTGGGAAACAAACCCTTTGTCTGATTTAAAGAAATAATATTTTAAAAATCATAAAAAATCGGAAAACACATGTTTCTCACTTTGAAATTTTAGTCTGGGCGGTATATTACTAGTAGCGACGCTGAGCACACTATGGGGGAATTCCGGTTATGTGAAATACCAGCAGTTTAATAAATAACGCATCTGATTTTGAATCATAAGATTGTAGGTTCGACTTCTACCTGGCTCGTGTAAATTTTATTCAAGCTCCTCAGTAATAGATGTCTATTATGTAATGAACCGCACCTAAAAGCAAACATTGGGTCTGTTTCCTTTGTTTTCCAGCATGAAATAGCAAATCGTTACAAAAAGTACCTGCTAATGTCCAATAGCGGGTTTTTTTTTTTTCAAATTACATTTTCAGGCTTCAGACACTTTTTAATAAAACAAAAGTGTCCGGAAACTCCCTAACTTTCAGGTTTGCTTGAACCTGTATTAAAAGAGGTTATTTGAAACTTCCGGGATTCCATTCTCTGATGTAGCTGTCTCTAAAGACGGATGTGATGTTTCGCAGATGTGAACTGTGCCTTCTCTCTTGTGTTCAAGGGTATTCGCTGTGTGAGATCCTAACTGTATGTCCAGTAGGGCTCTATTTTGTTTAGATTATCTATGTGGTGTACAGATAGAACTCAACTACATGGTGTGAATTCCGTGTTTAGGACGAGCAGAACCTGAAAAACGAAAAGCAGACCTCAATGTGATTTGAACATGCAGCCTTCTGATCGGGAGTCAGATATGCTACCTTTGCGCCACGGCTATCAGCACCTTTGAATTTCCCAAAGGAGACAAATCGACTTCACACAAAAAAATCTCCTGTGAAGAGCGCCGCTCTTCCGAAGAGAGTCTCTTCATCCCAGACCACATTTTATTCTTCCTGCGCAGCTCTTGTGCAGGTGTTGTTCTCAATTACAGATCCAGGAACACTGATTTTTTTCCCCTATTTTTTTAACTTAAGTACCCCATGGTGCAACGGTAGCACGTCTGACTCTAAATCCCCAAGTTCATTTTCAAAGTATATCGGAGTCAACTGATACTGATCAGGTTCTGCTGCTACTGAACCCGCAGTCTTCACCTTAAAGTTCAATTCCCCAAGCCTTTTGACCTTATATGTCCATCCCTTCTCGTCAAAACTCGTATTTTCACAGAGTACCCTTCAGAAATCGCAGTATAGAATGAAAAAACTCCAGTAGATCTCGGCCACTGTTGGTGATTTTCCTTTAAAAATAAATGAATCTCTGGAAATTTTACGGAGTGTATCACTTTCACTGAGACCGAGAAGTGTTAAGCTGTACATGAGTCTTTGTGGTTCGGTTGTTAACCAAAAAGGTGGTGGTTTGAGCCCTCCCAGGGACACTATGAGCCTTTTAATGTACACACCCGTCTTACTTTATCTCCACGGCCGGTCTTGTACCGCAATCAAATACAGAGCCCGTAGGAGGCAGTAAGCTCGCATATATAGCTCACTGTGTATATAATGAAGAAGTAGAGGTTAGTTTCTCATCTGCGCGTTACAGAGCCTTACGCAACTCGTACTGTACCAATAGCTAGGGTTTGATCCCTGCACGGGCTATTAGTTGAAAAGCCATTGTAAATGACGTGTAAGAGATTTATAGATACTGTAGATCAGTGTCGAATACGCAGCCTACGTACTACGATACAGTGCATGCTAATACTTCAGTGGACACAAGAGATACTCTGTAATTCTATACCACTCTATAGGAATGCGTGCTATGGATGCAAGTGACCAATTGTATTTAAAAAAAGCTATTGTATCTCCAGCAAATAGGGAGAAAGGAGAATGTGCGTGATTTTGGAACAATGCCAATATTGTAAACACAGGAATGCATAGAAATACGTGCTACGAACGCAGGCAATCTTGTGAGCACACGAAAGCGTGATAACAGAAAAATATTTAAGAACTGTTCGAATTTGAGAAAAATACACCAAGCGTCTCTGTGTTTCGCTCCCATGCGCATGAAATAAAAACTTTAAATAAATACGGAAATAAAAACAGAAACGCGGAAAAATGCAAGCTTGCGGATTGCTAAAGCAGGTAAGTTACACTATTTTTGAAGAACCTTATTTACCGTTGGCAAAAGAGCTGACACGTATTATGTGTGGAGAAAAAGCTGCTAAACAGCTCGACCTGCTGCCCCCCTCCCCCTGAAAGACACAGTCATTCAAAGAATTATTGAAATGAAGGATTATATCAAAAGTACACTGATAGAGCGCGTTAAGATGAGCAGATGTTTTTCACTGCAATTAGATGAGTCTGTAGTCGATTTGGCCAATTTGCTCGTTTACGTTAGATACGAGTTTGAGGGTATGTCCCATGAAGACTTTCTGTTCTGTACCAACAGGAACTACAGGAGAGCACATATTTCAGCTTCTGAATGAATTTTTCGAAGAGAATGGCCTCGACTTGATAAAATGCGTCTGAGTTTGTACAGACAGTGCTAGAGCAATGACAAGCCGACATAACGGTGCAGTTGCACGAATTAGAGAGGTTGCTCCAGAAATTAATGTACGCATTACAACATCCACCGCGAGACCTTTGCCGTCAAGAAAATGCCTGACGATTTAATATCTGTTAGACTCTGTTGTGAATTGTATCAAGGCTCGAAAAATTAATTCACATCTCCTTTGCTCAACTAAATAGGCTCACCCCTCTCACTGAAATGGTGCTTTTTTATTAGTTGTTGTTAATGTTTTTTTTCTGTAAAATACTTTGAGAAGCCACCTTTAAAGGCGCTATATCAAATAAAGTTCATTATTATAATATTTATTTCTGGGGTTCCTATGAGATGATGACTTGTAGGTGGTACTAGGATGCTTTGGTTGGATTAGGGGTGGTGCTTGGTCCAAAAAGTTTGAGAACCACTGCTGTAGATACTTTATTGATCCCATGAGGGAAATTAATAAAGCTTATCCAGCTAGCTTTTATGTTTCACACTAAATTGCGATCTTGAAACCAAAATAATTAGAAATATGGAACACAACCGTTGTTCTCCAAGAAGGAAAGCTGTTTAACACTGACGTCACTCCTTTTTATTTAACCCAGATTGTGAAGACAACTCCACCCTATCAAAGGTAATTGTTGCACAAAAGTTGGAAAGCACACTCTGAATCCATCTGTACTGTATATTTGATTTCCGCGATCCGTTCAAGGCTGCTTGGTGCTTCGCAAGCAAGTCATTTCAGGGAAGAAACTCAGTTTAGAGAACTACTGGTGCATTTTCACTCATTGAATTTGATCTTTGTACTCTCTTTTCATTCTCAGCTATAATATTTCAAAATTACAGTTCGGATTTGTTGGAAAACTTCACAGGCATTATTAAGTTAGGACTGTACAATTGTATTTTAATATCTTGGTATATTTACCTTCATTTCAATATGGATGTAACCATAAATGTTGTACTTTTGTCGTACATTTTAACTGAGGACGCACGACGACTATTATACCTTGTGATACATGCAAGACATCTGTAAACGAAGATGTAATTAGTCAAATTGGCAATTAACAGAAAACCACAATTGTATAATATTATTTCTCTATGTCGATGATCAGTTGAAGGATTTGAAGAAACTATATATTATTCCTCGATATCGATGATCAGTTGAAGGATTTGAAGAAACAACAGCGATAGCAGGTGATTTTGGTTTTGAACCCATCTTTACACCTCAATAATCCATTTGTCCTCGAAAAAAGAAAAGACAGGCATGTTTTGAGTCTCATAATGATCATCTTCTCGATCCAAAGAAACATATAAATTTGATTCCTTCCGTAGTATTTGGGATTTTCTTACGAAGATCTCACGAAGTATTGCCAGGATCTATATTTAGTGTTCGGTAGTGATAACACTGCTGATATTGATTGAGTAGAAATCTATGATGTATTGACAGCTTTATCTGAAGCGAGAAGTCCTAGAACGCCATCTATGAAGTTTAAGGATTCATACCAAGATATACTTTTTGTTTTCAACCCAAAATGCTGCTATTGCATTAATCATTATATGAACTATACCAGTTTTGGTAGCTTCTCTGCATGATTTTTCAAAACTGAAACTAATTACAAAATTATTTAAGATCAACCATGACAAAAAATTATAAATCAGGACTAATATTAATATCAACTGATGTTACTACAGAAAAAAAAGATTTAACTGAAATATTAATAAGACTGTTTGTGATTATGTCACTTCTCTGCTTCAGCAAGGTCAATATAAGACTCTGAAAGTAGTAAAGCAAAACTGAACTCAAAATCATATTAGGAATTCTGAGCGATATCTCCATACAGGTAATCCAACAGAACACTGAAATATTTGAATATCATCTCTCTGTATATTGCGCTGCTTTTAACCTAGAGTAAAACTATTGGATTGAAGGAATGCTAACCGCTGGGTTAAAATGTATAGTTGTTATTTGGAGAAATCTGTAAACTCGTGATCTTATATGTTTTAAAAGACAGCACAGGAAAAAACAGTGCTGATTATTTTCCGGAGACGGAGCACTGATGACCTATCCGAGCTTATCGATAAAACCCACCCAGTGGATACTCTAGCAGAACGTCAAAGAACATTCACCTTTGTATCCAAAGAAACCACAGGAACAACATCAGGTAGCACAATCAATTCCCCTTTTAAATCTTTCCTGTAAGGTATGCTATGTGAATTCATGAAGTTAATCCTCTGATCTCTTTTGAGCACGAACAAAGTATTTCTGATGGAGCGCTCTGTTCAAAGATAAGCTATTACCCCTGCCAACGATTCGGCGTGAAGAATTAAAAGTTTCACAGACAAAAGCAGCTCACCACCACAGCCAATATTGAATGTACTGTACTTGCCGGTACACTATCATGTGCACTGCCTCAAAAGTGATCTTGGCAGATGTTGTTCCCTACATAAAGCTGAACATGCCAAAGAGAATTTTTGTTGAGAAAACAAAATATTTTTTCTGCCTTGATGTTTAGCCTGTCTTTTAGAAAGTCTATCTCTAAACAACTCCTGCAGCCTAACAAAAAGCACTTTTACTGGTCGTATTGCAGGTCTTAAAACACTAACATTTGGCAGCGGTGGGATTCGAACCCACACCCCCAGAGAGACTGGAGCCTAAATCCAGCGCCTTAGACCACTCGGCCACACTACCTTCCTCCATGTCTGTCTTCCTCACATTCCTGGCTTGGACTGGGGGGCTTCAGCTCTTGTCGTCCGTTCTAATGATATCATGACATGTGGAAGTGACTGCAACTTCATCTTCCGAGATGCTTTCAATAGCACAAACGCTACTTTCACTGGCACAAACATAGCAATAACGAAGGAGGTGGGTTTCATCCTTTGTGCTGTTTGTAGGGGCGCAACTCTACGTCGATCTACTGACTTGAAGAGCAAAAATCAAAATCCTCTGCTATTACTGTTGCTTTTTTCATAGTTTCTTTAAATCCTTCATTTGAACATAGATTTTGAAGGATATTGATGATAATACCACATAAATTGTGGTTTTCTTGTGATCGCCAATTTTTTTCAAATACCAGCCTTTTTTACAGTTCCTTGCGTGTTTCACAAGGTATAATAGCCCCCCTCGCATCCTCAGCTAACATATTTTAAAATTACAATAGATTATACAGCATGCATGTTTACATTTATATTAAAATTAAAGTAAATATACCAGAATACATACAGTGCTAACCCAATAATTCTTGTCAGGTTCTCCAACAAATCTGCGTTGTTATTTTAACATGTTTCAGCTGAGGGTGCAACAGGAGTATAAATGAATTTTCCCGCCAGCCGTTCAAAGACCAAATTCCATGAGTGAACATTATTTTCTCAGAAGTTGCCGGTATTGGACTTTGCCGGTGGTAATGAATTATATCCACAACTGTTGTAGTAGTTCCTTCTTGAAATTCGACACGTGCAAAGCACTCGTAATATCATAGGTGTTAAAGTTCGCTGAGTCTATTCGAGTCATGGTGTGTATCCCTGCCTATCATTTGGAGATGGGTAGCTTTTTTACACTCAGATTCCAATCTTCAATGCTTTGTGTGAGAGCTTACATAACTTTCATTTTCTCACATTTTCTGACGACTGTTCCAAAGGGGCACCCTGTCAATTCCAAATACTTTTCAAAAATCTGCCAGCATGTTTGATTATTGTCATTTCATTTCGAAAAAGTTCAATATTGATCATAACTAAAGAAAATAATGATCACGAACAAAAAAGGGATAAAGATGCGAGTCGATCTTGAATCACAGCTGGGTGACACGGTCTTCTGTTCTGATATGGTTGTACGAGAAACAGGAGGGATCGCCAATCTCCTATAGAACATGAGTTGAATCAGGAGTGAGACATTTCGTATACTCGTGCATATGTCAACGCCTGACCTACATCGTAAAACTAACATTAAGTTGTCAGAGACATTCATTTATATACAAACAAGAGACAGACCAAGTAATAATTCTACATTAGTTCAGGTGGGTAAACCTGAACTAACTAACTAACTAATAAGCCTATTAATAATTCTACATTAACGTGTCCTACACTGATCAGACTAATTGACATGGTCTGATTCAGAGCCTGTGCAGTTCGTGCTAATTACAACAAGGACAGTTCTGAACCCTCATCACCGAACTGAGCACAAGTTCAGCTCTTCTCCAGTTTTGTTACGCATGGTTTTTCATTGCAATTGAGTTCAGAGCTGGAGCTGAACTCCAGACAGTACAGTGTTTTGGGTAAGTTGTCGAAATTCGCATGAGGCTGCAGACAACTTACCTAAAGTGTGTTCTATAGCTTTCAGGTGGAGTTCATTTATATAAAAGAATGTAAGTGGTATAAACGAAACAAGCCAGACGGCAGTCCAACCTACAGTATAATTTTCTGATGGAAGTCCTGACGCGTTATTCATTACGCCACTGACCCTGCTATTGTAGTGCTAAAATAAAACACGTTTTCTACATTTATATCTGTTTAAAAATCACTATCTAAAAAAGACAAAGGGTTTGTGTGTCGCGCTAAAATTCCGCTTCATTTCGAATGCAAATAAAAACCATTTTGTTCCAAGAAATCATAAATTTGTCACATCCTTCATACTACTAATAAGTATACGAATAAATACTCGGAAGAAGCCGCTCAGGTATTAGAGAGATTTAAAATCGGATCGGAGGATTTAGAGTCCAGACTGCAAACCAACAGCTGACACAGGTCTTTTATAGAACCGTTTTGATTTTCTCTACTTTGTCCCCGTGACGTCATTGTCCTGCTCGCAGCCGAGCCCGACACACATCTGGTTTCTGTCGCTGGGCGCACACACTGCGGTCCATGCGGGTCCTAATACCCCAGTACAATGACGGGGACACTAAACTGTAAACAGGTGCCGTCCTTCGGCTGAGACGTAAAACCGAGGTCCTGTGATCATTCAGGAGAATGGTGGTGGTGGAGGGGAGTCCCCATTACCTGTAAAGCGTATTGAGTGGAGTATCCAGAACAGCGCTATATAAGTGTAAGCAATAATGATGATGATGATGATTATTATTATTATAATGTAAAATGCAATAAAAAAAATCAAACTTTGATTCAAAATAGATTAATGTAAAAACTGATAAAGCTAATGCTTTTTTCAGGGCTATATCTACTTTTTTTTTTTAAAACCGAAGTCTGTCGCGATTGTGAGAGTTAGAGAATGTCTTCCAGCGGGTGCCTTCATATCATGAGCGTCAGTCTCGCCCGTAGCTGCGAGAAGGTTAAAAGCGCACAAGTGATCTGTAGACGATGTTCGGGGAAGAAATAATTCTGTTTTCAGCAAAGGGAGTGAGAATGAGCTCGGCCCGGCTCCCAGCAGAATCCATTCTGGTTTGGTTACTGTTAGACTGTGCGTCTGAGGCTCTTTGGATCGCAACGTAAAAAAAACAATTGCTCACATCGTGTGACTTCCACGACAGGAAGGAAAGATATCACTTTAAAAAATCAGAACTGAAGATTTGGATCCTGGGCCTCAACTTAAAAATAAACAGAGTTTAACGACAGGAAATTGATTCCAGTTGTCAGATCACGTATACGCATACCTTAGCTTTGTGCAACAACCTGAAACTTTCAGGTACCATAAATAATATTATTGCTAAACATATGCCATTCTAATTTGCAAGCGACCAGAATATAGAATACGAATTTTTGTATAAAAATGCATTAAGTCCTGTTCTACACCTGCATGCTTTGGAAGCGCTGGCCTAGCTGTATCAAAATATCAGATTGTGTTTCTGCAACATTTCGTGCATAGTACGCCATTTTATCTAAAACAGTCACAACGAGGGCTTTACATGCAGTCTGGGGTATTTTCCCCTTTTATATTTTTGCCACTTTATATCGAACCTGTTATACTCCCAGAAGTGCACAGTAGCTTGTACTTAATAAAAATGTACAATTCACCGCTGGTATAAACAGATGTGTGCCGTGTTTGCCTTTGTAAGCATTTGTTTAAAAAATAAGTTCACAATACGATAAAAACACAGAAAGCACAAACTTTATAATACAATGATACAAAATCAATACCAAATCATTATGCCAATTAAGTAACTATCCTTTGAAAACAGAGAACACCTTTATATCTACAAAAAACTTGACATTTGTATGTATTTTTGAATTACAAAGCAGACAGTGTAGTCCCTTAATTCAAAGATCAGATCTTGGCCAAAACAAGACAATCAGACGTGGGCTGAATTCGGAACAGGAACCTTTGCTTAGTCGATTATTGAGCTTTTGATCAATGTCTGAATAAAACAGATTCGCTTTTTTAACTCTTTGATTAAATTACACGAAAAGCACCTTCCTTCGAGCCGGAATCGAACCAGCGACCTAAGGATTCCCTGTTAACTCCACTACAGTCCTCCGCTCTACCAACTGAGCTATCGAAGAGATGCTGTGGCATTGCTCTCTGGCACATACTGCCCAATGAAGTAAAATGTGAAATGGGTGATTTAAATCCCACTTCGACATCAAGTTTCCAACTCGTTTCCTTAGTCTCATTAACTTGAATTTAAGCCACGAACCAGGATTCTACTGTATAAACTTCCAGGGATATTACAAAATGTTTGATGGGGCATCAATCATTCCAGGCGGAAATTGATTCCTTTTTTTTCTCGAGGGATCATATTAAACATTTCATTAGTCTCGAGAGGAGGATCACCATGAGACACAAAACAAACAGTTTCTTTCTGTCTTTATTAGAAAGTAGCGTTTGTGCTACATTAATAATATTTTCGTGAAAATAAAGAAGTTGTAAATTTTAAAAATTTATATCTGAATCGAAATGTGGTTTTGAGTTAAATATTAGCGTGTTCATGTAATTAGTTTGTGTTTGTCATTAATATATATATATATTGCCATGTTACTAGAATTTTTAACTGAAGTTTACTAGTTGTGTTTTTTATAATGATTAGACATTTGAATACAATATTGTATATAATGTATAATTTGAACTACATATTGTTAAGGTGTGAATAATTGTATATTTTAAGAATACATTTCTAAAACAAATCATTGGCTTTATTTACTAGTTTCTACACCTATAAAAATCTTTCTTTGATGTCTAATAGACATCAAAGAAAGATGTCTATTATACATCAAAGATGAGCAGTGTGTGTCGTGTTCACAGCTGATAACTAGAAGATGTCTGGAAGAGGCAAAGGCGGAAAGGGACTCGGGAAAGGAGGCGCTAAGCGTCACCATAAGGTTCTCCGTGACAACATCCAGGGAATCACCAAGCCCGCCATCCGCCGCCTGGCTCGCCGTGGGGGAGTGAAGCGGATCTCCGGGCTGATCTACGAGGAGACCCGCGGTGTGCTGAAGGTGTTCCTGGAGAACGTCATCCGCGACGCCGTCACCTACACCGAGCATGCCAAGAGGAAGACCGTCACCGCCATGGACGTGGTGTACGCGCTGAAGCGCCAGGGCCGCACCCTGTACGGCTTCGGAGGCTAAACAGGAGCGGAGCTTCACTACCGGACCCCGACGTATAAACCCAAGTGACCCAGTGACATTTGTCACTGCTGAGGTTGCTTTATGGGTCTATTTTCTATACTGTGCTGATCAATTGGAAATCAAATTGCAAAAAAGACCCGTTCCCGCACCTAAGGTCAAATATTAGGAATCAAAACTGCTCAAGATTTCCAAGTGCAAGATCTTTTTATTCATAAAAGACCCTATTTATGTTGTATGAGAAATATTAATATTAATACAGAATCTTTTTTCACCAAATAAATGGGCTTCCTGACTTCAGAAAGCCTTCTAGACAAATACTAAAAGAGCAAAAATTCAATTTGGTAAATGAAATGAAAACAAATACCCTACCAAACAGGCAGGACAGGCCATTCAGGATGATAATACAAAACCATTTATAATTCAACAAATAAAACCTGTCAACTGGTAATCACCACTTATCATAAAAAATAAGTAGCAATACACAGTAGGGGACTCTTGGGTGCAAGTTAAATCCATGCAAGAAGGGGGTTTAGTGTTATATTTCCAAATCAGATATGCAAATGAGAGATCTGGTCCAGCCAATCTCAAAGCTCCCTTGGTCTGGAATGGAGCTGCTCCCCTCTTCTAGTTATTCACATTGGAGTTAGGTTACATACAGTGCCTTGCGAAAGTATTCGGCCCCCTTGAACTTTTCAACCTTTTGCCACATTTCAGGCTTCAAACATAAAGATATAAATTTTTTATTTTATGTGAAGAATCACCAACAAGTGGGACACAATTGTGAAGTGGAACGAAATCTATTGGATTTTTGAAACTTTTTTAACTAATAAAAAAATGAAAAGTGGGGCGTGCAAAATTATTCGGCCCCTTTACTTTCAGTGCAGCAAACTCACTCCAGAAGTTCAGCGAGGATCTCTGAATGATCCAATGTTGTCCTAAATGACTGATGGTGATAAATAGAATCCACCTGTGTGTAATCAAGTCTCTGTATAAATGCACCTGCTCTGTGATAGTCTCAAGGTTCTGTTGAAAGCGCAGAGAGCATCATGAAGACCAAGGAACACACCAGGCAGGTCCGTAATACTGTTGTGGAGAAGTTTAAAGCCGGATTTGGATACAAAAAGATTTCCCAAGCTTCAAACATCCCAAGGAGCACTGTGCAAGCGATCATCTTGAAATGGAAGGAGTATCAGACCACTGCAAATCTACCAAGACCTGGCCGTCCCTCTAAACTTTCAGCTCAGACAAGGAGAAGACTGATCAGAGATGCAGCCAAGAGGCCCATGATCACTCTGGATGAACTGCAGAGAACTACAGCTGAGGTGGGAGAGTCTGTCCATAGGACAACAATCAGTCTTACACTGCACAAATCTGGCCTTTATGGAAGAGTGGCAAGAAGAAAGCCATTTCTCAAAGATATCCATAAAAAGTCTCGTCTAAAGTTTGCCACAAGCCACCTGGGAGACACCCCAAACATGTGGAAGAAGGTGCTCTGGTCAGATGAAACCAAAATCGAACTTTTTGGCCACAATGCAAAACGATATGTTTGGCGTAAAAGCAACACAGCTCATCACCCTCAACACACCATCCCCACTGTCAAACATGGTGGTGGCAGCATCATGGTTTGGGCCTGCTTTTCTTCAGCAGGGACAGGGAAGATGGTTAAAATTGAGGGGAAGATGGATGCAGCCAAATACAGGACCATTCTGGATGAAAACCTGTTGGAGTCTGCAAAAGACCTGAAACTGGGACGGAGATTTATCTTCCAACAAGACAATGATCCCAAACATACAGCAAAATCTACAAAGGAATGGTTCACAAATAAACATATCCAGGTGTTTGAATGGCCAAGTCAAAGTCCAGACCTGAATCCAATCGAGAATCTGTGGAAAGAGCTGAAAACTGCTGTTCACAAACGCTCTCCATCCAACCTCACTGAGCTCGAGCTGTTTTGCAAGGAAGAATGGGCAAGAATTTCAGTCTCTCGATGTGCAAAACTGCTAGAGACATACCCCAAGCGACTTGCAGCTGTAATCGCAGCAAAAGGTGGCTCTACAAAGTATTAACGCAAGGGGGCCGAATAATTTTGCACGCCCCACTTTTCATTTTTTTATTAGTTAAAAAAGTTTCAAAAATCCAATAGATTTTGTTCCACTTCACAATTGTGTCCCACTTGTTGGTGATTCTTCACATAAAATAAAAAATTTATATCTTTATGTTTGAAGCCTGAAATATGGCAAAAGGTTGAAAAGTTCAAGGGGGCCGAATACTTTCGCAAGGCACTGTATTAGCACATTTCATCTAACAGTTGCTCCAGAAACAAAAACGTAAACAAATGACCTGGAATGTGACCACACCTATGAGAATGTAGTTCAACAGATAAATTGTAAACCTTGTCATAAGATGTTTTTTGTTCTACAAAATATACTTTATTCTGCAAAAAAAACATCTCAAAAGGAACATCTCACACATATTAACACTCCATGTAATAAATAACAACGGCGGAACGGAGATTGATTGCATTGGTGAAGGAGGTTTCCCTCGGCACCGCATCCGTCGCACTTTTTGGCTGCCCGGCAGGTTTTTGCCAGGTGCCCCTCTTTGTTACAGTTGTGACATCTGACGATGTCACACGTGTTCTCCTTGTGGCCGGACTGTCTGCACTTCTTGCAGAAATCCGGCATCCTGGGGTAGTAAAGGTACCCCCTGTCGGCTCCGATGTTGAAGCGGGCCGGGGGGTGCTGGAAACCGTCGACGCCCTCTAGGTCCTCTTTCAGGAGGACTCGGTACTGGCGTTTGCCGTACCAGACGCCGCAACTGTCCCTGATCTCCATCGGTTTGCCCACCACAGTTACATACCTCCCTAGGAACGCTGTTACCAGTTCCATTGGTACGTAGGGGTTGTATGTGAGGACTGTGATGGTCCTCTGGTTTGTCTTCCTCATAGGCTCCGGCCTGAAATCAGAGAAACCGGGGTGCTTACCTTTTTCTCTGATCATTTTCATTGCCTTTTCATATAATAATAATAATAATAATTGCTTACACTTATATAGCGCTTTTCTGGACACTCCCCTCAAAGCGCTTTACAGGTAATGGGGACTCCCCTCCACCACCACCAATGTGCAGCATCCACCTGGATGATGCGACGGCAGCCATAGTGCGCCAGAACGCTCACCACACATCAGCTATCAGTGGGGAGGAGAGCAGAGTAATGTAGCCAATTCATAGAAGGGGATTATTAGGAGGCCATGATTGGTAAGGGCCAATTGGAAATTCGGCCAGGACACCGGGGTTACACCCCTATATGAGGTGACCGTGGCCATGTAGGCCTCCATGTATCTCTCTGCCTTGTTGTCTTGCAGGCAGTAGAGATCTCCGGCCACCAACTGCAGGATCCCTCTCAGGAAGGTAATGAAAAAGGATTTCGCAGTTGGCATCGTCTCTGTTTTCTTGGTCCAGTGGAACCGGATCAGTGTCTTCTTGTCTGCCATCTGGAAAGGAGAAAAAAGAAAAAAGGAGAGAAAGAGAGAGAGCAAGGTCCTGTGGAGAGGAGGGTTTAGCTGCTAAAGGAGCAGCGAGGGAGCCCTGGACTTTGTCCTTGTGGGCAAAGCCCAGCTAGGTGCAGGCGCAGGAGGAGAGAGAGAGAGTGCTTCCGAGTCTCGAGGAAGAAAGTAAGCACCGCGGGCAGGCCACGAGTACCTACTCCCAGCCAAGAGGCCAAGGAGGCAGAAAGAGAGAGAGAGGGAGCGGAAAGCGCTTCCGAGTCTCGAGGAAGAAAGCAAGCACCGCGGGCAGGCCAAGAGTACCTACTCCCAGCCAAGAGGCCAAGGAGGTGGAGCAAGAGAAAGGGGGAGGGGAGAGGAGAGAGCTCTAGTATCCCGCTACAAGGAGAAACTATCACAGTGGCTGTCCTTGCAGTGTCTGTACGGGTCAGTAGGGGAGTGGTGGGAGGAGGTGAAGGTGAGGACAAAGGCCTTTTTCATGGCTGAGGGAAGGAAGGCTGCTGCCAGACGGAGAGGAGTGCTAGCCAGGAAACAGAGGCAGCTGCAGCGTCTCTACACGATGCTGCACAGTGGCTTCAATGTGCTTGAGGATATCACCCTTTTAAAAAAGGACATCCGGAGCATAGTCGAAGAAAGCAGTCGAGGAGTGCTGTTAAGAAGCAGAGGTCAGTTCTTGGAAGAAAATGAGAAGTGTACTCGCTTCTTTTTCAGGAAAGTGGTAGGCTCCAAGTCTGTCATGGAAAGTGTAGTTGATGAGGAGGGAAGAGAGAGTACAGAGCTGAGTGCTATCCTCTCCTGCATCGAGGCCTTCTTGTCACGGACGTCCAAAGGGACTAACCGTGGGGAGCAGGAGTGCGGAAAAAGACCCATATGCGTAGCGGCGAGACGGGAAAAAGGCCCGGGCTCATTAGTGCAAAGAGTTCAGGAATGCCGTATAGAAACCTATGCCCTCAGGGAGCGGACGTGGGGCGCCCTGGTGCTAGGCAGGTCTCAGGACATCCGAACGTCAATGCTGAGCGAGGACAGAGTGCAAGACCCGGAAATATATAGCCCGAGGGAAAGAGAGGGACAGGAAGGACAGCAGACCAGAAACTAGGGACAGGACAGAGAAGCTCTACAGAGGTAAAGGATGAAGAAATTCATTTTTTTACCTCAAAGCTAGAAAACGTTTTGAGTGTAGAAGATAGGGAAGTACTTGAGGGGGATTTGACAGTAGAAGAGCTGAGAGGCTATGGAGAGCTTACAGAAGGGGAAAACAACGGGTGCTGACAGGCTCCCTAAAGGGGCGTCTGCTTTTACTACTTGCACGAATGAAGGCAAAAAAAAGTCAATCGATGTGAACGAACGGCGCTTTACAGAAGAGTACTGCCTGACTGGATCGTTGATGAACGACAGAGGCCACTCCGACCTCTTCTCGGTTTTCTTCAATTACTTACTAAGCATCTTCTTCACATTCGCCCATGCAGGGGAAGCCATTTACACCAAAGCAAACGCAGGAAAGTGCAATTCAAGCAGAGACCAAGAGGGACTTGTTTACACCAAGAGTGGTCGGAGAATGGAACAATGCGCCCAGCCCTGTTGCTGGAGCCGATTCTTGATGAGATCTTGGGCTCACTAAGAGGCCCCCGCTGGATGCTAATCTTTCTGTTGTTCTTGCAGGTCCTGCGCTGCTTTTGAGCCAACAGAGCTCGTCCTGGTCTGTCGGCACAGCCCAATTGCAAATGATCGGCTCCGCGTACAGAAGGAACGTGCGTTTGGTACAAGAGTGCACGAAGGCACCGGAAATACATTGGGAACAAATGACCGGTCGCTCAAGACCTCTGTGAAGTACAGGAGTGTGCAAAACGAGGCTGTTTCCGCCCGGTCTCGAACCGGGGACCTTTCGCATGATAAGCGAACGTGATAGCCGCTTCACTACGGAAACCTGCAGGGATCGCTGCTGGTGTCTCGCTTGCGTTTCGGGCTGAGAAAGGGACGCGTCACTTTAGGCAGGGGGCGCTGGAGAGAGGAACAAAGGGCGCGATGAAACAAAATGCCGAAACCCGGGATTGAACCAGGGACCTTTAGATCTTCAGTCTAACGCTCTCCCAACTGAGCTATTTCGGCGGTGCGCAAAACCCACAGCCACCTGCTCCAGCCTTCCTGTGTTGTGGCATGAGCGCACCAAGAGTAGCGGGAGAGTGTTGCAGGAACGTCACTCAGAAGGAAAGCCACCCAGCTGCGCCCTCAGAGCTCTGTCCAGCGCATCTTCCTCGCATGGACTCCTGCCTGCGACGGGCAGGAAACAATTAGCAAGAACAGAACGACACCCCATGGGTGTCTCATGACCGCACCTTAGGTTGTGACACGTGCAGGTGTGAGGGGTTGCCGGGCTACTTTGGAGCAGAGCTTGGGCGGAGGGGGGGTGGGAAAGCAGACAAAGAGGTGACACCTCAAGGTCTGCACGATCACAGCTCTCCGCCGCCCCAGGCTTCCGCTCGATAAGCTACTGGACACACCCGCCCCTCCTCACACAGACCGTGGAAAAGCCCCCGAGTGGGAGGGCTCTCTCTTCCTCCCAGGAGCTCTTGGACACGACGCACAGACAGGGCGCGGGGAGCCGCCGCCTGCAAACACGGCTCCAGGCAGGACTCCACTCCGCAGGAGCCGCAGAGCAGAGGAGATGAGGGCAGCTTAGCTCCTGTGCAGAGACCTGAGCTGTTGTTGCTGTGGATGCTGTCTTTTCTGCACTCGGGGTAGGAGTGAATGTTGAGTTGCCCTTAGAAATGAAGCAGAGCACTTCAACGGCACGGGTGTGTGTGTGTGTGTGCGCCCTGGTGATTCTGGGAGACAGATCGAACCTGGGCTAAAAGAGAGGGGGCTTAGCCCTCTTCCATTTGCTAGTTCAAAGTTGTACAACCCATTTGTATCTGCTAGGCGGCGCAGTCGTCGTGCACAAAGAACGCTTTGAAAAGCGTCAAAGGCAAGTCATTCCGAGTTGGTCGTTTGTGTTTTCCGTTCAGACGCGAAATGCTGAAATGATCTCTCGGCTCCTCGGTTGTCATTTCTGCTCTGTAAAGGGATCACAGCACGCGTCGGCTTCCAGCACGCTGGGTCGGGACACGATGCCGGGGGTCGGAGAGAGCGATGTCTTCCACCTTAGTATAGGACCTGTCACCTGTCCCCACCTGTCACGCGGGAGACTGGGGTACATCAGGACGCGCATTGAAGTGAAAGCAGGATGCGCTGTGACATGCACTGTGCAGATCCCGCCACACAGCGCTAGGCGAATCCACCTAGAGAGAGAACAGGGGAGGGATGTTGGTTATGCATAAGGGGTGGGGCTATGGAAATGAGGTCTATTTAGGAGTTACATGTTCTGGTTGTTTGTGAATTATCGTTGTTGAGTATAGAGTGTTGAGGTATTGATTTTGTTGAAAATTGAGGTGGATTTTGTTTATGATAAACAGGATAAACTGGGATAAACTGGGATGTTATTATGGTTATTAATAATACGATCTATAGTTGAAATCTGAGCCTAAATAAAAAATAAAAAGAAAAAGCAAGTGATTAGGTTTATGAGCAATCTAATTACTTATTCGTTTAAAACGCTATATAAAATAAAGTTTATTATTAATTTGCTGGACAGAGCGGTGAACATTATTATGCATAAGACAAAGATAACGATCCTGATCAGTTTAGAAATCTGTGTACGCTGTAAGGTTTTTACTTCTTAAACTTTTAAAATACACGTTTTGAATAGAAAGAAATCCTCTTCCTGGTACAGTATGTATAGCAAACCAGCACGTCTTTTTTCTCCAATCAGAGGGGTGTCAGATGGTGTCAGCCAATCACCGTTCTGCGTTGGGTAGCAACGGGTGACTGTTCTCAGGCGGAAGATGTAAACAGCTTAATGTTCGTGTTTTAAATATTTTTTTTAAATTCAATTAAACGGGCACAGTTAAGACATTAAATATACATATACATACTGTATACAGTACAGTTTGCATACGGTAATATGTTTATGTTACGCGATTAAAAAATAAATAAATAAAAATGAAAAGTCCAGCACCAGCTGGATTTGAACACACAACCTGCTAGTTGGTAGTCACGCACCTAGACCAGTAGGCTACAAGACAGCTCGCATGAACAGGCAGGCGAAACAGCCCTACACAACCCTGCCGCAGAACACGGATATAATCATACCGTTATTAAATTTTTGAGATACGCGATTCCATATTATATTCCCTTTTAATCAAATTCTAAAAGTATGCTTGTTGACTCCGGTATCACGTTAGTTAAAGACTTCGAAGCTTACAATGTTTAGGGAGAAATGGAATACTGGTGTGTATTTTTTATTTAAAGTACAGAGACCAGCCATCTACTGTATGTTTATGTTCCAAAATTAATATCGTTTATGGCCTTCACACGCGTTCCAGTATGCTCCTATTCTTCTTATGCTCAGGAACTAAGATTTCCCTTCAGTGGTAAAATTCCATATGAATATACAATGCTAAAACGGGCACAGTAAAGACATTTACTGTAAATCTTTCTACGATCGACCAAAGGACCACGAGTGCCCCTGTCGGTCAACCAATCACGTACCACGGTATTTTGCGTCATTGCGCGTCACAATGCCCGACGCCTTAGCCAATTACCTCCGGTACGTGTCTGTACCGCGCACTTTGAATGGCTGCATCTGTACCTTCCAATCACTGATGTCGCTCTCCCTAAACCTTAACGTGATGTTTTGCAGATGTGCAGTGTGCCTTTACTCCTGTATTAAAAATGACCTCTGTTGTCGGGTGGAGTTGAAGGAGAACTAACTGCACAGAAAAAGTATGTAACGAGAAAATGTTTCTACACTTCAGAATGTCCCTTTAAATCCCTGATCACACACGTCGGTGTGGGGAGCGGGCAGGTAGAGAGCTTTTCCAGAAACTCATGATGTTTCTCATGGGGTGTTACCTGCAGTAGTATCTCTCTCCATGCCTTTGGAAAGAAAAGAGTGGCTCCAGTGCAGGGTAAGGTCAGAACAGCTGGTCTGATTGTCTTCGAAAACAAGAAACTAAAATCAACAGGGAAATTGAACAATACAGAAATCAGCACAGTATACAATAGGAAGCAAGCAAACAAAATGCTCAGCAAAAATCGTAGTTGAGTAAATTGGTGTAAAAAAAAATATTTGTAAGCAAAGGAGAGCCAGTGCTGCGTGTGAAACACATCAATAGTTCAGCATTTCTGAAACATTTAATTGAATTGAAGAAATCCTCTCCTTAAACTTCAAAAAAGGATTATCTGTGGAGCCAGCAGGCGTAACACTGCAGTTGCCCGTTTCTCACAGGTGTTTGAAGTTGTGGATAACATTTAGTTAAACCTAATAACTGGTTGGGCCACCCTTAGAAGCAACAACTGCAATCAAGCGTTTGCGATAACTGGCAATGAGTCTTTTACAAAGCTGTGGAGGAATTTTGGCCCACTCATCTTTGCAGAATTGTTGTAATTCAGCCACATTGGAGGGTTTTCGAGCCTTAACCGCTTTTTTAAGGTCATGCCACAACATCTCAATCGGATTCAGGTCAGGACTTTGACTAGGCCACTCCAAAGTCTTCATTTTGTTTTTCTTAAGCCATTCAGAGGTGGACTTGCTGGTGTGTTTTGAACTTGAACTTGAACTTTATTGCCATATGTAACCGGTACTGGTACAATGGAATTCTTACTTACAGAAAGTCTCTTGATTGTAAAACAAGTGTAAAAAACAAGACAAAGTGCAAACAGTGCATCAAGACAATGTACAAACAAACAATAGACAATGTGCAAGTAAACATGTAGACAGTTTGAATGTAAACAATACAGACATGTAAACAATGACTGGAGATGTGCAATAGATAAGAAATCATAAAGAGGTAGATGGTGATGGTGTAGGTGTGGTCCGAGGGGGATGGCTAAATGTGTTCGCCAGTCTCACTGCTTGTGGATAGAAGCTATTGAAGAATCTAGTGGTAAGTGTCCGTATGCTCTTATATCTCTTGCCTGAGGGCAGTGGGGTGAAGAGCTCATGCCGGGGTGGTGACTGTCCTCTGTGATGGCCAGAATCACGGCAGCGGTCCTCATAGAGCTGTTTAATATCGGTGAGACCACAGCCGATGATCTTCTGGGCCATATTGACCATTCTCTGCAGTGCCTTTCTTTCTTGCGAAGAGGTGTTACCATACCACACAGTGATCCCGTTGGTGAGGACGCTCTCGATGGTGCAGCGGTAGAAGTTCACCAACACATGTATTGGCATCCCGCATCGCTTGAGGCACCTCAAGAAATAAAGGCGCTGCTGAGCCTTCTTCATGATAGAGTCAGTGTTCACAGTCCAGGTTAGATCTTTAGAGATGTGAATTCCCAAAAACCTAAAGCTGGTGACTGTTTCCACTTCCGTTCCATCAATACTGAGTGGGCTGTGAGTGTATGGCCTGTGTCTCCGAAAGTCCACTATTAGCTCTTTCGTTTTCTTTATGTTCAAGTCCAGGTTATTGCTATGACACCACCTAAGCAGCTGTACAACTTCATCCCTGTAAGTGGACTTGTCATCATCACTGATCAGTCCTATTATAGTGGTGTCATCGGCAAACTTAATGATGCGGTTGTTGCTGTGTCTTGCTGCGCAGTCATGAGTAAATAGGGAGTACAACCTTGGACTCAGACAGCAGCCTTGTGGGGTTCCAGTGCTCAGGGTGAGTGGAGTTGATGTTTTATTGCCTATCCGCACCACCTGTGGTTTCTCGATAAGAAAGTCCAGCAGCCAGTTGCAGACAGAGTTGCACAGACCTAATCCCCTGAGCTTTGTCACCAGTTGACTAGGTATGATGGAATTGAATGCTGAACTGTAGTCCACAAAGAGCATTCTCACATATGAGTTCTTAGTGTCCAGGTGTTCCAAGGCTGTATGCAGAGCCAGGAAGACAGCATCATCCACTGATCTGTTGTTCTGGTAGGCGAACTGCAAGGGGTCCAGGGACTCTGTGATGGAGGAGTTGATGTGTGACAACACCAGCTTCTCCAGGCATTTCATCACCACAGATGTTAATGCTACTGGGCGGTAATCATTCAGGCATGTCACTTTTGTCTTTTTGGGGGTTGGAACAATAGTGTTTTTTTTAAAGCAGGTGGGGACCATGGACTGTGACAGGGAGGAGTTAAAGATGTCCGTAAACACTGTGGTCAGCTGGGCTGCACATGTCCTTAGGACTCGAGGTGGTATCCCATCAGGCCCTGCAGCCTTACGGATTTTCACCCTGCTCAGAGTCTTCTGCATGTCCTGCTCTGAGAGTTTCAGAACAAACTCGCCCTGCACACTTGGGGTCTTCTCAGCATTGCCCGTGTTCAGAGCGTCAAAGCGGGCATAGAAGTGGTTCAGCTCGTCAGGCAGGGATGCGTTGTTCGTGTCAATCTCCTGGCTGCAGCCCTTGTAGCCTGTGATTGACTGTAATCCCTGCCACAGCCTCCGGGTGTCAGCGCACTGCGTTTCAAGCCGCACTCTGTAGCTCCGTTTGGCGCGTTTTATGGCTTCCTGTAATGCATACCGTGATTTCTTGTACAGCTCTTTGTCCCCCGATTTGAATGCGATGGATCTATCTTTTATTTTATTGCGAATGTCGTTGTTGAACCACGGTAATCTCACTGTCTGGGAGATTCCAAGGGAGAGTCTCATCCCAAGTGGTTTACAACCCCAAGGTCAGAGTGCATGGTTACTCACACTGGGCACCAATAAATGTAGGCATCCTCTCACGAGGCACCAATAAATGTAGGGGTTTGTGCATTTACTGGGCCAATTGTTAATTGTAGCAGTAAGTCACAAAATGATTCTCGAATGCCCATGGAACTTTCAACCAATGAGCGACCGTAGTTCCTCCAGGTAAAACTCCAGCTCCTCCTGGACATCCTCAGACTCAGCTCAGACAGTCACATAACGGCCAATGTGTCTGAGTGCCAGGACTTTTCCTTGTTCTAAGAGTCGAGAACGGATGTTGCCCGCACGTAACCAAAGGATCCACCCGAGGTTAGCCCAGCAGCAAGCCTCGTGAACCCACCGCGAACGCTCACCTGATCAACGAGTGAACTACAGTCAGAGCTGTGGACAGCTGAATATATTCAGGACTCGCGCTACATCGGGAACGAACCAGTCTTCTTCCTGTCTAAAGATTGTGACTTTCTCGGATCTGCAGTCACTTTTCTGTGTGCAAACTCTCGTTAGTTTAAGCCAACACTAACTAACCAGTCTTCAGAGAGCATCAGCAGCGCACCGCAACAGAAATCTCTCTCCTCCTTCTCCTTCTCTCACGTCGAACCAGCACTGCCTGGCACTGGGCCAAAGAGCGCCGATTGGACGCAGCAACAGCCTGCCTCTGCTTCTTTGCCTCCGCAGGACATCTGAATCCCCACAGAGCGGACTAGTATTCAACATTCTGCATTACAGCTCAAGAATTCAATTGTTACCTCACTCTGAGTTGATATCAATTGAATTCCTATGAATCATGTACTTGCTTTTGAGTATCTATTATACAAGTTGTAACAAAGTTCATTTACAAAATGATCTAAATGAATGATATATGGAAAGTATGTCCCTCTTGGTTTGTAAGTCTTCGTGATTGAATATATACCTTTTGTATTCTGCTAACCCTCACTATAAGATCTGTTATGTTGATATGCACATTTTATGTAATAATAAATGTATTTCTGTGTATTAGTATCCATGTGTGTGTGCGTTGCTGAGTTATCCCGCTGGGTCGGTCTTCTAATAACCATCAAAGAATCATTTTGTGACATACTGCTACAATTAATAATTGTCCCGGTAAATGCACAAGACACCTACATTTATTGGTGCCTCGTGAGAGGATGCCTACAAGCTCCTCCAGTAAGGACAGTAGGCTCTACTGTACACAGAGAGGGGTGGGGGTGTGGATTAAGCCGATACCCTGGCTTCTCTCCAGACACAGTTGGATGAGCTCCTCCAGTCAGGACAGAAGGCACTACTGTACACAGAGAGAAGTGGGGTGCGGAACAAGCTGATACCCTGGCTTCTCTCCAGACACAGCTGGATGAGCTCCTCCAGTGAGGACAGTAGGCTCTATTGTACACAGAGAGGGGTGGAGGTGTGGAACAAGCCGATACCCTGGCATCTCTCCCGACACAGCTGGATGAGCTCCTCCAGTTAACACAGGTGGCTCTACTGTACACAGAGAGGGTTGGGACAAGGGAACAAACTGCCCAGCCTTGTTGTTAAAGTCGATACCCTGCCTACAAGCTCCTCCAATTAGGACAGGTGGCTCTACTGTACACAGAGAAGGGTGGAGGTGGGGGTGTGGATTAAGCCAATACCCTGGCTTCTCTCCAGACACAGCTGGGTGAGCTCCTCCAGTAAGGACAGGAGGCTCTTCTGTACACAGAGAGGGGTGGGAGGGGGGAACAAGTTGATACCCTGGCTTCTCTCCAGGCACAGCTGGATGAGCTCCTCCAGTCAGGGCAGGAGGCACTATTATACACAGAGAGCGGTGGGGGTGTGGAACAAGCTGATACTCTGGCTCCTCTCCAGACACAGCTGGATGAGCTCCTCCAGTCAGGACAGGAGGCTCTACTGTACACAGAGGGTGGTGGGGGAGGGGAACAAGTTGATACCCTGGCGTCTCTCCAAACACAGCTGGGTGAGATCCTCCAGTCAGGACAGGAGGCGCTACTTTACACAGAAGGGGGTGGGGGAGGGGAACAAGTTGATACCCTGGCGTCTCTCCAGACACAGCTGGGTGAGCTCCTCCACTCAGGACAGGAGTCTACAAACACTGCTGGATAAGGTTCTCCAGTTAGGACAGGAGGCTGTACTGTACACAGAGAGGGGTGGGAGAAGGGAACAAGCTGATACATGTTTGTCCAGTGCGGGACAAGCCAACACAAGGGAGCAAATTCGCAAACATCCAGGCATCGTAGTGTAGCAGGGTGTAACGGAACCGCTACACTATGGAAACCTCCAGGGTCTGCTGCTGGTGTCTCGCTTGCGTTTCGGGCTGAGAAAGGGAAGCGTCACTTTAGGCAGGGGGCGCTGGAGAGAGGAGCAAAGGGTGCGATGAAACAAAATGCCAAAACCCAGGATTAAACCAGGGACCTTTAGATCTTCAGTCTAACATTCTCCCAACTGAGCTATTTCAGCTGTGCGGACAGGGTCTTTTCTTTTCTCGGGGTAGGAGTGAATGTTGAGTTGCCCTTAGAAATGAAGCAGAGCACTTCAACGGTACTGGTGGGTGGGTGTGTGTGTGTGTGTGTGTGTGTGTGTGTGTGTGTGTGTGTGTGTGTGTGTGTGTGTGTGTGTGTGTGTGCGTGCGCCCTGGTGATTCTGGGAGACAGATCGAACCTGGGCTAAAAGAGAGGGGGCTTAGCCCTCTTCCATTTGCTAGTTCAAAGTTGTACAACCCATTTGTATCTGCTAGGCGGCACAGCCGTCATGCACAAAGAACGATTTGAAAAGCCTCCCATCCTGAGGGGTTGGTGCCCTCAGTGTCGGGGAGGACGCCCGGCCGGAGTAGGGTTACCGATGAACCGGTGTCGAGTAGGGCCAGGCAGGGTTGGTCCTCGATTTTGCTGTGGAGGTACAGGCCCCGGCTACAGCCGACTCGCCCCACGGTGGCGTGAGGGGCGCCAGTCTTAACAGCGCTCTTCGGAGCGGGGGTTGAGGTGTTCGAGGGGCGGCCTTCCCCACGCTGAGCCGCCCCATTCCCGTTTCCCGACGCCGATCGGGGAGTGCGAGGTTCGGGTGCCCGGCAGAACCCCTCTTCCCGCAGCGGTTGCAAATCAGCGTGCGGGGCTGTTCCGCGGGGGTCGCTGCCCGGGCTGGCTCCTCTTCCCCTTCGCTGGATTCCTCTGTCGCCGTCTCGGTCAGCCGGCAGGGCGCACTGCGTCTGCTGGCACTTCCAGTCACCCCAAACACGGCCTCAGCCCGTGTAGCAAGGGCCAAGGCCTGCTCCAGCGATGTTGGCGCGGCCAGCTGCACGTGGAGCTGCAGCTCCTCGGGTGAGAGGGCCTTGAGAAAGGCCTGGAGAGCCATCTCCCGCTGCGCCTCCCGGGGGAAAGTTGGGTATCCTCGGCGGGCGAGGAACGCAACATCAGCGGCAACCGGGCCCAGTCGCTCTCCTGGTCGGCGCCGCCGCAGGGCCAGCCTTTCCCGCATCAAGTCCGGCGCCTCCTCTACACCGAAACGCAGCTGGAGAGCCGCCTCCAGCGCCGTGTATTCACCTCTGTCCTCCTCCGGGACGTCCAGGAGCACCTGGCAGGCCACTCCTTCCATCTCCGCCCGGCTCCAGCCATTCGTCCGGGCCGCGAGCTGGAACTGCGCCTCGTAGATTTCCCACGGCGCTTCCCCATTGTAGCGATCTGGTCGCACCCGCGCCGATGGGTGTGGGAATCGCTGATCGGCTCCGGCAGGGAGAGTATCCTCTATCTGGGGTGCCCGCTGACCAGGAGTAGCGGCCAGTCGCCCCAATTCTACCGGCAGAACCACTATTGAATAGCCCTGGTAAGGGCTGTGGCCACCTGTCGCACCCAGGAGTTGCTCAGGCTCCCTATGTGCGCTGCCGATGGGTCCTGTTTCTTCCAGCGTCAGCCGGCGCTTAACAGAATCAGGTAGTGTCTGCCACGAGTTGTCCATTCTGCCCACTTCTGACACCAATGTAGCGTTTGCAGGTTCTTTTCAGAACAAGGACAAGTGGAGACGCGATTAACAAACAAGCATTAGCTTTATTCGTTTACAACCACACAAAACCAAACACAAGATTTACACACACATGAGGAGACTGACGGAACACGTACACATATTTAGGGTGGTAATTACCTAACAACACACTATACTTTTACAGGACTACACAGGGCACTAGAATTACTAGGCCATTATTTACACAGGTAGGGTCAGCCGCTGGTCATCGTGCTGACCCTCAGACTCTCCCCGGCTACCACTCCCAGCATGCCCAGCGGTACTACGAGCGCCTAGGGGCGCTTCCTCCTCACCACCAGGCGAGGGTGTTACAATATGGACTCCCAGGAGGCTCCCATACTTCGGATTCTTGCGTTCTTATCAGAACATACTGATGTGCAAACATATTCATTACCATATTTCAAAGCATTGGAATAATATATGTCGTACAGCAACACAAAAACAGGAAGACAAGTATCACAGCTACTATAATCGGTGTTAGTAACTTAAAGAAAAACATTCCCCCTGGCCCAAACAGTGATTCTAACCAGGAGAGAAATGGGTGAGGCTGTAGAATGAGGCATTAAAGCACATACATAACAAGATGCATTACATTTCTTTAACTTTACAGTATGATTTATAAGTTTATACCACAAATTACTCATATCCCCCTCATTATCAGTTTCATTCAGCCAGTTTGTATACAAAGAGGCTTCGCATTTAGATTCTTCCTCTTTCTGGGTGGTGACAGGCTTCCACATAAAAAGGAAAAAGGCTGGGCACATCAGTCCCAAGCATGTGATCCCCATCTATCCCTGTGGAGACATCACTCCTGCGCTTTGCTCAGTTCGTTTATGACCTTTTTACAGTGGGAAGCATGAATTCAGGGCACCCTTTCCGTGACTTTCACAGCAGTCGCAGTGGTCAGCAGCCTTGGTACGGCCCCCTCCACCTGAGTGAACACCACTTCTTTTTCCTGAAGTCTTTCACCAGAAGAGTTATTAGAAAAATCTACACATTGTTCCACTGCCTCAGCTGTGCCGTTTTGCAGAACAATTCTAGCTGAAGTTGTAAAATTTCTCTTTGGTCCGTTCCTGCAAAACATCTTATTATGAACAAACAAATCATAATAATAATGTGCATCTAGGGGAATCAGTCCCAAGGGTAACCCCCCCTTAAAACTATATTGTTCTACCCATCAGGTTCTGCCACTAGATAAGAGAACCTTTCCCATGAAATCATTTTTTGACCTTCATGATCCCTTCAGGGCGTACAATTAGCACAGAAGCAGCAGCTTTAGTCCACATGTTTTTCAAGCAGGATATTAACAGTATGATTATAACGAATAATACCAGACACACAAATATGTATTGAACCAGAGACCCTCTCCAGGTTCCTAGCACAGACTGTAGCCACGCACCAATGCCCCAATCATCTGGATTCTAATTATGATATATATTTTTCTTCATCATAGATGTGCTTTGCTAAGTCATTAATTTACTAATAATTGTCTAGAATACAAGTACTGTTTAGTCTTTGCTCACCTAAACAGCTGTCTATCACCCTAATAGAGAATGGCCTAAAACTGTGATTATAGCGAGGAGCATACAGTTATTTCCATTCTAATACATCTGAGTTACACTCAGACTAAAAGCAGGGCTATTTACCCATGCCAATAAACCTAAATAATCACCTCTATCAAGGGGGATTACTCCCATGAGCATCTTTTATAGCAATACAATCCCAACAGGAGCTCTGATTATTATTTGTGGCTGACTGATAAAGTATTGATTCCATATCCGCATTTATAAAAGTAAAACTCCTTACACTTAACAGGTACACTGTCACCCCCCCTCAGGAAGCTCAACAAACACAGAAACAGTAACAATATAATAATGTTCACTCAGTCTCTGGTGCAGTGGTTCGGTGTCAGCGCAATGCGTAGATCCAGCGATCTCATCCTGTCACTCAGATGGCAGAGTCGGTAGTCAGTTGCACTTGATATGGTCCTTCCCAGCAGGGTTGCAACATCTGGCAGGGTATATCTTCCTCACCCAAACCCACTCGCCAGGTATCAGGTCGTGTCTTCCCTCTACTGGAGGTCTCCAAGCGTCCAGCACCTGTTCACCAGCCCCGTGCACCACTTCAATTAACAACCTACAATACTACAATAAAGAATTAGCAAATTCAACAATCCATTAGCCAAATTCATTCCTCCAGGAAGTTTCGTTGATTGGCCTGTGATGATATCAAACAGGCTCTATTACACAGTTCTGTTTGATCCAGCCCGCATCCCATGGTGTTCCTTCAGTCTGATGTCTAGTCAATCTTTTCTGTTCCTTCATTCCACTGTTCCAGCAGACTGAGGGTGATCTCAGTCCATCTCACCCCGAATAATCCAGCCACAGCCTGTCCCTTGATCATAATACATGCGGTAGGGCAGTGCCCACCAAGGGCTTATCTCCATCATCAAGTGTTTGGTAGACACTGAGGCAGTGACAGCAACCCACTGGGAAAACAGATTATAAGAGCCAATGTTGTAAACATTTGCTACTGCATGAAAGGTTTCTCAGGAGCAGGCCTTTTGAGCTGTAGCACCTGCACCTGAACTGTAGTTGAGTTCCTTTGATAAGCATCACATTGAGATACCACATAAGTGGCTACTGCTTCAAACACGGTCCCCACCCAGGTTTGGGTAACCGGCACACCATTTGACTCACACCCAGGTGTCCGACAGAGTGCATTAGTCAAGCTACAAAGGGCATTAGGCTGTGAGGGCATGCAGAGCGTCCAGTGTGCTGGCAGCACCACACTCTTTTCTAACCATGTCCTTTTCTCTGCTTTAGAGGCTTCAGCCTGAATATCCTGTAGCTGTCCCCTTTTCACCAACAGAGGTCTCACAGGGGTCTCAGACTCCTGTTCTACCAGGACTGTGCACCTGACAGCTACATCTGCAAAGTTGTTCCCTCGAGTTACTGGAAACATTTCTTTATTATGTGATTTATACTTTACCACAGCTACTTCAGTCAGTAGCTGCAAAGCTTCTAACAGTTCAGAGACAAACCCAGCATTCTTGACTGGAGTCCCTTCCATGTTGGGGAAATCCCTATTCCTTCACTGCCATCCAAAATTGTGGCATACACCAAATGTATATATACAGTCTATATAAATTGCTACAATTTTCCATTTAGCATATTTACAAGTTTCAATTAAATATTTTCATTCGGTCTGCTAGTTCTACACCAGATTATTCACAGTTTATACAGCCAGGCAGGTAGCCTGCACAACACATAAACACGGCCCCTTGGCCACCGCATCAAGGGGTCCTGAATAATAATAACCCACCAGACGATGCCTATCTCCATGCTCCTGCACCAGCACAATGGCTCACAACCCATTTCTTTCACTTACAGACAGATTACATACAGATGATCAGTCTGAGGTGAAGAAAGATGTGAAGACGGGGGTTTGAATTTAATCCTTTCTGTAGGGGGTTTAGACTTCTAAGTCACAAGCTGGGGTTTATGGCAGGAAAGGGGGTTAACTGATAAGGATTGCAGATGCAAGCTAGGAACCCCCCTGGGTGTAATGTTAAACTAGGAACCCCCCTGGGTGTAATGTTAAACTGACCATTTGCCCAGAACATCGTAAACTGGCCAAATACCATGAACCCCCCTCTTTACCATCAGACAGAGTGACGTCAGAAACGGAGAAGAAAACACTATATAACCCAAAAGTTTGTAACAGTACGTGGAACAATACTTCGGTTTTGTTGTTTCTTGCGGGAAACAAGACTTCGGCTTTATTGTTCCTTGCATGCAATAAACTCATCTGTTTCACTTCATCTCGGGATCAAGAACCTTATTTCTTCTGTTACAACAAATTTGGCGTAGTCGGCAGGATGCTCCAGAAGGCGCAGAACTTCCCATCGGCAGGAGAGACGGTCAGCGCGCACATAACTAAGAGGTAAGGACTCCTCTTTTATTTAAAAGTCCCGACTCTCTCTGACCGATTGGGAAATCTCTGCTCCCTGCGAGAATCGCCCGAGATGACGGAGTAAACGTGAGTTTCTGAATTCCTCTGGCCCGGGGAAGGCACCGGTGTATGTAATGGGTTGTTTGCTGTAAGCCCGGAATTTGGTCTGGCAGGGGTTCCGCGGTATTGTGTACAGGCGTTCGAAGCTGGTGTATGCCTTAATTGCGCGTGGAGTTTTGAACGGGTTTTGGACCCTTACCGTGAAGTCAGGACTGGTGTGGGTCTTAATTGCACCCGGAGTTCTGAAGGTCAGAACTGGTTTGGGTCTTAATTGCACCCGGAGTTCTGAGGCTCTGAATCGGTGTGGGCCTTAATTGCGCCCGGGGTTCTAGAGCAAGTGGTGCATTAAATGCACGTAGTTCAGGACTGGTGTGGGTCTTAGTTGCACCCGGAGTTCTGAAGGTCAGAACTGGTGTGGGTCTTAATTGCACCCGGAGTTCTGTGGCTCGGGATCGGTGTGGGCCTTAATTGCGCCCGGGGTTCTGGAGCTGAGTGGTGCATTAAATGCACGTATAATCCAGGATTGGTGTGGGCTTTAATTACGCCCGGGGTCCTGAGATTAGCTACGCCTTGATCGTGCACAGATTGGCGTGGCGTGGTTTTTTTTTTGTTTTAAAGGAAACAGGAGTAGAAGAGATATATGTATGTATGTTTTTGGTGTTTTCCTTGTTTGTGAAATACATATACACACGCGCGACACTGGCATGGGCGCACCTCATAGTGGGGAGCGGGGCATTTAGTGGCAGGATTTGGGGGACGTTGAGACCCGAGAATCGCCCTGATTGAGCTCAGTGCGTAAGTCCACCCCGGGGCAAAAGCAGCGATGCTGGCGTTCTGGGGATGGTGAATTACTGATCAAGAAAGGGGGTTTTCGAGGTCTCGTTTCTTACCTGTGAACAGTGCGGTGTAAGTCCTCTCTAAAGTCTCGGAGAGGCATTTAGATCTGGAGGTAACAGACGCCCTTAGCTGAATGAGTGCAGGAATGCACAGGTTTTTCCAAGTGAAAACATCCCCCTACTGAATGAGCTGTTACCTCACACACGACAAAAGTAAATCTTAAAGAGACCGAACATGTGCGCTAACTGATGGTTTGAGAAAGTGGTGGAAGGGTCCGTTTAAATATCGGAAAAGTGTAAGTTGACGGAAAAGAAGGAGAAAAATATGGAAAAAGCTGAGTTTGTCAGAGGGAATTTGGGGCGAAGACGCCTGTAAAGAAAGCATATATGAGTATTGATTGGCAAAAGCACAAGCATGTAGCTCCCACCCTGGTGCACGGCCGGCACCAGTGGTGGCAGATACATGAGAAAAAAAAAAGAAATTGGGATGTGACTTAAAAGTGTGTTTACGGGGAAAATAAAACCCGGAAGAAAATATACTTTACTCGCTACGAAAGAGTATAGGAAAAAAAAAAAGCTAAAAGAGGCAGTACAGGAGAATGAGAAACGAATTAGGAATTAGGAACTCCTGGTCACGCTGCACTGGTTAATGTGCTGCAGCCAGCGACTAAGTTATATCCTGCTCTCCCACAGGGGAACAAACAGGCAGGAAACGAAAATAATTGGGATCAATTCCCTCAGTGGCCATATGGAGAAGGGGGGTCTGATTGGGATAACACTTGGTATGAGTGTGATAAAGACGGATCAGGGTCTCCCCTGTTAGAGGGAGGGCGCCCGCAGATCTGTACTCTCACTCGAAGTGGGAAAGGACTTGATGTAGCAGGGGCTGGCGCCGTTGATGACAGCGCCACTCTAACACTGTCTCGCACCCCGTCGAGGGGGGTCTGCAATCGCACCTACCTTCCCTGATTTCCCCCATACGATCAAATCCAAAACCGTAAGATATTGACCGGTGGGCTAAAGTACCGCACCCGAAATTAGAAATGCAGCGAACCTGGAGTGCGCTTCAGGAATTAAAATGATTCATGTAGAAGTAAAACAAGAATACAGCACATTGTATTACGAAGAGAAAAATATATTCTCGATGTGTATGTGTGTTTTATGAATTTGTGTGCCGGCATGTATGTGTGTAACTGTGAGTTTTGGTCTACTAAATGACGGTGTGAGTGTGTTTAGCCAGCGGGACTGGCTAGAGACGTAACTAAAGAGACTTGACGAAAATCAACTTAAGGAGATTGGAAAATATAAGAGCGTCTGAAACGTATAAGTACAGTACAGGTGGACGTAAAAGTAGTTAAACAGTTTTTGTATTATTAGAAATTATTATAAATTGTAATTTATACAATTAGTTGCAATAGTGGAAACAATTTGGTTTTATTCGAATGTCTCGAAACCAGACATGCTGAAACGCTGTAGGTTTAGAATCGAGACTGGGGAGAATAACGTCTTGTGAGAAAATCTGTTTACCTAACGATTAGATCCTGTAAATCCCTTGTAGCCTCCCTAAGTCTGTCCCAGTCCAGTGGATAAAAATGTACTGTTAATGGAGTGTTGGTTTCTCTGTTAGGGGATACTGGAGCACTACTGTCCTGCTCGTTTCACTCCTCTGTTCAACAGTGTACTATAGAGCAATGTATATGGGAAGATGGCAGGAGGCCACAGGAGTATTGGGACAGCAAGTTTTACTTGCTGAGTACCAGATTTTAATGGGTGGTTTTATCCCAGATCTATTGGGTTGGACTATGCAGAACAGGGTATCACGTGGCTTCAACTGGCTGTGATCACTCAGTATGTTGATGGTATTCTGAGTGCTTCCCCTGACAAGGAAACCCACAAGTCTGAGTTGCTTCAGCTTTAGAGTGTCTAATAGAAGCAGTTATGATAAGGTCCTTTTGTGTCTAGCATTGTGAAATTTTAACAGGGCCTGGGTGCAATGTTTTTTACAGGGTGAGCACAACTCTTAACAGATCTGCTTAAGGGGGGGAGTGCAGTACAAGGACAAGATTGCCTTGGTTCCTGCAGCAAAAGCCACCTGTAATAATTTGAAACAAGTTCTCTTACAGGTGCTGAGACTGGGGTTTCCTCAGATGGATCAACCATTCCTTTGTATTATTGCAAGTAGCTGACAGAGGCCACCCAAGGAGCCCGCGAGCAGGTCCTGGAGGCGTGGGGACCACCACCTGAAGGAGGGCACAACCTCATCCCAGGAGAGTGGGTGTGGATCAGGAAATTTCCTTCACAGGTTCTCCAGCCCAGGTGGGACGGACCCTACCAGATCCTGTTGACAACCGAGTCTGCGGTTCGAGTGGAAGGAAAAGATCGCTGGATCCACGCGCCACACTGCCGACGAGCCTCATCCCCATTTACAGACTCAGAATGAAATCATTTCTGTTTATAACAATAATTGTTGCTGTAGGACTATGTTCCGCAGGAATTAATGATCATCTCTCCCACAAAGGAGAACATGGAATTAATTCCTTTTTAGGCCTCTCCTATCTGACAGCTAAGAAAACCAACCAAAGTGCCTGCTGGGTGTGTGCCGCATTACCCAAATATGTACAGGGAGGACTTCCTATGGGAGCCATTCCTTGGCGTCTCGAGGAAGTCATAGGCATAATCATTTGGAGGGATAATTTAGGAGATTTTAATATGACAAACTATGGGGGTTGCCATAACACGACTTTAACCTGCAAAACATTACAATATCTACAGGAGCGAGGCTTAGAGCCCACGAGTTTCACAGGCTCTTATGCTCCTAAATATAACAGAAGCCATACACCACCATACCTGACTCTCAATAAGGAACGTGAGGGGAAACGTATGTTTTCAGCACACTAATTGGTGCAACCTTACCATCGCTGCAAATATATCCACCTCTACCTTCCAAATTCCAGGATGGGATCGGCACACCCCACAATTCGGTATAAGCTTCTTATTTTCAGAGGCATGGGGAGCGCCAAACGGAACATCTTTCATTTGTGGAAAACGAGCCTACCCATGGTTGCCAGCCCAGTGGTCTGGCTCATGTTATTTAGGATATGTGGTTCCTCATATCCATGTTCAAATCCACAGCCCCTTCGGACCTAACCACAGACCACAAAGAAAATTGGCTGATTGGGAATATTATTTAGGTATAATATTTCCACAAGCCGGCATGAACTTTCTGAGTCGAGAGTTAATTGAAATGGCCTCGACTTTAGAAGAATTAGCAAAGTCTACCTCATCTAGTCTGAAGGCTGTTAATGATGAGATGGTAGCCCTCAGAACAGTGGCCATGCAGGCCCGACTAGCTTTAGATTATGTACTGGCGGCCCAAGGAGGAACTTGTGCAGTAATTGGCACTGAATGCTGCACATATATTCCTGATAATTCTGAGCACATCTCAGATCTGGCCCAACACATTTACAATGAGGGACAGAAATATCAGGACTATTATACTGAAAATTGGGGAATTGGGCCTTGGGTAAAGTCTGTGTTTGGGGCCTGGGGTGGAACCTTTTTATAGTGTTTATCTGTAGGAGTACTATTGTTTATATGTATAATTGTAATCATCACATTCACAAAAACATGTATCACATCTTGCTATAACCGTGGAACGTACAATGACATGGCAATACATACCTGTTCGCCAAGAAAGGAAAGATCTGCCCTGACATTGTATGTATAAAAATAGGCTACACTGACGTATGCCATATTTTATAAGGGGGGAATGAAGAAAGATGTGAAGACGGGGGTTTGAATTTAATCCTTTCTGTAGGGGGTTTAGACTTCTAAGTCACAAGCTGGGGTTTATGGCAGGAAAGGGGGTTAACTGATAAGGATTGCAGATGCAAGCTAGGAACCCCCCTGGGTGTAATGTTAAACTAGGAACCCCCCTGGGTGTAATGGTAAACTGACCATTTGCCCAGAACATCGTAAACTGGCCAAATACCATGAACCCCCCTCTTTACCATCAGACCGAGTGATGTCAGAAACGGAGAAGAAAACACTATATAACCCAAAAGTTTGTAACAGTACGTGGAACAATACTTCGGTTTTGTTGTTTCTTGCGGGAAACAAGACTTCGGCTTTATTGTTCCTTGCATGCAATAAACTCATCTGTTTCACTTCATCTCGGGATCAAGAACCTTATTTCTTCTGTTACAACAGAGGGAATACAGTCCAGGGCCAGTGTCTGCAAGAAAGATTGTTTCAAAACATCAAAAACGGTTTCTGCTGCAGGGGTCAAGGCAATTTTGTCTTTAGACTGCACTACCCCCCTTAAACCAATACGTCACTGGACAAGCTCGTTCTGAGAAGGCATTCACCCTGGCTTTATCATGTAGTTGGTTTTATACTCCTTTTTTTCCTCTTTAGATCCAATACTTGGAGTAGCCCGGCCTTATGGATTCCGTAATTAGGTAAAACAATCACAATATCACATAACTCTATTGAGTTAGTTTACATAAATGCTATTTCATGCAGTAATTCCTTATAAAATGCTGCGGTCTGGGCCTAAAATAGGTCTGGGGTGTCCCCCACCCACATCAGTAGTTGAAACTGTACATCTTTTCCCAAGCAGACTGTGACAGCTTATATTTGCTTTAAACACAACCCTTGCACCCCTTCTCCTGTAGCCTCCTGTTACCCGTTAGAAAACTTTATATCACATCTTTATGCTGTTTTAGTCTAAAAACAGGACAGCTGTGCTCCTGTGTCCCCCAGTTACTGCACACTGTAAGATTATTTCACTTTTATTTAAATCCTGAGATAAATTTAGGAAGGCTACAGAGGGGTTTACTAGATTAAAACTGTTAGTTCACGCACGGCTCTCGTTTCAGCTTCTGACATGTTCTTTAATTGTGAAATCAAGCCTCTTTCTTACAATTTCTCCAAAAAACACCTTTTTTTTAGTAACTGTACACCAGCTTATTAGTAGTTTTGTCTTTGGGGTTTTATATCTCGGTATAACATTAAAGTCGCACAATAATTTCAACAAACTGGCGGCTCCCTTTTCTCCTCCTTGGGAGTCTTTTTACCCCATTTGCAGCGCTCGCACTTCTGCATGCATGCTTCACGAGTTATTAAATCAAATCTGTCTCCGCTGTCCGTAATATCAGGAAAGCATAGTTGTACATTCTTGGCAACATCAGGTTTTATCATCAGCAACATCAACCCACTCAAGTAAATTTGTTTTATTACTGTGGAAGTATCTTCATTCACTTCCTTCTCATCGGCTAACCCCGAGTATAATATCCATAAAGCTATAAACCTTTCTGTAAAATCTGAAACATCCTCACTTCCTTCTGCTGACATGCTGTCTAATCAGTTTTCGGTGGGTAATGCTCTTTCAAAAATCTCCACACTAATTCCCACCCTTCTCCTAGATTCTCTCTTAAGGCGTTCTATTTCTTCTTTTGCTGTTTCTTTTTCTGCATATATAACTTCGTTTCGTTCAGCCATTGCTTTTAGCTTTTCCATCAGAGATTTTTGTGTCTCATCTATGATATTCTGTTGAATTCTCAAATATTCCTCTAAATATTGTTTATTTTTATCCAAATGTTCATGCACTTTTCTACATTCCTGTTCAGCCTAAATTCCGTCCGACATATTTCTTTGTTTCACTTTGGATTAATCAAACTTTTTTTTTTCTTCACACCAAACCATTTTCACTTCTCCCACGCGCCCCGCGGAACCCCCCAGTCGAGACAAACTGACGAACTATCACAATTCAGGATCACGGACCAGGTTCCAAATCCTGGCTTTAAACACACAGTTGAATCGAGTTACCATTTTCGGCTCTTCTGCGAGTACAGTTCTAGTTACTACCTTCAGCCATACTGCAGTCGTGTACCAGGATGCAACACCTGGATTGTTTCGCACGGGCAGGGCGAGACGCTATTCCTTCAGCAATCCCTTTTTTCTACCCCACCTTCACAAAACAGGCATCTAAAAACACATACACCATTAACTCATTTTTCTGTTGTACTTGCTTCAGCACCACAGCAACATGGAGAGGACAAGGGACTTTTTAGAAAAGAGGAGTCCTTACCTCTTTTTAGAAGCGGTCGCCTAACTTTTCCTCTCCATGTCCGTGTGGTTTAATTTAGATGGATACTTCTTCATCATTTGGGTTACATATCCGCCAATCTGCCTCCTCCTTTTTAGAGGACGTTGTAAACCTTTAGGAACAATATAATCTAGCAACAAGGTTATGTCACTGTAATTAGGCTTAAGACAATCAAGAACAAGGCTTGCCTTTCTTCGAAATTCTTTACGGTCATCAGGCAATTTAGGAAAAGACTTAACTAATGCAAATAATTCACTAGGAGACCAATGTCAATGTACATATGCTGGAGTTCCTTCTGGACCTGTTAAAGTGCACATTGGCATTTCACGAACAAGTGAAAAGGCTTTGGCTCCGGACCGCTTTCTAGTTTTGGTGGAGACTTTTTCTTTTTAGAAGGCATGGTCATGACTTTAGCTGCAGCTTGCTGTTCTTTAGTTTCAAGACTAGTCTTTTTTTAAGCTTCCCATTATTTCTGTGATTTCTCTTTCCATTACATAAGCTTTCCAATTCACTTTCTTTCCGTTCTTCTCCTTCTCTTCTTAGTTTCCCCTTCTTCAGAAAACTTATTTTTCCTAATTCAACTTTCCTCTGTCCATTCTGATTCACTTACAAAGATCCTTCATAGTTATGGGCCCCTAATTATCATATATAAATTATGTGCAAGTTCCCTTACACCTATTACCCTAGCTTTACAGTTCATGAACATAAAACATTTTTTTTACTCTAACCCAGGCTATAATTGTTTCTCTGAATTTGTCGTACATGTACTTTTGCTGGACTGCTCGGTCCCATTTTCATCTTTGAATTTTAATTTCCCATTTTTACCAATCGGTGCCTTACTTAGAACCTTATCACATCAACTACTCCGCAGAGCAAAAACCACACGTCTGTGTTAAGATAAGTTCTTTATATGAGTCCCAGACTAATCAAACCCACGTGAGAACACCCCTGTGGCTCGCTTCTCAAACTATTAATTTTTAAGGATCACTTACTGGCGTCAGACAGCTGCCAATTCTCCAGACGCGTCTCTGGAAGGATAAACAATTTATCCTCTGAGGTTCGTCCAATTTTGCTAAAATTGTCAGGGTCCAGATGGAGTTTCAGCAGCCGTTCGCGTTCAGGTTTCTGATCCCGGACGAGCCCCCAAATTGTCATGGAACTATCAAGGAAGCCACAAGAGAGAGTTCTCACCTGAGTAAGGTCTTTATTTCAATATTGCAAGCCCTGCTGCCACTTCGCAAAGTGCAACCAGAGACTCAATTTGTTACAAGCAGTACAGGGTTTTTAAAAGATGTTGCGCTGTAAAAAAGCTCAGCGCTTTGTCCTTTCTAAAAGTTCCCCTTTCCCTAAGAGAAAACTGATTACATCAAAAAGCGAGAGAAGAAGCACTAGATTTGTTATTCAAAGCTAATCAGTTACTTTCAGCTAATTCTAACGACCCAGAAAGCATATATTGTTTTGGTACATTGTCTTCTAAAGTAACCTAAACAGTGTACTTTGTTGATACACTGTTTTCTAAAATTCTGCACGTACTGTAGCACAGCATTTACATCCTTGAAATATATTATCTTTGTAGATTAAGCTGACCCAGGGACGCCAAATAATGTAGGGAAAACCGGTCCAGGGACGCCAAATATGTAATCATAGTGGGTCTCTGAAGGCACCAGTTCTGTAGGGTTTGGGCATTTACTGAGACAATTATTAATTGTAGCAGTAAATCACAAAGTTGATTCTTTTGATGGCTTTAGAATCCAACCATGCGACATAACTCAAACAACGCACACACACAGGTACTAACACACGAGGATACATTTATTAATACATAGAATATGCATGTAAACCTAACAGATCTTATCGAGAGGGTTATCAGAATACAAAAGGTATATATTCAATCAGTTACAAAGTGTTACACATATCAAGAGGACATACATTCAGTATATCATTCATTAAGACCGTTTCGTAAAGTGAACTTGGTTACAACTTCTACATTAGATACTCAAACAAGTACATAACTTAGGAATTAAATTGATATCAACTGGTTTGGATAACAATTGAATTCTCGAGCTGTAATGCATTGAAGTTGAATACTCATCCAATCTTTGGGGATTCAGATCTCCTGCGGGCACAAAGAAACAGTTGCAGGCTGTTGCTGTCCAATCCGCGCTCTCTGGCTCCGTGCCAGGCTGTGCTGTGCGGCTTGCGACGGTGCGCTGCTGATGCTCACTGTTGGCTTAACTAGCAAAGTTTGTGCACAGGAGAAAAGATGACTGTGGGTCCCAGCAAGTCAGGAAGAGGACTGGTTCGTTCCTGATGAAGAGCTAGTTCTGAATAGTGATTCAGCTGTCCACAGTTCCGACCTGTTCACGAGGCCTGCTGCTGGTTACTCTCTGGCAACCTCCACTCTAGACTCTTAGAACAAAGGAAAGTTCTGGCACTCGGACACACTGGCCGTTCCGTGGTTGTCCGGGCTGAGTCTCAGGATGGTCAGGAGGCGCGCTGTGAGAATGTCCTGCCCTTGGGATTCTCCTTTGAATTCCCTTTAGAATTGTTGAATCTTGTCTGAATCTGAATCTGAATCTCAATCTCCCAGGCTCTCTGTGTTGCCTGTTTTACCTGGAGGAACTTCAGCTCATTGATTGGCTGAAAGTTCCATGGGCATCAGAGTCCCACGTGGGTTACTCGGCCCTACCAGTCCCTGATTGGTTGATCAAGGTGAGATATGAGTCACTTAGTCCTGACACTTAGTAATGCAGTCCAGATGTCCAACTGGCACTCCCTAAACAGATAGGCGCCAATGGATGACCATTGATCATGATAGCCAGGCTTAGCTAAGTGCATCCCCCTGTGGGAGCTGTCCTTATCAAAAGAAAACATCTTGCATGAATAGTTTCTCTGTGGCTGCACCACAGAGATGAACAGAGAAATGGGGCCTCATTTGGGAAGCTCAGAAACACTTAATTCTGCCTTATTATTTAAGCCTCACCGCTACATCTTAAAGCACCAATATATTTCTTGCAAAGCTCTCTACATTTTAAGAATCAATTTACTTATTAGATTTCCACTTCAAGACTTGTTCGGCTGGCGTTCTGGGAGTCGCGTTTTTCAGAATTGTATTGAGATCGTTTTCCACAGAGCTCAGATGTCAAAGCACAGCAGCAGCTCTCAAAAAAGCAGCGTCGTAAAAGAGGTGACGGAGCTGTTCTCTCTATAAGAAGGAGAAGAAGAAGAGGAACAGAGGATTTGTTTGTCTTAAGTTAGACTTTGTTTTTTGTGTTTTTTTGGTGTTTTTGGTTGATTTTTGAAGCCCTCCCCTTCAGCCTAGCTCTGTTTGGGGAGGGGAGAGACTTTTGGGTTTTTTTTGTTGCTTTTTTGTTGCTTTCTGAGTCCTGTTTGTGTTTTAATGGAAGGAAAAAACATGGAGGCAGAGAATGTTATTGTAGTGTAGGTAAGAGAAGGATGAGGAATTTGGACCGACCCCCCTGGCGGGTTTTTGCAAGGGCGCATACTGTTGTGGTGGATGTGAGCGGCGTGGAGAAACCGTCTGCGGGTGCTATTATCGCAGCTGTGTACGGCGTCTGTGGGGAGGGCTCTCTTTTTGCCTGCCGCCCCCAGACGCCAAAAGAGTTTGAACTGACTCTGGACTCAAAAGAACATGCGGACGCGGTGGCTGTGGGGCTGGATGTGCAGGGCACACCCTGCTACTGCCGCTGGCTGGAGCGGAAGGAGGTAGTGGTGTCCTTCCTCCACCTCCCGGCATATATCTCAGATTAGACTATCAAGGAGAAGCTGAGTAGCTGGGGGGTGAGAGTCATTTCGGACATCAGGATGCGCCACTACCCCGGGACCACCATTGCTGATGGCACGATGTTTGTTCGGATTCGCTTTCCCGATCATGTAGCCTCGTTGCCATACAGCACCCGCTTCGCCACGGCAGAGGGGGGGCAGTACTTCAGGGTCCTCCACGACCAGCAACAAAGGGTGTGTCATGTCTGCCTGGACTTGGGGCACATCGCCAAGGACTGCCCTGAGTTCCTCTTCTATGAGTGCAGACAGCCCGGCCATCGCGCCAGGAAATGCACCGCTGCCAAGTGCCCGGACTGCCTCCATGCGCTCATGAGCTGCAACTGCGAGCCAGAGCCGGAAGATCCAGCCGCCGCAGGAGCAGCTGCCCGCAACGCTGAGGGGGTTGAAGATGGACTACGAGTGGCCACTGCAGCTGAGCATGGAGAGTTGCTAGCAGCGGCGCCCCAGGACCCCAGTGAGCCAGCAACGCCCCAGCCGGTGATGGGAGAGAGGCAGAGGAGGCCCCTCCAATCCTGGGTACAGCGCAGCAGAAAGGAGCCGGGGACCAGCCAGCATCTCCACCAGCAGAGGCGCCCCGTTGCCCTAACAATCCTGCTGCATCCCACTCTGTGCCGCAAGAGAAGCAGAGGGAGGTTGCTCCACAACATGCGGCGGTGCAGCGTGGTGCAGCTGAGATCCTACGGGCACCACCACCACCAGAGGCTGCCCCTCAGCGTACCAGTGGGCTTTTGACACCCAAGCCTGTGCAGGGAGAGAGGCAGAGGGAGGAGGCGACGGCACCAGCACCACCACCACCATCACCGTCAGCGGTTCCCCAGCTGTGGGCAAGCCGGGGTACAACCGCCTGGGCCCTCGAAGGCTGGAATCCAGTGGCACCACGTCAGGCCTCAGCCCAACCTGAAGCCCAGTTCAAGAGTTGTCCGCAGACCCATCCCTGATGTCTCTGCGGTGGCGGAGACAGGAGGTGGGGAGGAAGCGGCAAGTGTTGGCAATGAGAATGTGGCAGAAAGGGCGGGGGAACTGTCGCGCGGGCCGGAGAATTAATTTCACTCTTATGGCCATATGCGTGATGGCAACTTTCGCCTCTTTAAACGCCAACGGGCTGAGGGACTGAGCAAAGCTGGGGGCAGTGTTAGCTCTGCTGGGGCGGACGGATGTTGTCTGCCTCCAGGAGTGTGTCCGGAAGGTGCGAGCACAGTGGGACGGGGAGCTGTTTTACAGCAACACCTCCAGCCTGTGCAGGAGGGGGGTGGCTGTGCTGGTGAGGAGGGGAGTGTACGAGAGCGTAAGGCTCCTGCACCGCGACACGTAGGGCCAGCTCCTGCAGGTCTGTCTTGGGTTTCCTGGACAGTCCGTGCTGCTGAGCAACATCTACGCCCCCAATGGGGAAGCTGAGCGGCTCGCCTTCTTCAAGCAGCTGGAGGCGAGCTGCTTTCAGCAGCCAGGGCTGGTCGTCGGAGATTTTAACTGTGCACTGAGTGCGCTCGATGTCGCGGTTGGGATGACCTTTAAGAGCAGTGCTGCTCGCAGCTTCCTGGAGCGCAGTGCGGAAGCTCACTGGTTCGTGGATGCGTGGCGTCAGGCTTAGTGTGTGCGGAGGGACTTTTCTCGGCGGCAGGTCGTCGAAGGTGTCTTGAGACAGAGCCGGATCGACCTGTTGCAGGGGCACATGAGTCTCTTCCCGTGCCTGAGCCAGATGCGCTATGTGTTCATGACCCTGAGCGACCATGCTGTGCTTCACTTTTCTCTAGCAGGGGCACAGGAGGACCGGTGCCCCGGCCTCTGGTGCTTTAATAAGGCGCTCCTGGGGAGGCTTCATTCTGTCAGGGCATAGAAGACCTTATCCGGCAGCAGCTGCAGTGTCCCCTGTATAGGTCAGAAAAGCTGGTCTGGTGGGATAATCTCAAGTACGCCATCAAAGAGTTCAGTATCTAGTATGGCCTGTCCCGGGGGCGGGAGAAGGCCAGGCGGGAGAGACAGCTTCGGGCTCGGATCACCTCAGAGCTCGGGCTCCTGGCAGATCACGGCGGGGGCTGCGAGCTCTTGCTGGAGCTGAGGGGTGAGCTGCAAGCCCTGGAGGAGGAGAAGTGGAGAGGAGCCAGGGTGCGCAGCAGAGCCCAGTATCTTGCCAAGGGCGAGAAGAGCACGAGGTTCTTTTTCGGCCTGGAGCAGGAGAGGCAGCGCAGCTCCTTCATCGAGGAGCTGGTGGGAGAGGACGGTGTGCGGCTCTCTGCCCCCGAGGCCGTTAGGAATGAGGTGTTTTCTTTTTATAGCGCCTTGTTCTGGCCGAAGTGGTGGATGAGCAGCAGACCCGGGCCATGCTGGCTTGGGTGAGTACCCGCCTGTCACAGAGCGATTGTGAGCTCTGTGACAGTGCGCTGAGCTTGGAGGAAGTGCTTGAAGCACTTCGGGGCTCGTCTCCTACAGACACTTTCAGCAGTCCCTGGGGCCCCTCCTTCTGGAGGTGTTCCAGGAGATTGCCAGGACCGGCGCTCTGACCCCATCTATGAGAAGGGGGGTGATCTCTCTTGTCTACAAAAAGCAGGGGGATCCCTCCCTTTTGAAAAACTTTCGCCCGATCAGTCTGTTGAACACAGACTATAAGATACTAACTCGTGTTCTCTCCCTCAGGCTCGGGAAGGTTCTGCCCAGGATCCTGTCGCCTTCGCAGACCTACTGCGTCAAGTGGAGAGACATCGCGGACACGGTGTGCTCCATCAGAGATGTTGTGGACCTTATGCGGGAGCAGCCGAGGGGTGGATACGTCCTGAAACTGGACCAGGAGAAGGCCTTCGACAGGGTGGAGCATTCCTTCCTGTTTGAGGTCTTGAAGAGCTTTGGCTTCGGCGAGGCCTTCATCTCCTGGGTGAGGCTCGTGTACAAGGGGATCGTGAGCTGTGTCAAGGTGAATGGTTCCCTCACGAGCTTCTTTCCAGTGACCTTGCCTGGGGGCACCGCCACCTCGTTGATCTACCAATATGCTGACGACACCAGACTGACGTTGGCAGAGGTGGCGGAGATCTCGGCCATTTTAGAGGTGGTGCAGGCCTACTGCGCTGCCTCGGGCGCCAAGGTAAACTTGGAGAAGTCTGAGGTCATGCCGGTGGGGAGGGCAGACCTTGCCCCGCTCTTCGGTTACCCTTTCAGGGTTGAGACGGGTCACCTGAAGGTCCTTGGCATCTACATTAACGCTGATGAGCAGGCCACTGGGCTTCTCCTGTGGAAGGAGAAGCTCATTAAGATGAGGGCAAATTAAATCGGTGGAGACACAGGTCCCTGACCCTAAAGGGAAGGGTCCTGCTCGTTAACACACTGTGCCTGTCCCTCTTGTGGTACCCACTGTCTGTGATGCCTCTTCCTGAACGGGTAGAGAATGAGATTAGGCAACTGGTGGTGGGATTCGTGTGGGAGGGGAAGCCTCCGCGGGTCACTCATGACACCCTCATTGGGAAAATCTCCAGGGGTGGGCTGAAGCTGTGTGATGTAGGCCTGAAGCTGAAAAGCTTTAGGCTGAAAGTAGTGAAGAAGTTCCTTGACCTGGATAATGTCAGCATTTGGAAGATTGGTATGGGAAGCTACCTCGAGACTTGCGGGGGCTTGGGGCAGGAGACTCTCCTGGTGAGGCTGACTCCGGGGTTGATAAAACATCTGCCCTCCTTTTACAGGGAGGTCCTGCTGGCGAAGGGGTAGTTCATGTCCCAGCATGTCTCCTACATGCTGGAGACCCGGGCCCAGATTCTGGAACAGCCTCTGTTCCTCGACCCCCTGCTGGTGTCTCGATGGAACAGGCAGCTCTACGAGGCTGGCATATCCAAGGTCAAGGATCTTCTTTATGAAGTAAAGGACGGATTTCTGCCCACCCAGGCTATTGTCGACGCTGTGCGAGAGGTCGACGACGAGCTGCCTGTCAGTAAGATCCGTCAGGATTACGAGCAGCTCAAACTCGGTCTCCCGGACAGTTGGCTGGAGAAGCTCCATCTACAAGACGGGGCAGCAGGCCCGGGCTGGCCGGAGCTGAGGGTGAAGTGGGGGGACCGTGGGGTGGACCTCCTGGGGTGCACCACCAGCATGTTCTACAGGCTGATGATGGCGAAACGCTTCAGAGTGCCGGTCTCAGAGGTGTTCTGGGGTAAGATCTTCCCCCAGCTCGAGCCAGGGCGTACTTGATGGTTCTGCTGGATTGTCTGTTTCGCTCTGTTCGAGGAGCTGTTCTTGACGGGGTGCCCTAGAAAGAGCTGTTCCTCTTTGGGTACCGCGGGTCTGAGTGGGGGGGTTAATGCCATTTTAGTGAACCTCCTCCTCAGCCTATCGAGGACAGCTGTCTGGGAGAGGAGGAACCTCATGATGTACAATGGCCTGAAGCCAGACCTTGTCAGGCTGTACATTGCCAGGGTGAAGGACTGCTTCTCTCTCAGCCTGGACTACTGCAGGGCTGAAAGGCGGATGGCCGACTTTCGCAGGATCTTCTTAAACAATAACATCTTTGTGGACCTGCGGGAGGAAGGCTTGTACTTCCGGCTCTGAGATGGGGGTGTCTTTGAACAAAAGACACACACGGCTCCACCCTTTTCCACCCCTGAATAGAATTGGACAGTTGAATAGCATTTAATTCACATCGAATAGCATTGGTCCCTGAATAGCATTGGTGAAGCTCAGCAGTGGGCCACTGGGCACAATTTCCCACCGTTTCCATAGTGTAGTGGTTATCACGTTAGCCTCACACGTGCAATGTCCCCAGTTCAAAACAGAGCAGCTTTTTTTGTTGCCACGCACACTGTTTGGGGATTCGCCTATGCGCTGTGATCGAACAGACCCACTCACCTCTTAGTGTGGCGGGATCTGCACAGTGCATGTCGCAGCGCTTTCTGCTTTCACTTCAATGTGCTTCCTGATGTCGAGTCGTGTGCTGTGCAGAGGCTCTGAAAGCGAGAGCAATGAAAAGGTGCACAGTGCTGTGAAAGAAAACACAGAGAAGTGAAAGGCAGTCATTTCTCTAAGACCGGGGTAAAGTTAGTTGAAGTTCAAAAACGATGTTGGCACGCCTGTAGTGCTTTCGCGAAATCTCTTAGAGTTACAAAAACACTTGCTTTGTGTATAAAATGCATTGTGAATGCTTTCTCAGCCTTCACTTTGTCATTTTTATGACTTTTTTTTACCACGCTCAAATATTGTTTTGTCCATATCTTCACAATGGAAGCACAGAACGTCTTCAAACCAAATGCATTTAAAAGACCACAACTTCTGGAAATTTCCACATTCTCTACATCAAACTTTCAGTGAGCTAATTTCGTTTTTCATTGATGCATAATTACGCACTAACTGGAACCCTGGGGACCGCTGTGTGCACATGTTCACAATGCGAGAAATACTGTTCAATACGGCTTCATGCGAAAAACCCGTATATGACCTTAGGAAGCAGAACAGTGCAGTCTCCAATTACCCAGACTGTAAGATGACAAGATGAGTTGATGGAAAGAGCACAAAAGTTCAGCTCGTACAATAGGCAACGAAGGTCCCAGCGTCGTCATCGCACTTGAAAGGACTGCCTTGCAGACCAAGGGCAGTGGGCAGTGCCCGGTAAGAGGGGCAGAGGTGGTAAGACATGATGCCGAGAAGCATGAACCAAGGGGGATGAGCTCAAATGGTAGAGCGCTCGCTTAGCATGCCAGAGGTAGCGGGATTGATGCCCGCATCCTCCAGGTCTGAGTTTAGAGCTCCAGGAGCCTGGTGCTCTCATTTAGCCTCTGTGACTTCTGACAGGTGCTCCTCCGTTGCGGAGAGAATGTCCTTCAATTGTCAAGCGTTGAAGGGCCACACCTCCTTCCCAACCTCAGTCTGCACTGAGTGCGTCTCCGGCATTTTCTCGTCCAATTTGTCAGCTTAGCAAGTGAAAAGTATATCCGAGTGAAAACAGTGCTGATAATACTCTCAGGAATTGTTAGAAGACGTGCTTTTGATCATCGATTGCTTAACAATCACATTCGTTCGACTTGAGCAATCAAGCTCGTAGTTTTCCTTCAAATCTTGAAAGCTCTCAGTGAGAACATCATAGGCTGCAGGACGCCCCGTAACTTGATTACTTCAACAGAAAGAAGAGCAGACAGCTCCACAAATATGCGAGGCGCAGAGAGCGCAAGGCGAGCCGCACACGTTTCGGTGGCTGAGAGAGGGCAGTTTTTGCTTCTGCATTTCCCAAGTAAGGACGCATGACAACAAGCGATCGCGGTGCTCATCTACGACATAGTGGTGATGAGTTTTCAGTACGTGTTCTTTTGAACGAGCAATGAGGTTGCCGCCTCGGACAGCTGACTGCACGCTCTCATTGTGCCACGTGATGAGAATTCACCAGGCTCGTTCAGTCATTAGTCACATTCCATCGTTTGCCATAAGCAGACGCTGCGAAGTGATGTGGATATCAGTTCCCAGTCTTGTGGAAAAGGAGGAAAAGAGCACACAAGGGCTCGCCCGGGAGTTGAACCCGGGACCTCTCGCACCCTAAGCAAGAATCATACCACTAGACCAACGAGCCACGGCAGCACTTTCCATTTCAATCTGTCAGCGAGCTTGAGGATGGGGGAGAGGCGTCATTCGCTCGTCCAGTCAGACCTTCATCAATAAGTCAAGAAAGCCGCAATTACACGACTGCCTTGTAGACGAAGGGCAGTGAACTGTGCCCGGTAAGAGGGGAACAAGCGGAACTAGGTGACGTCGAGGCATAAGCCCCAGCGAGGGGGGTTGGTTTGTATGGTACAGCGCTTGCTTTGCATGTGGGAGGTAGCAGGATCAATTCCCGCATCCTCCAGGTGTGTGCTTAGAGCTTGATGTGCCAAGAGGTGTCCTTTAGCCTGTGGTCACGCCTTGCAGGGAGAGCATCGTGCAGCTGTCAAGCGTTTCGCAGCCACGCCCCCTTTTCATCTTCTCTCTGGCTTAAGCGTCTCCGCCACTCTCTCTTGACATTTCATGTCAGCTTGTCAGAAGTCCGAGTGACATTTTTAATGGCTGAGTGAGGGCACGATGCTGAAGCAGAGAGGCCACTTCAGCCAGAGAGACTTGTGCTAGGTGAGATCTGAAAGACGGACTCACAACAGAAACAGACCAAAAATGTATGGGTGAGATCAAAAGGCAAATGCAACATTCAGCAGAGGGCGTCTAAAGATTAGGGAACGGGCGACTGAAATCCATGTGAGGCAAACTTTCCGGTGTGTGTCCTGCAGCTGGGCTTGTTGGCGTAATTGGTAGTGCGTCAGTCTCGTCATCTGAAGGGCCTGAGTTTGATCCTCACACGGGGCAGGGCTGCTTCCTCTCTTGCTCTTTTCAAACACTTGCGGCAACTGTTCGCTCATAACCACGTCTGGAATGCGTGACCTTTACACGGGCGAGAAGCAACGCCGCATCCCTTTTCTAAAGAACATTCACATTCAGAAATAAGTCAAGAAATTTGCCATTACTTTCGCTCGCACTGCTGTCAGCCTGCCCATGTTGCCAAAGAAAGATTCACTCGGCGTCAACATGACAGAACAGCGATCACTTGAAAACAATGTTCCACACTCCGTAAGCAAGAACTTCAGTGTTTGCAGTCACCCGATATGCCGATAGTCAAAGGAGCGCAAAACACGAAGCGTCAAAAGACAAGATGAGTTGATGGAAAGAGCGTTGAATTGATGAGCACAAAAGTTCAGCTCGTACAATAGGCAACGAAGGTCCCAGCGTCGTCATCGCACTTGAAAGGACTGCCTTGCAGACCAAGGGCAGTGGGCGGTGCCCGGTAAGAGGGGCAGAGGCGGTAAGACATGATGCCGAGAAGCATGAAGCGAGGAGGATGAGCTCAAATGGTAGAGCGCTCGCTTAGCATGCCAGAGGTAGCGGGATTGATGCACGCATCCTCCAGGTCTGGTTTAGAGCTCCAGGAGCCTGGTGCTCTCATTTAGCCTCTGTGACTTCTGACAGGTGCTCCTCCGTTGCGGAGAGAATGTCTTTCAATTGTCAAGCGTTGAAGGGCCACACCTCCTTCCCAACCTCAGTCTGCACTGAGTGCGTCTCCGGCATTTTCTCGTCCAATTTGTCAGCTTAGCAAGTGAAAAGTATATCCGAGTGAAAACAGTGCTGATAATACTCTCAGGAATTGTTAGAAGACGTGCTTTTGATCATCGATTGCTTAACAATCACATTCGTTCGACTTGAGCAATCAAGCTCGTAGTTTTCCTTCAAATCTTGAAAGCTCTCAGTGAGAACATCATAGGCTGCAGGACGCCCCGTAACTTGATTACTTCAACAGAAAGAAGAGCAGACAGCTCCACAAATATGCGAGGCGCAGAGAGCGCAAGGCGAGCCGCACAAGTTTCGGTGGCTGAGAGAGGGCAGTTTTTGCTTCTGCATTTCCAAAGTAAAGACGCATGACAACAAGCGATCGCGGTGCTCATCTACGACATAGTGGTGATGAGTTTTCAGTACGTGTTCTTTTGAACGAGCAATGAGGTTGCCGCCTCGGACAGCTGACTGCACGCTCTCATTGTGCCACGTGATGAGAATTCACCAGGCTCGTTCAGTCATTAGTCACATTCCATCGTTTGTCATAAGCAGACGCTGCGAAGTGATGTGGATATCAGTTCCCAGTCTTGTGGAAGAGGAGGAAAGGTGCACACAAGGGCTCGTCCGGGAGTTGAACCCGGGACCTCTCGCACCCTAAGCGAGAATCATACCACTAGACCAACGAGCCACAGCAGCACTTTCCATTTCAATCTGTCAGTGAGCTTGAGGATGGGGGAGAGGCGTCATTCGCTCGTCCAGTCAGACCTTCATCAATAAGTCAAGAAAGCCGCAATTACACGACTGCCTTGCAGACGAAGGGCAGTGAACTGTGCCCGGTAAGAGGGGAACAAGCGGAACTAGGTGACGTCGAGGCATAAGCCCCAGCGAGGGGGGTTGGCTTGTATGGTACAGCCCTTGCTTTGCATGTGGGAGGTATCAGGATCAATTCCCGCATCCTCCAGGTGTGTGCTTAGAGCTTGATGAGCATCGTGCAGCTGTCAAGCGTTTCGCTGCCACACCCCCTTTTCATCTTCTCTCTGGCTTAAGCGTCTCCGCCACTCTCTCTTGACATTGTCACGCCCTCTGCAGCCAGGGGGCGCTCCTTCTCTGTCCTGTCCCTAGTTTCTGGTCTGCTGTCCTTCCTGTCCATCTCTTTCCCTTGGGCTATATATTTCCGGGTCTTGCACTCTGTCCTCGCTCAGCATTGAGGTTCGGATGTCCTGAGACCCGCCTAGCACCAGGGCGCCCCACGTCCGCTTCCTGAGGGCATAGGTTTCTATACGGCATTCCTGAACTCTTTGCACTAATGAGCCCGGGCCTTTTTCCCGTCTCGCCGCCACGCATATGGGTCTTTTTCCGCTCTCCTGCTCCCCACGGTTAGTCCCTTTGGACGTCCGAGACAGACATTTCATGTCAGCTTGTCAGAAGTCCGAGTGACATTTTTAATGGCTGAGTGAGGGCACGATGCTGAAGCAGAGAGGCCACTTCAGCCAGAGAGACTTGTGCTAGGTGAGATCTGAAAGACGGACTCGCAACAGAAACAGACCAAAAATGTATGGGTGAGATCAAAAGGCAAATGCAACATTCAGCAGAGGGCGTCTAAAGATTAGGGAACGGGCGACTGAAATCCATGTGAGGCAAACTTTCCGGTGTGTGTCCTGCAGCTGGGCTTGTTGGCGTAATTGGTAGTGCGTCAGTCTCGTCATCTGAAGGGCCTGAGTTTGATCCTCACACGGGGCAGGGCTGCTTCCTCTCTTGCTCTTTTCAAACACTTGCGGCAACTGTTCGCTCATAACCACGTCTGGAATGCGTGACCTTTACACGGGCGAGAAGCAACGCCGCATCCCTTTTCTAAAGAACATTCACATTCAGAAATAAGTCAAGAAATTTGCCATTACTTTCGCTCGCACTGCTGTCAGCCTGCCCATGTTGCCAAAGAAAGATTCACTCGGCGTCAACATGACAGAACAGCGATCACTTGAAAACAATGTTCCACACTCCGTAAGCAAGAACTTCAGTGTTTGCAGTCACCCGATATGCCGATAGTCAAAGGAGCGCAAAACACGAAGCGTCAAAAGACAAGATGAGTTGATGGAAAGAGCGTTGAATTGATGAGCACAAAAGTTCAGCTCGTACAAAAGGCAACGAAGGTCTAGGCATTGTCATCGCATTTGAAAGGACTGCCTTGCAGACTAAGGGCAGTGGGAGGTTGCTGTTTTGAGACGGAGGCATTGGGATGGTGGGCCGAGATCTATTCTTCTTAAGGAATTCTTCATCGTGAAAGATCGGTCCACAGGTCATCTAAAGAACTCAGGGAATCATGTGCTACTGAAGGGAGTGAAGTGCTGAAACACATGACATGCCCCCTTGATCTCACATGCACAATTCTGCTGCAATATACACAGCTACCGTCCACACCAGGCAGTGGGGCTTCAGCAGAATCTGCTACGCCACCTGTAATTACATATCCAGCTGCACACATATACATGGCCCTTCTGTCCTTTTCAGGATCTCAAAAAAAAGCATAGCGTGGTTTTCCTGTCACATGATTGACCTCATCTCCCTCAGAATGTGCCCCGCCACATTCATTGCTGAAGCAGGACGGAGGCTAACGGACATGTCAGAACAGTGAGGTTCAACGATCTCTCCAAAATATTGTGGTTGTAGTGGAAGAGATATGTTTTAAATTGTACCTTGGTATTTCAAACTCTCTCTAGAATGTTATCCATTTCTATTTTATTTTGACAGGAACTGTTAAAAGGCTAATGACACTAGATGAAAAGAGAAGAAAGAAAACACAACGTTTCAGCTGTGGAGCCTTCTTCAGGTGTGAGGGCTCCACGGCTGAAATGTTGTGTTTTCTTTCTTTTCTTTTAAGCATGGAATAGACCTATTACTTGTTCCTTTGCAGCCTACACATGGTGATGCAGCTCCCCACCTGAACTGCTAATGATACTAGATGCCTGGTAGTTTGTGGTACTTGGTTATTGTCTTATGTTTGCTCAAACTGCATATGTGTTGTAGCAGCGAGGCTTATTAATAAGAAAGAATTAAGTGTTCTGAGCCTTCCCAAATGAGGCCCCATCTCTGTTCATCTCTGTGGTGCAGCCACAGAGAAACTATTCATGCAGGCTGATTTAAGGTTTCCTTTGATAAGGGACAGCTCCCAAAGGGGGATGCACTTAGCTAAGCCTGGCTATCATGATCAATGGTCATCCATTGGCGCCTATCTGTCTAGGGAGTGCCAGATGGACATCTGGACTGCATTCCTAGGTGTCAGGAGTAAATGACTCATATCTCACCTTGATCAACCAATCAGGGACTGGAAGGGCCAAGTAACCCACGTGGGACTCTGATGCCCATGGAACTTTCACCAATCAACGAGCTGAAGTTCCTCCAGGTAAAAACAAGAAACACAGAGAGCCTGTAGTAAGATTCAGGAGAATTCTGTGTACTTTTCTAAAGGGAATTCAAAGGAGAATTCCAGGGCAGGACGGCCCAGGAGCAGAAGGCTCCCAAGGGCAGGACATTCTCGCAGAGCGCCTCCTGACCATCCTGAGACTCAGCCCAGACAACCACGGAACGGCCAGTGTGTCCGAGTGCCAGAACTTTCCTTTGTTCTAAGAGTCTAGAGCGGAGGTTGCCAGAGAGTAACCAGAGGATCCACCCGAGGTTAGCACCAGTAGCAGGCCTCGTGAACAGGTTGGAACTGTGGACAGCTGAATCACTATTCAGAACTAGCGCTTCATCAGGAACGAACTGGTCTTCTTCCTGACTTGCTGGGACCCACAGTCATCTTTTCTCCTGTGCGCAAACTTTGCTAGTTAAAGCCAACACTAACTAGCCGGTCAGTGAGCATCAGCAGCGCACCGTCGCAAGCCGCACAGCACAGCCTGGCACCGAGCCAGAGAGCGCGGATTGGACAGCAACAGCCTGCAACTGTTTCTTTGAGTCCGCAGGATATCTGAATCCCCAGAGATTGGATGAGTATTCAACTTCACTGCATTACTGCTCGAGAATTCAATTGTTATCCCAACCAGTTGATATCCATTTAATTCCTAAGAGTTATGTACTTGTTTTGAGTATCTAATGTAGAAGTTATAACCAAGTTCATTTACGAAACGGTCTAAATGAATGATATATTGAACGTATGTCCTTTTGATATGTGTAACACTTTGTAACTGATTGAATATATACCTTTTGTATTCTGATAACCCTCTCGATAAGATCTGTTAGGTTTATATGCATATTCTATGTATTAATAAATGTATCCTCGTGTATTAGTACCTGTGTGTGTGCGTTGTTTGAGTTATGTCGCATGGTTGGATTCTAAAGCCATCAAAAGAATCAATTTTGTGATTTACTGCTACAATTAATAATTGTCCCAGTAAATGCCCAAACCCTACAGAACTGGTGCCTTCAGAAAGCACACTGCAGTGTGATTGCATATTTTTGTGTATTTTCATATGTCAATATTTAATTCACTCACATTCCTGTATGATTGGAAGGAAGGCAGATTGGATTTGGCACAGGACGCCTGCTCATATATGTTGATCTTTGTTGGGCTGGAAAAACAATGATAAAAAGTGAAAAAAGCTCTCCCCAACATTTCCCTTCTCTTGGCCATGGTTACACTGCCCTTTCTTTCCTTCTTTTGTCCTTCTACAAAGATTCCAGGGCTCTTTATCCACCATAATATCAGAAGCCAAAAATAACCATCTAATGTGTAAACAGCATTTGTAATGTTGGTAGCTGGAAGAGGTTAAGTATGTTTGCAAGACCTAGTTGATTACACCACAGACTTACCTTGTTTTTTTTTCTCTTTTAAAGGCTGTGCTGGACTGTACCACTATCATTTGATTTTTTTCAAGACACATCGCAGTTCCATAGTAGAATTTATCAATAGTAGAATTCCATAGGACATTATTTATCAACATCTAACATTACCCAGTGTGAGACTCTGCCAGTAAACCTCAGAGCATTGAGTTCTCCACTGGTGAAGATGGCTTTCTGAAGTCATGAAATCCACTGCTGGGATGCCTGAGAGACAGTGATTGAATCCTGTCTGGAATTAGGCTCTCTGTTAGTGTTGATCTGTGGGAAGTATGTGGTAAAAAGGGAAAACTCCTTTACTTTAGTCACTTTGAAAGTTCAAATGTACAGATCTTCAGAAACCCCAGTCTGAAGGATGAAGCAGGTTCTGCTCAAGGAGTTGCCTACGTTTTGCTCCATTCAATCCAAGCAGATAGTCCAACATTTGCCTTCTCTTGGCCATGATTACACTGCCCTTTCTTTCATCTTTGTACTTCTACAAAGATTTCAGGACTCTTAATCCACCATAATATCAGAAGCCAAAATTAACCTTCTAACATGTACAAATCATTTGCGATGAAAGGAGGTGGAAGGGTTTAAGAATGTTTGTAAGACCTGGTTGATTACCACACATAGACATACTTTGTTGTCAGTTTTTTTTCTCTTTGAAAGGCTATAGGAGGGGTGTGATGGACTGTACCACTATCATAGAAGATGTTTTTCTTCTAAGGACACTTCTGTAGCGGCAAGGCATATTTAAAATACAGGAATTAAGTTTGCTGCTCCCTTGCCAGTCCCTCTCTCCCTCATCTCAGTGCAGCTGGATACAGAGAGGCCATTCCATCTGGTTCACATTTAAGGTGTTTTTCTAGCTGATAGAGTTTCCTGATAAGGAACAGCTCCCAAGGCTGAGATTCACCAGCCACCCTAATAAGTAGTCATCTCTGGCGCCTTACTGTCTGGGAGATTCCATGGGAGAGGTTCATCCCAAGGTTTACAACCCTAAGGTCAGAGGTCACTGTTACTCATCCTCCACCTCAATCAGCCAATCAGGAACTGGTAGGGCAGGGTAACCCCACGTGGGTCTCGAATGCCCGCGGAACTTTAAGCCACTGAACTACCGTAGTTCCTCCAGATAAAACAGGCAGCACGATGCCCAGAAGGTGCCCCTCCAGGACGTTCTCAGACTCAGCTCGGACAATCACGTGACGGCCAGTGTGTCCGAGTGCCAGGACTTAACTTTGTTTTAAGAGTCAAGAACGGAGGTTGCCCACGCATAACCAAAGGATCCGCCCGAGGTTAGCCCAGCAGCAAGCCCCTTGAACCACGGGTACTCCACCTTCAAAGCTCGCCTGATCAACGAGTGAACTACGGTTGGAACTGTCGACAGCTGAATCTCAGGATTCAAGACTAGCGCTACATCAGGAACTAACTAGTCTTCTTCCCATCTAAAGAGTGTGACTGGCTTGGACCCGTAGTCACTTTCCATGTGCACAAGCTCTGCTAGTTTCAGCCAACACTAACTAGCCGGTCTTCAAAGAGCATTAGCAGCGCATCGCAGCAGGAATCTCTCCCTCCTCTCCTTCTCGCCAGCCGCACCGGCCACTGCCTGGCACCGAGCCAGAGAGTGCCGATTGCACACAACAACAGCCTGCCACTGCTTCTTTGTGTCTGCGGGAGATCTGAATCCACACAGATCGGATGAGTATTCAACATTCTGCATTACAGCTCGAGAATTCAATTGTTACCTCAACCACAATTGATATCAATTTAATACCTATGAGTGATGTACTTGCTTTTGAGTATCTAGTGTAGAAGTTGTAATCCCAGTTCATTTACGAAACAGTCTAAATGAATGGTATACTGAATGTATGTCCCTCTTGGTTTGGAACTCTTCATGATTTAATATATACCTTTTGTATTCTGCTAACCCACACTCTTAAGATATGTTATGTTTATATGCACATTTTATGTATTAATAAGTGTATTAGTATCTGTGTGTGAGCGTTAATGAGTTAACCCGCAAAGTCGGTTTTCTAATAGCCATCAAAGAATCATTTTGTGACTTACTGCTACAATTAATAATTGTCCCAGTAAATACACAAAACCCCTACACACGCATGGAAACCAATATTTACCTGCTACTCCAGAATGCAGCAGAGAACAGTTGGACAGAAGGTTAGTATCTGTCGATACTGCGTCACAGAAGTCAGTCTCTTCCCCCTCATTATGCAGGCTGACTTGTTCACGATGAACTGTCCTCCAGTGACAGTCAGCTGCAATCACTGACTCAGACATGGTGTTGATACACTGAGGGCACTTTGGCTGATTTGGTTAACATGCTTTCCTCTTAAACAGGAGATGCTTAAATCCCAGCAGTGCTTTTCTTCCTGTCTTGTCTTACAAAATGTATCACTATGGATGATTACGTACAGCTTGATTTTGTTTAACGCAAGTTTTCATTTTCTTTCTGGAACAACTTGCTTTTCATGAAATTCATACAGCTTGTTAAAGATGAAATACAAATCTTGCCTTGTATATCGCAGGCTGGTAAGAAAAAAGCATTATTTTCTTTTTTTTAAGCTTGCAAATGGAGAAAAGGGACACACGTGAGTCTCTGTTAATTAAAAGGTTAGTGGTTTGAGCCCACCCAGAAATGCACTTCTCATTATTGCAATGTAAACCTCATCTCTACTTATTCAGATTTCTTAGCAAAACCTTAACCCACTTGATTTTTGCAAGAAATGTGAATGTTTTTGTTAAACAATTAAGTATGTAAGTCAATATCACTGGGAATGGCAAATAATGACCAACATTCAAGGACATCATATTCAGCCAAGGACTTTGATCTTCGAACGGCTAGCAGAAGAATTCATTTATGCTCTCGATGCATCCTTAGTTAGAATATTTAAAATTACGACACAGATTTGTTGGAGAACTTGACAAGCAAAAAAGACAGTTGGACAGCCTGATTATGCTAGGACTGTACATTTGTATTTTAATACTTTTGTATATTTATCTTAATTGTAATATACATGTAACCTTAAATGCTGTTCTATGTAAATACATTTTGTTGTATTTTATCATATTTTAGCTGAGGGCACAAGGGGGTCTATTATACCTTCTGAAACGTCCAAGACAACTATAACAGAGGCTCATATTTTAATATAATTTGCTTTAAAAGAAAACCACAATTTGTAAGTAAATAAGACAAAGGCAAAACATAAGTTCACAGGCACTTTCTGCATATTTACCACGACCTTGCCTTCTGATCATAAAAAGTCTTAAAATCTTGCATTTTACAAGAACTTTTTAATATAAATGGGACATTTAGAACATGGCATATGAGAATATATGGTTAACCGAGGATGAGCAACGGGTGATGGCACTTCCTGCTTCTTGCTATAAACCTACCCCCTGGTTATAAAAACATCTAAAAATTCTGACACTGAGGTGTGAGAGACAATGGAACAGACTATCAAAATCCTGAACTTTAGGAAATTTTACAGTGCCATTTTTTCAAATATGACCCTGTGAACATGGCATGTCCCTCCTTCCTCATTACCAAAACATCTCAATGTTCCAACACTATGTACATTGGTAATTACAACACTTCACTGTTGCATTTCTGAGTTGTGACATTGTGAACATGGCATGTTAAAGTATATAGAAACTCTAGATCAGAACAGGCTTAATGCAATTCATAGTGATTTATCATTTTCTGACTTTCTAAATGAAAAAAAAACAAATTCGGTGATTATGACACTTCGGTATGACATAAAATATGCTTCAATGATAGAATAAATAATCATGGAAAAAATACCCACAGTGGACATTCATAGTTGTGATTATAGGAATGTTAAATATCAGGTGAGTAGCTGCGTCAGCATGCGTAGGCTGCAAAGGAACAAGTAAAGGGTTATTCCATGCTGAAAAGAGAAGCAAGGAAACACGACGTGTTGGCCGTGGAGCCTTCTTCAGGTGTTAGAAAGACAGGGCAGTATGCACAGATAATTTTCTTTTTATCTTTGCTTACTGCAGTTTATCTTTGATGACAACATCAAAGACATTAAGGAATTCTTACGACTAACAGCTCCACATCAACTTCCTTTTATAACTAACCTCATCAGATCTCTCAACTGCACTCTTCTAGTTTCTCACTTCAGAGAAGGATAAAAAACTCAATCATCCTCTACAGAGAAAAACCATCAACACCCCTACCATCAACACCCCTCCACCAATCCTAACCTTGTTGTTACTATACCCTCTGACCTTTCCCTTTCACCCCTTTGCATCCTCAGCTTACATAATTTAATATTACAACACAATTACAATAGATTGGACGGTATTTACAGTTTAAAATTAAGGTAAATATGTCCAAATATCAACATCCAACTGCACAGTGCTAACAAAACAATGCTTGTCAAGTTCTCAAACAAATCTTCATTGTATTTTTAAAATATTTCAGCAGAGGATGTGACGGGAGTATAAATGACGATTCAACGATCATTTTTCTTGGGTGAATATGGTTTTCTGGGGAGTTGCGATGTTGGGCATTATTGGACATTTTTGACAAGTGTTGAACAGTCACATTTCCTACAAATATTAAAATGGCTATGGTTTAGCTGAGAAATCCAATCGACCTATGTGAAAACAATGTTTACATCACAGAAGAAACCCACCCCTGGGTGGACTTGAACCACCAACCTTTCGGTTAATAGCTAAACACGCTAACTGATTGCGCCACAGAGACTGACTGGTGGAGTCTCTTCTCGAATCAAAAAAAAAATAATCTCTTACCGTTTATTTTGCCAGCCGGTAATATTTCTTCTGCACTGATAACCAAGAACTGAATTTCATGTTTCACAAGCTGTGTGAATTTAATCAAAAACAAGTTTACCAGAAAGGAAATGAACACATGCATTTAACGAAATCAAGCCCTTTGTGATTGCCCAAGATGGTACGTTCTGTACTACAAGATAGGAAGAAAGACACGGCTGGGATTTGAATCACAGTTCTTTTGTTCAATAAAGAGGCACTTAAACCAAATAAGCTACGGTGACAGGACCACCATCACCTTTTACAGCCTCTTGGACACACCGCTCTGAGACATCTGCGTTCAGAAAGCGCTGAACCTGCTCTCAGAGCAAATTGCCTCTTTTACATACAGTAGCAGCCCCGACACTGAGAAACGAAGAGAACTGGCTTTTATCCGGCATTTTTCATGTCCAATGCGTTTGACATCTCCCAAGGGCGACAGAGTTCTTTTGCAACACTATTTCTTCTTCTTTTTTATTTCTGTACGCTTTGATAAAAAAACGAGAAATCGTGCAAGGGAAAAATGTCTTTTTTTTCATAGAGAAAACGTCCAATAGCGGTTTTTTTTTTCAAATTACAGTTTCAGGCTTCAGACACTTTTTAATAAAACAAAAGTGTCCGGAAACTCCCTAACTTTCAGGTTTGCTTGAACCTGTATTAAAAGAAGTTATTTGAAACTTCCGGGATTCCATTCTCTGATGTAGCTCTCTCTTAAGACGGATGTGATGTTTCGCAGATGTGAACTGTGCCTTCTCTCTTGTGTTCAAGGGTATTCGCTGTGTGAGATCCTAACTGTATGTCCAGTAGGGCTCTATTTTGTTTAGATTATCTATGTGGTGTACAGATAGAACTCAACTACATGGTGTGAATTCCGTGTTTAGGACGAGCAGAACCTGAAAAACGAAAAGCAGACCTCAATGTGATTTGAACATGCAGCCTTCTGATCTGGAGTCAGATATGCTACCTTTGCGCCACGGCTATCAGCACCTTTAAATTTCCCAAAGGAGACAAATCAACTTCACAAAAAAAAATCTCCTGTGAAGAGCGCCGCTCTTCTGAAGAGAGTCTCTTCATCCCAGACCACATTTAATTCTTCCTGCGCAGCTCTTGTGCAGGTGTTGTTCTCAATTACAGATCCAGGAACACTGATTTTTTTTCCCTATTTTTTTAACTTAAGTACCCCATGGTGCAACGGTAGCACGTCTGACTCTAAATCCCCAAGTTCATTTTCGAAGTATATCGGAGTCAACTGATACTGATCAGGTTCTGCTGCTACTGAACCCGCAGTCTTCACCTTAAAGTTCAATTCCCCAAGCCTTTTGACCTTATATGTCCATCCCTTCTCATCAAAATTTGTATTTTCACAGAGTACCCTTCAGAAATCGCAGTATAGAATGAAAAAACTCCAGTAGATCTCGGCCGCTGTTGGTGATTTTCCTTTAAAAATAAATGAATCTCTGGAAATTTTACGGAGTGTATCACTTTCACTGAGACCGAGAAGTGTTAAGCTGTACATGAGTCTTTGTGGTTCGGTTGTTAACCAAAAGGGTGGTGGTTTGAGCCCTCCCAGGGACACTATGAGCCTTTTAATGTACACACCCGTCTCACTTTATCTCCACGGCCAGTCTTGTACCGCAATCAAATACAGAGCCCGTAGGAGGCAGTAAGCTCGCATATATAGCTCACTGTGTATATAATGAAGAAGTAGAGGTTAGTTTCTCATCTGCGCGTTACAGAGCCTTACGCAACTTGTACTGTACCAATAGCTAGGGTTTGATCCCTGCACGGGCTATTAGTTGAAAAGCCATTGTAAATGACGTGTAAGAGATTTATAGATACTGTAGATCAGTGGTTCTCAAACTGTGGTACGCGTACCGGCAGTGGTACGTGGAGTGCCACCAGGTGGTACGCCAAATGACCCTGGAACTGTATAGTGTGCACTGCAAAATCGGGACGGGTTTTCATATTTTGTATTTTAATACGTGTCGAATACGCAGCCTACGTACTACAATACAGTGCATGCTAATACTTCAGTGGACACAAGAGATACTCTGTAATTCTATACCACTCTATAGGAATGCGTGCTACGGATGCAAGTGACCAATTGTATTTAAAAAAAGCTATTGTATCTCCAGCAAATAGGGAGAAAGGAAAATGTGCGTGATTTTGGAACAATGCCAACATTGTAAACACAGGAATGCAAAGAAATACGTGCTACGAACGCAGGCAATCTTGTGAGCACACGAAAGCGTGATAACAGAAAAATATTTAAGAACTGTTCGAATTTGAGAAAAATACACCAAGCGTCTCTGTGTTTCGCTCCCATGCGCATGAAATAAAAACTTTAAATAAATACGGAAATAAAAACAGAAACACGGAAAAATGCAAGCTTGCGGATTGCTAAAGCAGGTAAGCTACACTATTTTTGAAGAACCTTATTTAACGTTGGCAAAAGAGCTGACACGTATTATGTGTGGAGAAAAAGCTGCTAAACAGCTCGACCTGCTGCCCCCCTCCCCCTGAAAGACACAGTCATTCATAGAATTATTGAAATGAAGGATTATATCAAAAGTACACTGATAGAGCGCGTTAAGATGAGCAGATGTTTTTCACTGCAATTAGATAAGTCTGTAGTCGATTTGGCCAATTTGCTCGTTTACGTTAGATACGAGTTTGAGGGTATGTCCCATGAAGACTTTCTGTTCTGTAAACCGCTACCAAGAGGAACTACAGGAGAGCACATATTTCAGCTTCTGAATGAATTTTTCGAAGAGAATGGCCTCGACTTGATAAAATGTGTCTGAGTTTGTACAGACAGTGCTAGAGCAATGACAAGCCGACATAACGGTGCAGTTGCACGAATTAGAGAGGTTGCTCCAGAAATTAATGTACGCATTACAACATCCACCGCGAGACTTTTGCCGTCAAGAAAATGCCTGACGATTTAATATCTGTTAGACTCTGTTGTGAATTGTATCAAGGCTCGAAAAATTAATTCACATCTCCTTTGCTCAACTAAATAGGCTCACCCCTCTCACTGAAATGGTGCTTTTTTATTAGTTGTTGTTAATGTTTTTTTTCTGTAAAATACTTTGAGAAGCCACCTTTAAAGGCGCTATATCAAATAAAGTTCATTATTATAATATTTATTTCTGGGGTTCCTATGAGATGATGACTTGTAGGTGGTACTTGGATGCTTTGGTTGGATTAGGGGTGGTACTTGGTCCAAAAAGTTTGAGAACCACTGCTGTAGATACTTTATTGATCCCATGAGGGAAATTAATAAAGCTTATCCAGCTAGCTTTTATGTTTCACACTAAATTGCGATCTTGAAACCAAAATAATTAGAAATATGGAACACAACCGTTGTTCTCCAAGAAGGAAAGCTGTTTAACACTGACGTCACTCCTTTTTATTTAACCCAGATTGTGAAGACAACTCCACCCTATCAAAGGTAATTGTTGCACAAAAGTTGGAAAGCACACTCTGAATCCATCTGTACTGTATATTTGATTTCCGCGATCCGTTCAAGGCTGCTTGGTGCTTCGCAAGCAAGTCATTTCAGGGAAGAAACTCAGTTTAGAGAACTACTGGTGCATTTTCACTCATTGAATTTGATCTTTGTACTCTCTTTTCATTCTCAGCTATAATATTTCAAAATTACAGTTCGGATTTGTTGGAAAACTTCACAGGCATTATTAAGTTAGGACTGTACAATTGTATTTTAATATCTTGGTATATTTACCTTCATTTTAATATGGATGTAACCATAAATGTTGTACTTTTGTCGTACATTTTAACTGAGGACGCACGACGACTATTATACCTTGTGATACATGCAAGACATCTGTAAACGAAGATGTAATTACAGTCAAATTGGCAATTAACAGAAAACCACAATTGTATAATATTATTTCTCTATGTCGATGATCAGTTGAAGGATTTGAAGAAACTATATATTATTCCTCGATATCGATGATCAGTTGAAGGATTTGAAGAAACAGCAGCGATAGCAGGTGATTTTGGTTTTGAACCCATCTTTACACCTCAATAATCCATTTGTCCTCGAAAAAAGAAAAGAGAGGCATGTTTTGAGTCTCATAATGATCATCTTCTCGATCCAAAGAAACATATAAATTTGATTCCTTCCGTAGTATTTTGGATTTTCTTACGAAGATCTCACGAAGTGTTAGCGTTCGGTAGCGATAACACTGCTGATATTGATCGAGTAGAAATCTATGATGTATTGACAACTTTATCTGAAGCGAAAAGTCCTAGAACGCTGTCTATGAAGTGTTAGGATTCATACCAAGATATACTTTTTGTTTTCAACCCAAAATGCTGCTATTGCATTACACATTATATGAACATTACCAGTTTTGGTAGCTTCTCTGCATGATTTTTCAAAACTGAAACTAATTACAAAATTATTTAAGATCAACCATGACAAAAAAATTATAAATCAGGACTAATATTAATATCAACTGATGTTACTACAGAAAAAAAGATTTAACTGAAATATTAATAAGACTATGCAAGCCTAAAAAGTAGAACAATTCAATTTATATAACTTTTTTTTTTTAGAAATGGGCTCACACACCGGAAGACACTAATGTTTCTCTTCGTTAGAGTATGTGAATAACAGTTTAACCCAAAATATTTGGAGTCCAGAGGGAGGACTTGCTCGCTGAATGATCTCTCAAGAAATCCCTGGTGAGATTCAACAGGTGTTTTCTTCAACAGCCACTAAAAGTCTGATGACCTTCTCTGGATTTCCTGAATATGACGTAAAATTAGTTCAAATCATTTGGTAGTTAACACAACGAAATGCTTTGGAGGTACATTTAAAACAGCAGAGCAAGACTGTAGCACTTCGTGTGTGACTGAATTTAATTGTGTAAACCTGGCTCTCTATGAACACGAGCAAAGAGTTCTTACTCAACAGAAGATTGCGATGTGAGCACAATAATATAAGACATCTGGAGACGCCAGAGATTGAACTCAGGACTTCATACATGAAAAACATGCACTCTACCACTGAGCTACATTCCCTATGGCACAGATGGTGGAACTGACTTAAAGATGTGCATATGTTTACTGACCACAATCCACCCTTCATGAATAATTGAAATGAATAATTTATTTTTATATCCAGTCACATGGGCGACGGTGGTTGATTCTTCAATGGGGGAGTGCGTTTTTCTACCTCCTTACTCGACTGTCTTTCAATTATGTTTTCTTTGAAACCTTTTTGCATCTTTTAAGTGCTTGCAATTAAATTACGCATAGAAAAACAGCAGTACAGTTGATGTTCATGGACTGATGCACACAACTCCAGTGATAAAGCCCTTTTGTAAATATTGTAGAAGAATGTTAAAGGGCGAAACAACACTCCAACCACGTGAATGGTAACAAGAAGGATCGTGTTCTTATTTAATATGTGCTTTTGAATTGCCTCGTCAATACACACAGGCTTTAGAGATGGACAAATAATTGAGTGAATCAAATTAGTTTTTGTTGGTCGTCTGTGTCTTCATAACTTTGTAGGTGAGAGAGAGGATTGCGAAAATGTGCAGGTGCTTCTCAGAAGTGCGTTGGTGGTATAGGTTCCTTCAAATAACTGAGCCAGTGCATCCCAAATCTTTTCAAGATGATCTGTGATCTGGTAACACATCTCCTGAAACTAACATTCGAGGTAGGAAGTGTGCTCTTAAACACCAAAACACTCAAAAAGGAAGAAGCAGATCTCTGTACACAAGACGGTAGTGCGATATTAGAATTTCAGAGTTCTTGACGGATTCAGGCTCCTTCTCAGAAGTCCTTGCTCGCCAAATAACTTTGCAGCTGAGGAAGAGCACCACGGAAAAAACCCAACTCAACAAGAGAGCGCGTTGGTTGCTCTTGCTCTTAATGCAAGGAGCTGTTTTTTTTCGCTCGCAATAATAATTATTAACCAGAAACAGCAGCACAGGTAGGTCGCATTTGTGATTATGTCACTTCTCTGCTTCAGCAAGGTCAATAAAAGACTCTGAAAGTAGTAAAGCAAAACTGAACTCAAAATCATATTAGGAATTCTGAGCGATATCTCCATACAGGTAATCCAACAGAACGTTGAAATATTTGAATATCATCTCTCTGTATATTGCACTGCTTTTAACCCAGAGTAAAACTATTGGATTGAAGGAATGCTAACCGCTGGGTTAAAATGTATAGTTGTTATTTGGAGAAATCTGTAAACTCGTGATCTTATATGTTTTAAAAGACAGCACAGGAAAAAACAGTGCTGATTATTTTCCAGAGACGGAGCACTGATGACCTATCCAAGCTAATCGATAAAACCCACCCAGTGGATACTCTAGCAGAACGTCAAAGAACATTCACCTTTGTATCCAAAGAAACCACAGGAACAACATCAGGTAGCACAATCAATTCCCCTTTTAAATCTTTCCTTTAAGGTATGCTATGTGAATTCATGAAGATAATCCTCTGATCTCTTTTGATCACGAACAAAGTACTTTTGATGGAGCGCTATGTTCAAAGATTTAATAAGCTTTACCCCTGCCAATGATTCGGCGTGAAGAATTAAAAGTTTCACAGACAAAAGCAGCTCACCACCACAGCCAATATTAAATGTACTTGCCGGTACACTATCATGTGCACTGCTTCAAAAGTGATCTCAGCAGATGTTGTTCCCTACATAAAGCTGAACGTGCCAAAGAGAATTTCTGTTGAGAAAACAAAATATTTTTTCTGCCTTGATGTTAAGCCTATCTTTTAGAAAGTCTATCTCTAAACACCTACCGCAGCCTAACAAAAAGCGCTTTTACTGATCGTATTGCAGGTCTTAAAACATTAACATTTGGCAGCGGTGGGATTCGAACCCACACCCCCAGAGAGACTGGCGCCTTAGACCGCTCGGCCACGCTACCTTCCACCAGCTCCATCTTCCTCACATTGCTGGCTTGGAAAATGCCGGAGGCTTCAGCTCTTGATCTAATGATATCATGACATGTGGAAGTGACTGCACCTTCATCTTCCGAGATGCTTTCAATAGCACAAATGCTACTTTCACCGGCACAAACATAGCAATAACGAAGGAGGTGGGTTTCATCCTTTGTGCTGTTTGTAGGGGCGCAACTCTATGTCGATCTACTGACTTGAAGAGCAAAAATCAAAATCCTCTGCTACTACTATTGCTTTTTTCATAGTTTCTTCAAATCCTTCATTTGAACGTAGATTTTGAAGGATATTGATGATAATACCACATAAATTGTGGTTTTCTTGTGATCGCCAATTTTATTCAAATACCAGCCTTTTTACAGTTCTTTGCGTGTTTCACAAGGTATAATAGCCCCCCTCGCATCCTCAGCTAACATATTTTAAAATTGCAATAGATTATACAGCATGCATGTTTACATTTATATTAAAATTAAAGTAAATATACAAGAATACATACAGTGCTAACCCAATAATTCTTGTCAGGTTCTCCAACAAATCTGCGTTGTTATTTTAACATGTTTCAGCTGAGGGTGCAACAGGAGTATAAATGAATTTTCCCGCCAGCCATTCAAAGACCAAATTCCATGAGTGAACATTATTTTCGCAGACGTTGCCGGCATTGGACTTTGCCGGTGGTATTGAATTATGTCCACAACTGTTGTAGTAGTTCCTTCTTGAAATTCGACACGTGCAAAGCACTCGTAATATCATAGGTGTTAACGTTCGCTGAGACTATTCGAGTCATGGTGTGTATCCCTGCCTATCATTGGGAGACGGGTAGCTTTTTTATACTCAGATTCCAATCTTCAATGCTTTGTGGGAGAGATTACATAACTTTCATTTTCTCACATTTTCTGACGACTGTTCCAAAGGGGCACCCTGTCAATTCCGAATACTTTTCAAAAATCTGCCTGCATGTTTGATTATTGTCATTTAATTTCGAAAAAGTTCAATATTGATCATAACTAAAGAAAATAATGATCACGAACAAAAAAGGGATAAAGATGCGAGTCGATCTTGAATCACAGCTGGGTGACACAGGCTTCTGTTCTGATATGGTTGTACGAGAAACAGGAGGAATCGCCAATCTCCTATAGAACATGAGTTGAATCAGGAGTGAGACATTTCGTATACCCGTGCATATGTCAACGCCTGACCTACATCGTAAAACTAACATTAAGTTGTCAGAGACATTCATTTATATACAAACAAGAGACAGACCAAGTAATAATTCTACATTAGTTCAGGTGGGTAAACCTGAACTAACTAACTAATAAACCTATTAATAATTCTACATTAACGTGTCCTACACTGATCAGACTAATTGACATGGTCTGATTCAGAGCCTGTGCAGTTCGTGCTAATTACAACAAGGACAGTTCTGAACCCTCATCACCGAACTGAGCACAAGTTCAGCTGTTCTCCAGTTTTGTTACGCATGGTTTTTCATTGCAATTGAGTTCAGAGCTGGAGCTGATCTCCAGACAGTACAGTGTTTTGGGTAAGTTGTCAAAATTCACATGAGGCTGCAGACAACTTACCCAAAGTGTTTTCTATAGCTTTCAGGTGGAGTTCATTTATATAAAAGAATGTAAGTGGTATAAACGCAACAAGCCAGACGGCAGGCCAACCTATAATTTTCCGACGCGAGGCCTGACGCGTTATTCATTACGCCACTGACCCTGCTATTGCAGTACTAAGAAAAACACATTTTCTACATTTATGTCTGTTTAAAAATCACTCTAAAAAAGACAAAGGGTTTGGGTGTCGCGCTAAAAATCCGCTTCATTTCGAATGCAAATAAAACCCGTTTTGTTCCAAGAAATCACAAATTTGTCACATCTTTCATACTATACTTCTCTCTTGTATCAGTAAAGCATTTTGATTTAAACTGAACAATATATGAAAGGTTTCATCTATACATTTACACATAATAAGTATACGAATAAATACTCGGAAGAAGCCGCAGCTCAGGTATTAGAGAGATTTAAAATCGGATCGGAGGATTTAGAGCCCAGACTGCAAACCAACAGCTGACACAGGTCTTTTATAGAACCGTTTTGATTTCCTCTGCTTTGTCCCCATGACGTCATTGTCCTGCTCGCAGCCGAGCCCGACACACGTCTGGTTTCTGTCGCTGGGCGCACACCCTGCGGTCCATGCGGGTCCTGATACCCCAGTACAATGACGGGGACACTAAACTGTAAACAGGTGCCGTCCTTCGGCTGAGACATTAAACCGAGGTCCTGAGTCTCTGTGATCATTCAGGAGAATGGTGGTGGTGGAGGGGAGTCCCCATTACCTGTAAAGCGCATTGAGTGGAGTATCCAGAACAGCGCTATATAAGTGTACGCAATAATGATGATGATGATGATTATTATTATTGTAATGTAAAATGCAATAAAAAATAAAAAAAATATCAAACTTTGATTCAAAATAGTGTAACGCTTACGGCCGACAAGCAGTGTGTGTAAGAGCCGGCGTACCAGAGTGGGTGACGTCACCGCCCTTCCCTGTGATAGCAGGACCACAGCTACTGGGCTGTAGAGAGATCTCTCTTTAGCTCACGGGGCTATGTCGCTGCAGAGAGACGCGGAAGTCCCGGGTTCGAGCCACCTATACTTTGGGCCGACCAGATGCGGCAAGGGCGCCCGCCTGAGCCCCCGTTGCGTTACAATAGATTAATGTAAAAACTGATAAAGCTAATGCTTTTTTCAGGGCTATATCTACGTTTTTTTAAAAAAGCGAAGTCTGTCGCGATTGTGAAAGTTAGAGAATGTGTTCCAGCGGGTGCCTTCATATCGCGAGCGTCAGTCTCGCCAGTAGCTGCGAGAAAGTTAAAAGCGCACAAGTGATCTGTCTTTCGTCAAAGTAATTGCCGGAGCAGTAAGACTCAGAGCACCATCCAGCAGCTGTAGACGATGTTCGGGGAAGAGCTAATTCTGTTTTTAGCACAGGGAGTGAGAATGAGCTCAGTCCGGCTCCCAGCAGAATCCATCCTGGTTTGGTTACAGTGCGTCTGAGGCTCTTTGGATCGCAACGTAAAAAAAAACAATTGCTCACATCGTGTGACTTCCTCGACAGGAAGGAAAGATATCACTTAAAAAAGTCAGAACTGAAGATTTGGATCCTGGGCCTCAATTTGATCAAATTATTAAAATAATAACTATCAAAATATCAGATTGTGTTTCTGCAACATTTCGTGCACAGTACGCCATTTTAATCTAAAACAGTCACAACGAGGGCTTTACACGCAGTCTGGGGTATTTTCCCCTTTTATATTTTTGCCACTTTATATCGAACCTGTTATACTCCCAGAAGTGCACAGTAGCTTGTACTTAATAAAAATGTACAATTCACCACTGGTATAAACAGATGTGTGCCGTGTTTGCCTTTGTAAGCATTTGTTTAAAAAATAAGTTCACAATACGATAAAAACACAGAAAGCACAAACTTTATAATACAACGATACAAAATCAATACCAAATCATTATTCTAATTAAGTACCTATCCTTTGAAAACAGAGAACACCTTTATATCTACAAAAAACTTGACATTGTATGTATTTTTGAATTACAAAGCAGACAGAGTAGTCCCTTAATTCAAAGATCAGATCTTGGCCAAAACAAGACAATCAGACGTGGGCTGAATTCGGAACAGGAACCTCTACTTCGTCGTTTATTGAGCTTTTGATCAATGTCTGCATGAAACAGATTCGCTTTTTTAACTCTTTGATTAAAGTACACAAAACGCACCTTCTTTCGAACCGGAATCGAACCAGCGACCTAAGGACTTCCTGCTGATTCCACTACACTCCTCCTCTCGACCAACTGATCTATTGAAGGGATGGCGGTAGGTTTTCTGGCACATACTGCCCAATGTAGTGAAGTGTTCCGGGTGATTTAAATCCCACTTCGACATCAAGTTTCCAACTCGTTTCCTTAGTCTTGTTTACCTTGAATTTAAGCCACGAACCAGGATTCTACTGTATAATCTTCCGGGGATATTACAAAATGTTTGATGGGGCATCAATCATTCCAGGCAGAAATTGATTCCTTTTTTTTCTCGAGGGATCATATTAAACATTTCATTAGTATTGAGAGGAGGATCACCATGAGACACAAAACAAACAGTTTCTTTCTGTCTTTATTAGAAAGTAGCGTTTGTGCTACATTAATAATATTTTCGTGGAAATAAAGAAGTTGTAAATTTTAAAATTTATATTTGAATCGAAATGTGGTTTTGAGTTAAATATTAGCGTGTTCATGTAATTAGTTTGTGTTTGTCATTACTATATATAGTGCCATGTTACTAGAATTTGTAACTGAAGTTTAATAGTTGTGTTTTTTTATGATGGTTAGACATTTGTTGATTACAATATTGTATATAATGTATAATTCGAAATACATATTTTTCAGGTGTAAATAATTGTATATTTTAAGAATAAATTTCTAAAATAAATCATTGGCTTTATTTACTAGTTCCTACACCTATAAAAATCTTTCTTTGATGTATAATAGACCTTTAACTATATATGTATAATAGTCTTCTAAATTTATCTGTATAATAGAACTCCAACCATTTATGTATAATAAACATATAATCATAGATGTCTAATTGACGTATAACGATATACGTATATTAGAATTTCATTCTAGACCAGTTACAGAGCACATTTACACGTCTGGTATGCGTTTAATAGTCGTATATTCTACATCTTTTACCCACTGGGATGTGCCGATTTTAACTTGGCAAACCAAGATACACGTTTTCTAATGAAGCCTTAATTAAAAGACAGTTTGTTTCTCGAAAGCGTGTTATGTAAAATAAGAGAAAAACGAAAATATATGGATGGTAATCTTTCAAAGCTGAAGATTTTACTTTTGAAAAATTGACATTTTATGTGATGTATTCGCTGGTTTTAGAACTTTGCTGTACTTCCTGAATCATTTTCAGTATTATAAAGTGGGTGTAGATTTTTCTTTCAGGTTAGGACGACCGGGGTAAAGTTAGCTTGAAGTTCGAAAACGATTTTGGCACGCCTGTAGCGCTTTCACGAAACCTCTTAGAGTTACAAAAACACGTGCTTTGTGTATAAAATACATTGTGGATGCTTTCTCAGCCTTTACTTTTTCGTTTTTATGACATTTTTTTGACCAAGCACGAATATGCTTTTGTCCATATCTCCGCAATGGAAGCACAGAACGCCTTCAAACCAAAAGCATTTTAAAGACCACGACTTGTGGATATTTCCACAGCCTTTACATCAATCTATTGGTGAGCTGATTATCTTTTTTTAAACCTCCGGTTTTTCATCGATGCGTAATTACGCACGAACTGGAACCCGGGGGACCGCTGTGTGCACACGTTCACAAAGCGAGAAATACTGTTCAATACGGCTTCATGCGAAAAACCCGCCTATGACCATAGGAAGCAGAACAGCGCGGTCTCCAATTACCCAGACTGTAAGCACGGGAATAAAGCTTTGTTTGATTTCTGAAACCCTTCCTTTACGTCCTGTTTTCATTCAGGTAAGGGTCAACTATATTGAAAATACTACTGACAGCAGGAAGATTAAAATATTCTTTACTCAGCAGCTTATTAAAAACAGCTCCCATGATGTTCAAACCGATTTTTTACACAGAACACTGACACAGCTTTGTGTTCTGAATCTCTTTTTCTCTTGCTTTTATTTAATGTGGCACAATGCACTGGTTCACAAACCAATAGCATTTAAACCACAGCACCCACAATGCTGCAGGTAAGTGTTTTGCACACTAAGCAGGTCATCTGACTATTCCCAGCTTTGTTTTGGGTTATGGAACCTTTATTTTTTTATGATTTTCTGAAGATAACACTACAGGTGGGATGGGTGGGTTGTCTTCATGGCTCAATAGCATTGCAAATACAGCACCCACACTGCTGAAACCAAGTGTTTTACACACCAGACAGGCCCCCGAACCTCATACAACCTTAATGTGGCTGTGGCCCCTTTCTTTATTTTGTAATGAGTTTCTGAAGATAACACTACAGGTAATACACTGGGACGGGTGGGTCGTCTTCATGGCTCAATAGCATTTCAAATACAGCACCCACTCTGCTGAAACCAAGTGTTTTACACACCAGACAGGCCCCCAAACCTCATACAACCTTAATGTGGCTGTGGCCCCTTTCTTTATTTTGTAATGAGTTTCTGAAGATAACACTACAGGTAATACACTGGGACAGGTGGGTCATCTTCATGGCTCAATAGCATTTTAAATACAACAGCCACACTGCTGAAACCAGGTGTTTTACACACCAGACAGCCCCCAGAACCTTATACAACCTTGCTGTGGTTGTGGCCCCTTTCTTTATCTTTTTATGAGTTTTTCAATATGGCACCATTAGACAGGCGGTACATGGGGATAGTACATCGTGCTCTTCACGAGTCAATAGCTCTTCAAGCACAACAGCCACAGTGCTGCAACCAGGTGTTTTACACACCAGACAGCTCCCCTAACCTTATACAACCTCGCTTTGAGTTGTTTAACTTTTCTTTCAAATCACTTGGGTTCATCAATCATTTGATCATTTTTCAGCGTGGAATAAACCTATTACTTGTTCCTTGGAGATTACCATCTGCTGATAAGATATGATCGCTATATTGACCATATACAATTTCTTGCATAAGGAATTCATATTTTGCATACACCGATCCCCCCGGAGTCCCAAGTGATTCTGGTTTTGAAAAGCTAAAGGACAATGAGCTTCACGATACCAGGGGGACAGTGGGTGGTCAAGTCTCCCCTAAACAATGGATCTTGTCAGATTATGATGTCAGTGCATTTAATAAATGTTGTTGAACTCTCTTTAGCCCAAATACAGAGGAGCCCAGACCCAGAATGTTACACATACTGACAGAGAGTGATCTCATTATGTGTGTTTGGATTTTAACAACTATTTTTATTGTTTGCTAGAACCAAAACAATCTATGTTAGACATTTTCATCTTCAGCCAAAAATACAAACCTGTGTAGGTAGTGTGGTGCAGGTTCTTGTCCCATCCTGCTCTTGGTCCAGGTTGGAGGGTTGCACCGATTCTGAATCTTGTTAGCTGGTATGGATGGGTTTGGGGGTGTTGATACCAGAGTGGTCCAGGAGGGGGATTCAGGTGTCTCGGGGGCATTCTTGTTTTTCTATGAGTTCAGGTTGATTCTGTTGGTTCTGTCATGAATCTCCCTCACGCAGGCAAGCTCTCCCGCATTCCCTCGAGCTCTGCCCATACCAAACATGCACATGTCAATCAGTCCTCTACTTAAACCCTCATCTGTCCCCCGGTCATTGCTCACGATTGAGATTCTCTCCCGGAGCTTACCTACTAACTACGCCTTTGCCTTACTATGACTTCTCCCCTGGACCTCGACCCCGCTTTTCCGACAACTGCTTTAGCCACTCGATTTTGTACCTTCGCCTGTTTTACGCTTTCTCGGATCCTGACCCCAGCCTGTCTCTTCATTTATGCCTCTGCCTACCGACGCAACTTCTACGCCTTCCCGGACTCGGGCCCCTGCCTGTTTACTCCGACTACGCCTGCGTCTTGCGCCAACCCTACCAAGGGCACCGCATTGGATCCCTATCCTCAGCAGTCAGCCCCTGCGTGACAGATTCTGAGTGTCTTGGTTACATCCGTTTGTGTGTATAGATGAAAAAGCTATTGAAGAGCACCCCCACACCCCCCACCCGTCTCGGTGGAAGTTGCCATGTTCAAAAAATCCTAAAAAGATAATTAAAGTTGCACACAACAAAGCATGACTGTGAAAGGTCAGGAGGCCTGCCTAGTGAGCACAACACTCGATTACAGTAAAAAAAAAACATTAAAAAATAAAGAAATGTTCCACAACTCAAAGCAAGGTTGTATAAGGTTAGGGGAAATGTCTGGTGTAAAACACCTGGTTGCAGCACTGTGGCTGTTGTGCTTGAAGAGCTATTGACTCGTGAATAGCACCCCCCAATCCCCATGTACCGCCTGTCTAATGGTGCCATATTGAAAAACTAAAATTCTTATTAAAAAAATTAATAAAGGGGCCACAACCACAGAAAGGTTGTATAAGGTTAGGGGACCTGTGTGGTGTGTAAAACACTTGGTTTCAGCAGTGTGGTTGTTGTATTTGAAATGCTATTGAGCCATGAAGACGACCCACCTATCGCACTGTGTTACCTGTAGTGTTATCTTCAGAAAATCATAAAAAAATAAAGAAAGGGGCCACAGCCACAGCAAGGTTGTATGAGGTTCTGGGGCCTGTTTGGTGTGTAAAACGCTTGGTTTCAGCAGTGTGGGTGTTGTATTTGAAATGCTATTGAGCCATGAAGATGACCCACCTGTCCCAGTGTATTACCTGTAGTGTTATCTTCAGAAACTCATTACAAAATAAAGAAAGGAGCCACAGCCACAGTAAGGTTGTACGAGGTTCTGGGGCCTGTCTGGTGTGTAAAACACTTGGTTTCAGCAGTGTGGGTGCTGTATTTGAAATGCTATTGAGCCATGAAGACGACCCACCTGTCCCAGTGTATTACCTGTAGTGTAATCTTCAGAAAATCATAAAAAATTAAAGAAAGGGGCCACAGCCACAGCAAGGTTATATAAAGTTAGGGGGCCTGTCTGGTGTGTAAAACACTTGGTTTCAACAGTGTGGGTGCTGTATGTGAAATGCTATTGAGCCATGAAGATGACCCACCTATCCCAGTGTATTACCTGTAGTGTTATCTTCAGAAAATCCTAAAAAATATAAAGAAAGGTTCCACAACCCAAAACAAAGCTGGGAAAAGTCAAAGGACCTGCTTAGTGTGCAAAACACTTGCTGCATTGTGGGTGCTGTGGTTTAAATGCTATTGGTTTGTGAACAGAATACCCCTATCCCAGTGCATTGTGCCATATTAAATAAAAGCATGAGAAAAAGAGATTCAGAATGCAAAGCTGTGTCAGTGTTCTGTGTAAAAAATCGGTTTGAACATCATGGGAGCTGTTTTTAATAAGCTGCTGAGAAAAGAATATTTTAATCTTCCTGCTGTCAGTAGGATTGTGAATATAGTTGACCCTTACCTGAATGAAAACAGGGCGTAAAGGAAGGGTTTCAGAAATCAAACAAAGCTTTATTCCCGTGCTTACAGTCTGGGTAATGGGAGACTGCGCTGTTCTGCTTCCTATGGTCATACACGGGTTTTTCGCACGAAGCCGTATTGAACAGTATTTCTCGCGTTGTGAACGTGTGCACACAGCGGTCTCCCGGGTTCCAGTTCGTGCGTAATTACGCATCGATGAAAAACCGGAGGTGTAAAAAAAAATAATTAGCTCACTGATAGTTTGATGTAAAGAGTGTGGAAATATCCACAAGTCGTGGTCTTTAAAATGCATTTGGTTTGACGGCGTTCTGTGCTTCCATTGCGAAGATATGGACAAAAGAATATTCGTGCTTGGTCAAAAAAATGTCATAAAAACGAAAAAGTAAAGGCTGAGAAAGCATCCACAATGTATTTTATACACAAAACAAGCATTCTCGCAACTCTAAGAGGTTTCGTGAAAGCGCTACAGGCGTGCCAAAATCGTTTTCGAACTTCGAGCTAACTTTACCCCGGTAAGTTAGCTTGAAGTTCGAAAACGATTTTGGCACGCCTGTAGCGCTTTCACGAAACCTCTTAGAGTTACAAAAACACTTGCTTTGTGTATAAAATACATTGTGGATGATTTCTCAGCCTTTACTTTTTCGTTTTTATGACATTTTTTTGACCAAGCACGAATATGCTTTTGTCCATATCTCCGCAATGGAAGCACAGAACGCCTTCAAACCAAAAGCATTTTAAAGACCACGACTTGTGGATATTTCCACAGCCTGTACATCAATCTATCGGTGAGCTAATTATCTTTTTTTAAACCTCCGGTTTTTCATCGATGCGTAATTACGCACGAACTGGAACCCGGGGGACCGCTGTGTGCACACGTTCACAAAGCGAGAAATACTGTTCAATACGCTTCATGCGAAAAACCCGTATATGACCATAGGAAGCAGAACAGCGCGGTCTCCAATTACCCAGACTGTAAGCACGGGAATAAAGCTTTGTTTGATTTCTGAAACCCTTCCTTTACGTCCTGTTTTCGTTCAGGTAAGGGTCAACTATATTGAAAATACTACTGACAGCAGGAAGATTAAAATATTCTTTACTCAGCAGCTTATTAAAAACAGCTCCCATGATGTTCAAACCGATTTTTTACACAGAACACTGACACAGCTTTGTGTTCTGAATCTCTTTTTCTCTTTCTTTTATTTAATGTGGCACAATGCACTGGGATAGGGGTATTCTGTTCACAAACCAATAGCATTTAAACCACAGCACCCACAATGCTGCAGGTAAGTGTTTTGCACACTAAGCAGGTCATCTGACTATTCCAGGCTTTGTTTTGGGTTATGGAACCTTTATTTTTTTATGATTTTCTGAAGATAACACTACAGGTGGGATGGGTGGGTTGTCTTCATGGCTCAATAGCATTTCAAATACAGCACCCACACTGCTGAAACCAAGTGTTTTACACACCAGACAGGCCCCCGAACCTCATACAACCTTACTGTGGCTGTGGCCCCTTTCTTTATTTTGTAATGAGTTTCTGAAGATAACACTACAGGTAATACACTGGGACAGGTGGGTCGTCTTCATGGCTCAATAGCATTTCAAATACAGCACCCACACTGCTGAAACCAAGTGTTTTACACACCAGACAGGCCCCCTAACTTTATATAACCTTGCTGTGGCTGTGGCCCCTTTCTTTATTTTGTAATGAGTTTCTGAAGATAACACTACATGTAATACACTGGGACAGGTGGGTCATCTTCATGGCTCAATAGCATTTCAAATACAACAGCCACACTGCTGAAACCAGGTGTTTTACACACCAGACAGCCCCCAGAACCTCATACAACCTTGCTGTGGTTGTGGCCCCTTTCTTTATTTTTTTATGAGTTTTTCAATATGGCACCATTAGACAGGCGGTACATGGGGATAGTACATCGTGCTCTTCACGAGTCAATACCTCTTCAAGCACAACAGCCACAGTGCTGCAACCAGGTGTTTTACACACCAGACAGCTCCCCTAACCTTATACAACCTCGCTTTGAGTTGTTTAACATTTCTTTCAAATCACTTGGGTTCATCAATCATTTGATAATCTTTCAGCGTGGAATAAACCTAATACTTGTTCCTTGGAGATTACCATCTGCTGATAAGTTATGATCGCTATATTGACCATATACAATTTCTTGCATAAGGAATTCATATTTTGCATACACCGATCCCCCCGGAGTCCCAAGTGATTCTGGTTTGGAAAGCTAAAGGACAATGAGCTTCACGATACCAGGGGGACAGTGGGTGGTCAAGTCTCCCCTAAACAATGGATCTTGTCAGATTATGATGTCAGTGCATTTAATAAATGTTGTTGAACTCTCTTTAGCCCAAATACAGAGGAGCCCAGACCCAGAATGTTACACATACTGACAGAGAGTGATCTCATTATGTGTGTTTGGATTTTAACAACTATTTTTATTGTTTGCTAGAACCAAAACAATCTATGTTAGACATTTTCATCTTCAGCCAAAAATACAAACCTGTGTACGTAGTGTGGTGCAGGTTCTTGTCCCATCCTGCTCTTGGTCCAGGTTGGAGGGTTGCACCGATTCTGAGTCTTGTTAGCTGGTATGGATGGGTTTGGGGGTGTTGATACCAGAGTGGTCCGGGGGGGGGGGGTGCAGGTGTCTCGGGGGCATTCTTGTTTTTCTGTGAGTTCAGGTTGATTCTGTTGGTTTTGCCACGAATCTCCCTCACGCAGGCAAGCGCTCCCGCATTCCTACGAGCTCTCCCCGTACCAAACGTGCACGTGTCAATCAGTCCTCTGCTTAAACCCTCATCTGCCCCCGGTCATTGCTCACGATTGAGATTCTCTCCCGGAGCTTACGTACTAACTACACCTTTGCCTTACTACGACTTCTCCCCTGGACCTCGACCCCGCTTTTCCGACTACCGCTTTAGCCACTCGATTTTGTACCTTCGCCTGTTTTACGCTTTATCGGATCCTGACCCCAGCCTGTCTCTTCGTTTACGCCTCTGCCTTCTGAATCCACACCGACGCCTTCCCAGACTCCTACCCCTGCCAGTCCCTCGACTACACTTTCGCCTGTCGATTCTGTGCCTACGCCTGTGCTACATGTGGAAGACCGAGTCAAAAGGTCAGGACAGTGACTATGCGTGGGAAAGGTTTTCTGTTCGCACCTAAGACCACTGTCTTAGGTGCAAACTAAAGCCTGTGATTCCTCACACCCATTCAACCAGAGAAAATTGAAACAGATTGTAGGATGCCAAATGGCACCCCCCTGTCCTGTTTGTTTGACTTCTGACACTGCCCCTTTCCCTGTATGTTCCTTTGATATGTTAAAGTATTGCCTACTTTTAATGTATAAAAAAGGAAAGTATAACTTCAGTCCAGTGAGCATGTCTTGAGTGCTAGGGGAAACCCTTTCTCTGTGATATGCTCCCCTTCAGCTGATTGTATTAAAGTTCTCTGTTGACAATCTCCCAACCTGAGTGAAGACTGAGTTTTTTTCGACATACGCCTTCCCGGACTCGGACCCCTGCCTGTTTACTCCGACTACGCCTGCGTCTCGTGCCAACCCTACCAAGGGCACCGCATTGGATCCCTATCCTCAGCAGTCAGCCCCTGCGTGACAGGTTCTGAGTGTCTTGGTTACATCCGTTTGTGTGTATAGATGAAAAAGCTATTGAAGAGCACCCCGACACCCCCCACCCATCTCGGTGGAAGTTGCCATGTTCAAAAAATTAAAGTTTCACACAACAAAGCATGACTTTGAAAGGTCAGGAGGCCTGCCTAATGGTGGTGCTGGCCCCACTAGCACCTCTTCCAGCAGCAACCTTAGTTTTTCCCAGGAGGTCTCCCATCCAGGTACTGACCAGGCTCACACCTGCTTCAGTACTGAAGGCTGCTGATTATGGCCAGCAGCCATATCACCCTGCAACTCACAACTGGCAACCCACTGAAGCTAAGCAGGTGTGAGCCTGGTCAGTACCTGGATGGTAGACCTCCTGGGAAAAACTAAGGTTCCTGAGGGAAGAGGTGCTAGTGGGGCCAGCAGGGGGCGCTCACCCTGCGGTCCATGTGGGTCCTAATGCCCCAGTATAGTGACGGGGACACTATACTGTAAACAGGCGCCTTCCTTCGAATGAGATGTAAAACTGAGGTCCTGACTCTCTGTGGTCATTACAAATCCCATTACGTTTCTTGAAAAGAGTAGGGGTGTAACCCCGGCGTCCTGGCCAAATTTCCCCATTGGCCCTTACCAATCATGGCCTCCTAATAATCCCCCTCTTTGAATTGGCTACATTTCTCTTCTCTCCTCCTCACTGATAGTGGTGAGTGTTCTGGTGCACTATGGCTGCCGTCGCATCATCCAGGTGGATGCTGCACATTGGTGGTGGTGGAGGGGAGTCCCCATTACCTGTAAAGCGCTTTGAGTGGAGTGTCCAGAAAAGCACTATATAAGTGTAAGCAATTATTATTATTATTATTATTATTAATGAGCACAACACTTGATTACAGTAAAAAAATCATTAAAAAATAAAGAAATGTTCCACAACTCAAAGCGAGGTTGTATAAGGTTAGGTGGAATGTCTGATGTAAAACACCTGGTTGCTGCACTGTGGTTGTTGTGCTTGAAGAGCTATTGACTCGTGAATAGCACCCTCCTATCACCATGTACCGCCTGTCTAATGGTGCCATATTGAAAACATCATAAAAAATAAAGAAAAGGGACACAGCCACAGCAAGATTGTATAAGGTTAGGGGGCCTGTCTGGTGTGTAAAACACCTGGTTGCAGCACTGTGGCTGTTGTGCTTGAAGAGCTATTGACTCGTGAATACCACCCCCTATTCCCATGTACCGGCTGTCTAATGGTGCCATATTGAAAAAATCATTACAAAATAAATAAAGGGGCCACAGCCACAGCAAGGTTGTATAAGGTTAGGGGGCCTGTCTGGTGTGTAAAACATATGGTTTCAGCAGTGTGGCTGTTGTATTTGAATTGCTATTGAGCCATGAAGAAGACCCACCTATCCCAATGTATTACCTGAAGTGTTACCTTCAGAAAATCATAAAAAAATAAAGAAAGGGGTCACAGCCACAGCAAGGTTGTATGAGGTTAGGGGGCCTGTCTGGTGTGTAAAACATATGGTTTAAGCAGTGTGGCTGTTGTATTTGAATTGCTATTGCAGGGGCAATGCTTGTTAATAAGACAGAATTAAGCGTTGGTATGCTGTCCTAAAGGAGGCCCCATCTCACCCTCCATCTCTGTGGTGCAGCCACAGAGAAAGTATTCATGCAGGCTGATTTAAGATGTTTTCTTTTGATAAGGAACAAGCTCCCAGACGGGGATGCACTTAGCTAAGCCTGGCTATCATGATCAATGGTCATCCATTGGCGCCTATCAGTCTAGAGAGTGCCGAATGGACATCTGGACTGCATTCCTAAGTATCAAGAGTAAGTGACTTATATCTCATCTTGACCAACCAATCAGGGACTGGCAGGGCGTGGTAATACCATGTGGGTCTCCAATGCCCACCGAACTCTCAACCAATCAGCACACACCTGGGTCTTGGTCAAAAAGGGTGCGCAAGCTCAGATCGGGTCTCTCCTTGGCCATTTTCGTGCATCCTCAGAGACAATCACGTGACAACTGCTGTTGTCTGCAAAAGGACTTGGACTTTGTTCTAAGCGCAAGGCCGAGGATCCCGTACGTACTCAGAATTCTACCAACGTGAATGCTCCGCTTGATCAACGGCAGCCTACAGTTGGACCCTCGTCGACAACCTGAATAGCTTATTCAGAAGCAGCGCTGGACCGGGAACTAACCAGTTTCTTCCCAGGCAAAAGAGTGACTTGTGAGGACTCGCGGTCATACTCTGTGCATAGAGACTTTCTACTAGCCAGCCGGACTGCTGGTAGATCCCCTCGGAGCAACGACTGCCCTGCGCGCCGCAGTCAGATTTCTCCGCCCGTCCTACTCCGAGCTGCACCTTGACTGGTTGGTTTGGTGTTCGTGCCGGGAGATTCCAAATCCATACACAGTGGAAAAGTAAACCCCATGTTCTACATTGCTTCTCGAGAATTCAATTGTACCTCAACACAAGTTGTTATCAATTTAATTCATGAGTAATGTATTTACTTCCGAGTTTAGAGTAACAGTGGGTAATAACACTGGTTAGCGATTTGGTAACCGAACGATATATATTGAAATATATTCTCTGTTGTGTATCTCTTTGTGTTTGCATCTCTTCGAGATTAAGTACCTTGTATATTGATAACCCTCACAGTAAGGTCTGCTGCTCGTATCCAGGCAGACTAGTATATCTTTGGTGCACAATTTATATTAATACATGTATCTCGTGTATTGAACCCGTGTGTGTGCGTTGTTAGTTGTTCTGACGATTGATTTTCTAAAAGCTACAACGAACAACCTCGTGATTACTGTTACAATTAATAATTGTCTAAGTAAACCCATCAAACCACTACACTATTGAGCCATGAAGAAGACCCACCTGTTCCAGTGTATTACCTGTAGTGTTATCTTCAGAAATTCATAAAATATAAAGGTTCCACAACCCAAAACAAAGCTGGGAAAAGTCAGAAGACCTGCTTAGTGTGCAAAACACTTACTTGCAGCATTCTGGGTGCTGTGATTTAAATGCTATTGGTTTGTGAACAGAATACCCCTATCCCAGTGCATTGTGCCATATTAAATAAAAGCATGAGAAAAAGAGATTCAGAACGCAAAGCTGTGTCAGTGTTCTGTGTAAAAAATCGCTTTGAACATCATGGGAGCTGTTTTTAATGAGCTGCTGAGTAAAGAATATTTTAATCTTCCTGCTGTCAGTAGTATTGTCAATATAGTTGACCCTTACCTGAATGAAAACAGGGCGTAAAGGAAGGGTTTCAGAAATCAAACAAAGCTTTATTCCTGTGCTTACAGTCTGGGTAATTGGAGACTGCGCTGTTCTGCTTCCTATGGTCATATACGGGTTTTTCGCACAAAGCTGTATTGAACAGTATTTCTCACGTTGTGAACGTCTGTACACAGTGGTCCTCCGGGTTCCAGTAAGTGCGTAATTATGCATCGATGAAAAACCGGAGGTTTAAAAAAAGATAATTAGCCCACTGATAGTTTGATGTAGAGGCTGTGGAAATATCCACAAGTCTTGGTCTTTAAAATGCATTTGGTTTGACGGCGTTCTGTGCTTCCATTGTGAAGATATGGACAAAAGAATATTCGTGCTCGGTCAAAAAAATGTCATAAAAACGAAAAAGTAAAGGCTGAGAAAGCATTCACAATGTATTTTATACACAAAGGAAGTATTCTCGCAACTCTAAGAGGTTTCGTGGTTTAATTTTTTTTAATTACTGAATCATATTTAAATGTTAAACAACTGAAAAGCATATCGCTGTAGACCAGGATGGCCGAGTGGTTAAGGCGTTGGACTTAAGATCCAATGGACAAATGTCCACGTGGGTTCAATCCCCACTCCTGGTAGTGTTGTAATAAGTTTTAAGTGACAGAACACTTTGATGATTTACACTCTATTTAAATATGAATTTACTAAATTTCAGTTCAGTTCTCTTTACTCCCACTCCCTGGCATAACTGAGCTCTCACTATCGCATACTGAAGGCTTTACATGCATTAGCTGTGATACAGCTCCCAATAAAGACGGAATCAAACAGTTTGTTCTGTCTCTCATGGTGATCCTCTTCTCGATCCAAATGAAATGTTTAATATGATGCGTCGAGAAAAAAAAAGGAGTGAATTTCCGCCTGTAATGATTGATGCCCCATCAAACATTTTGTAACATCCCCGGAAGATTATACAGTAGAATCCTGGTTTGTGGCTTAAATTCAAGGTAAACAAGACCAAGGAAACGAGTTGGAAACTTGATGTCGAACTGGAATTTAAGTACCCGGAATATTTCACTACATTGGGCAATATGTGCCAGAGAGGAGCACTTTAAATCCCTTCGATAGCTCAGTTGGTAGCACGGCTGACTGTATTAGAAACAGTTAGGAATCCTTAAGTTGCTGTTTCAACTACAGCTCGAAGAAAGGTGCTTTTGTGAACTTTAATTAAATAGTTAAAATAGCGAATCTTTTTCACTCAGACGTTGATCAAAAGCTCAATAAACGATGAAGCAGAGGCTGTTGTTCCGAATTCAGCTAACATCTGGTTGTCTTGTTTTGGCCAAGATCTGATCTTTGAATTAAGGGACTACGCTGTCTGATTTGTAATTCAAAAGTAGATACAAATGTCACTGTTTTCAAAGGATAGGTACTTAATTGGCTTTATGATTTGGTATTGATTTTGTATCATGATATTATTACGTTTGTGCTTTCTGTGTTTTTCATCGTATTGTGAACTTATTTTTTAAACAAATGCTAACAAAGGCAAACACAGCACAAATCTGTTTATATCAGCGGTGAATTGTACATTTTTATTAAGTACAATCTACTGTATTTTTAGAAAAAAATGGCATACTGTGCACGATATGTTGCAGAAACACAACATGATATTTTCATAATTATTATTTTAATCATTTAACAAGTATGAGGTCCCGGATCCAAATCTTCAGTTTTGATTTTTTTTAAAGTGATATCTTCTCTTTCTCTCGTGGAAATCACAAGATGTGAGCAAATGTTTTTTGTTCTTTTTTTTTCACGTTGCGATCCAAAGAGCCTCAGACGCACAGTCTGACAGTAACCAAACCAGAATGGATTCTGCTGGGAGCCGGACTGAGCTCATTCTCACTCCCTGTGCTGAAAACAGAATTATCTCTTCCCCAAACATCGTCTACAGCTGCTAGATATTGCTCTGCGTCCTACTGCTCCAGCAATTCCTTTGACCAAAGACAGATCACTTGTGCGCTTTTAAACTTCTTGCCACTTGCTCTTTGATGACTCATGCTGACTGTCCTGTGAATCCAAAAGAAAATGTTAAAGCTGATACATTTTCTATTGTAATTTGCATCTAACTACAACATCCCTGGAAAAGAGATTTTATTCGTTGCGTGCAATCGCTATCTTTTACTTTACGTATGGTAGTGGAAATAGTTTTAAAAATGTTTTCTAAAGAAGATTGTATTGCCAGGACCTGCCTTTAGCGCTCAGTAGCGATGACGCTGTTGATATAGATGGAGAAGAAATGTAAGATGAATTGATGATCTAAGCTAAAATATCCCTAACACGCCTCCTGTAACAGTGTTTGTATTCATAGCAAGTAATATTTTTTTTCAAACCCGAACGTTGCTTTTGCATTAAGTGTTATGTAACCATTAGCGGTTTTGGTAGCTTCTGAAGAGCGCACTTTTCCAAACTGAAGCCTATAAGAACATTATTCAAGATGCACCATGGCCCAGAACGTGTATCGGGACAAGGATTAACATCAATTGAAAGTACTCCCAAATAAAAGACTTGACGGAACAATTGAAAGAGTAGGCAAGTATTAAAAAAACACCATAACTTTTCGGCTTCCAATCTCTTTCCAGGTTCAGGCTTTGTAAAATGACATGATTAGTGGAGTCATGCTGCGGCTGTGAGTTCAAGCCTCACCTGGAGCAGCCCGGTTTTCTGTCTTGACAGGTAAACAGTGTTTTGTGTTATTTGCTAAATGGAGAGAGGATTCTGTGTTAATTGTGCTCCTCCTGGGAGAGGTCAAGATGAGAAGTTCACGAGGCTGGTGGTAAATATCCTGTCCAGGAATATCGGGGCTGTAGGGGGTCAGATCTATAGATGTAGTAAACACATCAGTGGAGACGGTGTGTCTGCTCTCTGTGAGAGAGCCGGGCGGAAAGAATAATCTGTGGTCGGGGAAGAAGAGACCCTCGTTGGAAGAGCGGCGCTCCACACAGGAGAGAATGAAAAAAAATCTTTTTCAGGGACGCTGATTGTTCTCTTTGGGGGAATTAATAGCACCTGTGGCGAGCGACCTCGTGGCGCAACGGTAGCGTGTCTGACTACAGAACAGAAGGTTGCATGTTCAAATCACGTCAAGGTCAGCTGATGAGTTTGCAGGTGCTGCTGGTGCTGAACCTGGAAATTACACCACGCAGTCGGGTTTTAGCTGTACACCACATAGGTAATCGAACAAAGTAACAGCGCAGTACAGAACACCCAGTCAGGAGCTTATTCAGCGAATCATCATGAACATGACAAGAGAAAAGGCATACTACACATCCGTGAAACATCACGTCCGGCTTTAGAGACAGTGACATCAGAGAATGGAAGTTTCAGACTGCTTTTTTTGTTACAGGTTCAAGCAAACCTGAAAGTTAGGGAGTGTTTGGTCACTTTTGTATGAAAAAGTGTCTGAAGCCTGTAATTATAATTTGTCCTTTTTTAATTGTGGTTGAAATCCACTCCCATGTACCAAGACCTTACAGTATATTCATGTTTGCTTAAATGACTAACGCTATTGGACATTAGCTGGTGTTTTTTGTAACGATTTGCTATTTCATGCAGGAAAGAAAGGAAACCAGACCCAACGTTTGCTTTCAGGTGCGGTCTATTTACATAACGGACATCTATTTCTGAGGAGCCTGATTTAAATCACACAACCCCGGTAGAAGTCGAATCGACAATCTAATAAACCGAAATCAGACGCGTTATCCATTAAACCACTAGTCCGTCACATAAATGAATTGCACCACGGTGAGTTCAGCGCCGCTACTAGTAATACCCCACCCCCATCTTAAATTTCTAAATGAGAAACGTGTTTTCTACATTTTTATCAGTTTTAAAAAATCATCACTTTTAAGCAGACAAAGCCTTTATTTGTCGCTCTGAATTTCTAATTGATTTAGAATTCCAAGAAAAAAGCATTTTGTTCCACAGCGGCGTGAAAAATTCATGTCTTTCACTCTACTTCTCTCTTGTAGTAAAGCAGATCTTGCTAGGTGAGCATTTGCTCCGGTAAATTAGGTCACTTTTCATGTTAACTCACTTCTTCTAAACACAACATTTCCTGGTGCACGTTTTCTCCATGAAAAAAAGACATTTTCTCTTACATGATTTCTCGTTTTGTTTCATCAAAGAGTACAGAAAGAAGAAAGAAAGGAAAAGTGTCGTAAATGAACTCTGTCATCCTTGGGAGATGTCAAGAGCATTGGACATGAAAAGTGCCCGATAAAAGCCATTTCTGTACGTTTCTCTTAGTGTCGGGGCCCGAATGTAAAGGAGGCAACATGCTCAGCCAGCCGACTCAGCTTACTGAACGCAGGTGTCTCCGAGCGATGTGTCCAAGGGGCAGTAAAAGAGGAGAATTCTGCCGGCGCCGTGGCTTAGTTGGTTAAAACACCTGTCTAGTTAACGGGAAATCCTGGCTCCAAATCCCAGCAGTCCATCGCCTGTGTTGCACTAGACACCCTGTAGATAATCAAAAGCATATTAAGCTCCCTGGTAATGAAATTGGCGGATAAAAGCCATTTCACATCCTTTCTCAACTTGCTCAGTGAGCAGGCTCACTGCACACCGAACGAAGATATAACAGAGCAGTGTGCCCAACTGGCTGAAAAAGGGCAGTGCTTTGCCGGTGCTGTGGCTTAGTTGGTTAAAATGTCTATCTAGTAAACAGGAAATCTTGGGTTCAAATCCCAGCAGTGCCTTACTTCCTGTCTTCACCCTCAGTTTATTGTTACAGACAATATGCTTCTGCATTATGTTTAAATGAAGTTTTCATTTCGCTTTTGGCACAACTTGTTTTTCAAGAAATCCACACATTGCGAAAGATAAAATGCTCATCTTTCTTATCAGTGCAAAAGAATTACTGCCAGCTGGCAAGAAAATGACAATGATTTTTTTTTACTTTAGCCAAAAATCTGTGAATGTAGAAAAAATACAAAAAATGTCAGTTTCTATGGCACACTCAGTCAGGGTGTCCTTCAGTTAAACACAACGTTGGTAGATCAAACGCACCCAGAGACACACTTCGAATTAATCCGATCTAAACATTACCTTCTCTAAATGTGATTGAGTTTCTTTCCACGTCCTTAGACATCTTGATGTTTGCAGAGATTTTCAACTTTTGACACCAGTCAAACTACAAGTAAATAGTGGAGTACCTTAGTCAATATCATTTATATGTGAATATAAATGTAAACATCAATATTTCTGCTGTCTCCTGAGAAACACAAGTATAGAGTCAAAACACAATAAATAATGCTAAAAAGTTATTCAGTTAACACCCAGATGTGACAAAACACATTTAATACTTACATCCCCTTTAAATATGTATTTCCTTAATATCAGTTCTCTTCCCTCCCCAGGATACCTGCAAATTCACTATAGCATATTAAAAGCTGTGTGTAAGTCTTACATGTGTTCTGAGTAGTATAAAGCGACACCTTTCCTCAAACTTTTGACAGGTACCACGCCCCCTTTTCCAGCCAATGGGAGTCAGCGGTGGTTGGCTGTCCCGCCCCCTTGCCAGCCAATGGCGTGTTGTTATTTGTGCATGTCCCGCCCCCTCAGGAGCCAATGGTGTGTTGTTAAGGGTCGGAACTCCCGCCTTCCCCCCCCGGCCAGTCGGTCCGGAGCCTCAGGGTCCCAAAGCCCAAAGACGGCGCATCCCTCGCTTTAGGTGTGTGAAAGTGTGTATTGGTTTGGAAGGGGACCATGTCTGCAGCGGGGTTGAGTGCGCTCTATTATAAACCTAGGGAATCGGGTAGTTACAGCGGCATGGAGAGTCTGGTGTGAGCTGCGAGATCCCGGGGTGTGAGCGGCGCCAGCCGCGGCCGGGTGGCCGAGTGGTTGTCCGGCCAGGCTGCTTATACGCTGCACAAGCCGTGTCTCAAAAGCAGCAGGGTTGTAAGCACACACACACTGACTGCGTAAAGTCTCACGGAAAGAACTCGCAGGACAAACACCATGTGAAATGTGAACCGATTTATTTCAACAGTAGGTGTTTCAAACACTGAAACAACGCAGCACACACGCGTTACCGGCTCCTGTTTGCATTCAACAATTAAATGTTGGTGCGGAAAATTAGTTCGGTACATGTAACCACCACCCCAACATTGCTGAGAAACTTTGAGGCATCTGAAAAAGCATTCATAACCCCCTTCCGCTCCCCATGTCTAAAGCCATGCGAACCACACTGGGCGATCCGATCTAGCAGAGCAAAAACATTTGCCTGCGTAATCAGCGGGATGGTGTTACCACAGGTTCTGTGCAAAACACACTGTATTTTGGAATACACACTGTAGGCTTCCCCTACACCCCAGGCTTCCATTTCTGATCTGAAAAAATCAGATCTGCAATAATTTCACTCAAGTTCTTGACATACACATCTATCTCTTTAACAAATTTAAGGATATTAGCATTCGACTCTTTGTTTTGCATATCAAGCTTTGTAGAGAGAAGTGTGTAAAGCACTCTTAGTAAGCATTCAGACGTATACATTCGAAATTCTTCACTCTTCGGACGATGGCACACCCGGGTCTGTAAAACAGAGTGAAATCTGTATTCACATTTTACATAGATCTTTTTTTTTGCGTCTGTAAAAATAAGAATAGTGTTTCTTTTGCAACGCATCAAAAGTCACATCTACTAATTTTTCATCCAGCTGTTCAAGTATGGTGTGTACATGCTCGTATGGGGAGCGGTCCTCAATTATATTTTTCAGCAACTGTTTTATGCACCGCTCAGTGTCATTTCTAATGGTGTACGAACCCAGACACCTGGCGGTGTACAGAACAGTCGATAAAATTCAGGCTAAACTATGAGACTTATAAATTTCTAAAGCGGCAAACATCACATCTTCAAACCCATCTGTGTAGCCGACAGACAGGCATGTGTGACCCCGCTGCCCAGGATGGTCAATCAAACAGGCCGGGCAGTCATCAACCAGGACCCTCTTTAAACAGTGTTTGAAGATGCAATAAACTACTGCTTTCACAATCTGGGGCATAACATCGGGCTCATTAGGGACATCGTTAGCTAAACCTGGTTGGGCATCAGCTTTATTAACATTTGGCCGAACACACAAGCATAGACACGAAACATTCAGTTGTGCCGGTAGGCTGAAGATTGACCCGTCCACATCCTCTTTATTCTATTAAAGGAAAAAGAAAAGAAAGGCTTAAAAAACTTTTGAGCTAAGGTTTTTCGTTAATATTTACCATTTGTAGCGTGGTATCATCGCTAGCACCCGGCAGTTCTTCAACATCTGGTACCCCAGCTGAACTCACACCCCCGCTGCTGTCACAGGGTGCAGAGGGTGGGGTCGGGTTTTGCTAAAAAGAAGACCAAGTATTAAAATGACATGCGCTAAGCACCGATACAACAATTCCACGATCAGAAAAAATATTTTAGCCGCCTACCTCTTCACTTTGTAGAGTAGCAGACCCCGTTGTTTCTCCACACAAAGAAGCCATCTCCGCAGCTCCTAACAAGGGGCGGTGTCTGACAGCTCCAAGGACGCGCTGCGACCCTGTAAGTCCGGAGCGTTTAAGAATATGCGCCAATGGTGTAACCACGCCTACATAACACAAGACATTTTTCAATTGGTTGTGATGCTTTAAAACGCATCACAACCAATGTTGTGATGACCCCCCCCCCCTTGTTTTATCGAGAGCGAAAAGTATTCACATATCAGTTTAAAAGTTTTAAACTTTAAAAGTATTAACACACAACGCAAACACAAATGATGGGTTTGCCCAGAAAAAAAATTTTAAACACACGGGGTTGGTCTTAAAGTTTTTAAAATAATGTAATAAGACACAGTTTATTTTTAATAACACATTCGCGACAGCTTTTTCGAAAGTTTGAGATAAATTTCCACACATCGCAAGCGTAAAAGTCTTTAAGGTATTAATAGGCAGCAAATGATGGGGTGTTGTTCTTCATACTTTAATGGATTGGTCTTAAAGTTTTAAAATCACGTATTAGAGATAATTTGAGATGTTTTGGAGACATGCGGTGTGTGTGTGGGGGGGTTAGTTAAAGTGGCTTATGTACATCGAACACACAGAGCCCGTTAAAATCCAACACACGTTAACCACGGCCTGTGAGTTCAAGGTTGGCCCATATTTTCTGGATGGTTATGCTGTAATTGGCAGAGTGCCGACAGCCTTTGAGTTCAACGGTTGCTTTTTTCACGGTTGTAGCGTTTGTTATTGTGAAAACGATTTTAATCCGCTGACAAACACTACTTTTGGCTGGTTGTACAGAAAGACGATGGTTAAAATTAATTTTCTCAAAATGAGAGGTTTTAACGTGCGTGTTTTGTGGGAGCATGAGTTCAGAGACATGCTTGTTGAAAATGGAGACTTGGGTAAATTTCTAACAGCTGCGCAGTTACCAGAGCCTCTGCAACCGCGCGATTCGCTTTTTCGGGGAGAACAAATGCTATTTGTTTGCATTACACAGCGCAGCCCGGTGAAAAAATTCATTACTATGATTTAACCAGTCTGTATCCGTTTGTGAACAAAACTAAAAAATACCCACTGGGGCATCCCCGAATAATATATAACAACTTTGGAGATTTAAAACGGTATTTCGGTTTAGCGAAGGTGAAAGTTTACCCACCCAGACGTTTGTACTTTCCAGTTCTTCCAACCAAAATTGACAAAAAACTGTTTTTCACGCTGTGTCGTACGTGTGCTGAAACAAAACAGACCACCCCCTGTGAGCACGGTGATGAAGATCGCGCCTTGACTGGTGTCTGGTGCACCCCCGAATTACAGAAGGCCTTAGACCTGGGGTATAGAGTGTGTAAAATTTACGAAATTTGGCATTTCGAAAAGGCCTCACACGATCTTTTTACCGACTACATCAAACTGCATCTGAAAGGGAAGCAGGAAGCTTCGGGGTTTCCAGAGTGGTGTACAGATGTCGAGAAACAACAAAGATATATCTGCGAATATTATGAAAAAGAGGGTGTCCGGCTGGACCCCGGCAACATTAAAAAGAATCCGGCCAAAAGACAGCTTTCAAAAATTGCCTTGAACAGTTTGTGGGGCAAGTATGGGCAAAGAGACAATTTACCACAGACCACCATTGTGAGAAACCCCGATGAATTGTTCAGGTACTTATTTACGCCATATCATGAGGTGTCAGCCTGCGAGTTTATCGATGAAAACACAGCCTGTGTTACGTGGAAACACACTAAACACCACTATACGGGCCATTCAAACACTAACATTTTCATCGCTAGCTTTACAACCGCCTATGCCCGCTTGGAGTTATACAATCTGCTAAATGCTTTGCAAGGCTGTTGTCTCTACCATGACACAGATTCCGTTATCTTTGTGAGCCGGGAGGGTGAGTGGAATCCGGAACTGGGCGACTACTTGGGTGTGTTGACCAGCGAAATCGATGCTGGTCAACACATCACCGAGTTTGTGTCAACAGGACCCAAGTCGTACGGGTACAAACTGTCTGGAGGGAAAGCCTGTTTAAAGGTAAAAGGCATTACGCTCAATGTGAACAATTGTGAAAAAGTTAACTTTGAGAGTCTGCGGGACTTGGTTTTTGACTATGGCGTTAACCCTTATGCAGAGTGCCGGGAATTTAAACACATTTCTATTCAACAGCCGATGATCGTGCGTGTTAAAAAGGATTGGCGCATTGAGACCCGGACCTTAAAGAAAACCCAGAAGGTGGTGTACGACAAGCAGGTGCTGCAAGAAAATTTGACATCGTTGCCCTACGGATATTAACACGATGGATGTCAGGTTAAAACACCCTTTTTCATGCATTTTGTCCGGACCCTCGAATTGCGGTAAAAGTTATTTTATAAAACAGCTCTTGGAGAGCGGTGATACCGTTATGACTCGTAAACCCGAAAACATAGTCTGGTGTTACAGCTGCTGGCAACCTCTATACGACGAGTTGCTTGTGAAATTTCCATACATTCAGTTTATAGAAGGACTACCGACGTCGTTTTCCGACGACCAGCTACTGCCGCCGGGTAGAGTAAATTTGATTATAGTGGATGATTTGATGGAGTCTGCGTGTGAAAATAATGAGATAGAAAAAGCTTTTACCAAATACGTACACCACCGAAACCTCAGCATCATGTATATCGTCCAAAATGTGTTTTGTCAAGGCCGGAAAAGTAGAACCATCGCGTTAAATACAAAGTACATGGTGATGTTTAAAAACCCTAGAGATAAACTACAGATTACAACCCTGTCCCGGCAGATGTACCCCGGTAAAGCCAAATTTTTTTTGGAAGCGTTCGATGACGCTACTAAAAAACCTTTCGGTTACTTGTTGGTGGATTTAAATGCCGACACCCCAGATGACTATCGCTTGCGAACAGGTCTTTTCCCCCCAGATGTAGCCACGGCTTATGTGTTTAAAAAATCTAAAAGTCGGTGATCTCACAACCACCGACTCAGTCGAAAAAACACGTTCGGGGCGTCGTCATGTCTTCACGCGTTCGGAGAAACCTGACTCTCTTAAATTTTCTGGTAAAAGCCACCCCCAAACAGCGGAAAGCTATTCTCTGCGGGGCTACAAATGATCTTGTACAGGCCATAGCTGAAATCGCCTTGAATACCTTGAAAGGGAACATACCGTTATCTGCTAAGCAGTTTGGGACCCTGAAGAGAAAGCGTAAGCTTATAAAGACTTTGAGTCGAAAGGGTCTTTCTCTTAAAAGAAAGAGACTCTTGGTGAACCAGTCCGGTGGTTTTATCGGGGCCCTGTTGAGTATTGCAGTACCACTGATTACGGGGCTTCTACAACGTCGATAATGGAGCACGCTGAAAAAATGTACCTGGTACCTCAGAAACAGCTCGATCGACTCCGAGAGCGGTCTGGGTTCGAAAGCGATGTAAGAAAAATAACCGCCCGTCGCCTGGATGATGAAATGCGTGACATTCTGCAGAACTCGCATCTGGCCGAATATGAAAAAGTGAAATTGTACATCCAGGTGTTGCAACGGTATTTGACATTAGTACGCCAGGAGACTTCCGAAAAGGGGACATTAACCGTTGTACTACCGGAAAATGCACCCACCGAACTATCACGTACGTTCGCGCAACCGCCGTCATCGAGCGAGGCTGACTTTGAGTATATTTTGGACAGCGTGTCTCAGAGGTTCCGGAGAAATGCCGAGATATTGTTAAAGACCATGGCCCGCAATGAACCACTAATAGCCTGGAATGAAAAGGGGGAATTTGTGTACAAGGGGGCACCCGTTGAGGGCTCTCACATGATTGATCTTGTCAGGGCTCTCACGCAGCAGCAAGCAGTTGCTGGCGGTAAGAAGCCAAAAGGTTGGGATGTGTTCATGGAGGCTATGGCTGAAATCAACATGCCGGGCACCTTGCTAGCCAACGCTGGTAACCGAGAGCTACTTGAAAAATTCAAGGCTGCCCCGCCGGGGTGTGCCGCGTCGGCCAAAACTTTAAAACAACCGGTAGAGTTGTCGACGGTCGACCCGGTCTCTAAGATAACCGCTGAAAGGAGACGATCATTAATACCTAGACCCACATGGCTGTCTTTGTAACATTTTTTTCTCTGGGTCTGTGTGTTTGTGTTAAATGACTTGAAATGTATATTAAAAAGCGTGCGCAATATGTTTAAAAATGGTTTGTCTGTAACATGTATTAAAAAAAGCTTGAGCGCTGTAACAGCGAATGTATAATAAAAATATTGTGTTGATTTTCATCCATGTTTTGTGTTCTTTTTAAATAATAACCACACAGACGTCGAAATGGTTCGATTTCATTTTTATTTTAGACGACCGATTAACATTTATGACATGTTTTAAATTGTCGTAAACACCCGCATAATTGAACATTCGTATTTTCAAAGGGCTTGAAAGGGTACAGGGGTCTCCGTCTCACGACACGACGTCGGTTTTTCAGAAACATTTCCACCATGCGGTCATTCTGGATTGCATCCGTAGAATAAAGTTCTAAAATGTTTCTAAAAGATAAACCTTTACATCTATGGTATAGAAAAAAGACGCAGTGTAGACCGCAGGTCACTGCAAAAGAATCTTGCAATTATCTGTTATTGTAAAATATGGAGTTAGCATTTCTGTTTAAGAAATCATTAATGTTCTTGTGAAAGAAAAAGGCTTGGGGTGAAAATCCGTAGGAGTCGAAAAATTCTGCGCCCTCGTCGTCGGGTAAGTAAATAGCCAGCCAGTGTTCACCGGGGCGGTCGTGTGGGTGAGTATTAACTATTAAACTCAGAGGGCGCCGCGCCAGTCTCTCGCTCGGTAGGGCATCACTGGGGAACACGCCTAGAAAACTGTCTCGGGTATAGCGGTCTCGGGTTAGAATGTCTTCCAGCTGTTTGGTGTTCATCTTTATGTGCAGGTTGTGTGGTCTCCAAGTGCTTTTTAGCTGAAGTCGTAAATGACTTGACGTCTCATATCCAGCTCTATCACGTTGTCGAACAGCGCGTACACAACCATGTTAACTGTAGTGGGTAGCGGGAGCGCGAAGCGTATTTCAGCTCTCAGATTACCCGTTTTGATAAGTGAATAATGTCCTGTGCACTCGTCGTCGGGGCTGAGGTTGAAAGCGAACAATGTGTAACCGCGCGCGTACTCCTCGCGGTCCACCAGAACTGGTTTGTCTTTCAGACGCTTCCCGGCTGTTTCCACCAGATTAAAATATTCACGGACGCAATGTCCATTCTGGAAGTCTGGTTGAAGCGGTTTAGTGGGGATTTGTTCCCCGTCCGCGTAGAGAGCCAGAAAGTTAACGTTGTAGTGTTTAAAATTGAAGGGGTTTTGGGTAAAACTGCCGCTGAATGCCGCGTTGTCCACAAACCCCAAAATGACCACTTTGGGTAACTGCCCGAGAAAGAGGTTTTCTTGGTTACACACACGGCTCCCTGCTGGCAGGCTGAAGACTTTCATCTGTACGCGGTCTATGGGGTATTTAGCGTTGGCCGTCAGGAGTGCTTCGGCGTGTCCCAGTCTGACCCCGGGTGACACTCTGACTCTTTTCACAAACAAAGATGCAGAGAGTACGCTCAGTTTGTGTTCTCCGGCGTTGTTCATTAAGCAGAAAGCATCTCTGTTTCGCGTGAGTTTTATTTTCAGGTCTACGCCATTCAGAAGTAGTTTGTCCTGAAAAAACAGGTCAGCGTGAATGTGACCCAGGAGCTCCAGTTTTCGGCTTTGCGCCGTGTATGATGCTCTTTTTCGGAACCCCTGATTGGGACCATCCAAAATTGTGGACTCGTGTTCCCCGGCTGTGTCTTTGTAAAAGAGACCTGTTGAATACTGCGTCTTCAGCGTCTCTTCACTGTAGTTCAGGACCGACTCTATAAAGGCTCTGTAAGGATAGCAGTTGTTGCTCTGGCTGATCAATCGGTCTCCTACGGTGATGTCAACCTGGCTGAAGATGGCAGCGATGGGGTAGTTCACCAGGCTCACACGGGCTGCCGCATCAATGTCCCGACCGTCTGCTTCCGTTATTTTACAGGTCAAATAGAGCAGCGTGTTGTTTAAATCTAAATAATCTTCACCGTTGCCTGCGACGTAGAACTCCAGAGGTGCGTTTTCCGTGAGGGCCGTGAGGGGTGGAACTTCTATGTAAAAGCTTTTCTCGACGCTTGTTTGGGTAGGTGCTAATTGAAATATGTCCAGCTCCGACTTGGCGCATTCTGCAGACCCGCCGTGAACAAAAGCCATGTTTAAAATATGTCTCGTTTCGTGTCGCGTTGATTGCGGTGTGTCACGCTCTTCTTGGTCGACCTGAAGCTTCTATGAGTTGCCTGTCTGCGCTTAGCTGTTCTTTTATCAGGTTTCGGCGGCCCCCGACGGTGGGATGATGACGTCTGTCTTTTTCTACTGACACCCCTGCGGATGTATGCTAGACCCGAACCTTCCTGCTGATGTGCAGCCACCTTAGACATGACCGCGCTTGTAACGTTGCCGACCACGTCTTTGGCGATGTTTTTAGCTGCCGATGCCATGTGCGGCTTACAGTGCCTTGCGAAAGTATTCGGCCCCCTTGAACTTTTCAACCTTTTGCCACATTTCAGGCTTCAAACATAAAGATATAATTTTTTTTATTTTATGTGAAGAATCACCAACAAGTGGGACACAATTGTGAAGTGGAACGAAATCTATTGGATTTTTGAAACTTTTTTAACTAATAAAAAAATGAAAAGTGGGGCGTGCAAAATTATTCGGCCCCCTTGCGTTAATACTTTGTAGAGCCACCTTTTGCTGCGATTACAGCTGCAAGTCGCTTGGGGTATGTCTCTATCAGTTTTGCACATCGAGAGACTGAAATTCTTGCCCATTCTTCCTTGCAAAACAGCTCGAGCTCAGTGAGGTTGGATGGAGAGCGTTTGTGAACAGCAGTTTTCAGCTCTTTCCACAGATTCTCGATTGGATTCAGGTCTGGACTTTGACTTGGCCATTCAAACACCTGGATACGTTTATTTGTGAACCATTGCTTTGTAGATTTTGCTGTATGTTTGGGATCATTGTCTTGTTGGAAGATAAATCTCCGTCCCAGTTTCAGGTCTTTTGCAGACTCCAACAGGTTTTCATCCAGAATGGTCCTGTATTTGGCTGCATCCATCTTCCCCTCAATTTTAACCATCTTCCCTGTCCCTGCTGAAGAAAAGCAGGCCCAAACCATGATGCTGCCACCACCATGTTTGACAGTGGGGATGGTGTGTTGAGGGTGATGAGCTGTGTTGCTTTTACGCCAAACATATCGTTTTGCATTGTGGCCAAAAAGTTCGATTTTGGTTTCATCTGACCAGAGCACCTTCTTCCACATGTTTGGGGTGTCTCCCAGGTGGCTTGTGGCAAACTTTAGACGAGACTTTTTATGGATATCTTTGAGAAATGGCTTTCTTCTTGCCACTCTTCCATAAAGGCCAGATTTGTGCAGTGTAAGACTGATTGTTGTCCTATGGACAGACTCTCCCACCTCAGCTGTAGTTCTCTGCAGTTCATCCAGAGTGATCATGGGCCTCTTGGCTGCATCTCTGATCAGTCTTCTTCTTGTCTGAGCTGAAAGTTTAGAGGGACGGCCAGGTCTTGGTAGATTTGCAGTGGTCTGATACTCCTTCCATTTCAAGATGATCGCTTGCACAGTGCTCCTTGGGATGTTTGAAGCTTGGGAAATCTTTTTGTATCCAAATCCGGCTTTAAACTTCTCCACAACAGTATTACGGACCTGCCTGGTGTGTTCCTTGGTCTTAATGATGCTCTCTGAGCTTTCAACAGAACCTTGAGACTATCACAGAGCAGGTGCATTTATACAGAGACTTGATTATACACAGGTGGATTCTATTTATCACCATCAGTCATTTAGGACAACATTGGATCATTCAGAAATCCTCGCTGAACTTCTGGAGTGAGTTTGCTGCACTGAAAGTAAAGGGGCCGAATAATTTTGCACGCCCCACTTTTCATTTTTTTATTAGTTAAAAAAGTTTCAAAAATCCAATAGATTTCGTTCCACTTCACAATTGTGTCCCACTTGTTGGTGATTCTTCACATAAAATAAAAAATTTATATCTTTATGTTTGAAGCCTGAAATGAGGCAAAAGGTTGAAAAGTTCAAGGGGGCCGAATACTTTCGCAAGGCACTGTAGCTATTTCAAACCCGCGTTTCAGAAAAGGCACGGCTTTTCTAAATAGCGCTCTGAAAATACCCCCGATACCAGCGCCGTACTGAACCGGTAGCCCTGAAAATCCTGGTAATCCATAACCAGCCTGTTGTTTGTAGTAGTGCGTATACAGAGAAGGATCCCCTAGCTCTTGATGACCGTCATCCTTTTAGATGTTTGACGCTTTCACAGGTCTGAAATGCAGCTTGACGATGACCTTTCCAAATGCAAATGACACGTGTTCGTTTTGATCCGTCTTTATTTCAATAGTGATGTTGTTAAAATGGTCGATGCTCACCGGCACGTAATGGGGTTTGTCGTACAATACTGTGACGAATTCACCATCCACGCCTCTGAAGGGCACACAACGCAAAAGCGGTGCGTAGACGTCGCCTACTAACTGGTGTTCTATGATATCGGTGTATATATACATGGTGTTAAATCCGCCAGTCATATCGACGGGGTGCGGTGATTTTACACCCGCTACACCCGAATTGAAACCCAACATTCGCGCTAGGCGATTACGCAGCTGCATAACAAACCGTTTATCACTAACAATCCTTACCGACCGGCTAATGGGGTTGTATTTAAGACTTACAGCCGATAACTTGGATTTTTCAGCAGCCCGTTTCATTTCATGCAAGAGCTGCTCGATGTTGCCGTAGTACCCTCTCGGTAAGGTACAGGTCCAGATAGTCTTGAGCTCCTCGCTGATGAACAGAAAAACTTCGTCTTCATCAAAAGTGTTTAGTGTATTCGGATAGTGTAGTTCGACCAGGCCCACTTCCCAGCCCCCGTCCAGGTCAATCGCCTTTGCCAGATGCTCTGTGAAGCAGGCGTTAGTGTTCTTTGGAAACATCTTTGAGGATGAATTACTGGCCAGCGTCACATAGAAACCATTGGGGTTCATTTTTCACCACCTCTATATGTCTCGGACCTCAGAAGCCTTCACCCAACTATTGAATTTATCGCTCCAGCCACGCCACTTTACCAAAAGCTGTTTGTTTTTGCCACGACCCCTGGTTGCTAAAATCGTTTGGATGCGGTAGACGTTCTCAACATCCGGGTTTATCTTCTGTAGCTCTTCGGCATAGAAGGAACCCTTAATATCGTCGCCTGCGTAGTCCTGCAGTTTGTAATAGGGTCTCAGAGCCGCGGACCGCTCTTTGACAATGAAAATTTCATCTGTGAAGGTCTGTTCATATCCCTTCTCAAACACTCCCTTTATTTTGGACACCCGCACGCGATCACCCACATTAAATGAAAACTTTGACGGTTTTCTCTTAAAGTGCGCGTCATAGACCGTTCTCCACACCTCAAGGGAGTTGTCGGGCGTAAAAGAAGCCGGGGTTCGTTTAATAGTCGTGTGGTAACTATGGTTATAAGCGTAAATAAGATCTGAAAGGACGTCGATATAACGAAAGGTGTTTTTGTGTGTCGGGTACCTCCACATTTTTGTTTTAATAGTTCTGTTAAACCTCTCGACCACACTAGCCTTCACATCGCTGGCCGTATTGAAATGTTCAATATTCTCACGTTTGAGAAAATTTTGGAAGGTCCTGTTAAGAAATTCTTTACCCTCGTCCGTTTGTAGCTTTTAAGGAGCACGCCCCTCTTGCAGTATATTTCGGAAAGCGCCTGTCACGGCCCCACCAGTCTTGGTTTTCAGCGGCACGGCCCAAGCGTATTTAGACAGCATGTCTATACACATTAAGATGTAACAGAAACCGTCGTTGAACGCGTGGTGTTCTCTCATGTCCACCAAGTCGGCCTGCCACTGCCAGTCCATTTCGGACACCAGCGTCCTGTTTCTCTTAAAACGTACGCGCGCCGGCTTGTGCAGCGTATAAGCAGCCTGGCCGGACAGCAACTCGACCACCCGGCCACAGCTGGCACCGCGCACACCCCGGGATCTCGCGGCCCGCAACAGACCCCCTGCGCCGCCGTAACTGCCCAATTTCCTAGGGTTATAATAGAGCGCACTCAACCCCGCGGCAGACATGCTCCCCATTCCGAACCAATACACACTCGCACACACCCAGGGATGCGCCGGCTGGGGGCTTTGGGACCCCGAGGTGCCGGGGCGACCGGCCGGTGGGGGTTCCGAACCACACCATTGGCTCCTGAGGGGGCGGGACATGCACAAATAACAACACGCCATTGGATGGCTGGGGGGCGGGACAACCAAACACCGCGGACGACCATTGGATGGAAAAGGGGGCGTGGTACCTGTCAAAAGTTTGACGAAAGGTGTCGCTTTATACTACTAACACGCAAGAGAGTTGTCACTCAGAGTGTCGAAGGGTCGATGTATACTGGGGCTCAGTTGAAATGCAACGTCAGGACTTTTCCGAATTATGTCACACGAAGAGAGCACAGCCCTTTCCGCCCTGCTGCGTGTGTCTCGGTAACTCGCTGTGATCGTATAGTGGTCAGTACTTTGCGTTGTGGCCGCAACAACCCCGGTTTGAATCCGGGTCACGGCAGAATAGGGGCGTCTGCTTTTACTACTCGCACGAATGAAGGCAAAAAAAAAAGCCAATCGATGTGAACGAACGGCGCTTTACAGAGGAGTACTGCCTGACTGGATCGTTGATGAACGACAGAGGCCACTCCGACCTCTTCTCGGTTTTCTTCAATGACTTACTAAGGATCTTCTTCACATTCGCCCATGCAGGGGAAGCCAGTTACACCAAAGCAAACGCAGGAAAGTGCATTTCAAGCAGAGACCAGGAGGGACTTGTTTACACCGAGAGTGGGCGGAGAATGGAACAATGCGCCCAGCCCTGTTGCTGGAGCCGATTCTTGATGAGCTCTTGGGCTCACTAAGAGGCCCCCGCTGGATCCTAATCTTTCTGTTGTTCTTGCAGGTCCTGCGCTGCTTTTGAGCTGACAGAGCTCGTCCTGGTCTGTCGACACAGCCCAATTGCAAATGATCGGCTCCGCGTACAAAAGGAACGTGCGTTTGGTACAAGAGTGCACGAAGGCACCGGAAATACATTGGGAACAAATGAGCTGTCGCTCAAGACCTCTGTGAAGTACAGGAGCGTGCAAAACGAGGCTGTTTCCGCCCGGTCTCGGACCGGGGACCTTTCGCGTGTTAGGCGAACGTGATAGCCGCTACACTACGGAAACCTGCAGGGACCGCTGCTGGTGTCTCGCTTGCGTTTCGGGCTGAGAAAGGGACGCGTCACTTTAGGCAGGGGGCGCTGGAGAGAGGAACAAAGGGCGCGATGAAACAAAATACCGAAACCCGGGATCTTTAGATCTTCAGTCTAACGCTCTCCCAGCTGAGCTATTTCAGCAGTGCGCAAAGCCCACAGCCACCTGCTCCAGCCTTCCTGTGTTGTGGCATGAGCGCACCAAGAGTAGCGGGAGAGTGTTGCAGGAACGTCACTCAGAAGGAAAGCCACCCAGCTGCGCCTTCTGAGCTCTGTCCAGCGCATCTTCCTCGCATGGACTCCTGCCTGCGACGGGCAGGAAACAATTAGCAAGAACAGAACGACACCCCATGGGTGTCTCATGACCGCACCTTAGGTTGTGACAAGTGCAGGTGTGAGGGGTTGCCGGGCTACTTTGGAGCAGAGTTTGGGCGGAGGGGGGGCGGGAAAGCAGACAAAGAGGTGACACCTCAAGGTCTGCACGATCACAGCTCTCCGCCGCCCCAGGCTTCCGCTCGATAAGCTACTGGACACACCCGCCCCTCCTCACACAGACCGTGGAAAAGCCCCCGAGTGGGAGGGCTCTCTCTTCCTCCCAGGAGCTCTTGGACAGGACGCACAGACAGGGCGCGGGGAGCCGCCGCCTGCAAACACGGCTCCAGGCGGGACTCCACTCCGCAGGAGCCGCAGAGCAGAGGAGATGAGGGCAGCTTAGCTCCTGTGCAGAGACCTGAGCTGTTGTTGCTGTGGATGCTGTCTTTTCTGCACTCGGGGTAGGAGTGAATTGAGTTGCCCTTAGAAATGAAGCAGAGCACTTCAACGGCACGGGTGTGTGTGTGTGTGTGCGCCCTGGTGATTCTGGGAGACAGATCGAACCTGGGCTAAAAGAGAGGGGGCTTAGCCCTCTTCCATTTGCTAGTTCAAAGTTGTACAACCCATTTGTATCTGCTAGGCGGCGCAGTCGTCGTGCACAAAGAACACTTTGAAAAGCGTCAAAGGCAAGTCATTCCGAGTTGGTCGTTTGTGTTTTCCGTTCAGACGCGAAATGCTGAAATGATCTCTCGGCTCCTCGGTTGTCATTTCTGCTCCGTAAAGGGATCACAGCACGCGTCGGCTTCCAGCATGCTGGGTCGGGACACGATGCCGGGGGTTGGAGAGAGTGATGTCTTCCTCGTTAGTATAGTGGCAAGTATCCCCGCCTGTCACGCGGGAGACCGGGGTTCGATTCCCCGACGGGGAGTAGCTTTTCTTTCACCTCCTTAGAGAAATGACTGCCTTTCACTTCTCTGTTTTCTTTCACAGCGTCGTGCACCTTTTCATTGCTCCCCCTTTCAGAGCCTCCGCACGGCACACGACTCGACATCAGGAAGCACATTGAAGTGAAAGCAGGAAGCGCTGCGAAATGCACTGTGCAGATCCCGCCACACTAAGAGGTGAGTGGGTCTGTTCGATGCACAAAGAACGCTTTGAGAAGCGTCAAAGGCAAGTCATTCCGAGTTGGTCGTTTGTGTTTTCCGTTCAGACGCGAAATGCTGAAATGATCTCTCGGCTCCTCGGTTGTCATTTCTGCTCCGTAAAGGAATCACAGCACGCGTCGGCTTCCAGCACGGTGGGTCGGGACACGATGCCTGGGGTCGGAGAGAGCGATGTCTTCCTCGTTAGTATAGGACCTGTCACCGGTCCCCACCTGTCACGCGGGAGACTGGGGTACATCAGGACGCGCCTTGAAGTGAAAGCAGGATGCGCTGTGACATGCACTGTGCAGATCCCGCCACACTAAGAGGTGGGTCCAGTGGGTCTGTTCGATCACAGCGCTAGGCGAATCCCCAATCCCCTTTTGTGCCTGGCGACAAAAGATGTCTGTTTCCGCCCGGTTTCGAACTGGGGACCTTTCGCGTGTGAGGCGAACGTGATAACCACTACACTACGGAAACGGTGGTAAGACGTGCCCAGCGGCCCAGTGCTGAGCTTCGCCAATGCGATTCAGCTGCTTCCAGTGCCTTTATTGGAGTGCGCTGATGGACCGTGCTCTCTCTCCAGAGACCAGCACGCCTGTCATGGACGGAGCAGGAAAGGCGGCGCCACATTCTACAGCCCTCTCCACGCAATCGACGAAATCGGGCTACTGAAGTGGAGAAAATCGCCTCTCCAGAAAGTGCAAATATCATCTTGGAGACTATAAATCCTATTGCCGAAGGTCAGCCCTGTCTACCAGAGTAACCCTCCCACAGCGATGATCAGCTCGTCTCACACGCGAGAAGTTTCGGTTGGAAACAAGCGCCCCCTCTTCTCGCACGTTTTGCACGTTCGAGTAGTTTTAATGCGGCTCTTTCGTACACGGTGCTGATCTTTTGGAAAGCAGGAGGCAAAACCGAGTCGAACCGCCTGGGTGAAAACCAGGAACCCTAACAGCTAGACTATATGGCAGCGAACAACCATGCTGTTCCCGGCATCATGCAAGCAAACTACATAAATATGAGAAAACACGCAAGAGAGTTGTCACTCAGAGTGTCGAAAGGTCGATGTATACTGGGCCTCAGTTGAAATGCAACGTCAGGACTTTTCCGAATTATGTCACACGAAGAGAGCACAGCCCTTTCCGCTCTGCCGCGTGTGTCTCGGTAACTCGCTGTGATCGTATAGTGGTCAGTACTTTGCGTTGTGGCCGCAACAACCCCGGTTCGAATCCGGGTCACGGCAGAATAGGGGCGTCTGCTTTTACTACTCGCACGAATGAAGGCAAAAAAAAAGCCAATCGATGTGAACGAACGGCGCTTTACAGAGGAGTACTGCCTGACTGGATCGTTGATGAACGACAGAGGCCACTCCGACCTCTTCTCGGTTTTCTTTAATGACTTACTAAGGATCTTCTTCACATTCGCCCATGCAGGGGAAGCCAGTTACACCAAAGCAAATGCAGGAAAGTGCATTTCAAGCAGAGACCAGGAGGGACTTGTTTACACCGAGAGTGGGCGGAGAATGGAACAATGCGCCCAGCCCTGTTGCTGGAGCCGATTCTTGATGAGCTCTTGGGCTCACTAAGAGGCCCCCGCTGGATGCTAATCTTTCTGTTGTTCTTGCAGGTCCTGCGCTGCTTTTGAGCCGACAGAGCTCGTCCTGGTCTGTCGGCAAAGCCCAATTGCAAATGATCGGCTCCGCGTACAGAAGGAACGTGCGTTTGGTACAAGAGTGCACGAAGGCACCGGAAATACATTGGGAACAAATGAGCGGTCGCTCAAGACCTCTGTGAAGTACAGGAGCGTGCAAAACGAGGCTGTTTCCGCCCGGTCTCGAACCGGGGACCTTGCCCGTGTTAGGCGCACGTGATAGCCGCTACACTACGGAAACCTGCAGGGATCGCTGCTGGTGTCTCGCTTGCGTTTCGGGCTGAGAAAGGGACGCGTCACTTTAGGCAGGTGGCGCCGGAGAGAGGAACAAAGGGCGCGATGAAACAAAATGCCGAAACCCGGGATCGAACCAGGAACCTTTAGATTTTCAGTCTAACGCTCTCCCAACTGAGCTATTTCGGCAGTGCGCAAACCCCACAGCCACCTGCTCCAGCCTTCCTGTGTTGTGACATGAGCGCACCAAGAGTAGCGGGAGAGTGTTGCAGGAACGTCACTCAGAAGGAAAGCCACCCAGCTGCGCCCTCTGAGCTCTGTCCAGCGCATCTTCCTCGCATGGACTCCTGCCTGCGACGGGCAGGAAACAATTAGCAAGAACAGAACGACACCCCATGGGTGTCTCATGACCGCACCTTAGGTTGTGACACGTGCAGGTGTGAGGGGTTGCCGGGCTACTTTGGAGCAGAGCTTGGGGGGAGGGGGGCAGACAAAGAGGTGACACCTCAAGGTCTGCACGATCACAGCTCTCCGCCGCCCCAGGCTTCCGCTCGATAAGCTACTGGACACACCCGCCCCTCCTCACACAGACCGTGGAAAAGCCCCCGAGTGGGAGGGCTCTCTCTTCCTCCCAGGAGCTCTTGGACAGGACGCACAGACAGGGCGCGGGGAGCCGCCGCCTGCAAACACGGCTCCAGGCGGGACTCCACTCCGCAGGAGCCGCAGAGCAGAGGAGATGAGGGCAGCTTAGCTCCTGTGCAGAGACCTGAGCTGTTGTTGCTGTGGATGCTGTCTTTTCTGCACTCGGGGTAGGAGTGAATGTTGAGTTGCCCTTAGAAATGAAGCAGAGCACTTCAATGGCACGGGTGTCTGTGCGCGCCCTGGTGATTCTGGGAGACAGATCGAACCTGGGCTAAAAGAGAGGGGGCTTAGCCCTCTTCCATTTGCAAGTTCAAAGTTGTACAACCCATTTGTATCTGCTAGGCGGCGCAGTCGTCGTGCACAAAACGCTTTGAAAAGCGTCAAAGGCAAGTCATTCCGAGTTGGTCGTTTGTGTTTTCCGTTCAGATGCGAAATGCTGAAATGATCTCTCGGCTCCTCGGTTGTCATTTCTGCTCCGTAAAGGGATCACAGCACGCGTCGGCTTCCAGCATGCTGGTTGGGGACACGATGCCGGGGGTTGGAGAGCGTGATATCTTCCTCGTTAGTATAGTGGCAAGTATCCCCGCCTGTCACGCGGGAGACCGGGGTTCGATTCCCCGACGGGGAGTAGCTTTTCTTTCACCTCCTTAGAGAAATGACTGCCTTTCACTTCTCTGTTTTCTTTCACAGCGTCGTGCACCTTTTCATTGCTCTACCTTTCAGAGCCTCCGCACGGCACACGACTCGACATCAGGAAGCACATTGAAGTGAAAGCAGGAAGCGCTGTGACATGCACTGTGCAGATCCCGCCACACTAAGAGGTGAGTGGGTCTGTTCGATGCACAAAGAACGCTTTGAGAAGCGTCAAAGGCAAGTCATTCCGAGTTGGTCGTTTGTGTTTTCCGTTCAGACGCGAAATGCTGAAATGATCTCTCGGCTCCTCGGTTGTCATTTCTGCTCCGTAAAGGAATCACAGCACGCGTCGGCTTCCAGCACGGTGGGTCGGGACACGATGCCGGGGGTCGGAGAGAGCGATGTCTTCCTCGTTAGTATAGGACCTGTCACCTGTCCCCACCTGTCACGCGGGAGACTGGGGTACATCAGGACGCGCCTTGAAGTGAAAGCAGGATGCGCTGTGACATGCACTGTGCAGATCCCGCCACACTAAGAGGTGGGTCCAGTTGGTCTGTTCGATCACAGCGCTAGGCGAATCCCCAATCCCCTTTTGTGCCTGGCGACAAAAGATATCTGTTTCTGCCCAGTTTCAAACCGGGGACCTTTCGCGTGTGAGGCGAACGTGATAACCACTACACTACGGAAACGGTGGTAAGACGTGCCCAGCGGCCCAGTGCTGAGCTTCGCCAATGCGATTCAGCTGCTTCCAGTGCCTTTATTGGAGTGCGCTGATGGACCGTGCTCTCTCTCCAGAGACCAGCACGCCTGTCATGGACGGAGCAGGAAAGGTGGCGCCACATTCTACAGCCCTCTCCACGCAATCGACGAAATCGGGCTACTGAAGTGGAGAAAATCGCCTCTCCAGAAAGTGCAAATATCATCTTGGAGACTATAAATCCTATTGCCGAAGGTCAGCCCTGTCTACCAGAGTAACCCTCCCACAGCGATGATCAGCTCGTCTCACACGCGAGAAGTTTCGGTTGGAAACAAGCGCCCCCTCTTCTCGCACGTTTTGCACGTTCGAGTAGTTTTAATGCGGCTCTTTCATACACGGTGCTGATCTTTTGGAAAGCAGGAGGCAAAACCTAGTGGAACCGCCTGGGTGAAAACCAGGAACCCTAACAGCTAGACTATATGGCAGCGAACAACCATGCTGTTCCCGGCATCATGCAAGCAAACTACATAAATATGAGAAAACACGCAAGAGAGTTGTCACTCAGAGTGTCGAAGGGTCGATGTATACTGGGGCTCAGTTGAAATGCAACGTCAGGACTTTTCCGAATTATGTCACACGAAGAGAGCACAGCCCTTTCCACCCTGCCACGTGTGTCTCGGTAACTCGCTGTGATCGTATAGTGGTCAGTACTTTGCGTTGTGGCCGCAACAACCCCGGTTCGAATCCGGGTCACGGCAGAATAGGGGCGTCTGCTTTTACTACTCGCACGAATGAAGGCAAAAAAAAAGCCAATCGATGTGAACGAACGGCGCTTTACAGAGGAGTACTGCCCGACTGGATCGTTGATGAACGACAGAGGCCACTCCGACCTCTTCTCGGTTTTCTTCAATGACTTACTAAGGATCTTCTTCACATTCGCCCATGCAGGGGAAGCCAGTTACACCAAAGCAAACGCAGGAAAGTGCATTTCAAGCAGAGACCAGGAGGGACTTGTTTACACCGAGAGTGGGCGGAGAATGGAACAATGCGCCCAGCCCTGTTGCTGGAGCCGATTCTTGATGAGCTCTTGGGCTCACTAAGAGGCCCCCGCTGGATGCTAATCTTTCTGTTGTTCTTGCAGGTCCTGCGCTGCTTTTGAGCCGACAGAGCTCGTCCTGGTCTGTCGGCACAGCCCAATTGCAAATGATCGGCTCCGCGTACAGAAGGAACGTGCGTTTGGTACAAGAGTGCACGAAGGCACCGGAACAAATGACCGGTCGCTCAAGACCTCTGTGAAGTACAGGAGCGTGCAAAACGAGGCTGTTTCCACCCGGTCTCGAACCGGGGACTTTTCACGTGTTAGGCGAACGTGATAGCCGCTACACTACGGAAACCTGAAGGGACCGTTGCTGGTGTCTCGCTTGCGTTTCGGGCTGAGAAAGGGACGCGTCACTTTAGGCAGGGGGCGCTGGAGAGAGGAACAAAGGGCGCGATGAAACAAAATACCGAAACCCGGGATCTTTAGATCTTCAGTCTAACGCTCTCCCAACTGAGCTATTTCAGCGGTGCGCAAAGCCCACAGCCACCTGCTCCAGCCTTCCTGTGTTGTGGCATGAGCGCACCAAGAGTAGCGGGAGAGTGTTGCAGGAACGTCACTCAGAAGGAAAGCCACCCAGCTGCGCCCTCTGAGCTCTGTCCAGCGCATCTTCCTCGCATGGACTCCTGCCTGCGACGGGCAGGAAACAATTAGCAAGAACAGAACGACACCCCATGGGTGTCTCATGACCGCACCTTAGGTTGTGACAAGTGCAGGTGTGAGGGGTTGCCGGGCTACTTTGGAGCAGAGTTTGGGCGGAGGGGGGGCGGGAAAGCAGACAAAGAGGTGACACCTCAAGGTCTGCACGATCACAGCTCTCCGCCGCCCCAGGCTTCCGCTCGATAAGCTACTGGACACACCCGCCCCTCCTCACACAGACCGTGGAAAAGCCCCCGAGTGGGAGGGCTCTCTCTTCCTCCCAGGAGCTCTTGGACACGACGCACAGACAGGGCGTGGGGAGCCGCAGCCTGCAAACACGGCTCCAGGCAGGACTCCACTCCGCAGGAGCCGCAGAGCAGAGGAGATGAGGGCAGCTTAGCTCCTGTGCAGAGACCTGAGCTGTTGTTGCTGTGGATGCTGTCTTTTCTGCACTCGGGGTAGGACATCAGGAAGCACATTGAAGCGCTGCGACATGCACTGTACAGATCCCGCCACTACTGGGCCCGATTTCCCCGGATCGAAACCGGGCGGAAACAGGCCCGTTTCGTTTGTTGCCACGCACACTGTTTAGGGATTCGCCTAGCGCTGTGATCGAACAGACCCACTCACCTCTTAGTGTGGCGGGTCTGCACAGTGGATGTCGCAGCGCATCCTGCTTTCACTTCAATGCATGTCCTGATGAACCCTGGTCTCCCGGGTGACAGGTGGGGATACTTGCCACTATACTAACGACGAAGACATCGCTCTCTGCTTAGTGTGCAAAACACTTACTTGCAGCATTGTGGGTGCTGTGGTTTAAATGCTATTGGTTTGTGAACAGAATACCCACCCCTATCCCAGTACATTGTGCCACATTAAATAAACACACGAGAAAAAGAGATTCAGAACGCAAAGCTGTGTCAGTGTTCTGTGTAAAAAATCGGTTTGAACATCATGGGAGCTGTGTTTAATAAGCTGCTGAGTAAAGAATATTTTAATCTTCTTGCTCTCAGTAGTATTTTGCATATAGTTGACTCTTACCTGAATGAAAACAGGACGTAAAGGAAGGGTTTCAGAATTCAGACAAAGCTTTATTCCCGTTCTTACAGTCTGGGTAATTGGAGACTGCACAGTTATGCTTCCTATGGTCATATACGGGTTTTTCGCATGAAGCCGTATTGAACAGTATTTCTCGCGTTGTGAACTTGTGTATACAGCGGTCCCCCGGGTTCCAGTTAGTGCGTAATTACTCATCGATGAAAAACCGGAGGTTTAAAAAAAGATAATTAGCTCACTGATACTTTGATGTAGAGGCTGTGGAAATATCCACGTCGTGGTCTTTAAAATGCATTTGGTTTGAAGGCGTTCTGTGCTTCCGTTGCGAAGATATGGACAAAAGAATATTCGTGCTTGGTCCAAAAAAATGTAATATAAACGAAAAAGTAAAGGCTGAGAAAGCATTCACAATGTATTTTATGCACAAAGCAAGTATTCTCGCGATTCTAAGAGGTTTCGTGTAAACGCTACAGGCGTGCCAAAATCGTTTTCGAACTTCAAGCTAACTTTACCCCGGTCTGGTACCATAGGTCACGTACAGTAGCTTAAAATCCCAATCATGTTTTTTTTCCTATCTTGTGGTACATAACGTACCATTTCGGACTATCACAAAGGGCTTGATTTCATTAAATGCATGTATTCATTTCCTTTCTGGAAAACTTGTATTTCAAGAAATTCACACAGCTTGCGAGAAATTAAATTCAATTCTTGATTATCAGTGCAGAAGAAATATTGCCAGCTGGCAAAAAAATATTTTTTTTTAACCGGAAAGTTGTGATGTGAGACACGAATCCACCATTCCGTCTGTGTGGCGCATTCGGTTGTTAACTGAAAAGTCGGTGGTTTGAGTCCACCAAAGGACGGGTTTCTGTTGCGATGTAAACATTGTCTTCGCAAAGGTCGATTGGATTTCTCAGCGAAACCTTTACCATTTTAATATTTGCAGGAAATGCGAGTGCTTAACATGTGTCAGAATCACCGGGAAATGTCCAGTTACTGTATGCCCAACATCGCAACTCCCCAGAAAACCATATTCACCCAAGAAAAGAGTTGAAGGATCTGATGAGGTTAGTTATGAAAGTTATGAAAGGAAGTTGATGTGGAGCTGTTAGCCGTAAAAACTCCTTAATGTCCTTAATGTCTTTGATGTCATCAGCGATAAACTGCATTCAGCAAAGATAAAAAGAAAATTATCTTTGCTTACTGCCCTGTCTTTCGGACACCTGAAGAAGGCTCCACAGCCGAAACATTGTGATTCTTTTCTTCTCTTTTCAGCTGGAATAGTCCTTTACTTGTTCCTTTGCAGCCTACGCATGCTGACGCAGCTACCCACCCGATATCTAACATTCTATAATCACAACTATGAATGTCCACTTTGGGTATTTTTTCCATGATTATTTATTATTATTATTTATTCTGTCATTGAAGCATATTTTATGTCATACTGAAGTGTCATAATCACTGAAAAATATTTTTTTTTCATTTAGAAAGTAAGAAAATGATAAATCACTAGGAATTGCATTTAGCCTGTTCTGATCTAGATTTTCTATATACTTTAACATGCCATGTTCACAATGTCACAACTCATAAATGAAACAGTGAAGTGTTGTAATAACAAATGTACATAATGCCGAGACATTGAGATGTTTTGGTAATGAGGAAGGAGGGACATGCAATGTTCACAGGGTCAAATTTATAAAACGCTACAGTAAAATTTCTTGTATTTCGGGATTATGAGAGCCTGTTACATTGTGTCTCACACCTCAGTGTCAGAATTTTGAGACATTTTTATAACCAGGGGTAGGTTCATAGCAATAAGCAGAAAGTGCGATCATCCTTTGCTCATCCTCGGTTAACCATATATTCTCATATGCCATGTTCTGAATGTCCCATTTAAAACTGCTATATTAAAATTAAGACTTTTTATGATCAGAAGGCAAGGTTGTGGTAAATATGCATAAAGTGCAAGTGAACTTATGTTTTGCCTTTGTCTTGTTATTGTGAGTTTTGAAAATTGGTTTTCGATTTTCTGAAATGTGTTTCACACAAAAATGCAATTTGGATAGTCACTACTTATATATTCCCCTTTACTGAGGATATGTACAGTAATCCATCCCGATTAGTACTTTTAAAAATTACTGTAGAGAGTCATCAGAAAGGGAATGAAAACTTGCATTAAACAAAATCAAGCTGCATGTAATCATCCATAGTGATACATTTTGTAAGACAAGACAAGAAGAAAGACACTGCTGGGATTTGAACGCAGAATCTCCTGTTTAATAGGAAAACACTTTAACCAAATCAGCCAAGATGCTGTCAGAGTATTAACATCATGTCTGCATCAGTGATTACAGCTGACTATCGCTGGAGGACAGTTCACTGTGAACAAGTCAGCCTGCATAATGAGGGGAAGAGACCAGCCTCTGTGATGCACTATAGAGTTACACTAACCTTCTATCCAACTGTTCTATGCTGCATTCTACCCTAATGGTAAATATTGATTTCCGTGCGTGTAATATTCATTTTTTTGTCAAATATTATCAAGCACAAATTTTGTTGTTGAAAATAAGCCTTGTGGTTTTCAATGTTGTGATCCTTTTCCCCCACTGTCACCCAAATTGATACACTGTGCTTTGACAATTCTTCAGGCGATATTGTTTAGAGGAGCTCAGTAGAATTAGTTTGCGTATATAAAGTATTTCTTTTCCCTTTAATCCTTTAAAACATATTACATTTTCAAAATATTGTATCTTTCTTCCTACTAATTGTAGCGGCAATGCTTGTTAATAAGACAGAATTAAGTGTTGCTGTGCTTTCCCAAATGAGGCCCCATCTCTCTCTTCATCTCTGTGGTGCAGCCACAGAGAAGCTATTCAGGCAGGCTGATTTAAAGATGTTTTCTTTTGATAAGGGACAGCTCCCAAATGGGGATGCATTTAGCTACGTCTGGCTATCATGATCAATGGGCATCCATTGGCGCCTATCTGTCTAGGGAGTGCCAGATGGACATCTGGACTGCATTCCTAAGTGTCAGGAGTAAGTGACTCATATCTCACCTTGATCAACCAATCAGGGACTGGTAGGGCCGAGAAACCCACGTGGGTCTCTGATGCCCATGAAACTTTAAGCCAATAAACGAGCTGAAGTTCCTCCAGGTAAAAACAGGCAACACAGAGCTCCAAGACTATTCTAAAGGGAATTCAAAGGAGAATTCCAGGGCTGTGAGACAATTCCAGGGTGGGACGGCCCAGGAGCAGAAAGGCTCCCAAGGGCAGAACATTCTTGCAGCGCGCCTCCTGACCATCCTGAGACTCAGCCTGGACAACCACGGAACGGCCAGTGTGTCCGAGTGCCAGAACTTTGCTTTGTTCTAAGAGTCGAGAGCGGAGGTTGTCAGAGAGTAACCAAACGATCCACCCGAGGTTAGCACCAGCAGCAGGCCTCGTGAACAGGTTGGAACTGTGGACAGCTGAATCACTATTCAGAACTAGCGCTTCATCAGGAACGAACTGGTCTTCTTCCTGACCTGCTGGGACCCACAGTCATCTTTTCTCCTGTGCACAAACTTCGCTAGTTTCAGCCAAAACTAACTAGCCGGTCTTCAGAGAGCATCAGCAGCGCAACGTCGTGTGATCCACTGTCCCAGCCTGAGGAACAGACAGTCAGCCCGTCTCTCAATAATAATAATACGGTGTGTGATCTCCTGTCCCAACCTGAGGAACAGACAGGAGTGAGCCAGTCTCTCAATAATAATAATACAGTGTGTGACTTCCTTTCCCAGCCTGAGGAAAAGACAGTGAGCCTGTCTCTCAATAATAATAATACAGTGTGTGATCTCCTGTCCCAGCCTGAGGAGCAGACAGCGAGCCTGTCTCTCAATAATAATAATACAGTGTGTCATTTCCTGCCCCAGCCAGAGGAACAGACAGTGAACATGTCTCTCAACAATAATATAAATAAACTGTGTGATCTCCTGTCCCAGCCTGTGGAACAGACAGTGAGCCTGTAACTCAATAATAATAAATCAGTTTTTGATCTCCTGTCCCAGCCTGGGGAACAGACACTAAACCTGTCTCTCAATAATAATAATCCAGTGTGTGATCTCCTGTCTTAGCCTGAGGAACAGACAGTGATCCTGTCTCTCAATAATAATAATCCAGTGTGGAATATCCTGTCCCAGTCTGAGGAACAGACAGTGATCATGTCTCTCAACAATAATATTAATAAACTGTGTGATCTCCTGTCCCTGTCTGAGGAACAGACAGTGAGCCTGTATCTCAATAATAATAATAATACATTGTGTGATCTCCTGTCCCAGCCTGGGGAACAGACAGTGAGCCTGTCTCTCAATAATAATAATACAGTGTGTGATCTTCTGTCCCAGTCTGGGGAATTAAAGGTGAGCCTATCTCTCAGTAATAATAATATAGTGTGTGATCCACAGTCCCATCTTGAGGAACAGACAGGAGTGAGCCAGTCTCTCAATAATAATAAAGCAGATTATCATCTCCTGTCCCAGCCTAAGGAACAGTCAAGAAAGAGCAAGTCTCTCGATAATAATAATACAGTGTGTGATCTCCTGTCCAAATCTGAGGAACAGACAGTGAGCCTGTCTCTCAATAATAATAATACAGTTTTTGATCTCCTGTCCCAGCATGAGGAACACTGAGCCTGTCTCTCATTACTAATAATACAGTGTGTCATTTCCTGCCAAAGCCAGAGGAACAGACAGTGAGCATGTCTCTCAACAATAATATTAATAAACCGTGTGATCTCCTGTCCCAGTCGGAGGAACAGACAGTGAACCTATCTCTCAATAATAATAATACAGAGTGTGATCTCCTGTCCCAGCATGAGGAACAGACAGCGAGCCTGTCTCTCAATAATAATAATAATAAAGTGTGATCTCCTGTCCCAGCCTGAGGAACAGTGAGCCTGTCTATCAATAATAATAATACAGTGTGTGATCTCCTGTCCCAGCCTGAGGAACAGACAGTGAACCTGTCTCTCAATAATAATAATAATACAGTGTGTGACCTCCTGTCCCAGCCTGAGGAAGAGACAGTGAGCCTGTCTCTCAATAAAAATAATACAGTGTGTGATCTCCTGTCCCAGCATGAGGAACAGACAGTGAGCTTGTCTCTCAATAATAATACAGTGCGTGATCTTCTGTCCCAGTCTGGGGAATAGAAAGTGAGCCTGTCTCTCAGTTATAATAATATAGTATGTGATCTCCTGTCCCAACCTGAGGAACAGACAGGAGTGAGCCAGTCTCTCAATAATAATAAAGCAGATTATGATCTCCTGTCCCAGCCTAAGGAACAGTCAGGAAAGAGCAGGTCTCTCGATAATAATAATACAGTGTGTGATCTCCTGTCCCAGCCTGAGGAACAGACAGTGAACCTGTCTCTCAATAATAATAATACAGTGTATGACTTCCTGTCCTAGCCTGAGGAACAGACAGTGAGCCTGTCTCTCAATAATAATAATACAGTGTGATCTACTGTCCCAGCCTGAGGAACAGTGAGCCTGTCTCTCAATAATATTAATACAATGTGTGATCTCCTGTCCCAGCGTGAGGAACAGACAGTGAGGCTGTCTCTCAATAATAATAATAATACAGTGTGTGACTTCCTGTCCTAGCCTGAGGAACAGACAGTGAGTCTGTCTCTCAATAATAATAATACAGTGTGTGACCTCCTCTCCCAGCCAGAGGAACAGTGAGCTTGTCTCTCAATAATAATAATACAGTGTGATCTCCTGTCCCAGCCTGAGGAACAGTGAGCCTGTCTCTCAATAATAAAAATACAGTGTGTGATCTCCTGTCCCAGCCTGAGGAACAGATAGTTTGCCTGTCTCTCAATAATAATAATACAGTGTGTGACCTCTTCTCCCAGCCTGGGGAACAGTGAGCCAGACTCTCAATAATAATAATACAGTGTGATCTCCTGTCCCAGCCTGAGGAACAGTGAGCTTGTCTCTCAATAATAATAATGCAGTGTGTGATCTCCTTTCCCAGCATTAGGAATAGACAGTGAACCTCTCTCTCAGTAATAAAAATACATACAGTGAGCCTCTCTCTCAATAATAATAATTCAGTATGTCATCTCCTGTCCCACCCTGAGGAACAGTGAGCCTGTCTCTCAATAATAAAAATACAGTGTGTGATCTCCTGTCCCAGCTTGAGGAACAGACAGTGAGCCTGTCTCTCAATAATAATAATAATAATAATAATAATAATAATAATAATAATAATACAGTTGTAGTGTGCTCTCACGAGGCACCAGTTCTGTAGGGTTTGGGCATTTACTGGGACAATTATTAATTGTAGCAGTAAATAATAAAATTATTCTTTTAATGGCCTTAGAATCCAACCATGCGATATAACTCAAACAACGCATACACACAGGTACTAATACACGAGGAAATATTTATTAATAAAATATTTATACATAAAATATGCATGTAAACCTAACAGATCTTATCGAGAGGGTTATCAGAATACAAAAGGTATATATTCAATCAGTTACGAAGAGTTACATATATCAAGAGGACATACGTTCAGTATATCATTCATTTAGACCGTTTCGTAAATGAACTTGGTTATAACTTCTACATTAGATACTCAAAACAAGTACGTAACTCTTAGGAATTAAATTGATATCAACTGGTTGGAATAACAATTGAATTCTCGAGCTGTGATGCAGTGCAGTTGAATGCTCATCCAATCTCTGGGGATGTAGATATCCTGCAGGCTCTCTGGCTCCGTGCCAGGCTGTGCTGTGTGGCTTGCGACGGTGCGCTGCTGATGCTCACTGACCGGCTAGTTAGTGTTGGCTTTAACTAGCAAAGTTTGTGCACAGGAGAAAAGATGAGTGTGGGTCCCAGCAGATGAGGAAGAATACCGGTTCGTTCCTGATGAAGCGCTAGTTCTGAATAGTGATTCAGCTGTCCACAGTTCTGACCTTTTCACCAGGCCTGCTGCTGGTGCTAACCTCGTGTGGATCCTCTGGTTACTCTCTGGTAACCTCCGCTCTAGACTCTTAGAATAGAGGAAAGTTCTGGCACTCGGACACACTGGCCGTTCCGTGGTTGTCCGGGCTGAGTCTCAGGATGGTCAGGAGGCGCGCTGCGAGAATGTCCTGCCCTTGGGAGCCTTTCTGCGCCTGGGCTGTCCTGCCCTGGAACTGTCTCGCACCCCTGGAGTTCTCCTTTGAATAGTTCTGTGTTGCCTGTTTTTACCTGGAGGAACTTCAGCTTGTTCATTGGCTGAAAGTTTCGTTGGCATCAGAGACCCACGTGGGTTACTCGGCCCTACCAGTCCCTGATTGGTTGATCAAGGTGAGATATGAGTCACTTACTCCTGACACTTAGGAATGCAGTCCAGATGTCCATCTGGCACTCCCTAGACAGATAGGCGCCAATGGATGACCATTGATCATGATAGCCAGTCTTAGCTAAGTGCATCCCCATTTGGGAGCTGTCCCTTATCAATAGAAAACATCTTTAAATCAGCCTGCATGAATAGCTTCACATTGGCTGCACTACATAGATGAACAGAGAGATGGGGCCTCATTTGGAAAAGCACAGCAACACTTAATTCTGTCTTATTAACAAGCATTGCCGCTACAAGTGAAAGACTGAAGTGAAATAGAGTGGGGACGAAGGCAGTGAAGAGAGAGAACGTGGGAAGAAGAGAAAAACGCAAGGGAAAAAAGCAGCGTCGTAAAAGAGGTGACGGAGCTGTCCTCTCTATAAGAAAGGTGCCATTGAGCCCTGCTCTCGCTTACGGTCACACCCCCTTGAGCAGGCCCTCTGACGTCACAGGGGCCGTGGTCAGCGTGAGAGCAGGAAGAAGGAGAGGAATAGAGCATTTGTTTGTCTCAAGTAAGACTTTGTTTTTTGTGGTTTTTTGTGAATTTTTGGTTGATTTTTGAAGCCCTCCCCTTCAGCCTAGCGCTGTTTGGGGAGGGGAGAGACTTTTGGTTTTTTGTTGTTGCTTTTTTGTTGCTTTCTGAGTCCTGTTTGTGTTTTAATGGAAGGAAAAAACATGGAGGCAGAAAATGTTATTGTAGTGGAGGAGGAGAGTGGTGTAGGAAAGAGAAGGATGAGGAATTCGGATCGACCCCCCCGGCGGGTTTTTGCAAGGGCGCATACTGTTGTGGTGGATGTGAGCTGTGTGGAGAAACCATCTGCGGGTGCTATTATCGCAGCGGTGCATGGCGTCTGTGGGGAGGGCTCTCTTTTTGCCTGCCGCCCCCAGACGCCAAAAGAGTTTGAACTGACTCTGTACTCAAAAGAACACGCGGACCCTGCCGCAGGCTGGAGCAGAAGGAGGTAGTGGTTTCCTTCCTCCACCTCCCGGCATATATCTCAGACGAGACTATCAAGGAGAAGCTGAGTAGCTGGGGGGTGAGAGTGATTTCGGACATCAGGATGCGCCACTGCCCTGGGACCACCATTGCTGATGGCATGTAGCCTCGTTGCCATACAGCACCCGCTTCGCCACGGCAGAGGGGGACCAGTACTTCAGGGTCCTCCACGACCAGCAACAAAGGGTGTGTCATGTCTGCCTGGACTCGGAGCACATTGCCAAGGACTGCCCCGAGTTCCTCTGCTATGAGTGCAGACAGCCCGGCCACCGCGCCAGGAACTGCACCGCTGCCAAGTGCCCGGACTGCCTCCATGCGCTCATGAGCTGCAACTGCGAGCCGGAGCCGGAAGATCCAGCCGGAGCAGGAGCAGCTGCCCGCAACGCCGAGGGGGTTGAAGATGGACTACGAGTGGCCGCTGCAGCTGAGCATGGAGAGGCCAGCAATGCCCCAGCCGGTGATGGGGGAGAGGCAGAGGGAGGCCCCTCCAATCCTGGGTATAGCGCAGCAGAAAGGAGCCGGGGACCAGCCAGCATCTCCACCAGCAGGGGCGCCCCGTTGCCCTAACAATCCTGCTGCATCCCACTCTGTGCCGCAAGAGAAGCAGAGGGAGGTTGCTCCACAACATGCGGCGGTGCAGCGTGGTGCAGCTGAGATCCTACGGGCACCACCACCACCAGAGGCAGCCCCTCAGCGTACCAGTGGGCTTTTGACACCCCAGCCTGTGCAGGGAGAGAGGCAGAGGGAGGAGGCGACGGCACCAGCACCACCACCACCATCACCGTCAGCGGTTTTCCAGCTTACCAGTGAGCCAGCAGGGCCCTCTTCTGGGTCCAGGCATGAGAAGCCTGCTGGGGTCAGCAAAGGCGCTGCTGTGAGGCGTGTGACCAAGCGGCAGCGGCAACGGCGAAAAGACCCTGGCAAGGTGGACATAGGCCCAGACGAAAAGACGCCCGAGGACCCAGAGGAGCCTGAGGGGAAGCGCCCAGTTGCCCTGCAGCGGCCACAAGACACCGGCCTGCCAGGTGAGGGAGCCTCTTCAATACTCGGTCAGGCACCGTTGGCAGAGACTGAGGAAGGGGAGTTGGATATGGTCGTGGGAGGAGAGGTAGGGGAAGTGGTGGAAGTAGGAATGGAGGATGGGTGTCTGGAGATGGATGGGGCAGGGACGGAGGAGGGGTATTACAGGGCATGAAGATGGAGGGGGAAGGGGAGGTGGTGGAGATGGATGGGGTGGAGAAGGAGGACAGGGAGGAGGGGGAGGGGAGTGGGCAAGCCGGGGTACAACCGCCTGGGCCCTCGAAGGCTGGGATCCAGTGGCACCACGTCAGGCCTCAGCCCAACCTGAAGCCCAGTTCAAGAGTTGTCCGCAGACCCATCCCTGATGTCTCTGCGGTGGCAGAGACAGGAGGTGGGGAGGAAGCGGCAAGTGTTGGCAATGAGAATGTGGCAGAAAGGGCGGGGGAACTGTCGCGCGGGCCGGAGAATTAATTTCACTCTTATGGCCATATGCGTGATGGCAACTTTCGCCTCTTTAAACGCCAACGGGCTGAGGGACTGAGCAAAGCTGGGGGCAGTGTTAGCTCTGCTGGGGCAGACGGATGTTGTCTGCCTCCAGGAGACCTTCTGGGACGAGGAGTGTGTCCGGAAGGTGCGAGCACAGTGGGACGGGGAGCTGTTTTACAGCAACACCTCCAGCCTGTGCAGGAGGGGGGTGGCTGTGCTGGTGAGGAGGGGAGTGTACGATAGCGTAAGGCTCCTGCACCGCGACACGTAGGGCCAGCTCCTGCAGGTCTGTCTTGGGTTTCCTGGACAGTCCGTGCTGCTGAGCAACATCTACGCCCCCAATGGGGAAGCTGAGCGGCTCGCCTTCTTCAAGCAGCTGGAGGCGAGCTGCTTTCAGCAGCCAGGGCTGGTCGTCGGAGATTTTAACTGTGCACTGAGTGCGCTCGATGTCGCGGTTGGGATGACCTTTAAGAGCAGTGCTGCTCGCAGCTTCCTGGAGCGCAGTGCGGAAGCTCACTGGTTCATGGATGCGTGGCGTCAGGCTTAGTGTGCGCGGAGGGACTTTTCTCGGCGGCAGGTCGTTGAAGGTGTCTTGAGACAGAGCCGGATCGACCTGTTGCAGGGGCACATGAGTCTCTTCCCGTGCCTGAGCCAGATGCGCTATGTGTTCATGACCCTGAGCGACCATGCTGTGCTTCACTTTTCTCTAGCAGGGGCACAGGAGGACCGGTGCCCCGGCCTCTGGTGCTTTAATAAGGCGCTCCTGGGGAGGCTTCATTCTGTCAGGGCATAGAAGACCTTATCCGGCAGCAGCTGCAGTGTCCCCTGTATAGGTCAGAAAAGCTGGTCTGGTGGGATAATCTCAAGTACGCCATCAAAGAGTTCAGTATCTAGTATGGCCTGTCCCGGGGGCGGGAGAAGGCCAGGCGGGAGAGACAGCTTCGGGCTCGGATCACCTCAGAGCTCGGGCTCCTGGCAGATCACGGCGGGGGCTGCGAGCTCTTGCTGGAGCTGAGGGGTGAGCTGCAAGCCCTGGAGGAGGAGACGTGGAGAGGAGCCAGGGTGCGCAGCAGAGCCCAGTATCTGGCCGAGGGCGAGAAGAGCACGAGGTTCTTTTTCGGCCTGGAGCAGGAGAGGCAGCGCAGCTCCTTCATCGAGGAGCTGGTGGGAGAGGACGGTGTGAGGCTCTCTGCCCCCGAGGCCGTTAGGAATGAGGTGTTTTCTTTTTATAGCGCCTTGTTCCGGTCCGAATGGGTGGATGAGCAGCAGACCCAGGCCATGCTGGCTTGGGTGAGTACCCGCCTGTCACAGAGCGATCGTGAGCTCTGTGACAGTGCGCTGAGCTTGGAGGAAGTGCTTGAAGCACTTCGGGGCTCGTTTCCTAACAAGAGCCCTGGGTGGGACGGGCTCTCCTCCAAGCTCTACAGACACTTTCAGCAGTCCCTGGGGCCCCTCCTTCTGGAGGTGTTCCAGGAGATTGCCAGGACCGGCGCTCTGACCCCATCTATGAGAAGGGGGGTGATCTCTCTTGTCTACAAAAAGCAGGGGGATCCCTCCCTTTTGAAAAACTTGCACCCGATCAGTCTGTTGAACACAGACTATAAGATACTAACTCGTGTTCTCTCCCTCAGGCTCGGGAAGGTTCTGCCCAGGATCCTGTCGCCTTCGCAGACCTACTGCGTCAAGTGGAGAGACATCGCGGACACGGTGTGCTCCATCAGAGATGTTGTGGACCTTATGCGGGAGCAGCCGAGGGGTGGATACGTCCTGAAACTGGACCAGGAGAAGGCCTTCGACAGGGTGGAGCATTCCTTCCTGTTTGAGGTCTTGAAGAGCTTTGGCTTCGGCGAGGCCTTCATCTCCTGGGTGAGGCTCGTGTACAAGGGGATCGTGAGCTGTGTCAAGGTGAATGGTTCCCTCACGAGCTTCTTTCCAGTGACCTTGCCTGGGGGCACCGCCACCTCGTTGATCTACCAATATGCTGACGACACCAGACTGACGTTGGCAGAGGTGGCGGAGATCTCGGCCATTTTGGAGGTGGTGCAGGCCTACTGCGCTGCCTCGGGCGCCAAGGTAAACTTGGAGAAGTCTGAGGTCATGCCGGTGGGGAGGGCAGACCTTGCCCCGCTCTTCGGTTACCCTTTCAGGGTTGAGACGGGTCACCTGAAGGTCCTTGGCGTCTACATTAACGCTGATGAGCAGGCCACTGGGCTTCTCCTGTGGAAGGAGAAGCTCATTAAGATGAGGGCAAATTAAATCGGTGGAGACACAGGTCCCTGACCCTAAAGGGAAGGGTCCTGCTCGTTAACACACTGTGCCTGTCCCTCTTGTGGTACCCACTGTCTGTGATGCCTCTTCCTGAACGGGTAGAGAATGAGATTAGGCAACTGGTGGTGGGATTCGTGTGGGAGGGGAAGCCTCCGCGGGTCACTCATGACACCCTCATTGGGAAAATCTCCAGGGGTGGGCTGAAGCTGTGTGATGTAGGCCTGAAGCTGAAAAGCTTTAGGCTGAAAGTAGTGAAGAAGTTCCTTGACCTGGATAATGTCAGCATTTGGAAGATTGGTATGGGAAGCTACCTCGAGACTTGCGGGGGCTTGGGGCAGGAGACTCTCCTGGTGAGGCTGACTCCGGGGTTGATAAAACATCTGCCCTCCTTTTACAGGGAGGTCCTGCTGGCGAGGGGGTAGTTCATGTCCCAGCATGTCTCCTACACGCCGGAGACCCGGGCCCAGATTCTGGAACAGCCTCTGTTCCTCGACCCCCTGCTGGTGTCTCGATGGAACAGGCAGCTCTACGAGGCTGGCATATCCAAGGTCAAGGATCTTCTTTATGAAGTAAAGGACGGATTTCTGCCCACCCAGGCTATTGTCGATGCTGTGCGAGAGGTCGACGATGAGCTGCCTGTCAGTAAGATCCGTCAGGATTACGAGCAGCTCAAACTCGGTCTCCCGGACAGTTGGCTGGAGAAGCTCCATCTACAAGACGGGGCAGCAGGCCCGGCCTGGCCGGAGCTGAGGGTGAAGTGGGGGGACCGTGGGGTGGACCTCCTGGGGTTCACCACCAGCATGTTCTACAGGCTGATGGTGGCGAAACGCTTCAGAGTGCCGGTCTCAGAGGTGTTCTGGGGTAAGATCTTCCCCCAGCTCGAGCCAGGGCGTACTTGACGGATCTGCTGGATGGCCTGTTTCGCTCTGTTCGAGGAGCTGTTCTTGACGGGGTGCCCTGGAAAGAGCTGTTCCTCTTTGGGTACCGCGGGTCTGAGAGGGGGGTTAACGCCATTTTAGTGAACCTCCTCCTCAGCCTAACGAGGACAGCTGTCTGGGAGAGGAGGAACCTCATGATGTACAATGGCCTGAAGCCAGACCTTGTCAGGCTGTACATTGCCAGGGTGAAGGACTGCTTCTCTCTCAGTCTGGCCTACTGCAGGGCTGAGAGGCGGATGGCCGACTTTCGCAGGATCTTCTTAAAAAATAACATCTTTGTGGACCTGCGGGAGGAAGGCCTGTACTTCCAGCTCTGAGATGGGGGTGTCTTTGAACAAAAGACACACACGGCTCCACCCTTTTCCACCCCTGAATAGCATTGGCGAGTTGAATAGCATTCAATTCACATCGAATAGCATTGGCCCCTGAATAGCCCCTGAATAGCATTGGCGAAGCTCAGCACTGGGCCACTGGGCATGATTTCCCACCGTTTCCATAGTGTAGTTGTTATCACGTTAGCCTCACATGTGGAATGTCCCCAGTTCAAAACAGAGCAGCTTTTTTTGTTGCCACGCACACTGTTTGGGGATTCGCCTAGTGCTGTGATCGAACAGACCCACTCACCTCTTAGTGTGGTGGGATCTGCACAGTGCATGTCGCAGCGCTTTCTGCTTTCACTTCAATGTGCTTCCTGATGTTGAGTCGTGTGCTGTGCAGAGGCTCTGAAAGCGAGAGCAATGAAGAAGTGCACAGCGCTGTGAAAGAAAACACAGAGAAGTGAAAGGTAGTCCTTTCTCTAAGACCGGGGTAAAGTTAGCTTGAAGTTCAAAAACGATTTTGGCACACCTGTAGTGCTTTTGCGAAATCTCTTAGAGTTACAAAAACACTTGCTTTGTGTATAAAATGCATTGTGAATGCTTTCTCAGCCTTCACTTTGCCATTTTTATGACTTTTTTTTACCACGCTCAAATATTGTTTTGTCCATATCGTCACAATGGAAGCACAGAACGTCTTCAAACCAAATGCATTTTAAAGACCACAACTTGTGGAAATTTCCACATTCTCTACATCAAACTTTCAGTGAGCTAATTTCGTTTTTCATCGATGCGTAATTACGCACTAACTGGAACCCGGGGGACCGCTGTGTGCACATGTTCACAATGCGAGAAATACTGTTCAATACGGCTTCATGCGAAAAACCCCTATATGAGCTTAGGAAGCAGAACAGTGCAGTCTCCAATTACCCAGACTGTAAGATGACAAGATGAGTTGATGGAAAGAGCACAAACGTTCAGCTCATACAATAGGCAATGAAGATCCCAGCGTCGTCATCGCACTTGAAAGGACTGCCTTGCAGACCAAGGGCAGTGGGCGGTGCCCGGTAAGAGGGGCAGAGGCGGTAAGCCATGATGCTGAGAAGCATGAAGCGAGGGGGATTAGCTCAAATGGTAGAGTGCTCGCTTAGCATGCGAGAGGTAGCGGGATCGATGCCCGCATCCTCCAGGTCTGAGTTTGGCTCTCCGGAAGCCTGGTGCTCTCGTTTAGCCTCTGCGACTTCTGACAGGTGCTCCTCCGTTGCGGAGAGAATGTCCTTCAGTTGTCAAGCGTTTAAGGGTCACACCTCCTTCCCAACCTCAGTCTGCACTGAGTGCATCTCTGGCATTTTCTCGTCCAATTTGTCAGCTTAGCAAGTGAAAAGTATATCCGAGTGAAAACAGTGCTGATAATACTCTCACGAATTGTTAGAAGACGTGCTTTTGATCATCGATTGCTTAACAATCACATTCGTTCGACTTGAGCCATCAAGCTCGTAGTTTTCCTTCAAATCTTGAAAGCTCTCAGTGAGAACATCATAGGCTGCAGGACGCCCCGTAACTTGATTACTTCAACAGAAAGAAGAGCAGACAGCTCCACAAATATGCGAGGCGCAGAGAGCGCAAGGCGAGCCGCACACGTTTCGGTGGCTGAGAGAGGGCAGTTTTTGCTTCTGCATTTCCCAAGTAAGGACGCATGACAACAAGCGATCGCGGTGCTCATCTACGACACAGTGGTGATGAGTTTTCAGTACGTGTTCTTTTGAACGAGCAATGAGGTTGCCGCCTTGGACAGCTGACTGCACGCTCTCATTGTGCCACGTGATGAGAATTCACCAGGCTCGTTCAGTCATTAGTCACATTCCATCGTTTGCCATAAGCAGACGCTGCGAAGTGATGTGGATATCAGTTCCCAGTCTTGTGGAAGAGCAGGAAAAGAGCACACGAGGGCTCGTCCGGGAGTTGAACCCGGGACCTCTTGCACCCTAAGCGAGAATCATACCACTAGACCAACAAGCCACAGCAGCACTTTCCATTTCAATCTGTCAGTGAGTTTGAGGATGGGGCGAGGCGCCATTCGCTCGTCCAGTCAGACCTTCATCAATAAGTCAAGAAAGCTGCAATTACACGACTGCCTTGCAGACGAAGGGCAGTGAACTGTGCCCGGTAAGAGGGGAACAAGCGGCACTAGGTGACGCCGAGGCATAAGTCCCAGCGAGGGGGGTTGGCTTGTATGGTACAGCACTTGCTCTGCATGTGGGAGATAGCAGGATCAATTCCCGCATCCTCCAGGTATGTGCTTAGAGCTTGATGTGCTGAAAGGTATCCTTTAGCCTGTGGTCCCGCCTTACATGGAGAGCATCGTGCAGCTGTCAAGCATTTCGCAGCCACGCCCCCTTTTCATCTTCTCTCTGGCTTAAGCGTCACTCCGCCCCTCTCTCTTGACATTTCATGTCAGCATGTCAGAAGTCCGAGTGACATTTTTAATGGCTGAGTGAGGGCACGATGCTGAAGCAGAGAGGCCACTTCAGCCACAGAGACTTGTGCTAGGTGAGATCTGAAAGACGGACTCGCAACAGAAACAGACCAAAAATGTATCGGTGAGATCAAAAGGCAAATGCAACATTCAGCAGAGGGCGTCTAAAGATTAGGGAACGGGCGACTGAAATCCATGTGAGGCAAACTTTCCGGTGTGTGTACTGCAGCTGGGCTTGTTGGCATAATTGGTAGTGCGTCAGTCTCGTCATCTGAAGGGCCTGAGTTTGATCCTCACACGGGGCAGGGCTGCTTCCTCTCTTGCTCTTTTCAAACACTTGCGGCAACTGTTCGCTCATAACCACGTCTGGAATGCGTGACCTTTACACGGGCGAGAAGCAACGCCGCATCCCTTTTCTAAAGAACATTCACATTCAGAAATAAGTCAAGAAATTTGCCATTACTTTCGCTCGCACTGCTGTCAGCCTGCCCATGTTGCCAAAGAAAGATTCACTCGGCGTCAACATGACAGAACAGCGATCACTTGAAAACAATGTTCCACACTCCGTAAGCAAGAACTTCAGTGTTTGCAGTCACCCGATATGCCGATAGTCAAAGGAGCGCAAAACACGAAGCGTCAAAAGACAAGATGAGTTGATGGAAAGAGCGTTGAATTGATGAGCACAAAAGTTCAGCTCGTACAATAGGCAACGAAGGTCTCAGCGTCGTCATCGCACTTGAAAGGACTGCCTTGCAGACCAAGGGCAGTGGGCGGTGCCCGGTAAGAGGGGCAGAGGCGGTAAGACATGATGCCGAGATGCATGATGCGAGGGGGATTAGCTCAAATGGTAGAGCGCTCGCTTAGCATGCAAGAGGTAGCGGGATCGATGCCCGCATCCTCCAGGTCTGAGTTTGGATCTCCGGAAGCCCGGTGCTCTTGTTTAGCTTCTGCGACTTCTGACAGGTGCTCCTCCGTTGCGGAGAGAATGTCCTTCAATTGTCAAGCGTTGAAGGGCCACACCTCCTTCCCAACCTCAGTCTGCACTGAGTGCGTCTCCGGCATTTTCTCGTCCAATTTGTCAGCTTAGCAAGTGAAAAGTATATCCGAGTGAAAACAGTGCTGATAATACTCTCACGAATTGTTAGAAGACGTGCTTTTGATCATCGATTGCTTAACAATCACATTCGTTCGACTTGAGCCATCAAGCTCGTAGTTTTCCTTCAAATCTTGAAAGCTCTCAGTGAGAACATCATAGGCTGCAGGACGCCCCGTAACTTGATTACTTCAACAGAAAGAAGAGCAGACAGCTCGACAAATATGTGAGGCGCAGAGAGCGCAAGGCGAGCCGCACACGTTTCGGTGGCTGAGAGAGGGCAGTTTTTGCTTCTGCATTTCCCAAGTAAGGACGCATGACAACAAGCGATCGCGGTGCTCATCTACGACACAGTGGTGATGAGTTTTCAGTACGTGTTCTTTTGAACGAGCAATGAGGTTGCCGCCTTGGACAGCTGACTGCACGCTCTCATTGTGCCACGTGATGAGAATTCACCAGGCTCGTTCAGTCATTAGTCACATTCCATCGTTTGCCATAAGCAGACGCTGCGAAGTGATGTGGATATCAGTTCCCAGTCTTGTGGAAGAGGAGGAAAAGAGCACACGAGGGCTCGTCCGGGAGTTGAACCCGGGACCTCTCGCACCCTAAGCGAGAATCATACCACTAGACCAACGAGCCACAGCAGCACTTTCCATTTCAATCTGTCAGCGAGCTTGAGGATGGGGAGAGGCGCCATTCGCTCGTCCAGTCAGACCTTCATCAATAAGTCAAGAAAGCTGCAATTACACGACTGCCTTGCAGACGAAGGGCAGTGAACTGTGCCCGGTAAGAGGGGAACAAGCGGCACTAGGTGACGCCGAGGCATAAGTCCCAGCAAGGGGGGTTGGCTTGTATGGTACAGCGCTTGCTTTGCATGTGGGAGATAGCAGGATCAATTCCCGCATCCTCCAGGTGTGTGCTTAGAGCTTGATGTGCCAAAAGGTGTCCTTTAGCCTGTGGTCCCGCCTTATATGGAGAGCATCGTGCAGCTGTCAAGCATTTCGCAGCCACGCCCCCTTTTCATCTTCTCTCTGGCTTAAGCGTCACTCCGCCCCTCTCTCTTGACATTTCATGTCAGCATGTCAGAAGTCCGAGTGACATTTTTAATGGCTGAGTGAGGGCACGATGCTGAAGCAGAGAGGCCACTTCAGCCACAGAGACTTGTGCTAGGTGAGATCTGAAAGACGGACTCGCAACAGAAACAGACCAAAAATGTATCGGTGAGATCAAAAGGCAAATGCAACATTCAGCAGAGGGCGTCTAAAGATTAGGGAACGGGCGACTGAAATCCATGTGAGGCAAACTTTCCGGTGTGTGTACTGCAGCTGGGCTTGTTGGCGTAATTGGTAGTGCGTCAGTCTCGTCATCTGAAGGGCCTGAGTTTGATCCTCACACGGGGCAGGGCTGCTTCCTCTCTTGCTCTTTTCAAACACTTGCGGCAACTGTTCGCTCATAACCACGTCTGGAATGCGTGACCTTTACACGGGCGAGAAGCAACGCCGCATCCCTTTTCTAAAGAACATTCACATTCAGAAATAAGTCAAGAAATTTGCCATTACTTTCGCTCGCACTGCTGTCAGCCTGCCCATGTTGCCAAAGAAAGATTCACTCGGCGTCAACATGACAGAACAGCGATCACTTGAAAACAATGTTCCACACTCCGTAAGCAAGAACTTCAGTGTTTGCAGTCACCCGATATGCCGATAGTCAAAGGAGCGCAAAACACGAAGCGTCAAAAGACAAGATGAGTTGATGGAAAGAGCGTTGAATTGATGAGCACAAAAGTTCAGCTCGTACAATAGGCAACGAAGGTCCCGGCGTTGTCATCGCATTTGAAAGGACTGCCTTGCAGACTAAGGGCAGTTGGAGGTTGCTGTTTTGAGACGGAGGCATTGGGATGGTGGGCCGAGATCTATTCTTCTTAAGGAATTCTTCATCGTGAAAGATCGGTCCACAGGTCATCCAAAGAACTCAGGGAATCATGTGCTACTGAATGAAGTGAAGTGCTGAAACACATGACATGCCCCCTTGATCTCACATGCTGCAACATGCACAGCTACCGTCCACACCAGGCAGTGGGGCTTCAGCAGAATTTGCTACGCCACCTGCAATTACATATCCAGCTGCACACATATACATGGCCCTTCTTTCGTTTTCAGGATCTCAAAAAAAAGCTTAGCTTGGTTTTCCTGCCACCTGATTGACCTCATCTCCCTCAGAATGTGCCCCGCCACATTCATTGCTGAAGCAGGACGGAGGCCAACGGACATGTCAGAACAGTGAGGTTCAACGATCTCTCCAAAATATTGTGGTTGTAGTGGAAGAGATATGTTTTAAATTGTACCTTGGTATTTCAAACTCTCTCTAGAATGTTATCCATTTCTATTTTATTTTGACAGGAACTGTTAAAAGGCTAATGACACTAGATGAAAAGAGAAGAAAGAAAACACAACGTTTCAGCCGTAGAGCCTTCTTCAGGTGTGAGGGCTCCACGGCTGAAATGTTGTGTTTTTTTTCTTTTCTTTTAAGTATGGAATAGACCTATTACTTGTTCCTTTGCAGCCTACACATGGTAACGCAGCTCCCCACCTGAACTGCTAATGATACTAGATGCCTGGTAGTTTGTGGTTCTTGGTTATTGTCTTATATTTGCTCAAACTGCATATGTGTGATTGCATATTTTTGTGTATTTTCATATGTCAATATTTAATTCACTGACATTCCTGTATGCTTGGAAGGAATGCAGATTGGATTTGACACAGGACGCCTGCTCATATATGTTGATCTTTGTTGGGCTGGAAAAACAATGATAAAAAGTGAATGAAAAAAGATCTCTCCAACATTTCCCTTCTCTTGGCCATGGTTACACTGCCCTTTCTTTCCATCTTTTGTCCTTCTACAAAGATTCCAGGGCTCTTTATCCATCATAATATCAGAAGCCAAAAATAACCATCTAATGTGTAAACAGCATTTGTAATGTTGGTAGCTGGAAGAGGTTAAGTATATTTGCAAGACCTAGTTGATTACACCACAGACTTACTTTGTTGCTGTCCGTTTTTTTTTTCTATTTTAAAGACTGTGCTGGACTGTACCACTATCATAGAAGATTTTTTTCAGGACACATCACAGTTCCATAGTAGAATTTATCAATAGTAGAATTCCATAGGACATTATTTATCAACATCTAACATTACCCAGTGTGAGACTCTGCCAGTAAACCTCAGAGCATTGAGTTCTCCACTGGTGAAGATGGCTTTCTGAAGTCATGAAATCCACTGCTGGGATGCCTGAGAGACAGTGATTGAATCCTGGCTGGAATTAGGCTCTCTGTTAGTGTTGATCTGTGGGAATTATGTGGTAAAAAGGGAAAACTCCTTTACTTTAGTCACTTTGAAAGTTCAAATGTACAGATCTTCAGAAACCCCAGTCTGAAGGATGAAGCAGGTTCTGCTCAAGGAGTTGCCTACGTTTTGCTCCATTCACTCCAAGCAGATAGTCCAACATTTGCCTTCTCTTGGCCATGATTACACTGCTCTTTCTTTCCGTCTTTTGTCCTTCTACAAAGATTCCAGGACTCTTAATCCACCATAATATCAGAAGCCAAAATTAACCTTCTAACATGTACAAATCATTTGCAATGAAAGGAGGTGGAAGGGTTTAAGAATGTTTGTAAGACCTGGTTGATTACCACACATAGACATACTTTGTTGTCAGTTTTTTTTCTCTTTGAAAGGCTATAGGAGGGGTGTGATGGACTGTACCACTATCATAGAAGATGTTTTTCTTCTAAGGGCAGTTCTGTAGTGGCAAGGCGTATTTAAAATACAGGAATTAAGTTTGCTGCTCCCTTGCTAGTCCCTCTCTCCCTCATCTCAGTGCAGCTGGATACAGAGAGGCCATTCCATCTGGTTCACATTTAAGGTGTTTTTCTAGCTGATAGAGTTTCCTGATAAGGAACACCTCCCAAGGCTGAGATTCACCAGCCACCCTAATAAGTGGTCATCTCTGGCGCCTTACTGTCTGGGAGATTCCATGGGAGAGTCTCATCCCAAGGTTTACAAGGTCAGAGGTCATTGATACTCATCCTCCACCTCAATCAGCCAATCAGGAACTGGAAGGGCAGGGTAACCCCACGTGTGTCTCGAATGCCCGCGGAACTTTAAGCCACTGTACTACCGTAGTTCCTCCAGATAAAACAGGCAGCACAATGCCCAGAAGGTGTCCCTCCAGGATGTTCTCAGACTCAGCTCGGACAATCACGTGACGGCCAGTGCGTCCGAGTGCCAGGACTTAACTTTGTTCTAAGAGTCGAGAACTGAGGTTGCCCGTGCATAACAAAAAGATCTGCCCAAGGTTAGCCCAGCTGACAGCCTCGTGAACCACCGGTACTCCACCGCCAAAGCTCGCCTGATCAACGAGTGAACTACGGTTGGAACTGTCGACAGCTGAATCTCAGGATTCAGGACTAGCGCTACATCGGGAACGAACTGGTCTTCTTCCCATCTAAAGAGTGTGACTTGCTTGGACCTGCAGTCACTTTCCATGTGCACAAGCTCTGCTAGTTTCAGCCAACACTAACTAGCCAGTCTTCAAAGAGCATTAGCAGCGCATCGCAGCAGGAATCTCTCCCTCCTCTCCTTCTCGCCAGCCGCACCGGCCACTGCCTGGCATCAAGCCAGAGAGCGCCGATTGCACACAGCAACAGCCTGCCACTGCTTCTTTGTGTCCGCGGGAGATCTGAATCCACACAGATCGGATGAGTATTCAACATTCTGCATTACAGCTCGAGAATTCCATTGTTACCTCAACCACAATTGATATCAATCTAATACCTATGAGTGATGTACTTGCTTTTGAGTATCTAGTGTAGAAGTTGTAATCCCAGCTCATTTACGAAACAGTCTAAATGAATGGTATACTGAATGTATGTCCCTCTTGGTTTGGAACTCTTAGTGATTTAATATATACCTTTTGTATTCTGCTAACCCACACTCTTAAGATCTGTTATGTTTATATGCACATTTTATGTATTAATAAGTGTATTAGTATCAGTGTGTGTGCGTTAATGAGTTAACCCGCAAGGTCGGTTTTCTAATAGCCATCAAAGAATCATTTTGTGACTTACTGCTACAATTAATAATTGTCCCAGTAAATACACAAAACCCCTACACATGCATGGAAACCAATATTTACCTGCTAATCCAGAATGCAGCAGAGAACAGTTGGACAGAAGGTTAGTATCTGTCGATACTGCATCACAGAAGTCAGTCTCTTCCCCCTCATTATGCAGACTGACTTGTTCACGATGAACTGTCCTCCAGTGACAGTCAGCTGCAACCACTGAGTCAGACATGGTGTCGATACACTGATGGCACTTTGGCTGATTTGGTTAATATGCTTTCCTCAGGAGATGCTGAGTTCAAATCCCAACAGTGCTTTTCTTCCTGTCTTGTCTTACAAAATGTATCACTATGGATGATTATGTATAGCTTGATTTTGTTTAATGCAAGTTTTCATTTTCTTTCTAGAACAACTTGCTTTTCATGAAATTCATACAGCTTGCGAAAGATGAAATACAAATCTTGCCTTGTATATCGCAGGCTGGTAAGAAAGAAGCATTATTTTCTTTTTTTTAATCAGAAGCTTGCAAATGGAGAAAAGGGACACACGTGAGTCTCTGTTAATTGAAAGGTTAGTGGTTTGAGCCTACCCAGAAATGCACTTCTCATTATTGCAATGTAAATCTCATCTCTACTTATTCGGATTTCTTAGCAAAACCTTAACCCACTTGATATTTGCAGGAAATGTGAATGTTTTTGTTAAACAATTAAGTACATAAGTCAATATCACTGGGAATTGCCAATAATGACCAACATTCAAGGACATCATATTCAGCCAAGGACTTTGATCTTCGAACGGCTGGCAGAAGAATTCATTTATGCTCTCGATGCATCCTTAGTTAGAATATTTAAAATTACGACACAGATTTGTTGGAGAACTTGACAAGCATAATACTTTTGTATATTTATCTTAATTTTAATATACATGTAACCACAAATGCTGTTCTATGTAAATACATTTTGTTGTATTTTATCATATTTTAGCTGATGGCACAAGGGGGTCTATTATACCTTCCGAAACTTCCAAGACAACTATAACTGAGGCTCATATTTTAATATAATTTGCTTTAAAAGAAAACCAAAATGTGTAAGATATCATCCCTCAATATTGACGTTCAAATGAAGGATTTAAAGAAGCAACAGCGATAGGAGAGTACATTGATTTTGGACCAATGTTTGCATCTGAACAATCCTTCCTCCTGGAAAGAAAAAAAAACAGGTATGTTTTGAGTCTCATGATGATGCTCTTCTGGATAAAAAAAAACAGTGCAAATTTGTTTCGGATGTATTTTGGATAACATTATAACTGTCATCGAAGAGAAATTTGATCAGTTGAATGCAGTCGAAACTTTTGACATTTTATATGATGACAGGACATACATTTAGGACTCAGTACCGATACACTGCTGCTATTAATGGAGTAGAAATAAGTGTATTGGTAGTTTTATCTGAGGCAAGAAGTACTAGAACACCTCCTATAAAAATGTTAGGATTCAGAGCAAGAAATATTTTTCCACCTCACCCAATGGTATTGCATTAACGAGGCTGAATCTGGCTTCTTATTCGCCAGCTTCTTCTTCTGCCTTAAATGCTGCTGCTGTGATGTTATGCCGCCTTTCACCTGTAGATGGCTCTTTACAGTAATTTTTAAAAGTACTAATCGGGATGGATTACTGTATTTATCCTCAGTAAAGGGGAATATGTAAGTAGTGACTATCCAAATAGAATTTTTGTGTGAAACACATTTCAGAAAATTGTAAACCAATTTTCAAAACTCACAATAACACAAACACAATAAGTAAATAAGACAAAGGTAAAACATAAGTTCACAGGCACTTTCTGCATATTTACCACAACCTTACCTTCTGATCATAAAAAGTCTTAAAATCTTGCATTTTACAAGAACTTTTTAAAATAAATGGGACATTTAGAACATGGCATATGAGAATATATGGTTAACTGAGGATGAGCAACTGGTGATGGCACTTTCTGCTTCTTGCTATAAACCTATCCCCTGGTTATAAAAACATCTAAAAATTCTGACACTGAGGTGTGAGAGACAATGGAACAGACTATCAAAATCCTGAACTTTAGGAAATTTTACTGTGCCATTTTTTTAAATATGACCCTGTGAACATGGCATGTCCCTCCTTCCTCATTACCAAAACATCTCAATGTTCCAACACTATGTACATTGGTAATTACAACACTTCACTGTTGCATTTCTGAGTTGTGACATTGTGAACATGGCATGTTAAAGTATATAGAAAATCTAGATCAGAACAGGCTAAATGCAATTCATAGTGATGTATCATTTTCTTACTTTCTAAATGAAAAAATAAATTCAGTGATTATGACACTTCGGTATGACATAAAATATGCTTCAATGACAGAATAAATACTCATGGAATAAATACCCACAGTGGACATTCATAGTTGTGATTATAGGAATGTTAAATATCAGGTGAGTAGCTGCGTCAGCATGCGTAGGCTGCAAAGGAACAAGTAAAGGGTTATTCCATGCTGAAAAGAGAAGAAAGGAAACACGACGTGTTGGCCGTGGAGCCTTCTTCAGGTGTTAGAAAGACAGGGCAGTATGCAAAGATAATTTTCTTTTTATCTTTGCTTACTGCAGTTTATCTTTGATGACAACATCAAAGACATTAAGGGATTCTTACGGCAGCTCCACATCAACTTCCTTTTATAACTAACCTCATCAGATCTCTCAACTACACTCTTCCAGTTTCTCACTTCAGAGAAGGATAAAAAACTCAATCATCCTCTACAGAGAAAAACCATCAACACCCCTACCACCTCCACCAGTCCTAACCTTGTTGTTACTGTACCCTCTGACCTTTCCCTTTCACCCCTTTGCATCCTCAGCTAACATATTTTAATATTACAACACAATTACAATAGATTGTACAGTATTTACAGTTTAAAATTAAGATAAATGTCAAAATATCAAAATCCAACTGCACAGTGCTAACAAAACAATGCTTGTCAAGTTCTCAAACAAATCCGCATTGTATTTTTAAAATATTTCAGCAGAGGATGTGACGGGAGTATAAATGACGATTCGACGATCATTTTTCTTGGGTAAATATGGTTTTCTGGGGAGTTGCGATGTTGGGCATTATTGGACATTTTTGACACGTGTTGAACAGTCGCATTTCCTACAAATATTAAAATGGCTATGGTTTAGCTGAGAAATCCAATCGACCTACAGTATGTAAAACAATGTTTACATCGCAGAAGAAAGCCGTCCCTGGGGGGACTTGAACCACCAACCTTTCAGTTAATAGCCAAACGCGATAACCGATTGTTCCACAGAGTCTTTCCTCGGCTCAAAAAAAAAATATCTTACCGTTTATTTTGCCAGCCGGTAATATTTCTTCTGCACTGATAACCAAGAACTGAATTTCATGTTTCGCAAGCTGTGTGAATTTCATCAAAAACAAGTTTTCCAGAAGGGAAATGAACACATGCATTTAACGAAATCAAGCTCTTTGTGAGTGCCCAAAATGGTACGTTCTGTACTACAAGATAAGAAGAAATACACGGCTGGGATTTGAACCGCGGTTCTTTTGTTTAATAAAGAGTCACTTTAACCAACTAAGCTACGGTGACATGACTTCCATCACCTTTTACACCCACTTGGACACACCGCTCTGAGACATCTGTGTTCAGAAAGCGCTGAACCTGCTCTCAGAGCAAATTGCCTCTTTTACATACAGTAGCAGCCCCGACACTGAGAAACGAAGAGAACTGGCTTTTATCTGGCATTTTTCATGTCCAATGCGTTTGACATCTCCCAAGGGCGACAGAGTTCTTTTGCAACACTATTTCTTCTTCTTTTTTATTTCTGTACGCTTTGATAAAAAAACGAGAAATCGTGCAAGGGAAAAAATGTATTTGTTTCATAGAGAAAACGTACACCAGGAAATGTTGTGTTGAGAAGAGGTGATTTAACATGATACGTAACCTAGTTTATCGGAGTAAATGCTCACCCAGCAAGGTCTGGAGAAGTTGGAGAGTCTGGTGGATGTGTTAATTATACGGTGTTGTGGAAGAAAACAGTCTTTCTTTGAATTCTCAATCAATCGGAATTCCAGTGCGAAACATAAACCCTTTGTCTGATTTAAAGAAATAATATTTTAAAAATCATAAAAAATCGGAAAACACATGTTTCTCACTTTGAAATTTTAGACGGGGCGGTATATTACTAGTAGCGACGCTGAGCACACTAGGGGGGAATTCCGGTTATGTGAAATACCAGCAGTTTAATAAATAACGCATCTGATTTTGAATCATAAGATTGTAGGTTCGACTTCTACCTGGCTCGTGTAAATTTTATTCAAGCTCCTCAGTAATAGATGTCTATTATGTAATGAACCGCACCTAAAAGCAAACATTGGGTCTGTTTCCTTTGTTTTCCAGCATGAAATAGCAAATCGTTACAAAAAGTACCTGCTAATGTCCAATAGCGGGTTTTTTTTTTTCAAATTACATTTTCAGGCTTCAGACACTTTTTAATAAAACAAAAGTGTCCGGAAACTCCCTAACTTTCAGGTTTGCTTGAACCTGTATTAAAAGAAGTTATTTGAAACTTCCGGGATTCCATTCTCTGATATAGCTGTCTCTAAAGACGGATGTGATGTTTCGCAGATGTGAACTGTGCCTTCTCTCTTGTGTTCAAGGGTATTCGCTGTGTGAGATCCTAACTGTATGTCCAGTAGGGCTCTATTTTGTTTAGATTATCTATGTGGTGTACAGATAGAACTCAACTACATGGTGTGAATTCCGTGTTTAGGACGAGCAGAACCTGAAAAACGAAAAGCAGACCTCAATGTGATCTGAACATGCAGCCTTCTGATCTGGAGTCAGATATGCTACCTTTGCGCCACGGCTATCAGCACCTTTGAATTTCCCAAAGGAGACAAATCGACTTCACACAAAAAAATCTCCTGTGAAGAGCGCCGCTTTTCCGAAGAGAGTCTCTTCATCCCAGACCACATTTTATTCTTCCTGTGCAGCTCTTGTGCAGGTGTTGTTCTCAATTACAGATCCAGGAACACTGATTTTTTTCCCCTATTTTTTTAACTTAAGTACCCCATGGTGCAACGGTAGCACGTCTGACTCTAAATCCCCAAGTTCATTTTCAAAGTATATCGGAGTCAACTGATACTGATCAGGTTCTGCTGCTACTGAACCCGCAGTCTTCACCTTAAAGTTCAATTCCCCAAGCCTTTTGACCTTATATGTCCATCCCTTCTCGTCAAAACTCGTATTTTCACAGAGTACCCTTCAGAAATCGCAGTATAGAATGAAAAAACTCCAGTAGATCTCGGCCGCTGTTGGTGATTTTCCTTTAAAAATAAATGAATCTCTGGAAATTTTACGGAGTGTATCACTTTCACTGAGACCGAGAAGTGTTAAGCTGTACATGAGTCTTTGTGGTTCGGTTGTTAACCAAAAAGGTGGTGGTTTGAGCCCTCCAAGGGACACTATGAGCCTTTTAATGTACACACCCGTCTCACTTTATCTCCACGGCCGGTCTTGTACCGCAATCAAATACAGAGCCCGTAGGAGGCAGTAAGCTCGCATATATAGCTCACTGTGTATATAATGAAGAAGTAGAGGTTAGTTTCTCATCTGCGCGTTACAGAGCCTTACGCAACTCGTACTGTACCAATAGCTAGGGTTTGATCCCTGCACGGGCTATTAGTTGAAAAGCCATTGTAAATGACGTGTAAGAGATTTATAGATACTGTAGATCAGTGGTTCTCAAACTGTGGTACGCGTACCGGCAGTGGTACGTGGAGTGCCACCAGGTGGTATGCCAAATGACCCTGGAACTGTGTAGTGTGCACTGAAAAATCGGGACGGGTTTTCATATTTTGTATTTTAATACGTGTCGAATACGCAGCCTACGTACTACGATACAGTGCATGCTAATACTTCAGTGGACACAAGAGATACTCTGTAATTCTATACCACTCTATAGGAATGCGTGCTACGGATGCAAGTGACCAATTGTATTTAAAAAAAGCTATTGTATCTCCAGCAAATAGGGAGAAAGGAGAATGTGCGTGATTTTGGAACAATGCCAACATTGTAAACACAGGAATGCATAGAAATACGTGCTACGAACGCAGGCAATCTTGTGAGCACACGAAAGCGTGATAACAGAAAAATATTTAAGAACTGTTCGAATTTGAGAAAAATACACCAAGCGTCTCTGTGTTTCGCTCCCATGCGCATGAAATAAAAACTTTAAATAAATACGGAAATAAAAACAGAAACGCGGAAAAATGCAAGCTTGCGGATTGCTAAAGCAGGTAAGCTACACTATTTTTGAAGAACCTTACTTACCGTTGGCAAAAGAGCTGACACGTATTATGTGTGGAGAAAAAGCTGCTAAACAGCTCGACCTGCTGCCCCCCTCCCCCTGAAAGACACAGTCATTCAAAGAATTATTGAAATGAAGGATTATATCAAAAGTACACTGATAGAGTGCGTTAAGATGAGCAGATGTTTTTCACTGCAATTAGATGAGTCTGTAGTCGATTTGGCCAATTTGCTCGTTTACGTTAGATACGAGTTTGAGGGTATGTCCCATGAAGACTTTCTGTTCTGTAAACCGCTACCAACAGGAACTACAGGAGAGCACATATTTCAGCTTCTGAATGAATTTTTCGAAGAGAATGGCCTCGACTTGATAAAATGCGTCTGAGTTTGTACAGACAGTGCTAGAGCAATGACAAGCCGACATAACGGTGCAGTTGCACGAATTAGAGAGGTTGCTCCAGAAATTAATGTACGCATTACAACATCCACCGCGAGACCTTTGCCGTCAAGAAAATGCCTGACGATTTAATATCTGTTAGACTCTGTTGTGAATTGTATCAAGGCTCGAAAAATTAATTCACATCTCCTTTGCTCAACTAAATAGGCTCACCCCTCTCACTGAAATGGTGCTTTTTTATTAGTTGTTGTTAATGTTTTTTTCTGTAAAATACTTTGAGAAGCCACCTTTAAAGGCGCTATATCAAATAAAGTTCATTATTATAATATTTATTTCTGGGGTTCCTATGAGATGATGACTTGTAGGTGGTACTTGGATGCTTTGGTTGGATTAGGGGTGGTACTTGGTCCAAAAAGTTTGAGAACCACTGCTGTAGATACTTTATTGATCCCATGAGGGAAATTAATAAAGCTTATCCAGCTAGCTTTTATGTTTCACACTAAATTGCGATCTTGAAACCAAAATAATTAGAAATATGGAACACAACCGTTGTTCTCCAAGAAGGAAAGCTGTTTAACACTGACGTCACTCCTTTTTATTTAACCCAGATTGTGAAGACAACTCCACCCTATCAAAGGTAATTGTTGCACAAAAGTTGGAAAGCACACTCTGAATCCATCTGTACTGTATATTTGATTTCCGCGATCCGTTCAAGGCTGCTTGGTGCTTCGCAAGCAAGTCATGTTCAGGGAAGAAACTCAGTTTAGAGAACTACTGGTGCATTTTCACTCATTGAATTTGATCTTTGTACTCTCTTTTCATTCTCAGCTATAATATTTCAAAATTACAGTTCGGATTTGTTGGAAAACTTCACAGGCATTATTAAGTTAGGACTGTACAATTGTATTTTAATATCTTGGTATATTTACCTTCATTTTAATATGGATGTAACCATAAATGTTGTACTTTTGTCGTACATTTTAACTGAGGACGCACGACGACTATTATACCTTGTGATACATGCAAGACATCTGTAAACGAAGATGTAATTACAGTCAAATTGGCAATTAACAGAAAACCACAATTGTATAATATTATTTCTCTATGTCGATGATCAGTTGAAGGATTTGAAGAAACTATATATTATTCCTCGATATCGATGATCAGTTGAAGGATTTGAAGAAACAGCAGCGATAGCAGGTGATTTTGGTTTTGAACCCATCTTTACACCTCAATAATCCATTTGTCCTCGAAAAAAGAAAAGACAGGCATGTTTTGAGTCTCATAATGATCATCTTCTCGATCCAAAGAAACATATACATTTGATTCCTTCTGTAGTATTTTGGATTTTCTTACGAAGATCTCACGAAGTATTGCCAGGATCTATATTTAGCGTTCGGTAGCGATAACACTGCTGATATTGATTGAGTAGAAATCTATGATGTATTGACAACTTTATCTGAAGCGAGAAGTCCTAGAACGCTGCCTATGAAGTGTTAGGATTCATACCAAGATATACTTTTTGTTTTCAACCCAAAATGCTGCTATTGCATTACACATTATATGAACATTACCAGTTTTGGTAGCTTCTCTGCATGATTTTTCAAAACTAAAACTAATTACAAAATTATTTAAGATCAACCATGACAAAAAATTATAAATCAGGACTAATATTAATATCACCTGATGTTACTACAGAAAAAAAGATTTAACTGAAATATTAATAAGACTATGCAAGCCTAAAAAGTAGAACAATTCAATTTATATAACTTTTTTTTTAGAAATGGGCTCACACACCGGAAGACACTAATGTTTCTCTTCGTTAGAGTATGTGAATAACAGTTTAACCCAAAATGTTTGGAGTCCAGAGGGAGGACTTGCTCGCTGAATGATCTCTCAAGAAATCCCTGGTGAGATTCAACAAGTGTTTTCTTCAACAGCCACTAAAAGTCTGATGACCTTCTCTGGATTTCCTGAATATGACGTAAAATTAGTTCAAATCATTTGGTAGTTAACAGAACGAAATGCTTTGGAGGTACATTTAAAACAGCAGAGCAAGACTGTAGCACTTCGTGTGTGACTGAATTTAATTATGTAAACCTGGCTCTCTATGAACACGAGCAAAGAGTTCTTACTCAACAGAAGATTGCGATGTGAGCACAATAATATAAAACATCTGGAGACACCAGAGATTGAACTCAGGACTTCATACATGAAAAGCATGCACTCTACCACTGAGCTACATCCCCTATAGCGTGGGTGGTGGAACTGACTTAAAGATGTGCATATGTTCACTGACCACAATCCACCCTTCATGAATAATTGAAATGAATAATTTATTTTTATATCCAGTCACATGGGCGACGGTGGTTGATTCTTCAACGGGGGAGTGTGTTTTTCTACCTCCTTACTCGACTGTCTTTCAATTATGTTTTCTTTGAAACCTTTTTGCATCTTTTAAGTGCTTGCGATTAAATTACGCATAGAAAAACAGCAGTACAGTTGATGTTCATGGACCGATGCACACAACTCCAGTGATAAAGCCCTTTTGTAAATATTGTAGAAGAATGTTAAAGGGCGAAACAACGCTCCAACCACGTGAATGGTAACAAGAAGGATCGTGTTCTTATTTAATATGTGCTTTTGAATTGCCTTGTCAATACACACAGGCTTTAGAGATGGACAAATAATTTACAGTGGTGTTTGTAAACAAAGATGGAACATGTTATTTCTATACCAGGAAGAAAGGAGCAGACTCTTAAACTTTAAGAGACAGAAACAACACCTCATCACAGCTAACACTAATTAAAACGACATCACAACAGAAGAGTGAAGCCTTGAGTGAATCAAATTAGTTTTTGTTGGTCATCTGTGTCTTCATAACTTTGTAGGTGAGAGAGAGGATTGCAAAAATGTGCAGGTGCTTCTCAGAAGTGCGTTGGTGGTATAGGTTCCTTCAAATAACTGAGCCAGTGCATCCCCAAATCTTTTCAAGATGATCTGTGATCTGGTAACACATCTCCTGAAACTAACATTCGAGGTAGGAAGTGTGCTCTTAAACACCAAAACACTCAAAAAGGAAGAAGCAGATCTCTGTACACAAGACGGTAGTGCGATATTAGAATTTCAGAGTTCTCGACGGATTCAGGCTCCTTCTCAGAGGTCCTTGCTCGCCAAATAACTTTGCATCTGAGGAAGAGCACCACGGAAAAAACCCAACTCAACAAGAGAGCGCGTTGGTTGCTCTTGCTCTTAATGCAAGAAGCTGTTTTTTTTTTCCTCGCAATAATAATTATTAACCAGAAACAGCAGCACAGGTAGGTCGCATTTGTGATTATGTCACTTCTCTGCTTCAGCAAGGTCAATAAAAGACTCTGAAAGTAGTAAAGCAAAACTGAACTCAAAATCATATTAGGAATTCTGAGCGATATCTCCATACAGGTAATCCAACAGAACGTTGAAATATTTGAATATCATCTCTCTGTATATTGCGCTGCTTTTAACCCAGAGTAAAACTATTGGATTGAAGGAATGCTAACCGCTGGGTTAAAATGTATAGTTGTTATTTGGAGAAATCTGTAAACTCGTGATCTTATATGTTTTAAAAGACAGCACAGGAAAAAACAGTGCTGATTATTTTCCAGAGACGGAGCACTGATGACCTATCCAAGCTTATCGATAAAACCCACCCAGTGGATACTCTAGCAGAACGTCAAAGAACATTCACCTTTGTATCCAAAGAAACCACAGGAACAACATCAGGTAGCACAATAAATTCCCCTTTTAAATCTTTCCTGTAAGGTATGCTATGTGAATTCATTAAGTTAATCCTCTTATCTCTTTTGATCACGAACAAAGTATTTCTGATGGAGTGCTATGTTCAAAGATTTAATAAGCTTTACCCCTGCCAACGATTCAGCGTGAAGAATTAAAAGTTTCACAGACAAAAGCAGCTCACCACCACAGCCAATATTAAATGTACTTGCCGGTACACTATCATGTGCACTGCCTCAAAAGTGATCTCAGCAGACGTTGTTCCCTACATAAAGCTGAACGTGCCAAAGAGAATTTCTGTTGAGAAAGTCTATCTCTAAACACGTCCCGCAGCCTAACAAAAAGCGCTTTTACTGATCGTATTGCAGGTCTTAAAACAGTATCATTTGGCAGCGGTTGAATTCAAACTCATGCCCCCAGAGAGACTGGAGCCTAAAATCCAGCACCTTTGACCGCTCGGCCACGCTACATTCCTCCATGCCCATCTTCCTCACATTGCTGGCTTGGAAAATGCCGGGGGCTTCAGCTCTTGTCGTCGGATCTAATGATATCATGACATGTGGAAGTGACTGCACCTTCATCTTTCGAGATGCTTTCAATAGCACAAACGCTACTTTCACCGGCACAAACATAGCAATAACGAAGGAGGTGGGATTCATCCTTTGTGCTGTTTGTAGGGGCACAACTCTACGGTGATCTAATGACTTGAAGAGCAAAAATCAAAATCCTCTGCTATTACTGTTGCTTTTTTCATAGTTTCTTCAAATCCTTCATTTGAACGTAGATTTTGAAGGATATTGATGAAAATACCAGATAAATTGTGGTTTTCTTGTGATCGCCAATTTTTTTCAAATACCAGCCTTTTTTACAGTTCCTTGCGTGTTTCACAAGGTATAATAGCCCCCCTCGCATCCTCAGCTAACATATTTTAAAATTACAATAGATTATACAGCATGCATGTTAACATTTATATTAAAATTAAAGTAAATATACCAGAATACATACAGTGCTAACCCAATAATTCTTGTCATGTTCTCCAACAAATCTGCGTTGTTATTTTAACATGTTTCAGCTGAGGGTGCAACAGGAGTGTAAATGAATTTTCCCGCCAGCCGTTCAAAGACCAAATTCCATGAGTGAACATTATTTTCTCAGAAGTTGCCGGTATTGGACTTTGCCGGTGGTAATGAATTATGTCCACAACTGTTGTAGTAGTTCCTTCTTGAAATTCGACACGTGCAAAGCACTCGTAATATCATAGGTGTTAAAGTTCGCTGAGTCTATTCGAGTCATGGTGTGTATCCCTGCCTATCATTGGGAGACGGGTAGCTTTTTTACACTCAGATTCCAATCTTCAATGCTTTGTGTGAGAGCTTACATAACTTTCATTTTCTCACATTTTCTGACGACTGTTCCAAAGGGTCACCCTGTCAATTCTGAATACTTTTCAAAAATCTGCCTGCATGTTTGATTATTGTCATTTCATTTAGAAAAAGTTCAATATTGATCATAACTTAAGAAAATAATGATCACAAACAAAAAAGGGATAAAGATGCGAGTCGATCTTGAATCACAGCTGGGTGACACGGTCTTCTGTTCTGATATGGTTGTACGAGAAACAGGAGGAATCGCCAATCTCCTATAGAACATGAGTTGAATCAGGAGTGAGACATTTCGTATACTCGTGCATATGTCAACGCCTGACCTACATCGTAAAAGTAACATTAAGTTGTCAGAGACATTCATTTATATACAAACAAGAGACAGACCAAATAATAATTCTACATTAGTTCAGGTGGGTAAACCTGAACTAACTAACTAATAAACCTATTAATAATTCTACATTAACGTGTCCTACACTGATCAGACTAATTGACATGGTCTGATTCAGAGCCTGTGCAGTTCGTGCTAATTACAACAAGGACAGTTCTGAACCCTCATCACCGAACTGAGCACAAGTTCAGCTGTTCTCCAGTTTTGTTACGCATGGTTTTTCATTGCAATTGAGTTCAGAGCTGGAGCTGAACTCCAGACAGTACAGTGTGTAGCGGCGAGGCTTATTAATAAGAAAGAATTAAGTGTTCTGAGCCTTCCCAAATGAGGCCCCATTTCTCTGTTCATCTCTGTGGTGCAGCCACAGAGAAACTATTCATGCAAGATGTTTTCTTTTGATAAGGACAGCTCCCAAAGGGGGATGCACTTAGCTAAGCCTGGCTATCATGATCAATGGTCATCCATTGGCGCCTATCTGTCTAGGGAGTGCCAGTTGGACATCTGGACTGCATTACTAAGTATCAGGACTAAGTGACTCATATCTCACCTTGATCAACCAATCAGGGACTGGTAGGGCCAAGTAACCCACGTGGGACTCTGATGCCCATGGAACTTTCAGCCAATCAATGAGCTGAAGTTCCTCCAGGTAAAAACAGGCAACACAGAGAGCCTGAGAGATTCAACGAGATTCAGTAAGATTCTGGAGAGGATTCTGTAGACTGTTCTAAAGGGAATTCAAAGGAGAATTCCAGGGCAGGACGGCCCAGGACCAGAAGGCTCCCAAGGGCAGGACATTCTCGCAGAGCGCCTCCTGACCATCCTGAGACTCAGCCCGGACAACCACGGAACGGCTAGTGTGTCCGAGTGCCAGATCCTTCCTTTGTTCTAAGAGTCTAGAGTGGAGGTTGCCAGAGAGTAACCAGCAGCAGGCCTCGTGAACAGGTCGGAACTGTGGACAGCTGAATCACTATTCAGAACGAGCTCTTCATCAGGAACGAACCGGTCTTCTTCCTGACTTGCTGGGACCCACAGTCATCTTTTCTCCTGTGCACAAACTTTGCTAGTTAAAGCCAACAGTGAGCATCAGCAGCGCACCGTCGCAAGCCGCACAGCACAGCCTGGCACGGAGCCAGAGAGCGCGGAGTGCAAAGAGTGTTTCTTTGTGCCCGCAGGAGATCTGAATCCCCAGAGATTGGATGAGTATTCAACTTCAATGCATTACAGCTCGAGAATTCAATTGTTATCCCAACCAGTTGATATCAATTTAATTCCTAAGAGTTATGTACTTGTTTCGAGTATCTAATGTAGAAGTTATAACCAAGTTCATTTATGAAACGGTCTTAATGAATGATATACTGAACGTATGTCCTCTTGATATATGTAACTCTTTGTAACTGATTGAATATATATCTTTTGTATTCTGATAACCCTCTCGATAAGATCTGTTAGGTTTACATGCATATTCTATGTATTAATAAATGTATCCTCGTGTATTAGTACCTGTGTGTGTGCGTTGTTTGAGTTATGTCGCATGGTTGGATTCTAAAGCCATCAAAAGAATCAACTTTGTGATTTACTGCTACAATTAATAATTGTCTCAGTAAATGCCCAAACCCTACAGAACTGGTGCCTTCAGAGAGCCACTATGATTACATATTTAGCGTCCCTGAACCGGTTTTCTTACAAGTGTTTTGGGTAAGTTGTCGAAATTCGCATGAGGCTGCATACAACTTACCTAAAGTGTGTTCTATAGCTTTCAGGTGGAGTTCTTTTATATAAAAGAATGTAAGTGGTATAAACGAAACAAGCCAGACGGCAGTCCAACCTACAGTATAATTTTCTGATGGAAGTCCTGACGTGTTATTCATTACGCCACTGACCCTGCTATTGTAGTGCTAAAATAAAACAAGTTTTCTACATTTATGTCTGTTTAAAAATTACTTTCTAAAAAAGACAAAGGGTTTGTGTGTCGCGCTAAAATTCCGCTTCATTTCGAATGCAAATAAAAACCATTTTGTTCCAAGAAATCATAAATTTGTCACATCCTTCATACTACTAATAAGTATACGAATAAATACTCGGAAGAAGCCGCTCAGATATTAGAGAGATTTAAAATCAGATCGGAGGATTCAGAGTCCAGACTGCAAACCAACAGCTGACACAGGTCTTTTATAGAACCGTTTTGATTTCCTCTACTTTGTCCCCATGACGTCATTGTCCTGCTCACAGCCGAGCCCGACACACGTCTGGTTTCTGTCGCTGGGCGCTCACCCTGCAGTCCATGCGGGTCCTGATACCCCAGTACAATGACGGGGACACTAAACTGTAATCAGGTGCCGTCCTTCGGCTGAGATGTAAAACCGAGGTCCTCACTCTCTGTGATCATTCAGGAGAATGGTGGAGGGGAGTCCCCATTACCTGTAAAGCGCATTGAGTGGAGTATCCAGAACAGCGCTATATAAGTGTAAGCAATAATGATGATGATGATTATTATTATTATAATGTAAAATGCAATAAAAAAAATCAAACTTTGATTCAAAATAGATTAATGTAAAAAGTGATAAAGCTAATGCTTTTTTCAGGGCTATATCTACTTTTTTTAAAAAAAGCGAAGTCTGTCGTGATTGTGAGAGTTAGAGAATGTGTTCCAGCGGGTGCCTTCATATCATGAGCGTCAGTCTCGCCCGTAGCTGCGAGAAGGTTAAAAGCGCACAAGTGATCTGTAGACGATGTTCGGGGAAGAAATAATTCTGTTTTCAGCACAGGGAGTGAGAATGAGCTCAGCCCGGCTCCCAGCAGAATCCATTCTGGTTTGGTTACTGTTAGACTGTGCGTCTGAGGCTCTTTGGATCGCAACGTAAAAAAAACAATTGCTCACATCGTGTGACTTCCACGACAGGAAGGAAAGATATCACTTTAAAAAATCAGAACTGAAGATTTGGATCCTGGGCCTCAACTTAAAAATAAACAGAGTTTAACGACAGGAAATTGATTCCAGTTGTCAGATCACGTATACGCATACCTTAGCTTTGTGCAACAACCTGAAACTTTCAGGTACCATAAATAATATTATTGCTAAACATATGCCATTCTAATCTGCAAGCGACCAGAATATAGAATACGAATTTTTGTATAAAAATGCATTAAGTCCTGTTCTACACCTGCATGCTTTGGAAGCGCTGGCCTACCTGTATCAAAATATCAGATTGTGTTTCTGCAACATTTCGTGCATAGTACGCCATTTTATCTAAAACAGTCACAACGAGGGCTTTACATGCAGTCTGGGGTGTTTTCCCCTTCTATATTTTTGCCACTTTATATCGAACCTGTTATACTCCCAGAAGTGCACAGTAGCTTGTACTTAATAAAAATGTACAATTCACCGCTGGTATGAACAGATGTGTGCCGTGTTTGCCTTTGTAAGCATTTGTTTAAAAAATAAGTTCACAATACGATAAAAACACAGAAAGCACAAACTTTATAATACAACGATACAAAATCAATACCAAATCATTATGCCAATTAAGTAACTATCCTTTGAAAACAGAGAACACCTTTATATCTACAAAAAACTTGACATTTGTATGTATTTTTGAATTACAAAGCAGACAGTGTAGTCCCTTAATTCAAAGATCAGATCTTGGCCAAAACAAGACAATCAGACGTGGGCTGAATTCGGAACAGGAGCCTTTGCTTAGTCGATTATTGAGCTTTTGATCAATGTCTGAATAAAACGTTTTTAACTCTTTTATTAAATTACACGAAAAGCACCTTCCTTCAAGCCGGAATCGAACCAGCGACCTAAGGATTCCCTGTTGACTCCACTACAGTCCAAATAAATCACCAAATAAATGGGCTTCCTGACTTTAGAAAGCCTTCTAGACAAATACTAAAAGAGCAAAAATTCCAGTTGGTAAATGAAATGAAAACACATACCCTACCAAACCTTGAGTACAGGCCATTCAGGATGATAATACAAAACCATTTATAATTCAACAAATAAAACCTGTCAACTGGTAATCACCACTTATCATAATAAAATAAGTAGCAATACACAGTAGGGGACTCTTGGGTGCAAGTTAAATCCATGCAAGAAGGGGGTTTAGTGTTGTATTTCCAAATCAGATATGCAAATGAGAGATCTGGCCCAGCCAATCTCAAAGCTCCCTTGGTCTGGAATGGAGCTGCTCCCCTCTTCTAGTTATTCACACTGGAGTTAGGTTACATATTAGCACATTTCATCTAACAGTTGCTGCAGAAACAAAAACGTAAACAAATGACCTGGACTGTGACCACACCTATTAGAATGTAGTTCAACAGATAACTTGTAAACCATGTCATAAGATTTTTTTTGTTCTACAAAATATACTTTATTCCGCAAAAAAAACATCTCAAAAGGAACATCTCACACATATTAACACTCCATGTAATAAAAAACAACGGCGGAACGGAGATTGATTGCATTGGTGAAGGAGGTGTCCCTCGGCACCGCATCCGTCGCACTTTTTGGCTGCCCGGCAGGTTTTTGCCAGGTGCCCCTCTTTGTTACAGTTGTGACATCTGACGATGTCACACGTGTTCTCCTTGTGGCCGGACTGTCTGCACTTCTTGCAGAAATCCGGCATCCTGGGGTAGTAATGGTACCCCCTGTCGGCTCCGATGTTGAAGCGGGCCGGGGGGTGCTGGAAACCGTCGACGCCCTCTAGGTCCTCTTTCAGGAGGACTCGGTACTGGCGTTTGCCGTACCAGACGCCACAACTGTCCCTGATCTCCATCGGTTTGCCCACCACAGTTACATACCTCCCTAGGAACGCTGTTACCAGTTCCATTGGTACGTAGGGGTTGTATGTGAGGACTGTGATGGTCCTCTGGTTTGTCTTCCTCATAGGCCCCGGCCTGAAATCAGAGAAACGGGGGTGCTTACCTTTTTCTCTGATCATTTTCGTTGCCTTTTCATATGAGGTGACCGTGGCCATGTAGGCCTCCATGTATCTCTCTGCCTTGTTGTCTTGCAGGCAGTAGAGATCTCCGGCCACCAACTGCAGGATCCCTCTCAGGAAGGTAATGAAAAAGGATTTCGCAGTTGGCATCGTCTCTGTTTTCTTGGTCCAGTGGAACCGGATCAGTGTCTTCTTGTCTGCCATCTGGAAAGGAGAAAAAAGAAAAAAGGAGAGAAAGAGAGAGAGCAAGGTCCTGTGGAGAGGAGGGTTTAGCTGCTAAAGGAGCAGCGAGTGAGCCCTAGACTTTGTCCTTGTGGGCAAAGCCCAGCTGGGTGCAGGCGCAGGAGGAGAGAGAGAGAGGGAGCGGATAGTGCTTCCGAGTCTCGAGGAAGAAAGTAAGCACCGCGGGCAGGCCACGAGTACCTACTCCCAGCCAAGAGGCCAAGGAGGCAGAGAGAGAGAGGGAGCGGATAGCGCTTCCGAGTCTCGAGGAAGAAAGCAAGCACCGCGGGCAGGCCAAGAGTACCTACTCCCAGCCAAGAGGCCAAGGAGGTGGAGCAAGAGAAAGGGGGAGGGGAGAGGAGAGAGCAGAGAGAGAGAACGTTGCTGCCGGATCCCACCCAGCTCAGCTGCTGCTTGGCCTTAACCCCCTAGGCTCAACCTAGGGCGATACCAGCTCAAGCACTCTTCAGGATCTTCGATCGCCTTCTAGAACTTTGGAAAGACAAGAACTACGGGCATGCCACTTGAACTTGATCTTAGCCAAAAGGCCGATAAAATTGGATTCCAGCTCACTGGCCCTGCAAAACTTAGTTCAAGACTTTAAACTCTCAGACACATATAGATTTTTATATCCCACAATAGCAGGATATACACGGTCAGGGAGGAATAGCAGCTCCAGAATTGACTATTGCTTTGTCTCAGAGAGAGTGAAAGTTGTTGGGGTCACTCTTCAGCCTGTCTTCTTCTCAGATCATCAGGCTTTGGGGTGTAGAGTGGAACTCCAGGGCGGGACTGTCTTTGGCCCAGGCCTCTGGAAACTCAACACAAAGCTGCTAGAGAACGAGGGGGTAGTATCCCGCTACAAGGAGAAACTATCACAGTGGCTGTCCTTGCAGTGTCTGTACGGGTCAGTAAGAGAGTGGTGGGAGGAGGTGAAGGTGAGGACAAAGGCCTTTTTCATGGCAGAGGGAAGGAAGGCTGCTGCCAGACGGAGAAGAGTGCTAGCCAGGAAACAGAGGCAGCTGCAGCGTCTCTACACGAGACAGTGGCTTCGATGTGCTCGAGGATATCGACCCTTTTAAAAAAGGATGTCCAGAGCATAGCGGAAGAAAGTAGTCGAGGAGTGCTGTTAAGAATCAGAGTGCAGGTCTTGGAAGAAAATGAGAAGTGTACTCGCTTCTTTTTCAGGAAAGTGGTAGGCTCCAAGTCTGTCATGGAAAGTGTAGTTGATGAGGAGGGAAGAGAGAGTACAGAGCTGAGTGCTATCCTCTCCTGCATCGAGGCCTTCTTGTCACGGACGTCCAAAGGGACTAACCGTGGGGAGCAGGAGGGTGGAAAAAGACCCATATGCGTAGCGGCAAGACGGGAAAAAGGCCCGGGCTCATTAGTGCAAAGAGTTCAGGAATGCCGTATAGAAACCTGTGCCCTCAGGGAGCGGACGTGGGGCGCCCTGGTGCTAGGCGGGTCTCAGGACATCCGAACGTCAGTGCTGAGCGAGGACAGAGTGCAAGACCCGGAAATATATAGCCCAAGGGAAAGAGAGGGACAGGAAGGACAGCAGACCAGAAACTAGGGACAGGACAGAGAAGGACCGCCCTCTGGCTGCAGAGGGCGTGACACTTCTACTCAAGACTGTACAGCTCTACAGAGGTAAAGGATGAAGAAATTATTTTTTTTACCTCAAAGCTAGAAAAAGTTTTGAGTGAAGAAGATAGGGAAGTACTTGAGGGGGATTTGACAGTAGAAGAGCTGCGAGGCTATGGAGAGCTTACAGAAGGGGAAAACGGGTGCTGACAGGCTCCCTAAAGGGGCGTCTGCTTTTACTACTTGCACGAATGAAGGCAAAAAAAAGCCAATCGATGTGAACGAACGGCGCTTTACAGAGGAGTACTTCCTGACTGGATCGTTGATGAACGACAGAGGCCACTCCGACCTCTTCTCGGTTTTCTTCAATGACTTACTAAGGATTTTCTTCACATTCGACCATGCAGGGGAAGCCAGTTACACCAAAGCAAACGCAGGAAAGTGCATTTCAAGCAGAGACCAGGAGGGACTTGCTTACACCAAGAGTGGTCGGAGAATGGAACAAAGCGCCCAGCCCTGTTGCTGGAGCCGATTCTTGATGAGATCTTGGGCTCACTAAGAAGCCCCCTCTGGATGCTAATCTTTCTGTTGTTCTTGCAGGTCCTGCGCTGCTTTTGAGCCGACAGAGCTCGTCCTGGTCTGTCGGCACAGCACAATTGCAAATGATCGGCGCAGCGTACAGAATGAACGTGCGTTTGGTACAAGAGTGCATGAAGGCACCGGAAATACATTGGGAACAAATGACCGGTCGCTCAAGACCTCTGTGAAGTACAGGAGCGTGCAAAACGAGGCTGTTTCTGCAAGGTCTCGAACCAGGAACCTTTCGCGTGTTAGGCGAACATAATAGCCGCTACACTACGGAAACCTGAAGGGATCGCTGCTGGTGTCTCGCTTGCGTTTCGGGCTGAGAAAGGGACGCGTCACTTTAGGCAGGGGGCGCTGGAGAGAGGAACAAAGGGCGCGATGAAACAAAATGCCGAAACCCGGGATCTTTAGATCTTCAGTCTATCGCTCTCCCAACTACGGAAACGGTAAGAATACAGGCCCAGTGGCAGTGAGTATTCAACCTCATTGCATTACTGCTCCCAACCAGTTGATATCAATTTAATTCCTAAGGGTTATGTACTTGTTTTGAGTATCTAATGTAGAAGTTGTAAACAAGTTCAATTACGATACAGTCTAAATGAATGATATACCGAACTTATGTCCTCTTGATATGTGTAACTCTTTGTAACTGAATGAATGTATATCTTTTGTATTCTTATAACCCTTACGATAAGATCTGTTAGGTTTACATGCATATTCTATATATTAATAAATGTATCCTCGTGTATTAGTACCTGTATGAGTGTTGTTTGAGTTATATCGCATGGTTGGATTCTAAGACCATTAAAATAATCAATTTTGTGATTTACTGCCACAAAAATAATTGTACCAGTAAATGCCCAAACCCCTACAGAACTGGTGCCTCGTGAGAGCACACTACAACAGTGTGTGATCTCATGTCCCAGCCTGAGGAGCAGACAGCTAGCCTGTCTCTCAATAATACTAATAATACAGTGTGTGATTCCCTGCCCCAGCCAGGGGAACAGAAAGTGAGCCTGTCTCTCAATAATAATACAGTGTGATCTACTGTCCCAGCCTGAGGAACAGACTGTGAGCCTGTCTCTCAATAATAATAATACAGTGTGTGACCTCCTGTCCCAGCATGGGGAACAGACAGTAAGCCTGTCTCTCAATAATAATAATAAATTATGTGATCTCCTGTCAGCCTTAGGAACAGACAGTGATCCTGTCTCTCAATAATATTAATCCAGTGTGGGATGTCCTGTCCCAGTCTGAGGAACAGACAGTGAGCCTGTCTCTCAGTAATAATACTACAGTGTTGGATCTCCTGTCCCAGCCTGAGGAACAGTGAGCCAGACTCTCAATAATAATAATAATAATACAGTGTGATCTTCTCTCCCAGCCTGGGGAAAAGACCGTGAGCCTGTCTCACAATAATAATAATACAGTGTGTGATCTCTTGTCCCAACCTGAGGAACAGACAGAGAGCCTGTCTCTCAATAATAATACAGTGTGTTATTTCCTGTCCCAGCCTGGGGAACAGTGAGCCAGATACTCAATAATAATAATAATACAGTGTGTGATCTCCTCTCCCAGCCTGGGAAACAGTGAGTCAGACTCTCAATAATTATAATACAGTGCGTGATCTCCTGTTCCAGCCTAAGGAACAGACAGTAAGCCTCTCTCAATAATAATAATATAGTATGTGATCTCCTGTCTTAGCCTGAGGAACAGACAGTGATCCTGTCTCTCAATAATAATAATCCAGTGTGGGATGTCCTGTCCCAGTCTGAGGAACAAACAGTGATCATGTCTCTCAATAATAATAATATAGTGTGGGATCTCCTGTCCCAGCATGGGGAACAGTGAGCCGGACTCTCAATAATAATAATTATACAGTGTGATCTACTGTTCCAGCCTGAGGAACAGACAGTGAGCCTGTCTCTCAATACTAATAATACAGTGTGTGATCTCTTGTCCCAGCCTGAGGAACAGACAGTGAGCTTCTCTCTCAGTAATAATAATACAGTGTGTGTGGCAGGCGCACGACGCAAGCTTGCGTAGCGATCTGCCGGTCTGGTGTTATGCAAATGAGGCCGAATTGCGTCCCGGGACATGCTGCGAATGCGCATTGGCGACTGCAGATGTGTAGAAAACGGCGCGCTCGTTTTCTCGTTTTGCCCACCCTTTTGAGTGTTAGTGTGGCGTGTGAGTGTGCGAAAGAGTGGGCCCAGCAGGAGGCGGTGGTGTGTGGGGCGAGGAGCTGGCCTAGGCTGCGCGCTTTGTGCTATGGGTGCGGGCCGCTTGCAGGGGCTTGTACAGCTCATACTTACCTGGCAGGGGAGATACCTTGATCAGCCTGTAGGGGGAGTAGTTGGATTGTTTTTCTTTTGTTGGAAGCAGTGTTCGATTTGCGGTTTTTGAAATGGCAACCTTTGGATCCCGTAAGAATGCTGTACGTTTTGAGCTCTTGGATGACCTCTTCATGGATCGTATGCAGTTCAGCAGAAAAGTGTTACAGAAGGAACTTGGCTTTGAACCTCGGCACTTGGATTTCATCTTCGCTCTCCCAGGTCAGAAAGCATTTGAGGTTGTATTTGCTACCTATCCTCTGTTTGAACAATGCGTGGATGTGTTTGAGGCAAAAAGAGGCAAAGTTCCTGCACTTGAGAAGATCAACTTGCAGCCTCTGACACAGAGAGAGAGGAAAACGGTGCATGTTGTTATGTTCTCGGAACTGGCAAAGACGGAGGACATTCACACCTGGCTTAACCAGTACTGCACCGTCCACCATGGAACTGAGGTTAGAGATGTTGATGGTATAAAAACAGGAGCAAGGAAATTCGAGGTTCGCTTGCTACCGGACAGCGTAAATGGAGGCTTAAGGCACCTGCCCTCTACAATCCGGCTGGGCGCCTGCAATGGCTATGTGTTTTATGTGGGACAACCAAAGGTGTGTCGGCGCTGTGGTGCTGTGGGACACCTGGCATCGTCCTGCACTGTGAAATGCTGCAAGACCTGTGGCAAACAGGGACATTTAGCCTCTGACTGTTCAATGCTGCCAAAGTGCAATTTATGTGGCTCGGAAGGACACGTTTTTAAGAACTGCCCTCACGCCTACGCCAATAAACTCAAAATGAGAAAGGATGAGGCAGTGCTTGTTTCAGCCAAACCGGCCCGAAAATCCAAAGCAAACAACAAGTCAAACAAAGAACCCTTGTTGGACAAAGACTCTCAGCCTCCAGCCAGGATCAGTCCTGCTGTGGCTCCGGGGCTGGTGGAAGAGAAATCCACTACGCCCCCACAACCGCAGACTGCACCAGACAAGCACGAGGGTTTGAAAACCCCCGAGAACAGCGAGGACCCCTCCCCCACTCCTGCTCCTCAGAACGAGGGCCAGTGTGGGGCCCCCCGGTGGAGCGGGTCCAGCGAGGATACCCAGGATTCAGCGGAGCTGCTTTTCTCAGACTCTGCAAGTGCTACAGATGCCCTCCTCTCCTCCATCCAGTCCATCACGGAGGATCTGCAGCAGCTGGTGGGTGAGGGGGAAGAGGAGACTGGTGCATCGGCTGCACCCCTTTCCCCTCAGTGCTCCCAGGAGCTGGACTTGAGGAAAAGAAAAAATGACTCTGTTTTCTCCCCGAGCGAGGAGGAAGGAGAGCATGGCGATGGGGACAGCTGGAACCTCTCCACCCCTCCCTCTACCCCCTTCCTTGAAATGGACTCTGTGAACGCTTTTACTGCTGCCACCCTGATGAAGGCTCATTCAGAGGATGGCTGGCAGGAAATTGGTAAGAAGAAAAAGAAAAAGAAAAAGGTAACAGGTGAGAGCGAAGAGAAATGTGTTTTGTAAAGACTGGTTCCACTTTCTTATGTAATATGGCTCTTAACATAATTTCTCTTAACACAAGAGGTATCAATGACAGAGTTAAATGCCAGTCTGTCTTTGATTACCTCCAGCAGAGAGAGGGAGATGTGTTGATGTTGCAGGAGTGTGCTTTAGCCTATCAAGAGAGGTATAAAAGTTTTGAAGATAGGTGGGATAAAGGGCCTTCTGTTTGGTCAGGGGACAATAACAACAGAGCCTCTGGCGTGGCCATTCTTTTCAAAGGATGGGCATTCAAATTGAAAAGTATTCAGAGGGTCATAGATGGCAGGTTGCTGTGTGTGGATGTGGAATGGGGGACCGTTAACCTGCGGCTAATCAATGTGTATTGCCCTACTGACGTAGGAGGAAGGGTGGAGCTACTCAAGGCACTCTCCCCCCTATTGTTATGCAGCACAGACGTGATAGTGGGAGGGGATTTTAATTGTATCTTAGAGCACACAGACAGGCAGTCTAGCTCGCCGATAAAATTGGATTCCAGCTCACTGGCCCTGCAAAACTTAGTTCAAGACTTTAAACTCTCAGACACATATAGATGTATATATCCCACAACAGCAGGATATACATGGTCAGGGAGGAATAGCAGCTCCAGAATTGACTATTGCTTTGTCTCAGAGAGAGTGAAAGTTGTTGGGGTCACTCTTCAGCCTGTCTTCTTCTCAGATCATCAGGCTTTAGGGTGTAGAGTGGAACTCCAGGGCGGGACTGTCTTTGGCCCAGGCCTCTGGAAACTCAACACAAAGCTGCTAGAGAACGAGGGGGTAGTATCCCGCTACAAGGAGAAACTATCACAGTGGCTGTCCTTGCAGTGTCTGTACGGGTCAGTAGGAGAGTGGTGGGAGGAGGTGAAGGTGAGGACAAAGGCCTTTTTCATGGCTGAGGGAAGGAAGGCTGCTGCCAGACGGAGAGGAGTGCTAGCCAGGAAACAGAGGCAGCTGCAGCGTCTCTACACGATGCTGCACAGTGGCTTCGATGTGCTCGAGGATATCGCCCTTTTAAAAAAGGACATCCGGAGCATAGCCGAAGAAAGTAGTCGAGGAGTGCTGTTAAGAAGCAGAGTGCAGTTCTTGGAAGAAAATGAGAAGTGTACTCGCTTCTTTTTCAGGAAAGTGGTAGGCTCCAAGACTGTCATGGAAAGTGTAGTTGATGAGGAGGGACGAGAGAGAACAGAGCCGAGTGCTATCCTCTCCTGCACCGAGGCCTTCTACTCAAGACTGTACAGCTCTACAGAGGTAAAGGATGAAGATATTCATTTTTTTACCTCAAAGCTAGAAAACATTTTGAGTGAAGAAGATAGGGAAGTACTTGAGAGGGATTTGACAGTAGAAGAGCTGAGACAGGCTATGGAGAGCTTACAGAAGGGGAAAACTCCGGGTGCTGACGGGCTCCCTAAAGAATTTTATTACACCTTTTGGGATCTGCTTCAGGATCCGCTACTGCTCCTATTCGAGGAAAGCTACAAGACAGAATTGCTGCCTGACTCCTTAAGAGAAGGCACTATCTCTCTCTTGTTTAAGAAAGGAGCAAAAAATGACATAAAGAACTGGAGACCCCTCAGCCTGTTAGGCGTGGACACTAAGATCCTGTCCAAAGCCCTTTTCCTGCGCCTTCAAAATGTAGTGGCCTCACTGGTAGGGAAAGAACAGACTTGTGGGATAGCAGGACGCCTGATGAGCGACAACCTGGCCTTGTTGAGGGATGTCTGTCTGTACTCTGAGGATCGCTCCCTCCCTCTGTGCATTTTAGGTGTAGACCTAGAAAAGGCCTTTGACCGCCTAAACCGGCAGTACTTAACATCGGTACTTGAGCACATGAAGTTTGGCCCCATCATGAGAAAGTGGATTAACCTGCTGTACACAGGTAGCAACAGCAGAGTCATGGTTAATGGCAATAGATCACGCACCTTTGAAGTCTGTTCAGGGGTGAGGCAGGGCTGCCCATTATCCCCCTTGTTATTCGTTTTGGCTATGGAGCCCTTAGCCTGTGCCTTGCGCCAGGATCAGGCCATTAATGGGATACCAGTGCCTGGAAGTGGGGGAGGAGAGGTAAAGACATCTCTATACATGGATGACGTCACCCTGCTCCTCTCTGACAATGCCTCAATTAGCAGAGCTCTGCAGTGCTGTGATCGGTTCTCTTTGGCTTCCTCCGCAAAAATTAACACATCTAAGAGTGAGATTTTTTATCAGAACTGGAGGGAGCCAAAAGAAGGACATGATCTCAGGCTGCAAGAGAAGAGAATTAAGGTCCTGGGGGTGTATTTTGGAGAAGAGATGGGAACAGTAAATTGGCAGAACAAATTGCCAATCTTAAACAAAAAACTGATGCAATGGAAGGACCGAGACCTCACCATGACAGGGAAGGTGCTGGTCATCAAAGCCGAGCTCTTGCCTGTCTTGAATTTTCTGGCTTCTACCTTCCCAATCCCACACCGTGTTGCGGCGGTGCTGAGGAGATTGATGTTTCAATTTCTATGGGGTGGGAAGCAGGAAAGACTCAGAAGGGAAATAATGTACAGGCCGCTACCCTCAGGGGGGAAGTCTGTCCCAGATATTGCTACGAAGCTGCTGTGCATTTTCCTGGCCTCTGTGCTGAGAGGCTTTGCAACAGCACCTGCAGCGCGTACCTGGACTTATTTTTCCAGGCTCTGGGTAGGTAGGGAGGTGTTCAGAGTGTGGGGTGTCAGACCCAAGCTGGACATCCCACTCTCTGACACATGCCCTGCAATTTATGGGACAGTTAAAAGTTTTCTAAGATCTCACCCAATTGGCCATATTCCCCTCCGAGATGTCAGCGTCCAAAAACTGGAAGATTTCGTAGCACCCCAGAACAATAGGCAGACCCCTGTGGGCATTTTAACATCAGCCCAAACAAGGAAGGTGTGGAAACACACATCCTCTAAATTTCTGTGCAACATTCACAGAGATTTAGCCTGGAGTGTCGTCCACCAGTGCTTACCGGTACGAACTTTCTTGTACCGTAGGGGCCTCACCCCCAGCCCTCGCTGCGTTAGGGTGGGCTGCGGCGAGGAGGAGACTGTGACCCATCTCCTGTGGTCCTGCTTTTTTGCTAAGGCCTTCTGGGCCCAGTTTGAAGATTGGTTGCAGGCTCTCTCGCCCCAATTTACCCTGACCGCTGCTTTCGTTAGATACGGCATCTCTCCTGTCAAGCTTCCTCCTGACGTGTTTGACAGGATCTGGGCCGTGGTGAACAGTGGGAAAGACGCCCTGTGGAGAGTGAGGAACATGGGGCTGTTCAAAGGCATCGAGGTCCCAGTCAAGGCAGCAGGTAGCCTGGCCCTGTTCATCACCGGAGAAAACTATTACCTCAGAGATCTGTGGAGAGAAGGGAGGGAGGAAGCAGAAAATCAGTGGGAAATAGAGAGCATAGGTCAACATCTCAAGAAACTGTGAAAAACATTATCATGTTTAAATAAAGAATGTGATTTGCACCAGAAAAAAAGAAAATTGTTGCTATGTAACTGTTACCGTGTCAAAATGTAATGAGATGTGATCATATATACTGTTTTAAGTATGTATATTAATGTAAAGCTTTCTGATTTGTGATTTCCTGTATTTTTTTGTGAAAAGAAAATAAAGTTCTTAAAAATCGAAATCGGGGGAGTAGTTGCATTGTTTTCTTGTTTTGTGGAAGCGGTGTTTGTTTTGCAGTTCACGAAATGGCAACATTTGGATCCCGCAAGAATGCTGTGCGTTTTGAGCTTTTGGATGACATCTTCATGGATCGTATGCAGTTCAGCACAAAAGTGTTGCAGAAGGAACTTGGCTTTGAACCTCGGCACTTGGATTTCATCTTCGCTCTCCCAGGTCAGAAAGCATTTGAGGTTGTTTTTACTACCTATTCTCTGTTTGAACAATGTGTGGATGTGTTTGAGGCAAAAAGAGGGAAAGTTCCTGCCCTTGAGAAGATCAACTTGCAGCCTCTGACACAGAGAGAGAGGAAAACGATGCATGTTGTTATGTTCTCTGAACTGGCAAAGACGGAGGACATTCACACCTGGCTTAACCAGTACTGCACCGTCCACCATGGAACTGAGGTTAGAGATGTTGACGGTATAAAAACAGGAACAAGGAAATTCGAGGTTCGCTTGCTACCGGACAATGTAAATGGAGGCTTAAGGCACCTGCCCTCTACAATCCAGCTGGGCGCCTGCAATGGCTATGTTTTTTATGTGGGACAACCAAAGGTGTGTCGGCGCTGTGGTGCTGTGGGACACCTGGCATCATCCTGCACTGTGAAATGCTGCAAGACCTGTGGCAAACAGGGACATTTAGCCTCTGACTGCTCAATGCTGCCAAAGTGCAATTTATGTGGCTCGGAAGGACACGTTTTTAAGAACTGCCCTCACGCCTACGCCAATCAACTCAAAATGAGAAAGGATGAGGCAGTGCTTGTTTCAGCCAAACCGGCCCAAAAAGCCAAAGCAAACAACAAGTCAAACAAAGAACCCTTTCTCAGCCTCCAGCCAAGATCAGTCCTGCTGTGGCTCCGGGGCCGGTGGAAGAGAAATCCACTACGCCCCCACAACTGCAGACTGCACCAGAAAAGCACGAGGGTTTGAAAACCCCCGAGAACAGCGAGGACCCCTCCCCCACTCCTGCTCCTCAGAACGAGGGCCAGTGTGGGGCCCCCCGGTGGAGCGGGTCCAACGAGGATACCCAGGATTCAGCCGAGCTGCTTTTCTCAGACTCTGCAAGTCCTACAGATGCCCTCCTCTCCTCCATCCAGTCCATCACGGAGGATCTGCAGCAGCTGGTGGGTGAGGGGGAAGAGGAGACTGGTGCATCGGCTGCACCCCATTACCCTCAGTGCTCCCAGGAGCTGGACTTGAGGAAAAGGAAAAATGACTCTGTTTTCTCCCCAAGTGAGGAGGAAGGAGAGCATGGCGATGGGGACAGCTGGAACCCCTCCACCCCTCCCTCTACCCCCTTCCTTGAAATGGACTCCGTGAACGCTTTTACTGCTGCCACCCTGATGAAGGCTCATTCAGAGGATGGCTGGCAGGAAATTGGTAAGAAGAAAAAGAAAAAGAAGAAGGTAACAGGTGAGACAGAAGAGAAATGTGTTTTGTAAAGACTGTTTCCACTTTCTTATGTAATATGGCTCTAAACATAATTTCTCTTATCACCAGAGGTATCAATGACAGAGTTAAATCCCAGTCTGTCTTTGATTACCTCCAGCAGAGAGAGGGATATGTGTTGATGTTGCAGGAGTGTGCTTTAGCCTATCAAGAGAGGTATAAAAGCTTTGAAGATAGGTGGGATAAAAGGCCTTCTGATTGGTCAGGGGACAATAACAACAGAACCTCTGGCGTGGCCATTCTTTTCAAAGGATGGGCATTCAAATTGAAAAGTATTCAGAGGGTCATAGATGGCAGGTTGCTGTGTGTGGATGTGGAATGGGGGACATTCCTAGCCAGGAAACAGAGGCAGCTGCAGCGTCTCTACACGAGACAGTGGCTTCGATGTGCTCGAGGATATCACCCTTTTAAAAAAGGATGTCCAGAGCATAGCGGAAGAAAGTAGTCGAGGAGTGCTGTTAAGAAGCTGAGTGCAGTTCTTGGAAGAAAATGAGAAGTGTACTCGCTTCTTTTTCAGGAAAGTGGTAGGCTCCAAGTCTGTCATGGAAAGTGTAGTTGATGAGGAGGGAAGAGTGAGTACAGAGCTGAGTGCTATCCTCTCCTGTATCGAGGCCTTCTTGTCACGGACGTCCAAAGGGACTAACCGTGGGGAGCAGGAGGGCTGAAAAAGACCCATATGCGTAGCGGCGAGACGGGAAAAAGGCCCAGGCTCATTAGTGCAAAGAGTTCAGGAAAGCCGTATAGAAACCTGTGCCCTCAGGGAGCGGACGTGGGGCGCCCTGGTGCTAGGCGGGTCTCAGGACATTCGAACGTCAGTGCTGAGCGAGGACGAGTGCAAGACCCTGAAATATTTAGCCAAGGGAAAGAGAGGGACAGGAAGGACAGCAGACCAGAAACTAGGGACAGGACAGAGAAGGACCGCCCTCTGGCTGCAGAGGGCGTGACACTTCTACTCAAGACTGTACAGCTCTACAGAGGTAAAGGATGAAGAAATTCATTTTTTACCTCAAAGGTAGAAAACGTTTTGAGTGAAGAAGATAGGGAAGTACTTGAGGGGGATTTGACAGTAGAAGAGCTGAGAGGCTATGGAGAGCTTACAGAAGGGGAAAACTCCGGGTGCTGACAGGCTCCCTAAAGGGGTGTCTGCTTTTACTACTTGCACGAATGAAGGCAAAAAAAAGCCAATGGATGTGAACGAACAGAGCTTTACAGAGGAGTACTGCCTGACTGGATCGTTGATGAACGACAGAGGTCACTCCGACCTCTTCTCGGTTTTCTTCAATGACTTACTAAGGATTTTCTTCACATTCGACCATGCAGGGGAAGCCAGTTACACCAAAGCAAACGCAGGAAAGTGCATTTCAAGCAGAGACCAGGAGGGACTTGTTTACACCGAGAGTGGGCGGAGAATGGAACAATGCGCCCAGCCCTGTTGCTGGAGCCGATTCTTGATGAGATCTTGGGCTCACTAAGAGGCCCCCGCTGGATGCTAATCTTTCTGTTGTTCTTGCAGGTCCTGCGCTGCTTTTGAGCCGACAGAGCTCGTGCTGGTCTGTCGGCACAGCCCAATTGCAAATGATCGGCTCCGCGTACAGAAGGAACGTGCGTTTGGTACAAGAGTGCATGAAGGCACCGGAAATACATTGTCAACAAATGACCGGTCGCTCAAGACCTCTGTGAAGTACAGGAGCGTGCAAAACGAGGCTGTTCCGCCCAGTCTCGAACCGGGGACTTTTCAGGTGTTAGGCTGACATGACAGGCGCTACACTACGGAAACCTGCAGGGACTGCTGCTGCTGTCTCGCTTGCGTTTCAGGCTGAAAAAGGGAAGCGTCACTTTAGGAAAGGGGTGCTGCAGAGAGGAACAGAGGGCTCAATGAAACAAAACGCTGAAACCCGGGATTGAACCAGGGACCTTTAAATCTTCAGTCTAACACTCTCCACACCCACCTGCTCCAGCCTTCCTGTGTTGCGGCATGAGCGCACCAAGAGTAGCGGGAGAGTGTTGCAGGAACGTCACTCAGAAGGAAAGCCACCCAGCTGTACCCTCTGAGCTCTGTCCAGCGCATCTTCATCGCATGGCCTGCGACGGGCAGGAAACAATTAATAATAATAATAATTAATAATTGCTTACACTTATATAGCGCTTTTCTGGACACTCCACTCAAAGCGCTTTACAGGTAATGGGGTCTCCCCTCCACCACCACCAATGTGCAGCATCCACCTGGATGATGCGACGGCAGCCATAGTGCGCCAGAACGCTCACCACACATCAGCTATTAGTGGGGAGGAGAGCAGAGAGTAATGAAGCCAATTCATAGATGGGGATTATTAGGAGGCCATGATTGGTTAAGGCCAATGGGAAATTTGGCCAGGACGCCGGGGTTATACCCCTACTCTTTTCGAGAAACGCCCTGGGATTTTTAATGACCACAGAGAGTCAGGACCTCGGTTTTACGTCTCATCCGAAGGACGGCACCTGTTTACAGTATAGTGTCCCCATCACTATACTGGGGCATTAGGACCCACATGGACCACAGGGTGAGCGCCCCCTGCTGGCCCCACTAACACCTCTTCCAGCAGCAACCTTAGTTTTTCCCAGGAGGTCTCCCATCCAGGTACTGACCAGGCTCACACCTGCTTAGCTTCAGTTGTTCTGTTCTTCAATTAGCAAGAACAGAACAACACCCCATGGGTGTCTCATGACCACACCTTAGGTTGTGACACGTGCAGGTGTGAGGGGTTGCCGGGCTACTTTGGAGCAGAGCTTGGGCGGAGGGGGGGCGGGAAAGCAGACAAAGAGGTGACACCTCAAGGTCTGCACGATCACAGCTCTCCACCGCCCCAGGCTTCCGCTCGATAAGCTACTGGACACACCCGCCCCTCCTCACACAGACCGTGGAAAAGCCCCCGAGTGGGAGGGCTCTCTCTTCCTCCCAGGAGCTCTTGGACACGACGCACAGACAGAGCGCGGGGAGCCGCCGCCTGCAAACACGGCTCCAGGCAGGACTCCACTCCGCAGGAGCCGCAGAGCAGAGCAGAGCAGAGCAGAGGAGATGGGGGCAGCTTAGCTCCAGTGCAGAGACCTGATCTGTTGTTGCTGTGTACGCTGTCCTTTCTGTTCTCGGGGTAGGACATCAGGAAGCACATTGAAGCACTGCGACATGCACTGTTCAGATCCCGCCACCACTGGGCCCGATTTCCCCGGATCGAAACCGGGCGGAAACAGGCCCGTTTCGTTTGTTGCCACACACACTGTTTGGGGATTCGCCTAGCGCTGTGATCGAACAGACCCACTCACCTCTTAGTGTCGCGGGATCGGCACAGTGGATGTCGCAGCGCATCCTGCTTTCACTTCAATGCATGTCCTGATGTACCCCGGTCTCCCGCGTGACAGGTGCGGATACTTGCCACTATACTAACGAGGAAGACATCGCTCTCTGCTTAGTGTGCAAAACACTTACTTGCAGCATTGTGGGTGCTGTGGTTTAAATGCTATTGGTTTGTGAACAGAATACCCCTATCCCAGTGCATTGTGCCACATTAAATAAACGCACGAGAAAAAGAGATTCAGAACACAAAGCTGTGTCAGTGTTCTGTGTAAAAAATCGGTTTGAATATCATGGGAGCTGTTTTTAATAAGCTGCTGAGTAAAGAATATTTTAATCTTCCTGCTGCCAGTAGTATTGTGCATATAGTTGACTCTTTCCTGAATGAAAACAGGACGTAAAGGAAGGGTTTGAGAATTCAGACAAAGCTTTATTCGCGTGCTTACAGTCTGAGTAATTGGAGACTGCACTATTCTGCTGCCTATAGTCATATACAGGTTTTTCGCATGAAGCCGTATTGAATAGTATTTCTCGTGTTGTGAACTTGTGTATACAGCGGTCCCCCGGGTTCCAGTTAGTGCGTAATTACGCATCGATGAAAAACAGGAGGTTTAAAAAAAGATAATTAGCTCACTGATACTTTGATGTAGAGGCTGTGGAAATATCCACATGTCGTGGTCTTTAAAATGTATTTGGTTTGAAGGCGTTCTGTGCTTCCGTTACGAAGATATGGACAAAAGAATATTCGTGCTTGGTCAAAAAAATGTCATATAAATGAAAAAGTAAAGGCTGAGAAAGCATTCACAATGTGTTTTATACACAAGTATTCTCGCGATTCTTAGAGGTTTCGTGTAAATGCTACAGGCGTGCCAAAATCGTTTTTGAACTTCAAGCTAACTTTACCCCAGTCTGGTACCGTAGGTCACGTAGCTTAAAATCCCAGTCATGTTTTTTTTCCTATCTTCTTCTATCATAACGTACCATTTCGGACTGTCACAAAGGGCTTGATTTCGTTAAATGCATGTATTTATACCCTTTCTGGGAAACTTGTATTTCAAGAAATTCACACAGCTTGCGAGAAATGAAATTCAATTCTTGATTATCAGTGCAGAAGAAATATTACCAGCTGGCAAAAAAAGTTTTTTTTTTAACCGGAAAGTTGTGATGCAAGACACGGACCCACCATTCCCTCTGTGTGGCGTGTTTGGTTGTTAACTGAAAGGTTGGTGGTTCCAGTCCACCCAGGGACAGGTTTCTTTTGCGATGTAAACATTGTCTTCGCAAAGGTCGATTGGATTTCTCAGCGAAACCTTTACCATTTTAATATTTGCAGGAAATGCGAGTGCTTAACACGTGTCAGAATCACCGGGAAATGTCAACAAATGTTACTGTATGCCCAACGTCGCAACTCCCCAGAAAACCATATTCACCCAAGAAAAAGTCGAGTCGTCATTTATACCCCCGTTGCATCCTCTGCTGAAATATTTTAAAAATACAATGCAGACTTGTTAAGGAACTTGCAAGCATTGTTACATTAGCACCGTGCATTTGGACTTCGATATTTTGACACATTTACTTTAATTTTAAACATAAATACTGTACAATCTATTGTAATTTTGTTGTACTATTAAAATATTTTAGCTGAGGATGCAAAGGGGTGAAAGGGAAAGGTCAGAGGTGATAAGGGTGTTGATGGTTTTTCTCTGTAGAGGATTTTGAGTTTTTTATCCTTCTCTGAAGTGAGAAACTGGAAGAGTTGGGAGTTGAAGGATCTGATGAGGTTAGTTATGAAAGGAAGTTGATGTGGAGCTGTTAGCCGTAAAAACTCCTTAATGTCTTTGATGTTGTCATGAGCGATAAACTGCACTCAGCAAAGATAAAAAGAAAATTATCTTTGCTTACTGCCCTGTCTTTCTCACACCTGAAGAAGGCTCCACAGCTGAAACATTGTGATTCTTTTCTTCTCTTTTCAGCAGGAATAGTCCTTTACTTGTTCCTTTGCAGCCTACGCATGCTGACGCATCTACCCACCCGATATCTAACATTCCTATAATCACAACTATGAATGTCCACTTTGGGTATTTTTTCCATGATTATTATTTATTATTATTATTATTATTATTATTATTATTATTATTATTATTATTATTATTATTATTATTATTATTATTTATTCTGTCATTGAAGCATATTTTATGTCATACTGAAGTGTCATAATCACTGAAAAAATATTTTTTTCATTTAGAAAGTAAGAAAATGATAAATCACTAGGAATTGCATTTAGCCTGTTCTGATCTAGATTTTCTATATACTTTAACATGCCATGTTCACAATGTCACAACTCATTAATGAAACAGTGAAGTGTTGTAATTACAAATGTACATAATGCCGGGACATTGAGATGTTTTGGTAATGAGGAAGGAGGGACATGCAATGTTCACAGGGTCAAATTTATAAAACGCTACAGTAAAATTTCTTGTATTTCGGGATTATGAGAGCCTGTTACATTGTGTCTCACACCTCAGTGTCAGAATTTTGAGACATTTTTATAACCAGGGGTAGGTTCATAGCAATAAGCAGAAAGCGCAATCATCCTTTGCTCATCCTCGGTTAACCATATATTCTCATATGCCATGTTCTGAATGTCCCATTTAAAACTGCTATATTAAAATTAAGACTTTTTATGATCAGAAGGCAAGGTTGTGGTAAATATGCATAAAGTGAAAGTGAACTTATGTTTTGCCTTTGTCTTGTTATTGTGAGTTTTGAAAATTGGTTTTCAATTTTCTGAAATGTGTTTCACACAAAAATGCAATTTGGATAGTCACTACTTATATATTCCCCTTTACTGAGGATATGTACAGTAATCCATCCCGATTAGTACTTTTAAAAATTACTGTAGAGAGCCATCAGAAAGGGAATGAAAACTTGCATTAAACAAAATCAAGCTGCATGTAATCATCCATAGTGATACATTTTGTAAGACAAGACAGGAAGAAAGACACTGGTGGGATTTGAACGCAGAATCACCTGTTTAATAGGAAAACACTTTAACCAAATCAGCCAAGATGCTGTCAGAGTATTAACATCATGTCTGCATCAGTGATTACAGCTGACTATCGCTGGAGGACAGTGAAGTCAGCCAGCATAATGAGGGGGAAGAGACTGACCTCTGTGATGCACTATAGAGTTACACTAACCTTCTATCCAACTGTTCTATGCTGCATTCTATCCTAGTGGTAAATATTGATTTCCGTGCGTGTAATATTCCTTTTTTTGTCAAATATTTTCAAGCACAAATTTTGATGTTGAAAATAAGCCTTGTGGTTTTCAATGTTGTGATCCTTTTCCCCCAGTGTCACCCAAATTGATACACTGTGCTTTGGCAATTCTTCAGGCGATATTGTTTAGAGGAGCTCAGTTGAATTAGTTTGCGTATATAAAGTATTTCTTTTCCCTTTAATCCTTTAAAACATATTACATTTTCAAAACATTGTATCTTTCTTCCTACTAATTGTAGTGGCAATGCTTGTTAATAAGAGAATTAAGTGTTGCTGTGCTTTCCCAAATGAGGCCCCATCTCTCTCTTCATCTCTGTGGTGCAGCCACAGAGAAGCTATTCAGGCAGGCTGATTTAAAGATGTTTTCTTTTGATAAGGGACAGCTCCCAAATGGGGATGCATTTAGCTAAGCCTGGCTATCATGATCAATGGGCATCCATTGGCGCCTATCTGTCTAGGGAGTGCCAGATGGACATCTGGACTGCATTCCTAAGTGTCAGGAGTAAGTGACTCATATCTCACCTTGATCAACCAATCAGGGACTGGTAGGGCCGAGTAACCCACGTGGGTCTCTGATGCCCATGAAACTTTCATCCAATAAACGAGCTGAAGTTCCTACAGGTAAAAACAGGCAACACAGAGCTCCGAGACTATTCTAAAGGGAATTCAAAGGAGAATTCCAGGGCTGTGAGACAATTCCAGGGCGGGACGGCCCAGAAGCAGAAAGGCTCCCAAGGGCAGAACATTCTCGCAGCGCGCCTCCTGACCATCCTGAGACTCAGCCTGGACAACCACGGAACAGCCAGTGTGTCTGAGTGCCAGAACTTTGCTTTGTTCTAAGAGTCGAGAGCAGAGGTTGCCAGAGAGTAACCAAAGGATCAACCCGAGGATAGCACCAGCAGCAAGCCTCGTGAACAGGTCAGAACTGTGGACAGCTGAATCACTATTCATAACTATCGCTTCATCAGGAACGAACTGGTCTTCTTCCTGACCTGCTGGGACCCACAGTCATCTTTTCTCCTGTGCACAAACTTCGCTAGTTTCAGCCAAAACTAACTAGCCGGTCTTCAGAGAGCATCAGCAGCGCAACGTCGCAAGCCGCACACCACAGCCATGCACGGAGCCATTGAGCCCGCAGGAGACCTAAATCCCCAGAGATCGGATGAGTATTCCACTTCACTGCATTACTGCTCGAGAATTCAATTGTTATCCCAACCAGTTGATATCAATTTAACTCCTAAGAGTTATGTACTTGTTTTGAGTATCTAATGTAGAAGTTGTAAACAAGTTCAATTACGAAACGGTCTAAATGAATGATATACTGAACGTATGTCCTCTAGATATGTGTAACTGTAACTGAATGAATATATATCTTTTGTATTCTGATAACCTTTACGATAAGATCTGTTAGGTTTACATGCATATTCCATATAATAATAAATGTATCCTCGTGTATTAGTACCTGTGTGTGCGTTTTTTTGAGTTATATCGCATGGTTGGATACTAAGACCATTAAAAGAATCAATTTTGTGATTTACTGCCACAATTAATAATTGTCCCAGTAAATGCCCAAACCCCTACAGAACTGGTGCCTCGTGAGAGCACACTACAACAGTGTGTGATCTCCTGTCCCAGCCTGAGGAGCAGACAGCGAGCCTGTCTCTCAATAATAATAATAGAGTGTGTCATTTTCTGCCCCAACCAGAGGAACAGACAGTCAGCCCGTCTCTCAATAATAATAGTACTGTTACGATCCCTGCCTCCCGGCAACGGAAGAGGCAGAAGTAGGCGTAGCCCTACTCCATCAGTTTTCCTATCAGTTTTCCTATTCACCACCACACCCCCGTCTCATCCTACTTAAACACCTGTCTTTCCCTACCTCCTTGCTCAGTATTGGTTTCCCTTTCGAGCTTCCTGGTTGCGCTACTCCTTCTTCTACCTAGTGTTCTTCTTGGCTTTCGGTTTACGGTTTTTCCACTTTTGACTACGGCTTTTCGGATCACGGCTTGGCTTCGTTACTCACGCTCTGTTTTGGATCTCTGGCTACCCCTGGACTATCGGATTACTCTATTGTCTTCGATTTCGGATCACGCTTTGGCTTCGGTAACTCGTTCCCTTTTGGATCTCTGGCTTCCCCTGGAGTCTCGGTTCGTTCCTTGGACTGTGGCTTTCTTTGGATCATGGCTAGGCTTTGTCAGCTCCTGCAAGTGGGTTCTCTCACTGGTTTCGGTTTCTCTTACCGAATCCGTAACATATACGGTGTGTGATCTCCTGTCCCAGCCTGAGGAACAGACAGGAGTGAGCCAGTCTCTCAATAATAATAATACAGTGTGTGACTTCCTGTCCTAGCCTGAGGAACAGACAGTGAGCCTGTCTCTCAATAATAATAATACAGTGTGTGATCTCCTGTCCCAGCCTGAGGAGCAGACAGCAAGCCTGTCTCTCAATAATAATAATACAGTGTGTGATCTCCTGTCCCAGCCTGAGGAACAGACAGTGATCCTGTCTCTCAATAATAATAGAACAGTGTGTGATCTCAAGTCCCAGCCAGAGGAACAGACAGTGAGCCTGTATCTCAATAATAATAATACAGTGTGTGATCTCCTGTCCCAGCCTGGGGAACACTGAGCCTGTCTCTCAATACTAATAATACAGTGTGTCATTTCCTGCCCCCGCCAGAGGAATAGACAGTGAGCATGTCTCTCAACAATAATATTAATAAACTGTGTGATCTCCTGTCCCAGCATGAGGAACAGACAGTGAGCTTGTCTCTCAATAATAATACAGTGTGTGATCTTCTGTCCCAGTCTGGGGAATAGAAAGTGAGCCTGTCTCTCAGTTATAATAATATAGTATGTGATCCACTGTCCCAGCCTGAGGAACAGACAGGAGTGAGCCCGTCTCTCAATAATAATACAGTGTGTGATCTCCTGTCCCAACCTAGGGAACAGACAGGAGTGAGCCAGTCTCTCAATAATAATAAAGCAGATTATGATCTCCTGTCCCAGCCTAAGGAACAGTCAGGAAAGAGCAGGTCTCTCGATAATAATAATACAGTGTGTGATCTCCTGTCCCAGCCTGAGGAACAGACAGTGAGCCTTTCTCGCAATAATAATAATACAGTGTGTGACTTCCTGTCCTAGCCTGAGGAACAGACAGTGAGCCTGTCTCTCAATAATAATAATACAGTGTGTGACCTCCTCTCCCAGCCAGAGGAACAGTGAGCTTGTCTCTCAATAATAATAATACAGTGTGATCTCCTGTCCCAGCCTGAGGAACAGTGAGCCTGTCTCTCAATAATAAAAATACAGTGTGTGATCTCCTGTCCCAGCCTGAGGAACAGACAGTTAGCCTGTCTCTCAATAATAATAATACAGTGTGTGACCTCCTCTCCCAGCCTGGGGAACAGTGAGCCAGACTCTCAATAATAATAATACAGTGTGATCTACTGCCCCAGCCTGAGGAACAGTGAGCCTGTCTCTCAATAATAATAATACAGTGTGTCATCTCCTGTCCCAGCCTGAGGAACAGTGAGCCTGTCTCCAAATAATAATAATACAGTGTGTCATCTCCTGTCCCAGCCTGAGGAACAGTGAGCTTGTCTCTCAATAATAATAATGCAGTGTGTGATCTCCTTTCCCAGCATTAGGAACAGACAGTGAACCTCTCTCTCAGTAATAAAAATACATACAGTGAGCCTGTCTCTCAATAATAATAATACAGTGTGTCATCTCCTGTCCCACCCTGAGGAACAGTGAGCCTGTCTCTCAATAATAAAAATAATAATAATAATAATACAGTTGTAGTGTGCTCTCACGAGGCACCAGTTCTGTAGGGTTTGGGCATTTACTAAGACAATTATTAATTGTAGCAGTAAATCATAAAATGATTATTTTAATGGCCTTAGAATCCAACCATGCGATATAACTCAAACAACGCATACACACAGGTACTAATACATGAGGAAATATTTATTAATACATAAAATATGCATGTAAACCTAACAGATCTTATCGAGAGGGTTATCAGAATACAAAAGGTATATATTCAATCAGTTACGAAGAGTTACATATATCAAGAGGACATATGTTCAGTATATCATTCATTTAGACCGTTTCGTAAATGAACTTGGTTATAACTTCTACATTAGAAACTCAAAACAAGTACATAACTCTTAGGAATTAAATTGATATCAACTGGTTGGAATAACAATTGAATTCTCGAGCTGTGATGCAGTGAAGTTGAATGCTCATCCAATCTCTGGGGATGCAGATCTCCTGCGGGCTCTCTGGCTCCGTGCCAGGCTGTGCTGTGTGGCTTGCGACGGTGCGCTGCTGATGCTCACTGACCGGCTAGTTAGTGTTGGCTTTAACTAGCAAAGTTTGTGCACAGGAGAAAAGATGAGTGTAGGTCCCAGCAGGTGAGGAAGAAGACCGGTTCGTTCCTGATGAAGCGCTAGTTCTGAATAGTGATTCAGCTGTCCACAGTTCTGACCTGTTCACGAGGCTTGCTGCTGATGCTAACCTCAGGTGGATCCTCTGGTTACTCTCTGGCAACCTCCGCTCTAGACTCTTAGAACAGATGAAAGTTCTGGCACTCGGACACACCGGCCGTTCCGTGGTGGTCCGGGTTGAGTCTCAGATGGGGCCTCATTTGGGAAAGCACAGCAACACTTAATTCTGTCTTATTAACAAACATTGCTGCTACACTGTAGTCTGCATTATTTAGGCTGATTATCGAGGTTAGCCTTTATTTGGTCATGGGGGCCTCGGTACTGTATGCTAATTCTCAAGACAGATTCACCTGTTTTATGATTGCTTGGTTCTGGACCAGGGCAGACATGTCAAATAGTGAATGGCTGTACCTCTATCGCATCCGTGCTCAATGAGTGAAATCAGTAAGAAAGGGATGATATCGTCATCAAACCAGCGGACAAAGGAGGTGCTGTTGTGGTGTGGCGTAAGGATCTATATATCTTTGAAGCCTCTAGACAACTAACTGACACTTCTGCCTACCTCCCTCTCCAACAGGACCCTACCACTGACTACCAAAAGGAAGTGGTATCCACCATTTCCCTTCTTATCAGCAGTAACGAGCTCCCCCAGGAGGCGAACCGGCTCATCATGGAACATCCACAGGTATCTCAATTTTACCTCCTCCCCAAAATCCACAAACCGGACACCCCTGGACGCCCCATCGTATCAGCATGTAACTGTCCAACTACTTACATCTCAGCCTTTCTCGACAGCCTCATGAGACCGCTGGTTGAAGATCTTCCCTCATACATCAAAGACACCAACCACGCGCTCCAACTTTTCAATGATTTCCAATTTCAGGGTACCGAATGTCACATTTTTACCATGGACATCACATCTCTGTACACCGTCATTCCCCATAATGACGGCCTTACAGCACTCAAGCACACGCTGGACAAACGCACAGTGCTTGATCCACCCACCCACACCCTGGTACGCCTTGCAGAATTGGTCCTCACACTGAACGCATTCTCTTTCAATAATCTTTTTTACCAACAGGTCAGTGGAGTTGCCATGGGCACCAGAATGGGACCCAGCTATGCCAACATTTTTGTCGGCTGGGTAGAAGAACGCTTCTTCGCCTCCTACACTGGCTATGTCCCTGACCTCTACAAACGATATATTGATGATTGCGTCGGTGCCGCCACATGCTCCAACGATCAGCTCGAGTTCTTCCTGCACCATTTCACCAACTTCCACCCGTCCCTCAAATATACAGTTCACATATCTTCCACCACTCTTCCGTTTCTAGACATCCACTGGTCTATCAACTACCCCCGACTTTCCACTTCAGTTTATTACAAACCCACGGATTCACACAGCTACCTCCTGTACAGCTCATTTCACCCCAACCACACTAAAAACTCTCTTCCTTTTTCACAGTTCCTTAGGTTACGAAGACTATGCAGCGACGACATCGACTTCGAGAACCAAGCCCTCGAAATGTACTCATTTTTTATCAACAGAGGATATCCCAGCAGTGTGATTGACAGGGCCCTTGCCCGAGCCAAAAACACCCCCCGGACCATCAACCCGATCAGGAACTCCCGCCGTAACAACCGCATTCCCTTGGTGCTTCCTTACCACCCTAACACACTTCCTATCCCCAGGACCATTAACCAGAATTTTTCCATCCTACAGGATGATCCCTCCATTGGGGCCCTCTTTTCTGATCGCCCTATCATCTCATATCGCCGACCACCTAATCTGCGTAACCTCCTTGTTCACAGCTCCCTTGACCGCCCTCAACAACCATCCACACCAGGCACTTTCCCTTGCAACAGAGCTCGCTGTATCACCTGCAAGTACACAGCCACCACCACACTCATTCAAGGCCCCTCAGGACAATTCCGGATCACCCAGACAGCATCTTGTACCTCCAGCAACCTTATTTACTGTATCTCTTGCAGTAAATGCCCAGCCATCTACATTGGAGAAACAGGAAGGAGACTCGGAGACCGCTTCAGAGAACACGTCAGGGCTGTGAAGATTAAAGATCTCTCCAAGCCCATTGTTTCTCATTTCACCTCTGACGGCCACGACCACACTAATCTCTCCGTCTGTGTTCTCAAAGACGGTTTTCCGAACTCATACATCAGAAAGACCACCGAAACTAAAATTATTCTGCAGTTAGGATCACACATTCTCCCTTCCCTTAACGACAGATTACTGTTCTTTTAAATTTTCTCCATTCATTGGAAGTTTCATTTCACACCTCTCTGCACCCATTCTGACTTCACACCTCTTGATTGGCCTCTCTTTCTGTCCCCTGCTCCCGCCTCTCACTCCTCCTCCCTCTCAACCTTTGTTCTCCCGCTACTTTACCTTTGCCTACTGCCCTGTCTCTCTCACACCTGAAGAAGGCTCCACGGCCGAAACGTTGTGTTCTCTTTCTTCTTTTTTTCAGCATGGAATAAACCTATTACTTGTTCCTTTGCAGAAATGAATATATGCATAGTTATACGAAAAACCAGTGGTGGATCAGACAAGATCGGGCGTGTTCAGGGTGGTGTGGCCGTAAGTGAAAGCAGTGGCGTCTGACTCACTACTTGAAGCTGTGTGGCGGGGGCTCCGTGTCCCCTGAGCGGGACTGAAGGATTGTTCGTGTGCAACTCATTGGAAATGAGCTTCTTTCCAAATCGCATTGCGTGCCTGGATGTTGGCGAATGTGCTCCCTTGTGTTGGCTTGTCCTGCACTGGAGGAGCACAAGGCAAGTCTTCACAAGACAAAAACCTCCAGTACACAGCACTCTGAAAACACACTGGAGGTTTTTGTCTTGTGAAGACTTGCCTTGTGCTCCTCCGTGCAGTTTGTTTGTCCTCCTCCAGTGTGGGACAAGTTCCAATGCAGGCACACAGGACCGCACCCAGCGTTCTAAGTGCCATGAGAACACCGGGGGAGGGAAAGGGCTAGAAAAGGCTGAACAAAAGGAATCAGTAGCCGCCCGCCTGGCCAGGCTTGAACAAACTTTATTAGGACAGGGACAACCGCTCCCCAAGGCTGCCGGAAGCGTGAATGAGCTAATACTCTCCACTGGAGGAGGTGGAGACCCGCCCCCTCTCCCTCCCTCAGTCTATCTGATTGAGCGGAAGGGTTCCTGCCTGGATGAGGTCAGCCACTCCCAAGCGAGTGCTGACTCCACCCCTGAAGTCACAGAGCAGGCAGTAAAACACAGAGGAAAAGCAAGAAGCTTTTACCTCAAGGCTGCCATGGGAGATGTCTTACCCAGTGAGACACTGATTGACACTGAGGTTGAAAGGTGTTTGATGTCACACAGCAAGCTCAAACAGGTTGAAAAAGAAAAGGGCATGCAACTCAGAGAGGAACCTTTGGTGGATCACCAGAAAGGCAAAGTGTGGAAACAGGTCAAGGCTCCTAAGCCTTCTGTACAGAAGGAAAGGGGGGCCAAGAGGCAGACTGTGCTCACACAGTGCCCACCGAACACAGAAGCCAATGCGGAGATTCCTTCTGTTTCATCTGGACAAGAAATAAAAATATTTTCTTGTTCCTCGAATATACAGGGAAGTCGTGTCCTGTCCGAGGTCCCAGCAGCCTCCCTGCCACAGGAGCGGTGCTCCGAGCAGCCGCCTGATCCACCAGGTAAAGCACACCCCTTTTACATCCCTTAAGAGGAGCTGATCTCCCCACCTGGTGATGAAAAGGAGCTTTCCCTGTGCATCCTGGCACCCAAGAGGGGTCAGGACCACCACCCTGCAGTGGTGGAAGGGATCCAGATGGCAGGAGAGCAGGTTGGTGATGTAGCCCTCACCCTTAGCCCTGAGAGGTCCTCTATTAGTAACGATCTGCTTGAGCAGCTGTCGCAGGGCCACCGCCAGGTGTCCCTGGTGCAACATTCACAGGTTAGACAGGAGGTCCAGCTGGACCCTGAGACTACTGCGCTGTGGACACACCTGATCCCAGATGCCGATTCCCTCTGCTGTGACCCAGGGAACCTGCAGTCAGGTAACATTATTTCTCACAACTACCAGGTAGTGAGTGAGACTGACCTGATTGTTCCTGCCTCAACGGCAGGGTTGCCAACAAACCCAGTCCCCAGGAAGGGACAGGGAATGAAAGCCGACACGGTTTTCTCACAGCCACCAGCTCAGTCTGTCAGTCTGAGTCTGACCAACAGTGGTTCACCCAGACTGGAGCTGGATGGTCAAGCCACCCGCCTGCCAGTGCAGGACATCGCAAAGAGGGGTGTCAGAATCCCCGCCTGCACTGACATGGGCCTGGTGAGTGATAGTGAGTTCAAAGACTGTGAACTAGCTATCCCAGTGCTGGGGCAGCTCCCTGAACCCCTAGCGAGGGAAGGGGGGAGTAAACAGGTGTCCTACACCTACCCCCAGCGAACGACTGTAAACATGCCGATAGAGGGATTCCTCAATCAGGAGGTGTGCAGGGTGGACCGGAACAGTGAGAATGGGGTAACAATCCCAGATCACTCAGGTGCTCCAGATGACCACTCAGCCGAGGGTCAGGCATGCTCCACCGCTACACCGCCCCCTGCAGGGTTCCTAGAGCACAGGCATGAACAAATCGAAAAAGCAGATGCGCTGGAAACGGAGGAGCAGCATCAGCCGCTGCGTCAGATCTCCCCAGATTTCCAGGATGGTGGTGCCCAAGATGCCACAGGGCATACTGAGAAAGACACCATGTACACACTGCGCCAGCTTAGAAAGGCAACAGTCACTCAGAAGGAGATGACTGGGATCAGCCACCCGAAAATACTTTTGGGAGGACTGATTGCTGTCGCCACTGTTGCACGTTTGCTTTTTCTGGTAGGTTTGTGTGCTACTGGCACTCTCCCCCTGACTGCCCCAAGAAAGCAGGTGTCAGAGATGCCAGAGGGTAGTGACAGACTGTATCAACAGCAGCAAAAGTTGGAAAGCTTAGGAAAAATCCTACAGGCAACTTCCTATGCAACAGGGTTAAACCTTATCCCCCAACCAGTGGACATGATTGCCAGTGTTATACAGTGGGTTTATGCTTGTGTGCAACAGGCCAGAATGTTGACACAAGACCTGTTAAGGGAGCTTAGTGCCACTGTAGCCAATCTAACCATGGCACAATTCCCAAACCCACTTGATTCCACTCTTCTCAGTAGAGGAGTATGTGACATTCACCCCATCGTTCATAGCTCACCCAGAAGGCAAACCAAGATTGAAGTCGGTTCCAAATCTTGAGATGGATATGGCTATCCATTGGCTGTGTCTAATCAATTCACCAATGAAGGGTGTAAAGCTACTAATGGGCAGAGGGAGGTTAATGAACCCCATGAAGAGCAGGTGGGAAGTAAATTGCTGGTCAGCACACCACATTTAACTGTCACTATGACTTGTGACAGGCATGATACAGCTACCGCAATGCAGCTACCTAATCAAACAGTTTTCCTGCAAGTTCCCGAGAAGGCCATAGTACAGCTTGAACTTAACACTGTACGGTCTAGAACCAGACAATATAAGACCAAACTTGAGGTCGTGGATGCCTTCAGGTGCCACACTATTGAATTGGATGGAAATCCAAGAAACAGTATGCCCTGAAGAGGTACAGGTATTTAGTTTGCTTTAATGGAACAAACCTCCAAACCACCCTAGCAGATACCTAACACAGGTGTTGTGGTTTATCGGGGGGCTGGGAACAGGAACTGTTGTTATTGTAACACTACTGCCGGGTAGCTGGATCATGACTGGATGTACTCTGAATGCTGTACACTCACATCAAGATGTACTCCGGGTAGCACGAATGAGTCAAAGGTAGCATATCAAAAGAAAGGAAGTGACTTCTCCCCAAATATCTACTACAGAGGTATCAGATATTGACAGTGAACTTCCTGATGTGTAATGCCTAGACTGAGACGATGTCTCCTACCGTGTTTATACATACTCCAGATGTTATTCATCCTGTTTGTATCCAATGCTGGTTCCGGTATGAATTCTCGAGGAGTAATGTGGACATTTAAGGTTAATGTTCTATTGGCAAGGGACATCACTTAACTCTGTTTTGTTTTGAAGGCAACAATGCCTCAGGACCTCGTGACCTTCAAAAAGGGGGGATATGTAGCAGCAATGCTTGTTAATAAGAAAGAATTAAGTGTTTCAGTGCTTTCCCAAATGAGGCCTCATCTCTCTGTTCATCTCTGTGGTGCAGCCACAGAGAAACCATTCATGCAGGCTGATTTAAAGATGTTTTCTTTTGATAAGGGACAGCTCCCAAAAAGGGGGATACACTTAGCTAAGCCTGGCTATCATGATCAATGGTCATCCATTGGTGCCTATCTGTCTAGGGAGTGCCAGATGGACATCTGGACTGCATTCCTAAGTGTCAGGAGTAAGTGACTCATATCTGACCTTGATCAACCAATCAGGGACTGGTAGGGCCGAGTAACCCACGTGGGACTCTGATGCCCATGGAACTTTCAGCCAATCAATGAGCTGAAGTTCCTCCAGGTAAAAACAAGCAACACAGAGAGCCTGTAGTGGAGAATTCTGTGGACTTTTCTAAAGGGATTCAAAGGAGAATTCCAGGGCAGGACAGCCCAGGAGCAGAAAGCTCCCAAAGGCAGGACATTCTCGCAGCGCGCCTCCTGACCATCCTGAGACTCAGCCCGGACAACCACGGAACGGCCAGTGTGTCCGAGTGCCAGAACTTTCCTTTGTTCTAAGAGTCTAGAGCGGAGGTTGCCAGAAAGTAACCAGAGGATCTACCCGAGGTTAGCATAGCAGCAGGCCTCGTGAACAGGTCAGAACTGTGGACAGCTGAATCACTATTCAGAACTAGCTCTTCATCAGGAACGAACCGGTCCTCTTCCTGACTTGCTGGGACCCACAGTCATCTTTTCTCCTGTGCGCAAACTTTGCTAGTTAAAGCCAACACTAACTAGCCGGTCAGTGAACATCAGCAGCGCACCGTCGCAAGCCGCAAAGCACAGCCTGGCACTGAGCCAGAGAGCGCGGATTGGACAGCAACAGCCTGCAACTGTTTCTTTGTGCCCGCAGGAGATCTGAATCCCCAGAGATTGGATGAGTATCCAACTTCACTGCATTACTGCTCGAGAAGTCAATTGTTATCCAAACCAGTTGATATCAATTTAATTCCTAAGAGTTATGTACTTGTTTTGAGTATCTAATGTAGAAGTTATAACCAAGTTCATTTACGAATATTCTATGTATTAATAAATGTATCCTCTTTTATTAGTAACTGTGTGTGTGCGTTGTTTGAGTTATATCGCATGGTTGGATTCTAAGGCCATCAAAAGAATCATTTTGTGATTTACTGCTACAATTAATAATTGTCCCAGTAAATGCCCAAACCCAACAGAACTGGTGCCTTCAGAGAGCACACTACAATTGGAACAAGTAGCCTCGCCATTCCATGCGTGATGTGAGCAAAGTGTAATTCCTGTCTTTATAGTGTGCTTGTTAGAGACATAGCTGGCACCCAGAGCGCTTTAAATCCTTGAGTCAGCAGCCCAAGACAAGAGAGCTTCATTCGTCTATGTTTTTTGCGTGAAGGGGGAAACCATGCGTGTGCTGCAAACGATCTTAGTATCGAAGTGCTGTCCCACATAATCGATCCGAACAATCTGCTTTACAGAGGAGCACTGCCGGAGCTTATGGTTGGCAAACTGAAGACCAAGGCCGACCTCTTCTGTGACTCTTGAACACTGAATCTCAAGATTGTGAATTCAAGCTCCACGCTGGCGGGAAATTCCATAGGTAATGATCACATTTTCTTGCATGCTAATCAAAAGAAATATTAAGAAACTTTTCCCGATACCAGTTTTTTACAAAGGTAAAGGCACATGGCACATGTGTGCCACATCACATCCAAGTTTAGTGACAACTACCTCAGAGATTGTAAGCTGGGTAGTTTCAGATCAGATCCCTTTTTTTTTCAAAGGTTCAAGCAAACCCGAATACTTTTGCAAGAGACATTTCAGAATACCAGTCCAATCCAGGACGATTGCTGGATCCTTTGAATTCGACTGAACTATAGCACAGATCTGCAGTCCACCATTAGAATACTGTGGGTGTGTTGTATAAGCCATACCGCCCAAAATAGTTCTAAAACAGGAGATGCATCCTCGTTTAGGAATGTGGTATAAAGTGAAATGGTCTGGGAAGAGTCCTACGTTTGAACAGTTCAAAATAGACGTAAAGGGGTATTTACGGACTCTTTCGAAATGTAAGAACAAGCTGTGCGGACCTTATCTTTATTTACCTTGTGTAATCGTTTTTCATAAAGTGTAATTGTATTATAGCATGTGCCCCTGACGATTTTCTTGATACGTTATATGTGCTCTTGTTTGTATTGTATGTAGTTTTGTTGTTCAAATAAAACGTAAAAGACACAACTTTCAGGATGCGGCTGCTGTAAAAATAAAATGACATCAAGGGTGCTGTACGCAGAGGTCTGAAACCTGCTCCACAGAAGATCTTTATCCAGAGGTGTTAAAGAAGTCGAGATCTCGCCATGAGAGGGGAAGCATCTCAGAAAAAGCAGGTGCAGTCGGTTCCACGGTCATAACGCCACTAATTCGGGCGATAAGAGCAAAACCCATCTGGCTTCCTCCGGGCAAGTAATGAGACAAAGAGACAGCGCACAGCGGGTAGCGTGGCCGAGCAGTCTAAGGCGCTGGATTAAGGCTCCAGTCTCTTCGGGGGTGTGGGTTCAAATCCCACTGCTGCCAGGTGCTTCTGTCGAGACCCCCTTTCAGCTGGCTTCAGACGAAGGAAACTGCTTTTTGGCAGTCTCTCGAGAAACTAAGCAAAGTGTTTAAAGATACTTTCTCAGCTTGACATCAAGGCACAAAACAAAAACCTTCTTGCGTCCTCTCAACCCAAAAGCGCTTTGCCACTTTTTGCGTTATGCAGGGAACGATGTCTGCCCAGATCACTTTTGTGTCAATGCAAATCGTAGTGTGCCCTGCGTTTTAATGTTGGCTGTGCTGGCGTGCTGCTTCTGTCTGTGAAACTTGAATGTTCTGCTTCTTCACACCAAATCGTCGGCGGGGGTTGAGCTTGTTAAATCTTTGCGCATAGCGCTCCTTTGGAAGTACTTTGTCCAAGTTCAAAAGCGATCGTGGGATTTACTTCATGCGTGCCAAAAAGCATGCCTCGCACGACAGATTTAAATGGGGAATGGAGCCTGCTTCTTGCTGTTTTTCCTGTGGTTGCAGTTACAAAGTTGATCGTGCTTTCACATTCTGTTAACAGTATTCACTGGCTGAGCTTTATCAGTTGGTTCGTAAAGGAATCTCTGCTTCGGTTCCAGAAAAGTCATCTGTGGTGTGTTTTTTTCCGTGCCCATGGCAGTCTTTTAAAGCTGGTAGTAGTGGCGGCGAAGTTAATTTTTTATCCTCTTTAAAAGAATAAGGACGGGCTGGGGCGAGCTCCATTTACCACTCTTTCAGCTAACCGCCGAACTCCCGAACTGATTACACTGCAGAGCCACAGGCGCCTCGCTTTTCTCCATTCTCTGGGTCAGGGTGAAAAAAAACTTGCTGGTATTAGCTGGCCTGCTGGGAGCACCTCTTCTTCACTGATAAGCAAGATTTGTGTTTCATCTTTCTCAAGCTGTATAGATTTCTTTCAAAACAAGTTGTTCCAGAAAGGAAACGAACACTTGCATTCACCTGAATTAAAAGGCAAGGGATTTGCCCGTAAGGATAAATTCTGTACAGTAAGACAGGAAGAAAGGCACCGCTGGGAATCGGACCCAGGATCTCCTGTTTATTAGACAGGCGCTTTAGCCAACTAAGCCACGGCGCCGGCAAAGTGCTGTCCTTTGACAGCCACATGGACACGTCTCAACTGCTCTGAGACATCTGCATTCGGTGTGCACCGAGCCTGCTCGCCTTGCAAGTTTCCTCATTTACATGCGATAGCTCCACCACTAAGAGAAAGGATGAGAAATGGCTTTTATCTGGCACTTTTCATGTCAGAGGATCTCAATCTGCTTTCCCTGTACAAGAGGATGTCCAACTCATGTAGCTAAAGACGTAGACGACAGTGCTCCACTGAAATCTTGATCTCACAACCCTCGGCATGACTCCTCTGTGTTCTGCTTTAGACAAAGGGGGGAAAAGACTTCTTTCATCACACGTTTTGCACTGTTTACGGTGTTTGCAGTGCTCTTTCTTAAATGAAAACCAGGAATCGGCACCATATGAGGTGAGACTAGATAATATTAGATCAAGTAGCCTCGCCATTCCATGCGTGACGTGCGCAAAGTGTAATTCCTGTCTTTATAGTGTGCTTGTTAGAGACTAAGCTGGCACCCAGAGCGCTTTAAATCCGGGAGTCAGCAGCCCAAGACAATAGAGCTTCCTTCGTCTATGTTTTTTGCGTGAAGGGGGAAACCATGCGTGTGCTGCAAACGATCTTAGTATCGAAGTGCCGTCCCACATAACCGATCCGAACAATCTGCTTTACAGAGGAGCACTGCCGGAGCTTATCGTTGGCAAACTGAAGACCAGGCTGACCTCTTCTGTGACTCTTGAACACTGAGTCTCAAGGTTGTGAATTCAAGCTCCACGCTGGCGGGAAATTCCATAGGTAATGATCACATTTTCTTGCATGCTAATCAAAAGAAATATTAAGAAACTTTTCCCGATACCAGTTTTTTACAAAAGTAAAGGCACACGGCACATGTGTGCCACATCACGTCCGAGTTTAGTGACAACTACCTCAGAGATTGTAAGCTGGGTAGTTTCAGATCAGATCACTTTTTGTATCAAAGGTTCAAGCAAACCCGAATACTTTTGCAAGAGACATTTCAGAATCCCAGTCAAATCCAGTACGATTGCTGGATCCTTTGAATTCGACTGAACTATAGCACAGATCTGCAGTCCACCATTAGAATACTGTGGGTGTGCTGTATAAGCCATACCGCCCAAAATAGTTCTAAAACAGGAGAAGCATCCTCGTTTAGGAATGTGGTATAAAGTGAAATGGTCTGGGAAGAGTCCTACGTTTGAACAGTTCAAAACAGACGTCAAGGGGTATTTACAGACTCTTTCGAAATGTAAGAACAAGCTGTGCTGACCTTATCTTTATTTACCTTGTGTAATCGTTTTTCATAAAGTGTAATTGTATTATAGCATGTGCCCCTGACGATTTTCTTGATACGTTATATGTGCTCTTGTTTGTATTGTATGTAGTTTTGTTGTTCAAATAAAACGTAAAAGACACAACTTTTCGGATGCGGCTGCTGTAAAAATAAAATGACATCAAGGGTGCTGTACGCAGAGGTCTGAAACCTGCTCCACAGAAGATCTTTATCCAGAGGTGTTAAAGAAGTCGAGATCTCGCCATGAGAGGGGAAGCATCTCAGAAAAAGCAGGTGCAGTCGGTTCCACGGTCATAACGCCACTAAGTCGGGCGACAAGAGCAAAACCCACCCGGCTTCCTCCGGTCAAGTAATGAAACAAAGAGACAACGCACAGCGGGTAGCGTGGCCGAGCGGTCTAAGGCGCTGGATTAAGGCTCCAGTCTCTTCGGGGGTGTGGGTTCGAATCCCACCGCTGCCAGGTGCTTCTGTTGAGACCCCCTTTCAGCTGGCTTCAGACGAAAGGGAGGGAACTGCTTTTTGGCAGTCTCTCGAGAAACTAAGCAAAGTGTTTAAAGATACTTTCTCAGCTTGACATCAAGGCACAAAACAAAAACCTTCTTGCGTCCTCTCAACCCAAAAGCGCTTTGCCACTTTTTGCGTTATGCAGGGAACGACGTCTGCCCAGATCACTTTTGTGTCAATGCAAATCGTAGTGTGCCCTCCGTTTTAATGTTGGCTGTGCTGGCGTGCTGCTTCTGTCTGTGAAACTTGAATGTTCTGCTTCTTCACACCAAATCATCGGCGGGGGTTGAGCTTGTTAAATCTTTGCGCATAGCGCTCCTTTGGAAGTACTTTGTCCAAGTTCAAAAGCGATCGTGGGATTTACTTCATGCGTGCCAAAAAGCATGCCTCGCACGACAGATTTAAATGGGGAATGGAGCCTGCTTCTTGCTGTTTTTCCTGTGGTTGCAGTTACAAAGTTGATCGTGCTTTCACATTCTGTTAACAGTATTCACTGGCTGAGCTTTATCAGTTGGTTCGTAAAGGAATCTCTGCTTCGGTTCCAGAAAAGTCATCTGTGGTGTGTTTTTTTCCGTGCCCATGGCAGTCTGTTAAAGCTGGTAGTAGTGGCGGCGAAGTTAATTTTTTATCCTCTTTAAAAGAATAAGGACGGGCTGGGGCGAGCTCCATTTACCACTCTTTCAGCTAACCGCCGAACTCCCGAACTGATTACACTGCAGAGCCACAGGCGCCTCGCTTTTCTCCATTCTCTGGGTCAGGGTGAAAAAAAACTTGCTGGTATTAGCTGGCCTGCTGGGAGCACCTCTTCTTCACTGATAAGCAAGATTTGTGTTTCATCTTTCTCAAGCTGTATAGATTTCTTTCAAAACAAGTTGTTCCAGAAAGGAAACGAACACTTGCATTCACCTGAATTAAAAGGCATGGGATTTGCCCGTAAGGATAAATTCTGTACAGTAAGACAGGAAGAAAGGCACCGCTGGGAATCGGACCCAGGATCTCCTGTTTACTAGACAGGCGCTTTAGCCAACTAAGCCACGGCGCCGGCAAAGTGCTGTCCTTTGACAGCCACATGGACACGTCTCAACTGCTCTGAGACATCTGCATTCGGTGTGCACCGAGCCTGCTCGCCTTGCAAGTTTCCTCATTTACATGCGATAGCTCCACCACTAAGAGAAAGGATGAGAAATGGCTTTTATCTGGCACTTTTCATGTCAGAGGATCTCAATCTGCTTTCCGTGTACAAGAGGATGTCCAACTCATGTAGCTAAAGACGTAGACGACAGTGCTCCACTGAAATCTTGATCTCACAACCCTCGGCATGACTCCGCTGTGTTCTGCTTTAGACAAAGGGGGGAAAAGACTTCTTTCATCACACGTTTTGCACTGTTTACGGTGTTTGCAGTGCTCTTTCTTAAATGAAAACCAGGAATCGGCACCATATGAGGTGAGACTAGATAATATTGGATCAAGTAGCCTCGCCATTCCATGCGTGACGTGCGCAAAGTGTAATTCCTGTCTTTATAGTGTGCTTGTTAGAGACTTAGCTGGCACCCAGAGCGCTTTAAATCCGGGAGTCAGCAGCCCAAGACAATAGAGCTTCCTTCGTCTATGTTTTTTGCGTGATGGGGGAAACCATGCGTGTGCTGCAAACGATCTTAGTATCGAAGTGCCGTCCCACATAACCGATCCGAACAATCTGCTTTACAGAGGAGCACTGCCGGAGCTTATCGTTGGCAAACTGAAGACCAGGCTGACCTCTTCTGTGACTCTTGAACACTGAGTCTCAAGGTTGTGAATTCAAGCTCCACGCTGGCGGGAAATTCCATAGGTAATGATCACATTTTCTTGCATGCTAATCAAAAGAAATATTAAGAAACTTTTCCCGATACCAGTTTTTTACAAAAGTAAAGGCACACGGCACATGTGTGCCACATCACGTCAGAGTTTAGTGACAACTACCTCAGAGATTGTAAGCTGGGTAGTTTCAGATCAGATCACTTTTTGTATCAAAGGTTCAAGCAAACCCGAATACTTTTGCAAGAGACATTTCAGAATCCCAGTCAAATCCAGTACGATTGCTGGATCCTTTGAATTCGACTGAACTATAGAACAGATCTGCAGTCCACCATTAGAATACTGTGGGTGTGCTGTATAAGCCATACCGCCCAAAATAGTTCTAAAACAGGAGAAGCATCCTCGTTTAGGAATGTGGTATAAAGTGAAATGGTCTGGGAAGAGTCCTACGTTTGAACAGTTCAAAATAGACGTCAAGGGGTATTTACGGACTCTTTCGAAATGTAAGAACAAGCTGTGCGGACCTTATCTTTATTTACCTTGTGTAATCGTTTTTCATAAAGTGTAATTGTATTATAGCATGTGCCCCTGACGATTTTCTTGATACGTTATATGTGCTCTTGTTTGTATTGTATGTAGTTTTGTTGTTCAAATAAAACGTAAAAGACACAACTTTCCGGATGCGGCTGCTGTAAAAATAAAATGACATCAAGGGTGCTGTACGCAGAGGTCTGAAACCTGCTCCACAGAAGATCTTTATCCAGAGGTGTTAAAGAAATCGAGATCTCGCCATGAGAGGGAAGCATCTCAGAAAAAGCAGGTGCAGTCGGTTCCACGGTCATAACGCCACTAAGTCGGGCGACAAGAGCAAAACCCACCCGGCTTCCTCCGGGCAAGTAATGAGACAAAGAGACAACACACAGCGGGTAGCGTGGCCGAGCGGTCTAAGGCGCTGGACTAAGGCTCCAGTCTCTTCGGGGGCGTGAGTTCGAATCCCACCGCTGCCAGGTGCTTCTGTCGAGACCCCCTTTCAGCTGGCTTCAGACGAAAGGGAGGGAACTGCTTTTTGGCAGTCTCTCGAGAAACTAAGCAAAGTGTTTAAAGATACTTTCTCAGCTTGACATCAAGGCACAAAACAAAAACCTTCTTGCGTCCTCTCAACCCAAAAGCGCTTTGCCACTTTTTGCGTTATGCAGGGAACGACGTCTGCCCAGATCACTTTTGTGTCAATGCAAATCGTAGTGTGCCCTCCGTTTTAATGTTGGCTGTGCTGGCGTGCTGCTTCTGTCTGTGAAACTTGAATGTTCTGCTTCTTCACACCAAATCATCGGCGGGGGTTGAGCTTGTTAAATCTTTGCGCATAGCGCTCCTTTGGAAGTACTTTGTCCAAGTTCAAAAGCGATCGTGGGATTTACTTCATGCGTGCCAAAAAGCATGCCTCGCACGACAGATTTAAATGGGGAATGGAGCCTGCTTCTTGCTGTTTTTCCTGTGGTTGCAGTTACAAAGTTGATCGTGCTTTCACATTCTGTTAACAGTATTCACTGGCTGAGCTTTATCAGTTGGTTCGTAAAGGAATCTCTGCTTCGGTTCCAGAAAAGTCATCTGTGGTGTGTTTTTTTCCGTGCCCATGGCAGTCTGTTAAAGCTGGTAGTAGTGGCGGCGAAGTTAATTTTTTATCCTCTTTAAAAGAATAAGGACGGGCTGGGGCGAGCTCCATTTACCACTCTTTCAGCTAACCGCCGAACTCCCGAACTGATTACACTGCAGAGCCACAGGCGCCTCGCTTTTCTCCATTCTCTGGGTCAGGGTGAAAAAAAACTTGCTGGTATTAGCTGGCCTGCTGGGAGCACCTCTTCTTCACTGATAAGCAAGATTTGTGTTTCATCTTTCTCAAGCTGTATAGATTTCTTTCAAAACAAGTTGTTCCAGAAAGGAAACGAACACTTGTATTCACCTGAATTAAAAGGCATGGGATTTGCCCGTAAGGATAAATTCTGTACAGTAAGACAGGAAGAAAGGCACCGCTGGGAATCGGACCCAGGATCTCCTGTTTACTAGACAGGCGCTTTAGCCAACTAAGCCACGGCGCCGGCAAAGTGCTGTCCTTTGACAGCCACATGGACACGTCTCAACTGCTCTGAGACATCTGCATTCGGTGTGCACCGAGCCTGCTCGCCTTGCAAGTTTCCTCATTTACATGCGATAGCTCCACCACTAAGAGAAAGGATGAGAAATGGCTTTTATCTGGCACTTTTCATGTCAGAGGATCTCAATCTGCTTTCCGTGTACAAGAGGATGTCCAACTCATGTAGCTAAAGACGTAGACGACAGTGCTCCACTGAAATCTTGATCTCACAACCCTCGGCATGACTCCGCTGTGTTCTGCTTTAGACAAAGGGGGGAAAAGACTTCTTTCATCACACGTTTTGCACTGTTTACGGTGTTTGCAGTGCTCTTTCTTAAATGAAAACCAGGAATCGGCACCATATGAGGTGAGACTAGATAATATTGGATCAAGTAGCCTCGCCATTCCATGCGTGACGTGCGCAAAGTGTAATTCCTGTCTTTATAGTGTGCTTGTTAGAGACTTAGCTGGCACCCAGAGCGCTTTAAATCCGGGAGTCAGCAGCCCAAGACAATAGAGCTTCCTTCGTCTATGTTTTTTGCGTGATGGGGGAAACCATGCGTGTGCTGCAAACGATCTTAGTATCGAAGTGCCGTCCCACATAACCGATCCGAACAATCTGCTTTACAGAGGAGCACTGCCGGAGCTTATCGTTGGCAAACTGAAGACCAGGCTGACCTCTTCTGTGACTCTTGAACACTGAGTCTCAAGGTTGTGAATTCAAGCTCCACGCTGGCGGGAAATTCCATAGGTAATGATCACATTTTCTTGCATGCTAATCAAAAGAAATATTAAGAAACTTTTCCCGATACCAGTTTTTTACAAAAGTAAAGGCACACGGCACATGTGTGCCACATCACGTCAGAGTTTAGTGACAACTACCTCAGAGATTGTAAGCTGGGTAGTTTCAGATCAGATCACTTTTTGTATCAAAGGTTCAAGCAAACCCGAATACTTTTGCAAGAGACATTTCAGAATCCCAGTCAAATCCAGTACGATTGCTGGATCCTTTGAATTCGACTGAACTATAGCACAGATCTGCAGTCCACCATTAGAATACTGTGGGTGTGCTGTATAAGCCATACCGCCCAAAATAGTTCTAAAACAGGAGAAGCATCCTCGTTTAGGAATGTGGTATAAAGTGAAATGGTCTGGGAAGAGTCCTACGTTTGAACAGTTCAAAATAGACGTCAAGGGGTATTTACGGACTCTTTCGAAATGTAAGAACAAGCTGTGCGGACCTTATCTTTATTTACCTTGTGTAATCGTTTATCATAAAGTGTAATTGTATTATAGCATGTGCCCTTGACGATTTTCTTGATACGTTATATGTGCTCTTGTTTGTATTGTATGTAGTTTTGTTGGTCAAATAAAACGTAAAAGACACAACTTTCCGGATGCGGCTGCTGTAAAAATAAAATGACATCAAGGGTGCTGTACGCAGAGGTCTGAAACCTGCTCCACAGAAGATCTTTATCCAGAGGTGTTAAAGAAGTCGAGATCTCGCCATGAGAGGGGAAGCATCTCAGAAAAAGCAGGTGCAGTCGGTTCCACGGTCATAACGCCACTAAGTCGGGCGACAAGAGCAAAACCCACCCGGCTTCCTCCGGGCAAGTAATGAGACAAAGAGACAGTGCACAGCGGGTAGCGTGGTCGAGCGGTCTAAGGCGCTGGATTAAGGCTCCAGTCTCTTCGGGGGTGTGGGTTCGAATCCCACCGCAACCAGGTGCTTCTGTCGAGACCCCCTTTCAGCTGGCTTCAGACGAAAGGGAGGGAACTGCTTTTTGGCAGTCTCTCGAGAAACTAAGCAAAGTGTTTAAAGATACTTTCTCAGCTTGACATCAAGGCACAAAACAAAAACCTTCTTGCGTCCTCTCAACCCAAAAGCGCTTTGTCACTTTTTGCGTTATGCAGGGAGCGATGTCTGCCCAGATCACTTTTGTGTCAATGCAAATCGTAGTGTGCCCTCCGTTTTAATGTTGGCTGTGCTGGCGTGCTGCTCCTGTCTGTGAAACTTGAATGTTCTGCTTCTTCACACCAAATCGTCTGCGGGGGTTGAGCTTGTTAAATCTTTGCGCATAGCGCTCCTTTGGAAGTACTTTGTCCAAGTTCAAAAGCAATCGTGGGATTTACTTCATGCGTGCAAAAAGCATGCCTCGCACGACAGATTTAAATGGGGAATGGAGCCTGCTTCTTGCTGTTTTTCCTGTGGTTGCAGTTACAAAGTTGATCGTGCTTTCACATTCTGTTAACAGTATTCACTGGCTGAGCTTTATCAGTTGGTTCGTAAAGGAATCTCTGCTTCGGTTCCAGAAAAGTCATCTGTAGTGTGTTTTTTTCCGTGCCCATGGCAGTCTTTTAAAGCTGGTAGTAATGGCGGCGAAGTTAATTTTTTATCCTCTTTAAAAGAATAAGGACGGGCTGGGGCGAGCTCCATTTACCACTCTTTCAGCTAACCGCCGAACTCGCGAACTGATTACACTGCAGAGCCACAGGCGCCTCGCTTTTCTCCATTCTCTGGGTTAGGGTGAAAAAAAACTTTGCTGGTATTAGCTGGCCTGCTGGGAGTACCTCTTCTTCACTGATAAGCAAGATTTGTGTTTCATCTTTCGCAAGCTGTATAGATTTCTTTCAAAACAAGTTGTTCCAGAAAGGAAACGGACACTTGCATTCACCTGAATTAAAAGGCATGGGATTTGCCCATAAGGATAAATTCTGTACAGTAAGACAGGAAGAAAGGCACCGCTGGGAATCGGACCAAGGATCTCCTGTTTACTAGACAGGCGCTTTAGCCAACTAAGCCACGGCGCCAGCAAAGTGCTGTCCTTTGACAGCCACTTGGACACGTCTCTACTGCTCTGAGACATCTGCGTTCGGTGTGCACCGAGCCTGCTCGCCTTGCAAGTTGCCTCATTTACATGCGATAGTTCCACCACTAAGAGAAAGGATGAGAAATGGCTTTTATCTGTCACTTTTCATGTCAGAGGATCTCAATCTGCTTTCCCTGTACAAGAGGACTTCCAACTCATGTAGCTAAAGACGTAGACGACAGTGTTCCACTGAAATCTTGATCTCACAACCCTCGGCATGACTCCGCTGTGTTCCGCTTTAGACAAAGGGGGGAAAAGACTTCTTTCATCACACGTTTTGCACTGTTTACGGTGTTTGCAGTGCTCTTTCTTAAATGAAAACCAGGAATCGGCACCATATGAGGTGAGACTAGATAATATTGGAACAAGTAGCCTCGCCATTCCATGCGTGACGTGAGCAAAGTGTAATTCCTGTCTTTATAGTGTGCTTGTTAGAGACATAGCTGGCACCCAGAGCGCTTTAAATCCGGGAGTCAGCAGCCCAAGACAAGAGAGTTTCCTTCGTCTATGTTTTTTGCGTGAAGGGGGAACATGCGTGTGCTGCAAACGATCTTAGTTTCGAAGTGCCGTCCCACATAACCGATCCGAACAATCTGCTTTACAGAGGAGCACTGCCGGAGCTTATCGTTGGCAAACTGAAGACCAGGCTGACCTCTTCTGTGACTCTTGAACACTGAGTCTCAAGGTTGTGAATTCAAGCTCCACGCTGGCGGGAAATTCCATAGGTAATGATCACATTTTCTTGCATGCTTCTGTAGGGTTTGGGCATTTACTTGGACAATTATTAATTGTAGCAGTAAATCACAAAATTGATTCTTTTGATGGCTTTAGAATCCAACCATGCAATATAACTCAAACAACGCACACACACAGGTACTAATACACGAGGATACATTTATTAATACATAGAATATGCATATAAACAGATCTTATCGAGAGGGTTATCAGAATACAAAAGATATATATTCAGTCAGTTACAAAGAGTTACATATATCAAGAGGACATACATTCAGTATATCATTCATTTAGACCGTTTCGTAATTGAACTTGGTTATAACTTCTACATTAGATACTCAAAACAAGTACATAACTCTTGTTGGGATAACAATTGAATTCTCGAGCAGTAATGCAGTGAAGTTGAATACTCATCCAATCTCTGGGGATTCAGATCTCCTGCGGGCACAAAGAAACAGTTGCAGGCTGTTGCTGTCCAATCTGCGCTCTCTGGCTCGGTGCCAGGCTGTGCTGTGCGGCTTGTGACGGTGCGCTGCTGATGCTCTCTGAATACTGGCTAGTTAGTTTTGGCTGAAACTAGCGAAGTTTGTGCACAGGAGAAAAGATGACTGTGAGTCCCAGCAGGTCAGGAAGAAGACCAGTTCGTTCCTGATGAAGCGCTAGTTCTGAATAGTAATTCAGCTGTCCACAGTTCTGACCTTTTCACCAGGCCTGCTGCTGGTGCTAACCTCGGGTGGATCCTCTGGTTACTCTCTGGCAACCTCCGCTCTCGACTCTTAGAACAAAGGAAAGTTCTGGCACTCGGACACACTGGCCGTTCCGTGGTTGTCCGGGCTGAGTCTCAGGATGGTCAGGAGGCGCGCTGCGAGAATGTCCTGCCCTTGGGAGCCTTCTGCTCCTGGGCCGTCCTGCCCTGGAATTCTCCTTTGAATTCCCTTTAGAAAAGTCCACAGAATTCTACACTTAAGGCTCTCTGTGTTGCCTGTTTTTACCTGGAAGAACTTCAGCTCGTTGATTGGCTGAAAGTTCCATGGGCATCAGAGTCCCACGTGGGTTACTCGGCCCTACCAGTCCCTGATTGGTTGATCAAGGTGAGATATGAGTCACTTACTCCTGACACTTAGGAATGCAATCCAGATGTCCATCTGGCACTCCCTAGACAGATAGGCGCCAATGGATGCCTATTGATCATGATAGCCAGGCTTAGCTAAGTGCACCCCCCTTTGGGAGCTGTCCCTTATCAAAAGAAAACATCTTTAAATCAGCCTGCATGAATAGCTTCTCTGTGGCTGCACCACAGAGATGAACAGAGAGATGAAGCCTCATTTGGGAAAGCACTGAAACACTTAATTCTGTCTTATTAACAAGCATTGCCGCTACACTGGGATAGGACATTCCACACTGGAGTATTATTATTGAGAGACAGGATCACTGTCTGTTCCCCAGGCTGGGGCAGGAGATCCCACACTGTATCATTATTATTGAGAGACAGGCTCACTGTCTCTTCCTAAGGCTGGGAAAGGAGGTCTCACGCTGTATTATTATTATTATTATTATTGAGAGACAGGTTCACCGTCTGTTCCTCAGGCTGGGACAGGAGATCACACACTGTATTACTATTTCTGAGAGACAGGCTCACTGTCTGTTCTTCAGGCTGGGGCAGGAGATCACATTGTATTATTATTTTTGAGAGACAAGCTCACTGTTCCTCAGGCTGGAACAGGAGATGACACACTGTATTATTATTATTGAGAGACAGCCTCAGTGCCCCCCAGGCTGGGTCAGGAGATCACACACTGATCTATTATTATTGAGAGACAAGCACACTTTTTGTTCCTCAGACTGGGACAGGACATCCCACACTGGATTATTATTATTGAGAGACAGGATCACTGTCTGTTCCTCAGGCTAAGAAAGGAGCTCACACACTGGATTATTATTATTGAGAGATAGGTTTACTCTCTGTTCCCCAGGCTGGGACAGGAGATCACACACTGTATTATTAATATTGAGAGGCAGGCTCACTGTCTCTTCCTCAGGCTGGGACAGGAGGTAACGCACTGTATTATTATTATTACTGAGATACAGGCTCACTGTCTGTTCCTCAGACTGGGACACGAGATCACACACTGTATTTTTATTATTGAGAGACAAGCTCACTTTTCCTCAGGCTGGGACTGGAGATCACACACTGTTCTATTATTAGTGAGAGACATGCTCACTGTTTGTTCCCCAGACTGGGACAGGACATTCCACACTGGATTATTATTATTGAGAGATAGGTTTACTGTCTGTTCCCCAGGCTGGGACAGGAGATCACACACTGTATTATTATTATTGAGAGACAGGTTCACTGTCTGTTCCTCAGGCTGGGACAGGAGATCACACACTGTATTATTATTATTGAGAGACAAGCTCACTGTTCCTCAGGCTGGGACAGGAGATCACATTGTATTATTATTATTGACAGATAAACTCACTGTTCCTCACTGTTGTTATTATTGAGAGTCTGGCTCCCTGTTCCCCAAGCTGGGACAGGAGGTCACACACTGTATTATTATTATTATTGAGAGACAGGCTCGCTGTCTGTTCCTCAGGCTGGGACAGGAGATCACACACTGTACTATTATTATTGAGAGACAGGCTCAGTGTTTGTTCCTCAGGCTGGGACTGGAGATCACACACTGTTCTATTATTATTGAGAAACAGGCTCGCTGTCTGCTCCTCAGGCTGAGACAGGAGATCACACACTGTATTATTATTATTGAGAGACAGGGTCACTGTCTGTTCTTCAGGCTGGGATAGGAGATCACGCACTGTATTATTATAATTGAGAGACAGGCTCGGTGTCTGTCCCTCATGCTGGGAGAGGAGATCACACACTGTATTATTATTATTGAGAGACAGGTTCGGTGTCTGCTCCTCAGGCTGGGACAGGAGATCACACACTGTTGTAGTGTGCTCTCACGAGGCACCAGTTCTGTAGGGGTTTGTGCATTTACTGGGACAATTATTAATTGTGGCAGTTAATCACAAAATTGATTCTTTTAATGGTCTCAGAATCCAACCATGCGAGATAACTCAAACAACGCACACACAGGTACTAATACACGAGGATACATTCATTAATATATATAATATGCATGTAAACCAAACAGATCTTATCGTAAGGGTTATCAGAATACAAAAGATATATATTCATTCAGTTACAAAGAGTTACACATATCAAGAGGACATACGTTCGGTATATCATTCATTTAGACCGTTTCGTAATTTAACTTGGTTACAACTTCTGCATTAGATACTCAAAACAAGTACATAACTCTTAGGAATTACATTGATATCAACTGGTTGGGATAACAATAGAATTCTGGAGCAGTAATGCAGTGAAGTTGAATACTCTTCCGATCTCTGGGGATTCAGATCTCCTGCGGGCACAAAGAAACAGTTGCAGGCTTGTTGCTGTCCAATCCACACTCTCTGGCTCCGTGCCAGGCTGTGCTGTGCGGCTTGTGACGGTGCGCTGCTGATGCTCTCTGAATACTGGCTAGTTAGTTTTGGCTGAAACTAGCGAAGTTTGTGCACAGGAGAAAAGATGACTGTGAGTCCCAGCAGGTCAGGAAGAAGACCAGTTCGTTCCTGATGAAGCGCTAGTTCTGAATAGTAATTCAGCTGTCCACAGTTCTGACCTTTTCACCAGGCCTGCTGCTGGTGCTAACCTCGGGTGGATCCTCTGGTTACTCTCTGGCAACCTCCGCTCTCGACTCTTAGAACAAAGGAAAGTTCTGGCACTCGGACACACTGGCCGTTCCGTGGTGGTCCAGGCTGAGTCTCAGGATGGTCAGGAGGCGCGCTGCGAGAATGTTCTGCCCTTGGGAGCCTTTCTGCTCCTGGGCCGTCCCGCCCTGGAATTATCTCACAGCCCTGGAATTCTCCTTTGAATTCCCTTTAGAATAGTCTTGGAGCTCTGTGTTGCCTGTTTTTACCTGGAGGAACTTCAGCTCGTTCATTGGATGAAAGTTTCATGGGCATCAGAGACCCACGTGGGTTACTCTGCCCTACCAGTCCCTGATTGGTTGATCAAGGTGAGATATGAGTCACTTACTCCTGACACTTAGGAATGCAGTCCAGATGTCCATCTGGCACTCCCTAGACAGATAGGCGCCAATGGATGCCCATTGATCATGATAGCCAGGCTTAGCTAAATGCATCCCCATTTGGGAGCTGTCCCTTATCAAAAGAAAACATCTTTAAATCAGCCTGCCTGAATAGCTTCTCTGTGGCTGCACCACAGAGATGAAGAGAGAGATGGGGCCTCATTTGGGAAAGCACAGCAACACTTAATTCTGTCTTATTGACAAGCATTGCCGCTACAATTAGTAGGAAGTAAGATCCAATGTTTTGAAAATGTAATATGTTTTAAAGGATTAAAGGGAAAAGAAATACTTTATATAAACTAATTCAACTGAGCTCCTCTAAAAAATATAGCCTGAAGAATTGCCAAAGCACAATGTATCAATTTGGGTGACACTGGGGAAAAAGGATCACAACATTGAAAACCACTAGGCTTATTTTCAACAGCAAAATTTGTGCTTGATAATATTTGACAAAAAAAGGAATATTACACCCACAGAAATCAATATTTACCACTAGGGTAGAATGCAGCATAGAACAGTTGGATAGAAGGTTAGTGTAACTCTATAGTGCATCACAGAGGTCAGTCTCTTCCCCCTCATTATTCAGGCTGACTTGTTCACAGTGAACTGTCCTCCAGCGATAGTCAGCTGTAACCACTGACGCAGACATGATTTTAATACTCTGACAGCATCTTGGCTGATTTGGTTAAAGTTTTTTTCCTATTAAACAGGAGATTCTGCGCTCAAATCCCACCAGTGTCTTTCTTCCTGTCTTGTCTTACAAAATGTTTCACTATGGATGATTACATGCAGCTTGATTTTGTTTAATGCAAGTTTTCATTCCCTTTCTGATGGCTCTCTACAGTAATTTTTAAAAGTACTAATCGGGATGGATTACTGTACATATCCTCAGTTAAGGGGAATATATAAGTAGTGACTATCCAAATTGCATTTTTGTGTGAAACGCATTTCAGAAAATCGAAAACCAATTTTCAAAACTCACAATAACAAGACAAAGGCAAAACATAAGTTCACTTGCACTTTATGCATATTTACCACAACCTTGCCTTCTGATCATAAAAAGTCTTAATTTTAATATAGCAGTTTTAAATGGGACATTCAGAACATGGCATATGAGAATATATGGTTAACCGAGGATGAGCAAAGGATGATCGCACTTTCTGCTTATTGCTATGAACCTACCCCTGGTTATAAAAATGTCTCAAAATTCTGACACTGAGGTGTGAGACACAATGTAACAGGCTATCATATTCCCGAAATACAAGAAATTTTACTGTAGCGTTTTATAAATTTGACCCTGTGAACATTGCATGTCCCTCCTTCCTCATTACCAAAACATCTCAATGTCCCGACGCTATGTACATTTGTAATTACGACACTTCATTGTTTCATTTATGAGTTGTGACATGAACATGGCATGTTAAAGTATATAGAAAATCTAGATCAGAAAAGGCTAAATACAATTCCTAGTGATTTATCATTTTCTTACTTTCTAAATTAAAAAAATATTTTTTCAGTGATTATGACACTTCAGTATGACATAAAATATGCTTCAATGACAGAATAAATAATAATAATAAATAATCATGGAAAAAATACCCAAAGTGGACATTCATAGTTGTGATTATAGAATGTTAGATATCGGGTGGGTAGCTGCGTCAGCATGCGTAGGCTGCAAAGGAACAAGTAAAGGACTATTCCTGGTGAAAAGAGAAGAAAAGAATCACAATGTTTCGGCTGTGGAGCCTTCCAGGCTTCCCCTGCATGGGCGAATGTGAAGAAGATCCTTAGTAAGTCATTGAAGAAAACCGAGAAGAGGTCGGAGTGGCCTCTGTCCTTCATCAACGATCCAGTCAGGCAGTACTCCTCTGTAAAGCGCCGTTCGTTCACATCGATTGGCTTTTTTGACCACTATACGATCACAGCGAGTTACCGAGACACACGCGGCAGGGCGGAAAGGGCTGTGCTCTCTTCGTGTGACATAATTCGGAAAAGTCCTGACGTTGCATTTTAACTGAGCCCCAGTTTACATCGACCCTTCGTCACTCTGAGTGACAACTCTCTTGCGTGTTTTCTCATATTTATGTAGTTTGCTTGCATGATGCCGGGAACAGCATGGTTGTTCGCTGCCATATAGTCTAGCGGTTAGGGTTCCTGGTTTTCACCCAGGCGGTTCGACTCGGTTTTGCCTCCTGCTTTCCAAAAGATCAGCACCGTGTACGAAAGAGCCGCATTAAAACTACTCGAACGTGCAAAACGTGCGAGAAGAGGGGGCGCTTGTTTCCAACCGAAACTTCTCGCGTGTGAGACGAGCTGATCATCGCTGTGGGAGGGTTACTCTGGTAGACAGGGCTGACCTTCGGTAACTCGCTGTGATCGTATAGTGGTCAGTACTTTGCGTTGTGGCCGCAACATCCCCGGTTCGAATCCGGGTCACGGCAGAATAGGGGCGTCTGCTTTTACTACTCGCACGAATGAAGGCAAAAAAAAGCCAATCGACGTGAACGAACGGCGCTTTACAGAGGAGTACTGCCTGACTGGATCGTTGATGAACGACAGAGGCCACTCCGACCTCTTCTCGGTTTTCTTCAATGACTTACTAAGGATCTTCTTCACATTCGCCCATGCAGGGGAAGTCAGTTACACCAAAGCAAACGCAGGAAAGTGCATTTCAAGCAGAGACCAGGAGGGACTTGTTTACACCGAGAGTGGGCGGAGAATGGAACAATGCGCCCAGCCCTGTTGCTGGAGCCGATTCTTGATGAGCTCTTGGGCTCACTAAGAGGCCCCCGCTGGATGCTAATCTTTCTGTTGTTCTTGCAGGTCCTGCGCTGCTTTTGAGCCGACAGAGCTCGACCTGGTCTGTCGGCACAGCCCAATTGCAAATGATCGGCTCCGCGTACAGAAGGAACGTGCGTTTGGTACAAGAGTGCACGAAGGCACCGGAAATACATTGGGAACAAATGACCGGTCGCTCAAGACCTCTGTGAAGTACAGGAGCGTGCAAAACGAGGCTGTTTCCGCCCGGTCTCGAACCGGGGACCTTTCGCGTGTTAGGTGAACGTGATAGCCGCTACACTACGGAAACCTGTAGGGACTGCTGCTGGTGTCTCGCTTGCGTTTCGGGCTGAGAAAGGGACGCGTCACTTTAGGCAGGTGGCGCTGGAGAGAGGAACAAAGGGCGCGATGAAACAAAATGCCGAAACCCGGGATCGAACCAGGGACCTTTAGATCTTCAGTCTAACGCTCTCCCAACTGAGCTATTTCGGCAGTGCGCAAAGACCACAGCCACCTGCTCCAGCCTTCCTGTGTTGTGGCATGAGCGCACCAAGAGTAGCGGGAGAGTGTTGCAGGAACGTCACTCAGAAGGAAAGCCACCCAGCTGCGCCCTCTGAGCTCTGTCCAGCGCATCTTCCTCGCATGGACTCCTGCCTGCGACGGGCAGGAAACAATTAGCAAGAACAGAACGACACCCCATGGGTGTCTCATGACCGCACCTTAGGTTGTGACACGTGCAGGTGTGAGGGGTTGCCGGGCTACTTTGGAGCAGAGCTTGGGCGGAGGGGGGGCGGGAAAGCAGACAAAGAGGTGACACCTCAAGGTCTGCACGATCACAGCTCTCCGCCGCCCCAGGCTTCCGCTCGATAAGCTACTGGACACACCCGCCCCTCCTCACACAGACCGTGGAAAAGCCCCCGAGTGGGAGGGCTCTCTCTTCCTCCCAGGAGCTCTTGGACACGACGCACAGACAGGGCGCGGGGAGCCGCCGCCTGCAAACACGGCTCCAGGCAGGACTCCGTTCCGCAGGAGCCGCAGAGCAGAGGAGATGAGGGCATCTTAGCTCCTGTGCAGAGACCTGAGCTGTTGTTGCTGCGGATGCTGTCTTTTCTGCACTCGGGGTAGGAGTGAATGTTGAGTTGCACTTAGAAATGAAGCAGAGCACTTCAACGGCACGGGTGTGTGTGTGTGTGCGCCCTGGTGATTCTGGGAGACAGATCGAACCTGGGCTAAAAGAGAGGGGGCTTAGCCCTCTTCCATTTGCTAGTTCAAAGTTGTACAACCCCTTTGTATCTGCTAGGCGGCGCAGTCGTCGTGCACAAAGAACACTTTGAAAAGCGTCAAAGGCAAGTCATTCCGAGTTGGTCGTTTGTGTTTTCCGTTCAGACGCGAAATGCTGACATGATCTCTCGGCTCCTCGGTTGTCATTTCTGCTCCGTAAAGGAATCACAGCACGCGTCGGCTTCCAGCACGGTGGGTCGGGACACGATGCCGGGGGTCGGAGAGAGCGATGTCTTCCTCGTTAGTATAGGACCTGTGACCTGTCCCCACCTGTCACGCGGGAGACTGGGGTGCATCAGGACGCGCCTTGAAGTGAAAGCAGGATGCGCTGTGACATGCACTGTGCAGATCCCGCCACACTAAGAGGTGGGTCCAGTGGGTCTGTTCGATCACAGCGCTAGGCGAATCCCCAATCCCCTTTTGTGCCTGGCGACAAAAGATGTCTGTTTCCGCCCGGTTTCGAACCGGGGACCTTTCGCGTGTGAGGCGAACGTGATAACCACTACACTACGGAAACGGTGGTAAGACGTGCCCAGCGGCCCAGCGCTGAGCTTCGCCAATGCGATTTAGCTGCTTCCAGTGCCTTTATTGGAGTGCGCTGATGGACCGTGCTCTCTCTCCAGAGACCAGCACGCCTGTCATGGACGGAGCAGGAAAGGCGGCGCCACATTCTACAGCCCTCTCCACGCAATCGACGAAATCGGGCTACTGAAGTGGAGAAAATCGCCTCTCCAGAAAGTGCAAATATCATCTTGGAGACTATAAATCCTATTGCCGAAGGTCAGCCCTGTCTACCAGAGTAACCCTCCCACAGCGATGATCAGCTCGTCTCACACGCGAGAAGTTTCGGTTGGAAACAAGCGCCCCCTCTTCTCGCACGTTTTGCACGTTCGAGTAGTTTTAATGCGGCTCTTTCGTACACGGTGCTGATCTTTTGGAAAGCAGGAGGCAAAACCGAGTCGAACCGCCTGGGTGAAAACCAGGAACCCTAACCGCTAGACTATATGGCAGCGAACAACCATGCTGTTCACGGCATCAAGCAAGCAAACTACATAAATATGAGAAAACACGCAAGAGAGTTGTCACTCAGAGTGTCGAAGGGTCGATGTATACTGGGGCTCAGTTGAAATGCAACGTCAGGACTTTTCCGAATTATGTCACACGAAGAGAGCACAGCCCTTTCCACCCTGCTGCGTGTGTCTCGGTAACTCGCTGTGATCGTATAGTGGTCAGTACTTTGCGTTGTGGCCGCAACAACCCCGGATCGAATCCGGGTCACGGCAGAATAGGGGCGTCTGCTTTTACTACTCGCACGAATGAAGGCAAAAAAAAGCCAATCGACGTGAACGAACGGCGCTTTACAGAGGAGTACTGCCTGACTGGATCGTTGATGAACGACAGAGGCCACTCCGACCTCTTCTCGGTTTTCTTCAATGACTTACTAAGGATCTTCTTCACATTCGCCCATGCAGGGGAAGTCAGTTACACCAAAGCAAACGCAGGAAAGTGCATTTCAAGCAGAGACCAGGAGGGACTTGTTTACACCGAGAGTGGGCGGAGAATGGAACAATGCGCCCAGCCCTGTTGCTGGAGCCGATTCTTGATGAGCTCTTGGGCTCACTAAGAGGCCCCCGCTGGATGCTAATCTTTCTGTTGTTCTTGCAGGTCCTGCGCTGCTTTTGAGCCGACAGAGCTCGACCTGGTCTGTCGGCACAGCCCAATTGCAAATGATCGGCTCCGCGTACAGAAGGAACGTGCGTTTGGTACAAGAGTGCACGAAGGCACCGGAAATACATTGGGAACAAATGACCGGTCGCTCAAGACCTCTGTGAAGTACAGGAGCGTGCAAAACGAGGCTGTTTCCGCCCGGTCTCGAACCGGGGACCTTTCGCGTGCTAGGCGAACGTGATAGCCGCTACACTACGGAAACCTGTAGGGACTGCTGCTGGTGTCTCGCTTGCGTTTCGGGCTGAGAAAGGGACGCGTCACTTTAGGCAGGTGGCGCTGGAGAGAGGAACAAAGGGCGCGATGAAACAAAATGCCGAAACCCGGGATCGAACCAGGGACCTTTAGATCTTCAGTCTAACGCTCTCCCAACTGAGCTATTTCGGCAGTGCGCAAAGACCACAGCCACCTGCTCCAGCCTTCCTGTGTTGTGGCATGAGCGCACCAAGAGTAGCGGGAGAGTGTTGCAGGAACGTCACTCAGAAGGAAAGCCACCCAGCTGCGCCCTCTGAGCTCTGTCCAGCGCATCTTCCTCGCATGGACTCCTGCCTGCGACGGGCAGGAAACAATTAGCAAGAACAGAACGACACCCCATGGGTGTCTCATGACCGCACCTTAGGTTGTGACACGTGCAGGTGTGAGGGGTTGCCGGGCTACTTTGGAGCAGAGCTTGGGCGGAGGGGGGGCGGGAAAGCAGACAAAGAGGTGACACCTCAAGGTCTGCACGATCACAGCTCTCCGCCGCCCCAGGCTTCCGCTCGATAAGCTACTGGACACACCCGCCCCTCCTCACACAGACCGTGGAAAAGCCCCCGAGTGGGAGGGCTCTCTCTTCCTCCCAGGAGCTCTTGGACACGACTCACAGACAGGGCGCGGGGAGCCGCCGCCTGCAAACACGGCTCCAGGCGGGACTCCACTCCGCAGGAGCCGCAGAGCAGAGGAGATGAGGGCAGCTTAGCTCCTGTGCAGAGACCTGAGCTGTTGTTGCTGTGGATGCTGTCTTTTCTGCACTCGGGGTAGGAGTGAATGTTGAGTTGCCCTTAGAAATGAAGCAGAGCACTTCAACGGCACGGGTGTGTGTGTGTGTGCGCCCTGGTGATTCTGGGAGACAGATCGAACCTGGGCTAAAAGAGAGGGGGCTTAGCCCTCTTCCATTTGCTAGTTCAAAGTTGTACAACCCATTTGTATCTGCTAGGCGGCGCAGTCGTCGTGCACAAAGAACGCTTTGAAAAGCGTCAAAGGCAAGTCATTCCGAGTTGGTCGTTTGTGTTTTCCGTTCAGACGCGAAATGCTGAAATGATCTCTCGGCTCCTCGGTTGTCATTTCTGCTCCGTAAAGGGATCACAGCACGCGTCGGCTTCCAGCATGCTGGGTCGGGACGCGATGCCGGGGGTTGGAGAGAGTGATATCTTCCTCGTTAGTATAGTGGCAAGTATCCCCGCCTGTCACGCGGGAGACCGGGGTTCGATTCCCCGACGGGGAGTAGCTTTTCTTTCACCTCCTTAGAGAAATGACTGCCTTTCACTTCTCTGTTTTCTTTCACAGCGTCGTGCACCTTTTCATTGCTCTCGCTTTCAGAGCCTCCGCACGGCACACGACTCGACATCAGGAAGCACATTGAAGTGAAAGCAGGAAGCGCTGCGACATGCACTGTGCAGATTCCGCCACACTAAGAGGTGAGTGGGTCTGTTCGATGCACAAAGAACGCTTTGAGAAGCGTCAAAGGCAAGTCATTCCGAGTTGGTCGTTTGTGTTTTCCGTTCAGACGCGAAATGCTGAAATGATCTCTCGGCTCCTCGGTTGTCATTTCTGCTCCGTAAAGGAATCACAGCACGCGTCGGCTTCCAGCACGGTGGGTCGGGACACGATGCCGGGGGTCGGAGAGAGCGATGTCTTCCTCGTTAGTATAGGACCTGTCACCTGTCCCCACCTGTCACGCGGGAGACTGGGGTACATCAGGACGCGCATTGAAGTGAAAGCAGGATTCGCTGTGACATGCACTGTGCAGATCCCGCCACACTAAGAGGTGAGTGGGTCTGTTCGATCACAGCGCTCGACGAATCCCCAATCCCCTTTTGTGCCTGGCGACAAAAGATGTCTGTTTCCGCCCGGTTTCGAACCGGGGACCTTTCGCGTGTGAGGCGAACGTGATAACCACTACACTACGGAAACGGTGGTAAGAATTGCCCAGCGGCCCAGCGCTGAGCTTCGCCAATGCGATTCAGCTGCTTCCAGTGCCTTTATTGGAGTGCGCTGATGGACCGTGCTCTCTCTCCAGAGACCAGCACGCCTGTCATGGACGGAGCAGGAAAGGCGGCGCCACATTCTACAGCCCTCTCCACGCAATCGACGAAATCGGGCTACTGAAGTGGAGAAAATCGCCTCTCCAGAAAGTGCAAATATCATCTTGGAGACTATAAATCCTATTGCCGAAGGTCAGCCCTGTCTACCAGAGTAACCCTCCTGCAGCGATGATCAGCTCGTCTCACACGCGAGAAGTTTCGGCTGGAAACAAGCTCCCCCTCTTCTCGCACGTTTTGCACGTTCGAGTAGTTTTAATGCGGCTCCTTCGTACACGGTGCTGATCTTTTGGAAAGCAGGTGGCAAAACTGACACGTTCCCATACCGGGAGTCGAATCCGGGCTGACTGGGTGAAAACCAGGAACCCTAACCGCTAAACCATATGGGAGCACACAACCCTGCTGTTCCGGGCATCATGCAAGCAAACTACATAAATATGAGAACACGCAAGAGAGTTGTCACTCAGAGTGTCGAAGGGTCGATGTATACTGGGGCTCAGTTGAAATGCAACGTCAGGACTTTTCCGAATTCTGTCACACGAAGAGAGCACATCCTTTTCCGCCCTGCTCCATGTGTATCGGTAACTCGCCGTGGTCGTATAGTGGTCAGTACTTTGCGTTGTGGCCGCAACAACCCCGGTTTGAATCCGGGTCACGGCAGAATAGGGGCGTCTGCTTTTACTACTTGCACGAATGAAAGCAAGAAAAAGCCAATCGATGTGAACGAACGTCGCTTTACAGAGGAGTACTGCCTGACTGATCGTTGATGAACGACAGAGGCCACTCCGACCTCTTCTCGGTTTTCTTCAATGACTTACTAAGGATCTTCTTCACATTCGCCCATGCAGGGGAAGCCACTTACACCAAAGCAAACGCAGGAAAGTGCATTTCAAGCAGAGACCAGGAGGGACTTGTTTACACCGAGAGTGGGCGGAGAATGGAACAATGCGCCCAGCCCTGTTGCTGGAGCCGATTCTTGATGAGATCTTGGGCTCACTAAGAGGCCCCCGCTGGATGCTAATCTTTCTCTTGTACTTGCAGGTCCTGCGCTGCTTTTGAGCCGACAGAGCTCGTCCTGGTCTGTCGGCACAGCCCAATTGCAAATGATCGGCTCCGGTTACAGAAGAAACGTGCGTTTGGTACTGTTGTAACAGAAGGAATAAGGTTCTTGATCCCAAGATGAAGTAAAACAGATGAGTTTATTGCATGCAAGGAACAATAAAGCTGAAGTCTTGTTTCCCGCACGAAACAACAAAACCGAAGTATTGTTCGATGTGCCGGTACAAACTTTTAGGTTATATAGTCCTTGCTTGCTGCTTCAGACGTCATTCAATGTTATGGTAAGGGGGGGAGGGTCATGGTATTTGGCCAGTTAAGAGGCCCAAATGGTCAGTTTAAGATTATGCCCCCAGGGGGTTCCTTGTTCGCATCTGGAATCCTTATCAGTTAACCCCCTTTCCTGCCATAAACCCCTGTTGCTTAGAAGTCTAATTTTCAGGCAGAACTGACTTAAGTTAACCCTTTTTACATCTTATCTCTTACTTCATTCCCCCCTTATAAAATATGGCATACGTCAGGACTGCCTATTTTTACACATACAATGTCAGGGCAGATCTTTCCTTTTTAGATGTACAGGCATGCATTACCATGACATTGTGTGTTCCACAGTTACAACAAGATGTTATTGATGTTTTTGTACAAGTGATAGTTACAATTATACATATAAAACAACCCTAATCCTACAAATACATAAAGTCCTACTCCAGGACCCAAACGCAGACCTCAGCCATGTGGAGATCTATCGTCAGGATCTTGGAACAGCAATACTGACCCAACTCCGATTATAATTTTTTGGCTTATAGATATGCCAACACCCGGAATGTGTTGATACCATATCCCCAGAAATGCTCCTCAGGCCTAACAAGCACACTGTTGGTCTTAGGAAACATCAGACACAGAAACGGTAACAACATCCTTCTTTCTGTTCACTCAGTCTCTGGTGCCGTGGGTCGGTGAAAGTGCGATACGCGGATCCAGCGATCTCATCCTGTCACTCAGATGGCACAGTCAGTAGTTGGTGGCTCTTGATATGGTCCCTCCCAGCAGGATTGCAACGTCTGGCAGGGTATCTCTTCTTCACCTACACCCACTCGCCAGGTATCCGGTCGTGTCTCCCCTCTACTGGAGGTCCCCAAGCGTCCGGCACGTGTTCACGAGCCCTGTGCACTGCTTCAGTTAACAAACCTAAAATACTTTAATAGAGAGTTAGTTAATTCATCAGTGCGTTAGCCAAACTTGGCCTCCAGGGAGTTTCTTTGGCTGCCCGTGATGATCTCAAATGGGCTCAGTCTCACAGTTCTGTTTGCTCCAGCCCGCAAACCGCACAGGACTGCAGGTAGAGCATCTACCCACGGTGTTCCTTCAGTTGATATTTCCTTAGTTGGTCTTTCAGACTGTGGGTGATGGGGGCAATGTGACTTCTAACTTACCCCTAGTGAGGCAATTACAGCCTGGCACACCTTCCCAGTGTAGTATGCCCCTAGATCAGTATCCAAGGGGAAGGGCAGTCCGTACCACGGGATCATCTTTGTCATACACTTGGGTATGTGCCAGCCCACATCCCATCATTATACAACCCCACATTTTTACACATTTGTTCTAACCACTATTAAACATCTATTAAAGCCCTCAACCTGAATTCTCCCCTTTCCCCAATAGAGGTTTCACAGGGGTCTCAGACTCCCGCTCTCCCAGTGCCGCTCGTCTGGCATCTGCATCTGCATGGTTGTTACCTTGAGTTACTGGAATTCTTTATTTATTGTGTTATTTACACCTTACTCAAGCTGCTTCTGTCGGCAGCTGTAAAACTACAAATCAGTTCAGAGACAAGCCCAGTATTCTTAACTGGAGTCCCTGCCGTTGTGAGAGAATCCTATTTCTCCATAGCCATCCAGAATTGTGGCCTACATGCAACAAATACATACATTATATACATATACAGTAACCCTTTGTCCACACTTACATATAAAGGAATGGTTGATCCATCTGAGGAAACCCCAGTCTCAGCACCTGTAAGAGAGCTTGTTTCAAATTATTACAGGCAGCTTTTGCTGCTGGAACCAAGGCAATCTTGTCCTTGTACTGCACTCCCCCCTTAAGCAGATCTGTTAAAAGTTGTGCTCACCCCGTAAAAACATTGCACCCTGGCCCTGTTAAAATTCCACAATGCTCGACACAAAAGGGCCTTATTATAACTGCTTAATATTAGACACTCTAAAGCTGAAGCAACTCAGACTTGTGGGTTTCCTCGTCAGGGGAAGCACTCAGAATACCATCAACATACTGAGTGATCACAGTCAGTTGAAGCCACGTGATACCCTGTTCTGGATAGTCATTCTTTGTAATGCATAATATTCCAACCCAATAGATCTGGGATAAAACCACCCATTAAAATCTGGTACTCGGTAAGTAAAACTTGCTGCCCCAATACTCCTGTGGCTTCCTGCCATCTCCCCATATACATTACTCTATAGCACACTGTTGAACAGAGGAGTGAAACAAGCATGACAGTAGTGCTCCAGTATCCCCTAACAGAGAAACCAACACTCCATTAACAATACATTTTTATCCACTGGACTGGGACAGACTTAGGGAGGCTACAAGGGATTTACAGGATCTAATCGTTAGGTAAACAGATCTTCTCACAAGATGTTATTCACCCCAGTCTCGATTCTAAACCTACAGCGTTTCAGCATGTCTGGTTTCGAGACATTCGAAAAAATCCAAATTGTTTCCACTATTGCAACTAATTGTATAAAAATACAAAAACTGTTTATCTAACTACTTTTACGTCCACCTGTACTGTACTTATACGTTTCAGACGCTCTTATATTTTCCAATCTCCTTACAGATGCAGCCATTCAAAGTGCGCGGTACAGACACGTACCGGAGGTAATTGGCTACGGCGTCGTGCATCGTGACGCGCGATGACGCAAAATACCGCGGTGCGTGATTGGTTGACCGACAGGGGCACTCGTGGTCCGTTGGTCTGTCGTAGAAAGACTTACTGTAAACGTCTTTACTGTGCCCGTTGTAGATATTGAATTTTACCACTGAAGGGAAATCTTAGTAGCTGAGCATAAAAAGAATAGGAGCATACTGTAACGCGTGTGAAGGCCATAAACGATATTAATTTTGGAACATAAACATACAGTATATAGCTGGTCTTGGTACTTTAAAGAAAAAAATACACACCAGTATTCCATTTCTCCCTAAACATTGTAAGCTTCGAAGTCTTTAACTAACGTGATACCGGAGTCAACAAGCATACTTTTAGAATTTGATTAAAAGGGAATATAATATGGAATCGCGTATCTCAAGAATTTAATAACGGTATGATTATATCCATGTACTGCGACAGGGCTCTGTAGGGCTGTTTCGCCTGCCTGTTCATGTGAGCTGTCTTGTAGCTTACTGGTCTAGGTGCATGACTACCAACTGGCAGGTTGTGTGTTCAAATCCAGCTGGTGCTGGACTCCTCATTTTTATTTATTTATTTTTTAATCGCGTAACATAAACATATTACCGTATGCAAACTGTACTGTATACAGTATGTATATGTATATTTAATGTCTTAACTGTGCCCGTTTAAGTATTGAATATTCATATCTAATTTTACCACTGAAGGGAAATCTTAGTAGCTGAGCATAAAAAGAATAGGAGCATACTGTAACGCGTGTGAAGGCCATAAACTATATTAATTTTGGAACATAAACATACAGTATATGGCTGGTCTCGGTACTTTAAAGAAAAAAATACACACCAGTATTCCATTTCTCCCTAAACATTGTAAGCTTCGAAGTCTTTAACTAACGTGATACCGTAGTCAACAAGCATACTTTTAGAATTTTATTAAAAGGTAATATAATATGGAATCGAGTATCTCAAGAAATTAATAACAATATAATTAAATTCATGTTGCAAAAGAACTGCAACGGACATAAACACTTCCTTGCTTTTAACAGAGCGTTCCATAATTTCTAACTACGAAAATGCCAGGTGAAAGGATTTGTAAACATATTTTGTTAAAGCAAGTCAGTTTTTTCCGCAACACATAAAAGACATTTTTCCAAGAAAGTTTAGCCTTTGTCACTAATGAAACCACTAAATAAAGACATAAATATAGAAATCTTAAGATTTGTTTTATTTAATGTTGGTAGCAGGATGAACTGTCAGAGTGTATGTTTTGTTGCAGAGTTGCTGCAAGATGTTAACAGTGAAAAAGGTATTTAGAAATGAGTTATTTCAAGATGAAAAAGAAAACATACACGAAACATGGTTTCATTATGACCAGAATCGGTCTTGAGATATTTTTAACTTGATTTACAGTATTTGAAAGGTATGTCTTAACACCGATACTACAGTGCTTAAGTACTGCTCACGTATATGTTTCTAGGTTTATATTATGCATTTCATACGGTCAAATTACTTTTGAGCAACTAATAAGAAGCGCGAAACGGTATGTGTTTTAGTTTCGTTTTGTGCGGGGACTCTGCTTTTAACAATGTCCCCGTGGATTGATTAGAGATATCAAGTACATACAAGTCATTTTTTAAATGTTGTATTTCGTCTTGAAAAAATGTTACGTGTACATCATCTATCAACAATTACACAGGTTCTGTTTCCATATTGCGGATTTTGGTTACGTAATATTATTTTCTAGATTTCACGTTGTGAATATATGATTTGGGCAAACAGAGCCGCAAAGAAGTTAATTATTGGTTGTTGTTTTTTTTTTTGCAGTTTTATCTAGAACAAGCGATGCTTAAACCTTTGTCTGATTCTTGTGAAACTATCCACACGACAGTTACAGTACCTAGGAGTTGACTTCAGTGATGTCACTGATGGGATGTTTCAAAAATCCATCCTCTGTAAAACGTCTTCTCTAGTTGTCCTGCATATGTATTCGCTAATGAAGCTGTGTGTTCTGAGCCTGGATCTCTACATTTCTGTATGAACCAGCTTAGAGGGCTAAAGACAGCTTGTGTTTAAATTGAGTGTAAGGCAATTTATGCTTCTAAAGTCATGGTCAGCATTTCTTTTTGTACTGTGCTGTAAACTTGTTCTGTGCCAAGTCACATTATTTTATAGCGTTTTTATAGCGTTATCAAATCCAGTGGCGCTGTGTGTTAGTTTCCTGACTCCCATGTCACATGGTCTGTGATTGAAACCTGTAAAACTGGTTTAATTCGTCACAGCCAGCACTCTTCAGGTGTGAGGGTCTTCTGCTCAGAATGAAACGCTAAAATGTTTGTGTATATTCTAATGGTAGTGGGGGCAGGGTGTGTGGGAACAGGTTTGGTTGAAATTGCATTGGAGATCTATGTTCTTCACACCTGAAACATTTTCTCTGAAAGCATTTTCTTCACAGTTTAACCGATCTTGTTACAGAATGTTACAGTTTACTATTATTATCCATATTAATTTTAAGTGCTTAATGTAAAATCTTGTAAAAATATATTTTCATTGTTCCAATATACATTAAGTCTGACTATCATATAATAAGTTAAATACAAAACTAAAGAAAAAATAGGGTTAAATATAATTCAAAATATTTTGCTAACAATGTTAACTGTTTATGAATAATAAAATGTATTAACTAAGGAGTAGGATGGCACAGTTGTTAGTATGTTTTTTGTTTTGTTTTTTTTTCATAAATACAACAGTAGTACCTGATGTCTCAGTGGCTTTCAAAATTAAATTATGCATGCAAACCTGTGAACTAGAAAGATAACTAAGATATCCATCCATTATATTCCATAATATCCATAAAATATATCATGCTGAAATATGTGTGACACAGTGGTGGCCTGACACGGTGAGGTGCCCTGGCAGCTGTATGATGCAGTGGTGGTCGGGTATGTAGAGGTGTTGTGCGAGGCATGCTTTTTGCACGCATGCAGTAAATCCCATGATCGCTTTTGAACTTGGACAAAGTACTTCCAAAGGAGCGCTATGCGCAAAGATTTAACAAGCTCAACCCCCCCCGATGATTTGGTGTGAAGAAGCAGAACATTCAAGTTTCACAGACAGAAGCAGCACGCCAGCACAGCCAACATTAAAACGGAGGGCACACTACGATTTGCATTGACACAAAAGTGATCTGGGCAGACGTCGTTCCCTGCATAACGCAAAAAGTGGCAAAGCGCTTTTGGGTTGAGAGGACGCAAGAAGGTTTTTGTTTTGTGCCTTGATGTCAAGCTGAGAAAGTATCTTTAAACACTTTGCTTAGTTTCTCGAGAGACTGCCAAAAAGCAGTTCCCTCCCTTTCGTCTGAAGCCAGCTGAAAGGGGGTCTTGACAGAAGCACCTGGCAGCAGTGGGATTCGAACCCACGCCCCCAAATATACTGGAGCCTTAATCCAGCACCTTAGACCGCTCGGCCACGCTACCCGCTGTGTGTTATCTCTTTGTCTCATTACTTGCCCGGAGGAAGCCGGGTGGGTTTTGCTCTTGTCGCCCGACTTAGTGGCGTTATGACCGTGGAACCGACTGCACCTGCTTTTTCTGAGATGCTTCCCCTCTCATGGCGAGATCTCGACTTCTTTAACACCTCTGGATAAAGATCTTCTGTGGAGCAGGTTTCAGACCTCTGCGTACAGCACCCTTGATGTCATTTTATTTTTACAGCAGCCGCATCCGGAAAGTTGTGTCTTTTACGTTTTATTTGAACAACAAAACTACATACAATACAAACAAGAGCACATATAACGTATCAAGAAAATCGTCAGGGGCACATGCTATAATACAATTACACTTTATGAAAAACGATTACACAAGGTAAATAAAGATAAGGTCCGCACAGCTTGTTCTTACATTTCGAAAGAGTCCGTAAATACCCCTTGACGTCTATTTTGAACTGTTCAAACGTAGGACTCTTCCAAGACCATTTCACTTTATACCACATTCCTAAACGAGGATGCTTCTCCTGTTTTAGAACTATTTTGGGCGGTATGGCTTATACAGCACACCCACAGTATTCTAATGGTGGACTGCAGATCTGTGCTATAGTTCAGTCGAATTCAAAGGATCCAGCAATCGTACTGGATTTGACTGGGATTCTGAAATGTCTCTTGCAAAAGTATTCGGGTTTGCTTGAACCTTTGATACAAAAAGTGATCTGATCTGAAACTACCCAGCTTACAATCTCTGAGGTAGTTGTCACTAAACTCTGACGTGATGTGGCACACATGTGCCATGTGCCTTTACTTTTGTAAAAAACTGGTATCGGGAAAAGTTTCTTAATATTTCTTTTGATTAGCATGCAAGAAAATGTGATCATTACCTATGGAATTTCCCGCCAGCGTGGAGCTTGAATTCACAACCTTGAGACTCAGTGTTCAAGAGTCACAGAAGAGGTCAGCCTGGTCTTCAGTTTGCCAACGATAAGCTCCGGCAGTGCTCCTCTGTAAAGCAGATTGTTCGGATCGGTTATGTGGGACGGCACTTCGATACTAAGATCGTTTGCAGCACACGCATGGTTTCCCCCATCACGCAAAAAACATAGACGAAGGAAGCTCTATTGTCTTGGGCTGCTGACTCCCGGATTTAAAGCGCTCTGGGTGCCAGCTAAGTCTCTAACAAGCACACTATAAAGACAGGAATTACACTTTGCGCACGTCACGCATGGAATGGCGAGGCTACTTGATCCAATATTATCTAGTCTCACCTCATATGGTGCCGATTCCTGGTTTTCATTTAAGAAAGAGCACTGCGAACACCGTAAACAGTGCAAAACGTGTGATGAAAGAAGTCTTTTCCCCCCTTTGTCTAAAGCAGAACACAGCGGAGTCATGCCGAGGGTTGTGAGATCAAGATTTCAGTGGAGCACTGTCGTCTACGTCTTTAGCTACATGAGTTGGACATCCTCTTGTACACGGAAAGCAGATTGAGATCCTCTGACATGAAAAGTGCCAGATAAAAGCCATTTCTCATCCTTTCTCTTAGTGGTGGAGCTATCGCATGTAAATGAGGAAACTTGCAAGGCGAGCAGGCTCGGTGCACACCGAATGCAGATGTCTCAGAGCAGTTGAGACGTGTCCATGTGGCTGTCAAAGGACAGCACTTTGCCGGCGCCGTGGCTTAGTTGGCTAAAGCGCCTGTCTAGTAAACAGGAGATCCTGGGTCCGATTCCCAGCGGTGCCTTTCTTCCTGTCTTACTGTACAGAATTTATCCTTACGGGCAAATCCCATGCCTTTTAATTCAGGTGAATGCAAGTGTTCGTTTCCTTTCTGGAACAACTTGTTTTGAAAGAAATCTATACAGCTTGAGAAAGATGAAACACAAATCTTGCTTATCAGTGAAGAAGAGGTGCTCCCAGCAGGCCAGCTAATACCAGCAAGTTTTTTTTCACCCTGACCCAGAGAATGGAGAAAAGCGAGGCGCCTGTGGCTCTGCAGTGTAATCAGTTCGCGAATTCGGCGGTTAGCTGAAAGAGTGGTAAATGGAGCTCGCCCCAGCCCGTCCTTATTCTTTTAAAGAGGATAAAAAATTAACTTCGCCGCCACTACTACCAGCTTTAAAAGACTGCCATGGGCACGGAAAAAAACACACCACAGATGACTTTTCTGGAACCGAAGCAGAGATTCCTTTACGAACCAACTGATAAAGCTCAGCCAGTGAATACTGTTAACAGAATGTGAAAGCACGATCAACTTTGTAACTGCAACCACAGGAAAAACAGCAAGAAGCAGGCTCCATTCCCCATTTAAATCTGTCGTGCGAGGCATGCTTTTTGGCACGCATGAAGTAAATCCTACGATCGCTTTTGAACTTGGACAAAGTACTTCCAAAGGAGCGCTATGCGCAAAGATTTAACAAGCTCAACCCCCGCCGACGATTTGGTGTGAAGAAGCAGAACATTCAAGTTTCACAGACAGAAGCACCACGCCAGCACAGCCAACATTAAAACGGAGGGCACACTACGATTTGCATTGACACAAAAGTGATCTGGGCAGACGTCGTTCCCTGCATAACGCAAAAAGTGGCAAAGCGCTTTTGGGTTGAGAGGACGCAAGAAGGTTTTTGTTTTGTGCCTTGATGTCAAGCTGAGAAAGTATCTTTAAACACTTTGCTTAGTTTCTCGAGAGACTGCCAAAAAGCAGTTCCCTCCCTTTCGTCTGAAGCCAGCTGAAAGGGGGTCTCGACAGAAGCACCTGGCAGCGGTGGGATCCGAACCCACGCCCCCGAAGAGACTGGAGCCTTAATCCAGCGCCTTAGACCGCTCGGCCACGCTACCCACTGTGTGTTGTCTCTTTGTCTCATTACTTGCCCGGAGGAAGCCGGGTGGGTTTTGCTCTTGTCGCCCGACTTAGTGGCGTTATGATCGTGGAACCGACTGCACCTGCTTTTTCTGAGATGCTTCCCCTCTCATGGCGAGATCTCGACTTCTTTAACACCTCTGGATAAAGATCTTCTGTGGAGCAGGTTTCAGACCTCTGCGTACAGCACCCTTGATGTCATTTTATTTTTACAGCAGCCGCATCCGGAAAGTTGTGTCTTTTACGTTTTATTTGAACAACAAAACTACATACAATACAAACAAGAGCACATATAACGTATCAAGAAAATCGTCAGGGGCACATGCTATAATACAATTACACTTTATGAAAAACGATTACACAAGGTAAATAAAGATAAGGTCCGCACAGCTTGTTCTTACATTTCGAAAGAGTCCGTAAATACCCCTTGACGTCTATTTTGAACTGTTCAAACGTAGGACTCTTCCCAGACCATTTCACTTTATACCACATTCCTAAACGAGGATGCTTCTCCTGTTTTAGAACTATTTTGGGCGGTATGGCTTATACAGCACACCCACAGTATTCTAATGGTGGACTGCAGATCTGTGCTATAGTTCAGTCGAATTCAAAGGATCCAGCAATCGTACTGGATTTGACTGGGATTCTGAAATGTCTCTTGCAAAAGTATTCGGGTTTGCTTGAACCTTTGATACAAAAAGTGATCTGATCTGAAACTACCCAGCTTACAATCTCTGAGGTAGTTGTCACTAAACTCGGACGTGATGTGCCACACATGTACCGTGTGCCTTTACTTTTGTAAAAAACTGGTATCGGGAAAATTAAGGTCGAAACCCAAAACAGTAACATATTTAAGAGTAAATGCCTCCTAATAGCTAGCAAACGCTCCTAGTTAGTAAAGTTGTTTGTGTCCCTGCCTGTCATGCGGGAAACCGGGGTTTGATTACCGACGGGGAGACAGCTAGTTTTTTTATGATCAGATTCCAGTCTTTAATGCTGTGTGTGAGAGTTTATGTAACTTTCCTTTTCTCACATTTTCTGACGACTATTCCTAAGGAGCGCCCTGTCAACTCCTAATACTTTTCAAAAATCTGCCTGCATGTTTGATTAGTTTTGTTTTACTTAGAAAAAGTTCAATATCGATCATAACTAAAGAAAATTATGATCAGAAACAAAAACAAAATGTTGAAGATGCAACTCGATCTTGAATCAGAGATGGGTGACATGGGCTTCTGTTCTGATATTGTTGTACGAGAAACAGGAGGAATCTCTTCTCTCCTATGGAGCATGAGCTGAATCAGGAATGAGACATGTCATATATCAACGCATGACCTACATCGTAAAACTAAAACTAAAATAAAAACTAACATTAAGTTATCAGAGACATCCATTTATATACAAACAAGAGACAGACAAAGCAATAATTCTACATGAACTTGTCCTGCACTGATCAGACTAATTGAAATGGTCTGATTCAGAGCCTGTGCAGCTTGTGCTAATACAACAACGCCAGTATTGAACCCTCAGCACCATACTGACTACTGAGCACAAGTTCAGCTGCTCTCCAGCTTTGTTACGCACGTTTTTTTATTGCAAATGGAGCTGATCTCCAGACAGTACAGTGTTAGTCAGCAGCCTCTACTAGTAATACATCGCCCCTGTCCAAAATCTCTAGGTAAAAAAAAACACATTTTATACATTTGTCTGTTTAAAGATATAATCTCTTTAAAAAAGACAAAGGGTTTGTGTGTCAATTGTTTCGAATTAATTTTTAACGCAAAGAAAAGTAGTTTTCTTCCAAGAAATCACACATTTGTCGCAACCTCCATACTATACTTCTCTCTTGTAGTATTAAAGCATTTTGATTTAAACTGAACAATATATTAAATGTTTCATCTATACACTTACGATTAACATAGGCAGCCTTGAACGGATTGCGGAAATCAAATATACAGATGGATTCAGAGTGTGCTTTCCAACTTTTGTGTAACATTTTCCTTTGATAGGGCGGAGTTGTTTTTAAAATCTGGATTAAATAAAAAGGAGTGACGTCAGTGTAAAACAGCTTTCCTTCATGGGGAACAACAGTTGTGTTCCATATTTCTAATTATTTTGGTTTCAAGATAGCAATTTAGTATGAAACATAAAAGCCAGCTGGATAAATCTGTTACACGTCATTTACAATGGTCTTTCAACTAATAGCCCGTGCAGGGATCAAACCCCAACTGTTGTTGTGAGTTGCATAAGGCTCTGCAACATGCAGATGAGAAACTAACCTCTGCTTCTTCATTATATACACAGTGAGCTATATTTGCGAGCCTACTGCCCCCTGCGGGCTCTGTATTTGATTGCGGTACAAGACCGGCCGTGGAGGTAAAGTGAGACGGGTGTGTACATTAAAAGGCTCATAGCGTCCCTGGGAAGGCTCAAACCACCACCCTTTTTGTTAACAACCGAGCCACAAAGACTCATGTACAGCTTAACACTCCTCGGTCTCAGTGAAAGTGATACACTGGAGTGAAAGTGAAAGTGATAAATTTCTGGAGAATCATTTGTCAGTTTCCCTACGGGACTAATAAAGTATTATCTATCTCTCTTAAAGGAAAATCGCCAACAGTGGCCGATATCTATTGGAGTTTTTTTCATTCTATACTGCAATTTCTGAAGGGTACAGGCTTGGGGAATTGGACCTTATGGTGAAGGCTGCGGGCTCAGCAGCAGCAGAACCTGATCAGTATCGGTTGACTCCGATATACTTTGACAACTTAACTTCTGGATTTAGAGACATTTACCTTAGTGTCGGTATACTAAGATGTTTTGGTATCGAGGAAGGAGGGACAAAGCAAATTGGCAGAATGTGTGCTACTTTGTTGACTACAAGTCCTCACATGCCAGAGGGTCAATATTAAAAAAAAAACGTAACAGTATAATCTCTTGTACTTCAAAATTTAATAGTGTCTGTTACATTGTGTCTCACACCTAAGTCTCAGAATTGTGAGACGAGTTTGTAATCAGGAGGGAGGGCAATAGCAATTCAGCAGAAATTGCATTCACCTTTTCCCAATGCATTCTCACATGCCATTTTCTCACATGCCATGCTCAGAGGGTCATATTTTTAAAATGGTATCATAAAATGTCCTGAAGTTCAGGATTTTGACAGTCTGTTATATTGTGTCTCACACCTTGATGTCAGAAATATGAGATGATTTTAAAATCAAGAGGGAGGGTCCTAGAAATATAGCAAACATTGCATTTACCATTTGACAATGTATTCTCTCGTGCCATGTTCAGAGGGTCGTATTTAAAAAAACGGTACAGTACAATGTCCTGAAGTTCAGGATTTTGATAGTCTTTTCCATTGTCTATCACACATCTGTGTCAGAATTTTTAGACATTTTTATAACCAGGAGGTAGGTTCGATCACCCTCTGCTCATCCTCAGTTAACCATATAGTCTCATATGCCATGTTCTAAATGTCCCATTTAAAACTGCTATATTAAAATTTCTTGTAAAATGCAAGAGTTTGAGACTTTTTATGATCAGAAGGCAAGGTCGTGGAAAATATGCAGGAAGTGCCAGTGAATTTACGTTTTGCCTTTGTCTTATTTACTCGTGGTATAACATGCCAGTTTGTTTTATTGTGAGTTGTGTTTCTGAAATGTGTTTCATACAAAAATGCAATTTGGACAGTCTCTACTTACATATTCCCCTTTACTGAGGAAATGTACAATAATACATCCGGATAAGTATTTTTAAAAATGACTGTAGAGAGCCATCTACAGGCGAAAGACGACATAACATGACACCAGTAGCATTTAAGATGGAACGAAAAACGCAAAGCAGCAGCTGGCGAATAAGAAGCCAACTTCAGCCTCGTTAATGCAATAGCATTAGGTGAGGTGGAAAAATATTTCTTGCTCTGAATCGTAACATTTTTATAGGAGGTGTTCTAGGACCTCTTGCCTCAGAAAAAAAACTGCCAGTACATCAGTTATTTCTATTCCATCAATAGCAGCAGTGTTATCAGTACTGAGCCCTAAATGTAGGTCCTATCATCATATAAAAAGTCGAAAGTATCGACTGCATTCAACTGATAAAATGTATCTTCTATGAGAGTTATATCTTTATCCAAAATACATCAGAAACAAATTTGCACGTTTTTTGGGGGGGATCCTGAAGACTGAGACTCAAAACTTTTTTTTCCTTCTCTCCAGGAGGAAGGATTATTCAGATGCAAACATTGTCCCAAAATCGATGTACTCTTCAATGATATTCAAATCCTCAAATTCTTCATCTGAAGGTCGATATTGAAATATGATATCGTACAAATTGTGGTTTTCTTTTTAAAGCAAATTTTATGCTTTAAATTAAATAAATTGTATTTATTATGAATGTGCCGGAATTTTTTCAGTACTTTAGAGGGTTCTGCCATTTTAGATGTTATGCTGTTCCTGTCTGATTTATCAAATGTGTCATTTAAATCTCCCGTCATTTCTATATCAGCCTGAAGGCCTTGAAGTAAAGATTGCAATTCATCCAAAAATGCAATTCATCCAAAAAAAGTTTCCCACTGGTGATACATACAAGGAAATGAATGTACATTTTCCCCCCAAATCAACAAATTTAAAATCAAATACCTCCCTCATCTGCAGGTGGAGAGAATAATGTCAGAATAAATACAGGTTTAAAAGTCAGGAGCATTGATAGTCCTATTTTAAAATGACACTAAAATGCTCACAATATATTAAAAAGCTCTGTAAAATAATAAAAAAATTAAAAAAGGTAAAAAGAAATAATACACAGTTATAAAGCTCAGGAATTATCAATGGGAACTTACAATGGGTTGATATGATTTAAAAAATAAAATATTTGAAAAAATCCACTTACAATATGCTAAAAATGGCAAGAATACTTAAAACAGGTTTTGAAATTTAAAAAAAATAAAACAAGTTAAAAATAAATACTAAATGGGTTTAAAATTCAGGAATGTGATTGGTCAGATGCTTACAATGAGTGTTGCTGGTGTTTCGTGTGATTTACTGAAATGAAAAAATATTCAATTTAAAAAAGGCAAGAGCTCGTATGAAAAAAAAGTTCTTAAGTATCTTTGTTGTAAGAGCTGCACCAGAACTAGTGTATTCATATACATCAGAAAAGTAGCTGAACTTGACTGGTTTCTATTCAGTTATATGCATTAGGGATGAAAAGGAGACTTACATGGATTTTATTAGGTTTTAGGAATCAGAACATTTATTTTTACACATTTATGCCTATGAGGAGAAATAACTTCCTGCTTTCAGCGCTTTTATTGTTTCTGCTTGTAACCTCGAACAGAGAAACCTAGTACTGACTCACAGAAACGCCCTGGAGTTTCTGTGTTTCTGGGATTTAAGAGGGATGTACTGTATGAAGACAGTAAAGGGAGTTTTTTTTTCCCGCTGTAGAGTATGAAGGCGGTTTGATGAGTCTGGAGGGAGGAGACGCGCATTCCGCACGGGGAGCACAGAACAACGAGTTTCACCTGCAGCTCACCGAGTCCTGTCCTATATAACCGCTGAGCCTGGGACACACTGAGTCTCTAACCAGTGTTCGAGATGTAAAGGGTTAAACCCAGAAGTCGAGAGTGGAGTTTTTGTATAAGTGTAAGATTAAGGGAATAGGGTTTTGGTGGGTTTGGTGCACAGCAGAGGTTTCGGTTTAGGTTTAGTTTGCTTTTGACACATTTGTAACGGCCATGGCGGCCTGTAGGGTCGGCATGCACCGTTACATTTGTTCACTTTTGGTGTATAAGGGTGGTGAGGGTTTGGCTCACTCGGGTGATATTTCACGGTTGGACTTTTCAAGGAAGGTGTTAGAGAAAGGATTAAGGCATTAGATGTCAAATGCTTAATCACTTTGCTGAAGGGAATTGGTTTTGACATTAGTTTCAATCGGCGAAGTTACTGGAACAATTTTGGATAAAAATAGAGTAGAAAAAAAGATGTGGGCCTGATTAGAATGTTTGAATGGCAGAAGCTGATGGATCTTTGTAATGTGGTGTGAGCCTGGTCAGTACCTGGATGGGAGACCTCCTGGGAAAAACCAAGGTTGCTGCTGGAAGAGGTGTTAGTGGGGCCAGCAGGGGGCACTCACCCTGTGGTCTGTGTGGGTCCTAATGCCCCAGTATAGTGACGGGGACACTGGACTGTAAACAGGCGCCGTCCTTCGGATGAGATGTAAAACCGAGGTCCTGACTCGCTGTGGTCATTAAAAATCCCAGGGCGTTTCTCGAAAAGAGTAGGGGTGTAACCCCGGTGTCCTGGCCAAATTTCCAATTGGCCCTCACCAATCATGGCCTCCTAATAATCCCCCCCTATGAATTGGCTACATTACTCTGCTTTCCTCCCCACTGATAGCTGATGTGTGGTGAGCGTTCTGGCGCACTATGGCTGCCGTCGCATCATCCAGGTGGATGCTGCACATTGGTGGTGGTGGAGGGGAGTCCCCATTACCTGTAAAGTGCTTTGAGTGGAGTGTCCAGAAAAGCACTGTATAAGTGTAAGCAATTATTATTAATTAATAGGACTGTGATTGTTCGCATGTTTAATGAGATGGTGATGAAGGAAGATGTTTTGACATGGTTGTCTAAGTATTGTTTAGTGAAAGGTGAGCTTCAGAAAGTCTTGGATGATGATGGCATCTGGAACTGTGCATGGAGAGTACCTGTTTCATTGCATGAAGACAAAAAATGGTTATGGTGGATTTAAACACATTCCTTCTTTGATTGGATTAGGTGAAAATAGAGGCCTTGTGTTCTACCAACGGCAGCCAAAACCGTGCAGGAGATGTGGGGAGCTGGGTCACTTTGTGGATGCCTGTACAAAGGTGGTGTGTGTTAAGTGCAAGGAAATTGGACATGCATATACTGAATGTACAAGTGTGAGGAAATGTAATCTCTGTGAGTGTGAAGGTCATGTGTTTAAAGACTGTCCAAATTCCTTTGCAAATAGAACAAAACTGGGAAGACCATTGCTCTTCCAATAGCCTGCCACCTGTGGAGACTGAAAGTGCTCAAATGAAATGTACAGAACAGAGGGTGCAGTCTAAAAGAGACATTGGATTTAGAAAATGATTTAACTCCGAGCAGAAGAGTGAGGGAAGATCATTTTCCGAGTCCTCAGGTAGGTTCTCCCATGGGTTTAGATGTCTCTAATATATGTGATCTTACTGACCAAGCTTTAGAACCAAAGACTCAAGGAGGGCAGGTGGTGAAATATCCTATGGATTGTGGGGGTGGTGGAGGAGGAGACAATTAAAGCAAAAGGGGGGGGAGGCCTGTTGGGTAGGTGTCACCTACTGAATGATTGTAGCCAGAGCTTTTATTCTCCCCTGGTCCTACTTTAAGTTTGGCTCTTAATATTGTGTCAATAAATGTGAGAAGCATTCGCTCCAAGTTAAGGGCAAGGACTATACTATCATTTGTGAGGAAGGTAAATGCTGATATTGTGTTGTTACAGGAGTGTGGGTTACCCTTTAAAAACTGCTATAAGGATATGGAAGAACTGTGGACATTGGGCCCATCAATCTGGAGTGGGTCCAAAGAAAATAAATCTGACGGTATAGCTGTTCTAATTTAAAATAAGATGGTAGAGGTACGTCAGCACCCTGTAATGAAACCAGGGAGAGCACTGGTGGTGTATCTGGGTTTCATGAATGTCTAATTTAAACTCTTAAATATATATTGTCTGAGTTGCTCACATGACAGATATGTCCTAATTCAGGAACTGAGTATATTGATTGGGATGGGATTTTAATTATCTTTTAGAAAGAGAAGGCAGAATGAGGGGCGAGAGATGGGTCCAATTTGATAAATCATCAATATTATTGCAAACATTATGTAAAGATTTTAAACTGAAAGATGGCTTCAAACTTCATAGTCAGGGGAGGGCAGGTTTCACATGGCACTAGTCTAATGGGACCCAAGCCTCACGCATTTTGTTTTGATACGTGATTTTACTTGCAAGACCACAGGCCTAACCCCTGTTTTTTTTTCTCTGACCATTGTCTGCTGTCATGTACAATTTTTATTGTGTGGAAGCTCGATATTTTGCTTCTGGAAGGTGAGGAAGTGACACACAGGTTCAGGGAAAGATATAAGGAATGGCAGTCTTTGTATGACCTGTTTGGCACAAGAGCACAGTGGCTGACCCGCTCTGACCCCCAGCTTCTCTCCCTGTCTGTGTGTCTCATGGAGTTAGAAAGACTACAAGCTGTGCAAACTTCCAAATCTGTAACATCATTTCAAGGGTGTATGATAGATCGTTCACAAGATCAAATGGCTATTTATTATTGTAAGAACTGTAGTTCACTACTGTTCTTTTGACTCTTGAGCTTGCATTATACAGCCGTTGAGTGCATTTTGAACCTAAGAGATATCCAACTGATTCAACCTGTCTGATGAATGTTAAATGGGTTGTGACTTTTGGCAAAGTTTTTTGCAACATTATTTGTTTCATGAATACCATTCATCTCTATAACAATTTTCCTGTACCTTGAACATATGTTTTAAATTGCTTGATCCCATTTGGTGCAACCTTTCCGTTGTACTCTTAATGTGTTGTTTGCATTAGGAGTGTGTTAAATAAGCAGAAAAGAAGCCAGTTTCTTCTACTGCTTCTGATCTTATATAGTGGTCAGAATCTCTCATCCAAAAGCTGATGAGTGGGAGGGGGGGGAAATTAGTGCAATTAAATTAGATCAATTAAAGGACAACAACCAGAAACACTGGTTCTCACACTGAACACATTCTCCTTCAATAATCTTTTTTACCAACAGGTGAGTGGAGTTGCCATGGGCACCAGAATGGGACCCAGCTATGTCAATATCTTTGTTGGCTGGGTAGAAGAACGCTTCTTCACTTCCTACACTGGCTATGTCCCTGACCTCTACAAGCGATATATTGATGACTGCGTCAGTGCCGCCACATGCTCCAACAATCAGCTTAAGTGCTTCCTGCACCATTTCACCAACTTCCACCTGTCCCTCAAATATATGGTTAACATATCTTCCACTACTCTTCCGTTTCTGGACATCAACTTCTCCATCAACTACCCCAGACTCTCCACTTCCGTTTATTACAAACCCACGGATTCACACAGCTATCTCTTGTTTTCACCCCAAACATACTAAAAATTCTCTCCCTTTTTCACAGTTCCTTCGGCTACAACAAATATGCAGCAACGACATCGACTTCCAGAATCAAACCCTCAAAATCTACTCCTTTTTCATCAACAGAAGATACCCCAGCAGTGTTATTGACAGGGCCCTTGCCCGAGCCAAAAACACCCCTCGGACCATCAACCCAATCAGGAACTCCCACCATAACAACCGCATTCCTTTGGTGCTTCCCTAACACACTTCCTATACCCAGGACTGTTAACGACAACTTTTCCATCCTACAGGATGATCCCTCCATTGGGGCCCTCTTTTCTGACCGCCCCATCATCTCATATCGCCAATCACCTAATCTGCGCAACCTTCGTGTTCACAGCTCCCTTGACCGCTCTCAGCAACCATCCACACCAGGTACTTTCCCCTGCAACAGAGCTCGCTGTATCGCCTGCAAGTACACATCCAACACCACACTCATTCAAGGCCCCTCAGGACAATTCTGGATCACCCAGATGGCATCTTGTACCTCCAGCAACCTTATTTACTGTATCTCTTGCAGTAAATGCCCAGTTTCTCTCTATATTGGAGAAACAGGAAGGAGACTTGGAGACCGCTTCAGAGAACATGTCAGGGCTGTGAAGATTGAAGATCTCTCCAAAAACCACTGTTTCTCATTTCACCTCTGATGGCCATGACCACTCTAATCTCTCCATCTGTGTTCTCAAAGATGGTTTTCTGAACTCATACATTAGAAAGACTACCGAAACCAAACTTATCCTGCAGCTAGGATCACACCTTCCCCCTTCTCTAAACAACAGACTACTATTCTACTAAATTTTCTCCATTCATTGGAAGTTGTATTTCACACATCTCAACACCTATTCTGACTTCACACCTCTTGATTGCCCTCTCTTTCTGTCCCCTGCTCCCATCTCTCACTCCTCCTCCCTCCCAGCCTTTGTTCTCCCACTACATTACCTTTGCCTACTGCCTTCTCTCTCTCACACCTGAAGAAGGCTCCACAGCCGAAACATTGTTTTCTCTCTTTTTTTTTTTTCAGCCTGGAATAAACCTATTACTTGTTCCTTAACAACCGGAAACAATTTCTTCGGTCTTTCCAGAGCTGTAAGTAGTCATTCCAAGTTTATTAACTTGTCTCTGTGCTTGTATGTACTCTTCAATAGCCACTGATGTTATTTACAGCAACTATTTTTAAAAATAAATTAGCATTTTTTTGGACTTCCTTTAAAGAATTGGCACATTTGGCAGAGCGGTGGCTCTGTGGCTAAGGATCTGCACTTGTGGCTGGAAGGTTGCTGGTTTACATCCCACAGTCGGCAGAGGAATCCTACTGTCACGGACATCCAAAGGGACTCACCGTGGGGAGCAGGAGAGCGGAAAAAGACCCATATGCGTAGCGGCAAGACGGGAAAAAGGCCCGGGCTCATTAGTGCAAAGAGTTCAGGAATGCCGTATAGAAACCTATGCCCTCAGGGAGCGGACGTGGGGCGCCCTGGTGCTAGGCGGGTCTCAGGACATCCGAACGTCAATGCTGAGTGAGGACAGAGTGCAAGACCCGGAAATATATAGCCCAAGGGAAAGAGAAAGACCGGAAGGACAGCAGACCGGAAACTAGGGACGGGACAGAGAAGGAGCGCCCTCTGGCTGCAGAGGGCGTGACACCTACTCCATTGGGCTCCTGAACAAGGCCCTTAACCCCAACTGCTCCAGGGGTGCCATATAAATGGCTGACCCTGTACTCTGACCCCCAGCTTCTCTCCCTGTATGCGTGTCTCAAGGAGAGCAAGCTGTGGTATGCAAAATAGGAATTCCTAATGCAAGAAATTGTATATGGTCAATACAGTGATCATATCTTATTGGCACATGGTAATCTCCAAGGAATAAGTAATAGGTTTATTCCATGCTGAAAAGAGAAGAAGAAAACACAATGTTTTGACCATGGAGCCTTCTTCAGTTATGATTTGATTTTTTACAATCATACCCACACAAACTTTGCAATTTTTAAAAATCTTGCAAACACAACCCAGATATGTTGACTTTAAAAAAAACAAAAACAATTCGGGGGGTATTTTTTTTTTAAGAAACACATACTTCTTTTCTAGTTTTTTATGTGGCTGTGACTGTCAGAAATCCTCAGTGAAAAGGTATGCAGATCCTGTGCAGATGTAAGTAGTTATTGAGACAGGCGAACAATCCAGAACGTCAGGCGAGGTCCAAGGTTGAGAGGCAAAAGAGAGTCCATAACCAGTAAGCGAGATTCAGAGTAAACGCGAGGTAGAGCTCTCAAAGAGAAGACTCAATACCGAGTAGCGGGAAGCGGGTTTGAATGGTTAAAACAGTGCTGCTTGCTGCACAGTAGAGCATGTGCTGGTGGATTAACACATGTTGATCTCCACCAGTTGGCTGGTGGTCGTGACATTGACAGAATGCTGTTTTGTGATTGATGCTATATCAAAATATAGGGTCCCTCAAAAATTAAACACAGAAATAAAAACATTGAATGGATTTGTACATCTGTTGCACTCCTACACTATTAACATCCATTGGGAGTTGAATTTCAATTATGTTTCCACTTCATTCAGATGTGTTCCCTATTTTTCAGATTGTTGGCAATGCCACATTTTAAAGAAGGACAGAGAAGTAGGAGGCCAGACCTGTGGCTGGTGGAGTAGGGAATGAGATCAAAGAATTTCTGAAGTTTTTTAAGCTAGAAAAAAAAATTAAGTGGCATGACAATATGTGGTCAACACTGTCAAACAGAGTCCTTGGAGAGGATTGCTCCAGCAACAGGAAATGGTTATCAGTGATTTGGCATGAAGATAGAAAAAAAGTAAGAATCCAAGTGCTTAGGGCGCAGAAGGAGGTGAGTATTGGTAAGTATTCAAAACCAGATGACAGTATACAATCTATAGTCCATATTTCAAGTCAAAGTGAGAGACATAGTTTGGAAGGCAACACAGAGCTCAGAAGTTCATCAGGAGATACAGAAGATGCATGGGCTGCACACAGCAGCACAGACAGTGGTGACATGTTTGAAGGAGAAAAAATCTGTGAAGAATCAGAAAAAAAGCCTGAAGAGCACAGTGAATATTCCCAGGGGGCAAGCGTGCCTGGGACGTCACCTCAGGATAAAAGGGGATTAAGAAAGATTATGTCTGTGCCTAAAACTTTCCAAGTATGTCTGAAGGCTGAACAATGGAGAATAATACCACCTTTAAAAGGTACATCTAAACTAAGATGATCATGGACCCATATCTTATATAGAGAGTTCAGGAAGATAAATCCTTGCTGCCCAATAGCCTTCAAATACCAATACATCAGGAAAGAGAAAAAAAACTTTCTTATAATTAAAGCAGTCTGTACTTTCAGTTCCTGTAATGTAAAATACACAATGACAACAAGACAAACCAATGGGCAATGATGACATCACAATTGATGTTGTACTAATAGGGCAAATACAACACAGTGAAAGGGAAACACAATTTCGACAGGCACGTCAGCCTTACTCGTTTAAAAAAACACGGTCTTCTCGTTCCTAAGTCAGATTCTTAGTGCTTTAGTTACTTCCAACCTCGACTGACAGCTCACCGGATCTGTTTGTGATCAGACCATGGAGTGGGGGGCTGTACCAAGCGCACGTTCCTTCCCAATGCTGAGGCGATCATTCGGAAGATGGGTGTGAAGAGAGACAAGCTTTGTTGACTAAAAATCAAGGCAGGATATGCACTAATCACTGGCAACAGTTATGTTTTCTTACTATTGAGACTCCCACATTGCTAGTTTTTTGGAGGTAGCAACAACAATAAAAGGGATACTTAACAAGGAGATACGCTGTAGCAGTGTGACTCCAACAGATGCTCCTGAAGAGGCTTAAGGTTTAAGCCAGCTCCTTAGAGCGCTCGGCCGTGTTACTTTCAACAGCGGCTCTTCAGCTCTTGTTTGACCTAGTGGTTTTATAATGTGTGGAAACGACCGCAACTTCGTTTTCTGAGATGCTTTCTCTCATGTGGTGAAATCTCGACCTCTTTGGCATCTCTGGCTTTTGTTCTTCTGTAGAGCAGGCTTTCACACCTCTGCTTATAGTGCCCTTGAAGTAATTTTATTTTTACAGGAAGACGTATTCCCTAACGATCTCTCCTGTTTTAGAAATGCTTCATAAGGCGTGTTTGATTCAACGGACAAACAGTATACTAATTGTACAATGCAGATCTATGCGGCATTCGTACTGTCTTTGACTGGGATTCTGAAATACTTCTTGAAAAGGTATTCAGATTTTCTTGAACCTATAATGAAAACACAGACCTGAAACTCCCTAACTTCCAATCTCTGATGTTGCTGTCCTTAAACTCGGATGTGATGTTCTGCAGACGTGCAGTGTGCCTTTACTCTCGTTGTTTTCAAAACTACCTCCGTTGTCGGGCGCAGTTAAAGTAGAACTGGCCTGACTGCACAGGAAAGTACGGAATGATAAAATGTTTCTACGGCTCAAAATGTCCCTTTAGACCCTCGTCATGTTTCTGTGAGGAACGGGCAGGTAGAGAGGTTTAACAGATGCTCATGATGTTTTACACGGGGTGTTACCTGTTGTAGTGTTTCAAAAGATGTGTTAGCGGACCACAGATTATCTTGAAAAGATTTGGGTTTGCACTGGCTGGGATTCAAACCTGGCTCAATTATTTGGAAGGCGCCTGTACCACCAACGCACTTCCGAGAAGCGCCTGCAAATTATCACAATCCTCTCTTACCTACAAAGTTATGGAGACACAGACGTCCAATGAAAGCTCAAGGCTCCACTCAAGGCTTTATTCACTCAAGGCTCCACTCTTTTGTTGTGATGTCATTTTAATTAATATTAGCTTTGATAAGGTGTCATTTTGCCTCTTAAAGTAAAGTCTGCTCCTTTCTTCCTGGTATAGAAAGAACGTGTTCCATCTTTGTTTAAAAACACCACTAAAAGTAAATTATTCAGCTCTACCGCCTGTGTGCATTGACAAGACATCTCAAAAGGACATATTAAATAAGAACACGATCCTTCCTGTTACCATTCCTGTGGTTGGGGCGTCCTTTCACCCTTTTACATTAAATCATCAGCACTGCTGTTTTTCTATGCATAGTTTAATCAAGAGCACTTAAAAGATGCAAAAAGCTTACAAATAAAATAGAATTGAAAGACAGTCGAGTAAGGAGGTAGAAAAAAAGCACTCCCCCGTCTGGGAATCAACCACCGTCGCCCATGTAACTGGATACAAAAATAACAGATTAATTTGTGCCCAGTCTCTTTAAGCTTCGATGCGATTATTTTTCCTTCCTTATTTCTTCATTCCTATGAATTTACTCTGTAGTAGAAGAAACGCGAAAGTGGGAAACTGCAGGCATTCTTCGTGAGTGGTGTGATCAGTGAGCATTTGCACATCTCTAAGTCTGTTCCGCAAATTTTAGCATCGGGGATGTAGCTCAGCGGTAGAGCGCATGCTTCGCATGTATGAGGTCCTGGGTTCGATCCCTGGCATCTCCAGGTGCTTTATCTTACAGTACTCACATTGCAATCTGTTGTTGAGTGAGAACTCTTTGCTCGTGTTCAGAGAGAGCCAGGTTTACACAATTAAATGCAGGCACACTCGACGTGCTGCAGAGTTCCGCTGCTGTTTTAAATGTACCTCATTTAGTTCTGTTAAATCCTAAATTTGAACTAATAATTTAGTTCAAATTCAAGAAATCCTGAGATTGCTTCACACTTGTCGTGGCTGTTGCAGAAAACACCTGTTGAATCTCACCCGGGATTTCCTGAGAGATCATTCAGCGAGCGAATCCTCCTTCTGAACTCCGCACTAAACTGAAAGCTTCACGAACTCCTCACTGCGTGTCCTGTACTGTTACAAGTGCTCTCGTGTAGATGTGAAGCACAGCCATAAACACACTTTTAACTTTTTCCGTTTGTTAAGGAAAATGCAAAAGAGCATGACAAGTATTGAACGTATAAAATATCCATGGCACAACTCGAGAAAGTACTGAAGGACTACACATCGACTTTTGATGATAACAAGAGATTCAAGAAACACAATCGTCCGCAGCTGGGTTTGGATCCTGAACTCTAGAGTTAAAAGAACATAAGCGACGGATATGACCTATAAACTCTCTTAATTGTCTTATAGTTTATGAAATAAAACAATTTCTTAATAAATTCTAACTGTTGAGAGACGATTTATTGAATTTTAACAATATCACAATTACAAACTTGTTCGGTTAAACTGTTATTCACATACTCTAACGTAAATAAACGTGAGTGTCTTCCGGTGTGTGAGCCAATTTCTCCAAAAAATATTTGTTAGTCTGTCGGGAGGCTGTGCAAGGTGTTAAGAAATAGAATTTCTAAAAGACAGGCTCCCTAAGCTTAACATCAAGGCTGTTTTCTCTACAGAAATGCTCTTTAAATTTCAGCACTGTTGCAACTCCCTTTATAAAGGGTGTGCACACGTATACAACAAAGGCATTGAAAGATTGTTTTAATTATTGTTCCAAAAAATGTTCCATTTGTTTTCTTTTTAATGTTGTTGATTAAAAGATTTTATCAAATGAGAAAAAAATCTGAATGTGAAAAAAGGTCCAAATGCTATTGAAAAAAATCAGTAATGTGAGGAAAGATGGATTGTGGGAGCCCCTTTACTACCCATGTCATGCTGTATTTCTCACTCATTCTACTGGGATTGGTGCCGTCGCTTCTGGATAGTCTGTCAGTGGTCATTCCAGACGGGTCAGGTATGACTGCTCTCGGAACAAGAGACACGTGACTTGCGAGGATCCCGACAGTGTCGGTCTTCTTTCAGAGCCCGGATAGCTCAGTCGGTAGAGCATCAGACTTTTAATCTGAGGGCCCAGGGTTCAAGTCCCTGTTCGGGCGGCTGTGCCGTTTTTAATTCTATTGTGAATGTCATTCTAAATAGTCTTTTATCTTTCACTCTTCTAGCTGTACTGTGGTTATTTTAAATGTCCATTACTTGTATTTACAGTAGTGTATTTAGTGTTTCATTTCAAAAAACGAAAATGTTCAAGTAGATCTTGTCACTCTACTCCACGTAATCATCTAAATTAAATCACAGTAGAGTACAGAACACGCAGTGAGGAGCTCACACAGTGAGTACTCTTGAATACGACAAGAGGAAAGGTACACTGCACATCTGCAGAACATCACGTTCGAGTTTATCGTGACAGCAGAGGTTGGAAGCGAAGTAGTTTTTATTACTTGCTCGCTGAACGATCTCTCAAGAAAACTCGGTGGAGATTTAGCGGGTGTCTAATAATCACGTTCAAAAAGGTGACGATAAGTTTTTTTTAACTAGGTAGCCTTAATGGCAACACGGTGTGAGTAGATCTTAAAGCAGCTGCAGACAGAGTACCCGTAATGGCAACACACTGCTTTGAGTTCGGGTTTTCTTATTTCTTCGGTAGAACCAGTGGTATCGGAATATACTGATCCGGATAGGAAGCGCTTTCGGTTTCTGATCATTTTTATTGAGACCGGGGTAAAGTTAGCTCGAAGTTCGAAAACGATTTTAGCACGCCTGTAGCGCTTTCACGAAACCTCTTAGAGTTACAAAAACACTTGCTTTGTGTACAAAATACATTGTGGATGATTTCTCAGCCTTTACTTTTTCGGTTTTATGACATTTTTTTGACCAAGCACGAATATTCTTTTGTCCATATCTTCGCAATGGAAGCACAGAACGCCGTCAAACCAAATGCATTTTAAAGACCACGACTTGTGGATATTTCCACACCCTTTTTCCACCTCCGGTTTTTCATCGATGCGTAATTACGCACGAACTGGAACCCGGGGGACAGCTGTGTGCACACGTTCACAACGCGAGAAATACTGTTCAATACGGCTTCATGCGAAAAACCCGTATATGACCATAGGAAGCAGAACAGCGCAGTCTCCCATTACCCAGACTGTAAGCACGGGAATAAAGCTTTGTGTAACGCAACGGGGGCTCAGGCGGGCGCCCTTGCCGCATTAGGTCGGCCCCTGCACCGTCCGGGGCTCGAACCCGGGACTTCCGCGTCTCTCTGCAGCGACCTAGCCCCGTGAGCCAAAGAGAGATCTCTCCACAGCCCAGTAGCTGTGGTCCTGCTATCACAGGGAAGGGCGGTGACGTCACCCGCTCTGGTACGCCGGCTCTTACACAGCGCCTGTCGGCCGTAAGCGTTACACTCTCCCCCGCTTAAATCGCCGTCCCCGGCGAAGGGCTATCCCATCCCACTTCTGACACCAATGTAACGCAACGGGGGCTCAGGCGGGCGCCCTTGCCGCATTAGGTCGGCCCCTGCACCGTCCAGGGCTCGAACCCGGGACTTCCGCGTCTCTCTGCAGCGACCTAGCCCCGTGAGCCAAAGAGAGATCTCTCCACAGCCCAGTAGCTGTGGTCCTGCTATCACAGGGAAGGGCGGTGACGTCACCCGCTCTGGTACGCCGGCTCTTACACAGCGCCTGTCGACCGTAAGCGTTACACTTTTGATTTCTGAAACCCTTCCTTTACATCCTGTTTTCATTCAGGTAAGGGTCAACTATATTCACAATACTACTGACAGCAGGAAGATTAAAATATTCTTTTCTCAGCAGCTTATTAAAAACAGCTCCCATGATGTTCAAACCGACGTTTTACACAGAACACTGACACAGCGAAGTCTGTCGCGATTGTGAAAGTTAGAGAATGTGTTCCAGCGGGTGCCTTCATCTCGTGAGCGTCAGTCTCGCCCGTAGCTGCGAGAAGGTTAAAAGCGCACAAGTGATCTGTCTTTCGTCAAAGTAATTGCCGGAGCAGTAAGACGCAGAGCACCATCCAGCAACTGTAGACGATGTTCGGGGAAGAGCTTATTCTGTTTTTAGCACAGGGAGTGAGAATGAGCTCAGTCCGGCTCCCAGCAGAATCCATCCTGGTTTGGTTACAGTGCGTCTGAGGCTCTTTGGATCGCAACGTAAAAAAAACAATTGCTCACATCGTGTGACTTCCTCGACAGGAAGGAAAGATATCACTTAAAAAAGTCAGAACTGAAGATTTGGATCCTGGGCCTCAATTTGATCAAATTATTAAAATAATAATTATCAAAATATCAGATTGTGTTTCTGCAACATTTCGTGCACAGTACACCATTTTAATCTAAAAAAGTCACAACGAGGGCTTTACACGCAGTCTGGGGTATTTTCCCCTTTTATATTTTTGCCACTTTATATCGAACCTGTTATACTCCCAGAAGTGCACAGTAGCTTGTACTTAATAAAAATGTACAATTCACCACTGGTATAAACAGATGTGTGCCGTGTTTGCCTTTGTAAGCATTTGTTTAAAAAATAAGTTCACAATACGATATAAACACAGAAAGCACAAACTTTATAATACAATGATACAAAATCAATAACAAATCATAATGCCACTTAAGAACCTATCCTTTGAAAACAGAGAACACCTTTAAATCTACAAAAAAAAATTGACATTTGTACAGATGCAGCCATTCAAAATGGGTGAGGTATTTCACGGCATACCGCAACACGCCCACCGGGGTATCACGCGGTATCACGTGTGTCACGTGACTAGCTATCCAGCGTCGCCTTGTAAAACCGCCAGGGGGAGCTTAACCTCTCATGTACAGCATTCGAGCCTTTAATTTTGAACTGTGTATTACAGCATGTTAATCATCAGTCATTCAAATGTTGGTATATTTTATGAAAGCAAGATTGCTCAGTTGGACAAAAGTACACAACCTACCTTTATCAGAAATATTTATGCATCAAAGCCTTTACTGAAGATATTACTAATAGTATTAATAATGGATGACTTTGGACAAGCTGTATACTCAAAGTATAATTTCTTTAGCACATTTCTTTAGTCCAAGCCATACTTTGTCAGGCATTTTGTTTTACTTCAATGGGCATAAAAACTTCCTTGCTTTTAACAGGGCGTTTCATAATTTCTAGCTACGAAAATGATTTAAAATGTGACACCTATCATTCAACTAGAGCTTAAAATATCACAAGGAAAAATACACACCGGTATTCCATTTCTCCCTAAACATTGTAAGCTTCGAAGTCTTTAACTAACGTGATACCGGAGTCAACAAGCATACTTTTAGAATTTGATTAAAAGGGAATATAATATGGAATCGCGTATCTAAAGAATTTAATAACGGCATGATTATATCCGTGTACTGCGGCAGGGCTGTGTAGGGCTGTTTCGCCTGCCTGATCATGCGAGCTGTCTTGTAGCCTACTGGTCTAGGTGCGTGACTACCAACTGGCAGGTTGTGTGTTCGAATCCAGCTGGTGCTGGACTTTTCATTTTTATTTATTTATTTTTTAATCGCGTAACATAAACATATTACCGTATGCAAACTGTACTGTATACAGTATGTATATGTATATTTAATGTCTTAACTGTGCCCGTTTAATTGAATTTAAAAAAAATATTTAACACGAACATTAAGCTGTTTACATCTTCCGCCTGAGAACAGTCACCTGTTGCTACCCAACGCAGAATGGTGATTGGCTGACACCATCTGACACCCCTCTGATTGGAGAAAAAAGACGTGCTGGTTTGCTATACATACTGTACCAGGAAGAGGATTTCTTTCTATTCAAAACATGTATTTTAAAAGTTTAAGAAGTAAAAACCTTACAGCGTACACAAATTTCTAAACTGATCAGGATCGTTATCTTTGTCTTATGCATAATAATGGTCACCGCTCTGTCCAGCAAATTAATAATAAACTTTATTTTATATAGCGTTTTAAACGAATAAGTAATTAGATTGCTCATAAACCTAATCACTTGCTTTTTCTTTTTATTTAGGCTCAGATTTCAACTATAGATCGTATTATTAATAACCATAATAACAACCAACCAACAAAAACAACCATATAAACATAATGGTGGTGCTGGACCTTCCAGTTTTATTTATTTATTTTTTAATCGCGTAACATAAACATATTACCGTATGCAAACTGTACTGTATACAATATGTATATGTATATTTATTGTCTTAACTGTGCCCGTTTAAGTATTGAATATTCATATCTAATTTTACCACTGAAGGGAAATCTTAACATAAACATACAGTATATGGCTGGTCTCGGTACTTTAAAGAAAAAAATACACACCGGTATTCCATTTCTCCCTAAACATTTTAAGCTTCGAAGTCTTTAACTAACGTGATACCGGAGTCAACAAGCATACTTTTAGAATTTGATTAAAAGGGAATATAATATGGAATCGCGTATCTCAAGAAATTAATAACGATATAATTATATTCATGTTGCAAAAGAACTGCAACGGACATAAAAACTCCCTTGCATGGTTTCATTACGACCAGAATCGGTCTTCAGATATTTTTAACTTGATTTACAGTATTTGAGAGGTATGTCTTAACACCGATACTACAGTGCTTAAGTACTGCTCACGTATATGTTTCTAGGTTTATATTATGCATTTCATACGGTCAAATTACTTTTGAGCAACTAATAAGAAGCGCGAAACGGTATGCGTTTTAGTTTCGTTTTGTGCTGGGACCCGTGGATTGATTAGAGATATCAAGTACATACAAGTCATTTTTTAAATGTTGTAGTTCGTCTTGAAAAAATGTTACGAGTACATCATCTATCAACAATTACACAGGTTCTGTTTCCATATTGCGGATTTTGGTTAGGTAATATTATTTTCTAGATTTCACGTTGTGAATATGATGGGATGTTTCTAAAAATCCATCCTCTGTAAAACGTCTTCTCTAGTTGTCCTGCATATGTATTCGCTAATGAAGCTGTGTGTTCTGAGCCTGGATCTCTACATTTCTGTATGAACCAGCTTAGAGGGCTAAAGACAGCTTGTGTTTAAATTGAGTGTAAGGCAATTTATGCTTCTAAAGTCATGGTCAGCATTTATTTTTGTACTGTGCTGTAAACTTGTTCTGTGCTAAGTCACATTATTTTATAGCGTTTTTATAGCGTTATCAAATACGGTGTTACTGTAGTTTACTGAGTCCCATGTCACATGGTCTATGATTGAAACCTGTAAAACCGGTTTAATTCGTCACAGCCAGCACTCAGGTGTGAGGGTCTTCTGCTCAGAATGAAACGCTAAAATGTTTGTGTATATTCTAATGGTAGTGGGGGCAGGGTGTGTGGGAACAGGTTTGGTTGAAATTGCATTGGAGATCTATGTTCTTCACACCTGAAACATTTTCTCTGAAAGCATTTTCTTCGCAGTTTAACCGATCTTGTTACAGCATGTTACGGTTTACTATTATTAACCATATTAATTTTAAATGCTTAATGTAAAATCTTGTAAAAATATATTTTCATTGTTCAAATATACATTAAGTCTATCATATAATAAGTTAAATACAAAACTAAAGAAAAAATAGGGTTAAATATAATTCAAAATATTTTGCTAACAATGTTAACTGTTTATGAATAATAAAATGTATTAACTAAGGAGTAGGATGGCACAGTTGTTAGTATGTTTTTTGTTTTGTTTCTTTTTCATAAATACAACAGTAGTACCTGATGTCTCAGTGGCTTTCAAAATTAAATTATGCATGCAAACCTGTGAACTAGAAAGATAACTAAGATAACCATCCATTATATTCCATAATATCCATGAAATATATGGCGCTGAAATACAGTATGTGTGACGCATAAAAGACACCAAGGGATTGGGTGAGCTCCCATCACAAAAAAAAAAACTGCGAACCTGCACTACAGCGACCATAGTACAGTATGGAGACCAAGGCGTTTTACGGAAGAGACGGGGTGCTTCTGCCGCCCCAGCTTCCAAAGAGCGAAGGGTAAGCAAATACAGCAGACTTCATCTGAAATACGCGATTACAGCGCATATTACAAGGTATTATTGCCGTTTTGAATTTTAAATTCAATTATAATTATTTCTTCGTAGCCTGTTCTTCAAGAAAACACCGCACCGGCGAAACGATCTACCACCAGGACAGTAAAAAAGAAAGCGGTAAGATGGAAAAAAAGAAAAGTTTATTTTGACTTCTGTTCCGCGACTGATGAATACTACTGTGTGACTTTATTTCTTACATGAATTATGTTATTTTGCCACAGGCCGTGGGTCTCTGCTCTCGGCCACTGGCCAGGGTGCCAACCTGTAGAAGCAGCACCTGTATGGAGACATTTCGGCAGCAGCGGGAGCATTATGATGCATTACTGGGGAGAATTGGGAGGCTAGAGTTCCAGCAGTCAAACAGTTGAGCAGCTGTCTCCCGAAAAGTGCCTCTCCCCACCGCGCAGGCTGCAATGCCTGGCGGAAGCTCTGCCCCCCGCAGAGCACACACCGCCTCAGGACACTCCATCCCGGCCTCTCAGTTCACCACCGCGCAGGAATCTGTTGATGCTGTCCCCGCCGGCTATCTCCCCCCAGGAAGCACAGCGGAATTCACAGATGCCAGTGGGACGAATAATTCTCCCAGATGTCCAACTGCTACCCATCACCCCGGAGATGGAGGGGGGGTTGTACTTGCAGTGCATCGGCATAGACGGGAAAGCAAGAGCCGACCGCTACGCCGCCCTCGTGTTTCGAAATCTTGTGACTTTTGAAATTTACTGGGGGTGGACCACGTCTGTAAATTTCGATGGGTCCAGAGGCAAAAGAGCCTTGCCTTGCAATCTCCGGGAAACCATTAGTACGATGGTGAATCGGAGATTCTCAACCCTTGCTGCGTACGACTGGAAAAGAATTCGTGATCGGATCAACGAAATGCTTCGTAGGAGGAGGCGGTCTTTTCCTCTTGTCTAACAGTCTGTCCACAAACAAAACATTCCTGTTAGACAAGAGGAATTGAAAAAAAACAATTTTGTCAATGAAAACCGGTGTGTGTGTCTCTCCCTGCTGGATGTCCCTCTCACAAACTGCTGAATGAATAAAATAATTTTATTGAAAACGAGTTTGCGATTGTCTGGTCTTTAAATTCTTGAGATACGTGATTCCATATTATATTCCCTTTTAATCAAATTCTAAAAGTATGCTTGTTGACTCCGGTATCGCGTTAGTTAAAGACTTCGATGCTTAAAATGTTTAGGGAGAAATGGAATACTGGTGTGTATGTGTGTAAGTACCGAGACCAGCCATATACTGTATGTTTAAGTTCCAAAATTAATATCGTTTATGGGCTTCACACGCGTTGCAGTATGCTCAGGCACTAAGTAAAAGGAGATGCTTCGTATTGCTTGACTAATTTTAAAAACTAAGTTATAAATGCAGACGCTCCCTCGATGCGCTGCTCTGGTGCGTCGGCTCCTACACAGTGCCTGTCTGCCGTAAGCGTTACAATATACTAAATACTAAAGCCAATACTGGCTCAATGGGCTTTGACGTGCTAATGCGTTGGTTTAACAGTCCGGGTGTGGCAGGCTTCCAATGTCAACTTGACTCGATTGGAAGACAATGAACGTATTTTAGCCCTAAATGAATTAACAGCAAACATGGTTTACATAAAATACATTTTTCCAAGAAAGTTTATAATAATACGATCTATAGTTGAAATCTGAGCCTACTTTAAAAATAAAGGAAAAGCATTTTCAGAGAGCAATCACACTGTGTTTATGTAGAAAAAGTGATTAGGTTTATGAGCAATCTAATTACCTATTCGCTTAAAACGCTATATAAAATAAAGTTTATTTAGAGATGAATGATCAGTGTCGCAGTTTAAATAATGTGAGTCAGGAAACTAACACAGCGCCACCGGATTTAATAACGCAATAAAAACGCTATAAAATAATGTGACACAGTACAGCACAGTACAACAATACTGACCATGACTTTAGAAGCATAAATTACCTTACACTCAATTTAAACACAAGCTGTCTTTCTGTATGAACCTCTAAGCTGGTTCATACAGAAAATGTAGAAATGCATTAGCCTGATCATGATTAAAAAACACATAATTAAACACGCGTTTGCGATTTAAATCAGAACACGATTTAAATCAATATAACTGTTTATATTGTAACGCATACTGTCCAGCCTCCATTTCTCTATAAAAATTTACTGTTGCACACACACACACAATAGAAGCAGGAACCGCTGTCAGGAGGGAAGATATGTTCAAAATATCGCAAATATCGATCATGTTGCGATATTTTGAAATATAAAAGTCAATTGATTGTCCATAATATCGCTTACCTATTTTTTCGAAGAAATGTTTGTTAAAATAAAAGTCCAGCACCAGCTGGATTCAAACACACAACCTGCCAGTTGGTAGTCACACACCTAGACCAGTAGGCTACAAGACAGCTTGCATGATCAGGCAGGCGAAACAGCCCTACACAGCCCTGCCGCAGTACACGGCTATAATCATACCGTTATTAAATTCTTTAGATACGCGATTCCATATTATATTCCCTTTTAATCAAATTCTAAAAGTATGCTTGTTGACTCCGGTATCACGTTAGTTAAAGACTTCGAAGCTTACAATGTTTAGGGAGAAATGGAATACTGGTGTGTATTTTTTTCTTTAAAGTACCAAGACCAGCTATATACTGTATGTTTACGTTCCAAAATTAATATCGTTTACGGCCTTCACACGCGTTACAGTATGCTCCTATTCTTTTTATGCTCAGCTACTAAGATTTCCCTTCAGTGGTAAAATTCAATATCTACAACGGGCACAGTAAAGACGTTTACAGTAAGTCTTTCTACGACAGACCAACGGACCACGAGTGCCCCTGTCGGTCAACCAATCACGCACCGCGGTACCCCGTGTCATCATACCTGCGGTACGTTTCTGTACCGCTCACTTTGAATGGCTGCATCTGTAATTACAGTGACATAACCTTGTTGCTAGATCATATTGTTCCTAAAGGTTTACAACATCCTCTAAAAAGGAGGAGGCAGATTGGCGGATACATGACCCAAATGATGAAGAAGTGTCCATCTAAATTAAACCACACGGACATGGAGAGGAAAAGATAGGCAGCCGCTTCTAAAAAGAGGTAAGGACTCCTCTTTTCTAAAAAGTCCCTTGTCCTCTCCATGTTGCTGTGGTGGGTTCAGGGTTTTCCTGAAGCTGAAGCAAATACAACAGAAAAATGAGTTAATGGTGTATGTGTTTTTAGATGCCTCTTTTGTGAAGGTGGGGTAGAAAAAGAAGGTGTTGCATCCTGGTACACGACTGCAGTACGGCTGAAGGTAGTAACTAGAACTGTACTCGCAGAAGAGCCGAAAATGGTAACTCAATTCAACTGTGTGTTTAAAGCCAGGATTTGGAACCTGGTGTTCCCGTATTGTGATAGTTCGTCAGTTTGTCTCGACTGGGGGATTCCGCGGGGCGCGTGGGAGACGTGAAAATGGTTTGGTGTGAAGAAAAAAAGTTTGATTAATCCAAAGTGAAACTTAAAAGAAATATTGACTGTCAGACGGAATTTAGGCTGAACAAGAATGTAGAAAAGTGTATGAATATTTGGATAAAAATAAACAATAGTTAGAGGAATATTTGAGAATTCAACAGAATATCATAGATGAGACGCAAAAATCCCAGATGGAAAAGCTAAAAGCAATGGCTGAACGAAACGAAGTTGTATATGTAGAAAAAGAAAAAGCAAAAGAAGAAATAGAACGCCTTAAGAGAGAATCTGGGAGAAGGGTGGGAATTAGTGTGGAGATTTTTGAAAGAGCATTACCCACCGAAAACTGATTAGAGAAAAGTAACAGCATGTCAGCAGAAGGAAGTGAGGATGTTTTCAGATTTTACAGAAAGGTTTATAGCTTTATGGATAGTATACTCGGGGTTAGCCGATGAAAAGGAAGTGAATGAAGATACTTCCACAGTAATAAACCAAATTTACTTGAGTGTGTTAAAACCTGATGTTGCCAAGAATGTACAACTATGCTTTCCTGATATTACGGACAGTGGAGACAGATTTGATTTAATAACTCACGAAGCATGCATGCAGAAGTGCGAGCGCTGCAAATGGGAGGTAAAAAGACTCCCAAGGAGGAGAAAAGGGAGCCGCCAGTTTGTCGAAACTATTGTGCGACTTTCATGTTATACCGAGATATAAAACCCCAAAGACAAAACTACTAATAAGCTGGTGTGCAGTTACTAAAAAAAATGTGTTTTTTGGAGAAATTGGAAGAAAGAGGCTTGATTTCACAATTAAAGAACATGTCAGAAGCTGAAACGAGAGCCGTGCGTGAACTAACAGCTTTAATCTAGTAAACCCCTCTTTAGCCTTCCTAAATTTATCTCAGGATTGAAATAAAAGTGAAATAATCTTACAGTGTGCAGTAACTGGGGGACACAGGAGCACAGCTGTTCTGTTTTTAGACTAAAACAGCATAAAAATGTGATATAAAGTTTTCTAATAGGTAACAGGAGGCTACAGGAGAAGGAGTGCAAGGGTTGTGTTTAAAGCAAATATAAGCTGTCAGAGTCTGCTTGGGTAAAGATGTACAGTTTCAACTACTGATGTGGGTGGGGGACACCCCAGATCTATTTTAGGCCCAGACTGTAGCATTTTATAAGGAATTACTGCATGAAATAGCATTTATGTAAACCTAACTCAATAGAGTTATGTGATATTGTGATTGTTTTACCTATTGAGGGAATCCATAAGGCCGGGCTACTCCAAGTACTTGATCTTGAAAAAAAAAGGAGTATAAAACCAACTACATGATAAAGCCAGGGTGAATGCCTTCTCAGAACGAGCTTGTCCAGTGACGTATTGGTTTAAGGGGGGTAGTGCAGTCTAAAGACAAAATTGCCTTGACCCCTGCAGCAGAAACCGGTTTTGATGTTTTGAGACAAGCTTTTTTGCAGGCACTGGCCCTGGACTGGATTCCCTCAGACGGATCATCTGTATGTAATCTGTCTGTAAGTGAAAGAAATGGGTTGTGAGCCGTTGTGCTGGTGCAGGAGCATGGAGATAGGCATCGTCTGGTGGGTTATTATTATTCAGGACCCCTTGATGCGGTGGCCAAGGGGCCGTGTTTATGTGTTGTGCAGGCTACCTGCCTGGCTGTATAAACTGTGAATAATCTGGTGTAGAACTAGCAGACCGAATGAAAATATTTAATTGAAACTTGTAAATATGCTAAATGGAAAATTGTAGCAATTTATATAGACTGTATATATACATTTGGTGTATGCTACAATTTTGGATGGCAGTGAAGGAATAGGGATTTCCCCAACATGGAAGGGACTCCAGTCAAGAATGCTGGGTTTGTCTCTGAACTGTTAGAAGCTTTGCAGCTACTGGCTGAAGTAGCTGTGGTAAAGTATAAATCACATAATAAAGAAATGTTTCCAGTAACTCGAGGGAACAACTTTGCAGATGTAGCTGTCAGGTGCACAGTCCAGGTAGAACAGGAGTCTGAGACCCCTGTGAGACCTCTGTTGGTGAAAAGGGGACAGCTACAGGATATTCAGGCTGAGGCCTCTAAAGCAGAGAAAAGGACATGGTTAGAAAAGAGTGTGGTGCTGCCAGCACACTGGACGCTCTGCATGCCCTCACAGCCTAATGCCCTTTGTAGCTCGACAAATGCACTCTGTCGGACACCTGGGTGGGGACCGTGTTTGAAGCAGTAGCCACTTATGTGGTAACTCAATGTGATGCTTATCAAAGGAACTCAACTACAGTTCAGGTGCAGGTGCTACAGCTCAAAAGGCCTGCTCCTGAGAAACCTTTCACGCAGTAGCAAATGTTTACAATTTACAATTGTAAAGGGAAACCTTGGCTCTTATCATCTGTTTTCCCAGTGGGTTGCTGTCACTGCCTCTGTGTCTACCAAACACTTGATGATGGAGATAAGCCCTCGGTGGGCACTGACCTACCGCTTGTATTATGATCAAGGGACAGGCTGTGGCTGCATTATTCGGGGTGAGATGGACTGAGATCACCCTCAGTCTGCTGGAACAGTGCAATGAAGGAACAGAACTCTAAAAGATCGACTAGACATCAGACTGAAGGAACGCCATGGAATGCGGGCTGGATCAAACAGAACTGTGTAATAGAGCCTGTTTGATGTCATCACAAGCCAATCAACAAAACTTCCTGGAGGGATGAATTTGGCTAATGGATTGTTGAATTTGCTAATTCTCTATTGTAGTATTGTAGGTTGTTAATTGAAGTGGTGCACGGGGCTGGTGAAAAGGTGCTGGACGCTTGGAGACCTCCAGTAGAGGGAAGACACGACCTGATACCTGGCGAGTGGGGTGTAGGTGAGGAAGATATACCCTGCCAGATGTTGCAACCCTGCTGGGAAGGACCATATCAAGTGCAACTGACTACCGACTCTGCCATCTGAGTGACAGGATGAGATCGCTGGATCTACGCATTGCGCCAACACCGAACCACTGCACCAGAGACTGAGTGAACATTAATTATTATATTGTAACTGTTTCTGTGTTTGTTGAGCTTCCTGAGGGGGGATGACAGTGTACCTGTTAAGTGTAATGAGTTTTACTTTGATAAAATGGGGATATGGAATCAATACTTTATCAGTCAGCCACAAATAATAATTGGAGCTCATGTTGGGATTGTATTGCTATAAAAGATGCTCATGGGAGTAATCCCCTTTGATAGAGGTGATTATTTAGGTTTACTGGCATGGGTAAATAGCCCTGCTTTTAGTCTGAGTGTAACTCAGATGTATTAGAATGGAAATAACTGTATGCTCCTCGCTATAATCACAGTTTTAGGCCATTCTCTATTAGGGTGATAGACAGCTGTTTAGGTGAGCAAAGACTAAACAGTACTTGTATTCTAGACAATTATTAGCAAATGAATGACTTAGCAAAGCACATCTATGATGAAGAAAAATATATATCATAATTATAATCCAGATAATTGGGGCATTGGTGCATGGCTACAGTCTGTGCTAGGAACCTGGAGAGGGTCTCTGGTTCAATACATATTTGTGTGTCTGGTATTATTCGTTATGATCATACTGTTAATATCCTGCTTGAAAAACATGTGGACTAAAGCTGCTGCTTCTGTGCTTATTGTACGCCCTGAAGGGATCATGAAGGTCAAAAAATGATTTCATGGGAAAGGTTCTCTTATCTAGTGGCAGAACCTGATGGGTAGAACAATATAGTTTTAAGGGGGGGTTACCCTTGGGAGTGATTCCTCTAGATGCACATTATTATTATGATTTGTTTGTTCATAATAAGATGTTTTGCAGGAACGGGCCAATGAGAAATTTTACAACTTCAGCTACAATTGTTCTGCAAAATGGCACAGCTGAGGCAGTGGAACAATGTGTAGATTTTTCTAAGAGTTATTACTCTTCTGGTGAAAGACTTCAGGAAAAAGAAGTGGTGTTCACTCAGGTGGAGGGGGCCGTACCACGGCTGCTGACCACTGCGACTGCTGTGAAAGTCACGGAAAGGGTGCCCTGAATTCATGCCTCCCACTGTAAAAAGGTCACAAACGAACTGAGCAAAGCGCAGGAGTGATGTCTCCACAGGGATAGATGGGGATCACATGCTTGGGACTGATGTGCACAGCCTTTTTCC